>NC_143252.1:116952100-118202100 GCF_984573655.1 Nuphar pumila | reverse complement strand
AAATGACGAAAATCTCAATTTAATAAGGGATTTGATATTTTTCTGCAAAACAGAGTTAATCACAAAGCAAACTTTGCAAAATATGGAGGATTAAGCAAAGTTTAAATGCTTATGTTAGAGAGAAAGAGCATAGGTGAATACATTGGTAGGAATATATCATCTAAATACCCATGAAAATGCAATGGAGACATTCGAAGCTATACTTGCATTGAAAGAGCGCACACGCCTATGTCTGATCTAATTGAAGATGGACGTTTATGATAATGGATGTATCCATGCTTAGCTGGTACTAAATGTTCATGCTGATGCCAAACTAGACTGGAAGTTCATGTGGGATGGGTGATAGACATTGGGTAGCAGTGCATACATTGAGGAGATGGCTGAAAAGTGGAAGCCATATGCTGCAACCAGTGAAGCTACAAGTGGGCATAATGTGAAAAATGCAATGCAACAAGGAGATACAGTGCAATGGTGAAGTATGAATATAAGTGTAATAATGGAGGCTGTAAGTGATACTGCAAAGTGTGGCTGCAGGTAATGCTAATAAAATGGTTGTGGCAGTGAACTAGGGAAAGTAAGGCTGGGCAACATGAAGACAAGAGACAAGAAGATGAGATGTTGTAATAAATAATAATAGAAAAGAAAGAAAAAAGAAAAAAAAAAGAGAAAAGAAAATGTAATAGGTATGTGAATACAGGAAGATGGATGGGTTACATGTAGTAATAGTAGTGATGTGAGGGGCTAAATACCTATGGATGCTAAAGCAAATGCATGACAAAAGATGTAGGGGGTGGCTGGAGATGGTGTAAGGGTTTGAAACTGGAATAAGTGTAGAAAGTGAGCATATGGGTGGTATTACAAGATATGTAGTGGAACATAATGAAGTAGTGTGGGGAATACGGTAGGTGCCACAGGTGGTGTAGCACTAATGAATGTAATGCAGTGCTTGGGTACAACCACTATAGATGTTGTGCAAAGTGTAATAGGGTGGCAATGTAATCAAGGTGGTATTGTAGTTGAAGGTGAAGTGGGTGATGAGAGTGATGGAATTGTAAGCACAACAATGCTTGTGGGAAATACACAGTAGAAGTGCAGTGAGCTATTGTGCCAACAGTAAAAGTGGGTAACAACAAATGAAAAATGAAAGTGTGGGTGAAAGTGGGTGTAGATGCAAGAGGATGAATGGGATATCTGCTATGGTATGTATAAGGCTGCAGCGGCAAGTGCAAAACATGAGTGTCATGTTAGGATGCAAGGTAAGCTAGATGTAAAGGGGGGATTAGTGACAAGGGATCGGAGTTGTAGGTAAGTTAACAATAAATGTAGGCACAAGAAATGGAAAGAGTAAATATTGAGTGCGGGAGCTGGATGGGGAGTTAAGAAATGTAGGAAAAAAGGACGACAATAGTGAAAGAGCTGGGCACCATGAATTTACAGGGTAGTAAGATGGAGAAGGCTATGCACATATGAAAGTTGTTGCAACAAGTGCAGCCACAGATGGTTGAATGTGAAGGTGAGTGCAATGGTGTGGTCATTGTAGAAAATGAAGGTGGCATGAGTAAAAACCTACCAACAACCGTGTCTTTTTCAAAGGTTGGAACACCTTCGCAGGCAGTAAACTTACCTTTGATCATTCTTCCTCCTTTCACTCCTTTGACTCCATCACTTAAACCAACAGACTATGATAAATCTGGCATTTCAACCTTTTCAATCATAGAAAATATTCTGAACCAACAGTCAACCGACTCATTGGCGCAAACATAACTACTTGCAATTGATATACAGGAACATCAACATTGCCTTTACCTGCATGACTTACTTCCCAGGATGGTTTGGATGGTAACGCAACAGCTCAACCATTAATGATTTGAATTCTGTAATGAACTTGATTGGCAGGAAATCTAGGACAACTCTTGGAGAGGATTTGATGGCTCAAGTAGATTTTAAGACAAATATCAACACAATTTCACAGCAAAGCCAACACTTTCGCAACAAATCATCACCAGTTTGACAACAAAAGAAACAAATCAAAAACAAAAATTCACATTAGATTAAATAAGCAACTTATAGAAAAGCAAATACAAATGTCAGATTTCAGAAGAAACAGGTGAGAGAGGGACAAAAACCTAGAGGTAATGGAGGATAAACAATAACTTTCTGAATGCACAGACTAATCCATATTTACTGTTATCCTTAATGATCAAACATGAACTCCTTATACCCAAATCAGCAAAAATGATTTTGCAGATTAAACCCGTGTGATTGAGACCCCATTGTCTCGAATGATAAACAAAAAATTGACTCAATGGAAGGTCAAGATATCCCTTCCTTTTCAACCACCCCATAACTGACATTCCCGCAAGCAGAAGTTTTGAGGATTACCCATCATGGCGAAAATAATCATCATTCTTATTACTGGTATTCGCCACCTAATGCCCAGGAATCAAAAATCTATACAGCCTCAGCATCATGATCAACACAAATGTGTGTGGTCATTGAATTGAACATTAACATCTGCCATTTCAGGATGTTTCAACTGGAAATGCAGCAGTTCTTGATGTGCAATGGTCCAAAGTACAAACTAGCCATCGCAAAATCTCAGTTGGAGCATCAATGTTTGATTTGAGCATATTTTTATTCAAAACATCTAGAACAGCCATTTTGAGCTGTAGGTGAACAAACACCTGATAGAAGTGCACGCCTACATGATCCAACAAGAAACATTTCATAGACATCTGCAACTTCTTTCCAGAACCGTGTCCTTTGAGGCCTGCTTGTGTCCAGATCCAACTTGACATCTTGCAGATTGTCGATATCATCTTATAAGAGCAAGGTTGAACCCTTCAACAACACATCTTCAAAGCTCATCGTCTGGATGGCCTCTTCTTGTTGTTATGCACCTTTCCAGACCTTGAATCCTCAAAAAGCATATACGAATTGAAATACTGGAAAATGACATGATGAATCGATCCATACAGGTGACATTAAAACTAAACGTATAGATAATGAAACAACCCAAAATCAATACTGGACAGAGGAAAATGACATTACCAAGTATTGAGGATGCAATAGTTTCCTAGATGAAAAAAAAACTAAAATGCTAAAATGCTCACACAATATAGATTGTTGGCTATTACCAAACATGTGAATGAAAAGCTAACAGAAGGACCATAGTGGCCTGACATATAAATAAAAGCAGGACCATAATCATGGGGGACGACAAAGAAAGAGGAAGAAGAGAACATGTAATCTCTGGATTCTAGATATACATCAATGCATTGTTCAGGACCAAACTCCTGCACCAGTTAAGTTTATCTTGCAGATCACCAACAAGTATTTCTATGGTATATCACAAAGTAGCATTGTATTTAAGAACAAGATCGAGATTACAAAAACCCAATATATTGAATAACAACTATTTTGGGAAAATGTAAAAGTCCAACAACTTGAAACATGCTTCGTTCGTCCCACCTATCAAGCTGTCTAAATATTACAAAACCACTATCCAAACCTAAACACAACTTCTTCGCTTGCTAATAACCATTTCATCCGATTGACGAGATGCTGTAAACCATTTCAAACCGCAACATTTGATTGCGCTTGAAGTAAGAGGTAGAGACATCGTGGGAACTTTGCGATGTACAGGAGGGTGATCAAAACATCATATACAAGAAGTTGGATTGCAAAACAAAATTACTGATATATAGGGAATAATAACCAACAGAAGAAATGAAGCCAGACATAAAATGAGATGCAAGAATGGCGACATAACTGATTATAAAATAGGGAAAATCCTATACCCATCAGAAACTGATATTAATGCGTCACTCGAGATTGATCGATGATCAAGATTGAAACAGAGATTAAAAGAAAGGATCTAGAAAACATTACATGATTATTAAAGTGATTAGATGAAACATAATAAAAATAACAAAACTCAGAAAAAAATGAAAGAGAAGAGGAAAATAAAATAAAAAAATTGTTGGAATAGATGTATTCTTGTTGTTGTAGCAACAGGTGGGTCGATCCTGCTATATGCAGGTCGATCCCACCATTTTGCCTTACGATAAAAGAAGAAAATGAAGAACGAAAAAGAAGAAGAAGAAGAAGAAGAAGGATAAATCAATTCTAGGAAAGGGAGAGGGAATCAAAGAGTTACTTACCTGTAATTGCAGAAAAGAGGGCGCGGGGGGGGGGGGGGGGGTCGATCTCCTTTGGATCACTTGGGAAGGATCAGAGTAAAATAAGAGAAAAAGAAGAAGGATAGAAGGGGATGAGGAAGCGGTCCGTGAAAGAGGAAGAGAGATGCAGGAGTGGAAAGTGGTGCTGGGGTGAAGACGGATCTTCTGTGTAATGTTGCAGAGACGTAGCTAGTGTTCTGAGATTGAAACTTTTTCAATCACTAAAAAAAAAGAAAACAAGAAGAATAAGAAGAGGAAAGGGGAAGAAGGAGGAAAGATAGAATGAAAGAGGTGTAGTGAAGGGGTGAAGGCAATGAATGTGAGGAGGCTTGGATGCCTCTTCTTATAGGCAGAAAGAGAAGGATCGAGAGAAATCGGGAGAGCGAGAGCGAGAGAGAGAGAGGTCTCTGCGGCTTCTCTCGCAACGAAAGGCTGTTAGGATTTTCAACCTGGGTCCTCCATGTTTTGAAATTTTCGACAAGAAGGTTTAGTTACGATTTTTTTTTAGAAAGAAGGCCTATGTATAAATTTTTCTAAAAAAATGGTATAGGAAGCTATATTTTCCAGAATTTTTTCTTTTTATATTCTTTTTGATAAAAAATCTAAAGATATGAGGAAAATACAGAGGTTTTTAGAAAATGGGATCCAAAATGAGGTTTTTGAAAGATTTTTGTAAGATATTGGTTTTTAAATTGCAAGTTTTTTTAAAATGGGGTTTTTGTGAAAATTACATGATTTATTTCAGAAAATGACCCCCAAAATGGATTTGGATCCAAGATTTTGGGAAAATATGGATTTTGGATCTCGAATTGAGATTGGATTCAGATAAAATACCTGAGGAAGTACCATGAATTGATTTTTTTGAACAATAAGAGATCCAGGATTAGAATTGGATCCGGATAACTGATTTGAATCAGAAATTAGGTCAAAAATGAAGATTGAGTTTGAATTCCAGTGAATTCAAGAAATGAATGGAAATTTGATCAGAAATTGGCCCAATTTATTCAGAGAACGGGCCCAAGGGCAAAAGGGAATTTTTTGGATTTTTTTGGAAAATTTGGAGTGTTCACAACAACCTTATAAACCATATATGCATGCGTGAATCACTATGACATTCTTTGACAACTTTAGAACACATATCTGCATGATTGAATCACTATAAATTTGTTTTCCAGTCTTAGAACACATATCTGAATCCTATTAATGTCCTTTAGTTTATTGCTAGTCTATGTGTCATTCGCCATTTACTTTGTTGCATTAGATTAGGTGCATTGCATATAATTTATTTCATTATATTTGGTTTATAAATACTAACATTTTGGTTCTCTTGTAGGATGGTGAAGATGATCATCGTAGAGGAGCTGATGGAGGCATGGAGGGAGGGACATATCAAGAGAATAAAGAGGATGATGCCCCGAATCTTGGCAAAAATTAGATTCATGTGTTTAATTTGTTTGACGTACTTGTAACTAATTATAACTTGGCAAGGACTGTATTTGGTTGTTAAAGTTGTTTAACTTATAACTTGTGTTAAATTTGTTTCACCTGTATATGTATTTTTTATGTGTACTTTATTTTTTATAAGCAAGTTATATGAATTGTATAACGAGAAATTTTCTCGAGTTTCATATTTCATTTTTTTTTTATTTTTTTTTTAAAACTAGCGACAGATAATATTCGTCACAAATCCAGGGCTAATTTAAATCAGTCAATGGTTTGTGACAGATACGTATCCCTCGTCCCTGCTTAGCAATAGATTAAATTCTGTCGCATAACCAAATCAGTCTCTATTTAGCGACGGATTAGCGGAAAACATGATCCACCGTTAATTAGTGATAGATTGGTGACAAATAAATTCTATCACAGTTTAGCGACTAAGATTATGAAACCATCGCTAAGCACATTAGCAATGGATTTTGTGATAGATTAGCAACGGATAGCGTCTGTCACTAATACACATTTTTCTTATAGTGTGTGGTCACCTCAATGGCCTTGTCCAGGGTCTTGGGACCTTGGGTGTATACCTTGGTCCTCAGTGTAGGTCTTAGGAGAACTTTATGTTCCATTACTTCTTTATTGTGTAGATGTTAGGGCAGTAGCATTTTAAATCACAAAGCTTAGTAATGTACTCACTAAGAGTAGATCCTCCTAGATACAGGTCTAGAAACTCCAACATCTTCTTAGCCCTCTCGTGCTTAGAGAAATAGGCATTATTAAATACATCAATGAACTGGACCCGGGTAACAGGTCTATTTTGGAACTTGACCTTGTGGATGGTCTCCCACCACTTCTCTGTATGCTCTTTCAACCTGTATGTTCCAAAGTCAACCTTTCACTCCTCTAGAATCACCAAAACTCGAAAGATTAGCTCGATCTCCAGTACCCAGTTTTTCACTGTCTCGGGATCCGTCTTTCCTATAAAAGCATGTGAATCCATGTCCGTAAACTTTTTGTAGGGGATTCCACCACCTACAACATGACAGTCTTGGGCAACCTGTTGGAGGTTGTTGCCCATCGTCTGCATTGCAGTTGCCTATTACTGCACAACCCTAGCTAGGTTTTTTAGCGTATCCATAATCTCATTGTACCTTACAACCCACACCATCTATGCAAACAAAATTAGTATAAGTTTGTAGACCATAGGGTAAAGCCTATTGTGTGATATCCCTAGCATTTATTTCTAGGTTCTCGAATTTACACACAAGTTTTCATATATTAACAGTAAGGCATACATATAATAATTCAAATAACTAAGCTAGAACATACTCACATTGTGATACCAAATGCTGGATGTGTCATGACCCATTTTCTTAAACTTAGGTTCTAATACAAAAGTTGTCTTTCCCAAGAATTATATATTGGGTTGTGATAACAAAGCTGTTATCCCAAAAATTTTAACCAAAAAATATATGGTTTTTTAAAACATTAAATATAATTTATAATGATGTAATAGGCTTACCAATTATTACATTATAACTGTACCAAGCACTAGATGATTAGACTGAGCGCAAGCATGAGCGTGTCTTAGCCTTTTGCAACTGATCAAATAAGGACTCGATGTGGGGTAGGGGATACTTATTCTTGATGATTTCTTGGTTGAACATCTTGTAGTCTATGCACAACCTCATCAAAACATCGGTGCTTCTGTGGTGAAACACTTTGTTGGATAAATCCCCATTCCATCAGCTTCTGCAAATGCTTGTTTAGCTTATCGAGCTCTATCGATGCCATACAATAGGGTGCCTTAGAAATCAGTGTAATTCTAAGTAACAAGTCGATACTGAACTCTACTTCACAGTGTGTAGAGAGCCCAAGTAGTTTCTATAAAAAAATGTCCAAAAACTCATGGAATATCTCAAGCTCTTTCATCGGCTGGGTAGGCTCTGCTTGGATTACACTGACTAGGAACACAATGCAACCTTTTGGCAAATACTTTTGAGCCTTCAATGTGGAGATGACTCTGTCCTTCAAGACAGATCTAGAGATTCTAAACTCCATCTCTAGTCAACCTGGTCGAGACAACACTATTTTTTCTTCCTAACACAAAATACGAGCATAATGTTCATATATTCAGTCCATGCCTAATATGATGTCATACTCGGTTATATCAAGTAGGATAAGGTTATCTGGTAAGTTCTACCTATCCAATACAATATCCACGTCAAGTATATAGATAACACACAAAGAATTACAACCAACTGGGTTATCCTTGTCATGGTTGGGTGCCTGGGTTTTTTTCTTTCCATTATTTTTTTAAATATTTCATTAATAAGAATGGTGAATCATGAAGGCATAGGTTTTGATTTTAGTTATTTTTTTCAAATTAGCATAAAGTACAATGTTTGTTATCGTTAAAATTTTTATTTAGTCCTTTATCAGATAGCATGAATGTTTAATTAGGGTTTTAAGTATTTTTTTTTCAATTAGCATTAGGCATGAATAATGAATTCTTGATTTTGGTTGGAATAATAGTGGGTTTATTTTTTTAATTAGCATAAATCTATGATTTTTTTAGGATTTAGAGAATTGATTTGGAGTATTGATTTAGAATTAAAAATAAATCTATGCTCAGAATATTAAGGGTTTTATTTTTTGTTAGGTAGCATAAATCTATGATTTGTTTTGAGACTTAGGTTATTGATTTGAATTTTTTCAAATGACATGAATGCATACTTAGTGTTTTAGAGTTTTTTTATGCCATTTTCCTTTTCAATCATCATTAAGCATAATTCCATTAATGAGTGCTTGATTTCAGTTATCAAACCGCTAAATGTTTGATTTTGCTAGGATTTAAGTTTTTTTAAATGACAAATATATAATTAGGCATTTTTTTCAATTAGCATATCTATGAATGATGTTTGTTAGAATTTAGGATTTTCATTTGATTTTTTTAGAATGGCATAAATATTTAGATATGGTTTTAGTGTTTTTTTAATGTATTTTTTATTTAGCATTAGACATGAATCCATAAATATTGCATGATTTATCAATTAGCATAAATGCATAATTTTTATGTTTGTAAGAATTAGAGTTTTGATTTGTTTTTTAAATAACATGAAAATTTAATTATGATTTTAGGGTTCCTATGTGTTTTTTTTTAATTGGCATTAAGCATGAATTCGTGAATAATGAGTGCTTGATTTTAGGGGGTTTTGTTTTTTATCAATTAGCATAAGGTGTTTGTGCCCACCCTAGTTTAGATTCTTGGCTCTGCTACTACCTTTGAGGTCCTCTATGCTTACTGGGAGAGTACACCCCCAAATGGATTCTACTCATCCACTATGTCATCCCTATCTTCATACCCCTCGTTGAGGATTTCATTGATGAAAAGTTGTTTTGATCAAATCAGACTCCACAATGTGATCTGCACTATCATTTATTTAGTGAACATCAGACATTTAAATCGCCAAAATCTGATTTTGTGCAAGATTTTTTGTCAATTCAAAAATTGGAAGTTGACAAAATATAAAATTTTGTGATTTAAAAATCATATTTTTTCGTTAAAAAAATGAGTTCATACTGAATGAACCATGCCGAATCCATCTATAATATCAGATTTGATCAAAACAACTTATATGTCAAGATTTAAGAGGGGGTATGAAAATGGGGGATGACAGTGAATGAGTGGCACCTGTCCCGAGTTCACCCAACCTCAACCTAGTGGCAAGGGATGCCCCTCGTGGGTTTCAAATCATGCTCATCGCATGTCACATGACAAACCACCTTTGTTCCTATCCAGGAAGTTGAAGCCCTTACGAGCTTGATACTTCAGCTTATGTGGCATGTATGTAATAATTTTGTATAAATTATTTTTTTACAAAACTTTTAAAAATATTGGCAATATAAAAATTAAAAGTATATAAAATATGTAAATATATAAATTAAAATATAAAAAATAATATTAGCTGTGTCAATATTGTGATTAAAATTATGATTATAGAAGTGGCGAACACATATCCTTGGGGTGCTAATATGCTTGCAGTTATGGATGGTCCGAAAAAACGGGGATCCATCCGAACCCATCCCATTTGGACCGGGGATGGAGGACATAAAATGGGGAATGGACCGGGGATGAAGGTGAAAATCAAAACCCGACCCTGATCCTCATTAATAAAATTATTAATATACACATATATTATAAAATCTTTATATATATATATATATATATATATATATTCTGAACTCTAAATCGAAGTCTCTTTATTTTCTTCTTATTCCTTTAAAATAGGAATAAAGTTATTTTGAGACAGGGATGAGGACAGGGACAGGGATGGGGACAACTATTTTGATACCGGGATGGAGGATTTTTTTTTGAGACGGGGCGGGGGTGGAGGCCTTATCCCTTGCACCCACCCCGGTCCACTGCCATCCCTACTTGTAGCTTCTAAAGGTTCTTCCTTTGAGCCCTTTCCTTGTATATAGTAGTGATGTCACAATATATATTTTAAAAATATAAAATATTTTGAAAATATCATAATTTTTTTAATAATATTATATTTTTTTGAAACTATAAGGATAAAATCATGGGTTTTTCAAAATTGATTTGTTTGGCAACCGGTGTTGGATGAGATTTGCAAGGAGTCAGGAAGTACAAAAACTAAACTTCAAATGAAATAGATTTTAAAGGAGTTGTAGAATCCTACTGTTTGGAAGCATAACTCCAAGAATTCAGGCCTTTAACTCCTAATTCCTTACCATGTTTGGAGTGTAACAAAAAACTTGAAAGAGGTGGTGATGGGTTTATGGGTGTGAAAGATATTCCTGAAGCTCATCTCAAGTTTGAAATGGTGTCTTCAGAAGATCAAGATCTACGAACAAGCTGCCTATGTTTGAAAGCAATTGTTTTTTCCATTGGCAAGGAAAAACATACCTTAACCATCAAGCAAGGAAAAAATAAAACCTTAACCATCAGCTTAAAATGCCAATGCTTGTATACATGGTTCACCGCCCAAACTTATGTCTTGTTGGTGATTTTCCCAGCAGCAAAAGTAAAACTGAGTGGCACTTTGGCAGATATAATAAGCATTTTCTTGACTTAAAATTGGCAACATCTTTCATTGTTGCTACGTATTATCTCTGCAGGGCCATATATCAATATACATAGATGAATGTATTGTACCTGCCTTGTCCAGTATCATAGATGACTCATTGGATGGATGACATGCATCCCCATGAACACAAAAACGAAATGCTATATCCCTATTGCAATGTTGGTCACGACGATGGTCTCAAATATCACTCAAAAAACCAAAGAAAAGGCCAAGGAGAAAAAAAAAAACAATCATAACCTATTGAGTTGACCTCTTTCCCTTTTGAGATTGAGAAGAGAAGAAACAACGTTGAAGAAGATTTTATTGAGCAGTATAGAGAAAACTCAACATATATAGACAAAAAATCAAAGGATGTGTGCTGAACAAGGGATTTTCTATGATAAATTGATGAAAATTGGTTGCCCAATTAACAAAAATCTATGCTATGATCTACGACTATGCTATTAACTACGAAAAGAAAAACACATAATAGGGTTCACGGAGAGAATGAACAAGAGAAAAACCAAGTTTAGAATAATTAATCAACCAAACTAATTACAAATCCCATAACAATGTATTTATATTTGAAAGAAGAAACCCTAATTTTAATAAATTTTGGGTAGATTTTAAATCCAAACATAATCCAAATAAACTATTGTAGATAAATAGACCTAAAGGGGATCTAAATTGATCCTTAAAACTAATACTCATTCAGCTTCTTCGTGCATTTCTTCTTATTTATGGATCAACCTAGATCCGGCTCTACCCCTCACTACAAGGATGAGGGTCAATAGAGGTGACTCTTTAACAACGACAAAAAAAGTTGCCGCTATTGACTTAGCAATAATGGTGACTTTAGATATCCCCATGAAGGTCTTGGCCCAATGCAAATATCGCCGTTAAAGACATGTCTATAGCAACACCTTTAGATATCACCATCATAGGTATGTTTATAACAATGACATTATATGGCTGTTACATATGTTGCCATTATAAAGATACTTATAACGGTAACTCTTCATATCATCGTTATAGGTATGTTTATAACAGCAACAATATATTGTTGTTAATTATTGCCGTTAAAAAATTTTTACAGTATTATTTAACAGGCATATAATATCGCCGCTATTGATACATAATGGCGAGATAAAAATCTTGCTGTTATAGCCTTTTTCTATGACGACAACATTTTGATCACCATTATAGCCATTCTCTATAATGGCAACACTTTTGTCATCGTCATAGCTTAGTATTTTAAAAATGCTCGATTGAGATAAGCAGAGAGCAACAACGATGGTGGCCACGAAGGTTCAAAGGATCATGAAACAACCCATCGTACATATCCAATGCATCCTCTCTCCCATTACCTTTTTAAATCGTCTTTTTTTCCATAAACCCTATTTTCCCCCTTCAACAAGAAACGCTAACTCTGGATTCCTCTAAATCTCTTCACCTTATTTGCATAATCTCATCTTCTAATTTTTTTAGAGTGTAAGATTCAAATCTTTTATTCCGTTTGTTTTGGTTCCAAGAAATTTTTCTCGGCGGCAAAAATGTTGTTTTTTATCACCATATATTTTCACTTAAGAATGCCAACTTTTTTGGGTTTTTTCCTAATGGCCAGAACATGTTGTGATCTTCTGTGTCATCATCCTTATTGCCCTCTTCATGTTCCAGATCTACGGTACAGGCAGAGTCAGCTTCTCCTTCTCCCCCATCATACTTGTTTGGTTTACATCAACACCATCAATTGGTGTCTATATGAAATTATGTCGAGTAATCTAACATCTTGGATAAAATGGTAAAAAGAGTAATCTAACATAAAATTAACAATCTTTTTGATGTTTTTCCTTAAGATGTTTCAATGATTTAGTTATGGCCAGCACACTATGAATGAGATAAAGCATAATTTGCAAATAAGATAATAAAACAAGTTAAATTTTAAAATAATGCAGTAAACCTTTAAACCTGAAGAAAAAATTGACGTCCATTCTTTATCTAGGAGGGATTATAATCACAACTACTCACATCTAAATCTGATTTCACTTAACATGATTAGAAACTAAAAAACTTCATAGTAAAAGATCAAATCTAACATCAGTTACACCTGATCTTAGCCAATAGGCAGAGCTCTATTATAGTTGTCAAAAAAATAGAAAAGCATGGCAAAGATACTAGTATCCAAATATTATTAGAATATCTCTCAATATTGCATGCCTCCAAATTCCTGTATTTTATATCAAAACACACCTTAAACTTGCCCATGTCACAGTTAAAGATGCGGTCTGGGGACGGTTTAAAATGTTAAAAGACTCTTTTGCACAATGAAGAGTATGTTGCTACACGAGTCACTAACTAAGTTGTTAGATTAATTGTTACACACACAAATGCTCATTTACATGAGCATGCTCATTTGCATGAGCATGTACATACATACATATAAATACATATGTGTATTTTAGGTATACATGAATTGATGGTATATTAAGTAATTAGGTTTATTAAAAAGAAACTGTGTCAAACACTTGACAACATAAGCAGAACATTTTTGAGCAGCAAAACAAAAATGGGTCCCATAAAATTTCCATCTTTGTAAGTTTACTAAAAGTTTGTTGTTTCTAATGTTTCATGACAATCTTCACCAAAAAAGTTATAGAGGTTAAACATCCTCATAGTTCTTTTTTGCCATTGCCTTTACTAATGACAACAAAACAACACAATACAATTTTGTTAAAACTTGAGCGGGCACATTTAATGAAAAAAGAAGTGCTAATATTGTATTTGCTCACCATTATTTGCTATTCTAGTGTAGCAAATTTAGTTAATATTTTCTTTTCATTGTTTTTGGTGCAAATTATCATTGTCTTATGGATGCTAGGTCTGCTAAGCTAATTTTGCAGGCTTGTGGAGGATGATGATGATGAATGATTGGATCAAAGTACATGGCTTGCATGGCCTATGCAGGTGACAATGATTGTTAATTTTGCAATGATTGTTAATTTTGTTATAAATATTTACATTTTGTCTTCTAAGTGAAAGCAAGCAGCATTTGCTTTTGCTATGTTCCTAGTTTCAGGATCTTATAATATAAAATCATTCTCAAAATGAAAATGCTCCTCTCATTTTTATTGGAAATATTAGGTCAGGTATTTGTCAATGTAATTATCATCACTTTGTTGTCATCCTTTTCATGTTGAGAGTTTGATTTTTGTTGCAGATTTCTATAATCTGAATGCTGAAATTATTGCAATGTTGAGAATAGATTGTTCCAACAAGAATGATTTACTTTTTACTCATGAAATTTAGTTTGATCAACGTGATAAATCTATGATATTTATATTCAATAGGTTTAAAACTAATATAAAAAATTTATTTTTGTAGGTTTCAGACCTATAACAGCGACATTCCTGTATCGTAGTTATTGACCTTAACCCTATGTCATCGTCACAACCTATAACGATGACTAAATTATCATTGTCATGGTCTATAACACCGACTTACTTCTCGTTGTTATCATCTATAACAATGAGTTAATTCTCTCCATTACAGGTTATAACGACATAAATGTCGCCGTTATAGGGTGGGTCACCGTTATTGGTGTTCTCAATTCTGGCCAGCCAGTGTTGGGTCACATTAACGGTGACTTACAAATGTTAATGTGACTTACAAATGTCGCTATTATTACTCAACAAAGGCAAAAAATTGGCGGCCATTTTTTGTCTATATTATAGACCTATAGTAGCCATAAATAAGTTAATAGCGGTGAGAAAAGTTGCCACTATTGACCCTCATCATTGTAGTTGTTTCATCATTCTCTATAAGTTGGAGAAGGATTGAACTCGAGTCTCGTGCCACATGTGTTTCTTCCAATTTTTTTGCAACATGTGCACCATTGAACCAATGCAACTTTTCATGAATGGAGGTTTAACAATGATGAGAACCAACCCGTAGAAGCCCCAAGCATCAAGGGTATAAGAATCCTATAGTTTTTTGGGTGACATAAAAGGTTTTCAAATGGATCCAAAGCATCAAAGTGGGTAGAAATAAGGTTTACAATATGGGTTTGGGGTGTATGGCTAATAATTGAGTCTTTAATGGATTTGGGTAAGCTTAAAATGACATTTGGGTAATAATGAGTTAGTTTACATTGGTTATAGGTTAGACTTGAGTCTAAAAGAAGGTTCAAATGGGTTTAATGGGATGGATTCGGCCAGGTATGGGTTTGAAACAGGTTCAGACCCATTGGGAATGGGTTTTGGACCCATGAACCGGGGGCTTGGCTAAGCAAGCTCAACAGTGAACTGAGTCATGCTAAACAGGGGTCGGGCAGCAACCCACATGACCCTAAGGTGAAGGGAAAAATCCCCCATCACACCACTGTTAGCGGTGGTGGACAAAGAACCCCTCTCATCGGCTGGAAACGGTCCGATCGATCAAAACCTACTGGCAGATCATTGCTGGACAGTCTGGCCAGTGTAGGCGCCCTGTTCGGATATGTGTGGCTTCAAGAGAGGAGGGAAACCATCAGAATTGTAGATGGTTTTGTCGGCCCTTGGCAACCTTTCGTTGATTGGGTTGACGCCGATCAGGCCTAGTCCAACCGATGATGGTTGGACCAAGCCCTATTCTGGCTCCCATGGGCTGACTGTGGTGGGGCTAAGCTAACAAGCCTCTATGTTCCGGAACCAATTTTCTAATGGTCTTATCCCCTCTGGTTGGTCATGCCTTTATTGAAATCGGTCCTGAGGCTCTCAACTAGATTTAGGGAAAGGGGTGGGGCTGAGCTAATGAACCTCCATGGTCAGGAATCATTTTTTCTGTCTTATCCCCTCTGGTTGGTCGCACCTCTACTAAAACCACTTCTCAAACCTCTACAGGGATCGATGCTCCCTACTGGTTTAGGCTGATAAGTCCTCAAGAGAACCCAATCAGTTGACCAACCACAATTGAAGTTGGTTGGGTAGAGGTCTGGTTCACTAAAATTTAATCTGAGTCGTCGATCCACAGTTCCAGTCGCTCGAATCTTTTCCTGAACATCTCTAGCATCGCTATAAAATTTTGATCCATCCGGTCATTCAACCTGTCCATGTGGTCAAATCTTTTCTACAAATCTTGCACGTTTTGATTGAACATGTGCTTCAATAGATTCTCTAAGATCAATCTTTGAAATGTGTGCCATCACGATCATTGAGTGAATGATCTCAAGCTCTCATATGACTTGATGCAAATCAATTGCCTAATTCACAAAAATCGATCTACAATTATGCTATCAACTACAAAAAGAAAAACACTTAATAGGGTTTAGGGAGAGAATGGAGAAGAGAAAAACTAAGTTTAAAATAATTAATCAACCAAACTAATTACAAATCCCATAACACTGTATTTATACTTAAATAATCCTAACAGATTTCAGGTAGATCTGAAATCCAAACATAATCCAAATAAACTATTATAGATAAACGAACCTAAGCTAGATCCAAATGGATCCTTAAAACCAATACTCTTCCAACTTGTTCTTACCTTTCTTCTTCTTTGTGGATCAACCCAGATCTAGCTCTGCCCCTCAACATAAATGCACTAAAAATTTTTGAACTTTCAGAAATTTTAGGGACCCATTGGACTCCCTGTGATTCAAGGGTCATAAATAAAATCGATTTAACAGGCTCATTCCAATAAGGAATCCTTCTTTGCTGCATCCTCCCGTTCCATTGCCACTCTAAAATCAATTTTGGAGGAATTTGAAGTTTGTGCAGGCATGAAGGTGAACCCATACAAGTCATTCTGCGTCCCTCTTAATCTCGAGCTGCTAGCCTAAATGATATGTTGGGTTGGTTCATGGGCTCTTTGCCTAAAAAATACTTAGGGTTACCGTTGTTCATGGGCTCCCTCACAATTGAGCTTTGTCGTGATGTGTTGATAATCATGTCTTGGACAATATCCCTCTCTGCTGGCTGCTTTCCTTTCGCATCTTGGCCTCCATCCTCAGATAATTGGAGACTAGTTTATGCAATTTTCTTTGGAATGATAGCAGCCAATCGGCCCACTTACATGTCGTTGCTTGGGATCTTTTATATATGTAGACTGAAGCTTGAGGGTGTATACTCTTTGATATCTTAAATGATGTGCATGCCCATATGATTTTTCAATGGAAGCAATAACTAAAGTTAAAAATAATGAGGACATAGAATTTTAAGTGATGAGAATCCAAGGCTTATTGGGCACCTTATATATCTCACCATCACTTGCTCAGATATTGTATATTCAACTACAGAAACCACATCTAGACACCGCCATACGTCTTTTGAGATACATTAAGGCCACTCCTTGGGTAAGGTATTCTAAGTCAATGTCACGTCAACTCTATTATGATGGGGGATCGTCTAATATCACGAAAAATGAAGAAACAAAGCGTTATCTCTGGTTCTTCAACAGAAGCAGAATGAATATAGATCTATAGCGGTAGCCACATGTGAAATGACATGGATACGATATCTCCTTCATGATTTTCTTTGCTTTCATTCCATGCTGTAATACTTTCTATCTGAAATGAAATGGATATATACTTTTCTCTCAAAAAAAAAGTTTGGAGAAAATGGGTTCAGGATATCATTAGATAGAGGTCTAGCATCTCACTATATGGTGGTTTAATTCCTCCAACCCTTGCATATAGTGGCATGTACCTTATTCTCCTGCACTGCTTCCGTTGGAGAGTATTTTGAATGGGTCTGGACTTTCTTAAAAATGGTTTAGTTTTTGGATAAGAAAACTATATGGACCAGAGCCGTCGATACCCTATCTGAACAGTTTTGTGCAATATATACCTGAGCTGACCCAAACTAGATTCAAACCTGCCTTGAAACCATTTTAGATTCGATCCACCAAAACACAAATTTGGCTTGTAACCAAACTCTTTTCATACCCGATCCAATTGAAAGCCTAACAAATTCATGCCTAAGGTGGTTATACCTAACCCGATTTTAAACCCAATCTGCTACCTATCTTTGTATATAAATATCGCTAGTATTAATCCAATCAGTATCCTTTATGATAAATAAAACTTTCTAGCTAGAAAACAAAATAGTTCGATGAGCTTTTCAATTCACAACTGTTCAAAGGAGAATTTCTTAATATTTAACTCTGTTAAATGAATGATAATATGCCACTTGATTAAAAAAACGGGTTTAGTTAAAACCTGGACTGTTTACACCCGACCAGATTTATGGAGCTAAATTGGTATATAAGACCCCCCACAGTTATCAGTTTCTGCTAGAGAATATGGTATAGCCAAACTAGTTATTTTGACATTAGTTCAGTTCAATTATTTAAAATGATCAAAACACACTTGAAAGTGATGATATTAAATAAAAATGAATTTTTTATTTAAAAAAAATGTCAAATATTTTTTTTTAAAAGTAAAAGGTGTACTTTACAAATATAAATCTGAAATGTGAAAGTGACAGCCCAGAAAATAACAACATACTTTGAAAAATCCATTTATTTTATAAGTGTTTCGGTCATATAACTAGTTTAATGTGAGATAATTCCATCAAATATATTTGCTAAGATCACATAATAGTGTTGCTACGCATAATTTATATATAGGAAGATGAGAGCTCAATTCTTCTCTCATCTCTCGTCAATTAAACTAAATGATTTGTATTCAGTTGAACTGGCTCAACCCAAGCTTTAGCTCAGAATAAGCCAGGGTGAGCTTGAGCTAGCTCTAGATTGTATTGAGCCAAAACAATGCAAGATTTACCAATGGGGGAGCCGCTTGTCTGGCAGGAGCAGTTGGCGCACCTCACCTTGTTTTGGGACGTTGTTAGTTCGAACCCCAAATGGTATGGTTGTATAACTGGTAGGGGTCTGCCTAACCCCAGCTTTCTCTGTCGAAAAAAAAAAAAAAACAATGCAAGTTTCGTCAAGGTAATCTAGGATCGTTCAGCTCATTTACCAGTCCTGTGGTAAGAAAGGAATTTAATCAGCTAGGTGAAATTGAAAGGCCGGAAACCCAATGCCAACTTAACACAAATTTTAACCTAAATTTTGTAACAGTCGAAAATAAAAAAAAAATAAGAAAAAATATTAATTATCCTATTTAAGAAAAATCATTGAAGAAACTAAATATCCAAACTCATCATACAACATCCTCCCTCACAAAGTCAAGTAGTTTCCTTATGATATCCAATTGATTCAGGTATGCGGCAAGGTTAGTGATTGGATCAAGTTATATGGCATATGATTTTTTTTTTAGGAGAGTTATATGGCATATGATGGGATGAGCATATAATGGGGCTTAGTATATGTCAATCTTGACCATTGACACTAAGGATCTGGTTGACAGCCTTAAAGTTAGTTTTTCAAAGCTTCCCCTCCTTTCGGGGGAGCGAGTAGTTTTCTGCTTCTGAAGCAAGCTTTCGGAGAAGCGATTTTCCCATGTAGCAAGAAGCTTCCGGTTACTATGGGGTGTGTCGCGGTTTCGCCCAATGCTCTCATTCTCTCTCTCCTGTTTGGGTACAGTGGTATTGCCAAAACACTGCATCAAGAGTAGAGTTTGCTTCAACACCACTAACAAAAGGATGTTTTTGGCAAAGCCATACTTTGGCAACACATGGACATGGTGTTTCAATCTGAATGAGAGGCTCTCAAACAGACAATCCCACATCTGCATCCAGTTTGTGGGTTTTGCCTTACAAGAATAAAGGCTGGATCATGTCATATGCAGTATGATGGACCTCCATCATGTCAATTCGTAACCGTTGAGATCGATACACAGGCCGTCAACCCCGACCAAATTCTGATCCAGATCTCTGATACGGATTAATTCTTCAACTTATGCCAATGTGGCCATGTCATGTCCCCTTATATGCTATTCCTAATGGAAAAACTACACAAAGTTTTGGCATCTCATGTCCTTTTAAGCATGTCCATGTGATAGATTCAGATATAGATTAAACCTAGTTTGACTGGCTTTCATTTCTAATCGGGTTTAAATTAGGGAAAGCAAACTAAGAGGTAGGTAGCTCCAAGAGGGGTTGACCTAGTGGGCTGGGGCCTTTGGCTGTTAAACGGGCAGTCAAGGTTTGATTCCCATGGGCATCACGGCACGAGGTCAGAGGTCTTAGCCTCGGAGTTTATGCAGTTTTTTAGGGCTACAAATAAAAATATAACAAAGGGTTCAGAGACCAATTAAGAAACATAAATAGAACCAGTTATTGACCCTGTCCAGTTCACAAACCAAAAAAAAGTGACCTCTGACGCAAATAAATATCTTTGCCGGAGACAGATGTGATTGTGTTGAGGCTGTGACAACGACTTACCTGTATATTCAGTGAACCCATTGCTTACTTACAAAGAATTTTCTTCACAGGATCATGTTTCACAGATTTAATATTATCCACAAGGTACCTTTCTCATTCATGCATCCTGTGACAGTGCAGAAAAAATGTGTGTCTGTGTTAGCTGTATTTAAGTTTAAACCAATTATGTTAATTTTACAAGAGTTCAGATAGAATAAATTTCCCAAACTGTCCCCAAGTGGTAGCACTTTTGAAATTCGCATTTTCACTTTAGTGGTATGCTAGGTTTTCTTCTTGGTGGAAAGATTAAAAATCAAACATGATTTTTCAAAGTAAACAGAGCTTGGTTTAGTAATTTTAGTTTGATAGAAGCAAAAGCAACATTTTGACCTTGATAATTAAGGGCACTTTGTTAATTTCACGTTAATACACTTTAAAGTTGCTATTCAAATGGTTATTTATGTTCTTTTGTGTGTGTGTGTACGTGCGCGCGTGCATGTGCCTGGAATGACCAACTCTTATGCAGAATATGCATTTAGCATGTGGTGTTGCCAAAATACTGTATTGGGAATTGAGTTGACAGTTCCTGCATCACGTTTTAACACCATTCAGACGGGTATGTCTTTGGCAACTCTTATCTTCAACACCATATTTCAGATACACGTGAAAATGCTGTTTCCTTCTCAATGCAAGGCTCCCTAACATAGCCTTGCGCTGAAGACAAGCTAACTAAAAAAAAAATCCTTGTTATGAAATATGAGAGGATTGTTGGACCTTTTGGATTGGAGAGGGTGGTGTGTTCTCCCCTAAACATAAATTCGCGTGTTCCTGTGTATACGGAGGAATATCTTGGGACCCGTGATAATTCATATGTCAATGTTGTCCATGATGACTTTATAATAAAATAACATATAAAAAAGGTAGATATGCTTTTGACGAAAATGTTCTCCCGTAAGATAGATATGTGTTGGATGAAAATGTCCTCCCACTCCCCATAAATAGATTTGCATGTTTTGCCTTTGTTTTTAGCTCGTGTTACAACACATGACCGCCTTCTCGTTCCTGCCTGATGAGTTGTGGAGCCTGATTCATAGTTATTTCTCTTACAGAAAAGGGGGTCCGGGGGTTCCCCCGGCGCGGGTCTCGCTGCACAATCAGCAGACCGGGGTCCAGGGGCCCGCCCCTGGTAGGGATCTCTGGGGGGCAATTTTTGGGCTTATGTTTGAGACTCAGTTTCTTATGGATCAAACCCAACTTGTTTAGGTTTAGGGTTATCTCCCTTGCCTTGTATAAATTCTTTCTTTTCTTTCTCTCTCGTAAATGTTGAAAAGAACAATAAGATTTCTCTCTGAGCGATCATGGTTTTTTTATTCTATCTCTGTTGAAAAGACCGATTTATAGTAGAAATCAAATCAGAGAGTAACGATTTACAATAGAAATCAGATAAAAGAGTAGCGATTTACAGTAGAAATCAATTCAGAGAGTAGCGATTTACAGTAGAAATCATATAAGAGAGTACTGATTTACAGTAGAAATCAATTCAGAGAGTAGCGATTTACAATAAAAATCAGACAAGCGAGTAGCGATTTACAATAGAAATCAGATAAGAGAGTAGCGATTTACAATAAAAATCAAATCAGAGAGTAGCGATTTACAGTAGAAATCAGATAAGAGGTTAACAATTTACAATAGAAATCTAATTTGTACTGTAAATCGCTACTCTCTGATTTGATTTCTACTGTAAATTGTTACTCTCTGATATGATTTCTATTGTAAATCGCTACTTTTTGATTTGATTTTTATTGTAAATTGCGACTCTCTGATTTGATTTCTACTGTAAATCGCTACTCTCTTATCTGATTTTTACTGTAAATTGTTACTCTCTGATATGATTTCTACTGTAAATCACTACTTTTTTATTTGATTTTTATTGTAAATCGTGACTCTCTGATTTGATTTCTACTGTAAATTGCTACTCTCTTATCTGATTTTTACTATAAATCGCTACTCTCTAATTTGATTTTCACTGTAAATCGCTACTCTCTTATCTGATTTCTACTATAAATTGTTACTTTCTTATCTGATTTCTATTGTAAATCGCTACTCTCTGAATTGATTTCTACTGTAAATTGCTACTCTCTTATCTGATTTCTATTGTAAATCGCTATTCTCTGAATTGATTTATACTGTAAATCGCAACTCTTTTATCTAATTTCTATTATAAATCGTTACTCTACTCAGTTTGATGTTGCCACCATTATCTCTGCTGTAAATCGTTATTCTCTGTCTACTCAGTTTGACGCTTGCACCCTGGTATCATGATGAACAATAGACAGAATACAGATTTTTTGGTAGTTCAACTATATTTTACGAACAGACGATGACAAAGGGTGCTCTGACGATAATAGACGATGATGATGACAAAGGGTGCTCCGACGATAGCAGACGATGGCAAAGGGTGCTTCGACGACAGTAGAAAGCGACAAAGGGTGCTCCAGCGGCAACAGACGACGACAAAGGGCGCATTGTCAATCGAAACTCCTGTTACAGCAGCTGGTGCATCGTCAAAGGGTGATCCGTAATGTTTAGGGTGACATATTGCGAGGAGCTCCTGTTAAAGCAGAGGAGTTTACTCCTTAGGGAGAAAACGATGATGATTTTAACCCTTTTTGGCGGGAGGACATTTATGTTATTTCCTTGAAATGTTATTTTATGACGCTAATGGCAGGAAAGGGTACTTAAGTCTTTGCAAACACACCAGAATCTGATGCTAATTGATGCCGACACACACGGGGAAATGAGCCCCACGTGATTACATACGTGGCGCTCATTCAGACCCGAGAACACGCACCTGCGTGTTCCGGGGGGGAACATATAACCTACACCGTTTGGATTGGGTCCAACCGAATATGACCAGGTTTGATACAGGGCACTAAGAGATGCAATTAGATTGGAGGGGCGATTACATGGATGCAAAAAGTTCACATGCATGAATGGCACACATGTAACCTAGGGGTGGCAATCGGGTCGGGTTGGCGGGTCGGGTTGGCGTGTTAGCATACCTCAACCCGAACCCGACCTGTTTATTAAACGGGTCGGCTGTGGCAAACACGAACCCGACCCGTTTAATAAACGGGTAACCCGACACGACCCGCCAACCCATTTAATAAATGGGTTGGGTCGGGTAAACGGGTTTTCAGGTTCGCGGGTTCAGGTTGGCGGGTCGACAGATCGGGTTGTCTGGTAGGCAGGTTGGCGGGTCGGGTTGGCGGGTTGACGGGTCGGGCAGACGGGTTGGCGGGTTGGTGGGTTGACCCACCCGCCTAACCCGTTTATTAAACGGGTCAGCCGGGTTGGCGGGTTGGCATACCCCCAACCCGAACCCGACCTGTTTAATAAACGGGTTACGTGGGTCGACCCGTTTATTAAACGGGTTGGCTTAAGCCCAACCCGAACCCGCCTAAGAGGCGGGTTGGCGGGTCGTGTCAGAAATTGCCACCCCTAATGTAACCCTCACTCCTCTCCCATTATATATAGAGATCTATGGTAGCTTGAGGATTATCAAAGTGATCTTTCTCTCTTTGGGTTGAAGGGTTCTCCTCACATTTTGACATAGGTTGAGGAGAATGTCGACCACACATGTCTATACAAAATTTGATCGAAACAACCATGATGGGTTTCGATAAGTTGCGTTCTTCGTATTGTTCACCAACAATGGGTTATGGGCCCACTCCATGTTGTCGTACGAGTGTGGGTCCATCAGCAATCTAACTGAGCTCGTCGGATTTAATGTTGCTTTCATCTCCCACACCAGACTCTTGTTCATTATTTTTTTTTTTGAGAATCAATGGCGTAGGGAGGGAAGTGCAAGATGACAACACACCATCAATGGCCTGCTGTAGATGTTGTGATGGATATGTTAAGGCTGACAAAAGTCATCGCCGATGAAAGTAGGAGCCGACGAGTAGGGTTTCTATCATATTTTTTTGAGGTTCCCCTACGCCACGATGAGAGTAGCAGGTTGGCGCCATGAAATCGACTCAAACCTTGCTATGATTGTGGCTATGAACAACCATAATCATTTTTCGCCAGCCATTCGACTGGCTGACGTCACTAGTGGATGATCAACGACAGGATGCAGGAGTCTAGTTGTCGTCGATGGCTGTTGAGGCAACCATGGGTGATGGTCGCTGTCGGCCATGAACAGTGAGGTAAGGGAGCCAAAACCCTGCTTTCATCATAAAGTTGTTCGGATGACAACTAGGTCCGATGACCTCTGTTCGTCGAAAACAGGTCATCACCAATAGGGGCAGGCCGGTTGCCGATGCCGACGACTATTGAAGGTGAAAAGTAGCGAAGCAGGTTATATGTCCCCCCCTGATGATTCACTGAATCCCACGTCTGTGTTCGGGGCTTTAAATGAGCACCACGTATACAAGCACATGGGGCTCGTATTCCCGTGTATGTTGACATAACTTTGCATCGGACTCTGGTGATGTTGCAAAGACTTAATCACCCTTACTTGATTTTCTTGACCTGAAATGACGGTTCGAGGAAATGACAAAAATATCCTCCATTCAAAAGTTGTGAAACGACGGGTGGGGAAAAGGACAAAAAAGCAGAAATTCCAGAAAGTTTGATGTTAACCATTTAAAGTGGAGACGTTCGCCTGCGCCATCTGCTGTAACAGTGCTCCCATTATCAACGTTCCAGTGTTACAAAACATTCCAGTGTCTTCTCTTCATTACTGCTGTCGTTAGGCATCATGGAAGAAAGCAATGATTTACAAACATTCCAACCAGTGCCATCAACCCTCTCACTCTCTCTCTCTCCCTTCTATTTTTGCTTCTGTGCACATCCATTAGAAGATCATACATTGCTCCATCAAGCACCGACTGACCTGCACATTGACTGTTGTGGAGCCTGATTCAAAGTTTTTACCCTTACAGGAGGAGGGTTTGGGGGCTCATCCCAGCGTGGGTAGCATCATTCAACTCTCACTCTCTCTCTCTCCCTTCTATTTCTGCTTTTGTGCACATCCATTAGAAGATCATACATTGCTCCATCAAGCACCGACTGACCTGCACATTTACTGTTGTGGAGCCTGATTCAGAGTTTTTACCCTTACAGGAGGAGGGTCTGGGGGCTCCTCTCAGCGTGGGTAGCATCATTCAACTTGAAGAGTTGTGGAGTCTGATTTAGAGTTTTTACCCTTATAGAAAGGGGGGGTCTGAGAGCTCCTCCCAGTGTGGGTAGCATCATTCAACTTGAAGAGTTATGGAGTCTGATTCAGAGCTTTTACCCTTACAGAAGGGGGGTCTGAGGGCTCCTCCCAGCGTGTTCATGGCCTTTTGTCCTTACAGGAGGGGGGTCCGGGGGCTCATCAACCCTCTCTCGCTCTCTCTCCCTTCTATTTATGCTTCTGTGCACATCCATCAGAAGATCCTACATTGCTCCATCAAGCACCGACTGACCTGCACATTGACTGTTGTGGGTCCTTACTGATGAGCTGCCTCTAAATTTATTCGACTCTGGGTCCTTACTGCACTTGAAGTTGAGTCGTTGTATTTTTTGTTTTTCGGTGGGTGGTGAGGCCCTCCTCTACTCTCTCAAGACTCTTAGCTTGGGCAATCTTTCTTTTGATGATTGTGCCACAATCATCAAAAGAAAGATTGCCCAAGCTAAGAGTCTTGAGAGAGTAGAGGAGGGCCTCACCACCCACCGAATAACAAAAAATACAATGACTCAACTTCAAGTGCAGTAAGGACCCAGAGTCGAATAAATTTAGAGGCAGCTCATCAGTAAGGACCCACAACAGTCAATGTGCAGGTCAGTCGGTGCTTGATGGAGCAATGTAGGATCTTCTGATGGATGTGCACAGAAGCATAAATAGAAGGGAGAGAGAGCGAGTTAGAGGGTTGAGATTCCACCAGTAAGATCTGTAGTCCTTCTTGCTGCTAACTCTTTACATTTGCAGGTTGCTTCTTCAAATGATTATAATAATGATAAATATGCGAAGAAGTTCAGTATCAGTGTTTCTAATGCGCTTGCTACTTGTCCTGCTCGGGTTTTGCCAACTCCTCGTGTGAGTTGATCAAAATAATGAACAAAACAATAAATTACATATGATCAACTCACATGAGGAGTTGGAAAAACTCGAGCAGGACAAGTAGCAAGCACATTAGAAACACTGATACTGAACTCCTTCGCATATTTGTCATTATTATAATCATTTAAAGAAACAACCTGCAAATGTAAAGAGTTAGCAGCAAGAAGGACTATGGATCTTACTGGTGGAATCTCAGTAATCCAATCGAGATGAGCATGAGGGCCAGATTCTGCTTACTGAGAAGCACTTAAGCAGCAAGCAACAAACACAAACAATCAAAGCAAGAAAGAGATGCTTCAAACATTGCAATCAAAACAGATTCAACTAAAGCTGGCATTATGATAAATAACCTTTGAAATGTTGTTTTGCCTATCAGTGGGACGTTGACATGTTGCTCTGAGCATAGCTGTTTGGAAGAGTGAAGCCCAACTGTTGCAGCCAATCGTTGGAGAGGTGGAAGAAGAAAAGGAGGTTGCGGCGTTTGAGACGTCGATGGAAATGCCACCCCTCGAAGCCGAAATCAAGTCCGGTAGGGCAGATTGGTCCGTAAATTGTAGGTTAGAAGGTTCAATGAGGCCGCTGCCCGGGCTGTCCGACTGGTTCCGACGACTGGAACCCAAGTTCGGAGGAGGTTGGAACAAGGTTGGGATCTACGGGGCTTTGAAGGCATCCTTAGAGAACATAAAGTGCTAGGCCAACGTGATAAGGGCTTTGTTTGAAGCATGGTGCTGGGAGACCAACACCTTTGTGTTTCCGTGGGGAGAGATGACGATCACCTTGGAATATTTGGCGATGATGGGACTCCCATTGCTTGGAGAGCTCGCTCGAGAGGACCCCAACAATTTCTAAAGCAACAGTGCAGAATCCGGCAAGGCTTGGGCAATCTTTCTTTTGATGATTATGGTTGTAATGTATCGTTGAAGTTAAAATGGGGAATGAACTGACAATAGAAATCGCTGAAAATTTACAGAAATAAACTAGACTCAATAACGAAGACACCACTTTTTACGGATTTGGAATATGACCTCCGGTTAGGGAGATATGGCCCTGACAAGTTGGTCCTAATTCGGGTCGGGATTTACAGCGATTTGCTTACTGAATAACACTACAAATCGCTATAGCGATTTGCGGAAGACACTACAAATCGCTATAGCGATTTGCGGAATTATTTACAGAGCCGGTACTGAGATCTCATGTTCGGGGGTTTCAAACCGGGCCACATATAAGATGCAGACCGGCATGTATCCCCATGTGGGTCGCCATCATATTGCATCGTAATTTGGTGCCGCAGCAAAGACTCAAGTAACCTTTACCGCCATTCGCTTCCTCTTCCTCGGACGAACATAAATGCCCTCCCTCTAGAAAACTGAATCGTCGGTTCGTGAAAATGACAAAACTTCCCTCCATCGATATCGCGGGAAAACGTTCCGCAGGTGGTTGTAATGTATCGTTGAAGTTAAAATGGGGAATGAAATTACAATAGATATCGCTGAAAATTTACAGAAATAAATGCCCTCCTTCTAGAAAACTGAATCGTCGGTTCCTCTTCCTCGGACGGACATAAATGGCCTCCTTCTAGAAAACTGAATCGTCGGTTCGTGAAAATGACAAAACTGCCCTCCATCGATATCGCGGGAAAACGTTCCGCAGATGGTTGTAATGTATTGTTGAAGTTAAAATGGGGAATGAAATTACAATAGATATCGCTGAAAATTTACAGAAATAAATGCCCTCCTTCTAGAAAACTGAATCGTCGGTTCCTCTTCCTCGGACGGACATAAATGGCCTCCTTCTAGAAAACTGAATCGTCGGTTCGTGAAAATGACAAAACTGCCCTCCATCGATATCGCGGGAAAACGTTCCGCAGATGGTTGTAATGTATTGTTGAAGTTAAAATGGGGAATGAAATTACAATAGATATCGCTGAAAATTTACAGAAATAAATGCCCTCCTTCTAGAAAACTGAATCGTCGGTTCCTCTTCCTCGGACGGACATAAATGCCCTCCTTCTAGAAAACTGAATCGTCGGTTCGTAAAAATGACAAAACTGCCCTTCATCGATATCGCGGGAAAACGTTCCGCAGAGTTTGCGTATGTAGCAAGCGTTATGTTGTATGATACAAATAGTTCAAAAAAATCCTTTTCCGCTCTAAGCACTCTACCGGAGATTCTTTGCTTTCATCTCGAGTTGCCGGAGCATCCTTTCCTTTTTACCAGAGCATCTGTTTCTGTCTTACGCGCAGTCGCAGCATCGTTGCCACCTTCTGTTGCGTATTAGTTGTTACTGTTGCTTACTCTACAGTTGGAATATCCAAATTCCCATCGTTTCGGTGAGTTTCGTGTAAGTTTTCTTTCTTCAGTCTGAAGATTGGTTCTTATACAAGGATTTGTATTATGAACCCAAATATTCCGACGATTTCTAATGATGATGATCGTGTATTGTGTTATGCAGGTTAGCAATGTCTGCGCCTCATCAGATTAGAGATACCTCATCGTTCTATGGGTTGTCTATTAGAGAAGTGATCCGCCAGTCCTATCTATCTAAAGTTTTTGAAAGATACCAAAATATACTTAAGATTGAGAACGATGAAGACAGGGAAAAAGCCTTGGAATCGTATTTTGCGGAGGATTATCCATCAGATATCGAGGCTGCGGACCAAAGGAAGAACTCTGAAGAATGGAAGATGCAGAACAAGGATGACGAAGAGAAGGCAAAGGCAAGAAATATTGCTGAGAATTTGAGAAGAAGGCTGAGGATTGACGCACATGCGAGGGAAAAGAGGAAGAAGAATGCGGAGGAGTGGGAAAGGGATGTTAGCAATATGATGGCGGAGGCTCATAGGAGAAACTTGGAGAGTAGAGCAATGCGACAGAAGGAGGCGGAGGAGAGGCAAAGGCAAATGAATAAGGAGGAAGAGAAGGAACAGAATATTCCTCAGTTTGAGGAAGAAAAGGAAAGGCGAAGGAGGGAGTTGGAGTTCGAGGAAGCTAAGGAAATGCAAAGGCAGCAGAAGGAGAATGAGGAAAAGAAGGAAAGGCAACAGAAGGAGATGGAGGAGGAGGTAGAGAAGGAAAGAGAAAGGAAGAAGCAGGAGGAAGAATTGCAGGAAAGAAGGAAACAACAACTGCAAGAGAAAGAAAGGCGGCAGAAGGAGAAGGAGGAAGAAAAAGAAAGGGAAAGGAAGAAGCAGGTGGAAGAACTGCTGCAAAGAAGGAAACAAGAAATCGAGGAGAAAAAAAGGCGGCTGAAGGAGAAGGAGGAGGAAGAAAAGGAAATGGAAAGGAAGAAGCAGAAGGAAGAGGCGAAAAGGGAGAGACAAAGGAAGCAAAAGGAGGAGGAGAAAAGGCAGAGATAAAGGAAGGAGGAGATAAAGGAGAGAGAAAGGAAGGAGAAAGAGGAGGATGCGAAAAAGGAGAGAGAAAGGATGCAGGAGGAGAAAAGAGAGAGAGAAAGGAAGGAGAAGGAGGAGGAGAAAAGGCAGAGAGAAAGAAAGAAGAAGGAGGAGGAGGAGGAGGAGAAAATGGAGAGAGAAAGGAAGGAGAAGGAGGAGGAGAAAAGGCAGAGAGAAAGGAAGCAGAAGGAGGAGGAGGAGAAAAGGGAGAGAGAAAGGAAGCAGAAGGAGGAGGAGATAAAGGAGAGAGAAAGGAAGGAGAAGGAGGAGTGTGCGAAAAAGGAGAGAGAAAGGATGCAGGAGGAGAAAAGGGAGAGAGAAAGGAAGGAGAAGGAGGAGGAGAAAAGGCAGAGAGAAAGGAAGCAGAAGGAGGAGGAGGAGAAAAGGCAGAGAGAAAGGAAGGAGAAGGAGGAGGAGAAGAAAAGGGAGAGAGAAAGGAAGCAGAAGGAGGAGGAGGACAAAAGGGAGAGAGAAAGGAAGGAGGAGGAGGAGAAAAGGGAGAGAGAAATGAAGGAGAAGGAGGAGGAGAAACGCGAGAGAGAAAAGAATCAGAAGGAGCAGGCGGAAAAGGAGAGAGAAAGGAAGCAGAAGGAGGAGGAGGAGAATAGGGACAGAGAAAGGAAGCAGAAGGAGGATGAGAAAATGAAGGCGAGAGAAAGGAAGGCGAGAGAAAGAAAGGCGATGGTGGAGCCGGTAGAGATGGAGATTGAAAGCCAGTTCGAGGCAGTGGACCCACCAGAAAGTCCCAGGTTGGAGCGAGAACAGCAGAAAATAGCGACAAAGGTAAATATATCTGTCCTGTCTGCGAAGATTTAATAATATGTTTAGCGATTTTGGTATAGCGATTACTATGTTAGGTATTGATATTTATAGCGATTACTGCGATAGTATGTCTGCAACCGATATTATTTATAGCGGTTAGTAGAATAGTATTTATAAGTACAAATGGAAGTAATTTATAATTTGTAGAAATAATATGTTATTTTGTGTTACAGGGAGGTCACAGGAGAAGTAGAGCACCAGGTGAAAAGCTCGGAGGTCGCTGTCAATGGCCTGTAGTTCTGTCTTGGTATGGTCAACTGAGTGCATATCAGAAGGACCGACTACAAAATATGCACTTCGGTGGCCTTTTGGACCAGCAATATTTTGAAACTTGCTGGAATACCATGACTCACGTGGTAAATAAGTGGAATGATAAGACTAACACATTCCAGTTTGATTCTTTTGAGATCACCATGACTCTAGAAGATGTGGCGAGGATCACTGGTCTTAAGTGCGCTGGCAGTGCTGTCCTATTACGGCATTCAAACTATAACGCAAGGGAAAACTGCACTGCCCTTCTAGGAATGTCGATGAACGAATGGAGTCAATGTATTTCTGGTGGAAGCAATTCCACATCAATGAAGGTCTCAGTTTTCCGTAATAAATGGGAAGGCCACTCCGCTACTTGTGCATCTGAAACAGCTGACCAAGAGTTGCGCGGCTTCCTTCTATATTTTTTTGCTCTTACATTATTTTCCGATTGTTCTGGTTCGAGAATAAGTTCCATGTGGCTGCAGTACCTGGCAGACTTAGACGAAGTCGACAACTATGCCTGGGGTGCCGCTATGCTCGCACACCTGTACAGTCAACTCCACCGTGCGAGTAATGGTACGAAAACAGTTGGCGGATTTTGGCCATTTGTTCAGGTATTTGTTGATTACATACTTAGTATTTGTAGACAAATCTCATTGCAGTCTGTGGCATTGCTAATAATATTTTTTTTTGTTAGGCCTGGGCGTTGGAACATATTATCCCATTGCGTCCACGGTGTGGCCCTCCGATTTGTGGTTTTCCAAAGATCGGTCGCTGAGCCAGAATAAACGTCGCAGTTTATAATGCTAAGTCCATTTTGGATGGGCTGCAATTAAATGAGGTAAACGTTCTAAAATTGTTTACAATCGCGTCAGCATTTACCATTGAGTATTATAAGTCGTTGTAATGTTCAACATTCTTAAGTATACATCGCTGCAGGATTGTCTTCCGTAGTGCATATCGTTGTTTCCATATCATGCGTAAATAAATTTTAATATATTTATCATTCGTTATTAAAAAGAATTACCAATGTACAGGTTTTGTGGAGACCTTATGGAGATGGGGAGGACGATGATGAAGACGTTGTTGCGGAGGCTGCCAGATTGTCTAGCCGCGATTTGTGGCTATTCTGCAATTTTGAAACCAAGATGCAGCAAGGTAGTCGAGTTCTCCTACAATCTGGCTTGGGGCAGTCTATCCCAAATAAGCCTTTGGAGGTGAGAAGGAAGATGAATAATGGTGGGGGCAGGCACGTGAATTGGAGCGATCGGTACAGGGATGAATTATTGAATTGAAACTCAGGTGGTGTCCGTGCCGTACCATATGATCATGAAGGACGACAATTTGATCCCTTCTATTTCGAAAGCTATTGGGAACCAATGCGGCGAAATCGGAAGATTGAGAAAATTGTCAACCCATGCCTCCCAACTGTCCCTTCTCATGTTGTAGCCCAGCCTCTACAACCAAAACGTCGCCTCAGTCAGGTTAATACGACTAGTCCATCAGTAACAAATCACGAGGAAGACCGAACTCTTGCTCCAAAAGAGAAGACTGTCTCTGCCGCAAGGTTCGAACTTATTGAGAGGAAGAATAAGAAATTAAGGACAGAAGTAAGCACTATGGGGACCCAATTGAATGCAGTGGTGGACATGATGACCAGTCTTCTTAGGCAAGGTGTCGCAACGTGGAGGCCACCCAGGATAGACGGTCCACCAATAAAAAGTGAGAGACAAGTCTATGAAATTTCATCAGATTCGTCCAGTGACTCGGAATAAATCCTAGATTTTATTTTTTATCATGCTATACATTTGTTGTAATTGTATAATGAGTTGCGGTAATGTGAAATTCTTTTACTTTTTAATTCTTTATTATTACATCTTTCCGACTTTGGGTCTCGGTAATAAATAAACTTTCCTCTATGGGAGGATTAGTAGGTTGATAAGAAGGATGGTTGTCTTCATCTATATTTTCTTTTTTACTAAACTAATTGAGTTCATCATCAATAAAAATATCATCATTTCTAAATAGTAACTTAAACAAGAAAGAGTAATCCATATTCTCTTTATGGGATTCATCCTTCTCAAAACCACTAACGTTATCTAAGAAAGTCACATTCCTAGAAACATATAGTTTGTTGTTCTTAACATCATAGCATCTAAATCTTTTTTAAGTTTCAGAATATCCAAGAAATGCATTAGGAATGACTTTTGGTGAGAGTTTGTCATTTTTGTCGGTAAGGACAAACCATTTACATCCAAAGATTCTTAACCTATTTTAGTCGGGTTCCTTTTGGTATAAAATTTTAAAAGCTGAAGTTTTGTTTAGATTTTTTGAAGAAATGTGATTTATAAGATAAACGGATGTAAGAGCCGCCTCGGCCCAAAAACTTTTTGGAATGTTTTGAGAAATGAGTAAAGTTCTAGTTGTTTCAATAATATACCTGTGTTTTCTTTCAGCTAGACTGTTTTGTTGTGATGTTTTTGGACAAGATCTATGATGAACTATTCTATGGTTTTCAAGATAGTTTTTAAAATCATTTGAAAGATACTCTCCTCCGGAATCAACTCTAAAGATTTTTAAATTATCATTAAATTGATTTTTAATCATCATATGATATGTCTTAAACGATGCAAAGACTTCATGCTTATGTTTAAGGTAGTATATCCAACAAAATCTTGAATAATCATAAAAAAAATAACATAGTAAGCTAATCCTCCCTTAGATACTACGGGTGTCTTCACCTCGAAAGAATAGCGCGCAAAGTATTGGCGAAGACAAATACAACGATTGTTTGCCATCGCTGACTACAGCGATGCAAATAATCAATAGATAAGGAAAGGATTTGTTGCCATCGCTGGATACTTCGTGCTTTGAGTCGGACAGCGATCTGTGGCATCGCAACATAAATCCGAGTGCACAAGTTGAAAAGATTTGTTTGTAAACGTAGATCTTTGTTCGGAAGTCAAGCTTCTCATTTTTCCAAAAATGCAATGATTACAATTGAAATTACTATTACAGAGATCTTTGTCTTCGCAATCGCTGTGTTTGTCTTCGCCTCGAAAGAATAGCGCGCAAAGTATTGGCGAAGACAAATACAGCGATTGTTTGCCATCGCTAACTACAGCGATGCAAATAATCAATAGATAAGGAAAGGATTTGTTGCCATCGCTGGATACTTCGTGCTTTGAGTCGGAGAGCGATCTGTGGCATCGCAGCATAAATCCGAGTGCACAAGTTGAAAAGATTTGTTTGTAAACGTAGATCTTTGTTTGGTAGTCAAGCTTCTCATTTTTCCAAAAATGCAATGATTACAATTGAAATTACTATTACAGAGATCTTTGTCTTCGCAATCGCTGTATTTGTCTTCGCCTCGAAAGAATAGCGCGCAAAGTATTGGCGAAGACAAATACAACGATTGTTTGCCATCGCTGATTACAGCGATGCAAATAATCAATAGATAAGGAAAGGATTTGTTGCCATCGCTGGATACTTCGTGCTTTGAGTCGGACAGCGATCTGTGGCATCGCAGCATAAATCCGAGTGCACAAGTTGAAAAGATTTGTTTGTAAACGTAGATCTTTGTTCGGAAGTCAAGCTTCTCATTTTTCCAAAAATGCAATGATTACAATTGAAATTACTATTACAGAGATCTTTGTCTTCGCAATCGCTGTATTTGTCTTCGCCTCGAAAGAATAGCGCGCAAAGTATTGGCGAAGACAAATACAACGATTGTTTGCCATCGCTGACAACATTAGAACAAATATATGCAAGATTGAATCACTAGAATTTTTTTGACAACCGTAGAACACATATATGCATGATTCAATCACTATAATTTTTTTTACAAACTTAGAACACATATATGCATAATTAAATCACTATAGCATTTTTCTACAGCGGTAAAACACATATATGCATGATTGAATCACTATAATTTTTTTTCTTCAAAAGCTTAGAAGATATTTATGCATGATTGAATCACTATTAAAATTTTTTTTTTACAACCTCAGAACACATATATTCAATATTGAACCACTATGATATTTTTTTGACAGCCTTATAACACTTTTTTGCGTGATTGAATCACTATGATTTTTTTTTATGAGAGCCTTAGAATACATATATGCAAGATTGAGTCACTATGAATTTTTTTTTGGTAGCCTTAGAACACATATATGCATGATTGAATCACTATGATTTTTTTTTCACAACCTTAGAACACATATATTTAATCACAAATATATGCATGATTCAATGTCTAAGATATTTTTTTTGACAGCAATAGAGCACATATATGCATGAGTGAATCACTATAATGTTTTTTGACAAGCTTAGAACACATATATTCATGATTGAATCAATATAAAAAAATATTGAGAGCGTTAGAACACATATATGCATGATTGAGTCACTATAAAATTATTTGGCAACATTACAACCCATATATGCATGATTGAATCAACATAAATTTTTTTTGACCGACTTACAACACATATATGCATGATTGAATCACTATGAGTTTTTTTTTATAACCTACGAACATATATATGCAAGATTGAATCACTATGATTTTTTTTAGGGCCTTAGAATACATATGTGCAAGTTTGAAATTTTTTTGAAAGCCTTGGAACACATATATGCATGATCGAATCACTAAAAAATTTTTTAACAGCCTTAGAACACATATATGCATGATTAAATCACTATGAAATTTTTTTGTCAAACTTAGAACACATATATGCATGATTGATTCTAAATGAACTTTTCTTTACAGCCTTAGAGCACATATGCATGATTGAATCACTATGAATTTTGTGTCAAACTTAGAACACATATATGCATGATTGCTTCTAAATGAACTTTTTTTTACAGCCTTAGAACACATATGCATGATTGAATCACTATGAATTTTTTGTCAAACTTAGAACACATATATGCATGATTGATTCTAAATGAACTTTTTTTTACAGCCTTAGAGCACATATGCATGATTGAATCACTATGAATTTTGTGTCAAACTTAGAACACATATATGCATGATTGCTTCTAAATGAACTTTTTGTTACAGCCTTAGAACACATATGCATGATTGAATCACTATGAATTTTTTGTCAAACTTAGAACACATATATGCATGATTGCTTCTAAATGAACTTTTTTTTACAGCCTTAGAACACATATGCATGATTGAATCACTATGAATTTTGTGTCAAACTTAGAACACATATATGCATGATTGCTTCTAAATGAACTTTTTGTTACATCCTTAGAACACATATGCATGATTGAATCACTATGAATTTTGTGTCAAACTTAGAACACATATATGCATGATTGCTTCTAAATGAACTTTTTTTTACAGCCTTAGAACACATATGCATGATTGAATCACTATGAATTTTGTGTCAAACTTAGAACACATATATGCATGATTGCTTCTAAATGAACTTTTTTTTACAGCCTTAGAACACATATGCATGATTGAATCACTAATTGGCCACATCGATTTATCATACTCAGGTTACAATTTACCGAATAGAACATACCCATCAGGCTATGTTTTACAAAAATGAAACAGTCGAAATCGGCTAATGGAAATTAACATAATTAGGTTATATTTTTCAGAAGAAAACACATGTTATTGGCCAACATAGATTTATCATACTCAGGTTACAATTTACCGAATAGAACATACCCATCAGGCTATGTTTTACAAAAATGAAACAGTCGAAATAGGCTAATGGAAATTAACATAATCAGGTTATATTTTTCAGAAGAAAACACATGTTATTGGCCAACATAGATTTATCATACTCAGGTTACAATTTACCGAATAGAACATACAGGTTACATGTTATTGGCCAAAAGCCGTATTTATATTTTTTTTAAACGCAATCAATTAATTAGCTTCGTGCTTTGAGTCGGAGAGCGATCTGTGGCATCGCAGCTTAGTGATTTGTGGGTATTGTTCGAATGTCAAATCACACGTGGAAAACGTATTTTTGAATATTTAAAACCTAATGAGCGGCATGGAAAGACGTATTTTTGAATACTTCAAACAAAAGCATTTAATTTGGCGCGGTTATAAAAAAAAGGCGGCATGCGAAAAGCCGTATTTATATTTTTTTTAAACGCAATCAATTAATTAGCGGGCTGTTTTCAACAAATGGCTGCACGTTAAAGGACTTTACCTTTGGACGACGTTTCAGTATCTCTATTGCAAAGGTGCCATCGATATCTCCGTCCAGGCATGGCGCCGAAGAAGGGGACAATCGGAGCAGTACGACCAGCCATGGCGGACAAGAAGAGGACTAGTGGAGCAATACGACCCGGCACGACGCCAAAGACGATGGGAGCCCTACGACCGGGCACGACGCCAACAGAGAGGACGATGGTAGCAAAACGACCAGGCACAGCGCCAGAGGAGTGGACGAGGGGAGAAAAACGACCAGGCACGGAGCAAACAGATAGGAGGATGGGAGCTAAACGACCAGGCACGTTGCCAATGGAGTGGACGATGGCAGCAAAACGGCCACGCACGGCTCTGAACAAGAAGACAACCACATCCACAGTCTCGGGTGGGCGGCAACGCCCTGACGAGTTCGTAGATGACATCGAGCAGATGCAAGATGAATTTGCAGATGGGAACACTATCAGTAATTTTGTAAGTATTTGTCCACTATCAATTTCTAGGTCATCGGTTTGCATGTTCTGAAGTTCGTAACTTTGTGCAACCAGACAATGTATGATTTTGTCAATTACATTCAGAGCAACCCAACGAGCAATACAGTACGCATCCTCAGCCCGTATTTCATGGTATGTCTGTGCCGCTGTTGTTCTGTTTGCTTTTATGACGTACTCACGTTTCTTGGTGGTTAAACCTTGCTATTTCGTGCAACAGATGTACGTCCGGCGAAAGCCATACGACATAGGATTCGACGATGCACTACCTTGTTGGAACAACGATGATGAGTGCATAGACATTTCAAAATTTGGAAAGGTAAGTGAACAAACCTCTTATCCAAGGTTTATTCGTAACATCCCCATCACGATAAGTCTCTAGAATGAAAAATGATTTTATCGATTCACAGATTTTACTCCCTACACTCTGGCAACATCCAGACCATTGGGTCCTATACGAGATGAATTTTCAGCTAAAACAACTATGGTGCTACAACTCATTGGACTGCCACAGTGGCGTTGAACGCGATGCTATGCATTTGGTAAGCTTGTACCCAAAGATGAAGTAGCTATTCGCGGTGGACCGGACTGTAATATATTATCCCTTTTTCACAGGCGGGATTCCTTAAAGGGCAAATGGGTGTCGACATTGGTGAGTAGATGTTGCTCTGTGCTGACGATGCTCCGTTACAAAGTAATGGGGTCGATTGTGGCATATTCGTAATGAAGCATATTGAAGCAATATACAATGGAGAACAACCTTGTTTCCACGCTGTATGAGCTTCGTATCCGATGTTATTGGGTATTCCTGTTATATATTGGATTTCACATTACCTGTTTTGTTGCAGGAACATATTCCGGTAATACGCGACGAAATATGCGGAAAATTGATTGAGTTTAAAACAAACGGCAGACAGAATAGTATAAAGTGAAACCTATCGATTGCTCTGTCTGTACAACCTAACGAGGCCCTCCATCACCGTTCTCGCCGTCCTCCTCGACAGTAACCCAGTGGTGCAGTAGCGCTGAGGGTGGCCAGCAGGAGCTCCGCCAAGTCATGTAGTGTATAACTGTAATGTTTCAAGGTGTTAGTGGGTATCTAAATTTTTGTCATGTAGTGTAAAAGAGGGTCGACCGCTATATGTTGTAACCTTTTCAGGGTTTTGCGCTAATGAAGCTTAAGTTGTCTTCCCTCTCTATTCTCCTCTCTTCTCCTTTTGTTCTTGCTGGTTTCCCGATTTCAATATGGTATCAGAGCTCTATTGAAAATGAAAGGGTGCTTTGTTGAAGATTGGTGAGAGGAAGAAGCTTCATCTGCATCGGTCGTGCTGGGACCCACCTCAGCTTGTGTTCTCCACAGCTGACGTCCGTACCAACCTTGAAGTCTTGAACTTTTGGCCGATTGATGTTGGATTCCATTAGCTCTTGATTTTTGTGATTGAATGAATCAAGAATTTTAATGGTCGGATGAAATCTCAATTTTTAGTGGATTTAATTATATTTTCTGAAAAAACTGATGAACAGTACCCTGAATGCAAAAAGTTTGTGATTGTGATGCTATCGGTGGGTTTTGTTTGCCCAAATCAATTGTAATCTGGTCATTTTTTGGTGTGATAGATTGGGACTGATTTGAAGGGCTATTTGGGTGTTTGGGTGCAATTTTGATGATAGATTTGGGTTCCTAGTTCAGGCGGTAACCCATTTTCTGTAGTTTTTCTCTGTTTCGACCAGCATATTATGTTGGGTTGCTGGTGCTTTCGACCAGCACAAGTACGACCAACATATTTTTCTCTGACGAAAGATATTTCTAAATATCGCATTACGTGAACTTATCAATAAGAAAGGTTTGTTCTTAGAAATCGCTGTATTGATGAACCGACGGTAATGTACACCTAAGGCGATTTCTTTAGACGTACTTGTGGATTTATTTGAGACCCAAAGATTCGGTCCAATCACATTGACTACCATTCAGAATAGGCCTCTGGCATGACATTATTTTCTTTAATGCGGAGTGCTTTTTTATTTAAGATTTGCTTTTGGTTTAATGAAACTGACGTATATACTGGAAAACTGACGGATGGTGATAGGACGTTTCATTAATATTTGAATGACACAACACACAGTTCCACTTTGCTTCGCGAATAAGGAACCGACATAATCGACAATTCCTGCATACACTACTTATTCTTCAATCGAGTGCATAGGCGGCTTCGACGCAGTTGTCGTATCCGTCTATGTCTGTAAGATCATAATTGAAGAAACCGTCGTTTAAAATTCAAGCAATTTTCAAATGCTGGCACAGGTTTTCATGGTCGTAGCAGTGTAGTTTGACGTTAGACCACCAAGCGTATCGCTTTGTACTATTCGTAAAATAAGAACGCGACATTGAAGCGATGTTTAAGCATACAACATTTCATAGCGATGTTGAATATTATCATTTCGAACATTAGAAGTCTTTGTTCATTGCACACATCGCAGTCTCACCCTGTGACTGTCAATCACGGGGGTTGAGCGCACATCTTTTATCAATTACAAGCCTTTTAGACCTCGCCTCCGTCAGTTTCTCCTCCGAAATGAGAAACAACGTCAACTTTTTGCAGAGTTCTTCGCGGAATCCGGGTATATCAACCTGCATAAACAGATTGTAAACTAGAAGCAATAGACATGCCCTTAATTGCCAATAACAAAGGCCAAGGAATGACATACAGCGTTGAAACAGGGTTCTGCACCATTGTATATCGCTTCAATGTACTTCATTACAAATACGCCGCAATCAACGCCATTATCTTGTAAAGGAGCATGGTATGCCGTGCGAAAGATCCACTCGTTGACATCGACTCCCAAAATGGCTATGAGGAAACCGATCTGAGAATAATGCGACCGAAAGTAAATTCATGACCCTAGTACACTACACGATACTCATATAGATGGAATCTTACGAGATGGGAAATGTCTAGCCGTAAACCACTGTCAACTTCCAACGAATTGTAACACCATAGTTGTTTTTCGCGTAAATCCATCACGTATAAGACCCAATGCTTTTCAGACTGCCAGAGTGTAGGAATCAGTATCTGCAAATAGATCGAAAAAATGTTGTTACCACTGTCAAGCTGTAATATTGCACTGTAGGTTTGTTTGCTTACCTTTTCACTTGTCATAAGGTCTCTGCAGTGATTACCGTTAACCCAATAAGGTTTTCCGTCTTGAAATCCACTGGAGTATGGCAAACGGCGAAATATAGTCTGCAAACCGAAAGAAACATTGCTAACACCAACGTTAACATACGAATCAATTGGACTAAATCAATAATGAAAAGCAACATAAAATACAACCGATATACCATGAAATATGGGCTGACGACGCTCACAGTCTGGCTTGGTGCGTTGCTTTTAATATAATTTACGAAATCGGATATAGTCTGTTTACAACAAATATGGTGTTGTATTGATCATACGTACACATGGCTTACGTTTATAGACAACTACTACTAGTTTAATACTAACAAAATTACTAATCATGTTGCATTGTGCGAATTCACTGCGCATTCGGTTGATGTTCTCCAGAAGTGATTGACTAAGTTTTCGCCCAACTTCGTCGGTGGATGTTCGACTGAAATGAATGCGGACATTGCAACGAGCGATATTTAAATTACATTATATAGTACACAAAAACAAATCGCAAAAAACGCATGAAAGAGACAGATTTTGCTGAACATGTAGACTATGTGTAGACAATATACCCATGATTCGCCATTGTTGGTCGTGTAGCTGTCTTCGTCTGCCTCACCGACTATAATTTTCTATGTTCGAGGGCGAATCTCCATGTTTATGAAGGAATCGTCGGTTTGGTTGTTGCTGGTTCACGAAGTAGAAGAAAAACACACCTTCCAGTGCTTGTGCGACTATTTATGACCTAAAAGATGTACTGCTCAACCAACATGATCAATGGCTACTGTACGACAACTCAAACATTTATGGGTATCCGTTGGAAAATACACATTGAGTAGCCTTTTATTTATAATATATGGATACAACTTTTCACAAGAGAACTGACAATAATGATTTCAAAAGGCAAGTGGAGGTGTCGGGAACGCGAAAGATTTGCTGGAGAAGAAGTTCACTGGAGGTGTATGGCGATTTGTGGTTATCGTTGAATAGCGATCTGTGGCATCACAGCACAGTGATTGACAGTCCTACGCTGCGATGCCACACATCGCAGCACACTTGAACAATCCTTCGCATCACGCTAAGATTGACAGTCCAACAATAATCAACAACGTTCTACGCTGCGATGCCACATATCGCTATCCACGTGTGATTAGACATACGAACAATACCCAAAAATCACCATGCTGCGATGCCACAGATCGCTCTCCGACTCAAAGCACGAAGCTAATTAATTGATTGCGTTTAAAAAAAATATAAATACGGCTTTTTGCATGCCGCCTTTTTTTGATAACCGTCGCCAAATTAAATGCTTGTGTTCTAAGCATTCAAAAATACGTCTTTCCATGCCGCTCATTAAGTTTTAAATATTCAAAAATACGTTTTCCACGTGTGATTTGACATTCGAACAATACCCACAAATCACTGTGCTGCGATGCCACAGATCGCTCTCCGACTCAAAGCACGAAGTATCCAGCGATGGCAACAAATCCTTTCCTTATCTATTGATTATTTGCATTGCTGTATTTGTCTTCGCCAATACTTTGCGCGCTATTCTTTCGAGGAGAAGACAAATACAGCGATTGCGAAGACAAAGATCTCTGTAATAGTAATTTCAATTGTAATCATTGCATTTTTGGAAAAATGAGAAGCTTGACTTCCGAACAAAGATCTACGTTTACAAACAAATCTTTTCAACTTGTGCACTCGGATTTATGCTGCGATGCCACAGATCGCTCTCCGACTCAAAGCACGAAGTATCCAGCGATGGCAACAAATCCTTTCCTTATCTATTGATTATTTGCATCGCTGTAGTCAGCGATGGCAAACAATCGCTGTATTTGTCTTCGCCAATACTTTGCGCGCTATTCTTTCGAGGCGAAGACAAATACAGCGATTGCGAAGACAAAGATCTCTGTAATAGTAATTTCAATTGTAATCATTGCATTTTTGGAAAAATGAGAAGCTTGACTACCGAACAAAGATCTACATTTACAAACAAATCTTTTCAACTTGTGCACTCGGATTTATGCTGCGATGCCACAGATCGTTGTCCGACTCAAAGCACGAAGTATCCAGCGATGGCAACAAATCCTTTCCTTATCTATTGATTATTTGCATCGCTGTAATAAGCGATGGCAAACAATCGCTGTATTTGTCTTCTTCAATACTTTGCACGCTATTCTTTCGAGGTGAAGACAAATACAGCGATTGCGAAGACAAAGATCTCTGTAATAGTAATTTCAATTGTAATCATTGCATTTTTGGAAAAATGAGAAGCTTGACTACCGAACAAAGATCTACGTTTACAAACAAATCTTTTCAACTTGTGCACTCGGATTTATGCTGCGATGCCACACATCGCTCTCCGACTCAAAGCACGAAGTATCCAGCGATGGCAACAAATCCTTTCCTTATCTATTGATTATTTGCATCGCTGTAGTCAGCAATGGCAAACAATCGCTGTATTTGTCTTCGCCAATACTTTGCGCGCTATTCTTTCGAGGTGAAGACAAATACAGCGATTGCGAAGACAAAGATCTCTGTAATAGTAATTTCAATTGTAATCATTGCATTTTTGGAAAAATGAGAAGCTTGACTTCCGAACAAAGATCTATGTTTACAAACAAATCTTTTCAACTTGTGCACTCGGATTTATGCTGCGATGCCACAGATCGCTCTCCGACTCAAAGCACGAAGTATCAAGCGATGGCAACAAATCCTTTCCTTATCTATTGATTATTTGCATCGCTGTAGTCAGCGATGGCAAACAATTGTTGTATTTGTCTTCGCCAATACTTTGCGCGCTATTCTTTCGAGGCGAAGACAAATACAACGATTGCGAAGACAAAGATCTCTGTAATAGTAATTTCAATTGTAATCATTGCATTTTTGGAAAAATGAGAAGCTTGACTTCCGAACAAAGATCTACGTTTATAAACAAATCTTTTTAACTTGTGCACTCGGATTTATGCTGCGATGCCACAGATCGCTCTCCGACTCAAAGCACGAAGTATCCAGCGATGGCAACAAATCCTTTCCTTATCTATTGATTATTTGCATCGCTGTAGTCAGCGATGGCAAACAATCGCTGTATTTGTCTTCGCCAATACTTTGCGCGCTATTCATTCGAGGCGAAGACAAATACAGCGATTGCGAAGACAAAGATCTCTGTAATAGTAATTTCAATTGTAATCATTGCATTTTTGGAAAAATGAGAAGCTTGACTACCGAACAAAGATCTACGTTTACAAACAAATCTTTTCAACTTGTGCACTCGGATTTATGCTGCGATGCCACAGATCGCTCTCCGACTCAAAGCACGAAGTATTCAGCGATGGCAACAAATCCTTTCCATATCTATTGATTATTTGCATCGCTGTAGTCAACGATGGCAAACAATCGCTGTATTTGTCTTCGCCAATACTTTGCGCGCTATTCTTTCGAGGCGAAGACAAATACAGCGATTGCGAAGACAAAGATCTCTGTAATAGTAATTTCAATTGTAATCATTGCATTTTTGGAAAAATGAGAAGCTTGACTTCCGAACAAAGATCTACGTTTACAAACAAATCTTTTCAACTTGTGCACTCGGATTTATGCTGCGATGCCACAGATCGCTCTGCGACTCAAAGCACGAAGTATCCAGCGATGGCAACAAATCCTTTCCTTATCTATTGATTATTTGCATCGCTGTAGTTAGCGATGGCAAACAATCGTTGTATTTGTCTTCGCCAATACTTTGCGCGCTATTCTTTCGAGGCGAAGACAAATACAACGATTGCAAAGACAAAGATCTCTGTAATAGTAATTTTAATTGTAATCATTGCATTTTTAGAAAAATGAGAAGCTTGACTTCCGAACAAAGATCTACGTTTACAAACAAATCTTTTCAACTTGTGCACTCGGATTTATGCTGCGATGCCACACATCGCTCTCCGACTCAAAGCACGAAGTATCCAGCGATGGCAACAAATCCTTTCCTTATCTATTGATTATTTGCATCGCTGTAGTCAGCGATGGCAAAAATCGCTGTATTTGTCTTCGCCAATACTTTGCGCGCTATTCTTTCGAGGCGAAGACAAATACAGCGATTGCGAAGACAAAAATCTCTGTAATAGTAATTTCAATTGTAATCATTGCATTTTTGGAAAAATGAGAAGCTTGACTACCAAACAAAGATCTACGTTTACAAACAAATCTTTTCAACTTGTGCACTCGGATTTATGCTGCGATGCTACAGATCGCTCTCCGACTCAAAGCACGAAGTATTCAGCGATGGCAACAAATCCTTTCCTTATCTATTGATTATTTGCATCGCTGTAGTCAGCGATGGCAAACAATCGCTGTATTTGTCTTCGCCAATACTTTGTGCGCTATTCTTTCGAGGCAAAGACAAATACAGCGATTGCGAAGACAAAGATCTCTATAATAGTAATTTCAATTGTAATCATTGCATTTTTGGAAAAATGAGAAGCTTGACTACCGAACAAAGATCTACGTTTACAAACAAATCTTTTCAACTTGTGCACTCGGATTTATGCTGCGATGCCACAGATCGCTCTCCGACTTAAAGCACGAAGTATCCAGCGATGACAACAAATCCTTTCCTTATCTATTGATTATTTGCATCGCTGTAGTCAGCGATGGCAAACAATCGCTGTATTTGTCTTCGCCAATACTTTGCGCGCTATTCTTTCGAGGTGAAGACAAATACATCTATTGCGAAGACAAAGATCTCTGTAATAGTAATTTCAATTGTAATCATTGCATTTTTGGAAAAATGAGAAGCTTGACTTCCGAACAAAGATCTATGTTTACAAACAAATCTTTTCAACTTGTGCACTCGGATTTATGTTGCGATGCCACAGATCGCTCTCCGACTCAAAGCACGAAGTATCAAGCGATGGCAACAAATCCTTTCCTTATCTATTGATTATTTGCATCGCTGTAGTCAGCGATGGCAAACAATCGCTGTATTTGTCTTCGCCAATACTTTGCGCGCTATTCTTTCGAGGCGAAGACAAATACAGCGATTGCGAAGACAAAGATATCTGTAATAGTAATTTCAATTGTAATCATTGCATTTTTGGAAAAATGAGAAGCTTGACTTCCGAACAAAGATCTACGTTTATAAACAAATCTTTTCAACTTGTGCACTCGGATTTATGCTGCGATGCCACAGATCGCTCTCCGACTCAAAGCACGAAGTATCCAGCGATGGCAACAAATCCTTTCCTTATCTATTGATTATTTACATCGCTGTGGTCAGCGATGGCAAACAATCGCTGTATTTGTCTTCGCCATTACTTTGCGCGCTATTCTTTCGAGGCGAAGACAAATACAACGATTGCGAAGACAAAGATCTCTGTAATAGTAATTTCAATTGTAATCATTGCATTTTTGGAAAAATGAGAAGCTTGACTTCCGAACAAAGATCTACGTTTACAAACAAATCTTTTCAACTTGTGCACTCGGATTTATGCTGCGATGCCACAGATCGCTGTCCGACTCAAAGCATGAAGTATCCAGCGATGGCAACAAATCCTTTCCTTATCTATTGATTATTTGCATTGCTGTAGTCAGCGATGGCAAACAATCGCTGTATTTGTCTTCGCCAATACTTTGCGCGCTATTCTTTCGAGGCGAAGACACCCGTAGTATCTAAGGGAGGATTTGCTTACTATGTTATTTTTTTTATGATTATTCAAGATTTTGTTGGATATACTACCTTAAACATAAGCATGAAGTCTTTGCATCGTTTAAGACATAACATATGATGATTAAAAATCAATTTAATGATAATTTAAAAATCTTTAGAGTTGATTCCGGAGGAGTGTATCTTTCAAATGATTTTAAAAACTATCTTGAAAACCATAGAATAGTTCATCATAGATCTTGTACAAAAACACCACAACAAAACAGTCTAGCTGAAAGAAAACATAGGTATATTATTGAAACAACTAGAACAACTAGAAGCAAAAACCCGCTATCTATCGATTTTAACAAATTCAACCACGAACCGCAAGTCGTCAATGACAAACGACTATAAACTCTCCAAAAACCCGGCATTGTGGAGATCGGGTCATGCAAAGAGGCATGCCAACTAAGTTAATAGCCCACACGAGATTCCTGTGTCCCAAACCAATCGGTCGACTGCATCGTAGCCTGTCATGAAAGAGAAAATATTAGACACTGAATTAAGTTTCACAAGAAATGCCTACCTCCTCGCAACATCGATAACATACCAAAAGCCTTGTAAAACTGTAGCGATCGTTGCCGGAAATCTGGTCGGGAGGAATGTAGGTTTGAACGTTTGCCGGTACTTCTGCAGGGTATTGCTGCAGGATGGACATTACACGACTTAGCTATTTGACAAGCTTCACGCAATGGGGAGCAATATAATGTTTTATATACCTGTTCATTCGAAGGGCTTTGTTGTTTTTTATTACAGGTTGGTTGTTTCTTAGTCCTTTTCTTGCCAACCAATTCTAGTGCACCCTTTGCCCTCCGACGACTGCGATCAGAGGCAGGTTTTCTTTTGATACCCTTTGCTTCATGAATATGCCCATCATAATCAACAACGTTCACTACTGACTTGTTGAAGATAATGTTTACGCTTCGGCGCAACTTCTCGGGAGTGTCAAGCAAGACATGATTTTGACCTACGTTGTTCGATCCCATTATCTTCGGCTGGTATTCATTCGCTGCAAAAGACTTAATGTGAATTAACTCCACGTTTTCAAGTAACTCCGTTGCAGCTTTTCTCGCACATGCATAGCCTTCTTCGCTTCTCGATGCCAAATCAGCAACATGCATGAATGACCTACACAGTTGTTGGTAACGGGAGGCTATGTGGCACTTCTCGTCAACACCAGATTTACTCGCATTGTCCATAACGAGCATTTCAATCTTCGCGCGTCTCGTCCATCTTCGCATTACGTAAGACTCAGGTATTTCTTGTATCTTCTCTTGATTGAGTGCCTTTAATGCATGACAACATAGGATACCTTTGAATTCATACATTTTGCACGAACATTCTACCCTTCCGTTGTCGACATTGTACGTGACATGCGCTTCTTGCCTTTCCTGATGCTTTTCGCCCTGACAAAAAATATGGTATTTGTGCATATTCTCGGTTTGCACCAGTTCTTCTATTCTGCAATTCATGACATGAAACACCTCTTTCTTGATCCATTCAAATACAGTTAGTGTATACAGAGCTGCAGGTCGCATCAATATTTTCATGCCAAAAGTTAGAGGTCGTGTATTGAAGCATTTTACGTCTTGTTCAAGCTCATTCTGTCTTAGATCGTCTACAAATAATTCATATTGTTCCATGAAACGAAACATTGTTAAACATGAATACAGGGTTTTATTCAGCGTGGCATGCATATATTCGGCTCTTTGTGTGCTTATCATACCTGCACAAAAGTATTGTCTTCCATATGCCAATGCCCACTTCTCTTTTTCTGTATATAAATTTTGTAACCACAGACAGTCAGCAAGGTCGTATGTCTTAATCATTTTGTCCCAATCTGACTTAAAGGTGACCTCATCTACGCTATGAAGTACACACCTTGTAAAATGTTTGTCAAACCCTGTATTCTGATTAAATATGTGTCCTATGTTCTTTGCTGCATTTTGAAAGATATGCCACAAACACAGGCGATGATGTGCATCTGGCCACACATGAAGCACTGCAGCCGCAATTGCGTGATCACCATCTGTGAGTACAGTTTCAGGATGCTTCCCGTTCATTGCCTGTGTAAATACTCTGAACAACCACTCAAAGGTTTCCTTGGTCTGGTCATACACAAAAGCACCGCCTAATATACAACTCTGTGCGTGATGGTTCACTCCCACAAACTGCGCAAATGGCCACTGTTCAGTGTTAATCTTTACTGTAGTATCAAACACAAGCACATCATTGAAGCATTCATAATCTAATCTAGACCTTGAATCTGACCAAAACATATTCACGGCATATCCATCTGCGTCCACTTGCATTTCACTAAAGAAACCATGTTCATTGCTTGATTTATTTTGTAAGTAACGAACCAAACAACATATTTCTCCGTTCTTCATGTTATCTGTCCTCTTCCTGCTCAAGTGGTTTCTAAGATCCAAAGGTGTGAATGGCACATTTTCGCGACCACCATCTATGCGGGTAAACAAATTGTATGTCTTCCTTGGTGCAATGCCGGCACTATCGACTATTCCAGCCATTGCAGCATGAGCTACAGTTACTTTACGATGTGACCTTAGCATAGGAGTCATAAATGATGCAGATAAATCATGAGTATGATCACTGATTAAAGTACGCACGACAAATTTCCCATTCGGATGTCTTCTCAAAACCAATCTCACCTGACATCCACATCTTGATTCTGGCGTGCTCCTAGTTGGATTTCCCATTGATTTCTTCCAACCTTGCTTGGAACAGACATATGTCTTTCTAACCAAGACACCCTGTGCATTTTTTGACCAAGAAAACCTTCTCACACTGAAGCCAACTTTTAAGGCATAATCATTGTAAAATTTATATGCATCTTCTTCGTTATTAAAATGCATTCCTTCTACAGGAACATAGTCAAGTGCAATTCCATGTACATTCCCAGTTCCTACGGTTTTCTTAAGTGTACTGACATCAAAATCAGGATCATTACTGAATTGCATTTCTTCTCCTGGAACATTGAAGTCAGGTGTACTTCCGTGTACATTCCCGGTGCATACACTTTTATTATGTGCGCTGTCATGGTAGTCTACCTCATCATTGAATTGCATTTCTTCTACTGGAACATTCAAGTCAATAGTGGGTCTAATGCCTGCACCTTTCTTTTCATGTGCATCGTTAGTGCAGATGTTCAATTCTTCAGTTGGGTCATAAGTATAGATATTCAATTCTCCAGATCTTTCTATTGATTGAGCTACATCGTCTTTATTACAACCTGATGATAAGCTCAATAATGTTTTAAGCAATATATCAATTTGTGTTTGCAGTAACATGGCAAACAAGTCGATATTATCTCACAAAAATGAGAGTCTGTTACTAATACAGCGATTTGAGATACAATGCATATGATGAGTGAATGTAGGATACCTGATGGGGTAGAGGCCCTTCCTAGCATCTGCAAACAAGCATTCCTGTCAACAGGTCCCAGCGTCTTACAAATATCGATAAGTTTCCAACCTTCGTAAGAACAAGATCTACCTGCAATAACCAAACAAAGCCTTAATGACACACAAGACGACATGCCTTCTTCATCGATAGCATGATGCTGGGAAGCTACTCACGCCGCCTTGATGGAACTGGTTGGAATGTTTGTGCATCATTGCTTTCTTCGTTAATGCCTAACAACAACGACAAATAAAAGAAGACAGTGGAATGTTTTGTAAGCAATATATCAATTTTCGTTAGCAAGCGACATAGGTTTGCTACGATTTAATCAGGATGCATATAAGAACGGATACCACTAGGGTTACGCAAGTCAAAGCAACAATTTAATGAATGAAAGTATCAAAGCAAGTGCGGTTTGATGTTTGCTTGTGCTGAGCATCGACGTGTCGCTTACCATGCCAATAAAATAAACATGTCGTACATGTGTGTTGACGATAACGCTCTCATAATATCCACGAGGCTCTAAAGCGAGTTCAATAGAAGTCGCTGAGAGAGCAACGATATGCATGCGAAAATCGCCCCGCCATGCGTGTCAAGATGTGTTTCTGCACCCAAACATTTTCAAAGTCTGTGTACAAATATCTTACAAATACATATTACAAAACATATAATATCTTACAAAACGATATGTATAGCGATTTGTCAGATATTGAAAATCGATACAGCAGTTCAGTTTTTATAACTTATAACTCGACGATACAAAAACATACTATCTAAAAGGTCGATAAATATATCGCACAATAAATTACAAATCGATAAGGAAGAACTTGAACATAATAGCAAACAAATCGATATTAACTAACAAAAATGTATCTCACAAAAACGAGAGTCTTACTAATACAGCGGTTTGAGATACAATGCATATGATGAGTGACTGTATGATACCTGATGGGGTAGAGGCCCTTCCTAGAATCTGCAAACAAGCGTTCTTGTCAACAGGTCCCAGCGTCTTACAAATATCGATAAGTTTCCAACCTTCGTAATAACAAGATCTACCTGCAATAACCAAACAATGCCTTAATGGCACACAAGACGACGTGCCTTCTTCATCGATAGCATGATGAGATGAAAAGCTACTCACTGTGCCTTGATGGCACTGGTTAGAATGTTTGTGAATCATTGCTTTCTTCCATGATGCCTAACGACAGCAGTAATGAAGAGAAGACACTGGAATGTTTTGTAACACTGGAATGTTGATAATGGGAGCACCGTTACAGCAGATGGCGCAGGCGAACGTCTCCACTTTAAATGGTTAACATCAAACTTTCTGGAATTTCTGCTTTTTTGTCCTTTTCCCCACCCGTCGTTTCACAACTTTTGAATGGAGGATATTTTTGTCATTTCCTCGAACCGTCATTTCAGGGCAAGAAAAGCAAGTAAGGGTGATTAAGTCTTTGCAACATCACCAGAGTCCGATGCAAAGTTATGTCAACATACACGGGAATACGAGCCCCATGTGCATGAATACGTGGCGCTCATTCGATCCCCCGAACACGGACGTGGGATTCAGTGAATCATTGGGGGCGAACATACACAACCCTTTCAACATGTAGGATCAGGTTTGTATCTCATACAATAGGTCATAGTTAATAGCAGAAATGAGACAACCCGATGTACGTTTAATGTGCTTCTTTCAGAGGTTACTGATTGTGAGAAGTGAAAAGAGTGATCTCCAGAAAAATTTACACACAATCAATACCAATTCGATATTTTTGGCTTTTTTCCATGTGTTTAAGGAAAGGTCCACAGTAGTTCTCATAGCAAGAAAAAAGAAATGGTAAGAAGATAATGCGTTAAGGAAACCTAGAAACCCATATGTGGGCACACAAAACAGGGTGCGTAGAGCACATACTTGGTATGAATTTTTCTGAAAGAAGAAAGATCATCACCATATTTGGTATGAATGGGGTCAACTCATACCCTGCAGCATGCTAGGTGGAGTTGTAAAGTCCCCCGTCAGTTCCCAAAGCCTATAGGCACATGGTCACATGGTTTCTAGAAAACTATGAAGGCCAGGAAGAGACCTTTGTTAACAACAGTTAAACCAGAACAAATTCAAAGACTATGTAAAGCATTTAAATAATTAGCATTACTTGTAAATTTCATGATTATCAGTTAAACCAGCCCAAACCCTTGTTTTCATCGAAAATAGTCATAAGTTGGTGACTAGTTTCGATGACCCCAGGTCATTGGAGTCAGGCTGTCACTAATGGTCGCCATGGCTAACCGTCGACGACAGCCATGGCCGGCCACCGATGGCAGTTGTGGAAGTTGGGGGTCAGAACCATGGCATTTGACTTTCATTTTTTTGAAAGTGAAACATTGGTTTTTCACTGTAGCATTAAAGCTATAGTGAAAATTCTATCAGACTTGAGACTTGACCCGGTCTAGACCCGAATTTGTTATCCATTTTTTTGGGTTGACTGGGTCACAATCGCCCAAGTGAGATCCGGTCTAAAACTCAAACCTGTTAGGGGTTTCGGGTGGACCAAATCCATAACCAACTCGATCCAAACCCAGACCCAGTAGATGGGTTTTGGGTGGATTGGTTCAGGGAACCAACTATGCAGGGACTCAGTCCAACCCAAACCCATTGTTGGGACCAGGTGGATCGGGCCTGAACCTGATCTCGTTTAGATCCAGATCTGACTTGTGATCCGGTTGGACCAGGTTTTTGAATTTGGACCAGGTTTGGATCATGGGATTCGACCTGGTACCCATTTTAGAATGAGACTAGATCCAAACCAGGTTCAGATCTATGGGATCTGACCCAAGATCCATTGAGGTTGGGTCTAGATCCGAACCAGATCAGATTAGGTCTCAAACTAGATCTATGAACTGTTTACCCCCTTTAAGTAGTAAAACGGGTTATGTGACCGATACAATGTATTTCAAGACCTGTTTGGAGTCTTTTCTGACCGATTCTAAAAGGTTTTACAATGGTTCCTACATGAGGAGACCATGTTTTCTTATTTATGAGAAAGAACACGGGTTTTCTCATCCAGTTTTTGGGGGTTATAGGCTTTAGTGTATGTTTTAGACAAATTTGATAGTTCTTGAGACCAGTTCAGGGTCTTTCTTGACCAGTTTGAGCCCATTTTATCCTGGTTTAAGGTATTTTATGATCGATTTCAATAATAGAACCCTAGGTATCACCTGTAATAACATGTTTTGGTCATTTTAATTATGTTTTTATGTGTAATTTTATCATGGATGCATGACTTTTACATGCATTTGATGTTGCTTTGTGTTATCCATGATATTTAAGCATCAATTATGACTAAACTCATAACATATGTGATATGTTTCATCAAAATTTTATTTATGCATATGAGATGTAGCATGAATTTGTATTTTTGATGTTATTATACATAGTTTATCATGAATATACATGCATTATCATGATTGCATGGGCATGCTTTGTAATATAAATTTATTTGCGATAATAGATCTCGATCAACTCACTCTTATAATCACCAAAGTAATATAAGTTCTGTTGATTGAGAATTTTTTGGACTATATTGATATTCAATATTATGGTTGCGTGTGACTTTATGATACAATGATTCTATCCAAAGATAGGTCATTGTGTTCTAAATTTATATAGTGTAATAGTAGGTGTATACACTAGCCTATGAAGCATGTTCATACTCAAAGGCATAGTACCGAATTGCCTCTGGTTACATGATTTACTAGTTTCATCAATTGGAGTCAATTCCTTGAGAATTAAGAAGAGTCGAAGAAACTTTGAGTATTATCATTTTCATCAAAATGAGATGATAGTGAAACTATTGTGCATATCTCTAAAAAGGTGAATAATAAAGGGACTCATGTTTACCTTTTCGATTTAAGTCTTGTATGAGCATTTATATGGTAATTTTCTTTCATTCTTGTAGACTGATCCAAGTATTTAATTATTAATGGTTCTATTAATATCCCCATACTAGACTGATCCAAGTTTTTGGATTGGAAATAAATAATGTTATTCACTCTGGGTTACATGGACCTAGATTTGGCTCTTAGAACTGACGAATCTTCCGCTCTTACAGAGTTTAGTACAGTCAATCAGAAGGTTGTCCAAGAGAAGTGAGAGCGCTCAAATAGTCTTAACATATTGCTTTTGCAATCTAGTGGCTAAGAATATTCGAGTCATCATCCCTTACTTTAGAACAGTGAAAGAATTTCTTAGAGCTATTGAGGCACAGTTTGTCAGTTCTAATAAAGCTAGGGCCAATACCCAGATGTTCAAGTTGGTGTCTATGAAATATTCTGGTGATAGTCATATCTGAAAATACATTTTGGAAATAGAAAATATTGCATCTCAGTTGAATGGTATAAAATTTGCCATTTCAGAATCATTCACAATTCATCTGATTTTAACCTTGCTGCCTACTGAATACAGACCCTTCAAGATTTCTTACAATACACAATTATGAGTAGTCTTTTATTGACCTCTTAACAAAGTGTGTTAAAGAGGAAGAAATATTGAAAGGTAAAAAGGTGCAGAGTGCACATATGACTTCTCATAAGGAAAAATATAAGCCTAGGAAAAAGAAGGGTTTCTTCAAAAAGAAGAATAAAAAGAAGACTCTTGGAGAGAGTTCTAACTCTTAGGCGAATGTCAAATCTCAAGTAGAAGCTTTTTCTATAAAGTATTTTTTTGTAAGATGAGAAATAAGGTGGGTTGTTTGAAGCATAAGAAATGATTTGAGAAGAAAAGTAATGAGTTATTCGTTTCTCATTAGTGTAATTTAATCCATGTTTTATTGCATAGTTGGTAGATTGATTTTGGTATCGATTACAGTGCATATTGTCAACTCTTTGTAGGCATTTTTAAACAAAAGAGAACCAACGGAGTATGAAAGAAGCATTTTATTAGGAAACAAGATGTGTTCATATGTCAAGAATATTGGGACCTGTAGAGTTGTGTTGTGTTGGAGACTGAATTTATTTTGGATTTAGTTGATACATTTTATGTTACATCCTATAGTTGAAACCTCATTTCTATTTCAAAACTTCATATATTGGGATTTATATTTAATTTTAAAAACTTCAAGCTTATAATTGTTAAAAAATTTATTCCTGTTGGTTCTACCTATGTGTGTGATTGTTTGTATTGCTTGAAAATTGAATTTCAAATCTGAGAATCTCACTTCGTTAAGAATATAATAATTGACAATAAATGTGGTCTAAAGGATGATCAGTCATATTTTCTTTGGCATCGAAGGTTAGGACACATCTCGAAAGAGCGAGTCCAACAACTTATGAAAGAAGAAATTTTTTGATCTCTTAACTTCACGGATATAAAACCATGTGTTGACTACATAAAGGCTAAGCAATTCAAAACATATAAGAAAGATGTCAAATGTAGTAATGAAAATTAGAGATTGTGCATACGGATGTTTGTAGGTCATTTTTCTCGTGTTACACGGGTAAAAAATATTTTGTCATCTTTATAGACGATTACGCACAATATATGTATTTCTATTTATTATTTGAGAAATCCTTAGTCTTCCAGGTTTTCAAGGACTCTAAGAAAGAAGTAGAAAATAGACCAATAAAGTTATAAAAGTAGTTAAGTCTGATAGAAGTGACAAATATTATGTTTATTTTACTGAGATGGGACAAAAGAAAAGGCCATTGACACACTTTCTAAATAAAGAAGGCATTATATCTCAATACACCATGCCTGGTAGTGCTTAAAAAATGCTATAGTTTCAAAGAAAAATCATATACTTAAAGAAATAGTTTAAGCGATGTTAAATCACTCAAATCTTTCCTTAACCTTGTAGGGGTGAAGCTCTTAAGACAACAATACACATATTGAATAAGGTTTCTACAATGGTTGTCCAAAAGACTCCTTATAATTTATAGACTGGTAGAAAACCTTCTTTGTCATATATGCACATACGAGGATATCCAGCTAAAGCTAAATTATATAACCCATATATAAAAGCATTTGATCTTAGGACTAGTGGATTTTTCATTGGTTATCTAGAAATATCAAATTACTTTAGATTTTATTATTCATCTCATACACCATAAATAGTGAAAACAGATAAAGTAAGATTTCTTGAAAATAGTTATATTGAGATATATGCATCACAAAGTTTTAAATTTGAGGAATTGCAAGATTTAATTTTCATACATGCGATGAAAAAATACCTAGTTTTCTTGATCATTGTCGCTTTGGATGATGCTAAGAAAAATTCGGCCAATGAACATCAATCCCAAGTAAAACAAGTTGTTGATGAGGATATACAACAACAGGATGCAAAGATTCAATTTGAACCACCTGTAGCACTTGTACGGAGGTCTACAAATACCAAAAAATCTGATATTCATCTAGACTATATGGTGTATTCACAAGAGCCCAATGATTTCATAGATATTGATGATGATCTCTTAACCTTTGCAGAAGTCATTGATAGTGATAAATATTCACATTGGATCAATGCCATGAAAAAAGTGTTTGTCTCTATAACAAAGAACCAAGTGTGAGATTTAGTATCTCGACTTGATGGAGTACAATCTGTTGGTTATAAGTGGGTCTTTGAAATTAAAACAGACCTCAAAGGGCGAGTGAAGATGTACAAGGTTAAGCTCATTGCAAAAAGGTTCACACAAATAAAGGGCATTGATTATAATAAAACTTTTTCTCCTATCTCAACTAAAGAATCATTAAGAATAATCATGGCTCTCGTAGCTTATTTCAATTTATAACTACATCAAATGGATGTAAAAATAAATTTCTTGAATGGGAATCTAGAAGAGAAGGTATATATGCAATAATCTCCTAGTTTTAGTGTAGATAACTCAAATAACTTAGTTTGCAAATTGAAGAAATTAATTTATAAACTTAAACAAGTCTCTCGCTAGTGGTATAAAAAATTTAATCAGATGATTTTGAATTTTGGATTCACTTGAAACATTGTTGATAAGTACATATACCTTAAGGCTAGTGAGAGTAAGTTCATAATTCTGATTTTGTATGTTGATGATATTATTCTTGCAACAAATGATTTGAGTATGCTACATGAGACAAAAGATTTTTTTTCTTTCATTTTGTTATGAAAGATATGGGTGAGACTGCATATATGTTTGGAATTGAGATTTGTTATGATAGAACTAAGGGTATCTTTCATTTCTCTCAGAAATCCTATATCTTTAAGGTTCTTAAAAGATATGGGATGAAGGATTGCTCTCTTGGATCTGCATTCATAGTAAAAATGGATAAACTGAGTCTAAAGGACCGTCTTCAAGATAATAATGAAAAGGCTCAGATGACAACCATCTTGTATGCTTCTATGGTTGGGAGTTTGTAATACGCACAGACCTACACACGAACATATATCACATTTGATGTTGGAATGTTCGGTAGATATCAGTCTAATCCAAGTGTTGTGCACTAAAAGGCGACAAAGAAAGTCATGCACTATTTACAAGGAATAAATGACTATATGTTGACCTACAGAAAGGTTGGTCACTTAGAAGTCATTGGATATTCTAATGCAGACTTAGGAGGATGTCTCGATAGTAGAAAGTCTATCACTGAATATATCTTCCTATTAGCATGTGTTGTTATTTAATGGAGAAGTGAAAAGCAATTTATAAATGCAATTCATACCATGGAGGCAAAATTTATTGCTCTATACAAGACTTTGTCTCAGGCCATATGGATCAAAAACTTTATTATAGGTCTTGGTATAGTGGACTCTATTGAGAGGCCGCTAAAGATTTTATGTGAAAATAAAGTTGTTGTATCCTTTTCGAATAACAACAAGAGTTTTACCTCACGTCGACACATAGAGTTAAAATACTTTGTTGTTAAAAAAAGAACTGAAAATCATTTAGTGTGTATTGATACAATCAGTACAAAAAAGATGACTACGGATTCTCTTACTAAAGGGATAACACTGAGATTATATTTTCAACATGTAATGAGAATGAGTCTATTTGATTCATTCTGATGATATATGACAATACATTATGGTTATATGTGATCACATTTATGAAACTAAATTCATTTTCTATGGTTTTGTACATTGTTGATTTTGTATAAAGTATCTCTCATTTGTAAAGAAAGAATATTAAAATAATAATATTAAAAGGGCCAATAGAATGGATTAGAGACTAACTCATTCATCAAGGTATTCTTAACATGGTAAACACTGAAAATGAATAATACTGTAGTACATGAAAATATGACATCTGATATAGAGGTATTTATCTGCATGACACATATGATTCATTCTTGTGACACATGCTATCATGTGAACCCACATGAAAATTGAATCGAGATAACGGTAAAGAACCTCGATTATGTGTCTTTTCATGTCAATGGTTCAAGTAGGAGAATGTTGGATATTTTGGATCGGGTCCAACCAAATATGACCCAGTTTGACACAAGGCACACCAAGAGCTGCAATTAGAGTAAAGAAGTTGTTACGTGAATGTAAAAGGGTTACATTCAATAGGTGAATGTGAAATGTTCACATGCATAAATGTCATGCATGTAACACCCACTCCTCTCACACTATATATAGAGATCTATGGTAGCTTGATAAGAAGTACCAAGGTGATCTCTCTCTTTGGGTTCAAGAGTCTTGCTCACCTTTCGACCTGATAGCCTGAGTTCATCAAGAGCATCGATAGGCTGAAGAGAATGCCGACCACCCACGTTTATGCAAGCTTTAATTGGATCAACCATAACGGGCTACTGTAAGTTGTGTTCTTGAAGTTTTTCGCCAACAAAAACGTCTCATAACACAGGCTCTAAGGATCACTTAAGTGACACCCCTTGTGTGCCTTCAGCAAATCACATGACAGCAATACCAAACAAGACCGGTGTCAGTCTTGCGTTTGTGTTTCACATTAGCAATTAACATCTAGCACAAAAGCCAGAGATGGGATCAGGTCTGAGTGTGCCATTGATCTCCCACTGTTTTTTCCGATGTCGTTCATGTTTCGGATGGACTTTGGAATGGTTTAAAATAAATGTCTCACAATGAGCTTGTTCACTGTTTTAATGGGTGTTGTTCATTTTTAAGATGAACGGCATCCAAGGCAGCTCTGACTGTGCTACCATCTCCAAATTAAAGCCACAACGATGCTGTTTTATGGGACTTTCAAGTACTTTGTGTGACTCACCATTTTACCTGATCTGCTCTCTATTCAATTCTATGTTAAGCATATCCTCAAAGGTTGGCTGCTGCACTGGTTTAGGCCCTTTTTTTTTTTTTTATTCATGACCTATATATGTAAAGGCTGGACTCTCATTCAAATAGGCGGGTCTATCACTTGGCAGGCAGCCCAAACATTAATGGCTTGTCTTTGTTACTCACAAGCTTACAGCCTTAGTTTTTAATCATTCATTAGTGACAAATTTTGAACATATTTTAAATTTCTTGTGATTTTATTGTGAGAAATTTACATGCGAAAATCCCGACAAAATTGTGAGAAATTCACTCTACCCTGTTTTGAATGCATCATGAATTTTTTAGCTTTTAATATTTTCACATGTTTTTAATTATTGTGCCTACATTTCACGTATAAATATGCCAAGATTTTCCCAATTTGTTCCTCAAAGGGGAAAACCTTTCCAATTTATTGGAATTTTTTTTTCCTTTCTAACAAATTCAAAAGAATGAAATTTATGAATATATATGCTTTTATCACTCTTTTTTATAAGTAAACTAGGGATAGATCCGTGGTATTCCAACTGAAGACCCCTCAGTTATGATAGTGCGACATAACCATTCAGCTGTCGTTCCACCATGAGGGCTATTCCTCAGATTGACTACTAAATAAAAAGAGAAAAAAACAGGTCCATGTCATGGCTCCTATACAGTTTGGACCAAATTAAACTGTGTCCATAAAAATGCAAAATATCTCAAGAATTTCATTATTGCTTAAAAAAGAAGAAGGAAAAACTTGAAAATGAAACATCCTCAAAAGGAACTATCACCAACAACAGGTACAAGGACAAATCAATGTTGGATTTTGGCTGAATTGCATATGGTCCACTTACCAAAAATATCAAAGACAATAGATGAATATATGTAAATAGAAGACATGAAGATCAAAATTTCAGACCCATGCTCGTGCACCAACATGCTCCACGTGGATGTGTTTTTTGTGTGCCTCCTATCCCAGATCAGGTCCAAAGAAAGCTACATGCTACCAACCGGGGCTCTGCTGTTTGGTAGGAGCTGTTAGTGCACGTCACCATGTGTTGGGACGTTGCAAGTTCAAAACCCAATGGTATGTTGTGTAACTGGTGAGGGTCTGCCTAACCCTAGCTTGTCTATTAAAAAAAAACAGAAAGTTACATGCTGTCCTTCGACCTTTGTCAAAGAGACAACCTCCACTCATTTTGTAAAGTACTCGGTAGAACCTAAGATGTAACTATTACCATTGGATGCATACAAATTAATGAGGACTATGACATCAAATGCCTACATGAAAAATGATCATGGAGATGCATAATGCAAATTGAAAGGTCTCCACTTGGATGAGCCCTACAAATCTTTTTGAAGTTATCCATTTTTAAAAACGAGTCATGTTGACATTTGCAAAATGAATGGCTATAATTTTATTAAAGCATAAAAAGTTTGGTGGGTTATTAGGTGTCATTTCTCTTGGTGATGATCAGCATCCAAAGAACCTTCGACACCTTCCCATCCAAGGTTTCTTGAGCTAGCTGATTCGCACGCAAAGCTCTCATTGAGAACAAGCGGTCTCCTTCATGGATATATTGTATGATTCAAGGTAAGTGGATTTCTTTATGAAGTTGGTGATTTTTCAGTCTTTTAGGCTTCATTTGTTTCATGCAACTTACATGAGAAAGATGTAATCTTTTCCCACCGTGAATGAAAGAAATATTAAATTATCATGATGAGAAAGTGTTATGCCGGCACAAGTAAGCCTCATTTTTTCCATCACCTGTCACTTTTTATCACTACAACAAAGCATTGGATTAGCGACGACCTAATTCCGTCGCTAATCCGTCGCTAACCGGCTTAGCGACGGATTAGCGACGAATATCTTATGTCGCGATTTTTTTGTCGCTAACTAGCGATGGCATAAATTCGTCGCCCGTTCCGTCGCTAATTACGTCGGAATAACGAACGACGAATTTCGTCACAAATTCGTCGGTACTAAACGGCGACCTCGGCTTGGCGACGAATTTACAACTTGTCCCAGAGCACAACAGGAAGAAGCTGGGTCCTAAAACCGTAGATGTTGTCTTTTTGGGTTATGTAGAGAATAACTATGCCTATAAGTTCTTAGTAATTAAGTCTAAGATATTTGGCATAGATGTAAACTCTATTGTTGAGCTTTAAAAAGCTACATTATTTGAGGATGTATTTCTTATGAAAGTTGGTGTACCTCAGAATCTTTCTTCTTTAGATATACCTTCAACTTTTGGTTTCATTCTCAAACATATGGAAATGATGACAGATGTGTGAGTTGAGCCTTCTTGTTTCCACTCTAGACCAATTGAGTCTAAGAAAGTGGTTGAACCAAGAAGGAGCAAGAGACCATAGATTACCAAGGATTTGGGAAGTGATTATATCACTTACCTTATCGAGGATGATTCTTCCACTTTCCGTGATGCAATGACTTCTCCAGAAGCAAGGCATTGGAAATAAGCCATAAAGAGTGAAATGGACTCCATTGTCTCTAATGACACTTGAGAACTGGTTGACCTCCCTCGTGATAGCTCTACTATTGGGTGCAAATGGATATTTAAGAAGTTAAAACCAGATGAATCCATTGATAAATACAAGGCGAGACTGGTTGCCAAGGGGTTCAAACAAAAGGAAGGAATAGATTATTTTGACACCTATTCTTCGATTACCCGGATGACCACGATTAGGGTTCTTATTGCACTAACCTCTATTTATGATTTCCTGGTCCATCAAATGAACGTGAAGACTGCCTTTTTACATGGTGATCTTGAAGAAGAGATCTATATGGATCAACTTGAGGGTTTTGTGGCTCCTGGTAATGAAAATAAAGTTTGTAGACTAAGTCATTATATGGATTAAAACAAGCTCGTAAACAATGGCATAAGAAGTTTGACAAAGTTATTTTATCATTTGACTTTGTTGTCAATGAATTTGACAAATGTGTTTATTGCAAAGTTAAAAGTGATGCATGTATTATTTTATGCCTGTATATAGATGATATTCTATTGTTTGGTTCCAATATGAGAATTGTGAATGGGACGAAGTTCGTTTCTTAGTAGTAAATTTGATATGAAGGATATGGGTGTTGCAAATATGATCTTAGGCTTAAAGTTGATTCGTTCCGCTGATGGTATAGTTATTTCCCAATCTCATTATGTTGAGAAAGTACTAAAAAAATTTGACTATAACCTAGGAAGATCTGTAGCAACTTCATATGACTCTTTTACTCCTCTTTATAAGAATACGACTGGTGTCCCTGTGTCTCAATTAAGATATTCCCAGATTATTGGAAGTTTGATATATCTTGCAAATTGCACGAGAACAAATATTTTATTTTCGATGACAAAATTAAGTAGATACACAAGTTGTCCAAATCGCACTCATTGGAAGGCATTGGACATGGTGCTTAGGTACCTGAAAAGAACTATCTTCTTGAGTTTGCATTACAAGAGATTCTCTCCCGTTCTTGAGGGATATAATGATGCAAGCTGAATAACCATGAACTCTGGGAGTTATGGCATAACAGGATATATATTTACCTTGTGTGGCGGTGCAGTCGCCTGGAGATCAGTAAAGTAGACCATCTTGTCACGGTCTACTTTTGAGGCTAAGTTGTGTGCTTTAGATATCACATGAATGAAAGCTGAATGGTTAGAAGGACTTCTTAAGGAACTTCCTTTAATGAACAAACCAATTTCTGCCATATCTGTGCATTGTGACAATATAGCCACAATTGCAAAAATCAAAAGCATAAAATATAATCAAAAGCAGAGAAGACACATCCAAGTTAAAATAAAATCTGTAAGGAAACTGGTGTCTCACTTAGTGGTTATTGTGGACTATGTTGGATCCAAAGAGAACACAATTGATCCATTAACAAAAGCACTAGATAAGTCATTAGTTCTGAAATCTAGAGAGGGGATGAGACTGAAGACCATCAGTAGTTCATCTACAATGGCAACCCAACCTATCTGAGTGGAGATCCCACAAAGTAGGTTCAATGTGGTAATAACAAGCTGTAGGGTGAACTGGATAACACATTCTTAATGTGATACTATGTATCTGTGTCTTTTCCCCTGATTACTCTAGAAAGGTGTTGTAGCTGCAAGTAAAAGAAGAATTAAAACTCTGAATGAGTTCAAAGCCTTCTAGACGGGATGTTAGTAATGCATCTCTAGAGAAGCCCACCTGTGTGAGTGTGACTATGTGGCCGCAGTTTAAGAAATTGGGTTATTCCTGAAGTCACTCATGAAACAGGATTCGGGCGCATGACCTTTAACGCGCCGCCCCTAAAGATTACAACCAGAACATTTATTGTGTTGTTGCTAATGGACACTCCTACATCAAAGGTTCAGGTTCAAGACTTTAGTTCACTTCATTCCTGTGGGGGTAAAGTTAGTCAACTAAGGTAGTGGTTCAAACCGGAAGGTACCATTACTGAAAGCATGATATGTTCTGCTGCAGATTACTCTATTTGTTTCCTTTTGTTTCCATTCCTTGAATTTGTGGGGGAATGTTGGATGTAGAAAAGAGGAGAGGGATTAATTCAAAGGAGAAAACAGTTTTAGGGACCACTCCTTTTTGAGTACTTTTGGACAATGGTGATGTGGAATAGTCCCATATTGAAAAATCTCAAGAAGGTTGTGGGCTTTATAACCTACATGGAGATTCTAACACTTGTTTCAAAGAACAAGGGAATGGGATAGCTACCACACGCGCGCGCGCGCCCGCTCGGCATGGGCCGGTTCGGGTTTGGGTAATTGGCCCTTTAGGTCCATGTCCAATGTTTCCCGCTTTTATTTTACTATTTTTCCTTAGATTAAATAAAGGGGAAGAGTCACGCCTTTTTGAAATTGGTGACCCTTTGCAGGATCACATCCGTTCAGAACTGGTGACCCTTTGCAGAGTCAGACTTGTTCAGAATTGGTAACTCTTTGCAAGGAGTCATGTCTATTCGAAATGTGAAAGTCATCAAGGGTCATGTCCTTTCGAACAGATCTATCCCATGTCTATAAAACGTGGTTAGAGGGGTTCAACCAATATAGATGATTTTGCAGTTCTCTCACCTTCTCTCTCTCTCTCTCTCTGTCTCTCTTGCTTTCCTGAAACCGGGAGTTCTGCAGTTGTAGTTCCTGAGGTTATTTTCGAAGGGTGATCTACCATCGGAGTGCACCGATCTGGATCACTGCGACTATTGTATTCTGAGGGAAGGATGCCAGACCCTTTTTGCACCATATGTGGGGGCGAATCTTCTCTAAGGGGAGTATTTTTATATACGCTTTAGCCTATAACAGAATACTGACATGTTGCATTTGATGTTGTTATTCTGTTCTATGCATTTGTTTATTCTGTTGTCTCTTTCTGGATTGTGGTATAATATGAAACTCAACATGCATATACCCTATTTCAGTTTTAATCAACTGTTAATCATGATTATTATGTTAATCTATAATCTGATTTGCACTTATATGTTGATTATGACACGAAGAATTCCAACATAGTTGGTGCACGTCACCTTGTGTTGGGATGTTGCTAGTTCGAACCCCAAATGGTATGGTTGCATAACTTGTAGGGGTCTGCCTAACCCCAGTTTTCTCTGTCGAAAAAAAAGAAGATTGAAAACCCCTTTTGTGTAGAAGATTACATAGTGTAGGAGCTGACTTATTGAAGTTGGACAGACGACCTTACAACACTACCAAGTGAAAATGGGGGCCTTGATGGGATTGAATGAGGGAGGGTACATGTCATGTGTTTTGGCTCTAGAGGAGGTTGTGTGCCACCACTAGCACAACATATAAAGTGTAATGACCACTGATAGGAACAAAGGATGCCATGTTAGTTTATTGGGAAATTTCATTTAGAGGCCCACTTTTAATTTGATATTTCAAAAAGAGTCATCTTTTTTCAAATGATATTTTAAAAAGTTATATACAAGATCCGTATATATAAAATAACATTAACATGTCAACCTTCGATTTGAAAATGTGTATTTTCCTATATAATGGGCACAATTTAATAATTTCATTGTATGTAACACACCATGAATGTGGGTTACTCCAACTAAGGTCCCTATTTGACAACTTTAATGAAATTTGGGTCCTGAAATGTCTTTTCAGAAAACTTGAAATATCAAGCAAATAGTGGGACTCTAAACGAAAACTGTTGTAGTTTATTTTGCCTATATGCAAGGTTTCCTTAGGAGGAATGCTTATGCAAGCACATGTATATCGAAAAAATGCATGAGAGAACAAGCATGATCCTGTCAACCCGAAAAAGTATATGTCATCGTACCATCACTGGGATCTCATTGTTGCAAGTTGTTTTGATCAAATCTGACCATGTAGGTGCGATCTGCATGGTTCATTTAGCAAAGAATGGCATTTAAATTGTTAGAACTTGACATTTGTGCAAGAATCTTTTACGATTCAAATATTAACAACTGTAAAACCATTAATTTTTTATGATAAATCATGTTCTTTTTAAATTCAAAACACAATCCAAGGGTCAATTCCTATCAAAACAATTATGTTAAATCCATTACAGGCTCAGACTTGTACAAAAACAACCTACAACAGTGAAATCCGAGAGAGTACACCCGCAAGTGAGTGTACGGCGGGGGTAAGGGGGGTCGTACACCCGACTGAGTGCCACGCTGTGCTCAGTTGGCCCCCCAAACATGCACTGTAGCTACAGTGCATGTTCAGGGGGTGCACATATAACCTACCCCCGTGAAATTCCAAGGGTGGTACGACTTTAGGGATGTTGGATGGTAATTGTGGGATAAAGGCTAACTTGGCTTATTAGTTGGAATGGATCAAGTGTTGGGTGCTCCTTCAGGCAACAATGACATATAAGTTTCTAGCAAGGAGGCAATAACACTTATTTCATGGCCAATCCAACCCATACCTTGTTCCAAATTGTGGTGAGTGTATTTGCTAGTGTGTGTGTGAGAGAGAGAGCATCTTTGAGTATTTTATATGCATTATCAGTAAAAATAATTTTTAAAAATTATGCAGATTCAGGTTTGGGATTCCATTTTCATGACCTGGCAAAGCTCGAACCTGATCTCAAACCCAACAACTTATTATATGGGTGGGTTTGGGTATACTCTAATGGGTCGGGTACCTGACTGGTGTGTGAACACCCCAAAATTTTCAAAATTCTGTAAAAATGCCATTTTTTCCCCTGACCCCGTCTTCTGAGAAAATCAAAGCAATTTCAAAACCAAATTTCAGTTATTTCTTCAGATTCTCTGGATTAAAATCCATGTTGATATATCCGACTCAATTTCGGATCCGGACCCAGTGTCAAAACCCAAATCTGAGCCTCGTTATCCAAATTTTCAAATTAAAATTTTAAAATACCCAAAATAATTTCTGAAAAGCTTAGACAGTCCATCTGGTATCCTGTTGGATCCATAGCTCTGTATTTCTCGATTCGAGGTTTTTAAATCTCGAATATTTCCTTAAAACTTGGATATAAACTCACTTTCTCAAGAATTTTTCAAAAAAACAGCCTTGAATTCTTAGAAAACCCTCCTTTGTAAATACTTCTCAAAAATACCAAAAATTTAGTTTTAAATCTTTGTTTTCTCATAAATTTTAGAACTTTAATCCAAAAAACCAAAAAAATGGAAAAAACAACAAAAAAAATCAAAAGAAAAACTATGTAACGAGTGGTTTTAAAACCTTTTAAAGTGGGTTTTACTAAAAAAAATCTTTTTACAACCACTTTTTTGAAAATTTGTTTTTAAGAATCCTCTTTTTGGAAAAATTAGAAATATGCAACGGCCTCATTCCCGCGCATTCCTCCTCTGGAAGCCTCCATCGCAGGATTGCTCTCCACCTTCGATCTCCAATGATCCCTTCTACTCTCCACCTTCCATCCTCAACTACTTTCCCTTTCTCGAGCATTCCATCCTCCCTTTAAGAAGAGACCCTCCAAGCCCCTTCAGACCATCCATTCTCTGTCTTTGGCATCCATCAATTCCCTATATCGAGCATTCAGGACTTCATATCGAGCATCCACTTTCATCCGAGCTCTCTCCTTCAAGAAGCTCTGCAAAACAAGCGTCAGCAAGAAGAGAGGAACTCCTCTTTCAGTTTCCAGGTAAGAGTTCTTCTCCCTTTTCATTTTTGAATTCCCCTTTCTTTTGTTTTACTCCATTAACGCACCTTCGATGATGTTGAGTTGCCTATGACAATCTCAACCCACCTTGTGCAACAGCAATTGAAATGTTCCATATTCCAACACATTTCCCCCTCTTAATTCATTATATTTAGTTTTGATTTCAGTTGTAATAGGCATTTAATTTCCCTCTGCCGTGTTTCTTCTCTTTCTGTGTTAATTTTGATAAATTTACTTTTAGCATTATGTTTTAATTCGCCATTTACGCACCAAATATCCCCCGTAAGGGCATCCGATTTCATTGAAACTCACCATTCCTCGTTCCATTCTATGTATCCATTTTTGGATCAGACTCATCGGCATATGTTGTGCCTTGGTTTGTGCATACGCTCCTTTCAATGTTTATTTCAGTCAATTTGAATCAACAACACCTGTGATCTTCCCGATTATGTAGGTTCCCCTCTTCTTTTCTTTGTATTTTCATCTTTCCTTGACCGACTACCATGTTTTAGTTGATTTTATTTCCTTTACGTTTTTCCATTTTGCCATTTTCCCACTTCGGAATCGACTGTATACACTAGCGTGTATACCCGATTCGTTGGGATTTCATAACAGGGCATCAACCATCACCCCATTGCGTCATATATCCCCCTACATGACGAATGTCCATCACCACCTAGTCATTCCTTGTCTGGTGCATCAAGAATTCACGCATTTCTGTTTAGCATCACCTTGTATATGTCCATGGCATCAACGCCACTCTCTCATATGCATGTCTGTGGATGATTTGCATACCCATGTTTTGATTCCTTGTATACATTCTTTTATATTTCTACATAAGGAGAATTGTGATCTAAACCCAAAAGCCTTTAGATAGTCATAGGTAATCAGTTTTAAACATGCTTGAGATGAACAAAGGCAAGTTTATTACCAGATCTAAATGAGCATTTCATTGAGCGCTCACTCGGAACCACTGTAACAGTTGGTCCAAGAAATACCTGGTAATATATCTGTTGCTTTGCAACAGATTGAAGCACATATCCAACAAATTATTCTAACTATGTTCATCCCTTGCCTTGAAGTTTTCTACTAAACTCAGTATTTTAACAAATCTTAATGTCAAAGTTTAATATTGAAGATTTGATTAAGTCACTCTTTATTGTTTCTGTTGAAGAATATCAGGGGTGATGCTAATTTGAGTGCAGGTCAAGACTTTTGCCAATGGATCCCACGTCTATTTAGACAATGAATCTGTTATGAATGTATCCCAGAACATTGTGATAATATGACTATTGTTGTGAAAAGTTTGGATTCAGATAAACTAAAGCTCTTGCCCCTCCAATATGTGATGAATATATATATATATATATATATAGATAGATAGATAATGTGGATCGGATTCATCGGTTTAACCTGTTACGCTTTTTTTCTCTTTCCTGTTTGCTAGCTTTACTTAAGTTTTTGCTTTATTTCTGCATTTATGAATTGGTTTTATCAAACCTGTGAGTATTACATATCATATAATGAAGATTGTCATTTTGTATTTATGTTTCAAACGACCATCTTAACATTTCTATGGGATCCTTCTTATTTGTGATAATTTTCCATTAATTTTCTTCTGCGTTTCTGCATTTTTTTTTAATCATCATTATGTGATATGTGCATCCTGCGCCATGGCTTGTCCAGCACCTTTTCGCTCATATTACTTCCATCTCAAACATATTCTGGTCATACCCATCAGTCATCACCCTTCACTCATCTAAAACTGCACTTTCACAATACCCTATTCCTACAACTTGTTACAGTGTTTCACCACAGCATGCTATCCACTCCACTATGTATATTTCTTGCCATACCACCTCATTTACCTCAGTCAAAGGTACAGTGGTTCTGGAAATGTAATTAGAGTTCCTGTAAATGGTAGGAAACTGAATAAGTATTGTCAATAAGATTGTTGTAAATAACCATATGGCCTGAGCTTGTTCTGTTACTAAGTTCCACAAGAGATTCATCAACACATCCTTTCATTGGCCTTTATCTGTTGCGACATCTTCACCAGTACCTGCATAGGCAATCCACGCCATCTTGCACTCATCATCACCATTTTTTTTATCTTTCACTGTCATACATCATACTTATATTTGCTGCTTGCACATCTTTCACGATGCACCTACACTTCATTAGTACTATTTTTCAATACACTGTTACTATATTCATCACCTGCCATTCACGCCCCTTGCACTTACATATCTTCCAGCTATTTTACCACCTCGAACTTCTGCAGCAAAGCCATTATGTCAGCAGGTCAATGTCCTTTCAGCAACTTCAAGTACCAACACAACTTGGTAACCCAAAACCATAAATAGTCACAGAACATTTCTGCTGGACTATCTCAAAACACAGTTATCCCTGTCTGCTAGCACAAAAGGGTGATTCGTCAAAGTCAAGGATGACGTTATATTCTACAGATCTCCACCACATTGCAGCCCTTGCTGCCTCAACCACTGACTCCTGCGTATATGAAAATGAAATGGTAGCTGGAACTGCTGTCAAGCATAGCAATCTCCAACACTCCCATCATTATACCTGTAGCAGTACCATTACAGGTACAATGCACTAGTACCCTTCCACATCTCCAATACACCCTGCCCCTTAGGTCGCCACCATCATCTGTATCATAAGCTTTCACTAGATTGCCCACACATAGTATCTATCATTCACTACCACTTGCATTCTCACTGTTATTTCTCTGTTGCACAATAGCCTACCTTCCATCTACAAGGCACTTACAAACACATACCATAATTTACACAGCACCCACCTGTCTTCTATTGTATTTTCCTTCAACAACACTACCAATCATCCCCAACCTTATACACCGTTGCATATTCAATGCATTTCACAACAGCCCTCACTTGCATCTCCATCCACATTCCACCCATCCCAAGTAGTACTCTGAGTTGCCGTTGTGACTAACAGTCACCTTTTAAGTAAATTTTTGTACAAAATGCACAATCTACCATCCATTGTATATATCTTTCATTAACCTAAAAACCTTGTATATGCCTTCTTACATGTGGATTTTCGTTTGCCTATGGTATTGCTTATATATATATACATATGTACAAGTATATATGCACATTTTCTCATAAATATAGAATATGCCATATGCCTCTTTTAGCATGATGTAGCATCTTAAGCTAGAATTAATTTCTTCCATTTCCTTTTATCTTGGCTTGGTGCTAATTCTTCTTTCTTGCAGAAATCTCCAAAAATATTGATGTCCTTCTTAGATTAGGATTTCAAATTCAGTTTAAGTTGTAATAGCTAGGTATTAATGAGAATGTTTACATTTCCAGCTTTTAGATAGAATGAATGAGCATTGTAAATGCCATAAATTGCTTGTTTTCATGCTTTTTGCCTTTATTTTCCAAAATCTCACAATAGTGAAACACGAATGACACATGCATCATTTTATAAAAGGTAATTAATCCTAAGTTGACGATTTACATCAATGACCATAGTTAGGATGTAAACAAAACTTAGGATTTTTATCAATGGATCCTCATTGGATCCTCTTCAAAAATCATCATATTTTCAAATATTCTCTTCTTTTATTAGACTTTAATTTAAAATTAGCTCAAAATATATATCAATGGCCATAGTCAGAATATATTGAGAGTTAATTTCATTTTAAACTTTATAAAAGCACCAAAATATATTTTATTCTACACCTGAATTTAAATGTGATTATTATATAATACATTCAATGACCATAGTCAGGGATGTATTATATCTTCAATCTTATTTCAATTAACTTAAAGAATAAAATAGGATTTTCAAATCCAATTTCAAATTCTTTAAATTCATTCATCATTTAAGATAGATTCGTATCATATTTTTAAAATTGTTTTTCAAAAAAAAAAAACCCAAGCAATCTTGAATATCTTTCTTCAAGTTTCTATTTCAAATTCAAATTTCTATCTCATTTTCAAAATTCAAAATTCGATTTCAAAAGTCCAAATTGACTTTGAAATTTCAAATTCATGTTGTATTTAACTTCAATTTCCAAGTCAAAATTCAAACTTCAAAGTTCAATTTAACTTTGAAGTTTCTGATTCACCTTCTGATTCAAAATCAAGTTTACTTTCTTGTCTTCAAAATCAAAATCAAAGTTTGAGATTGATTCTGAATCTCAAAATTTGACTCTTCCTAAATTTTAAATTCAATCTAAGTTTTCAAAACCCAAACCCATCTTCAAAAGTCCCATTTGGACTTTCAAAATCCAAATCCAAAGTTAGAACCCAATCCCAACTTGGATCCAGATTTCCAAATACAATCTCCACTTTTGGACCTCAGATCTTGGATCCAATTCCATTTAGGATCCAAAATCCAACTCCATCTTGGATCTCAAACTTCAGATTCAAAATCCATTTTAGGATCCAGAATCCAATTCCATCTTGGATCTCAGACTTCAGATCCAAATTCCATTTAGGATCCAGAATTCAATTCCACCTTGGATCTCAGACTTCAGATCCAAATTTCATTCCAAATTTTGGATCTCATTTCATCTTGGATCTCAGATTTCAGATTCAAATTCCATTTTAGGATTCAGACTGTGGATTCAAATTCTATCTTGATTTCCAGATTTCAAATCCGATTCCTTTTTCATATCCCATCTAGATCTCTTAAATCCAATTCTATTTTTCAAACTCAATTTGAATTTCTCAAATCTCATTCTGATTTCAAGCTTCAAATATAGAATTCAAAATATTCACTTCCTCTCCTAAATCCAAGTTCAAAATTCTAAAATCCAAGGTCCATTTTTGACTTTGAAACTTCCTTTCCTTCACCTTATTATCTCAACATTCTTCTCAAAAGTTGAGATTTATTCTCAAACTCTGGTTATTTCAAAGACTTAGAACTTCAAAATATCTTTCCTGATCTATCTCGAGTTCTAAGTTAGATTCAACCATTCAGAAATCATTTCTTCACTCTATTATCAGATTCATCTCAGAGACACTTGGAGATTTTCAAATCATTTTTCAAAAGAGCATACATCCTTGCATTGCACAAGCATGATTCTTTTTGCATTTAAACTTAGAATAAATTCTTAGATGATGTTTTAGCAAAGCAAAAAGGCATAAATTTGATCCTTGGTTCGATTACCCCTGGTAAAGGCACTAGGAATGGTCGAACCTCGTACCGACGAGCGAATCCCGTCTCTCAATTTTCCTGCAAATATTTCAAAACGGAGGCAAGTTATTTTCTTAAATATTTTCAAAATTAAGGTCAAGTGAGACCCCGCAAAAGAGTTCCTCTCTCTTCTTTCTTTTCTCATTCTCTCTTCTTTTCTATCTTCTTATTCTCCTTCAAAAAGAGAACAGAGGTTAGAAAGGCAAAGAGAAAGGAAAATAGAAACGAGAGAAAAATTTTTGCGATGATCACAACTGGTTGACAACCCTTGATGTTCCATTATAAGCTAAGTGGTGCTTACTCGGCTGATCGCGGCCTTGTTTCGGTGTTCATAGTGTAAAACTCTATGAGTACCTTACAGTCGTCATCCCAAAGGCATAAACTCTGAGACTAGGATCCTCACTCTCAGTTGGGTTCGTGTTGGTCATCGGATTGCACAAAGGGGTGATGCCCACAGAAGTCGAGCCTTAACCACCTACCTGACAACCAAAGCCCAACCCCACTATGCCAACCCCCTCAGGACATTGGGGATAGTTTTTTATTAGCTTGTAAAACAACAAACCAACTATTTTGCATTTTCATGTAGATGTTATAATTTAATGAAATATAGTCCAACATAATTAAACAAGTTGATATCATTTCATTGAAAAGTTATTGCTAAATCCGAAAAAAGATAAAATGCAAGAAAGCTTTTGAAACATTTCTAGGTTATGGTTCTATCTCTTGTTCTACCATCTTCTAAGTCAAGCTTGTAAGCCCTAAATGATAGGCCCACATGAAGGATTATTGGTAATAAAAAAATGCAAAAAGACCTTTTGAAACATGTCTAGGTCATTTTAGGTTCTTGTTCTATCGTCTTCTTAAGTCAAACTTACAAACTCTAAACCCTGAGGGGGTTTGACTTAGTGGGGTGGGGCCTAGGCTGTTAGAAAGGCAATCAAGGTTTGATTTATGCAAGTGTCACTTCTTTGTGCAAGCCAACATCCAGCATAGGCTCTGAGGGTTAGGATCCTAGTCTCTAAGGTTTATGCCTCTAGGCCAACAACCATACGTATAGCAGGTTCAGCCAGCACAACCAATTCTTCGAGCCCAGACACAATTTCTTTGGGTGATAAACAAAAAAAAAACTTATAAACCCTAAACAGTAGGCACACCTGACTAGTCAATGGTTTATTTGGATTGCATGCTACTATTTTCAACAGCAAATCAGATCATATTGCCATCAGTTGTATTCCATCCCCACTGCACATATTACTTGAGAATTGTGTTTCTCACTTGGGGGCCATGAGAATGGGGACCATGCAAATCTCCATCATTTGAAGTGTGTTGTGGGAATTGAACATAACTTACATATTGTTTTGTATACAATATGACTTGATCTACTATGACTATTTCGAGGGCTAGGAGAGATAGATTCTGCACTACCTTCTCTAGGGGTTCTTGTTGACTCATATACCAATGTCTGGTTGATGCATCCTCAATCTTGAGGATGAAGAACTATGCTATGATTAACTACAAAAACTGAAATTTAATTAACTAAAACTGAAAAATAGCAGGAAATAATAAGGAAAAGGGAAAAATAGGAAAAGAGTATGAAGAAATAACATCCAATCTCACCTACAGAAAAATAACAAGAATGGCTATGAGGTAGATCCTATCCTAATCCTACTACGGATATGAGGTAGATCATATCCTACACTAAGATCCAAAAATGAAATTTAAACTGCCAAAACGGATCCAGATCCAAGTGGATCTTGTAGCTTGATGGTTTTTTCACTCCTGCTAATGCATCACTGGTGAATGGCTGGTAGTCATGATAGTGATGAAAAGCCTACCTATGTGTTCCTTAGGTGTAAATGGATATTCACACCTAAGCCAACCAAGCTTGGACCAAGTTCAAAAGATAATTCTCTATTCATGAAACAAACCATTCCCACATGTTTATCTGAGTATTATGTGGGATGCTTATAAAAAAAGGTATTATGGAGGATTTAAATGCTTTACACTCTCTTGGATGCATCTTTTATATAGTGTTAATTGTATGTTTTGTATCAAAATGATTTTGTTTTTAACATTTTTAGTTTATGAAAACAATTTTATTTGTTTGTCTATGCTCCACTTGATTGTAGAAAACATGTCTCATTTGCAGCTCTTTTAGAAGGACCAGACTTTTTGGGGAAGAAACTTACCATGGTAGAGGATATATCTAGTTGCCTATCTACCATTCCTTGGTATGCTACACTTAAATCCTACTGTAGATTTTTGCAACAGTATTTTTTTCCCTTTACGTATCAACAATTTCGTCTAATCCTACTTAGATAAAAATGCATTAAGACAGACTGTCACTTTATGCATAAAAGGCTGGCTCTAGATCCTTAATGACTCAAATTTTTCCCTCTTCTTAGCACATATATATTGAAGTTAACTAATTCTTGAGGATCTTTGAACCAAAATGAGCCTTTGGCCATCACCATATTGTCTTTCTTGAGGGAGTCCATTGAATATATAGAGCTAAATCAAGAGGTTACACGTGGATAATCAAGATAATTATTACATAGAAAGGCATGATTATCCAATCAAAATAATCAAGATTATGTTCCTGAATATGAGGAGATATCTGTAAGGATGGAAACAAGCCAAGGTGTTCATGGATCGGCTCATGTTCGAGGTGACACGTGGATAACCAAGATAATTAATTATTACTTAGAAAGACATGATTATCCAATCAAAATAATCAAAGATTATATTCTTGAATGAGGAGATATCCATAAGAAATACTTAGGCTGGGAAACAAGCAGAGTTGTTCATGACTCAGAACATGTAGGGCTCGTAATCTCATTTGAACTCATAAAATAGGCTTGGTGAGTTGAATATGAACAATAGGTGCTCAACTTGACTCGTATAAGCTCATTAGGTAGTAAAAAATATATTTTAGATGTATTTTACATGTATTTTTTTTGTAATCCTATTTCTTTCAGCTCTAAAACAATATACTTTTTCTATAAACAAGGCATCTCAAACTCGCTCATTTAATTGAGACTGTTTATAAGCTTGAACTCGGCTTGGCTCGCTACAAGAATGAAAACACTTCACGCTCGTCTCATTTAGCTCATTACCAACCCTAAAAATATTGTTAAGGATCTCATGCTTAGAGATAGGCTGGAATAACTCAAATAAATATAACGTGTGTATTCATATAGAAGGATCTCACACTTAGAGATAGGCTAGAATAGCTTAAATAGATAGAGCATGTGTATGATTAAGTCTTCATTCTAATGATATATCCCATTCCATTTAGTAACCCCATTCATATCGGAGTTTAAGAACCATCGAGTTCCAACATTGGTATCAGAGCAAGGTTATCTGAGTGCGTGGAGACTCGGCGTGCATGTAAACTCGATCACCACCAAAAATCAAAGCCATTGAAACCAATGCATGGGTGGATTCAACCACCATTTAAAAAACATAAAAAAGGAAGGGAGAAGAGGAGGTGAACAAAAATCTCCTTAACTATGAAAACCACTTCACTGGAAAACTCAAAAATCGTCGATCATGTTTGTGGTGCCACCTGAGTGAAGCGACTGCAGGTAGCCATCCTTGTTAGGCAATGTGCTTGGTGCAGAGGGAAGCTACTACAGTGAAAGGAGGACTCATCGGAGGGCCATCCTTGCCGAACGCCATGCTCGATGTCGAAGGAAAGAGGCTGCTGAGGAGAAAGGCAGTGGCATAGGGAAGGATGTGCCTAACAATGTTACTAGATAGAGGTTGTCGTAAACAAAAAAAAGGAAAGCATTAAGGGAACCCCTCACTAAAAAACCACATAAATTTATCATTGTCGATGTTGTCTAAGTAAGACAGTGAGATAGAGGTTACTCTCTTGATCAACAGGGCCTTGCACCGAAAAAAAACCCATAGAGGTGACTTTGACCAAAAAATGCAACTACGGATCTGTCTCATTAATCATCTCTTTTTTATGTTCCAACAATCAATAGGTCCCAAAAGCTTGAGCCCCTACACCGATCGACCGACCCACTAGATGCTCGTACCAGAAGGACGATGGTTGCAAGAGAAAGTTGCGAAGAAGAAGAGAGAAAAAATTGTTAGGGTTGAGAAAGGTTGGGTCCCCTCTCCCTTTTATATTTACACTTTCTATTTTATCCTTTTAAGTTATTTATGTTACTGTCTCTATATTTTTCTGATAATTTTGTTTTGAGCCCTCTGTTTTTCATAACATAGGCTCTATTTCTGGAAAATTCTAGAAGCAGACCTATTTTCTCGAAAATACCCTAGATAGGGTTATAATTTTTGTTTCTTTTTTAATAGCACCTAAACTTTATGAAATTGTAAATAAGCACCTAAATTTTTTTGTTTAACTCTGCAAATTTTGAAAATTTTGTTTGAGGGTGCTGGTTTGTTTTTTCTTCCAGACTGGTCCACTGACTTTTCTTATATTGTATAAAAGTGTTTTTCATTTGATGAATATCTCTTAGTGTTTTATTTTTTACAAAGCCAAGTTTGGATCTATGAATTATTTCATGAGTTTGACATTCGGTTAAGGTAATCAACATGAGTTAGAATTTTGATATTCAGTTTTATTTAATGACATAAAAACTCATGGTTTGGTTTCTTGATCTAGTTGTAATTCAAATTGGATATCTATCGTGCTATGGGAGAGTTTAGACTTTTTAGCATTTATCTATTTATGATCTTGAAATATTTTTTTGTGTTTACATATAGTTTTTATATGTTTTATAATTTGTTCATATTTGGATCCTATTAATATATAGATCCAGTATGACATAGCATTGATCCAGTTTTTATAATGGATAAAGTTATATTGGATATGATGCTTGGATCAATAAAGTTGACATGAGAGTAGGTTGGATCAAGTTAGAACATGTCAAATTCTAATAAACTTGATTGGATCTGGTTGAATCTGAATGGATATATATATATATATATATATATATATATATATATATATATATATATATATATATATATATATATATATATATATATATATATATATATATATATATATATTCAGTTAAATTAGGTAACACCATTGGAATCATAAACCAAACTAAATTGGTTTGAATATGATTAAACCTATTTGACCTACTTGATACATGTAAGTTGGATCCATATTGACATGAGATCTAATAATGTTCTATATGAATATATGCTTGTTTGGTCTTATTATATATGGATTTATTGTGGTTGCGAATTAGTATATTGGCATCCAAGTTTATTTAACTTGGTTGTGTAGGAGTATGAATTTTTTTATGCATGTATAATTTTGGGTAGTTCCTTATTGAGTCCTCTTACTATATGAATCCAGAGATGGATCCGAAAAAGTATAATGCTAGATATGTTATATGAATCATATTTGACCCAAATTTTATAGTGAATCTAGATAATTTGGAACCTAAAGATATGGGTTTGGACCATATTCAAATTGGATAACCTATGGTGATTCAACATATGAAGAACTTGATATATAATCAATTTGAACCTATAAAATTGCATAGATCTAAATAAGTAATAGACACCTGATATAAAAATTGCATAGCTTTGTGCTTGAAATTGAGCATATTCTGAATATCTTGATTTGATGTTCTTAATAATGAGATCTATGAATATCTGGTTGGGTGTGCTTTATGGATGGTCTATATTTTAAATCCAGTTAATTTACATGTGATCCAAGATTATGTAAATGGTGGATTCTGAATATACTTGAAGTCACATGTATAACGGATTTGGACTATAGTCAAATTTTATGACTCGTTATTTTACTTAAACTTGCATGTTTGTAGTTTTATTGCTTATTATCATATTTGATAAGATTAAAGCTTTGAAAAATGATTGAGCTTATCATGTTTGGCATTTCCAAATGGTAATGAGAAAACTCTCATTGATTATGGATTTAATACATATCCAAATTGAATATAGATATGAGGACTTAAAGTTTTATTCTTAATGCATATTGCTTATAATTTGTGATGTCTTAATATACACATATTGCTTAATTACAATGCGTTAAAAATATTGGAGCTGAATTATTATTTGCACATGTATGTGGATATTTATTTGTATATAATAAATAATCATCATAAATCATGGTCTTGTGGTTTGCTTGTATGAATGCATGAAGGGATATTTTCATGATTTGAAAGCTTTATGCATAGTATACAACATAGTTGTATTCATAATTTTTATAATCGTGTTTATGATTGTTTATATGTGGATATATCAACCCAAAATAATTTGATGGTAGTTAACCTGACGAGAGTTAAAACATATTGCATGTGATGATGATGTACATGGACAGTGAAAATATTGACTATGGTGAAATCTTGACAAGTGAGATTATTTTAATGTTTGGCAAATTATAATTTGAATTCATATTACTCTACTAGTGTGCATGAGAACTAGGGGTGGCAATTGGGTCGGGTTGGCGGGTTGGCGTGTCAGCATACCTCAACCCGAACCCGACCCGTTTATTAAAAGGGTCAGCTGTGGCAAACACGAACCCGACCCGTTTAATAAACGGGTAACCCGACACGACCCGCCAACCCATTTAATAAATGGGTTGGGTCGGGTAAACAGGTTTTCAGGTTCGCGGGTCGGGTTGGCGGGTTGACGGGTCGGGCAAACGGGTTGGCGGGTTGGCATACCCCCAACCCGAACCCGACCTGTTTAATAAACGGGTTACACGGGTCGACCCGTTTATTAAACAGGTTGGCTTAAGCCCAACCTGAACCCGCCTAAGAGGCGGGTTGGCGGGTCGTGTCAGAAAGTGCCACCCCTAATGAGAACTTTGTATAAGGATATTAGCGTACGATGATATCCTATAGTATGGTCATGGAAGAACAATATGAAACCCTATGGTTAAAAGCCAAAAATGTTGTATGTGGTATAGCAACAATGTATGTTGTCTGGATTAGCTACTTCATAAGAGACTCAAAGTTGAAAGTAGCTGATGGGCAATAAGGTTGCAATTTTGCACATGGTATTGCACATCAAGAGTGATGATTGCAATTTTGACATAGTCATGTGAAATAAGTGTATGAAAGGATCATGATGAAAATGTCAGCCTTGTTTGTGAATAACTTCATGATATGAATATATCATGAAGGAAAAATCCAACTAATATATGGGGAACCTCATGATGTCATTGCTAAATTCATATTATATGTGAAAAAGAATTATGATTCATATGATGATGAAAACATCAACATGATTATGTAGGAGATAACACATAACATGTGAGAAAACATCATACTTGGATATTGACATTACCGTTGAAATTATGCAAATTTATTTGATGCATGTTTTGACATAAAGTGTTATATGCTATACATGATGCACTAGTTATAATAGAATATGATTGTTCACCCCATATGGCCAAGTGAGAGATGTTGGATCTTGATATAGGATTTAGTGTGGTCAAAGGATCTCACAAAATGTAAATCAAGAGCCATTGTATGGTGGGCTTATTAAGAATTATAATGAGGCTTATTAAGTGAGATTAATATAAATATTAATCTTGGTTTAATAGCTGCACGTATAATGGTTATGGAGGAGGTTGTAGGGTTTAATGGATAATTATTTTTAAGTTAACAGTGAAGTCAATTCAATCCTTCATGGTTGTCAATATAAGATCATGATTATGGCAGAAAAAATATAGAGATCTACCTGTGAGCTCTTTTGAAAGATTGTGAAAGATCTCACCCTTAGAGATAAGCTAGAATAGCTCAAATAGAAAGAGCGTGTGTCTTCACATAGCACATAGATGGAGGTTTAGTGGCATGCCCCCATTCTATTCAATGATCACATCCATAACAGAGTTAAAGAACCATCGAGTTCCAACACGTCCCATGTCATGAAATTCTTTATTGTGGTTTAAGCAGTTTTCATGAGCTTCAACCTTGAAGAAACTGCAGAGTGGGAAAGCTTGAGCATCATGGTTTGCTCGGAGTATATGCAATAAAAATCATAACAATGTGATTAAAGAGGTGAAAACTCAAAAGTAAGAGAAGCAAAGGAAACTTTACATGATTTGTACTTTTCAATAAAGATAATGAATGACCATATAGCATTAGGACTACGTTTCTCCTAAAATTTCTCTAAAATTACCAATTCAAATATGAAATACAAGCTTGTTTCCTTAAAAAAAAAAAATTTAATTCATTCTCGTCAGGAATGAGTGGCTCCTAGTGATAATTTCAAAAGGGAACATTATGGTAACCCTACGTTATCATGATGTCTTACCTAATCTCCGTACCATGATTCAAGTATCACGAACCCTGTTTTATTGCAATTGGGCTGTCTGTTTGACTAGCACAACTTGAAGAGATGCAATAATTAATTTTTGGGATAATGACCTTGATGGCACTAATTTTTGGCACAATACCATAAACAGCTGCAAACTAAAAAAATATGACAAACGTGGCCAATGTACCTAGAAAATATGACGGACATGGCAAATTTAGTTTTTTCATTCATAATTTTGCCCTTTGTCGCCTAAAAAATCAGTTGACAACTTACATGGCACATAGTTTTTAGGCAATAACTTAGAGAAGTGGGCACCAAAAATTTCAGGCTACAAAAGGGCAAAATTATTAAGAAAAAAACTAAATGGTTAAATTTGTCATATTTTCTATTTAGCAACCGATCTCAATATCATGGCCAAAAGCTGGTGCCATCTACACCTTTGTCTGTTAATCTTTTAAGAAACCCTTGGTTTAAGATATCCCAAAAAATAGTGATCTTCTATCACCACTAGCTTACATTTTTTAAATCCAGAAGGAGATCCACCGGTCATGACCCTTTCCAAATTATTATGGGGCATAGATTTATGAAAATTTTCCATGGGACAAGGTTTAAAATAGATGGTACCAATATTTTCATAAAAAAAAAAAAATTGAAGCTATTGTCATTCCTCACTCCCATGAACAAGGTTTATGGCATTGCTGACATACCCATGGTAAAAGTTGCAAACCATGGTAAATTTTATATGCATTTTATCTAAGAATGTGCTCAAAGGGATCATAGAGTCCTACATTTCCTCATGAAATGAATTGGATGATATAAATTTGGATCAAGGGTTGAACTTGAGAATAATACATAGAACCGATGCATCATGGTATTACTTGGTTTTATGGCCGTCAATAGGTTAGGTTTTGAGTTAGCAACGGTGGCTCTGCTTGTCTGATAGTTAGTGCACGTCACCTTGTGTTGCGACATAGCAAGTTCGAATCCCAATGGTATAGTTGTATAACTGGTAGGGGCTCTGCTTAACCCCTGCTTTCTCTGTCTAAAAAAAGGTTTGGTTTTGAGTTCCGTTCTCATGAAACTTTTGTATAATTTAGATTTTGTAAGAAAAATACAAAGCCTGAATAGACATTTCCTTCAAGTCTTTTAAATATTTGACTTTGAAAATTATAATACAGTAATGACCGATTAAATATGTGTATTTAACTATTTTAATTAATAGGTATCTTTATGAAAAATATATATCTTGTACCAATCATTCAGAAACTCATACAATTTTTTTTAAAGGTCATTTCAGTGTTTCCGAGAAGCTTGTATGAATATTCTTTGAAGCATAGTTTAAAAACTGGCCGAGTGACTCGGTTGGCTCGAACCGGATCGCCCAGTTGCTGGGTCAAAAAACTGGTTGAACTCGGTTTTTACAAAACTTGGCCCAGTCATGGGCAAGTCATGCATATATATATATATATATATATATATATATATATATATATATATATATATATATATATATATATATATATATATATATATATATATATATATATATATCACAGGTTTGATCTAGTGTATAATCTATCTCATGTAATTGGAGTCTCTGGATATCTTGATGCTCACCTAACCAACTGTGCGACCCCACTAAGGCCAGTTGGCAGTTGGGTTCCACTCATCCCTTATGTCATCCTCCCCCATCTTCATACCCCTTTAAAATCTTATTGATGCGAGTTGTTTTGATGTAGTGCATGAGAATCAACCATTGGATTGTATTTCTTTAACAAAAGAATATGATTTTTTAAATCATAAAATTTTGTGTTTTGTCAACCACTGATTTTTGAATAGCCAAAAATTCCTGCACACAAGTCGGAGTCCGATGATTTAAATGTTGATCTTCACTAATCGATGTAGATCACATCTATGGATGATTAAAATGTTGATCTTCGCTAATCGATGTAGATCACATCTATGGAGTCCGATTTGATCAAAGCACCTTGCATCAATGAAATCCCAAAGAGGGGTATGAAGATAGGTATGACTGTGGAGATGAGTGGAACCAAATTGGCTGGTTGGGGTTTGTATTTATTAAAAAAGCTAATGTATAGATTCGACCAAGGGTGTAGGGACCCAACCTTCTCCTAAATCCGTATCCAAACCCGAAATTCGTAAGACTTGGATTACCATCAAGTAGACCAAGACCAGACTGGTTAGCAGAATAATTTTTTTAATTTGATAAACTCAAGAGCAGAGCTAGTGTAACATATGAACTGACATTTTTTTTAGTGCTACACAATTGTCTCACTTTTCCACAGTTTTATGGTCAAGTGGGCGCATCCAAATGGCCCACAAGCTTGCCCAATCATAGTAACAGTATCGCCTATTTATAGCCGATTTATCACGATAAATAGGCAATTAGTGTTGAACCTGTATATTTCCTAAAATATCACCCAAGTATTGTGATATATCACGATACATTTTTAGCTAATACCACGATATTTTGCTTTTTTTCATTTTTTTTTTTAGATTTCAATGTTCAAATGATGCCGATTAAGTAAGAGACCTATTTTTGAGGGATTCAGTTGGGAAGGTCCACCAAACCTCAAATTGCTAATTGAAATTTTCTACCTCATTTATATAGATTTTTTTTTCTTCGAATTTTCCTTTGTTATCTTGTTTTTTTTTTTTTAAGTTTTACCTTTCAATTAGGCTGGTTGTGCTTGACTACTTGGAGAAGCTCGCTCGTGTCTTAAAGATCTTAATCTCTCTAGCAGCTGCCAAGCAATTTGACAATCCAGATCCGTGGAAGGATTTAGAGCAATGCATAAAATTTTCTTTTTAATTTTTCTTCAGTAGGTTTTTTCTTTAAAAAGTAATTTTTCATTAGGTTTGATCATTGATGTCGCAACTACTAAAAGTGATCTTCATCTATATATCTTGTTTGTATGTAGATTATCTTAATTTTTATGTTATTTTTTAAGTTATCATAAAATTGATTTATAGTTATATTTTAATAGTAGTAGGTTTCCGATAAATTAACGATATATAAATAGCAGATACACGATATGGGGTTGTCAATATATTAAATTGTGACCATGTGTCCAATTTAACCTTGTGCTCGTGAAAGAAACTCATTAGGGGGAGTCCTTGTGGGTCGAAAGGGGATCCTATAAAACGCTGGGTGAAATTACCACAGCATTGACAACCACAAAACCCACAAAACATCAAACCATGAATCATGTTATTTTCATCTAAAAATGTGATCTTTTGAGTTGTGAAATTTGAGTACATTGTAAACTATTGATTTTTGAAGCCATTAAAAAAATCTGCTCACATGTAATAATCACATGTTTCAAAACTCGTTTTCTAAGAAACAAACTTTGTAGATCACATCCAAAAAGATTTAATTTAATTAAAATAAAAATATGAAAACTAGATGATTTATATTTAAAAAAATTTACCACCAATAACACCAAATATTTTTACATACATGTAGAAGGTTCAACAATCAATGATGATTGGATGGCTCTTATTCAGCAACTATTGAACGTTTCATCAATATTCAGACTCCACATACCCAATTTCTGTCATTTATTATAAGTAAAGAACATGTGTTAAATTATGCATTTGTGATATTTATATGTGTTCTTCCATAACACAAGAACTCAACGTCTACAAAAGTACTTTGTGTTGTAAAATTTTAGATGTAGTGTCTCACTGATTTTTTAGTGGATCCTTTCATATGCTGCGTTTACAACCACAAACACCACCCTTCTGTGGGTCACTTGTGAAACATTTTCATTATCTAAAACATATTTTCAGCAAACAAATGATGGAGAGCAAATATCTAAGATCCAATTAATGAAACATTCAATAGTTGAAGAGTTGAAGGAGAGCATTCCATTAAGATTTTGGGTTTTTCTTTGGTTAGACTCTCTTCTTTGTATATATATATATATATATATGGTGTTGATGAAGGTACTGAAATATATCAAACTATTGAGGTACTGAAAATGATAGATTTTAGATTTTTTTTATTGAATAAATCCTATGGATATCATCTACAAGTTTTGTTTAGTGGGAAACGTGTTTTGAATCATATGAATGTGACACAGGCACTAAAATTTCATGACTCAAAAAATTATATTTTGGATCAAAATTACACAATCCGATGTTTGATCCTTAACAAATAAACCATCCTAAAACATATGGTCTGATTGAGTTGATAAAGCTTGAAACTATGATTTTCAGTTTAATAGTTCCATATAATCTGGTGCCTTCAATAGCACAAAATTTAACCCATTTATCATGTCTAATATCATAAGAGCATACTTTTGAGACTATAAAAAACAATGGCTCGCAATTCATAAAAACAAGAGTAGTCTAGAATGGTATAAAAGTTCATATTTCAATCAACTTTAACAAAAACAGTAAATAGAACATGTTAAGCATGATCCAAAAGTTAGATTTTGCATTTGGAGCATAGATCTATGTAAATAAAGTGTATATCACCATAGACCCATATAAGAAAAATATATGTTGGTTGTGTACCATAATACCCTAGGGTGGTACACACTCTTGTTTGCATAGATCTAGTCAACAAATGGTGCATCTAACAGTATAGATGTGTTTAGCGGCCTTGTTTGTCCGATGGTTTGATGTTTTTAAAACATCCACTATTACTCCATTCTTTATAACGAGAAAATGGGGCCTAATATGTTCAGTTCTCATATATATATATATATATATAGGAAAATGAAAACCTCCTCAATGAACATTTTATTGGATATTTGGTATTTTTTTCAAAATTCTGACCATAATGTGATCTATATGCTTGTTTTTATAGGAATCTTGGTGCATTTGATTCAGATGTATGGATAGGTTTTTATAAGTTTTAAAATCAATTTTCATAAATTTTTTGGTCTCCAAATACCATTTTCGGTCCAAAATTCATGATCCAAGTATCGATTTATAGTAAATCAATCATGTTGAACACATGTTAGGTCAAAATTTTGAAAAAAAATACCAAAAAATTCCATTCGGGAGGTTTGGGAAGATTTTCATTGGGAAGGTTTATATATATATATATATATATATATATATATATATATATATATATATATATATATATATATATATATATATATATATATATATATATATATGGGTAAGTGATGTTTTTTGTGCTTACTGCATGTTTTCCCAGCTTGGATAGGGGTTTTCAGGTTGTTTTTCAAAAATCTGACCCCAAGGATGTGTTCTACATGATTGATTTGCTAGAAAATCACACTTGGATCATGTTTTTTTTTAGAAAAAAGATGATTTTTTAAGCAATAAATATTTTTTAAAACTGTAGACCTCTGATTTTTTTAATCTTATAAAAACTTAACTTGGTGTTACAATCAGACGATCCAAAAGTCGATTCCCACAAAATCAAGCATGCAGATCACATCTAAATGGTCAGTTTTTTAGAGAAAATAGAAACAATCATTCTAAAGCTAGATAGGCATGCGGTAGGCACAAAAAATGTTAGGCACCTACCCATTATATATATATATATATATATATATAGAGAGAGAGAGAGAGAGAGAGAGAGAGATTGGTAGCAGCTCACACGTTAGGTGCAAAATGAACGTGCTAAATGGGGTTTTCAGCCTTTTGTTATTTTATTTGTAAATTTTAACTGGATAGATGTGATCTATATAGTTGATTTTATAGGGATCAGCTCTTGAAGCGTTCTATTCCAACACATGGGTGGGTTTTTATAAGGTTCAAAAAATCAATGGTCTAAAATCTTTGTAAAATTTTTAGGCTCCAAATATCATTTTTTCATGGAAACTCATAAATCGACCATGCTCGACCCATTTATGGGGTCAGAAACGCCAAAACACACTAGAATAGTATAGAAACCCATTTAGCACATATGATTTTGCACCAAAGTGTGAGCAGCTCTCTCTCTCTCTCTCTCTCTCTCTCTCTCTCTCTCTCTCTCTCTATATATATATATATATATATATATATATATATATATATATAAACAAATGGAAATTGGGCATCTACCAAACAACCTAACCAGAACCAAAAAGCACATAAAAAGACAAGTGGTAGTCCCTGCTTCCTACCAATATTCTTAGAGCATGCTGTCCTTATCTTTTCCCAGCCACGAGTGTCGCTCAATTACTAATCCCCAGATAAAGGTCTGATTAAATAACCTAACCGACCATGTAACTCACCACCCTTTGCCCCATAATCAAGCCAGCATGTCTAAGGCCATGTGCCTTTGTACCCAAAAGATCGGCATAACAAACTGCACCTATCATGATTCCTATACTTGTCATCATCCTATTGGCACCATACTGAAGAACCAACATTTTAATATTGCACTTAGCTTTAATCCACGGGTTGCTTAAATATTTTATTGGCCTTGTTTGGTCTCTAATGAATGTCTCAGACCCTTCACCAACTCATATAAATTAGCCTTCCTCCTCCCTCCAATACCAAGAAGAGTTTGAAAGGGTGCAAATCTTTGTTGGGAGAAAACATGATCAAACTGAGATCAAGGAGGTTTTGGAGGAACAGTTCTAAGCTTGCTGAAGCTGTCAGTGATGATGGCACTGCTGACATTGGATGGGAGCTAAGGCCAGGAGGGATGTTGGTTCAGAAGAGGGAGATTGGTGGAGGTCAAGGTGGAAAGTTTATCAGAGTGCGCGTTTCTTCGGTGTCCGATCTCCATGAAATTTCCATTGGAGCAAATTCCACATTTTGTAAGCTTCAGTTTTTCCATTCTGTTTGAGAAAATTTTGGGGTACGTTGCTTTGCTGGACATGTACGACTCGAATTTGATTTGGAGTCATATGAGTCAAAATTGCCAGGTGCTCTTTACCTCGATTTCTCACTGCTCCATTTTTTGATGTTTGTATAGGCCTGAGAAAATGGAGCCAATGAGAATCATTATCTCATTTGTGTGAGAAAATGATTCTCATGGGGCATAAACAAGTGTTGGTGACTTTGGACCTGTGCTGCACCTTTGTATGCTACTTTTAGTGCAAAATTACACAAAAGTAAAGAGCGTGTCCCGTGTCCTTTTAGCTGTGTCCATGTCACATTGCTTTGTATTTAGCTACATGAACTTTTGATTGGGGCAAATGCCACATTTGGTGAGTTCAGCTTTTGTATTTTGCTAGACAAACATTTGACAAATTTTGGACTTATGTCATAAGGATACACCAATTTAGTCCGAAGTCAATGTCCCCTCATATACTATACTCTTAATGAAAAATTACATAAAAGGGTGTGTCTCGTGTCCTTTTAGCTGTGTTAATGTGATATCAATTTTGGACACACTGAGGCTTGTGTGAAGTGGGGAATTTCTCCTTATTCTTAGGGAATTTTTTGTGCTTGACTTTTGTAGGTGAGATGAAGATGATATTAGCTATGATTACTGGCTTGCAACCACAGGAGCAAAGGCTACTGTTTAAAGGGAAGGAGAGGGAAGATAATGATTTCCTGCACATAGTTGGGATTAAGGACATGGATAAGGTTTTGCTACTGGAAGACCCTGCAAAGAAGGAAAGGAAACTCCAGCATCTGAGAGGAGCACAAACCACTGAGAAATGTTGCCCAGTAATTGCAGTTTGATACTATGAGTTTTATTTGACAAACATGACAATGTTTTAAGCAATTAAAAAAACTCACTGGTTATATCAGTTTTCCTTTGTTGTGTCTGTGTGAATTGACTAAACTTAAAAAAGGGAGAGTGATGCCTATTTTCATTGTATCCTCTTGATTAATAGTGTACTATTCTAATGAAAAAAAATCAAAAAAATCATCTTGGACTTTCTTTCAGCTTTTCAATAATGAAGTTGAAGAAAACTAAGGGCAATAAGGGACTTGACATGCCTAACATCCCCACTACTACTTTTGGGGGAAAATATTGGGTACACTCTAGTTAAATCTTATAGATGCAAGCTTTATTTGATGAATCTAACTCCATGGATGTATTCAGCATATATAGTCCATTTATTAGGGAATGCACTTTAGACTGAGTATTTTTTATATAAAAACATTATTTTGTCAATCATAAAATTTTGATGCATTGTGGACCATTGATTTTTGAAACCCTTAAAAGTTCTGCTTATACAACACGATGAGACAATCTAATGCATGTTTTTGGCTAAGCAAACCATATATATATCATAAAGCATATGACCCCGGTCTCCAATTTCTGAGGTGGTTGTTCTGCTCCCCATGACCCAAAAAAAAACCTTTATATAAGATCATATCCATAGGGCTTGGTCCATAAAATGTCATGAAAATGTAAAAGAATTTGTTGTTTCTACTTACAGTATAATGTACACTCAAGGGTAGCCAATAGTTTCCCAACCTTTGGTCATTGATCATAATAGAACCACAACTTCCTTGTCCAAGCTAATGAATAAATGGACAAACAATTCATTGCCATGAGACAATCTACTTGGGATGATTAATGTGTTGAATGTGTAACAAGAAATAGAAGTAAAGATTATTTAATAATTTTTTGTTCTAAATAGTGACAAAATTATATAGAAAACTTTGATATAAGGACCCATCTTTTTACTTTGCAATTGAAAAGAACACCCATCTTCTCAAAACAATACATTATTAGCCTCATATTTTTGAAAAATAGAAAAAGAGGTGCATTTTCAAAGAGTGTGTTAGTAACCTCTCTCTCTCTCTCTCTCTCTTGGCAAACTAAGACTGGGAAAATCCCTATATACTCATTCATCAACTAATTAGAATTTTAATGTAAACCATTTTTTTTTTGAGAGATAATGCAAACCAAGTTTGGAAAAATGTTTTTGTAGTTTTCATTTCCAATCAAGCTGGGCTGAGGAAAAGAAACTAACATCTAGCAAGTGATAGCATAGCATCTCTAAGTTTGAAAATGAAGGACTGGTGAGTTGTGTGACATACGCGAGGTAGTTTTTCATGATTATATCCTATTCCTCTGTATGCACTAATTAAGGAGTAACCCTCCAATAAATGTAACCTAAGGGCACGTTTGATGCCCCATGACCGGCATGATTTGGGATGGCACAACCACAACATGTGTCTTAGGAATGGGTTTTTACCGCTTCACCCCCTGTTACAAAAAGAATAAGACTCCCCGACTCTCGCATTGTCCCACACCCCCCCTCCCCCCTCTCCCCTATGCAGTCCATTGAATCACTATGAAAGTTTTTTTACAACCTTACAACACATATGTGCATGATTTCATCACTATAAAATTTTCTTAGTGCCTTATAACACATATATGCATGATTGAATCACTATGAAAGTTTTTTGACAACCTTAGAACACATACAAGCATGTTTTCATCATTATAACAACCTTAGAACACATATGAGCCTGATATTAGCATATATGAAAGTTTTTTAATGCCTTATAACACATATGCATGATTGAATCACTATAAAAAATTTTGACTGTCTTAGAACATGATACACATGATTGAATTATATATAAAGTTTTTTGACTGCCTTATAATACATATGAGCATGATATTAGCATATATGAAAGTTTTTTTACTGCCTTATAACACATATATGCATGATTGAATCAATATGAAAGTTTTTTGACAACCTTAGAACACATATATGCATGATTGAATCATTATGAAAGTTTTTTGACAACCTTAGAACACATACAAGCATGCTTTTATCACTATGAAATTGTTTTACTGCCTTAGAACACACATACGCATGATTGAAATACTATAAAATTTTCCTTAGAACACATATACGCATGATTTAATCAATATGAAAGTTTTTTTACTGCCTTAGAACACATATGAGCATGATTGAATTACTATGAAAGTTTTTTGACAACATTAGAACACATATAAGCATGATTTCATCACTATGGAAGTTTTTGACTGCCTTGTAACACATATATGCATGATTGTGATACATAACACATTTATTTGACAGCCTTATAAACCATATATGCATGCATGAATCACTGTGACATTCTTTGACGACCTTAGAACACATATCTGCATGATTGAATCACTATAAAAAAAATTCAGTCTTAGAACACATATCTGAATTCTGTTAATGTCCTTCAGTTTATTACTAGTCTATATGTCATTCAGCCATTTACTTTGTTGCATTAGATTAGGTGCATTGCATATAACTTATTTTATTATATTTTATTTATAAATACTAACATTTTGGTTATCTTATAGGATGCTGGAGATGATCAGCGTAGAGGAGCTGATGGAGGCATGGAGGGAGAGGCAGATCGAGAAAATGAAGAGAATGATGCCCAGAATCTTGGCGAGGATTAGATTCATGTGTTTAATTTGTTTGACATACTTGTAACTAATTATAACTTGGCAAGGACTGTATTTGGTTGTTAAAGTTGTTTAACTTAGAACTTGTGTTAAATTTGTTTCACTTGTATATGTATTTTTTATGTGTACTTTATTTTTTATAAGCAGGTTATATGAATTGTATAACGAGAAAATTTTCTCTAGTTTCAGAATATTTCAAAAAAAAAAATTTTAATTAGCGACGGATTAGCGATGGATATTATCCATCGCTACTCCATCGCCAATTTAAATCAGTCATTGATTTGCGATAGAATTTAAGTCATCGCTAATGTCTGTCGCTAAATTGGCAATGGACATTAGCGATGGATATATATCCCTCGTTACAGAGTAGCGACGGATTAAATTCCATCGCATAACCAAATCAGTCTTTATTTAGCGACGGATTCGCGATGGACATGATTCACTGTTAATCCATCGCTAAGTAGCGACAGATAAATTCTGCCACAGTTTAGCGACTAGGGTTATGTGACGGATGCTATCCGTCGCTAAACACGTTAGCGATGGATAGCGTTCGTCGCTAATACGTATTTTTTTTATAGTGTAATTACCTGCTAATAAAAAATATAAAATAATAGAATCAAATATTCATTAAGAAGATTATAGGCTAACAAATGAGAAGTTTATTAACTATTCTAAATAATGACAAATTTTAAATATAAGAATATTTTGGTACTAACCAATCATTTCAAATTGAAATAAAAAGACATCAATAATGTAATACATTCAAAATGTATCAAGTTCAATGAGTTGTTGAGTATTATTCTTTAGAATTGGGATTCACTTCAACCCAACAATTTCCAAGACAGAAGGGCAACAGCAAAAAAGTGAATTAAAGTTTTGATTACTAAAAGGTAATGCATATTAATTCTAAATTTATCAACATCTTGAAATGTTTAATCGATTATATAACATAATTTTTACCAATTATTCCAGTTATTGACTCCGTACTACCAATTATAAAACAGGTTTGGGTACATAATCGGTTTGGGTTTGTATTCGAGTTGGTTCGATTACGAAGCACATTCGAGTTTGGGTCAGTTCAATGATAAAACGAGTTTAGATGTATCATCGGGTTGGTTCGGTTTTACAATATGAACTATTTGGATCAAGTATAAAAAATGGGTCGAGTCCAAACATGTTTAGGTCTTCATTTGCAATACCCAAGACCTGACCCGTTTTCATTACAGAGTCTATATTTTGGACCTGGCCCGAACCTATGGGTCCACTAAAATCAAGTCTGGTCAGGTATAATCGGTTTGAGACGTCGGGTTGGGTCAGGTATACCCGATCTAGTTACACCCTTAAATAAATATATGTAAAAAAGTACTTATTAAGAGTTAGTTAGTTTATAGAATTGAGTAACTCATTGTCCATGTTCAACCTCTGGAGCCAATTTCTTTATAAGCTAAACATAAGCCAAGCCATGATCAGCTCATCTCCATTCCAAATGTCATTACTTTACAAAATTTGATATTTGTGTATTTGAATTCACAAATACCATGATACGCCCACCCCTAACAATTTCTTAGGTGTTATAACAGGTTCACATTATAGTCACATATATCGGCTATATCACGAAAATATCGCATGTATCTATCATTCTATTGGGCAAAGAATATTAAAGGTAAAAATATCGTGAAATTTTCAAATTCCTATCTATTGTGATAACATCACGATCACAATATTGTGGTAGTAATATCATGATATTTACAATCACTTGTATATTTCTTTTCTACATTCTAAATATGTTTTTTCTTCTTTCTTTTATATTTTTTATATATACAATCTTTATAGTTCTTTTAGGGAAAGAAAAAATTTATTAATAATAAATAGATAATACAATCTTAAGTTGAAGAGGACTCAACCAATATATAAAGCTTGAAAAGAAGATGAATCAGCTCGAAACATATAGCTAGGTCGTTCACACACTTGGATCCCCATCCGATCCTAACCCAAGTGGAAGATGTGTGCTAAGAGAGTCATCCTGAAAGACTCGAGGGCAGTGAAAACTTGGCTGAAAGTGCACCCGTTTCTCTCTTTCCAAGTGTACCACCATGCCAGTATATAAGCCAACACGCCAAATAAAGAACCAACGATGGTTCTGGCGAACTATCAAAGGTCCAAAAAATCAAGTCTGTAGCAAAATACTCCTCCCTGACAATCCAACGATGGATAAGAAGGTTCTAGTTGCTTGATTGGTTGCATGAAGTTGCAATGATCTCATCTATTTGGCCTAGTTCTACTTCTTGCTCAGAACTGCCTTTAAACTTGGACACTTTCATGTTAGAGGCCCACATCTTCACATCACTAGGCTTTAGCTTACCACAAAGACAAAACTCAACTCATTGACTGTCAATGTCCGCACACCATGAATGCTTAACAAGGTCCAGAAAGCCTGACTCATGAAGCCGCCATTGTTCGAATCGAAAACTTTGATGTTGGCCGAAACCAACTCCCCAACTAAGAGTTACCACACCATGATCTGAAATGGTACGAGGGGAAATGTACCCAAAAAGACCTGCTGAAGAAGTGATAACACGATTATTTTTCTTCAAAGTAGGGGAAGTGTGTTTGTTGGACCATGAGAAATGCTCCCCACTAAGTGGGACATCAACAAACTCACAAGAGTTTAGAAGATGTACAAAATCCTAAACATAAGATGAATTTGAGACTGACTGATTGTTTTTCGTCATATTTAGAGTGCACTGTTAGATGTTTCATGTGGGCCTACATATATAATTGATCATACAATATAAACTGTCTAAGGTGAAGGCCCATATAAAGTTATCTGACCTGACCCACAGGTTGGGTCTGGTATGACCCGACTCACCGGCCCAAGATCCCTTCGTATGTACTTGGAACTCATAAAAAAAAAGTGGGGGAGAAAAAATTATTTATTTTTTAAGATTTTTTTTTTATTTTAATTATTGAGTCCAGGCCATCAGGTATGCCATTTGGGTCTCTTTAGTGGGTCAACTTCAGATATTTTCGATACAATTTGGATTATGGTTTTATTTTTCTTATTCATATGCATGTAATTACATATTATATTCGAACTTTGGTATCCTTTTTCAAAATGAAAGTTTGATGTTCTAAAATGAGTTGATTGAAACAACATATTACCAAAGTAACATCTTTTGTGAAAATTGACTTGTTTGGAATATTAAGATGTTCGTATATTTGAGATTCATGCAAATAGTGATCAACTCAAAAGAAGATTATTATTTAGCTTAGCTCAAATATACTTTTAGTAATAAATATGGGATAGTTATCAAGTTTTCAATGTAAACAATGAGTCGGTCAAAAGAAAGGCTTATTGTTTGACAGGATTAATTGTCTATGTTTGATTACTGTAATGAAAGTATCATTTACAAGTTGACATTTCTATCCAAAGATTAAATGTCAATGTTGTGTTAGATATCTTGTGATGGGGTTCACCATAGTTTAAATATGTCAATTAATATTAATGCATATGAATATGTATATTAATTATGAGTTTGTTGTGTTTTATTTTGTTCTTGATCCAGTAAATTCTTCTACTTCTACAATATCTTCAAACATTAATTCAATCTCTATTTTGAATGGTACAATTTTCAAAAATTGGAAAGACAACGTTATTATCATTCTCGGGTGTATAGATTTGGATCTTGCATTTTGAAAGGATCAACTCACTGCTCTCACAGATAGGAGTTTCGTTGAGGATAAAATGAACTATGAGAAGTGGGATTGATCCAATTGCATAAGTCTTATGATCATGAAACATGCGATTCTAGAAACCTTCAGGGGTGCTATGTCTGAGGAGGTTAATGCCAACAAGTTTTTTAAAGAAATTAAAAAAAATTGCTAAAAACGAAAAGACTGAGACAAACACTCTCATTTTGAGTCTTGTTTCAATGAGGTATAAAGGTAAAGGGAACATAAGAGAATTCGTTATGGAAATGTCTCATCTTGCTTCAAAACTAAAGGCACTAAAGTTAGAGTTGTCTCAGGACTTACTCATGCATTTAGTTCTGATATCTCTTCCTGCACAATATAGTCAATTTAAGGTCAGTTATAACTGCTAAAAGATTAAATAGACTCTAAATGAGCTCATTTTTCATTGTCTACACGAAGATGAAAGAATGAAACAAGAAAAGGCAGAAAGTGCTCACTTAGCAGTTACCTCTAAAGACAAATATAAAAAAAGGAAAAAGGATAAGGAAGTTGTAGTGGACCCTCCATTGCAGAAGAAACAGAAGAATATCAGAATGCAAAGTTCAATTGTTTCTTTTGCAAGAGCGAAGGTCACATGAAGAAGTATTGTACCAAATATCATGCTTAACGTGAGAAAAAAGGTACCCTCCTCACTTTGGTTTGTTTTGAGGTTAATTTAACTTCTGTACCCAAGCACACTTGCTGGATGGATTGTGGTGCTACCACTCACATAAGTATGTATATATGGGGTTTCCTAAGTTGTCGAATGCCAATTAATGTTGAAAGATTCATCTATTTGGGCAATGGAAAATCAATTCAAGTTGAGGCAATAAGGACTTTTAAGTTATTATTAAAGATTGGTTATTATTTATATTTTAAAAAAATATACATTGTACTGTCATTTAGACGGAATTTGGTTTCTATTTCTATATTAGACAAATTTGGTTATTCTTGTTAATTTAAAAATAGTCAATTTAAGTTGTTTCTTAATTCAAATCTTATTGGAACTAGTTCTTTATCTATGGTTGATAACCTATATTTACTTAATATTGTTGTCTCATATCATAAAACCTTGCATTCAAGTTCACATGGTATAAAATAAAAATTAGTCAATGAGAATTATGTTTTATTATGGCACAAGCGCTTAGGTCACATTTTAAACAAAGAATTGAAAGGCTTGTCACAAGTGAAATTCTTGATTCTCTTGAATTCACTGACTTTCAGGTTTGTGTTGAGTGCATAAAAGGAAAATGAACAAACATAAGGAAGATAGGTGCCGACAGAAGAACAAACGTCTTAAAACTTATTCATATGGATATTTGTGGGTCATTCCCTACAGCTTCTTGGAATGGTCAACAATATTTTATTACGTTCATAAATGACTATTCACGTTATGGATATCTATATTTGATTTATGAAAAATCTCAATCACTAGATGTGTTCAAATCATTTAAGGCTGAAGTTGAAACTCAACTTGGCAAAAAGATTAAAGTTGTCAAATCTGATCGTAGTGGTGAATACTATGACAGATATGATGAATCAGGTGAACAACATCTAGGGTCATTTGCTAAATTCTTAGATGAATGCGGTATTGTCTCACAGTATACCATGCCAAGCACTTTTAGCATGAATGATGTTACTGAGAGATGAAACAAAACCTTAAAGGATATGGTAAGGAGTATGATTTGTCATTCTACTTTACCAAAATTCCTCTGTGGAGAGGCTCTAAAGACTGCAGCTTATGTACTGAACATAGAACATAGTACCAACTAAAGCAGTAACTAAAACCCCATATGAAAGGTGTACATGCAAGAATCCTAGTATGAAGCATTTTCATACTTGAGGATGTTCAGCTGAGTCAAGGTCATATAAGCTATATGAAAAGAAACATGACTCAAGAACGGTTAACTGCTATTTTGTTAGATATTCTGAAAGATCTAGGGGTTATAAATTTTATGACCTTGTGAATAAGTCTTTTTTTGAGATAAAAAATGCTTGTTTCTTTGAGGATGCTGAGTTTAGGAGAGGTGATAAGGTAAAAGACTTTGCTTTTGAAGAAGAATTTATTTCTCTCCCTACAGTTGTTGTTGACAATGATCAGATTTCAATTTCTGACATTGTTCAAATAAATCCAGAGCACGATAATATTCAAGATTTCCTTATCCAAAATCAAGTTTTTACTCCTGAAGTACAAACTCAACAACCTCAAAAAATACTGCAAGAAATACCTCAAGTAACTTAAGAACAAGTGTCATTAAGAAAATCTACTAGAGAGAGGAGAAGGGCAATTTCATATTATTATATTATTTTTCTCCAAGAACATGAGGATGATACTAGCTTAAAGGAAGATGATTCAATCAACTTCATGCAAGTTATATAGAGTTTTAACTCTCAAAAGTGGATACATGCCATGTATGAAGAGTTTAAATCCATGAAAGACAATGACGGATGGGATCTTGTTCCATTACCTGAAGGTATAAAACCCATTGGTTGCAAATGGATATTTAAAATAAAGAGGGATTCAAAGGGTGATGTAGAAAGATATAAGGCACATCTTATTGCAAAAGGGTTTACTCAAAGTGTAGACATTGACTATACAGAGACTTTCTCTCCAATTTCTACGAAAGACTCTTTCAGAATAATGATGGCATTTGTGGTTTATTTTGATTTGGAGCTGCATCAGATGGATATAAAGACTGCATTCCTTAATGGTGACATTGATAAGACAATATATATGGTGCAAGCAAAATATTTTGTCTCAGGCGAAGCAAAGAAAATAGTTTGCAAATTAAAAAAATCCATCTATGTACTTAAGCGGGCTTTCCATCAATGGTATTATAAATTTCATCAAGTTGTCCTCTCATTTGGTTTTGAAAGAAATGTGGTTAATGAATGTATATACCATAAATTCAGTGGGGGTAAATTCATTTTTTTGGTTTTATATGTCGATGACATACTACTTGCTAGTAATGATATAGGCTTTTTGCATGAAACCAAAATTTCTAACAAATAAATTTGAAATGAAAGATTTTGGTAACACCTCTTTTATATTAGGAATTCAGGTACATCGAGATCGTTCTCGAGGTATTCTTGGATTATCACAAAAGAGCTATATCGAAAGGATTCTTGACAGATTTGACATGAAGGATTATAAATTAGGTGACACCTCTATTGCTAAAAAAGACAAATTTAGTCTTGCTCAGTGCCACAAACACCGGTTTGAAGTTAAGGATATAGAAAAGATTCTCTATGCATCTGTTGTAGTGAGTCTTATGTATGCTCAAGTGTGTATACGTCTGAATATAGCAAACATTGTTGGGATGTTAGGCAGATATCTGAATAACCAAAACATGGATCATTAGAAAGTAGCAAAACAGGTTAATTATGCAGTACTTACAAAGAACAAATGATTATATGCTCACATACTGCAAGTCAAATCAGTTAGAGAACATTAGGTATTCTGATTCTGACTTTGTTGGATGCCAAGATAGTCGTAGATCCACGTCAGGTTATGTTTATCTATTGGCCGGATGAGTTGTCTCTTAGAGGAATGCTAAGCAAACACTCATTGCATCTTCCACTATAGCGGTATAGTTCATAGTCTGTTATGAGGCATCCAATCATGAAATATGGTTACACAATTTTGTCATTGGGCTTCGGATTTTAGATAACATTGAAAAACCATTAAAATTGTTTTGTGACAATAATTTGGCAGTACTATATTCCAACAACAGGAGCTCATCAAAGTCAAAACATATAGACATTAAGTTTTTTGTTGTTAAAGAAAGAGTGCAAAATGATCAGATATTTATTGAACATATTGGCACAAACTCCATGATTGTGGATCTTCTTACCAAAGGTTTACCACCCAAGGTTTCTCATGAGCATACCGCTTAAATGGGTGTTATATCATTTAATGATATGTTGGTTTAGTGGGAGTTTGTATTTGGATGTTTTGAGATAAAATAAAGTTTCATTTTATTACTTCAGTATAAGGCTTAAGTTTTAGTTTTATTCTATACTCATTTATTGTGATCTCACTAAAGAATAAGGCAGGACTAGTTGAAAATAAGCATGTTCAGATCATATTACATGTAATTTTTATGTTTCACATCCATACTTGATCTATGTTGTTGGTTATGTCAATATACGTGATCATTAATGGGTTTAATTATGATTATTGTAATGAAGATCACTTTGGTTTTATGTTGACATGATCGATGGACCAGATTGTTGGAGATGTCATCTGGTAAGGCAGTGTTTTTGAGCTCATAAGAATATTGTATAATGCGTGATTGTATGGTAACATATGTGGCCCAAGTGGAAGATTGTTAGATGTTTCATGTGGTCCTGCATATGTAATTGATCACACATTGTAAATTGTTTAAGGTGAAGGTCCATATAAAGTGATCTTATAGGGTTGTATCATATGACACCTTATTATAAAGTATGGTTATAATAATGTGTAGATACTTTGTGTCCTCATATGTTAATTTTTTATTTTATGATGGGTTGAATTAAAAAGAAGATTATAGGGTGGTTACAATTAAGTTATGGTCTCAAAAACTATATATAGTGGTTGTTCTCTTTTACCTCTCTATCAAGAAAGAAAATTGTCCCGCTGTCATTGGGTTTAGAGCAGAAGGAAATGCCACCTATAGAGGTTTTGAAATATCTAACCCATCAAGATCTACCGGTGTAACTATAGATTCGGGTACGCTTCTGCATTATGTTGTATTTGTTTATTTCTGTTTTTTTCAATGATTTAGCATGAACAAATTTAGGAATCAAAAAATATGGTTTTCCTAATCAGGAATCCAACATGCACTTCAAGTTATCAACAAAAATTTGTGCAGTTGGTGGCCTAACAAACCTCCTCAATTCCCCCCTATAAGATTTGCTTCTTAGCTAAAGTTATAAGGTCATAAACCACGAACAACACATTGGGGGATTGTAATGAAGATAAATTCAGCAGCAGAGAAGTAGAGAAGAGGCATGAACCAAATGTAGAAATGTTGTGACAATGCTTCCACATCACCGGAATACCACCCGAGCATTCACGAGCAGGAAGTGAAGTCCAATTGCACTCACGCCAACCCCAATTAATCAATGAAAGATCCACCACCTCAATCTTTGTCTCAATAAAGCCTACTATATCAGAATTATGTTGATGAACACTTGTTTTTTTAAGAAAATTCTATCCTTTGATGTTCCAAAACATTGCCTTCATTTGGATGTATTCTTGGAAGAACTTTCCCTCGCAATGGGGGGGGTGGGGGGGTTACTGACTGATGAATGAACAGCCCTTGCAATGCGTTTGATTTTCCTGATAATAGTGGATGGTGCCGAAGCCAAGGCAACCCTCTCCGAATGAAGTTGTTCAGGGATGAGATAACGGCCAAAATTCTCTAAGAGCAACCTTCAAAGGAAAGCCCAACAGTGAGTTGATCCAAACATATTTTTCTTCTTACTTATTTTTGTTATTTTTAGATCTTTATTTTTTTTAATGCCGAGATTTTTTCGAGATATATCAATGCTACCAATTATTACCAGGAGATTTGGCTTGCCGATAGTCAAGACCTATATATGTGACTATGGTTCACATTAAAGCTTGTGGTGTAAGCCCTTCATGGTTAGAACCCGCCTATTTCGTAGACAAGTAGGTGGTCCAATTCAGTATTCTTTGGATCCTGTAAGGGAGTTTTTTAAACCTCAAACCACAAGAGAGGAGATCTAATGATGACCCAAGTCAAAACTTAATATATCAGCAACTGATAGTTGGCCACCCATATCACATATCAGCTATATATATATCTTATCGGCAGAAAATCGACATGATACTAACCTGAATCGGCTATTTTTAATAAATATAAAAAATGCTTAAAATTATTTTTTATATTATTTTAATAGTTTTAACACGTGTCACATTCTTATTGATATGAAATATTTTTAGCCTATTCAAAACGATTCACTCGAGAATGAGTATCGGCCGATTCACCTGAATCATTGGCCAAACGATTCAATAGCTGATACGATTTTGACAACATTGATATATAGCTTATATATCATTAATCTATCAGAATTTAATTACTTTTAAAATATACATAAAAGTCAGTAAATTGGAGGCATTAAATTATTTTCATTAGCTGCAACTATCAGTTAATCTTAAAAAAAAATTGTAAACAAAGAATATTCAAACACAAACCCATGTGAACTTAGATGAAGACCAAAAACTGCAAATGTATGTGTTTTTTAAGTCAATTTTCACTGCAGCAAATGTTCAAGTGAAACAGAACGAAAAATAAAAACTACCAAATTATTGGAACACAAAATAAAACTTAGAGTATACTTAGAATTAAAAGAATTTAGACTTTAACAGAAAGAAATGGCATGAGAAAAATTAAACAAAAAATAAGAAGATGAATAGAATGCAAAATGCAAAGATTTGAACATAATTGAGTAGATTACAACTCCGACCTTGGCAAACCCACAAAGTGAAAGGAAAAATAAAGAACAAACAAAGACAGATAACAGAGCAAAAATAATAATAATTGCCTTTTATAAAAAATGGGTGAAAAATATCAGTAAATTGAGGAACCATGAACTCTCTCAAATGAATACCTTAAAAATCAGCTTCTTCCTAAACCCGCATCATTTTGGAGGATAAGGAAAATATCATGGTTTTATTCAAAATCAGCTTCTTCCTAAACCCACATCATTTTGGAGGATAAGGAAAATATCATGGTTTTATTCAAAACTTATCGTGGTATATCATGATACCCATATTTTTTGCTGTTTTCTGAGAAAATTACAGGTTTTGAAGCAAATGAAGATATATCGCTATACGTAGCCTACATTGTTACCATGATCTAATTAGAACCTTGTGTATTTTAATCAGTTAGGATCAATAATTCCATTTTCTAATATAATATTGGATCTAATTAGGTTCTGATCAAAACCTAATATGAAAGTAAGGATTTCAATCAAGGTGATCTCTCATGAATGCCACTGAGCTTATAATTTATGTGACGAGTATTGTGATACTTTGAAAATATCATGATTTTATCACGATAAAATACGGCAGTCTTGAAAAAGACATGATGCCGTCAAAATTAATATAGCTTATTTGGAAAAGCATCATTTTTCAACCTGATAAAAACACTTTATAAATTTTTATTCTTTTTGACAGTGTTTTTTTATATTTATATTTATACATTCTTTATATTCTTAAGAAAGTATCCATTTAGAGACCTACTTTTATCTAAAATTTCAAAAAAGAGACCAATCCTTTCTGAAAAGACATTTCAGGACCCAAAATTTCAGTGAGACTAACAAATGAAGGCCTGAAATTAATTTCATGCCCATAATTTTTAACTTTACTTTGAAAATGATGTTTTTTTTGCCTATTTTTATTGCGTAACAGGAGCAGTTTAGTATTTTTACTATACACAACTTACGTTTTTTTTTTTTCGAAAGATTACAACTCACAATTAAATTAAGGCTCTGCCAGTATTAGAAGGATTTGCAAGGACTCCGAGGAAATACAAAAACTGGACTTCAAGGAAAATGGATTTTAAAGGAGTTATGGATTCCCTCTATTGTTTGGAAGCATGAGTAACTCTTTCAAGGATTCAGGCTTTAAACTCCTAATTTTTTCTCACCATGTTTGGCTGTAGGTGACTGTAGTTGTAAGTGGAGGTGGGCTATGAGTCGGGCAGATCAGGCCAGCCCGTCATGGGCCGGGCTTGGCCTATAAATTAGGTTCAAGTTCAACCTGAACTTAGCTGAAACGGATTGGGCTGCAGCTCAGCTTGATATATATATATATAAGCCCTGCTTGACCCGATTAAGCCCACAGGCATAAAGGACGGGTTGTGAGCCTAAGTTTTCCTAACGGGTCGTCCCAAACCAGGCTATTGGCCCAACCCAACAATTTAAGCGCTGGGCTTTGACCGGGCCCATTGAGTCAACAGCCCAGTTAACCTGGTCCATTAGCGGGTCGGTTCAGCCTGTTGCCCACTCTTAGTTGTTAGCGTCTTAACTGCACCGTTATTATAATTAATAATGAGGTAAAATAGGTGAATATAGGATTTACTAGGGTAAAAAAAATCGAACCATCAAAAATTTAGGAACTCACCAAAATCTCAAGAAGTTGTAAATTCCTCATCTTTATTAGAGTAGCTGAAATTTGAAATTTTTGGTATTAGGATTTGAATGATTCCAAACCAAAATTTAAGCTTCTTTCCACTTTCCTCTCCCAAACACACTCCAAATCCATTTAGACCATGTTACACCGTGTAAGCCCTTCTCACATAAGTTACTCTTATTGAGATCTCCACTGAAATGTTTGGTCCTGATATGTCTTTTTGGTGAACATGAAACTATTGTTGGAATATCAGGCAAAAGTGAGACTAGACTTTCAAAGAATTTTTTATTTTAGTTTCTATATGCTCATATTTTTTTCTGAGATTTTTTTTTTTTAAAGAACAAAAAATTTGCTCACTTCACTTATCCCGATATTTTCCCGGGACTGTAGACGAAACTTGTCTCTCACGAGCTTCACCTGACAAGCTTATCCAGCAACAAGGTGGGTCCAAACTTGGTCCTTGATCCAACCCAATGACAGCTGGTCTTCATGCTGGCAATAAATAATTAATTAATTAACTTCAAGGAAAACAAGAAGCATGCATAACATTTAATTTTCCTTTTGGTTGGGTATAGACACCAACCATTAAGTCAGACAAGCAACGCCCACCGATCACATTCTTTTGTTTATTCTTCTTCTTTGACAAATCAATGGGTGGGGGGAAGCAACCATGAGTTGTATGATGCCTCTTTCCTTTTTCTTTTCTTTTTCTTTTTTCCTCACTTTGAAATTATATCACAATAATTGCTATACATCACAATCTTTGGCCCCCTCTTGTCCCAATTTAGCTTTCCTTTTTCCCTGCAAAAATTCGACAAGCACAGTGAGAGAATCAAAATTTGTTGATCATGAATTTTTTGTGAAACTAAAAGTGATAATTGTGTACAAGATAATAAAGTTGTAAATAATTGGTGAAAAACTTGCCGTGTAAAAAACAAAACAAAAAAAACTTTCAATTAAAAGGTTAAAGTACCATCGTATATGTATGTTATATTATCAATAAAGCATAATATACTACATTTTTTCAAGATTCCAATAGAGGTTAATGGGCTTCCACACTTATCAAAATAATTTGAGAAAAAGGTAAGAGTTATTTGTCATGACCAAGGAGGCTGGAGGCGTCCCAAAGGAGGTTGGTGTAGTGGGATGGGGTTTAGACTGTTAGATGGGTGGTCTAAGTTCAAATCCTGCAGGTGTCATAAGCCCTGAGAACAAGGGTCCTAATCTGAGAGTTTTATGTTTCTAACTTTCTGGGAAGATGATCATAGGTATGAGGTATGACAAGCTGAGCCAGCATGACCAGCTCTTTGATTCAAGACACGGTTTCCTCAAGTAATATATATATATATATATATATATATATATATATATATATATATATATATATATATATATATATATATATATATATATATATATATATAGTAGGAAAGAGATGGTTCATATCGCTGACCCCAATTGTTTTGGGATGAAGGCGTAGTTGTTGTTGTTGTATAGTAGGAGAGAGATATAAAGGGATTAGAGTTAATACTTTTCATGCAATTTCTAAAACACAATCCTTTTTTATTGTCAAAACCCATGAAATATTTTGATTATGGATATTATTTTACTATTTTTAACAGTTTTTTAATGTTTTTAATAACGTTCCAATAAAAAAATTTATATAATTTACGATATTAAAATTAGTTTTTTTTTATTAAAACGTTTCAAGCGTCGTGTTTTTTTTCAAGAAAAATGAACTCTCATGTGAAATTCCCACTCACGTGTTCCGTACTCCTTGACATAGATCCCAAGTGTCTCTCTCTCTCCCTCTCTCTCATTTGTTGAGAGAGCCCATACTCTCGAAAGTACACCTGGTGATTTTTTTTTTAAGTTTTTAATCACCGGAAAATACCTTGGTTCAAGGACACAATAGACACGATGCAATCTTTTCTTTTTTTATATTTAACTGAGAAAATGCACAGGCGCATAGACCTAGCGTGCCACGCTGACTCAACCTGCCTTACTTATGGTCTCTGTTCTGTTAACATAAAACTTGGAAGGCTAAGGCCTACCCACTCGAATTCAGCCTGAGGCACATGAGATTTCAACCTAGACAGACCACCAAGCGGCCTAAGTGAAAACAAAAAGAACAAATTGAAAGAGCAACTTACCGCAATAAAATTGTTTTTAACTAGAAAATCAACCAGCTGCATATTAGGATGGCCGAGTCTCGCGTGCCAGACATCCTTGCTAACAGATCGGAATCATGCAGAATAGTAGACTTGCTTATTCTCCGACATGACTCCATACAGGCCACTGATTCTATTGCCCGTCACCACCACCTTATTGTTGGCTTGATCCTTCACCAAAAAACCATTAAACGAGAACTCAAAGGAATAAGGTATGTCAGATATTAGCTGGCTAATAGAAAACAGATTTTTCTTAATCTTAGAAACAACAAAAATCATTCTCAAGAATCAATTCTTTGCTTCTAACCTTTAAGTTTGTCGTTCCAGTGTGAGTAATAGTAAGTTTAGAGCCATCACTAATCATAATTTTTTTCAACACATAATACTTATTAAGATTGTCAAGTTTATGCATCTGAAGTAACATGGGCAGTTGCGCCTGTCTCTGAAAATCATGCATTATCTTGACCATCAAAGAGTTTTAATGTTGCAAGCGCTTGAGAAACATCTTCTACCTGAAATGCCCAATTAAATCGATGCCAACAATTGATCGCACTATGATTTGGCTTGAAACAAATTTGGCAGGTCACACCCTTTTCTTTATTTTTCGATTGAATTTGATTTCCTACTTAACCATTAAAAAGGCTTCTTTTGGGCCAAATTATTTTCACGATTTATGGTTTGACCTGCTTGAGTGAACTCGTGACTTTTTGAAGAAAACTGTTGTTTTTTGTTGGAGTATCGATATTTTTTATTTTTAATTCTTTGACTAAAAAATGTCAAGTGGTTGTTCACTCGTTCATAAAGATCGCATCTGGTTTGATGGCTTTGCAATAACCCAACAGCTTGTTCGTATGATGGAGTTGGTGGCTTTAGCATGATTGTAACAAACGATTCGTAACCAACTCTAAGCCCATGCAATAACCAAAACACCTTGGTTTCATCATCAATAAGCTTGCCTATGGTCGCAAGCTCGTTACATATATTTTTGAAGTTATTTATATAATCGACTATAGGCATTTCATTCTTTCGATACAATTATAATTTTTGAACAACCAAGAACTCACGTTCTTTGATACATGAGCAAAGGAGGTTATCAGAGCATTCCATACCTATCGAGACGTTTGAAGTCCAACAACAATTCCAAAGACTTCTTCTGCAAGAGTACCAGTGATCTAACTTCGCAATAAATAGTCTGATTTCCTCCATGCCATGTATTCAGGATTCATAGCAGCATTAGTTGGAGTCTGCATATACTGAGGCGGCGTGGGATATTCCCCATCAAGAAAGCCTATCATGTTTTGACTTTCAACAATACCAAGAAATTGGGTTTGTTATAATAGAAAGTTGTTATAGTTGAGTTTAATTGTCACAAAATTAGTAACATTAAGGTTAAACAGGTATGGGTATTTCACCGATGAAGTCAACTCGATTGAGAGAGCAGCCATAATAGTGAGAAAAGCAATATGAATGCAAAAAAACACTCTCATCAGGAAATGAACTCTTATACCATGAAAACAAAAAGAATAAATTGAAAGAGCAACTTACTACACACAATTTATGTGGTTCAGTGTTTGTGGTCACCTACGTCCACGACACAAATACCCTACTCAACTCAATGACTTGAGTAGGATCCATTATTGAAAGTCTTTATATAGTTTTTACAATTAGATATTTGAAGCATATTTGGACTCTCTCTCTGTGTATGACTCATGTGAACTCTTAGCCTTAGTAGATTATCATCAATAATATATGGACTCTCTCTATGATTCACATGAACTCCTCTTAGCCTTAGTTGGTTATTATCGATAACCTTCATTTGGTTATCAATAAACTCCAATTGCCTTAGCCTCTGATGATCACATATTTGGTTAGCCACCTCATCGTGCTCCTTATCATGGACTTCCTTATCACATAGTCGGTTAGCCACCTCATTGTGCTCCTTATCATGAACCCCCTTATCACATAGTCGGTTATGCTTCTACATGTGCGTCAGTCGATGATGCCTCTTATCATGAACCTCATTTGCTTTATCATTAGCATTATCATCCCCATCCAACCCCTTGTGTTTGATTAGGCTAATTCTTATAAAGCTAGTGATACTTATTGGACGATAACGAAAGGATCATGCGTCAGTGGCAAATTTTGAATGACAAGTTTCATCGTCTTTTATCGGCAAATAACATAGTTGGCTTTTAGTTTCTTTGGGACTCCCAACCTAGGGGTGTCAAAGGGTCTGGTTTACCCGAACTCGACCTAAACCAAACCTTATAGGGTCCGGGTATAGTGATAAATAAGAAGACCCAATTAAGACTCGGGTCTGGAGTAGAAGGTCCGATTAATACTTGAACCCGGGGTATAGTTTGTGAAATTTTATACTAGACTCGGACCCAACCCAACCCAACCCCAATTTCGATTAAAACCCTCAAATTTTCAATGTAAAAATGATAATAAAATATGGTTTTACCGAGTATGGTCTGAGTTTGGTTCATGTAGATCTTATCAGGTCTAGGTATGGTTTTATTAGTGGACCTAATTAAACCCAGTTCTGTACAGATACCATACCCGAAAATCTGGTCTAAGTCTGGTTTCACCTTAGTCTGAACCAAACCCGACCGTTGACACCCCTATCCCAACCCCTCATGGACCCTTGAAGCAAGAAGCATTTCTACAGGCCTCACTTTGACTACACAAACACTACCCTCTCTTTTCTGAAGGCTATTTACAATGTGATACCCTTTCTTTCAGCTAAAAGCTTTTCCGTTGGGGAGGGAGGGGTCTGATTCTGTTTCAACGACAGAAAAAATAAAACTCCCCAGAAACCCTTGAGCTGATTCTTCTTCGGTTGTACACAAACACCCCCTTATCAAGCCTGACTATACCTGGGAAAGTCCCTTTCCTCTTTGATGGTTGGAGAAGGATTGAGAGTGAAAGGTCACATTTGGTGCCCGATATTGCAAAGCAGGTTATATGTCCCCCCCCCCCCCCCCGAACAGGGCAGTTAGCTACATCTCATGTTTGGGGGTCCCAAAGAGCACCACGTATGTAAGCATGTGCGTCTCGTATCCCCATGTTTGTCAGCATTAATTAGTGTTGGAGTTTGATGTGATTGCAAAGACTTAAGTACCCTCACCTCCATTGGTGCAAAAAAAAATGACGATTCTTGAAAAGGAGTGGTTGTAAAGACTTAAGTGCCCCGAAGATGATTATTTAAGACCCAGCCTCTGCAATGCAGGATTATCCGAGAAAGAAATCTCTCCTGGAGGAGGCCATGAACATCAACCCTCTCATTCTCTCTCTCTCCCTTTTCTTTCTGCTTCTGTGCACATCCATTAGAAGATCATACATTGCTCCATCAAGCACCGACTGACCTGCACATTGACTGTTGTGGAGCCTGATTCAGAATTTTTACCCTTACAGGAGGAGGGTTTGGGGGCTCATCCCAGCGTGGGTAGCATCATTCAACTAAACGAGTTGTAGATCCTGATTCAGAGTTTTTACCCTTACAGGAGAGGGGTTTGGGGGCTCCTCCCAGCGTGGGTAGCATCATTCAACTTGAAGAGTTGTGGAGTCTGATTTAGAGTTTTTACCCTTACAGAAAGGGGGGTCTGAGAGCTCCTCCCAGCGTGGGTAGCATCATTCAACTTGAAGAGTTGTGGAGTCTGATTTAGAGTTTTTACCCTTACAGAAAGGGGGGTCTGAGAGCTCCTCCCAGTGTGGGTAGCATCATTCAACTTGAAGAGTTATGGAGTCTGATTCATAGTTTTTACCCTTACAGAAGGGGGGTCTGAGGGCTCCTCCCAGCGTGTTCATGGCGTTTTGCCCTTACAGGAGGGGGGTCCAGGGGCTCATCAACCCTCTCACTCTCTCTCTCCCTTTTATTTCTGCTTCTGTGCACATCCATCAGAAGATCCTACATTGCTCCATCAAGCACCGATTGACCTGCACATTGACTGTTTTGGGTCCTTACTGATGAGCTGCCTCTAAATTTATTCGACTCTGGGTCCTTACTGCACTTGAAGTTGAGTCGTTGTATTTTTTGTTGTTCAGTGGGTGGTGAGGCCCTCCTCTACTCTCTCAAGACTCTTAGCTTGGGCAATCTTTCTTTTGATGATTGTGGTTGTAATGTATCGTTGAAGTTAAAATGAGAAATGAAATGACAATAGAAATCATTGAAAATTTACAGAAATAAACTAGACTCAATAACGAAGACACCACTTTTTACGGATTTGGAATATGACCTCCGGTTAGGGAGATATGGCCCTTGACAAGTTGGTCCTAATTCGGGTAGCGATTACAGCGATTTGCTTGCGGAAGACACTACAAATCGCTATAGCGATTTGCGAATCGCTATAGCGATTTGTAGTGTCTTCCGCAAATCACTATAGCGTTTCGTTGAAGACCCGAAAATACTACAAATTATTGTAGGAAAGCCCGATAATACTACAAATCATTGGGATCCGCGTTGGGAGGGAGCCCCCGGACCCCCTTCTGTAAGGGCAAAAACTCTAAATCAGACACATAAGTAGAGAGAGAAGGGAGAGAGACTGAGAGGGTTGGTGTTCATGGCCTTCTTCAGGAGGAACACTTTACCTCCCTTGATTTCTTCTCTAGAGAGAGAGAGGGTTTTACAGTGTTTTACGAAGAAGGAAGAAGAAGAAGATGACGATGGAGCAATGTAGGATCGTCTGTTGGATGTGCACAGAAGTAGAGAGAGAAGGGAGAGAGAGTGAGAGGGTTGATGTTCATGGCCTTCTCTAGGAAAAACTCTTTGTCTCCCTTGATTTCTTCTCTAAAGAGAGAGAAGGTTTTTACAGTGTTTTACGGAGAAATAAGAAGAAGACTTTGAAGAGTCAACATCATCCTCGACTTTCTGGATAAAGGACACGTTTGTCCTTTTTTTGAACAGAGAAAGAAGAAGACTTTGAAGAGTCAACATCATCCTCGACTTTCTGGATGGAGGACATGTTTGTCCTTTTTTTGAACAGAGAAAGAAAAAGAAGACTTTGAAGAGTCATGTTTGTCCTTTTTTTGAACTGTTTGTTTTTTCTTTTTTGAATGAAGGGCATTTTTGTCATTTTCTCAAACCATCACTTTATGAGAAGAATAACAAGAAAGGGTACTTAAGTCTTTGCAACAACACCAGAGTCTGATGCAAAGTTATGTCAACATACACGAGAATACGAGCCCCATGTGCTTGTATACGTGGTGTTCATTCAAAGCCCCGAACACAGACGTGGGATTCAGTGAATCATCGGGGGCGAACATACACCACCCTCTCCCGATATTGTGGATGATTCAGTTCTGGAAATAACAAAGTTTAGAAGTTCATCTGCAGGATACAGAAGTTGTTTGGAAACTGTAGCTAAGGACTTTTAAACATTAATGGTGTCTTTGGCGCATTAGTTAAGAAGGCCTTCTAAAACATTGTTTTTCTAATAAAAGACCAAATTACGCTCATCCTTCTAAAATGGGTCAGGTATAGGTTAAACCCACCCAACTCAAGGTGGGTTGAGCAAACCTGAACTCAACTCGAGGTGGGTCAGGTCTGGGTCGAGTATAGGTTAAACCAACCCAGCACAACCTGAACCCAACTCGAGGTGGGTCAGGTCTGGTCATGGGTACGGCAAACTTGAACCCAACTCGAGGTGGGTCGGGTTTGGGTTGGGTATAGGTTAAACCCACCCAACCCAATCTAAACCCAACTCAAGGTGGGTGGGTCATGGGTCTAGTGAACCTGAATCCAAAATCAATGGCTATGATGGCATCAATTTTCCCAACTCATAAAAATACATTTTTTCGTGGATAAAACATGATCCAAGAGTCTATTCTCACTATATCAGGCATGATAAACACATCTAATGGTTCAGATCTATCATAAAACACTTCAAACTATGTCTAGAACTTATAGAAGAGCTTAAGAGTACAAATAATGCACAATACAGTAGATTTAGGAACAAAATAATCTTAAGCTTCTAATTATATTCTCTTAAATGAAGAATTGATTACAAAAATCAAAATAGCATTATAAACCAAAGTTTAAAGCCTTGCTCAAATGCATGAGTAGTTATATCAAGATTGATTTGAGAACCACGAGCAGAAAAAGAAACAGCTGTCATCAATATTAAATACCACAGTTTTGGTCAATCTTATCTGTTCATTTCTCAAACTCCAGTAATAATGATGAAATGTTGTAATAAACAACTGAACATGAAAGCTCTATAAAAGTGCACATTGGTGCCACAGGGTGAGCAGTAAACCCGATAGATGTAAAATGATTTAAAACTAGACACCAACAAGACTAAACAAAAGTACTTTCAGCAGATCATCCAAACTGAAGAAAAGTTAATGTACTGAAAACAACCTTTTAACTGGTAGAAAGCTTAAACCAAAATTATACATATGTCTGTAAGTCTTGACATCAGTATGACAAGTGTTTAATTAAAAAAAAAATGAAGTATATATAAGTGTTCAGGGAGTCGCAATGAGAACATGCACAGCTATCACTTCAATTACCAATTGACACTGAACAGTAGAATTCTGCTCAAGTTAAAATTGATAATTCAGCATTACTGACTACAATGATTATGTATATAAGCACAGAAAACGTCAATTATGTATGCCCCGCGACACCACCAATTCTTTTATATCTAAAATGGTGCATACAAGCACAGAAAATGCAAAGCATTGAAAGAACTAAAATTCAATCTCTTAATTGAAATAATATGATTACTTGGCTGTTGAATTAAAATTGTCAATGAGGAGACCAATAAAAAAACTATTAAAGAGTCTCCACATGACAACCTACAAATTTGTAACATCATAAACTGATCAGCAGATGATTTTTAGATCAATTTCAGTATCATGCACTCTTCTTAAAAAACATTCTACACCATGCACATTTGTTTGTAAACCGTTCATATCAAATGGCACCACAAAGAAACAAGCATCCCCATATATGTTTGTTTGCATGAGATACATTCTCTTGTTGACCACAAAGACATCAAATTAACAAAAAGACAATGGTCAAAAATACAAATTAACAAAAAGACAATGGTAAGATCCAGATGTCTGGTGGTTAACCAACAAAAAAAAAAGAGGATTGATCTCCAAACCCTACACGCCTCCCTATTTTTATCCCTATGCCCTCTCTACCAATGTCTTGAGAAATGTCAAATTTAACCAAAAAAAAAAAAAAGAATGATGCAAATAGCTTTACGGAATGGTGGACAATAGGGGGTTGCCGCAACCCCCCTTAGCTACAATCCACTAAGAGAGAGTACAAGCTCACAGAATGGTGGACAACAAAGGGGGTTAAGGCGAACCATACCCCAGCTACACTCCACAAAGAGAGAGAGAGAGAGAGAGAGAGAGAGAGAGAGAGAGAGAGTACAAGCTCACCCTGCAGTTTAAGAGGCACCAGATGCTTCAGGCAGGAGGCACGCAGCAGAGGATGGTAAAGTGAAGAATAGGCGCTGTGAAGCATCCGTGAAAACCCTAATGCCACATTTTTATACGGAGCATATGGGTAGTTAACGAAAACAAGCTTGGACAACAATGTCCGATCCCGTTATAAAATTTCATTTGAACGATGCTGGATTTTGTCATCAGGCTTCTTCCTACGGGAAGGAGCATTTTTTTTTCTTCCTGACACTGCTTGAAGGAGTATTTTTATGGCTTCCAAACTCCTTCCCATTTAAAAAAACGTCCTGGAAGACCTTCCAGGGTCCAGAACGGGGCGCCAAAAGCTGCCAAAGACAATAAAAAACACCAGTTATGGTTTAATGCGAGAATGAGTTTCTTCCCTGGTGCTTTCCATTCAAACAAAAGGTGGTCCACCAAAACCAGAGAATACAAGTCCCTTCCAACGACACCCATAAATTAATTGCACCAAAACGTCCTTTTCTCGCCAGCACACCAAATCAAACAGGAAACTGCGGCAGGAACCGTGGGGTGGCCAAGAGCACCATAATATGGCCCTTTTGCCGGCCAAAATAACAAGTTGGTATTCAGGGTATTTTTTTCATTTGAAGGGAAATAAGTACATATTTAGTTATACATCCAATGATAATTTGGCAAAATATAAACAGAATTATTTCAGTTTCTATATCCATTTTGATAACAAACATACACAAAGAATTTCCTCCAATATTAAAAATTAAAAAATAGAAAGAATAACAATAATACCCTCTAAAAACATAATTCTTTCCCAAGTAATCCCCAATCCCTTGCTCCGCCGCGTTCTCTCCCTCCCTCCCATCAAGAATTGCACGGACCACGGTTTTCCCCAATTTCCCGGCGACAAAATCGCCGGGAAATTCAGATAATTCTCCCATTACCAGAAGTTCATCGTCGGAAACAAGACTAAATTCTCCAATTTCCAGCCAATAAAAGAAGAGAAAGAAAAAGAGAAAGATCGAGTCCTCACGGGCGTCGACTAATTCGGAGACGAAGAATTCTGATTTTGCGGCAATCGAACGCCGGAATTTGCAGTGGATTCTACGGAACTTGTCTTCAAGACGACGACGGCGGTCCGCCTGTTTTTCGGAAGACGATCTCGGTGTCGAGGCCGAATCCGTCGACCTGCCGGACGTGGACGACCTCCGATCGCTTGAAGAGGTCGATCAACGGCTGAACGCTGAAGAGGTCGTTAGCGGAGTACTTGTCGCCCCGCTTCCTGATGGTAAGGTGGAGAACGCAGACGCCGCCGGGCCTGAGCGTGCGCTCGATCTCCCCGACGAACCGATTCGGGTAGAGGGCGTGGTCGAAAACGTTCGAGAACTCGAAGTCGAACGTCTCGTTCCCGAAGGGGTGGGCGTGGAAGTCCCCCCTCACCACCAGCGGCGGGTACGGCACGAGGTCGATCCCCACCGAGTCGTTCACCCCGATCTCCCGCAGCGCCTGGACTTCCTGCCCGACTCTGGCACCGATAGAGAGACACCTCGATTCGTTCCTCAGCAGCCCCTCTTCACGGAGTCTCCGGAAGAACCGGGAGAAGACGTCCACCTTCCGCCGCCAATCCCGGGTCGTCCAGATCCGCCTGAGCTTCTCGTCGAGCGTCTTCTTGAGTTGCCGGTTGACGTACTCGTCGTAGGACTTGTAGCTCCGGCGGATTTGGAGGTCGCCAGGGGGTTTCACGGCGACGGCCGGCGAGGCGCTCCGGCGATCAACGGTGAGGCTGAGGGTCAGGAGGAGAATGGAGAGCGGGATGCAGACGACGAACGCCTTCACGATGCTGGCCCTCGTGAGGGAAAAGAACTTCTCGGGGCTCATCCCGGCGGCGGCGAAAAACATTGGATTCCGGCGACTGACGGACGGAATCGGAGTCGCTCTCCTCCTCCTCTTGCTTAGGGTTAGGGTTTTTCTCCTTCCTTTGCCTCTCCCTATACTTCCTTCCTCTCTCTCTCTCTCTCTCTCCACAGAGGAACAAAGAGAGCTCTTGGCTTTGTCTGCGACGTGATTTATGCTGGCACGTCGCTTTGATTTGGTACTCTAATTTTAGTGACACGAACAGACCCCTTAGTCACGGGGTTCTGAATCTGTTCTTAACTCCGGACGCGATACGAAACTATGACACGATACATTTAATCACCCCAAATATCTTATTATTTAACTATTTTTAATAAATTTAGTGTTTTTAATGACAAATTTGATTTACACAGGTTAAAACCTGTGCATCTTTGCATCTTATTTTGCCAAAAAAAAAAAAAAGGATTTGCTTTTTGGCATACGACACAGCAGTTCTACTCTAAGCTCAATAACTGCAACTAAACACAAAAACTGCACTTAACTTTGAACCATTTTAATCCAATAAGAAAATAACCAAATCAGATATTGTACATATTATTATTATTATTATGGCTCACTCAACCGGTCTGTGATAGCTGATACGGCTCAAGCCTGTTGAGAATATGGTGGTGGGATACAGATGTCATAATTGGAAAGAGAAGACCTTGTATCGTAAATCAATGGTTAACCGGGGGGGTTGAGAATCAGGTGGATCTAAGCCAGACAATTCACACCTCATCACCTTCTTTCCAAGAAAAGAATATTGAATTGGGGGAATAAAAAGGCAAAGCCAGTGTGTTGAAAACAACAAAGTTTTGGGTTGGGTGGCTTTCTTCTGGGAAAGGTTAGTATTAAGGTCAAACTGCAAAAGCTTTTTCTTCCCGTGATCTCTGTAAATGATTGCCGCATAAAAATTTACGAAATCCCAAGGGCAAAAAACAGGCGCTATGTGACAAATATCGGTTTTATTTAAAAATACGGGTGAAAAACAAACGATATTTTAGGTTACTGTACGATTCACACTTTTTTCTTTTCTTTTCTTTTCTTTTTTTGTTAATTGTTATTAAAAGAGCAAACCCTGCAATTACCCAACATAGACCTTGCCACAAATAACACCTTGTCCCAATTCTCAATCTTGATCGTCTGATGTCAAGTGAGACAGCAGTCCCTCTTAGGGCCACGTTTGAAAGATGCAAGAAAAGTGATGCAAAATGAATAAATTCAGTACGGGTTCTTCTTACCCTTCCAAACAAGAGAGACTTTTTCTGCTGATAGAGTTTTCCTAAAAAATAGTATCTTTTTTATAAAAAAATCATTTTTACAACACACCACCCACCACCGTTACTGCCACCCTCCTCTTTTCTCTCATTTTTTTTTCATATTTTGCTACTCTGCTTTCCAAATGCTACACAAACTTTCTTTTAAAAAATTTCTCATATTAAAAACTCTAGTTGGAAAAACTTCCTTTTTCAACGACAGTTTTTCTCTCTTCCATACCCACACTCTCTTCAAGTTGCAAGTAGGACTGAAAAATAAGATGGTTCGGCTCATAAAGAGCTCATTCAAACTTGTGAAATAGGCTCAGACAAGCTCAACCATGAACAACTGATGTTTGTCCTGACTCAGCTAATATAGGCTCGTTTATTAATCATAAATATATTTTACATAAATTTTATATTATAGAATGAAGATGGTTGAAGTGTTTGGCATGCAAACAAAATGTTTAGAGTCCATAAAAGTTTGAAACAATTATTTATTTTGTAAATAAACTAGTTTGAGCTCAGGTTAGTAGGTTTAAGATCCAAATTCTAATATTGTTTTCGATCCTTAAAAAATATTTTGTATTTTGTAAATGAGTTTGCACATGCTTGGTTCATTTAGCTCAGGCTTTTCATGAGCTCAAGCTGGGCTTGACACACAAAAAAAAGCCAAGGCAGTCCTGCTTGGAAGTTCCAATGAGTTCATCATATGAAAACACATACCCCGGTCCTATAAGCAATACATGAACCAGACCCAGTGTATACTGGATAAAATAACATCTTTTTATCTTTCTTACATTAGAAAATCATGGATCTTAATCCGAACTCAGAATTTCACAAACCATACCTGGTTACGTACATTAATCAGACCTTTTGGGTCCAACCCAGATTTTAATTGAACCTTCTTCTTTGTCACCAAACCCTAAACCTATAGGGTTTAGCAGAGGTCGGGTCTGGGTCAAACCCAACCCATAACATTCCTAAGAGAGAGCTTAAGATTGGACCTGGACCACCTAAACCCACCTTGAATATGATCCACTTGCAATATTCCCTAACCAAGCTGGTATCTAATCACATGGTCTTTCTTAGCCACATTTTTAAGAAAACATCTTTCACATATGGGTGTCAACAGGTCAGATCTGCCTTGGACCCAGGTGAGATCAGGGCTGGATCTCATTTGAAGTGCTGGTACCAGTTCTAGGTCAAGGTTCAATCAGACCCACTACGGGAGCAACCATACCTGGGCCCTGGGCCCTATAAGAAATGCATGAACTAAACCTGAATCATACTCAATAAAAGAATAATTTTTACATTAAAAATTGTGAATCATAATGGGAACTTGGGTCAAGCCTGAGTCTGGTACAAAATTTCACAAACTATACCCGAATCTGTATATTAATTGGACCCTATGGATTCAAGGATTTTAATCGGACCTCCTTGTTTGTCACCAAACCCCAACCCTATAGGTTTGGCACGGGTTGGATCTGGATCAAACCTAACCCATTGAATAACCTCCACTTTCAGCTATCAAGTAGGGGTGTCAACAGGTCGGCTGTGGTTTGGACTCAGGTGAGTCCAAACTCAGATTTGTTTTGAGGTGCGGGTACCGGGTCCGGACCCAGATCTTATCAGGTCTGCTATAAGAAAAACCATACCAGACCCTATAAGGATTACATGAACCAGCCTCGTACATACCCGATAAAATAATATTTTTTATCTTTTTATATTGAAAAATCATGGGTGTTAATCAGAACTTGAGTCAGACCAAATCTGGCATGAAATTTCACAAACCATACCCTGCTCCATATACAGGTCTGTCTGACCCAGTTTCTAATCAGACCTCCTTTCATATCACCAAACTCAAACTCTAACCCTAACCCTACAGGATTTGATACGGATCAGGTTTAGGTCAAACCCGACCCGTTGACACCCCCCTTGTCTCAAGGAAGAAATGTCCGGTTTAGAAGGCGAAAGAAGTGAAATGCAATGATTGTTAACGCGTTAGTGGATATAAAACCGTATTGGGGAATCAAAGAATGGAAGCATCAAAGAATGTAGGGTCAAGTGGGCGGTTGGCGAAGCCACATGTACGCCTCCGTCGGTGCACATGGCAGTGATAATTTTTAATTGAAAGGACCATTTAAAAATCGTGGGGCTGCATTTTTGTTTTTTTTAATAATTCAAGAGAAAAGCCCATATCACGGACCGCACCTTGGCCGGCTTCCGGTTGGTAAAACTCTTAAAGGTCCTTCCGACTTACCGGAGAGTACACCCAGCTTCGACTTTGCGGCAACGAATGCCACCCATGGGTTTCCAACACGTAACATCCCGTCAACTTGGTGACATTCACAAGTCGCCCCTACCAGATGAGTCGGAGCCCTTGTGGACTGCATTTTTGTTGTAACTAGGGGTGTCAATGGGTTGGGTTTAGTTAGGACCCAAGTAGAACCAGACTTGGATCAGATTTTGGGGTATGGTATTGAATCTAGACCTAGATCTAATTTGGTTCACTATAAGAAAAAACATACCCCGACCTGAGAAGAACTTTATGAACCATACCCGGTAAAACCATATTTTTTTTTTATCATTTTTACATTGAAAAATTACAGGTTTTAATCGAAACTCGGGCCGGGTCCGATTCTAGTATAAAATTTCACAAACTATACCCGGGTCCATATATTAATCTGACCTTCGCGTCCGAACCCGAGTATTAATTGAGTCTTCTTATTTATCACCATACCCGGACCTTATAGAATTTGGTTAGGGTTGGGTCCACATAAACCAGGCCCATTGACACCCCTAGTTGTAAGGCTTTGTCTCCCACTACCTAACAATGGCTGTGGGGGCATGGAAGAAGCACCAAAAACAGAAACACAATATTTTTAGCTTCCGTGATAAAGGTCAACTGGCAAAAAATATTGGAAAGCTAATAATTATCTTAGCAGGTCATCTGACTCAAACTTTGGTCGAGTATCAGCTCATGTTTGTATAAAGCAATGGTCAGTTATATTTAAAAACCCCACCGCACGTTTCACTTGGGGTTACAGCTAGGGATGGCAGTGGGGCGGGGCGGGGCGGGGCGGGGGACAAGGTTTCCACCCCCGCCTCCATCCCCGTTTCATACCCTTCATCCCCGGTCCAAACGGGGTTTCCCCCAGTCCACTGCCATCCCTAGTTACAGCACTGGTAAACGAGCCGAACGGACCAAACAGGGTATGTTCGGGCTTAGCCCATTTTACCAGTGGACCAAGCTTATGACTCGGCTTGTGTTCATGTTTAGCCGAGAGTTCAAGCACAACTCATCCCTGAAGAAGACAAGTGGAACACGAGCTGGCTCATGAAAACAAATTTACATGTTTTTATACATGGAATATAAATATTATCTCTTAATATATATATTTTATATATTAAACTTAATAGTTGAGGTTATATATATGAATATCCTAACCCATTTGGTGCTAAACCCCATGTTAAATGGGGTTTTCAGCTTCTCCTGTGCTTTTTGTGTGGTTCTAATCCTATAAATGTGTTGGGCATGGTCGATTTACTAAGAATCCACACCTGGATCATGTGTTTTCGATAAAAAAATGATGTTTGGAGTCTCAAAAATTTACAAAGATTTTGGATCATTGATTTTTTGAGCTTTATAAAAACCCAATCATGTCTTAAAATCAATCGCTTCAAGAGCTGATCCCTATAAAATCAAGTACATAGATCACATCTGTATGGTCAGGTTTTAAAAATACAATGAAAAAAGCCTGAAAAACCTATTTAGCATGTGATTTAGTACCAAATGGGTTTAGCACCGACCCATTACTATATATATATATATATATATATATATATATATATATATATATATATATATATATATATATATATATATATATGTGTGTGTGTGTGTTAGCCAAACACCATGTGTTTGAGCTCGACTCATTTAAACAACTAAATGAGCTCGCTAGTTATGTGAGTCGATCATGAACAAATTCCTGACTACCCGAACCAAGCCAAGTCATGAGCTGCTCGGTTCATTTACTAGCCCTGCTTGGGAACCATCAAAGTGGGTTCTATTTACATCTTCATCAAGAGAGAGGCGCATTATACTGTTATAAGAACACCAATTCGCTCCCAGTGTCCTTTTTGTTGTGTCCTTGTGACATTCGCTGCGGGGATTGAATATAACCAAAGTGTTTGTATACAATATAAATTGACCAAAGGTAGAACCAAATCCAAAAAAAAAAAATGCACGTAATCTGATCTTTGTTGGATTCGGTCATGAAATCTTTATACCGAATCCAAATCTGATTACCAATCGTATACAATTTTCTTAACCGAATCTAACTAATCGAATTCGGTATCAGGTCAGATATCGGATATATTCGACCCGCTTACCATTTTAATATGGTTTAGCTAGTGTAGATTTTAAACAAAGTATTATGAAATGTGATTTTCTTTTGCTTAAAATGTAAGGTGAAGCACATTGGAAATCCAAGTCTGTTCTTTACATTCATGTTTATGGCATCAAACTTTGCACGAGGCCTCAAATCGTTTCATTGCCTAAATCTGGTGTTGCAAATGGATTAGATACATGCTGGATCCTGCCTGATCCAAATCTGAATCTGGATTCCATGTAGTTGATTTAAATGAGTCTGACTCCAAATAAGATCCTATCATGTAAGATTGACTGTGTCCAAATACATGTGGTAATACTGAATCCGGTAAAAGAAGATGGAAATCAAGGTTTTCACGTGTAAATTGTGCAAACGGATTGATTACGTTTGAATCTGAAGATAGATCCAATATAAAACACTGATCCAAATTTGATTCGAAACTGAAAATGATCCATATATGTAAATCCTACTCCAACCCAAATACCCTTTCCAATCTTGGTGCCAGAGTTTTACGTTGTCGAAACAGCGACCTTAGGTACCAACGTGGCTCCGCTTAGGAGCAGCAGCCCAATGCCCGCCCCTAGTGAAAAGCTTGATGCCATTTGAAGCAATCCTATAGGTGCATGAAAAATGAAAAAGAAAGAACATAAGACAGTTAGATCCTGGTATGGATCTGAAACATGAATCTAAGTAATTAAATCCAATGATCTAGAGTAGTGGGCTAGGAATCCAATGACATGATATTTGGGCGTGCATATTCCGTGTAGATGAGTAAAGTCCATTTTGATCCTTTTAACTTTTTGTGGGGTGGTGAAGTACTTATTGTTTCAGTGGCTTGAACTGAGACATTTAGTGAGATCAAGGTGTTGGAGAAGATTTTTGGCTGCATATAACGTCTAGTTTCGGTGGATTGATCATTTGAGATTTCAGTGTGACCTAGACCATGTAAGATGGGAGGCATCCAACAATAGAGGTCGTGGCATACTATTTACTTTGAAATCCTCTCATGGGGTCTTATTCACCCTCCCTCTTTAGCTCCACAAATATTTCTTCTCAAGTGTCACTTGGATTGGACTGTATAGCTTGTTTCATGCACTCTTTTCACATAACTATATAGGTTTCTCAAGTTTCTTTCGAGGGCATTCTTTGATGATGTAATTCCATTTTTAGTAAAGCTCTTTCAACCCTTTTGGACCTACCTTTTAGGTTCAATATTAGGTGTATTTGGTAAAAATAAATGAATCTTTGTCTGCAGACTGTCTTATTGGTTCACAGCTAATAAAAAATTTAAGAGGTTGTTGGACTTCTGAAGAAATTGGATAATGCAGATAATATCTCTCTTTATTTGTTGAATTGGACTGCATTGGCACTCAATGGTAAAAAGATTGTACTTGAAAACATTACAATAGATGATAAGGCTCTTAGATTATATAGGGAATTATGGCTACATAGAGAGTGTCATTCTCCCCTGTGTCACCTTTGTATAATTAAAACTTCCCCAGATGTAGCCTAGGTCAAAAGAAGGATAGGCATGTGCTTTCGGTTGTCTTTTTTGTAGGTTTATCCTATAATTCGGTAAATATGATATCTTTTTACCTTTTACCACAATCATAAGTGATGTAGGATATCCATATTACAGTTGAACTCCCAAGTAAAAGGATAATGTCTAAAAGTCCTTTCCTACGAATACATTTTTACATTACTCCCTAGGAAATAGAATATCTCATGTAGGCCCTTGAGGAATCATAAAATTATTGTCAAACCGATAGCCTATGCCATCGAGGATCCAAAACCGTTAATCAGATCTTATGAACTTTTTTATCAAATATTTTAGGGAAAAATCCATTTAGGGGTCAACCTTTTGCCCCTAATTCCAAATATGGGCCAAACTTTCCCTCAACGACCTTCATCATTAAGAGTTCAAACTATTTAATTTTTCTATTTTTATGAGGATGAATGAGTACTTTTCAATTTTCAAAGGACAATACAAGAAAAATTACGTTTTTGAAGATGATAGATGTTGATTTGAGGTCACTATTTGACTGTTTGCAGAAAAAGTTGAGCCCGTGGTTGGAATTCCAGAAAAGTGTGTCCCATATTTGGAATAAGGGGCAAAAAGTTGGCACCTAAATGGATTTTTTTCAATTTTTAAATAAAACATTTAAAAATTATTTATCAATTCAACAAGCTTTATTTTTTTATCCAAATTAATATTATTTCTCAATGCTAGATACTTTGCAAATTGGTTTTGGATCCTTTGTTGGATGCTCACCATTAGTATTTCACTAATATTCCAACTTACTCCATTGATAAGTTTAGTAACTTATTTAGGTGTAGTCAAAACAGTTAGACCATTTACTTGGTAATAAATGTGTTCCTTAGCAGAAAGATACTCTGAACTCTTGTTATACTGAGAAAGCTTTCTGGTGACAGTAACTAATTTTTCAAGATATTTTCTCACATGCAATCAGTCAGTATGCAATTAGGCACCCATGTATTGATGCATAGTTACTACTTCAATGACTCAATACCTAGAACATCATACACAATGACAAGTATATAATTGAGGACTTCTTCAGGTACAAGGATCTGGAGAAACTAGTTCTTTCATGTTGATCCAAAGTCAAATATGTAGATGTTGTATAATGTAAAATATTTGGATCCTTACCAATATCATATTGGTCATATCATGCCCAATTTTCGTTCACATACCCATCAACATAATGATCTCAAATAAAATTAGTGTAACGATAAAATAGAGTTGCATCAAATACATCATAAAATAACATCTTATTGGATTGTCAAGAGTACAATTTCTAACAATCTCCCACCTTCTCCTAAAAGCCACCAATAAGATACAGGTTTGTCTCCCATTTTAAAGAGTAGTTGGGCATTCCAATAGAATTACTTGGTCACTTGGCTGGCCGCAACTTGAAGGCCTTCTATGAAAGATTTTGGGTAGAGTAATTTGAGTCTCACAGATTGACACCATGTAAAGTTTTGTGTTTTAGTGTAAGAATGATTAAGATTAGAGAGAGAGAGAGAGAGAGAGAGAGAGAGAGAGGAACTTTTGGCTATCTTAGGGCAAAAGGATAGTTGCATTGGAAACCTCCCTAAACTGGTCCAACCAGACAAATATAGATCCCCCCACCCCAACATGCACACAAGGGCTAGTTTTGTGAAAAGTATCCTCTAAAATGTTGTTTGGGTGCAACCATTTTCAGCTTTTATTTGACTTACTGTATCCTGCAACAATAGCTTTTATACTTCTTTAGCAGTAATGCATTGTCTTATCCTAAGTGCATGATCCTCCGAAATTCTGGTGAATTCTTATGGATGCTTATGCTATAGCACCTACTTAGCTGTTGAACATTATTTGTTGCCTAACATGTTGTGCTAACCATTCTGGGGCATCAGATACCAGGATGCTTGGGATATATATGAAGAGATGAAGAAGAAGAACATCCAGCCAGATCATGCGATTTGTTCAATTCTACTTACTGTCATGAGGAAAGATGGTTGCAATGCAAGAGATGTTTGGCAGTTCTTTGAGACAATCACTGGGAAGGGAGTAAAAGCAAGTCCAGAGGTTTTAGGTGCTCTTATAAAATCCTTTTGTGATGAGGGTTTGAAGAAGGAAGCCCTCATCATACAATCAGAAATGGAGACGCAAAGGGATCTATGCAAATGCTGTAGTTTATGACACCTTGATGGATGCTTACAGCAAATCAAACGAGATTGAAGAGGTTGAAGGCCTTTTCCTTGAGATGAAGGAGAAATGCTTGAAGCCCACAACTGCTACATATAACATTCTGATGGATGCATACAGCAGAAGAATGCAGCCTGAAATTGTTGAAGATTTGCTGTTGGAGATGCAAGATTTGGGCTTGAAGCCTGATGTTAAATCCTTCACTTGTTTGATAAGTGCATATGGAAGGAAGAGGGAAATGAGTGATCTTGCTGCAAATGCTTTTTTGAGAATGACAAAGCCTGGGATTTCACCTGCTTCTCATTCTTATACTGCACTAATTCATGGCATGAGAAAGCATTCAAGGCATTTGATAACATGAGACGTGAAGGTATAAAGCCATCCATAGAAACATACACTGTTCTACTTGATGCATTCGGGCGAGCTGGTGACACTAAGACTTTGCTAGAGATCTCGAAGGCAATGATTGATGATAAAATTGAGGGCATAAGAGTGACTTTCAACATTCTACTTGATGGTTTTGCTAAACAAGGGAACCATGCTGAAGCAAGAGATGTGGTCTATGAATTTGGGAAGATTGGTCTAACTCCAACTGTGATGACATACGATATGTTAATGAATGCTTATGCACGTGAAGGTCAACATTCCAAGTTGCCTCGGCTTCTAAAAGAGATGGCATAAATGAAGATTTTTTGCCAGCAGAAGCTTGTGTTCATATTCTCATAGAAGAAATATGAGTGTAAACAATACAAAATCAACAGCTTAGACAGACTCTCCATGAATGAAGATTTTGGCCAGCAGAAACCTGTCACAGGGATACGGTACGGCCATTTTTATGAAGTTTTTCAGGATTACTAGTATAAAACGGGGGCACGATATGAGGGCCAAATTGGAGTATTCGTGCAACATAGGCAGAAACTTATGGCCTGCCCCAAATGGACACTAGATACGTGGACTCTGCTCATTGGTTGATATTGGTAGGAGGCGTCTGTTTTGCAAAAGAAATTGTTGCAAATGATGTGGATATTAAATAGCATATAGAGCCATGCCTTTATTTTAGGAGAGAGAACTCCATTTGCGAGGTCTTGTATTTATGCAGGCTTTGTGTTTATGGGCCTATAGCATATGCAATTGGCCAGACGGTAGTAACAAGATTGATTCGTTGGCCTCAAGTGTATTTATGATATGAATTTTGAACATGTCAATTTTTCTGATTAGGTCCTTCTGAGTTTGTGTAAATCCAACGATAATGAAGGTTTGTTTGCCAGCATTAGAGGGCTGCTATTTCCCTGATCTTTGTCATGTTGCTAATTCTGGTTTTTCACCGTTCCTTAATACTTCCTATATTTCTTCTTACCTTGGTATAGACTGCCAGTCGTTTAAAGATCTTAGGTATAAAAGTGGTTGCATAAGTTTATACACACACATAGAATCACTTTCTAGAATATGAGAACCGAAAATATGGGCATTTTCAACACTTTTTTTGCGAATCCAACCATGTGGATGTGCTTGGCATGATGAATTTGCTAGGAATCAACCATTGGAGTGTAATGCTTGACTATTTATGAAGAATATGAACCATTGATTTTAGAGCCTTAAAAAAATCTCATTTATGCATCAAAATCAAATGATTAAGAGCATGTTCTTATGAAACCAAGCATGTAAATCACATCAGATTCAAGAGAATAATTAAAAATTCATAAAAATTGTGGTTCACACATTAGTTTTTATATTTCAGTTCTCATATTCCAGTGACTATATAAGGTTAATATTTGGTGCTATTGAAGGCACCGAACCATTGAATACAAATAATCTGCTTTTCATATTTTTTAAGATTTTTTGTTGATTGAACCCTATAGATGTGATGTACAAAGTAGAAAATGAGTTTTGAATCATGTGATTGGAACACTTAAGCAGGTTTTTTAAGGGCTTCAAAAATCAATGGCTCACAATGCACTAAAATTTCATGACTCAAACATTCATATTTTTAGACCTAAATAACACAATCCAAGTTGAATCATGTGATTGATCCTTAGCAAACAATCCATATTGAACATATCCATGTGATTGAGTTGATAAAGATTGAACCTATGATTTTCAGCTCAATAGTCATGTGCCTTCCATAGCACCAAATATTAACCCATATGTATAACCACAAATCAACAATGATCTAAGAGAAAGGATGGCGTCTTAAAACAAGCTGATTAATAAAACAAAGACTCCAAAATCCTGTTTGTTGGATTTGTATGGTGATGGCTACCGGAGCAAAAACAATCTTTTATTCAAGTGTAGTTTTCCTGAAACTCTGATCACCCATCAGCCATAACAGCCAGAGTACCACCTTAATGATGGGTCTCTCTCTCTCACACGCAGTGCATTTTTAACCACCTTAATGATAAGGAGCCAGAAAACAGCCGGCGTATCGGAACTGTTGCACCCAACATGCCATGGCTTGCGCCTAGACCCAGGCTTGGACCAGAAAGCCTGAGTCAGGCTGGCCAGATGCCTACTGTGAGAGAGAGCAAAAAAATTATCCATCTTTGCAGTTAGGTAAATAGTGCAATTCTCCGTAGCAAATTCCCGGATGGTGCAACAGCCAGAGCCTCTAAATGACTAAAAATGAAAAAACATTCTAAAGGTGAAAGTACTGATGGCATAATCAATTCAATCATCCATCATGGAGAATCATCAGATTCATGTTAGATAAAGAAAAGTCGAACAGCATCATTTATTGATTGAACAGAAAATCTGAATTAAAATTGATGCTTATGACTTCTGAGAAGTATGCTTCAGATAAGTGCTGCGCTAAAAAGAGAAAAAAAATTGCACAAACACAACTAGAAATGGAAAGGATCATGCAATAGGATCCTTCTGTTTTGCCTTGGCCAACAGTTGTTCTCGAACTCGTTTTATCTCCATCTCCTTCTCCAGCCTCTCTTGCTATAATGGAGTAAAACAGGAAAATACATCAGTTTATTGATGCTAAACAATAGCATGTAATAACTTGAATCATAAAGATCAAACTTTTTTTTTTGATAGGCAAGCTGGGGTTAGGCAGACCCCTACCTGTTACAAGAGCATTACCCAGAACCCCTAGTTTTTCTAGATGAACCGGTACATGGTTACATTCTTTAGGGGACCAAATACATCTGAATTGAACAAACTTCATGAAGAAATCTATGATCTCTCCTGATCGACCAGTCTACATGTGCTGCTATTATCTATGGCTTTCCAAGAATCATAAAGATAAAACATACCCATATATTGGTGGTCAAAAAATCTTTCCTTCCTAAGTACTTGGAAAATTATAAGCAAAAACAGAAAACGTTTTCAGTTGTATAACACAAACAAGATCACTCTAACCGTTGGAATATTTTTTTTATTCTTGCAAAATGTACCAAATCTTGTTTTTTCACACTTTTGGCTCTAAAAATATTGCACTCGATTTAAGAAGCCCCTCAAACTTATAGGCAAATCTATAATAACACAAGAAATTGCCAAAAATAACCTCAATGTCTATCACAAAACCCAAACCACCACCCCCGCAGAAAATGGAAAAACATTTTTCATATGTTCAAATGCCTTTTTTAACAATAAAAATGATACTGAAACTTAATAAATTGATCATACCTCAAATAAACTTGTAACAACATCATTACATCAATCATTACCAAGAAATAAAGTTCCCAAAACTGATTTTTCAAATTTTTAGTTTTTAAATTCTAATTTTTTAAATTGCCAAGAGTTTTTTAAGAAAAATCACTTCTTTAGAAATTCTCCTAAAATTTACTGATATTATTGCAATCAAGATTTTCAAAGGCTAATGAGGTCTTCTTGAAAAATATCAATGAGGCATAACGAAGTGTAAACCTCAATATATTTCAAGACATAAAGTTTATATATATATATATATATATAGAGAGAGAGAGAGAGAGAGACTAGAATATGTTTACTGGAAATATGTTTAGCTGAGTGAACTAGAATTTTCCAACACTTTTTTTTGTGAATCTGGCCCTGCAGATGCATGGTTCGATTGCTAGGAATAGACTGTCGGATTGTGTATTTTTGACGAAAAAAACAAATTTTGGATGCTCAAATATTCACAAAAATTCTGAGTAATTGATTTTCAAGCCTTAAAAGATCCTAAACCCACGAAAATCTCGGTTCATAATTCAGTAAACATATTCTAGTGACTATACATATGAGTCACTAGAATATGAGAACTAACATGTGAACTGCACATTTCCAATGCTTTTTTTGCAAATCCAACCATGTAGATGTGTTTGGCATGGTGAAATTGCCAAGAATCGCCTGTTGGATAGTGTATTTTCTATGAAAAAATACGATTTCTGGATGCTTCAATATTTATGAAGATTATGAGCCGTTGATTTTAAAGCCTTAAAAAATATCATTTATGCATCATAATTGGATGATTCAAGAGCTGGTCCTTATAAAACCAAGCATGTAAATCAAATACGTATGGTTAGATTTAAGAGCAAAAAACAAAAAATCCATGAAAATCGTGGTTCACACAGTAGTTCTCATATTCTAGTGACTCTCTCTCTCTCTCTCTCTCTCTCTCTCTCTCTCTCTCTCTCTCTCTCTCTCTCTCTCTCTCTCTATATATATATATATATATATATATATATATATATATATATATCCACAATGTATGAAATAGATAATAATCATTGCAAATAGTATATGAAAACCAAATCCACAACACAATTTTCAACCTTATTAATCTCATAAATAATTCTTAAGAGCAATTTATATATCAAGTTATGTCCAAATACAACTTCCCTTTTTGTGCTCTTCATTGCATTCCTCAAAATTATAGCTATCAAAGGCATAAATCTTGTGGAAACTGAAAATTACATGCAAAAATATGACATAGAAAGACGTAATATACAAAATAAAACATAACTTATGGCAACCTCAATAAATGCGACAATTTGAGGAGATAAGGAAAAAAAAATTTAATGTCAAACATAGAGGACCAAATCTCACAACAGAAGCCATCAAAGGACAAAGATGAGAAGTAAAGCAAGAGCAACAGACCAACAATTTGGAGCATAATTAATTACCTTTGATTAAATCTTTAATGAAAATAGTCTTTCTTGTTTCGTTTTTCAGCAATTAGGAACCACAAGCTTTTGTTTTCTAACTTTCAATATCTTTTAAGCAACCACTAATATATTATCTATTTGTATCAAGTTTTGCCACATGTAAGTTGGTTTTCAAAGGCTTAAAAATTCAACAGTCCACAATGTACCAAAATTTCATGACCCAAAAAAAGCATAGTTTTACATCCAAAACAGATGATCCAAAGTGTGATCCAAGCAAAAAAACCATGCTAAACTCATCTATGAGGTTAGATTTAGTGGATGCAACTTCCACCTATGATTTTCTAACTAGATTTCATATAGTAGACAACAACCCAAAATATATTAACATTCACTGTTTTTGCTACACTATATATAAGTCTACCCTTTCTGTTTTTTTGTGTTTAAATGTCAATTTAAGCAAAAGTAGCCATACAATATGGCAACTTAGTCACACCATGTGTGACACTATGCTCCATATAGGTAACCCCAACACAAGTGCATGCTTCTCATAGAGGCCCATGCCTAACTGCCTGATCCCTCCCCTACTGCCACAATCGTCATTGAAAATTTCCATTATATGGTCACCAAAATATTTTCAGGTCAGATCATGGATCAGAGCGGATCCAACAAATCAACACACCTACAACAGCTATTATAGTGAAACTGATATGTTGGCATCTTTGTATACATAGGCCCAATAACCAACAGCTAATCTCTCAAGAGATCAGAGTACCAATTGATAGATTTCTTTACCAAAACTTTTGTTGCTCCTAGATTTCACTTCCTTCTTAGCAAACTTTCGGTTATTTTACCGTAAGTTTGAGGGGGAGTGTTAAAATTGTATATACATATAATGTGTATATATACAATATATACAATATATATATATATATATTGTAAAAAAAATTCTCTTTTTTCCCCTTTTATTTTATTTTTGTCATTTGACTAGTCAACACAAGGTTGACTAGCCATTGGAGCTAGTCAAGCGACTACAAATAGTCATTGGACTAGCTCCAACGACTCTTTTTGCGCTCTCTCTTGTGTATAAAAGGGGATGAATCCCCTCTTTTAATCTATGCTTCTAGCATTTTTGGGTTATTAATAAATTAATATTTTTTATGTTTGTGAGCCATCTTCATGTATTCCCTTTGTGGGATTTGTGAGTGTATCCATAGTGACCACTTTTTGTGCTTGTCCACTTTGTTCCTTGGTAGACTTTTGTTTGTGATAGAAGGCTCTTTTTGTTCTTTACACCATCTTCTCTATACAATAAAATAGAAAATCTTAGTTATCAAAAGCGCTAGTCGAAGCCCAGGTGGAAGGCCCCTAAAAGGACTAGTCAGGGCTTAGGTGGGACTAGCCAGCCTAGGCAAGATAAAAAAGAATAAAACATCAAGAAAAACAGAAATATTATAATAAATAGTTAGATTTAGTAACAAACATATGATTGTAACTATGAAGAAGCGTGTAATTCGATGTAACACATGGAAAAAATCAGAAAATTGCATAACATTAAACATAAAACATTATGTGTGTGTGTGAAAAACACAGGCATACATGTAAAGAACAAAAATAAAAAAGAAGGAAAAAATAAAAAAGGAGGGAAAAGGAAGAAAAGAAGAAGAAGAAAAAAAAGTGGAGGGGTGAAAAGAGGAAGACGAAAAGAAGAAAAAGAAAAAAAAAGGTAAAAAAGAAAAGGAAAACAAGAAGAAAAGGAGAGAAGAAAAAAAGTGTTGGGGGTGGGAGAAAGAAGAAAAAATAAAGGAAGGAAAAAGAAGACAAAAAAAAGAAAAAAATGGCAACCATGTCCCTACAGCCTAGGCGGAGGCCACCTACCTAGAGTCTAGACCCATAAGCCTAGGTGGTGGCCCTACGCCTAGGCAGCCTAAGCGCCACTTTTGACAACTAAGTAGAAAATTCTAATTTGCCGAATCAAATGCTTTCACCATATAGGTTTTCCAAAAAAATATTGATCTTCAACTGTTTGATAGAATGCTTGGCAACATGGGCCATTACCCCACACTGACAACTCGAGAGTGTTTGATTATTACCTTGGATCTCTGAGGAGAACCGAGGTTTAGTCGATCGAGGCGTGGGGCCCATGCCTTTATCCAACCTCCATACAAATGAAGGATCTCAAAACAAAGGGTTTGAGATCCCTGTTTTAGGCTAAAATCCCCCCAAAAGTGAGGTTTTCAAGTCCGATGGGGAAGGGGTCGGACTAGAGAACCTCGAATTAGAGATCCAAGGATCACTACTTCAAAAACCTCAGACCTCTAATCTGAGGTAATCAAACGCACCCCTCTTAACAGCATATTACCTATAAATAAACCTAATGGATCATAAAAAAAACTATGCTAAATATCCAGGCATACATGTAAAGAACAAAAATAAAAAAGAAGGAAAAAATAAAAAAGGAGGGAAAAGGAAGAAAAGAAGAGGAAGAAAAAAAAGTGGAGGGGTGAAAAGAGGAAGACGAAAAGAAGAAAAAGAAAAAAAAAGGTAAAAAAGAAAAGGAAAACAAGAAGAAAAGGAGAGAAGAAAAAAAGTGTTGGGGGTGGGAGAAAGAAGAAAAAATAAAGAAAGGAAGGAAAAAGAAGACAAAAAAAAGAAAAAAATGGCAACCATGTCCCTACAGCCTAGGCGGAGGCCACCTACCTAGAGTCTAGACCCATAAGCCTAGGTGGTGGCCCTACGCCTAGGCAGCCTAAGCGCCACTTTTGACAACTAAGTAGAAAATTCTAATTTGCCGAATCAAATGCTTTCACCATATAGGTTTTCCAAAAAAATATTGATCTTCAACTGTTTGATAGAATGCTTGGCAACATGGGCCATTACCCCACACTGACAACTCGAGAGTGTTTGATTATTACCTTGGATCTCTGAGGAGAACCGAGGTTTAGTCGATCGAGGCGTGGGGCCCATGCCTTTATCCAACCTCCATACAAATGAAGGATCTCAAAACAAAGGGTTTGAGATCCCTGTTTTAGGCTAAAATCCCCCCAAAAGTGAGGTTTTCAAGTCCGATGGGGAAGGGGTCGGACTAGAGAACCTCGAATTAGAGATCCAAGGATCACTACTTCAAAAACCTCAGACCTCTAATCTGAGGTAATCAAACGCACCCCTCTTAACAGCATATTACCTATAAATAAACCTAATGGATCATAAAAAAAACTATGCTAAATATCCAAATGGTTAGATCTAGTTTTTGGTGGCTAGATCCATGCAAAACAAATAAAGTGCTATCATATGGTATCATATTTGTTAGCAGTAAATAAATAAATTGTGCTTTTGTGTGTGTATGGGGGGGGGGGGGGGGATGAGCTTTGCCAAGACAATAAATCAAAAGCAATGCTCCCAAAATTGATCCCAATGTGATGGAATACATGCAAATGGAAGAATTTGAAGAACTAGAGACTGGCTCTACTGCTGGGTACAAGAAACTCTAGAGGAAGATGTATCCCATTAGTATCTAGTAAATGCTATAAATAACAAACAGATGTGAAATGCACATATAGAGGATTGAAGGATTCGATCTAATGCTTAATATATGCCGCATAAGATCTTCTAGTAGAATTTCATCCTTTCACAAATTGGCCGCTTGTGGTCATTCTCGGCCATACTATTTTCCATCTTTTAACAAAATTTTCCTTATGTTCGTCTCCCCAAAAAATTTCTTGTCATATAGCTTCAAGTAGTTTTCTCTTTGTGTTATATCTTAATGAAATTTTTGGTTTTTCTAAGGGACACTGATTCTTTAAGGGTGTGTTCTAGAACACAGAAAGGGGCCCCCACATGGAACAATGTACAGAGCCTCTCCATTGATAAAACAGGGGCTTGCCCTTGAAAGGACACTGTGAGGCCTCAGGAAATGGTGACTTTTCTGTTCTATAAAATGGGTTGCAAGTGCAAACACTACTTTTAGGGTTCTTTTCCTGAGTGGTGTGTGATGCTTCTGTACTCTGTGTGTGTAGTTGTGTGTCTGTGCATGTGTGTGTGTGCCGAAAGTGTTGTAACTCGTATCTTAAGTACTCTGAATTGAACCCTGATGTGTTGCTGATAAATCTTTATCATCTTATTTGACCAGTCTCTAGATAAAATTGCTTGGTCAGACACTTTGAACAGTTGATCACTATGTCATATAGACACATAGGTACAGATACAAGACACAAAGACGAGATACATACGAAAATTAAGACACAGGGAGACAGACATATTTAATTACTTGAATCGAGCTTAAAAAAGTGTTTTGAAAGAAACTGTACAACAAATTAATAAATAAAAACTACCAAATGAAAAAAGTGGTTATACAAAATATGAACAAATAAGAACAAGTCAACAATTATTCTAGTATCATTTCAATATGTATCAGGAGCATGCATTAGAATTATACGCACCATGGCAGCATGCTCTCAAACCCTAAATCGAATTTACAAAGGAAATGAGAAAAGGAAACAACAAAAGAAAGAAGTCACAAGATTGTAATTATTACAAAAAACAGCAGCATGATCCTCCTAGAGATTTGATATCTCAACAGAGCATTGGCCTCATCATAAATTGGTAGTTCAAAATAGTGATGATGCAATATTTCCTCAACCCAAGTAGGGGTAACAGTTTCATAATTTTTAAGTTAACCATGTTGGATAGGCTCTTTTTGTTTTGGACAGGCACAGCCGCACAGCCCCCTCAAGTTCCATTCAATACAATCTCAGCTTGAACCCATTTTTTAACAAAACAGCCAAAACCAAGCATAATCAAATGGCTTATTTTGTCAAATAAAACTGAGTTTGAAGCCTCAACTTAACCCTGTTAAGTGATCAAGAAGCTCATTTAAGACCTAAAGTAAAAAGTTAAAATACCTCTTTATATGGTACAGATTTGTCAAGAAAGTAAATGCAATGCAATAGTGAGGATGTTTTCTCACTAAGTGAAAGGTGTCAAATCCCCCTGTATCTTCTTTACAATAAAGTGAAAAATAAATAAATAAATAGAGCAATAAAGTTTTCAAAGCTAGTCTTGAGATCAACCAAGGCAAGCTTCAATATTCATGCCCAACCTCTGCTTGAGCTTCAGCCGAAACAGCCTAGGTTCGACCCTACCGCAGCTAATTTCCTATCTCCAACTAATTAGTTGCAATACCTGTCTTTATTTTATAGGGGGCTCAATCGATATATAACAGTGGGTGGCACATAAAAGGTTAAGTACACCCATTCCCTTTGAATTTGTTTTGGAATCTCAAAAAAAAGAAAGAAAGAGAAAAAGGGGGGGGGGGGGGAACGGAAGTATGACATAGATTCAGCTTTCTAACTGAAGGGTGGCAAGTGACACAAAACAAGTAGGTGGACATCGAATGTGTGTTTATGTAGTCAAAGTAGATAGAGCTCAGCAGTTGTCTAGTACTTGAACGGTCACCAAGAGGTAAATTTGAACACCGGCATATAGTTTCATGGCATGGAACAAGGTAAAGTGCAGCGCCCAGTTGATGCTTTCACATACTCCATTATTATCATACATCTTGATAAATTAGTGTCATCATCCTCTGGTAATGACAGTAATCAATGGAAATATAGGACCTTATGTGTTAGGTATGCTTAGAACTTCATCTACTGAAAGAGTTCCAGATCTATTTGTCATGATGCCTAGAGGGAAACAGATGACCAAGTACAGTAAATGGTTTTCTATATCCCCTCAAGTATTGACTGAAATGAACAGTTTCCACCAGCTTTCTTAGCATGTTCCTCTAATCCAAAATTTTGTGAACCCTTAATTCTTCATTGAGGTTGAAATTCTAGCATGGCCATCTTGACAACATTAATGTGGTGTTGATATGTCATTCTGTTCCTGACCACTGCCTCTCATTATGGGAATGGTGTGTCACTCCTGCTCAGACTGAAAACAATCAGATCATTCAAGCAAAACAAGATACCCCATAAGCACAACTTATTTAGCCCCTTCTCCAACTTGTTAGGATGTCTGATCAATCGGCCCTCTTGGATACCCTCAGCGGAGTAGCTTCTCCCTAATTGATTCGCTTCTTCTAGAAACTCTAAATAAGGTGCTGCATAGGTTCGTACCAGAGTTACCGGAAGCTTCTTAGGTAGGTGGGAAGCGTGTTTCTCGGAAACTCGCTACGGAAGCACAATACCTCCTCGCTTCTGAAACTTCATGAGAATCTTGATTCCTCCACGCTTCTTCTATGATTCTCACACGCATGGTCTATGCTTCCTATATGCTTTTTTCACCTTTCTTTTCATGTATTTCCTCTCATGCTTCCACTCACTTCCCATGTACTTTCTCTAAATCGGTAACTATCATTGTTAGATTTTAACAAACATTTAACTCTTTACTGAAAAATCATGAAATATAAGAATAATCAATTTTATTTTAGTTTTTATTAGCTTCTTGTTCGATTCCTATTCAGTTACCATATTGCTTCATTTTTTATTTCTATTTCGCTTTCAAATTGATACTTCGCTTCCTGCTTCCTATAAACTTTAAAATGCCTTGTTTCTCGCTTCTCGTATCGTATGGTGCAGTATTGCTCATGATATTGTGCCGCAGCATAGTATCATATTTTGATACCACACAGAGATGCAATATCATATCATGTTTTTTTTCTCACAAGGTTTTTAGGTTGCCTTACCTAATACCAGGGGGGGTAGTTTTGGGCGCTATCTTATGGTGTTTGGAATTGGGAAATTAGAAAAATCACTAGATAAAATTGAGGTGTCTACATATATACCATTTTTTAACTATAAAAATAATTTAAATAGTCAACAATATATATATGAAATAAAAAATATGATATTACAACATTAATAGCTTGTGCGATGGAGATATGTTTTAAATTCTGTATAATTCATTTCCATAAGTTAGAACCCACAGCATCAAAAGAAGCAATCAAGAGATCCTGAGCCAGCACCTCAGAACATGGGGTAGTTGGTTAGAGGAACACTTCCAACAAGTGAGTCTATAATCTTATCCCACTCAAAGAAATTCTTTATCCCAATTTGACTTGACTTTTTGCATTAACCTCATAACCAAACCAATCATCACCCGTCTCATAATCTAAAGGCGGGAAGACAACTCGAAGGTCACATAATGATCCATCCTAACAACAATTAGCATTTCTCCCATTAAACTGTACTTTTCATGGCTAGATACTTCTACAGGGAGAATGTTTCACACAATTCTCTCACAATTCAATGCAACAAACATCATGGCTAGATACTTCTACAGGGAGAATGTTTCACACAATTCTCTCACAATTCAATGCAACAAACATCATGGCTGTTAGGAGAAGACAGAAGCTCATTGCACACATGGGGAATGAGCCAGTTCGACCATCCAAAATTCGAAAGAAGAACCACCATGAACACACAATCAGCACAAAATCATACACACCACCAGCACAGTGTTCCATTATCAACCACCTGTTAGGATTTGGGCAAACGCGTGTGCTACCTTGCTGCCATCTACAGCCGGGTACACAACTCCTAAATCGACGGTCGAGCTACAGCTAACCTGCAGTCGTAACTAAACCTAGCTGCCCATCAGTTACACCACCCACCATGAAAAACTCGAATCTCCTGATGGGTGAGCATTCATAGATCATAGTAACAAAATCTAGGTTTTTTCCCCGCCATTTGTCGTCCTAATGACGAAGATTGCGAACGAACACGGTGCCATCCGAATCGATTATCACCAGAAAACAAGATAATCACCAAATCAAAGCGTTCGCCTTTACCGAATCGATCAGGCTGAAGGAAGGAAAATTGAAACTGGCAGCAGCAACTATTGAATAACAGGAGATCAGAGAGAGGGGGGAGTACCTTCTCGTCTTGGTGCAAGGCGATCCAGACGTGGAGACGATCCATCGTGTGCCAGAACATGAAAGCCCCCAGCGTCATTCCGAAGAACGTGATAACCTTCACCATCTTCGCCTTCGCTTCCCACTTCTCTCCACAACCCCAAACCAGACCTTCTTGTCCCCCTCTACCCTTTGGGAATGTTACCGGTCCCTACTTTTTAGTTTTTACTCACATGTACGAGTCGGCGTGTCAACATCTGAATATGTAAGACACGTACAGATGTCAACGGATCGGATATATCCGATATTTGACCTGATTTCGAATCCCCATTAACCGACTAATCGAATTAGTAATCGCATTTAGATGCATGTTTGGAAAACAAGAAGATGGTAGGAGAAATGCAAGTAGAAAGGAAAAAAATGGCATTTTTTCAATCATTTACACGAGAAAATTTTTGAAAGGAAAGTTTTTCTAAAATGTGTGATTTTTTTACATGAAAATTTCCTTTACCTGAAAAGTGAAAGAATTTTTTTTATTAGAGCAATCATTCACCCACCAACAACACAACTCATGGCTGCTCTAACCCCAGCTTGCCCTTCAAATATATATATATATATATATATATATATATATATATATATATATATATATATATATATATATTTAAAAGCCTTAATAAAAATAGTGTTGTTTATACGTAGAGATGTTGATAGAAACAAGGTTGGTAAGAGCAGTGAGTGCACGTCACCTTGTGTTTGGGACGTTTCAAGTTCTAATCCCAATGGTAAGGATGTATAACTGGTGGGGTTTGCCTAACCCAGCTTGCCTATTAAGAAAAAGTAAGGTTGGTAATCATTTATAATGTTGGTAGAAACTAGAAATGAGTTTCCACCAAAGATGGTGCAAGTTTACTAAGTAATTGGGATAAGTAGTTTGAATCAATAGCCTTATAACGTTCATTTTTTCTCTCTTTTACAACGGTTGTCTGACCATTTTCTGGCCGGTCACAGGTCGGCAGTGGCGTAGCTAGGATTCATGTGAGGGGGGGGGGGGAAACAGGGGTGTAGAAAAAAAAAAACTGGTTTGATAGTCGGGGGGTCGGGGCGAAATTTTTTTTTGAGATAAAATAAAAAATGGCTACAATTATTAATAAAAATCTATTTCATATGGACAAATCAAACTATTTGCTGGAGTCAGGGCTGGGCTAGGACTGGGCTGGGCTAAAAAAATGGATAAAAATCTATTTCATATGGAATCAGGGTTGGGCTAGGACTGGGCTTTTACAAAAAAAAATTATCTGTTTCGGGAGGCAGCCCAGTCCTGCCCCCCCCCCCCCCTAGCTCCGCCTATGCAGGTCGGGAAATGGCGGGGATGGTGCCTCCAGGTAAGGGCAGCGCCATCCCGACCATTTCCCAGCAGGTGAGTGACTGAAAATTGGGCAACTGTTTGGTTATTCCTTTTTCTTGTTTCTTTTTTGCTGGCTGGCCAGGCACTGTACGAAAAATGGTCAGGATGGCGCCTCCTGGCAAGGGCAGCACCAACCCGACCAGTGGCTGGCCGAGAAATAGCTAGCCATTTTTTTATTTTGCTTTTTTTTTTCGTTTTTGTTTTTTTCTGTTAGGCCGTTTTTTGGCTAGCCATCGACCAAAAGATGGTTAGGTCAGTGCTTGCCGACCAGGGCAACACCATCCCAGCTGATAGCTGGCTGAAAATGGTCAGTCTATTTTCTATCTTTTTTTTATTTTTATATATTTTAAGTTTTTGACATTTTTTTAGTCATTTTCCTGTCAACCACCCACCAGGGCAACACTAGCCCATCCATTTTTCGGCTGGTGGATGGCTGAAAAATGGCCATCTTATTTTATTTTTTTCTATTTCCAGCCATCAACCACAAAATGGCCAGGCTGGTGGCACCCTAATCAGGAGACACCAGGTTAACCATTGTCTAGCTGGTAATGGTCAAGCTATTTTTCATTTTTCTCTTTTTTTATTTTTTATTTATGACCAATTTCTCAGCCGCCATCGGCTGAAAAATGGTCGGACTGGTGCTGCCCTGGCTGGAAGACACCAGCTCGGCCATTTCCCAGCTAGTGGTTGGCCGAAAGATAGTTGGTCTATTTTCTTTTGTTTTTTGGCCATTTTCACGCCAGCTACCAACCGAAAAATGGTTAGGTTGCTTTTTTTTTTTGCTAGGAGTCATCAGCCCAGCCGGTGGCTGACCAGAAAATTGTTATCTTATTTTTCGTATAATTTGTTTGTTTGTTTTTTTTGGTATTTTTATGTTTTAGAAACACGAAACTTGGTTTTTCCATGATTTGGGTCATCCAAACACCAATAAAACTTGATTTTATCATTTTTTTTGCCTTCAAAAAAAGTATAGCTAGCCTTCAAGACTCTTTCAAAAAAACTATAGCTTCAAGACAATCACTTATTTTATTTTTTTCGTTTGTGCAATTAGAGTGCACAACAATGCTCCTTTGATTTTAGGCAACCATTTTGTTAACATGTTTGCAGATGGACAACTTTAAAAATATTAATTTATTGGAAACCATGAATAATTACTCTCATCTTGAGCTACCACCAGAGCCAACCAGATTACCTTTTCATTATTTGGAATAAATATGTGAGGGGATGATGACAGATCTTTCATTTAATTGAACAATAAATGACTGACATTGACTTTTTACACAAAGTTACTTTAAAGGAATTCCTTGCATAGATGATGTGGTTACTTTAGCCTTTATATTAAAGCCCTTAAAGGCTCTATTTTGGGAGGTGGCTAGTTAGGCAACTAAGAAATCCACAGATGATGTGGATTCGGCACATCTGGTTACCTGTTTGGAGACACCTTAAAAACTTTGGTAAAAATTTAACAAATCACTGTTTGGAGAAATTGGATTCTGAAATTACCTATCCAACTATTGTGTTCCCAAACAAGTTCTCTAAGCATGGTCTTTATGGATTTGAACTTTAGACCATGATTTTCACTAATTATGGTGCAAGTATTGAAAATAAGATGAGAGAGAATCGTTTACGGTGGTTTGGACATATTCGACGAAGGCCTAATGATGCTCCAGTTAGAAGAATGGAGAAATGGGAAAATATATTAGTTAAAAGAGGTCGGGGTAGGCCTAAGAAGACATGGATGGAGGTGATAAGAAAGGACATGAATGCTTTCAACCTCACCTAGGACATGGCATTGGATAGAAATGAATGGAGGAGAAGGATTCATGTGGAAGACCCATAATGATTTTCTTTGTTGGTTGGCCGACCCCAATTGTTTTGGGATGAAGGTGTAGTAGTTGTTGTTGTATGGTTCAAGTATTGGTTCTCATTCAACCCAAGAGAGAGAGAGAGAGAGAGAGAGAGAATTCATTTCCTCCTTGCTTCCTACGTTTTTTTTATGTTATAAATAATAAAGAAATTTTTATAGTTTGTGTGTTGATTTCATATGACGTTTTACTCATTTTCATATTATTTTTAATTATTTCTATTCCCACTTCATATAACATCCTATGCATTTCCTTTTTATTTTTTATGCACTTCCATAATCGCTTCACACCTACATTTTGCTTCCTGCTTCACACTATTTTTTAACATTCATTTCCCTGCTTCAGCTTCACATTGGCTTGTATCTATTTTGTTTCTTAATATAAACTATGTTTTAAAAAAAAATACATTTTGCATTTGAATTCATTTGTTTAAATCGGCTCTAAATTATATAAACTATGATAAATCCATCTGTATGGTTAAATTTGCTTAAAAATGCTCTAAATTATATAAACTATGTTATTTAGACCATATCTCTTTTTTGAAAGGCAAATTAACTTATATCTGGATCCGGATCCTGATTTGGGTTGATATTTTTCTAACGGATCAATGTTTTGATTTGAGCTCTTTCTACTTTCTCACGTGCCCCTCATTGCCAGATGTGGGAGTGCCATACAAGGCTGGTGTCACGGTGATACATGACTCAGCTTAATGAGTCTGTTTTATGAAAACGAACAAAGTTTTTGATGATCAAGCCGAGCCAGAATCAGCTTGTCTCGTTTTTCGAGGGTTACTGGAGACTCAGTATCAAAGCTCCAAAGCAAGGTGAAGAAAACAAATTCGGAAGGAAAAAAAGAAAAAGCCGTGTAAAGTGATGATGCACACTAAGGGAGCGTTTGTTTGTCATTGAAAACTTCCCCTTTCCGCGGAAATCGACGGGCATGCATTTCTGCGAGTGAAACAAACATGGGATGGTGGATTTGCATGGACGGCGTGCCAAAATGCACGTTGGAACCCCATTTTCCGCAAAAAAGTATTCTCATAGGGAGGGGGTCCAATTCTATTTCCACGAAAAAGGAATCCACGAAAGGGTTGCCGCGACACCCCCATTCCGTGACAAGCAAACGCACCCTAAGAGTCTAACTCACTTTACAGCATAAAGTGGCTGAGAGGTGTCACATGGATACATGGACTTGAAATGATATTTGCAGCGTAAAACTCGACGAGTACTCGGGCTGACTTGGCCTGGCCTGGCCTGATTAGGGCCTGATAGGTCCGAGCCACATTCAGGCCTGAGTCTGGTTCATTTATAATCGGGCTAGGGTTGAGATGGGGCCTTTAAGCCCGACCCAAGGGTAGTGTGCATTTTGCACGAGTCCGGTCTGAATCAGGCACAATTGCATTATTGGGCTGAGCTCACTCCGAGTTCAATGGAGCCTGGGATGCAAAATGCAGCTCGAGCCCGACCCAATACCGGCCGGATACCCAACAGCCCATCTGGCACCCCACTTGAAGGCCACCACTAGGCGTGGGGATAGTTTTTTATTTTGCTTAAGCCAACTCGCCAAGCCAGCTGTTTGGAGCTGTTATGAGATTCTGCTATGGTTTGGACGTCCCATTATGGGATAGAGGTTGGCAACTACTCAGTTGGCCCGATGGGCCAAGCCGAGCTGACCCACCAGGGGCAGAGTTTGGGTCAGGGTTTTAGGCTCTGGCCCATTAGATACTTGGCCGAAACTCAGTCCATTATATAAATGGACTGATCCCAGGCCAGCCCACGGACTACCAAGCTAACCTGATGGGCCCGATCTACCTAATCAATTATCTTAATAGTATAAAAATACAAATTAATGATAATAAAGTGGTGGTATGGTAACTGAGTAGTTGCTGAATTGCCATTTACCTAATTAATTGCGTTAATTGTACCAAAACTAGAAAGATAATTAGCTGGTGTTATGAACTTTTGATTTGAATTTTATAAGTTTTTATCTAATTTATTGTATTTTTATCTTATAAGAATTAATTTATTATCTTAATAAAAAAAGAACTTGTAAATAGATTTGGGACCCTTGTGAATGTGAGACAGAAAAATGCAAATGATCACCCAAAAAAAAAAAGAGGTGGTAAAACTTTTCCCACCAAACGTTAACACCAATCCTCAACTCACCTTGAGGCTTAAGCCAGAAACAATTAAAACTCCATTTTACAGAGTTGGTGTGGGTAAATCCCTTCCATTCCGCTGCTCACCGACCTCCTACCCAACCCCAACACCCACCACACTCTTCTCTCTCTCTCTCTCTCCCCACCTTCGTCCACTGGCGTGCTCCTTTTTATATTCTGGGTTGGTGAGCAAGTGAAGGGAAGTACCAACAGAACAGAAAAAAAAAAGGAAAGAAAGAGAAAGAAAGCAAGACTGTTGTCCCAAAGCAGGAGAGAAAGGGGAAAATTTCGTCTGACAATCGGGAGGAAAAGGGAAAACATGGGGGCTGATTCGAAGGTCTTCACTTTGGAAGAGGTGTTTAAGCACAACAACTCCAAGGACTGTTGGCTTGTCATCAACGGCAAGGTAACACACACACACACACAGAAGGGGGTTTCTCTTTATTCTGAGACGGTCTCTGTTCCGTTTGATTGTTGTTCGATTCATCGATCTGAATTCAGTTTTTTCGTCTACTGGGTCGACCGATCGGCAACGTTTTTCTCTGTTTTGGCACGATCTGTTGGTTGGTGCTCTCCACCCTTCTTTCTTGATCTGAATTTGGATCTCTCTCTCTCTCTCTCTCTCTCTCTCTCTCTCTCTCTCTCTCTCTCTCTGTGGTTCATGAGTGAGTGAATGTGTGAACCCCATCGATTTATTGGATAATCGATTACATGCGTAGAACGAAAGATGCAGCAACTGGGCTCTCAAGGTCGAAGCTTTCGTTGTTTTTGAGGAAGTAAGCAGTATTTACCGATCGTTTCGTTTTCTTAATTTTTGATTTTTTTTTCTCTAGTAAACAACTTGGATTCCTCGTGACAGTGCGTTGTTGAATTTTTTTTTATGATGGTGACTGATAGATCTATATCTCTTTCTATGTCCAAGTTGTCGATCGGGCAGCGTTTGCTTTTGTTGATACCATCCTCCGGTAGATGCCGTTGTAACGGCTTCTCCTGAAGTTTAGATATGTATATAAACGATTCTACATTAGAAAAAGAATTTTGTTTATGTCAACAAGTCTCTAGGATTCTTGAGATCTCTTTCAGAACAAGGGATTCCTGGAATTCTTTAACTTTGTATGTAAAAGTAGGATCCCGAGGAAATCTTGGCTATAGAATCTTCATACCAAAAGGGCCCTAAAGGTTTATGGTCAAAAGTTGATTCATGGAAAATCTTTAGGGGACCATCTTAATCGTATCAACCAAATGTTGATTGGAATTTGGGGCCTACTTGATGGAACTCTGTTTGAAAACAGCATTTTAGTTCAGAAACGAAGTGCCTCGAACACCCATCTGAGAATCTGTATGTATTCATATTACATCCCAATTCATGGATGTCTCAGTTTGAGAAATAAGAGTCAATCATAATAAAGTAAAGAATCATTTGTCTACTGTAGCCTCTGGATATGGTCCGTCCTTGTTCATCATGAATTCTATTTTTCACTTTCTTTGTTATGATCAAGCTGGGTGCTGGAGCCTCTGTCCTTTATACTTCTTGTTGATCTATGCAATTACTATTTATCTCCCACTCAGGGTGTTTACCTTTCCTTCTATGAAGCCAACGAGAAGAAGCTTATAAAGCAAAGCATATGGATTTTAGTATCCAGAGGCATGTGAATCCTGCAATTTGTAGGAAACCAAGTAGGCAGTTGATATGCTGTCCTTGCCCATCATTGCCCTTTTCATAGTGGAACATCACCTTCTACCATTGGAGTGAAGGATAACTTGACCATAAGGCTCATTTAGGATCTCCATAACAGAAGTTTTAGGACCCAACTTTTGGAACATTAAAATCTATGCTTACAGAAATAAATCTTCGATGGTGATCTGTTACCATTGACTATTTTAGCAGATTCATTCCGTTGCTTGGTGGGTTTTCTTATAATGGCACAATAGTGACCATATCAAGGCATTGAACATTGTCGTGTTTGCAGTGGAGAAATTTCTGATGGTACAGGTGTTGGTCTTGTGGATTGCTTGAATAAGTTGTATCTGTTCAGTGTAATATGCTGTTTTTGAGTGTATTTTTTGGTTATAACCAATAATTACATCAATAGGAACTTCACAGCATGGAATCTTTTTTTTGAGGGAATATTAAAAAAATTTCATTCCAATGTTTTTTTATTATCTTGCAATTGCCATTCGAAAGCAAAAAAAAAAAATAGGATGTTGTCAGAGATGAACATTAAGAGTAGAAAGTTTGAGGGAGAAAAACAACTCAATCGCTCTTTTCTTTTATCTTTTTTTTTTCTTTAATGTCCCAACTGGTGAATTTTCCATATTATCTGCTGTTCAACTTCAGTGTGGTAAAGATACCACTGTATGTTGAAAAACCTAAGAGATGTTACAGAAGTTTTATTAAGACAGTTGTCTAGGATATACACCTAGTTGGGGAATAGCTTTGGTAGTAATCTTGACTTTTCCCTGTTTCTTTTTTAGTGGTCTATCTGGTTATATTCTCACTGGTTTAGTCATGTTTCAGTCATTTTGTCATCTTTAAATGATTAAAACAGGTATATGATGTAACCAAATTCTTGGAGGACCATCCTGGTGGAGATGATGTTTTGTTGTCAGCCATTGGTACGAGTCTACACTAGCATGCCTATGGTTACGAGTCTGTGACTACCTACGAGAGAGTAATTGTTCTCTTCTTGGTTGACAGGGAAGGATGCAACAGATGATTTTGAGGATGTTGGACATAGCACCACCGCCCGGGCAATGATGGACGAGTACTTTGTTGGCGAGATTGATGCATCAACCTTCCCCACAAAGCCCAAATACGCACCACCAAAGCAGCCTTACTACAACCAAGACAAAACTTCAGAGTTCATTATCAAGATTCTCCAGTTCCTCGTCCCACTAGCAATCTTGGGTCTGGCTGTTGCCATTCGTTTTTACACCAAATCAAGCTAAGCAAGCAAGTTGATAGTTTCTGCTTTGCTTTACTTGTGGTTTCCCTCCTTCTAGTATGTAGAAGCAGTCCATCGTTGTGTGCTAAACTTGATGCATGTTTGTTCCTTTTCTTTTGGACTGGATCATTTGCCTTCGACTGTTAGATGGGATTACACAATTGTTGCTGTTCAATGTTTCTCTTCTCAATCAGTGTTTGCTTTTAGTTTTCAGCAAATTCATCCTTTAACAAATAACATGGATTACTTACCATTGATGGGATTAAGGTCCCTAACATTAGACCAATGTTGTGAAAAGAGATGAGGCGGAGCGAGGCGCTCTACCAAAAACTGAGGCTTAAAGCGTAAGCCTCAAAAAATTTTGTTTGAAAACTTTAAAAAAATTATAAAAACCATCTAAAATTATAAATAAATAAAATAATGCTTTATTGATTAAGCATAAAAAATCTCAAATAAATACCAAAAAATATGAGATTAATAACATTAATGCAACTTGATTGTTATATAGTAATGCCTTTTGAATTGAAGAATGAAAAGGTGACATACAAAATGGCCATGTTTATAATATGATTAAGCTTATGATTAATTAAAAGATAATGTTATGACACCATACTTAAATCCAAAAATATAGGATGACCATCTTTATCATTTGACAAGGTTTTGATTGTCAATGAAAAAAATTCAAACTTTAAATGAACCCACAAAAATTGCAATTTGGTAGTGTAGTAAACTTTTAGAATGTAGCATTAAATTTAGACAAACTAAAATCAAAGGCAATCATGGATGTTTAGAAAAGCGGCTAAAAGAATGGGAAAAGAGAGGAGACTCTTGACAAAGAGAGAGACAAGAGAAAGAGACGGACAAAGAGGAGGGAGTGAGAGAGAAAGACGAAAGAGAGAGATACATATACGGAGAGAAAGAGGAGAGAGAGACAAGAAGTGTACCTGTTGGCTTATTATTATTATTATTATCATTTGCCAAAGATGCAGGGAGACAGATAGAGCTATTTAGCCATAAAATTGAGTCAAATGAAGGCTTTGATCCCTATTTGACTCGATAAATATGAGGCGTGCCTCATAGTGTATGAGGTGTATGCCTTAGGGCAAATACGCTTTAGGCTAGCGTCTCAAGGCACAAAGGGCATCGCCTCAAGGTGAGGCATGCCTTTTGCGCCTTGAGGCACGCTTTTAAAAACACTGCATTGGACTAAATGAAAAACAAAAAATAAAGGGATCTGTATTAAATGATATTTACCCTTATAAATATCTGGTGCTAGTATCTCTGTTTATCTTATAAGAGGGTCCTTTTGTTGATTGGTCATGGATCTGGTGATTCATAAGCCAGATTGAATTAATTTTTAGATATAAGCTGACCCATATGGTTAGTATTTGATCTTATCAAAAACCATATATCATTGCAAAATGATTTTTAATTTTATTGATATTTAAAACTCATAATATAATTGGTATATGCTACCTTATGGAGGGCTCTCTGATTGTCTGTTGTCCTAATAACAAGATAGACTCCAGTGCAATGTTGTCAGTATGACACGTGTTAAAACCATTAAAATAATATTTACATTTTATTTTTAGTAATTTCTATATTTATTAAAAAATAGCCTTTTCAGGAGTGATGCATATCTATTTTCTACCGATACGCGGATACTAGCAACATTGCTCTTGTGCATGCTTTGGGGGAGGGAGAGGGCCCCCTTTTTAACAGACAGGGGCTGGTGTTTGGTCCCGAACACTGAATGCACTTTTATTACTTAACCATGGCTGACCCCATGTAGTTTGGGGCTCAGTATCTGTGTTCTAAAGGAAGCCACGTAGTGGCTGCCCCCCTCCCCCTCCTTATAGAAAAAGGGGGACGCCCCCTATCGGATTCAGGTCAGAATGTACCGTCAGAGCTTCTTTGAATGCCTTTGATCTCAAGATGAACGGCATCCAAACCTGTGTGATGAGATGTGCATTACTTGGATGGGTCCCATTCTTTTTTCCAATGTCATTTGTGTTTTAGATGAACGGCATCTAAATGGTTTAAAATGAACAGCTTTATTTTTTGCACTGTTGATAGTTGTCGTTCATTTTTAGGATGAACAACATCCAAAGGCTTCTCTGACGGGGTCGGTAACACCGTCAGAGGTGCCTCTGACCCGATCCACTTTCATTAAAGAGGGGCCCCAGTGTACTGGCCCGAACGCTCTCGGCCCTTTAACACAGAACCACATCTTATGGCTTGATGACTTGACCATGACTGCTTATTCAGCTGCTGGTTATATTCATTGCTTGATGCATCTGTACCATGTATAGTTACCCAGAAAGCCAAATGGATACGGAAAGGGTGAGAAGAGGAAAGCTGAGTGTTAAAAAAATTGAATGAGGTGAAAAGCGAGACATTTTGAAAGTGATTGCAGAAGCGTGTGAGAAGCAAATAAGGAAACATGAAGAAAACCAGGGGGAAGCAAGGGCAAAGCAAGAAAACAAGGGGGAAAAGCAAGAGGGAAACAAGTGGAAAACCAGAAGAAAGAGAGTGGGAAAAGTGCTTCCCATCTTTCTATAAATGGAAAGCGAGTTCCCCCAGGCGTGCTTTCCCTCCTATAGGGGTAGCTATGATGTGTACTAAATAATATTTTTTTTTTTGGGATCTTCATAGTTATGGTAGCATGAATGCTTCCTGTATCATATAATTGACCATTATTAATTGAGGTGGGACAAAGGCATGGCGGTACAGCATGCATCGTGATAGACGCGCCATCTTGCAGACTTCTGTGCCAAGATATTAATATTGTCTTCTTGTTAATTCTGTTGGAAAATTAGGATTTCAACGCGGAAAGCTATCTTTGAAAAAGACCAAACAGATACTTAATCTCTCTAGGTGCATTTTGCATCTAAAGCCCAAAGAAATTGCTCTTTTTACCTTCGAAAAAACCCAGGTGGAACCAGACTTGGATTGGATTTTCGGGTATGGTATCGGGTCTGAACCCGGGTTTAATCAAGTCCACTATAAGAAAAACTATACCTGAACCCGATAAGAACTACAAAAGCCAGACCCGAACTATGCCCGATTAACGTATATATATATATTTTTATCATTTTTACATTGAAAATTTATGGGTTTTAATCGGAACTCAGGTCGGGTCCGGGTCTGGTATAAAGTTTCACAAACTATACCTGGGTCCATGTATTAGTCGGACCTTCAGGCCTGGACACCCGGGTCTTAATCGGGTTTTCTTATTTATCACCATACCCAGACCCTATATGGTTTGGTTCAGATAAACCCGACCCGTTGACAACCCTAGGTAAAACCCCTGGTCCCTCTTGCCTACCGGGGAGTGCACCCAGCTTTGGCCAATAGGCAAAGGACAAGTACAAGCAGGTTTTGAGCCCGTGAATTTCCATCAACTTAGTTGCTCGTGGGTCCCAAGAAATCTCTTTTTAAGAATGTATCAAAGCTAAATTACCTGGTGCAGGAGATATTGTCCAAGAATTTCAGCTTTTGAAAGCTCCATAATTTCATACATAGTGCAACATATACATTGCCACCACTTTCCATAGGGGGTTGGTTTATAACTAGTCTCAAAATTTCAACCAAGATACTATTTTCAAGACCAGAATTCAGAACAATGCATGGTTATTCTGCAATTTATATTCTTTAATAAAAAAAAAGAGATTAGTTTAATTTTCAAAAATTTCAGAAAAAAAGTGAAATAGGAATTGATTTCCTGACTGGGAAATCATAATAAGGAAAACAGAAACCAACAACTTGGTGCTGTCCTTGACATTTGCTCACATATGGCAGAACCATGCTGTTTGTTTTGAATTTACAGATTTAAAACAAGGATACTATAATACGACAGATAGGTAAGTGAGTCTGGCGTCTTTTCTCCAGAGGAAAGGGTGGTGGAGGTGGGGATATCATAATCTTCATTGTAACTCTCACACCATATGCACTCTTTTCTGTATATAACCACATTCTTCATATCCTTATTACAACCATTAAACCCGCTATCATGTTATTCTTGATGCTGTAGAATCAGAAATCACATTGTTAGTTTCTGTTTCTAAGAACCAATGATCAAGCAAAGGCAAGCTGGATTAATCCATATGGACTTCTGTTTGTTTGTTTGTTTGTTTTGGGTAAAAAAAGATTTTTTTCCCAACTTTCCACAAGGCGAAAAGGTGTCTTTGTTGGAGCTGTTTTTTCATCCCTTCGTTTTCTGCAGAAAATTTCATGAAAAGGATATTTCCCTTTTTCATGTGCATCTAATGGTGACCCCATGAGACCTCAATTCATCTGGCTATGTGGCAGCTTCAACGTCTCAAGAACTTGAAGGGACATTATGAATTTGAAACTCAAGGTGCGCGCATCCCTCTCAGTAAGGTTGAAGCTGAGTGTGCTTCTTAATGGGCAAGAAGGAGACCGTATCAGATCAGAGGATGCCGTTCATCAGCGAGATGAATGGCAATCCAAACACAACCATTTGTCCTTGTTTTTAAGACGTTCATTTTTTGTGCTTTAGATGCCTTCATCTGCAACATGAATGACTGAAATTTTTTATGGGATTTATCCAACCATGGTGTTTGGGTTGCCATTCATCACATGGATGAACAGCATCCAAAGCACATCTGACAGTAATCCGTCAGGGGTGCCTCTGACCTGATCCTGTCTCGGCAAGAAGTTCCTAGGGTTTTAATCTAATGAAAGACATTAATAGGGCATGGGTCATTCAATTGCAATTCCTAATTACAAACAGAATCATAAGTTTTGTACAAAAAAAAGAATAACGGTGCTACGAAGAAAAGTCATTACACTATAATTGTGTGTGCACACGTTCACGCCTCATAGTGACAAAAGTTAAAAACAGCAAAACATCGGCAGCCAAAAACTTGCAAGAAATTGATTTTTTTTTTAAATCACATATTTTTTAGGCAAAATCTTGGCAATAAAAAAATAAAATATAAAAAAATTACAAGGAAATATAAATAAAAATATTCAAAAATAAAACCACATACATAGCCGATAAAAACATAAAATATCGCGTTTAAAACACAATATTTATGTTTTTGACGAAAAACTCACAAGAAATTACTGTTTTTAACTTCGGATAATTTCTCACGATATTTTCTGAGATTTTCATAAATCTCATGAGATTTATCACTATGGTGTGGGTGTGGGTGTGGGTGTGGGTGTGGGTCTGCGCACGCAGTACTCATAGCAAGCAAATTAGTTCAGGGTTTATGGTGAATATTGATGATGGAACTTGTTTCAGTGTTCCAACTCCTTTCAGGAAATCACGTATCTATAGTTCAATTTTGTAAATGCAGAACTCATTCATGCACGTGATGGAGAAAAAATCACTCATCATTTCAAGGTTTTAAAATGTTCTAAAAGTAGCTAAAGAGAACTTACAAATTGGCAAACAAAATCCATATACTTTGAACCAAGTACAAAAATTGAATAATTATGAAGATGGAACCATCAATAGTACTGGTCAGAACCCTTGACCAAAGAGAACTTGGGAGTACGCTCACAGTACTCTACGATTGCAGATGGAGGAAGGTAGCCTTTGCATATCTCATACACAGTGGTGAACAATGGGAACAGTTCCTGCCAACCTCGGTAATTCAATACTTGGTAAACTTCATATGCAGTAGAGACGCCCTTCACACATACAAGTACCAAGCTTAGAAAGGAAAATTAAAGAATGAAAAAAGGTCAGGCGCAAATTTGAAGATTGTAACATTTCAATAGCTGAAAAACCAAAGAAATAGAGAAAGGAACTAGGACTAACTGACTTTGTTTAGATGCATGTTGTAAGATTAAGAGTTTGTCAATGTAAATGTAACTATATTAAAGTACCTGTAACTTTTGACCTTGAAGTAGCTCTGCTTCAAGCTCGTCAAAGGATCTACAGAAGCAACCACACAAAATTACTTCTCACGATATTATATGCATTCTGTTTGTACCAACTTGGCCTTAAATTGGTGTGTGAGCGCACGCATGTGCACGCACTATTATGATGTTGAAATATAATATCATATTGTGGTAAACTCTTGTTTGGATAGATCAAAGTTCAAACCAAGGCAAACTAGATCTAGCGTTCGATCTGTTTGGAAATTAATGTCTGTGATATTTTGGCAAACTTGGCCATGGTCGGTTATAAGATTTTCTTTTGAACAGAGTGAAAAAGACAATTTCCTTCATGACACTAAGATAATGATCATTGCATCTTCCCCCCTCACCCCAAAAACATAAAAAGTAAATTTGGTTATACTACAAATCCGAAGGGTTAACTTTGCCTTTTGCTATTTGGATCACTGTACATGAAAATGTTATTACAACAAAGTGTTGGGATGTGTGTGTGTGTGTGTGCGCGCATGCCTATTACCTTTTCCCTTCTTCTCTTGCAAAGGCTTCTGCAATCTTCCTGTTCCTACCACCCCCTGCAATCACAGGAAGGATACCATGTTTAGTTTGGTCATTTGACAGCTGAAGCTATTTTACTGACCTTGGTCACAATATATTATGACCTTGGTTCCTAGAGCTGGTAATGAATTAAGATGTCCATATAGGGCTCATTTTGAGTAAATCTGATCCCATGAAGGTGTTCAACATGGTCATAATAATAGGAATCGATCCTTTGATCACATTTTTTGATGTAAAAATACAAAAAAAATTTAGTATAAAAAATCAGTATATGGCACGCAGTTGATTTTTCAACCTCTGAGAAATGTAATATTCACATTAAAAAAACATGAGCCAAGGGCCGGTTTCTACTGAACCAAACATGTAAATACATTTGCAGAGTCAAATGAAGGGCTGGGAAACAAGCTGATCAGCTCGTGGTTCAGCTCGCCATGAACTCGTTCCAGCTAGTCAAATGTGCAAAAAAAAAATAAAAAAAATAAAAAGAAGAGATATTCAATGGAGTTTTTGGAACTCACGAGGGTAGCAAACATTCTCTCTATACTGTGAGTTTCAAACCTCCTAATTGAAATTCATAGGAGGTCATTTTAAACAAATCTGACCCCACATGGATGTGTTCAACATGGCCAAAATATTAGAAATACACATTTTTCAAACCCCTCCAACACACATTGGAAAAACATGATCAAAGGGGCTAGTATCTACTAAACCAAACATGTAGCATGTGAACAAAATACATATATATTCTTACAGCATGTGACGATGAGATCAGCCACCCCGCAGCTTTCGAAGAAAGTTGTGTCTTGCACCGATGGAAACATCAACTTGGAGAAAACTCGCATCTCTCTTAACCCAATCCTCATAATTGCAGCCTAATATTGTTGACATTCACCAGCAAACATCAGATTACTTAGAGAATACTTAGAATTTGAACAAGAAAATACCTCTAAGAATGAGATGAGATGAACTGATCACCTTGGTGTTCCAGCCCATGTCCATGCCATCCACAAAACCTGATCCATTTCATGTTAGTTTTTTAGCTTTCGGGCTTCAAACTTTTTCATAACACAGTCAATATCCCATAATAAATAATAAAAGTAATCAGAAGAACCTGCTGCTAAGGCGACAACATTCTTGAGGGTCCCACAAAGTTCTATTCCTACGACATCTTGCACCTGGTTGAGTTCATTATACAACAAAAAGATAAGAGAAGTGAAGAACAAAAAAGCTTTTATCAAATTAGTTTCAAGAATAATTTTTTTTTCTCATGAAAATCGGAGAAACCACCAATGAGATCCGAGACCTAGTTGTGCCGGCTAAGCCTGTTGTACTTATGGTCACTTTCTTGATGGTATAAACACGTGGTGCACCCCTTGCACCAAGAGAGTCGCCTTGCTTCGGCACTAGCAAGGGGCATAATACCCTTGCCATTTTCTTATATGCAAGGGACTGACGTTCATGAAAATGGAACCTGACCACCCTCTCACTACGCCAACCCCCTTGGGGCTTCGAGTACAATTTTCAAATTCCAACTTTTTAGTCTCTCTCTCTCTCTCTCTCTCTCTCTCTCTATATATATATATATATATATATATATATATATATATATATATATATATATATACCAAATCTCAAAGCCTTGAGTTTGTCATCTTCCACACGTCTCAAAATCCGTGATGCTTGAGTTTGACCGTCACAAAATCTGAGAATCGCTAATCCAAGAATCAGATGTCAAACTAAGCCTCCTCCATTTGCTTTGAGATCCGAGGACATCTAATCTAATGAGTTGGGTCTCAAATAGGGATGGCAGTGGACCGGGGGAAAGCGGGGCCCCGCCTCGCCCCATTTGGACCGAGGATGAAGGGTATGAAACGGGGATGGAGGTGGGGACGAAGGTTAAAATCCATCCCTGTTCGGGGATGGACGTACACTTTTCCTCGCCCCGCCCCGATCCCCGCCCCGACCCATCCCCGTCACTTTTTCCCGCAATATCCCCGCCCGGACCCATCCCCGTCATTTTTTCCCGCAATATCCCCGCCTCATCCCCGTTTGAACCGGGGATGGAGGACATGAAACAGGGATGAAGGCGGGGGTGGAGGATAAAATCCATCCCCGCCGGGGATGGAGGTTCTAATCTTGAGGTGGGGCGGGGGTGGAGACCTTGTCCCCCACCCCGCCCCACTGCCATCCCTAGTCTCAAATTAACTGAACGCCTTCATTAGACAAGGCAGACACACTGCACATGACATGTGATTCAAAGTTTCAAACACACAACTCAATACAACAGAGGGTGCTTAGAGCACCACAACAATGTGGAGAGCAAGAATTGTGCCCTGAAACCCTCCTGGGCCTTTGTGTCTGTGGGAGAAACTGAGAGCAGACTCAAAGCACGATGACAAGTTGATTAGATTCCTGTCTCTATGCCTTAATGAATAAAAGAGAAAAATGAGTAGCATTCTTATGCCAAGGGGTTGTTGTGGACCTCACAGTCACAGGTGGGAATTGGGCCAAACCGAGCTGAGGCCCAATCAAGACCCAGCCAGATGCACGGTTGAGGTCTGAACCAGGTCTTAGTGGGCTGAAGCCTAGGTTGGTCAGATCAGGCCCTTTAAGCCCCACTAATAAACGGGCTGGGCTAGGCTCAATCGAGAATCTATTTTGGCCTTGAATGGGCTCGGCCCATTTACTAGTCAGGCAGGGTTGGGCCCCACTCCTATTGTGTTCAGGCTGCACTAGGCGACTCCCTAGGGTCGAGGGGTAATTAAGCCCTCAGAGTTTTACACCGATATGAACATAGACCATTAGTATGGCAGGCTGAGCCAGCGCGGTTAGGTCTCTGCGCCTGGGGCGGTTTAATTCTCCGAGTACAAAAAACTGGTGTGCTGCCTTTATCTTTCTTTGTCTTTGTCTTGAACCCCATACCCCTATAATAATGGTAAAGGGGTGGCCCCAAAGCTGAATGAACCCGGTGGTGACCCACCTCAAGTCTTGGGACCCTGACACTCCATTGGGATTTGGGTACCTGCCCTAGAGCCCACCCTTGTGGGGGAGGTGGGCAGTGAACATGTATGGAGCTGATACATGTGATATTAGTAGAACTACTAACCATTATCAAACTCGGCAGACAATAGCAGCATGTGAAGAGGAACGTGAAATGTGTACATGTAATCAAGGCCTTGCTTGATCCAATAAGCTGCCATGATACGCCCCTCCCAAGGATCCTATCCTATGACATAGGATGGCATCCTATCTTACAGCATATGATGCAGCACAAACGTTATATGTGCATCCTAGCCGTTCAACTGAATGTATCCTGGACAGCTAAAATCATATGTAACGTGGACGGTCAAGATGCATTAGGTTGGACAGCTAAGATCGGCATTATAATGCACATCATGTATATGTCATAGGACAAGATCATTTTCCCACCAAACCACGCAATGGAATGTTGAACAAACGAGGTGCAAAGCCGATGGAGAGCCATCATATTATCACATCTCTACAGTAAAAATGATTTTATATGAGGACCCACTCAGCTTAATAACCAGTGGGCACCATCAAGGCATTTAACAATACGTGTTAATGTGCTGGTTCCCCATTGACCTATTCAAAGCAATGTAAACAAACTCATAATTTCATGTCAGCCATGACTTGACGAGCCTGACCACTTGCGTGAGACAGAGAATAAAGGGGCTTGGTTGACTATATATGCTTCACAGGGTTTATACATATAGAGAAACCTGTAGCTGTTTGATCCATAGCAGCCTAAACAAAACGCGCACGCTTTGACCGTCTATTGCGGGCATCCTACACCCAGCGCACAAAAACGCTAAATAAATTCTCGCAAAAACGCCTAGAAAACGAAAAACAAGATTTTAGCGACGTTTTTAAAGTGTCACTAAAGGTCCCACTTTCACTGGGAATTTAGCAAAACATCAAAGAATCAATAATACATCGGCGGGATGCGCCCGGCGTTAACTAAAATCTTTTTAGCAGCATTTTTAAGTACCACTAAAAGGTCTCAGTTCTGTTAGAAAAGGGCCGCTAAAAGTATTTTTTCACTTACAGTTTTTGCATAATTTTTTTTATTTTTAGGCACAACGGGCTGAATTTTTGCTTATGCTGATATGGATCAAGCAGGTTTCTCTCTAATATATATATATATATATATATGCTTGAAAGGACATCATCAATAAAAATCCATCCATTGTTTCCAAAAAACAGTAGACTATAAACTTAGGAAGCATTCAAAGGTGTCGCAAAAACCAGCAGGGGCTAGTCCCCTGATACTTGGGACCTGTTTGCATGTGACAGAAAAGGCTGGTAAAGAAAAACTCCCCACCCACCAAACATGTTTCCACGCTTCACCCTCATTTACAGCGGGTGGGACTTTTGTTTCCCTGTAAGTCTCCATGCTATTTAATGCACCGTGTCAAACAAATGCCCCCCAAGGGGTTGGGGGAGATGCCTTTCCATTTTTTTGGATTACCTGGTTTGAGACTTAAAATTGGTGATGAGAAGACAACTCACCGATGTTACGAGAAAGTAAGGAGTCTTGAAAAGCCGAACCCATTTGTCTGCGATAGACTTGTGATCTTGCCTGTACCCAAGCGTGGCCTCGCTGAACTTCTCTTCCGCTATCTGCAATTAAAAACGCGTTTGATTGGCCTAAATAGGATGTCCGAAGCCGAAAAGTCTGGGCTGTAGACTGCAATTTTTAAGGCCTACCTCGGCGGCAAGATTGGCACCCATGAGGACGCAGCAGTTGATCCCAAGCAGCTGAGTTATGAGGGACGACATCATCACGCAGGGACCGTCCCTCTTGATTTCCATCCCCTTGATGAGCGAGATCGCTTCAACGTGGGAACCCACTTTCCCCACAAGTTTCTTGCACACCCCCTCCACATATTGGTGAGGAAGAACAAACACCAACATGGTTGCATCCTTAACTGCAAAACCAGGAAACAAAAGGGTTTTGAAAAGAAAAGGGTAATAATGAAACAATTTGTTAAACAGTTGATTTGATGGTGATTATGATTTATGGGGAAGCAATTAGTCAGTTACCTGCAAGTTCTAGGTCAGGATCTGCCACAACATTTAGACCAAGTTTTACACCGGGAAGATACTTTACATTCTCCTGTCAAACATCCTTAAAATTTGACAAACAAAACTTCTCTAATTCGATTTTAGAGAGAGAGAGAGAGAGAGAGAGAGAGAGAGAGAGTAAAGTTGGGGATTACATTGGTTTGGTTGATGATATCAGACAGCTTCTCCTCACCTGGCAACATTTCTTCGAACACCCACACCCTCACCTCATCTGCAAATTGGCGTGATTAGAAAACGTTTTGCAGGAGCACATTCTACAAGAAAGAGAAGCACTCTCCCAATTAATCATCGTCGTCTCTTTATACCGTGGAAGTCGTGGAGTTTGTGAGTGTTGGAGGCGATGAGCTTTGCTGCAACGGAGCCCCAATTGCCGCTGCCAATGACAGCAACCCTGTCTCTCGTACCATCACACCTTTCTCCTTCACCTCCCTGCGTCTGCCGAGACGAAGAAGATGACATCTTCCAGAGAGAGAGAGAGAGACGCGGTTGACGGCACTCTCTCTCTCTATATTTGAAGGGTTGGTACCGAGAAGGTGCGCCCCACTAAATCACCCTCTTTTTCTTTGTGCCTTCCATAAGCTGCAATTTAATATCCCAAGTCACCGCTAATTTTGGTAGCACGTCCGAGCGGCTCGGGATTATCTGCGATGACATCTGAGAGGACGAATGTGATGCTCCAATTGAGTGCAAGACACGTGTTGACGTGTATGTTCTAGTTACTCCCACAAGCTTATGAAGGACAGGTGTTGTATGTTCAGTCAGGTATCATATTCTTTGTGAAATGAGAGTGCACCTGATCTTTTATACATAAAAAGACTAGACTTGGTCCAGTTGCTTCCCATCTCTTCGTGTCAAAAGCTAGAATTCAAGCTTAACAGCTGAGCCCTGACCCAGATCTTATGCGACTCGGGCCCAAGATCTGAGCCCATGTATATAATTGACCCAACGTCATCAATTTATATTATATGATCCAGACTTGAGACCAACTCAGTTCAGTGTTTGGGGTTTATTGGGTTTTGGTCACCTACAGAGCAACCTGGGTTAGGCACTCATAAGCTCATAGGTAGGGGTGGCAATCGGGTCGGGCCGGCGGGTTGGCGGGTCAGAATACCTCAACATGAACACGACTCATTTATTAAATGGGTAATCCGACACGACACGGTTAACCCGTTTAATAAACGGGTCGGGTTGACAAGACACGATTACATGACACAGCGACCCGTTTATTAAACGGGTCGACCCGATAACATAGACATGATTGCCGGTTGACGGGTTGAGGTTAGATAAGTTAATATATATATATATATAAATGGGTTGCGGGTTGACGGGTTCGTGTAAACGGGTTGACCTGCCCTCCTAACCCATTTATTAAATGGGTCAAACGGGTTGGCGGGTTGGCATACCCCTAACATGAACACGACCCATTTAATAAACGGGTTAGGCGGGTTGACCCGTTTATGACACAAACCCGTTTGAGCCAAACCCTAACCCGGCTAAGAAGCGGGTTGGCGGATCGGGTCAGATTTTGCCACCCCTACTCGTAGGGTGATTTGTTTCCTCGTTTAAGAAAAAACTAATTTTCATATAATGTGAAGATGGGTTATTTTTCTCTCCATTTTGGGTGAAGCAAGTGGGACTTAAGTATAAATTGCCGGCGCGATCAGGTTTTCGTGCCGGGTGCGGTTTCTTTGGGTTATAAATTAAAAAAAAATGTGGACTTAGAGGCCTGCTTGTTTCATGGAAAAGGTGGTGGGTCTCACAGAAAAAGGGCCATTTCCCTGGGATGTGAATAAAATGGACCCCGCAAGAAAGAACTTAGAAGCCCAAGTGGCACCGTGGTGGGCCCAATTTTCTTGCAGGGCTCACCTTTTTTCCAAAAAAGACAGACCTCTCCTGCAGGAAAAGGCAGGCACCCCTAAAACAAATGGACCTTAGGGTGCCTCATATTTGAAAAAAGTGAGGCGAGACATGGCCATTTGACCATGGGGGCTCCATCTGTTTGGTAGCAAGTCACCATGTGATAGGACGTTGCAAGTTCCAAATCCACTGGTATGGGTAGTTGAATAACTGTTTGGCTGCAGGGTCACCAATAGGGTTTGTGTTTATTTGAAAGGAGGGGGGCTTAATACTGTACTACTTTCCCTGTTTGACTCAGCTTCAAGAGGGTCATGGTTCATGAAGGCAGACCGTGTTCCATGCGTCCTCTCGAACCATTGGTACTAGCGTATCTCCTCCTTTTTCATGTGAATTGAGGCCACCTATACGTTGTCCTCCTCTGGGGTCTGGGCCACTCAGAAGTACTGCTCTGCATGAAACAACCAGCTCGTTGGGTTGCTCTCAAAAAATTTTGGGAACTGCAACCTCAACTGACGACTCTGATAGGACCTATGGTCCTGATTATACCCTGCCATTTCTGATGTAGTTTTGTCCTGGTGCGGCTCCCTCTGTAGTTGCTCTATCCCTCGTAGGAACTATTGATACCTATCGTCAATCTTGGCATTCAGTCCCTCTGCTCACTCATTAACCGTCATCAGTTGTGTATCAACGGCCACATCCTGCAGTTCGTATCTGCTATCAAATCTCTGAGGTATGCAAACCCACTGAAAGTCAGATCTATATGGGATAGACGCTCTTTCACGTCTGCCCTGAGCTCTGTGAACATTTCGTGAGCTTGTGTCATGGTCATCTGAGTAAGCTCTCTCACTGGTGAAGGGCTGAACTTGGTAAGTCTACTCTACTAAGCTGTCTCTCCCTGACCCAACTAACAGCTATAAAAAAAATGATCGATCCTCAAACTACAAGGCCAATAACACCCACCACGGCTGCTGCATACGATAAACTTGGCTTAAATTCAAGTGAATTTCTTTCGCCAAGTGACTCTGGTATACCTACAATCACCAACTTCTCGAATCACATGCCAATAATGGCGATGTGTCCAAAATGATAGAAAATATATAACTAAGTTACATGTACTACGAAACAAGAAAATCCAAGAACTAGAGGCACATGGTCTCAGTCAATCCTAAATGAGAATGCTGGGGGGAGGTTGAGCAGTCGATGTTGCCTCGTCCCGCTGAGATAAAGAAGGGGGTGGGGGGGACGGTGACAACAGATGTTGCCCCATCCCACCAAGTTAAAGGGGAGAGAGAGAGAGGAAGAAAGGGAGAGGCGGGACAGAGCGAGGGGGTTTGGCAGTGGCAGTAGATGCTGCCCATCCTATCAGGATAAAGGAGAGGGAGAGAGAGGGTCGGGCGATGGTAGATGTTGCCTTGTCCTGTCGTGCTAAAAAAAGAGAGGGGAAGAGGGATCAGGGTCGGGCGGTGGCTACAGGGGTTTCCCTGTCCTGTTGAGTTACAGAAAGGCGTAGAGGGAGGCAGTGACGACAGGCAGGAGAGCAAGAGCATGTGGGATCAAGCAAGCAACGGGTTCAACCGCCTGACGATCGAAAGTGATGACAGGAGCTTCGCCCTGTCCTTCTCTTCTGTTGTTCTCCGTTGAAACCCCTCTTGTTTGTCCATCACGAGGGATGAGTGCAGACGAGAGGGAGAGACAGACTGACGGGAAGGTCTCCGGTGGCTCGTCCACTGCCGCCAGCATGGGGGTCGTCGCTAGTAGGGGTTGTCCCCAGCCAACCTGCCACGTCTGGCGAAAACTCGTTGAATGATGGCTAGCTGATGATGGAGACTCCCGTGGTGGGTGGGGGCAATGAACCCAAGCTCATCGTCGATGGTGGGGAGAGGTGACGAAGATAAAACTACTTGGGGTTCTCATCTTTTTTTATAGATGAGATCTTAATTCAAGTAAACTACCTAATTTGGTAAACTCTTAAAAAAGCTAAAACTTAGCTTAATTAAGATATGAATTAAAAATAAGGATTCAATATCTATTACAAAATGACTTAAATATAAAAATTAACTCAAATGATAAAAATATCTAGAAACATCAAAATGGATTGAAACATATCCTTTTGGACTAGAGACTTCTGCTCCGCTCTTACATTATTGGGTTTTCTCGACGATCCAAAAATTAACAATTATAAATGGTTCAAAACTTTTCGACTTTTAAAAACATATTTTCATAGAAAAAACACAACCTAACGGTCAATTCCTAATAAATCAACCATGCCCAGCATATTTGTAATTTCACATTCGGTCAAAATAACTTACATCATGAAATCCCAATTAGATTGTATAGGCAAACGATTGTAGCATATATATATATATATATATATATATCCTTTTTAATAGCTTCAAAAATAAAAAATCTAGAATCTATTGGAATTTTATGGTTGAAAAAACTGAGCCTTTACATCAAACCACTTGATCAGAAGTCTTTATTTCTTTTTTTTTGGATATTCCAAACACTTCCATCACTGACTGTACATTGGCTGGACCCTTGTTGGTAAAACCCTTGAGGTACACCAAGCTTCGATCTTGCGACAAGGGGCACCACCCGTGGGTTTCGAACTTGTGACATCCTGTCAACTTGGTGACATTCACAAGTAGCCCCTACCAAATGAGTTGAGACCTTATGGGCACTTGATCTGAAGTTTCTTAATAAATGAATAAGCCAATACATCTATGAGGCCAAATTGATTAGATGAAGCGTGCACGTGAGTTGCCAAGTTGAGAACTCATTGTCACCGGCTTACCTACTGAAGCTACTTAAAATTCATAAGCTTGCTTCCATGGATGCTCAGCTTGGCTAAGTCTAAGAGAATTCTTCTGTGACACTTCCAAAATTATGAGAAGCTTGGTTTCAAAAAATTAAAAGCTGGCTTACCCACACGAAGATGAACTTTGATATTGAAAATGGTTCCCTTGTGTAAAAAGATTCACCTTTCTTTTTTAAAAGGCATGTTTTTAAAATTAAAACCTTTGAATTAATGAATATTTAAAAATAATAAATTCATTTTAAGTAGAAAGAAGAGAGGCTTCAACTAGCATTCTTATGACATTTCTTGTTCACTTTTTCATTGTTTTTTGTTCACTTTTTTTCATGTTCCCTAAACACTTAGGGTAAGTTTGGTTCAATCACATGCAATTCACTTCCTAATATACTTTAGAAAGTGAATTTTATTTGAACAGTATTTAAAAACAACTAAACATAAAAAAAAAAATAAACAAAACTTTAAAAATAAACTCATAAAAAGTAAGTTATTACATAACCCAAAAGTGAGATTTAAAAAATAAATCTCATTTTTTTATGAGATTCACTTTCTCATGAGATTTTGAAAGTGAATCTCTTTTGAACAGCATTTTCACCTTTCTAAAGTACAACCAAACGCACTCTTACCTTCATGTGTCAAACATTAAACACATCCAAAGCATGTCCTGTCTCCAGAAGATGAGAAATGCTTGAATGGTGTGTAATGCTTTGATGAAGTATTTAAAAAAATGAATAAGAAACTTCGCACAGCTTACATTGGTAATTATGGTCTATGCTGGATTCACAGAACTTAGGTTCTGTTTGAGAGCCAACATCCTCGTGAGGATGCTTTTGAAATCCACTCATTTATAACACCATCTCTCCTCCCAACACTGCTCCCATCTCAGGTTCCCCTCCCAAAACAGTGACTCCAATCAATGGAAAGGCTTGGGATTTGGTGAATCTCCCATCACCGCTCCCAAACATAGCAAAGGCCCATCTGATTCACAAGGCCAGCCTTTAATATAAAAAAGGCATGCCTAAGATTCGAGGAACAAACCTACCACTGTGGGCCCCACATGTAGACACCTGTTTTGTTCAGATTGTTGCAATCCTTTGAACATGGACAAAATGGTTTCTTACCCACAAAACACAAAGGACAGTATGATCCTCTCTAAGCAAGACTAACAGAAGTTTCATTCTAAGCAATCCAGATCCATCAGATTCTGGTAGTGATAACCTCATACATTTTCAGCAGTAATCACTTAGTAAGTGAAACTCATAAACACTAAACACTTGCTGAGATGTTTCAGATTTTAACAAGGATGAAAATTTTTGACATCCATGAATATGAATGTATCCACAACAATCAAACCCCACAGAATGGAGGTCGAAGTATAAGCCAACCAGACAAAGCAAACCTGAACACTTATTAAGAACAGTACAAAATCCAGATCCCACTGATTAAACGTTTGCCACGGAGTCAGTTAAAAATGAACAACAAAAGGGGACCAGATCACTGCATCTCAGATCATTATTAATAAAGCAAAGACCCAGTAGATGAAAGCTTCACCAAATTTGGCTACACACTGGATAACATCTACATTCCCCCTACTGTAACCTGAAGTTTTTTAATATTTGCAATCTCCTTCCCTGGACTCAAACCCTTGGGGCATGCACGGGTACAGTTCATTATTGTATGGCACCGGTACAACTTGAATTCATCACAAACTGCATCCAGCCGCTCCTTAGTGAACTCATCACGGCTGTCAGTTATCCACCTACAGGACAAAAAGGTCCTCATTGTCACGTATCCAGAAACATTACATTGCTATTGAATTGATGTGAGATGACTTTCATGTGCTTAGCAACCGGTCCAAGCTCTGGCTGCTTCAGAATGCATGATAAAAGGCTTTTGGTAAAGCAAAACAATGCGGTTTACACTCCAAGAAAACAAACAGGAACAAGGTAACAGCAAAATACAACAAAAGATAAAATAACAAATTTGATGGCAATTATCATTTTAGTTGGAACATTTTTTTAAAGCAATAATATTGGTGTGAGGAGGAGGTTTAGGTCAAACCAAATTTATCATAAAGGCTAGGCACCCAGCAACTGATTCCTTAGATCCAATACCAACTTCCACGAGAGAATTAAGAAAATACCATAAAAAGAATGAAAGGATAAATTATAAGGAAATATCATTGCATGAATTATGAAGGAATTAGTTGTATGGTGATTAACCTATCATGGTTATGGGTCACCCGTGATGGGTCTTTGAGTAAGATACAGTGACAGGCTAAGCATATTCAGCCAGACATGATAAAAGTATCCCACAGAAGGTCAATCTTGAAAACTGAAAGTGACCACGTGTTCACAAGTGTTAAAATATATATATATATATATATATATATATATATATATATATATATATATATATATATATATATATACTTATATATATATACATCCGTATATATATAAGTATATGTATATACATATATGTATATATATATATATTATTTCTCATTTAGATAAATACCCGATAGGGGTATTCTTGTAAAACCACTTATGTATTTTTCTCCTTTTTATTTTTTCTCTTTTTTCCTTTTTCCTTTTCTTTTTTTCCTTTATTTTTCCTTTTTTGTAATGACCACAAGGGGGCCCCACACTTGTAGTCGTTGGGGCTCCAACGGTCAGATTTCTGACCGTTGGGGCTCCCAACGACTACAAGGGAGCCCCCCCTTGTGGTTCCTTTTAGTGCTTCCCTCCTCTATAAATAGAGGAGGTCTTCCCCTCCTAAATGTATGGGTTTATACCCCTCTCTCTTCTCTTCTTCAATAATATCCAACTTATGACTTTAAGTCATTTCCATATTTGAGAGTTTTTGTGTGTGCACATTTGGTGTTTGTGTTCTTGGCTTTAGTGGTCACTCTTTAAGAGTGACATTTGCTCTATTGGTGCTTCCGCCTCTTTTCATTACATGGTATCAGAGCTCGGTTGGTGATTGGGCTTCTCTTTTGTCATCTTGGAACGCGTGCCTCTCAAAGTTTTTTGAAGAAAAGAAGAATAGTTGGTGCCGATGGAACGTGACTCTAAAGTGGAGCTCTCTTTTAAGCTAAATGGGTCCAACTACCTCATGTGGGCCTCCGCTATAGAAAATCACCTAAGAGGTAAGAAACTTTGGGGTTTTGTTATGGGAACTACTCTCGAACCCTCTCTTGTTCTCACCAAAATTGAAAACGAGATTGAGAAGGCTTTAGATGGCGATGAGCGCATCAAAGCCATTAATGAACATCAATCCAAAATTGAGGATTGGGAAAGTAACCATGCCAAAAACAATGTAGATCTTAAAAATTGTGCTAATATTGCCAAATTTAGAAGGGCCAATGAGGCTTGGTTTTTCCTTAAGGGTATGTATACCCAAAAGGATTTTGCTCGACAATTTTTTTGTCAAGAGAAAATCCGTTTTACCAAACAAATGGACATGAGTGTTCGGGACTATTTTAGCTCTCTAACCCCCCTTTGGGATGAGCTTGCTCTTCTTGAGCCTAAGTGGGTTGCTCCTCAAGATATTGAGCTAAGAAGAGAACAAATTGAAAAGGAGCACTTTTTTCAATTCCTTCATGGACTTCGCCCGGAATTTGAACAAGGGCATCTCTTCTCCATAGAAGCAAAGCCCTACCTATTGAAGACACCCTTGCCGAGATATGTCAAGAAGAAACTCGGCTTGGTTTGAGCATTAAGAGTGATGATGTTTTGGCCGTTACTAGGCCCGGATCTAATGTTAAAGCATATAGACCTCCCCACTTTAACAAAAATAACTATGGACCTAGAAAGGGGATTATATGCCATTATTGTAATGAACCGGGGCACATAAGACCGGTTTACCCAAAGCTTAAAGGAAAAGTTGCCGCCGTTGGAGAAGATTCTCCAAAGAAGGAAGAATGCACAAAAGAAGGAGATATCAAAGAAACTCTAAATCACATCTCCGAAGCTCTCCAACATCTACTCAAGGCTTCTCCTTCAACATCCGGGGCCGCCATTGCCTACTCTTCATCTCCTCCAGGTATGTGGATACTAGATTCTGGTGCTTCTTTTCATATGACATCTCATAAAAATTCTCTTTCAAACATTTTTTCCGAACCTATATCTTCTTGTGTTTCAACGGCCGATGGTACATCATTAAAAATTGAAAGTATTGGATCTCTTAATTTTAAAAACTTTTTTGTTCCTAAAGTAAGAATCGTTCCTAAAATAAATTTAAACCTTTTTTCCGTATCTCAAATTACCGATCATGGATGCCAAGTCTCTTTCTCACCCAAGGATTGCACCGTGCAGGATCTCCAGTCAGGGAAGCTGATTGGGCAAGGCCATAGAAGGGGTGACCTCTATTTTATGGATTTTTTGACTCTTCCATCTAAGCCATCATGTAATCTTGTAAAGGACAAAAGTATTGGAATATGGCATGAGAGACTTGGCCATCCAAATTTTGTAAAAATGTCTCTTTTTCCGTTTTTGAACAATACTTGTAAAGACAATCACATGACTTGTAAAGATTGCATTTTTGGGAAATCTAAAGTTATTCCATTTCCACAAAGAAGTTACTTTACCACTCGGCCATTTGAACTTATTCATTCCGATGTGTGGGGACCTTCCCCTATTTTGTCTAAAGGTGGTTTTTCGTATTACGTGGTATTTATTGATGATTTTACTCGATTCACATGGATTTACTTCCTAAGTCGTAAATCCGAAGTTTTTTCCTTCTTTAAAGAATTTCATGCAATGGTCAAAAACCAATTTTTGGGAAATCTATCTATTCTTAGATCCGATTCGGGAGGCGAATATATGTCCAATGATTTTCAAACCTATTTGAAAGAAAATGGAATTCTTCACCAACGTTCTTGCCCCAACACTCCACAACAAAATGGCCTTGCGGAAAGAAAGCATAGGCACATAATAGAGACTACAAGAACGTTATTAATCTCAAGAAACATTCCAAAATCTTTTTGGGCCGAGGCGGTTCTAACCTCTTCGTATCTTATCAATAGAACTCCTTCGTCCTCCTTGAAAAATCTTTCTCCTTTTGAAAAACTTTACAATATGTCTCCCGATTATAAAAGACTAAGAATTTTTGGATGCAAATGTTTTGTTTTAACCCACAAGAATGATAAACTCTCCCCTAGGGGCTATTGAATGCATTTTTTTGGGATATGACGAAAAACAAAAAGGATATCGATGTTTTGACATACTTAAAAACAAGCTTTATATTTCTAAAGATGTCACATTCCTTGAAGAGGAAAGTGGTTTTTCGCCCCAACCAAATGAAAATAGTGATTATTCATTCTTATTTGACTTATTGCCTAAAGATGATCATATTGATCCTAATGAATTCCTTAGTGAAGATCTTGTTGAACATCCAAGCGATGATCAAAACTTAGAAGAAAATGGTTCAAGACAAATACAAGTCTACTCTAGAAGGAATGAAAGGAATCCTCCTGGTGCCCTTGAAAGATTTTCCCAAAATGAGTCCATCGAAGAGACTTCTCAAAGAAGGTCAAATCGAATTTCTAAAATACCAAATAGGTTTGTTTCTTATGATTCTTTTTCGCCTAATTTTCGAGCATGTCTTCTTGCTCTTCACTCTTTTCATGAACCATCTCATTACAATGATGCTAATCAATATGCTCATTGGAATGATGCTATGCAACTTGAACTTAATGCCGTTAAAAAGGCACAAACTTGGGAAATCATTGATCCTCCCAATGGCAAGAAACCCATTGGATGTAGATGGGTTTTTAAAGTGAAAACTAAGAGTGATGGTTCATTGGAAAGATATAAGGCTAGGTTGGTAGCCAAAGGATATGCCCAAGAGTATGGGGTAGATTATGATGAAACCTTTGCCCCCGTTGCTCGAATGACTAGTGTTCGAGCTCTTATTGCTATAGCCGCAGTTAAAAAATGGCCAATTTTTCAACTTGATGTTAAAAATGCCTTTTTGAACGGTAATTTAAATGAAGAAGTGTATATGGAACCACCTCCAGGTATGGATTTAAATGGAAAAATTTTGAAATTAAAAAAGGCTTTATATGGTCTTAAGCAAGCACCTAAAGCTTGGTATGATAGGTTTAGTAACGTATTAATAAATTTAGGCTTTTCTTCTTGTTATACTGACACTGCTCTTTTTGTGAAGAGAACAGGTGACTCCATTATTATGCTTCTGTTGTATGTTGATGATATGATCATCACTGGGAATGACAAAAAGGGAGTAAATGATGTTAAGTCTATGCTAAAAGATACCTTTGATATGTCTGACCTTGGTTATTTACGATATTTCTTGGGTATTGAAGTGGCTTATTCCGAACGTGGATACATCTTATCTCAGATGAAGTTAGCTGCTGAAATTTGTACCAAATCAGGAATATCTGACGAAAAGAAAGTTGAGACTCCCGAAGTTATCAATGCAAAACTTAGACTTGAAGATGGTGTTCTTCTTGAAGATCCAACTCCCTACCGTCAATTAATTGGATCCCTCACTTATCTATCCATCACCCGTCCTGACATAGCTCATGTGGTTCATGCAGCAAGCCAGTTCCAGCACGCACCTACCACAGTTCATATGGCGGTCGTAATGAGAATTGTGCGATATATCAAAAATACCATCTCAAAGGGACTCTTCTTATCCTCTTCCTCATCTCTTGAATTGACTGCTTTTACTGATGCTGACTGGGGAGGCAATCCCAATGATCGTATCTCAATTACGGGTCTTTGTATCTTTTTAGGAGAATCTCTCATCTCGTGGAGATGTAAGAAGCAGCAGAAAGTCTCCTTATCATCTACTGAAGCTGAGTATCGGGCTATGGCGATGACAACTATGGAAATCGTATGGCTCAGAAGTCTCCTTGCCGACATGGGCGTTCTCATTTCCACTCCTACCAAGCTCTGCTGTGATAACAAAAGTGCGATATACATTGTCAGCAATCACACCTTTCATGAATGGACAAAGCATATCGAGATGGATTGCCATTATGTTCGAGACGAATATCTCAGAGGGACTATTTCGTTACCATATGTTACTTCAGAATATCAGCTGGCTGACTTCTTCACCAAAGCGCTTCCAACTCCACGATTTATGTTCCTCCTTAGCAAACTTTCGGTCTTCTCCCCGTAAAGTTTGAGGGGGCGTGTTAAAATATATATATATATATATATATATATATATATATACTTATATATATATACATCCGTATATATATAAGTATATGTATATACATATATGTATATATATTATTTCTCATTTAGATAAATACCCGATAGGGGTATTCTTGTAAAACCACTTATGTATTTTTCTCCTTTTTATTTTTTCTCTTTTTCCCTTTTTCCTTTTCTTTTTTTCCTTTATTTTTTCTTTTTTGTAATGACCACAAGGGGGCCCCACACTTGTAGTCGTTGGGGCTCCAACGGTCAGATTTCTGACCGTTGGGGCTCCAACGGTCAGATTTCTGACCGTTGGGGCTCCCAACGACTACAAGGGAGCCCCCCCTTGTGGTTCCTTTTAGTGCTTCCCTCCTCTATAAATAGAGGAGGTCTTCCCCTCCTAAATGTATGGGTTTATACCCCTCTCTCTTCTCTTCTTCAATAATATCCAACTTATGACTTTAAGTCATTTCCATATTTGAGAGTTTTTGTGTGTGCACATTTGGTGTTTGTGTTCTTGGCTTTAGTGGTCACTCTTTAAGAGTGACATTTGCTCTATTGGTGCTTCCGCCTCTTTTCATTACACACAAGTCCATTAAAACCAACTATCTTGAAATTATGCTATATAATCAAAAACCTAGTTGAAATAATATGTAATGGTAATTTCAACACATTGAATAAATAATTATATATAGCGTAAATATCTGATACTAATGAAGGTATAGAACCATTGAGCAGAAAATCAGAGGTGCAAGCTATAGAACCATTGAGCAGAAAATCAGAGGTGCAAGCTATATTGACTCAATCTCACTACATGGATGTGTTCAACATGGTCTGTTTGCTAAGGAGTCAACCTTCGATCATGTTTTTCCAATGTAATAACATGATTTTTTGAGTCTAAGTTTTGGTGCATCATATTTTGTATTACTGATATGATCGTAATCTTATTCCTTATTTTACATGTTTTTAAATTTTTTTGCCTTTACATTTTTATAACACATTTCTAGATCTATTATACTCTTATTCTTTGTATTATTATCATATGTTTCTTTCTTTTTAAGAGTGGTTTTGGTATTTTCTAAAAATTTATAGAAAAATCATACAGTATCATAGGAACCTGATTCACCAATATATATCTAAGACCAATATATGTGATTACGCCATCACACACACACACACACACACACACACACAAAGTCCACTTGACAGCTGGAATTAACCAACTGTTGCAGGCAAGATGTTAAGGAACAATGCAAGTCCTTTTTTATTAATGTTAGCAGTAGGTATGTGTGCGTGTCTAATCATGGCCATTCAAAGGGCATTTTGGAGCTTTGGATTATCTGTAGAACCCAATCCAATAGGTGTTGAAAGTTAAAGACTTTAAGATTCTAGATGTGAAGTTTCTAGTCTTTTTCCCAAGAGCCTCTTTCTCACAGTTCTCTCTCCCACTGCTAAATTTCATCTTAACCAATCAATGAAATAACTATAATGCATCTTTCCAACATGGTGCTTCCCTGTTTTCATGAGATTGATTGATTCAACAATGATGATCCGGTGGAGGCTATCATGACATGCGGTCTAATTTCTTTTACAAACTGTTTTCGACAAATTCATCTAAAACTCTTTCATCTTTGCAGTGTTTCAACAACTTTCATGTGCTTGGATTTTATATTTTAAAGCTTCTCTCACCACCACCAGACTGAAGAATCACATTCTAGCTTTAATCTGAACAAACAATTCCAAGAGTATGCAACATCTTGAGACCAGAAACACTAATTACTAAAGCATACTTTGAACAGTCTGGAAGCCATACCATCACCATCTGGGCTCCTGATATAAACTCAGTACTGCGCCATACTTTGAACAGTCTGGAAGCCATACCAACACCATGTGGGCTCCTGATATGAACTGATTCATACAAGTGTCCTCTTGGTCTTAAATCAAGTTACAAGCTGCAAAACTGCTTCAAAAGCTTTGAAGTTGTAACAGGTAATGTTCAAGGGCACCATATACATACACACAAAATATGTTCAAGTTTATATCCAGCCTGTTTCCCATACACCATCACAACTTGCCAGTTGCCACTTAACTCAATCCTCATCATAATAACAAAATAGCAAGTAGATGAAAAAAATGAGATTGTCTTGCCTTAGAAGGTGTCTGGCCATGTAGTTTAAAACAATTCAAATGCAAGTAGCTCCATACTTATTCAGGTTTTACTTGTACAAGCTTAATGATGCCCACACTAGTTATGAACAGAGATAAGAGTCACATTTGTTATGTGTTGAAAAGTGTAATATGGTTGTAGAGTATGTATTACTATCTTTGGTGCTACCCTTATCCAAGTATAGAATTTTCTGACAAGGTAGTACTCACATTCTATTTTACTAGCCTGGTTTCATTCAAAAAGATCCTATCCTTTGACATGATACAGAAAAGAGAGAAGATCATGTGCAATGTGATTGCACACTTTTGGTGTGCTGCTGCATCTGATCACCCACTATCTGCTGTTGGGCCTCACAGCTGACAGGATGTATCTCAAAGATGGAGGGTGATCAGGTGTAGCAGCACACTCAAAGTGTGCAATTACATTGAACCTGATCCTCCCTCTACAAAAAATACTATGTTGATCCTAGCCGCTCAACTGATGCATCTGGATGGTTAGGATCAGTCCACATCCAGGTGAGGAGGGACTTTTTCTAGCCATGAGTTAGATGGCTAAGATTGAATGCAGGATGGATCTGTTAGAAAGTGACTTGGAATACATTGGGTTCAATAATGAACCCATACTTATGCACGTGGAGTGCAAATATACCCATTAAAGGGAAACAACATAAGCACATAATGTGCTAACACATAAAACCCATAAAAAGGGAAAAATATGACATAAAGTCATAAGTTGCATATCATTGAAGAATAATGGAGAAGGGGTAAAAACCCCATTACAATGGAGCATAAGCTCCCTCAAGAATGCAAAATACAAAGGGAAAATCCCCTATTTATAAGCATGAAAAGGGACCACCTTGGGGGCTCCCAAAGGGGACGTTGGAGAGCCCCCAACGGTCACATTTGTGACCGTTGGGGGCTCCCAACGTCACTTTTGGGAGGGCCCCCAATGTGGTACGAAATCCAAAAATATAAAAAACAAAAAATAAAAATAAAACAAAAATTACAATGCATATTCCAATTGGAATATGCGTAAAATGCTAATTTACAAGAATACCCTTGAGGGTATTTTAGGAAGATAAAATATATATATTTATATATATAAATAGAGATATGTATACATATATATATATATGTATACGTATCTTTATATATATATATATATGTACATTTAAGGATCAACATATTTTAACACCCCCCCTCAATCTTTGCGGGAAAACGAAAAGATTGAACAAAGGGCAAGACTCCAAGAGGCTCCGGCAAGGATGCAATGGAACTTGAAAAGGCCTTCCTCCTATTGTCTTCAAATTTCTCGAACTATCCAGGGTACTTCTTTTTGTCCTATCTCCAAGATCCTGTGAAATAACAACAAAGAAACAAGTAAAACAAATCTTTGTACTTTTATTCAAATGGAACATTTCTAACTAGCACAGGTTAGAAGAGATGCAAATTATGCAAAAATGACACCAAAGTTTCAAAATCATATATCATGTTTAAAACAAAATGAGCGGAAGCAAATTATGCAGAAATAAATTGCAAGAATGCATAATGCATTCATAAGGTCCAACGTTGGACAAATATAACCCCATAATGGGGAATAACAAAATGGTCCACTAAGGGACACCACAATAAGCCTACGAAGAGGCATGATATACATAAACATTATTGAATGAGGGCCCAAAAAGGTCATAAAGAGCATATGCATATACTTATCATGAAATGAATTAATACTCAAAGAACTCATTAATGAACATGCTTCAAACATGTAATGAAGTGTCAAACAAGAGAAACAAAGTCTCCAAGCATACTTTAGGCAAAATAAACCCAAGAGTTCACAAGGTTTTAAAATCATTTATGAAAGACATACTTAATACACATTTTGCATATAAGGGTGGCAAAAAAAATAAGCACTTAATATATAGATTAAATGCTAAGAAATCAACTTGATATGCATATCAAAAATATGATTTGCTTAAAAAACATAAGTCATGAATGAAATTTTGCAAATTTCAACAATAATTTATCCATTACAAACATCTTCCTCATTAGTCCTCCAAAACCCATAAATCAAGTGTATAAGCTACTAGATCAAGAATATAAATCCATTAAAGGCCAAAGACACACACAAAGGTGTGTAAAAGAACCTCTTGTCTACATATAATAATACTTGAAATAAGTGCATCTACGACAAGAACAAGAGAATACATGCCAACATGAACTAAAAAGTATCTCTTGTCTACGTAAAAAATACACTTAAAACCAAGTATGTTCAGCTACTAGAACAAGAGTAATAAGCCAACCATGGGCTAAAACATAATACATCTCTTGTCTACATATGATAGCACTTGAAATGAGTGAAATAAGCCAACCATGGGCATACATCTTAAGCGACTAGAACAAGGACACAAACGCCAACATAGGCTAAAAATCACACACCATGGTGTGAATCAACGTGCCTTGTCTACATATAAAAACACTCAAGACAAGTGTGTTCAGCTACTAGACCAAGAGAGCAAAAGCCAACAAAGGGCTAAAAACACACGAAGGTGTAATAAAATTCTTGTCTACATATGATGACCCTTAGATAATGGGCATAAAAGGAAAAGACTTTTGAGGCAATAAACTTGTAATGAAAATAAACCTCGAATAAAACAATACTCCTTTTAAAATGAATTCTCATAACAATAACATGCATGTAAAAAATATCTTCAACAAGATACTATAATCGATAAAATAAAATTCTTGAGAACAAATGTGTGAACATACACACACCAAGAACACTTAGAATACTTGTGTAAAATCACAAGAACACAAAATCATAAATGTGCAAATGCACTCATAAGATTCATAAACAAGAAAAGGTTGGGCAATAATCCCAAAACCCTTGATTTTTAATATACCTTAAAACATTTAAGGTTTTAAAACACCATATGTCCATCACATTTACATAGAAGCATCCATAATATCAATGGCCACAAGAGAAAAAATGAGTGACACACTCATAATTAGAGATCATACAACAAACCATTTTAGAGTCCCAAGGTGCCCATAACTCACCTCAACAACCATCTATAATATGGAAGGTGGACAAACTAAAATGATATAACACGAGGTGCCCATAACTCACCTCAACAAACATCTCTAATATAACAATAATAAGGCCAAATAAAAGATGCATTAAATGACATGTGAAGGACAAATATAAATGCCACAAAAAGGCAATAAACACTTAAGGAATCATTTTTCAAAGAAAAGAGGACCGATTAAAAAATTGAATCAAAAGGTCCAATAATCAATAATGTGCTTTATAACAACAATTTTGCATAAACACAAATTATGCTTAATCTTCAAACAAGTCATTTATACCAAAAAGGACTTATTAAGCAATAAACACAACAACATAAAAAATTCATCAAGACAATCATGCTTTTAATCAAAGAAATCATAAGAACCATAATGGTTCACAAAGAAGGCTTTAACACAATACTCAAGGAATGAATATTTAAAACACTTGAAAATTTATAAATTTGGGATTAAATCCCATACAACAATTTTTAAAAAACCTTTGATTATGATGAGATATGCGGAAACATTCAAAGTGCTAAAAGCACTTACAATGATTTAAAAAGGACTCAATATCTAAATTCATTATATTTTTCACAAAAATAAATGTGCATAAAGGCTCCATAATGCAAAAATGTCTACGAAGAGACAATACACATGTGAGCACAAAAGGCTTTATAAAAGATGTGCACGAAGGCACTCATACAATACTTGAACAAATACACACCAAGGTGTAAACAAACATGCACTAAGGCATGTATTTCATAAAAAAAAGAGGGAATGCATACAAGCGCAAATATTTGAGAAACAAATGTGCACAAAACACAAAAAATACACAAAAGTGAGCAAGTATGCACTTTATAAAAAGAGCAATGCTTGAAATTCTCAAACTTTAACAATTGCAATTAAGGACAAAGAAAACCATATTATGGTCAATGTAGGCATTTTTAAAAGATATTATTAAGAGGTTTCGAAACCTTATGAAAAATACAAACCAACAAGTTTATAAAGATGAAAAATGAAATCATTTATACCAAAAGGATGCAAAAGATGAACTATGCACTCTATGTAGTGTGAGAAATTCCTTTTAAAAAATCTTTCCTAATGGTTTATCATAAACAATTTTTTCAAAAAAGAAACATTGAAAAACTTTTAGGAGTTCTTATAAGTTATCATTGACAAGAACTACTTTAGGATTCAACAAAGATTTTTAGATGTGAGAGATTTTCATATAAGGATTATATCAAATTTTTCAAAAAATGCACTAAAATTCATAATCAAAAGAAGAACTCAAATCAAATTAGGGTTCATATGAGAGTTAAGAAATTTTAAGCAAAGATCATTACTTTAGCAAGAAATCATATATATAATTTTAAAAATTAACTTATAGGTCAATCATGAGATAGTTATGTAAGAATTATAAATCTCACATAATTGAAGGTAATTTTAAAGAAAAACATAAATTGCTATTATATGCGATGAGTAGTTCGATAAACACAAATTATATATTTGAACAACAAACGAGTTCACCAAATTTGAGGGAGATAATTTTAAAATATACGAGCACACGAAATGTGAAAAGACATAATTCAACTATCATAACCATTAAACGAACAAACTATATGCAAGAAACATATTTTCAAATGCATAATATTTTAAGAAAAGGGATACATACCGAATAACTTCAAAGCAAAAAGGAAGAGCAATGAATACTTCATCATTTCTTGAGCGATACGCTTTCCATTGCACCAAAGGACAACCCCATCGTGACCTCGCTCTGATACCATGTTAGAAAGTGACTTGGAATACATTGGGTTCAATAATGAACTCATACTTATGCACGTGGAGTGCAAATATACCCATTAAAGGGAAACAACATAAGCACATAATGTGCTAACACATAAAACCCATAAAAAGGGAAAAATATGACATAAAGTCATAAGTTGCATATCATTGAAGAATAATGGAGAAGGGGTAAAAACCCCATTACAATGGAGCATAAGCTCCCTCAAGAATGCAAAATACAAAGGGGAAATCCCCTATTTATAAGCATGAAAAGGGACCACCTTGGGGGCTCCCAAAGGGGACGTTGGAGAGCCCCCAACGGTCACATTTGTGACCGTTGGGGGCTCCCAACGTCACTTTTGGGAGGCCCCCAATGTGGTACGAAATCCAAAAATATAAAAAACAAAAAATAAAAATAAAACAAAAATTACAATGCATATTCCAATTGGAATATGCGTAAAATGCTAATTTACAAGAATACCCTTGAGGGTATTTTAGGAAGATAAAATATATATATTTATATATATAAATAGAGATATGTATACATATATATATATATATATGTATACGTATCTTTATATATATATATATATATGTACATTTAAGGATCAACATATTTTTACAGGATCCTATCATGTGTTAAATGACCCACTATTCTCAAGAAAATATTGTTATATACTTATATATAAAAAGATGAAGTGTGTATAAAATATATAAATAAAACAAAAACCTGAACAATACAACAAGCTCCTTAATTAAAAAGTGATTTTGTCACTTAAATATCAGGTTAAACTGTGATATTTCTTGTAGGTGATATTTTGAAATATCATGTTTTATTTTTGTGATAATACCAGCCTTTGAAAATATCAGGATAAACATCATGATATATCTGAGATTGACAGTTTGCAATAAAGCCCATGATGAAATCCAAGGCAATCATACAGTGACGAAGGTATGCGTCTAATACATGAATCTCAAGATCTGATCCACTAAATCTGAAATTGGAGGGATTTAAATAGTGACAAAAACTATGTCACATGGGTGCGAGTGCGGCACTTTCAAAAAACTTGGGTGCGGGGGTGCGGCAAAATATATATAATTTGTGCAGGGGAGGGGTCGAGCCCCCTCACTGCACCCTCTTTGTGCAGGAGAGGGGTCGAGCTGATGAGTTGTGGAGCCTCGTTCAAAGTTTTTGCCCTTGCAAAAAGGAGGGGCTGGGGGCTCGGGGGGCAGTGGCCCCCAGAAATTTTTTTTTTTAATAAAAAAATTGGACACAAATGACCTTGGGTGCGGTCAACGCACCTAGGGTCGGGTTGACCGCACCGGGTGCCGCACGCGCACCCGCGTCAACGCGGGTGTGGCACCCAGTTTGCCAAGTCCCCACACAAAAATTGGCCATTTGTTGAAAATCTCAAAATTTTATCACGAAATTTCAAAACCCGATATAATCTCAAGAAAACACGATATTTTCATAATATCATCTATTCTAAAATATCTTGTTTTATCATGATAAAAATGTGATATTTGTATTTTTATGTCTTTCTTATATTTTTTCTCTCAAGAAAATTATTTTTCTTATATTTTTACATATTCTTTATATATTTATAAGTTTTAGATATGCAGACATTTTCCTTGATTTTTTTTTAGAAAAACAATTTTTTTCTAAATTTATCACGAGATTTTTCTTTGTCGAGAAAATCCCGATAAAGAGATTTTATGACCATGACTCAAACTTAAACCAAACCTTGTATTTGCTACAATACAATATTAAGAAAGTCCAAACATGCAATACGAAGGAATCTTCTCCTCTCAAAGTATTTTTAATTATAAAAAAAACATGTGATGCACGAATTGGTACAGAAATTTGTTTCTTGGAGGCTGTGGTTTGGAAGCGAGGAAGCTTCATTTTAGTTTCCTCATCAAGCACGTGCAATTTAGTGCTCCAGTTTTCATTAATTTCGAAAGCTTTCTTTTCATATTTGTTTTTTCTCCATTGAAAATTACAATACTAACACCATGACAATGTACAATTTTGCTCTCTGGTACATGAATAAAATACAACTTAACAATACATGGTGAACTTGGATCTTGGATCTGGATCCAAACCTGATTCACGTGCTATATTCCTAACACACCCCTCAAACTGAACATGGTTAAGAACCATTGACAGTTTGGATTTCAAGCTCCAACGACAATTTCCAGTAAGAGCCTTGGTAAATAGATCGGCCACTTGGTTTTCTCCTAAAATAAACATTGGTTGAATATTTTTTGCCTCTACTTTTTATCTGACAAAATGTTGATCTATCTCTATATGTTTCATTTTTCCATGTTGAATCGGATTAGTAGAGATGGACACAACACTCCGGTTGTCACAATATAATAATGAGCTAGAGATATGTTGATGCAAACTTCTGTCATAACGGCTAATATAGCTCGGTATTCCACTTTTATACTAGAACGTGCCATTGTCTTCTTTTTCTTACTAGCCTAAGACACTAGGTGAGAACCCAGATAAACTCTATAACTAGTGACAAGTTGTCTCGTAAAAGGATCGTGAGAGGTTGTCTTGTAAAAGGATCGTGAGCCCACTCGGCATCGGAATAGGCAACGATCTTGATAGAAACCTGAGAGCTGATCGAGATTGGTCTAACATATACAAGGCAAGCCGAAAGGGTACCTTTAATGTATTAAAGAATTCTTTTCACAGTTTCTATATGTTTTACCTGAGGCTTATGCATGAATTGTGACACTTGGTTCATTGAAAAGACCAAGACCGAACGAGTAAAAGTCAGATACCGTAAGGCTCCAACAATACTTTGATATTTTTGTGGCTCACTGAAATCATCATCATCAGGAGAGACATTGCTTAATTGAAAATGCACAGTCATGGGAGTGTGCACAAGTTTGCACTGCAACATCCCACTACGTTGGAGAATATATCAAGCATATTTTTGTTGCAATAAAATCAAACGGTCTGGTTGTTGGTCCACTTGCACTCCAAGAAAGAATCTAGGAGCCCAAATCCTTCATGTGAAAACACCCATGGAGAATAGATTTCAATTGTTTAATCTTGCATCATTGTTCACGGTAATAATTATATCGGCCACATATACCAAAACGATAGTAAGATCAGATCCATCACAGTGCACAAAAAAATAATAGTCACAATGACTTCGCTCAAAACCCAAGAGATTTAACCATAGTGTTGAAGGTATCGAACCATGCTCGTGACGCTTGCTTAAGATCATATATAGCCTTCTTCAAATTTAATTTCAATAGTTTGAATATCTCCTTCTGGATAGCCAGGTGGATGTTCCATGTACACCTCCTCACACAAATCATCATGAAGAAAAGCATCTTTTACGTCCAACTGGAATAATTTTCATCCATTAGACACAACAAGGGATAAAAAAATCCTAATTGTTCCTATCTGAACAACCGAACTGAATGTTTTATCAAAATCCAACTCATGTTCCTGAGTGTAACCCTTTTCTACTAACCTGGCTTTAAAGCGTTCAATGTTTCCATTAGATTTACGTTTAATCTTGTACACCAAGCGACATCCAACCACATTTTTATTCGCAAGTCTAGGAACCATTTCCTAAGTGTTGCATTCATGTAAGGCTGCAATGTCATCATTCATTGCATTTGTCCAACGTGCATTTTTGCAGGCCTCAGAAAAGGATCTTGGCTCTTGAACATCATCAAGTGCAGTGGCATATACCTCAAAATCTAAAGAAAAAGATTCATAGCTGACCCATCTTTCAGGCGGATGTCTAGTTCTGCTGGACACACGAATGGGGGAGTCTTGTGGTTGAACTAGCCTGAATTGATGGCTGGACAGCATCACAACTAGAGCCCTGAGTAACCCGATTTGCAGCACTGTCGAAGTCACGTGCACTCTGATCTGCAAAAAATTTGGCTTGCTGTGCAACTGATTCATTATTTATGATAGAAGTTGTTAAAGAAGGTGTGATATGGTTCTGGATTTACATCTGGTCCAGATCCATACATTATGTTTTGAATTTCTAATTTGCACATGTGCACATATTTGTATTTTGTATTTATAATCAAGGACATTATCATCCATAGTATTTTGTAAAACACTTTATATAAACACAGCTTTTCTAGGTCACGATGATGACCTTTTCTGTGCAACAACCTCTTGTCTTCCTCTTATCTCTTTTTCTGCTGAAGGTTGACGTGGCTGGAAATACAAGTTCTGACATGGTATCAAAGCAATTTGAATCGATCTACGCTCACTAAAGGTTGGCTTCATATTTCTTCTCTCCCTTCTTATGTCCATCTTTTTCACTTTCTTCTTTTCTCTTCGGTTTCACGTCAGATCTGAATTTCAGACCTGGGCTTAATTTAATCTCTATATTCTGTTGTTTTCTCCATTCAGTCTAAGATAGATCTGATCATATCAGATCTGGTATTGTTTTTTTTTTCAGATCTATACTTGAAGATCTCTGATTTCTTATTCTAAAAAACCGATCACGTTAAAACTGATCTGTTCTCTCCTCTAATCGTTTTTCTTATTCTCAAAACCAGATCATGTTAAAACTGACCTGTTCTCACAAAACTAGATCACGTCAAAACTGCTATGTTCTCTCTTCTATTGCCTCAATCGGTTAAATATTCTTTTCTTCTAAAATTGTTTTCATTATTCTCCACTAATTTCTTCCTTATTTTTCCTTATTCGGATTGTTGTATTGCATTTCATTAAGCATGAAATTCAAATAATACAAAAAAATGAAAAATTACAAAAGAGTCTCACTACAACACTCAAAACCTAGAAAACTACCTATCACTCTCTCAAAACTCACATATGCACATGCCCACTTATTTATAGAGGGGAGAAGAGAGAGCTCCTTCTCGTTGTTGGAGAGGGTCCAACGGCTAGAAATCTAGCCATTGAACACCTTCTCCAACAGCTAGAAGTCAACCAATGTTGATTTTAGTCAACATATGTTGACTAATCATATATATATAATATATTTATATATACATACAATACATAATATATATATATAAATATATTATATATTATATTAATATATATAACAACAACAACAACAACTACGCCTTCATCCCAAAACAATTGGGGTCAGCGATATGAACCAAAAAAGAAATTCATTTTGGGTCTACCACATGAATCCTTTTCCTCCAATCATTATATATATAAATATATTATATATTATATATATTATATTAATATATATATACATATACATATATATATGTACAAAAGAATACATCCATCTTATCGGTGGTAGCTGGAAATATAAGGGGCGGCTCTGCACACAACATTTCTAGCATTTTCCAAAAAGGGTGGTGCTCATGATCTACTGGTGTCAGCAATTTCTCAACAGAACATACAATTGGAAAATTAGGAAGATATAAAGAAAAAGGAAACTGTTTGTGCTTTTGGAATAGAGTATAAAAGGTAGAAGACATCAAAAAATATAGTAACAAAACTTTTATTGTTCCTTTATCTAAATACACGAGTATCACTACAGTTTTGTTATGAAAACACTCATTCCCGTGCAAGCAACGCACACACACATATGTGCATATGTGTGAGACAGACTATACAGATATGTGAAAGCATATATGGGATAAAAAAATGAGTTGAGAAAGATTATACAAATACCATCACGTATTCAAGTTCCTATCCCCCAAAAACTTCTAATCACTATGATTTGAAAAATATCCTTTTTCCAATGTCAAGAAAATCAAGAATGTAACATGTTTTAGACAAATATACTATGTTAAGCTGCCCATTGAGCATGAGAAACAACATCATAATCTAATTTTGTTGTTCTATGTTTCTTTAAGGTCTTAGCCACGCTTTCCTAATTTCTGCCATGATTCTTCTACAGCAACTACTACTACTGCTTGAGTCTAGTAACACCCTTTCCCCTTCTAGGTGTGCCTCGTCCGTTATACCAAGCCCTTTCCGAAGGTAGACATGGATACTCTGCTAGGTATCAAAACAACCGACTTGGATCTTAACCGGTTAACTAAAGTTGGTGAAGAGGAATTAGAGGCAAAAAATGTTGGGCAAGTCAACTATATCAAAATGCACAGATGTTGCCATACAGGCAGCACCCATTGAATGATAAAGATGGAATAGATGCATCATATCCATTTTTTTTTGCATCAGGTTCTAGTTCTAATGAACTAATCAATAACAGAATTGTACTAAATCGATGCATCAACTGGCAGGCAGAGTCACAGATTCCATTTGCTTGATTTGTTCGAATGACCCCAGAAGAAAAAAAAAAGCATAATCTGCAGAAAACAAAATTACCTTGCTTCTGTATTGATATTGTTGTATTCCAGTAAGAGCAAGCATTATACAAATAAAAGCAAAAAGGGGAAGACGAAGAAGGGACAGAGAACAACATCATGAGCAACTCATTCATACGTTTCGGATGTAGAAAACGCTTCAAATTGAAAAGGAAGAGGAAAAGGGGGAAGAAAAAAGAAGAACATAATGAGCAACCCAATCAAACATTTCAGAATCAGAAAACGCTTCAAATTGAAAAGGGTTAGGAGAGAGAGAGAGAGAGAGAGAGAGGAGCAGGGGCAAGGGCAAGGGCAAGGAAACCTGTTGGCGTGAAGGAGGGCGGCGGGGCCGAGATAGAGCTCGGGGTTCCACCAGTAGCTAGGGCAGGAGGTGCTGCAGCAGGCGCAGAGGATGCACTCGTACATACCGTCGAGCTTTGCGCGATCCTTCTTCGACTGAAGGATCTCCTTGCCGTCCTGGGGCGGGGACTTGCGCTTGAGCCACGGCTCGATGCTCTTGTACTGGTTGTAGAAGTTGGTCATGTCGACGACGAGGTCCTTGATGACGAACATGTGGGGGAGCGGCGTGATGGTGGAGGGCTTCGACGGCGCGGGGTCGATCTTGGTGAGGCAGGCGAGGCCGTTGCAGCCGTCCATGTTCATGGCGCAGGAGCCGCAGATGCCCTCGCGGCAGGAGCGGCGGAAGGTGAGGGTTGGGTCGACCTCGTTCTTGATCTTGATCAGGGCGTCGAGCACCATCGGCCCGCAGTCCTTGAGGTCGATCTGGTAGTCCTGCAGCTCCGGCTTCCCGCTGCCGTCGGGGTTCCATCGGTAGATCGAGAACGTCTTCAGCTGCTTGCTGTCATTGCTGCCGCTGCTGCTGGTTGTTGTTGCGGTCTGTCTGCTTTGAGAGAGCTGGGAACAACCAGCTGCTCGTAGAGACGAGGAGAAGGTCGAAGCCATTGCTCCCAAGGATCGAAACAACAGTCCTCCCCTCGTCATCGGTGGCTCGCAGAAAAACAAACACACCTTCTTCTTCTTCTTCTTCTTCTTCTTCACAGGGGGCTGGATGGCTGGCTGGTTTTTCTTTATGGTTTATAATTATACTACAAGAGCCCTCTTTGTTTGTTCATCTTAACAATGTTTCCCAAGTGGGTTGGCTAGGCCCTCCCCTTTCCAAAAGACTCTCCTGTTGTAGGCCAACTAATTCCGTTGCGAGAGAATGGGGTGAGTGGTGCTGCCGCAGCTTTCGTCTCACCAATGATGTGGCCGACACCACCTCCACTCGCTGGTCGCTTCTCCCAATACGATAAATGTGGCCTACGGCTGCTACGGCGGCGGCTCGTAAAAGAACCGAGAGGCTCCTGATTTTTGTCACAAGATGGATCTTTATGGTCGGTCAGCCATCAGACACGAGCAGTTCGTTTAGCTTAAAAATAGTCCAGCCCAAACAAAGGGTCTTAGCCCCAAGAGAGCTTTATATATATATATATATATATAAAAGCTTGAATCACTACAGTATAAGAACTAATGTGAATTGTGATTTTTATGAATTTTTTGTTCTTGTTTCTTGACTCTAAGTGTACAAATGTGATCTGCATGCTTTGTTTTAAATGAACCCGTTCTTGAATCATCCCATTTTAACGTATAAACAAGATTTTTTTAAGGCTTTAAAATCAATGGCTTATAATCTTCATAAATATTCAAGCATTCAAAAAATCATATTTTTCATCAAAAATACATGATCTAATGGTTGATTCTTAGCAAATTCACCATGCAGAGCACATCCACATGGTTAGATTTGCAAAAAAAAGTGTTGAAAATGCCCATATTTCTAATTCTCATATTCTAGTGACTCATTATATATATAGGGATGGTTCACTCGTTAAATGGTCTACACCTTATCTTCCTCTTCAAAATTTGCATGTTACATATGTTTTTGGCAAAACTGATTGCATATACGTGATCTCCATGGGTGAAAACATATTAATAGACTTTTGGATCAAACTTTCTTTATGTGCAAGTAAGATTTTATAAAGATTAAAAAATTAATGATTCTTAAATTTATGAAATTTTTTATATTATAAAATCTTACCTATACATCAAAAAACTTTGATCCAAGAGTCTATTCATGCATTTTCAACCATGGAGATCACATTCATATGATCATATTTGCTAAAAACATATCTATAGATCTATTTTGAATGGGAGTTCCATCCATCTCTCTCTCTCTCTCTCTCTCTCTCTCTCTCTCTCTATATATATATATATATATATATATATATATATATATAAATATATATATATATATATAAAGGTAAATATTGGCTGCCAATGAAGGTAAGAAATTTATGAGTAAAAATCCCTTTTTTTCTTCAAAAATGTATAATTTTTTGTAGATCATATGTTACGGATGTGATCTATACAGTTTGTTTAGTATAAAACTTGTTTTGAATCATGATTATAATAAGGGATTAGGTTTTTAAAGGGATCCAAAATTCAATGGCCCACAATGTGCCAGAAATTCATAACTCAAAAGATTACATTTTTACATTAAAAAAAGCTTGATTCAAGGTTTCATCATTAGCAAACAAACCATGTTGAACACATTTATGTGATCATATTGAGTTGATGCAACTTGTAGCTATGATTTTTAGCTCATTAGGTCCTTACCTTCATTAGTAGCAAATATGTTTTCATATATATGTGTGCGGTAATTGTCTACCATTTTTCTAATCTACCACTAGCCTAGCAGGGTTTTTCACGGTTTTTCTATGTTTTTTTATGTGTTATACATGCTTGATTCTATAGGAATCAACTCTTGTATCACCTGGATTTCAACAAGCAGGTAGGCTTTTATGAGGTTTAAAATTAATGGTGTAAGATTTACATAAATATTCAAAGCCTAAAAAATCATATTTTTATCAAAAAAATATGATTCAAATGTTGTTTTCTATTAAATTGACCATGCCAAACCCATTTTTTTAAGGCAATCAGGCAGAGGCAAACCCCCACCAGTTATTATTCAACGTACCACTGGGTTTTGAACATACAACATCTCACCACTAGGAGACATGCACTGACAGCTCCTACCAACCACGCGAAGACCCCATTGGTATGCCAAACCCATCTCCAAGGTCAGATTTATGAAAAACAACTTGAAAACACCCATTTGCTCGTGGTAGGTTGATGGTAGGCTAGAAAAGTGGTAGACAACTACAACTTTTTCACACACACACACATATGTGTGTGTGTGAAAGGGGGACCATCCATCCAAAGAAAGGTCCAAAATCTACAATCGTCGATGATCAGACTGCTCACCTTCTCCAATGTTTGAGCATCTTATCGATCAAACCTTATATATATATTTTTTATAATTTATTTAGGAAGAATATGTTTTACACGAAGACTTTATGACATATAGGCATGTTTTTCGAAATGTAAAAAATGACAGCTCATAATGCATTCAAAACTTTACAATACAAAGCATTATGGGTTGTTGATTTTTAGTACTTTCAAAAATGCATCTAAACATTGAAAAATCATAATCTAAAACATGTTTCTTACTAAATGAATGATAAAAATCTAATATATAAATAAAGTGTGATCGATGAAAAACTCAAACGTTAGAGAAGGAACGTCATCGATTATCATCAGTGTTAGATTTTAGACCTTTCTTTGGTTGAACAGTCCCTCTTTTGTGTGTGTGTGTGTGTGTGTGTGTATGGGGGATGATCCATCCTTTGTCCTCTCTTTCAAAATCTACATGTTACAAATCTGACCATATGGATGTGATCTTCATGGTTGAAAACATATGAATAGATTTTTAGATCAAAGTTTTTTTATGTTTATATAAGATTTTATAATATAAAAAATTTCATAAATTTTAAAACCATTAATTTTTGGATCTATATAAAAATTTTCCTACATATCAAAAAAATTGATACAAGAGCCTATTTATGTGTTTTCAATCATAAAGATCACATCCATATAATCAGATTTGCCAAAAAACATGCCTAACACACTGATTTTGAAGGAGATGACAAGGGGTGGACCATCCCTCTTCTCATATATATATATATATATATATATATATATATATATATATATATATATATATATATATATTAGGGCGTAACGTCGAACATGTGCATTGTTGATCACATGTGTTGTCACATGCCTTTACGCAAAAAAGGACTTTTATCGATGGTCAAAACATGGAGGATGTGGGTAACCATAAGTTTCTGATTAGCAAATACATAGATTTTAAGTTTTTTCATGACAAACCACTTCTACCCCAAGTTGATGAACTAGAATTACTTGCTCACCAACTTAAGGTAGAGGGCATGAACCTTGTTAAGTTCTTCCAAGTGGTTGTGATAATTGAGAAATTATCAAATTCATGAAAGAACTATTGTAATATGTTAAAATATAAGAATGGAGATTTCACCTTTGAGCAACTTCTTTCTTATCTTCACATTGAAGAAGAAGCTTGTTATAAAGATAAAAAAGATGAACTTAAAGAAGTTGACACTTAAGGTGAATATGATAGATCATAAGCCAAGGTTCAAGCATTGTTTGAAGTCCAAAAATAAGAAACCTAAATATTTTAAGAAATCCAAACATGAGATTATTATTTTTTGTGTGTGGCAAATTGGAACATTATATAAGAGAGTGTCTAACGTTATGCCCTTTTATATTATATATATGGTTAGATTTGCTAAAAAACATGTCTAACACACTGATTTTGAAGGGACAAGGGGTGGACCATCCCCCTTCTCATACATAAATAAATAAAATGGTGCCATTACGTACAAACAAGTTTGGATCTCCTATGAGCAAGTTGTTTTGATCTAAATAGACCTCATGGATCTATTCAACATGTTCAAAATAGTGGTAATTGGCTTTTGGATCATGTTTATTCGATGAAAAAAAGATGAATTTATAACTTGAGAAAGTATCACATTGTAGGCCATTGATTTTTGAAACCTTATAAAATCTTACCTATGTATCATAATCGGACGATTCAAAAGCAGGTCCCCATTAAATGAAACATGAAAATCATATATGTATAGTTGGTTTTATGAAAAAATAATAAAAATAAATAAAAGAATAAAAAAATGAGACATTTGTTGGTCATGGTGCACAAAGAGAAGGATGCATGTTTGGGACCAAACTTTGGCAAGAAGAAAGAAGAAGCAAAATTCATTCCCAAGGTTAAAGAAGGGATGAAGTTCCACTATTTAGACAAATCACCATTAATATGAGACCAACAATTGAAGGAGGTTGCTTCCCATGGAACGAAAGTGCAAGCTAATAAACTTCTACAACAAGGCAACAACCTCTTGTGGACATAAGTGGTAATGAGAGATCAAAGAAACTTAGTCGGGGTGAGCCAACTTAAATCTCTATCATCCTCGACCCAAGGTAGTCATCCCAGTGAAGAAATATGAGAAACTCTTAGCCCCCATGCACTGGACGATTCTAGTTGGATTCCTAGCAACAATCATGATAAAAAAATTATAGTATGATTTCATGTTCAAAGCCTTGAAATAGTTATGGCCTCCTATGCAAGGGTTCTCCTCCATTTTTAATGATGGATTGCTCTTGGTCACTAGCTTAATTGAGGAGCACGTGAGAACTATGATGTATAGGGGCGCATGGCATGTCACAAGATGAATTTTGGTCACAAACCACTATCACCTTGGTATGCCATTGCACCTAGAGGTTTGTTCTACAACCCTCATTTGGATTCACCTACCCTCCCTATCTCAGAAACTATGGTCTATGGAGGTTTTCAAGAGCTCTTCTGAGTTTGACTTTCTCCAAGATCCCTTCCATTCTCTTGACAATGATTTTGGTAACACATTATAAATAAAGTTGAAAAGATTGATCGAGCGATAATGGTTTAGACGAATATCCCCCTCATTCTTTGGAATGAGAATGATATTAGTAAAGTTGATTCTTTGCAAGTTTTTGATTGACTCGAAGAATTATTTTGACTGCTTTATAAATGTCTTTCATAATCTCCCAAAATGATTGGAAAAAAGCTCCCATGAACTCATCGAGGCCTTGCACACTCTTTGTATCAAGCTCAAAAATGGTACCATTGATTTTTTCTTTTGTCCCTCCCTTCGAAGCGCTTAATTATCTTTAGTTTAGACTTTAGAGAGAGAGAGAGAGATGCCTCTTCAAAGTCTCCCTGTTATGATGCCCACTGGTGAAGAGCTTTGTGAAATATTCAATAACCTTAACTTTGGTATCTTCCATTCTGTGAATCAATGAGTCATCATCATATATGTAATGACCAGAACTGGGACCTCTCAAGTTTGGGTTCGTGGACATCACTTCTCAGAGTTAAATCACCAAAACAACCTAAAAAATGAGCTATTTTTTTTAACAAGTAATAAGGTATCATCATTGCTTAAATGAAAACTTCACCAAAACAACCTTAAAACTGAGTTCTTTTTTTTAACAAGCAATAAGGTCACATCATTGCTTAAATAAAAGCTCAATGAATAGGTTTATTCTAACAAGAATATCAAACCATCCATGTTTATCAACTGAAAAGTTCAAATACATGTTTATAATAGAAACTGCATATATTAAATGAATTAATCCACAATATTTCAGGTCACCAGCAATCAAGTTTGAGTCCACGAGTCATGTCCGCTTCACCGCAGTGCTTCTCGATACTATAGTTAGAACCAAGCGAAGGTGAGTCTAAAACTCAATAAGATTCAATTTACAAATATAAGACACGACTGTTACAACTGTAATGAACTCTATGCTCCTAGTATGAGTTTAGTTTTCTAACTAGCACACATGTTATTTACATATTTTATCTCTCTTCTTACTTTTTTCATATCTTTCCTGAAACCATCCCTTATTTCTCGAATAGGCATTTCTCAATGTCATCCTCCAAGCTAATCAGTTATTTTAAAAATAACATCTTGGAGTGTAGCAACCCAAGTAGACAACTCCAGAGCTACAGTGTTTGCCAAACATATGAACCACTCCACAAACAACATAGTCCAAATCGATTCAGAGTATAGACTTTCAATTGTTGCAGCTTTACTTATCGGTTGCAAGCCAAAAAGCCTAATATACTCATCGATGGCTAGTCAAAGAACCCAAAGGGCTATACCTGACTTAAGGTGTCTAAGGAGTTATGCTTTCCCCCAAGGTTTATGGTTCATGCTACTTTCTACAGGTGTCTAAATAGGCAATGTTTCCACCCATAAGGGTGACGTAAGAATTCCTCAAGTTCTCAGACACAAGCAAGGTACCCACACCTCTAACAAAGCCCTAGACTATGTCCTCCCTAGTAGAGTTCTTTTATCTCTCTTTGTGTTGTTACCCTAAGTACATTATTCATTTTTTCAGTATTAGTGTATTATATAATTTTAAATGTATGTTGACTAACTAATGTTCAACATATGATCATATAGACATACTAAAATTTTAGGGATAACAATCCATCACAAAGGTACATTATCAATTAATTATGCCATGACACTTATAATACCCCTCCTCAGGTATAAGCATGACATTCTCAAAATAAATCATATTCTGAGAAACCTGAAACTCTACCTCATTTTCTCAAAGTCTAGCATTTCTTTCTATTTTTTGCAACATATTACATGTATCCAACCACTATCCTCATTTTCACAACAAGCACATTTGTGATACAAGTCATATCATGTGATAACATTAAGACGTGATTAAGTATTAAGATAAACAATATAATATGTACCACAATCCACATACATCTTATTCAAAGTATCAGAAATATAGATTCTAAAGCATGCAATTTAGTCGATCTATTCATATACATGAAATAATCAGCATACTTCTAAATCACATAGAATCTCTCATTTATCTAGGAAGTTATTTGCAAATATTTTCTTACCTAGAATGCAAGACTCGATAGATCACTCTACAGTCGAATCCCAGTAGTCATTCTTGACCAACTGAACCATGTTTATCTAACGATTGGGGGATAGTTCCCTGTGAGTGAGAGGTTGGGAGATTAAACCCTAACCCTACCCTCTCACACTCTTTTTTCTTCTTTTTGATAAGCTGGATTCAGTGAACCTAACCCAGACCCAGCTTGGTATGGGTTCAGTTCAAACTAAACCTAACTGTTTTACTCCCTAATAGACTAGATCTAAATCCAATCTATTCTAGTTTGGATCCCAAACTTAACAGATGTTCAATCTCTATTTCATATACTGGATCTAAATCTATTACGATCGATCCAAAATTGATTTATTCTGATTTGGTACCAAATGGATCCAAACCCGATCCAGTTTGGGTTTGGTGTGAACTAGACTAAACCTGATCCATTTTGGGTTTGGTCCAACTACACCCATACCTTATCTATTCTGGGTTTAGTCCAAACTGGATCCAAACCTGATCTATTCTAGGTTTGGTCTAACTAGATCCAAACCTGACCTAATTCATGATAGGAAACTCAAACAACCACTCTCTTAATTTTTTCTATGTATATATATATTATTTTATTTATAACCATACTCTGTCCGAGACTCACCCAGACCGAGTTGATCTGGGTGCGGACCCATTTGATCCGGTGGTCTGTGTTACACCTAGATTGAGGTCTTGGTCGAGTCGATTTGGTCAAAACCAAACTGAGTCGGTCCAAGGTTTCATAAACTTAGTCAGAGAGTGCATCTCTCTATCTTGCCCTATTTATTGACTGAACTCAGTCTAGGTTACACCCAAATCGAGTCAGTTTGTTATGCAGACCGAGACATAGAGCTTGACTCTCTATCTCGCATCTTTATTTGACCAAACTCAGTCTCAGTTTCACCCAGACTAAGTCGGTTTGTTCTGCAAGTTGAGACCATTTTACATGTGATCAGACTCGGTCTGGGTGAACCCAAACCAAGTCGTTCTAAAGTGAGTTGAGACAAGCTCTCTATCTCACTCCTCTCTTGACCTGACTCTGTCTGGGCAATCCCAAACCGAGTTTGTCTGCTTACAAGCTCTCTATCTCGCTTCCCTTTTCTGACCTGACTCAGTGTAGGTGATCCCATATCAAGTTAGTCTGTTTTAGCTCTCTGCCTCACTCCCTTTTCGATCTGACTCAGTCAGGGTGTGCCCAGACCATGTCGGCCTTGTTTGCAGTTGAGACAAAGAGCAAAAAGCTCTATGTCTTGCCTCTAATCTCGACCAAAGCCAATTTGGCAATCCCCCCCCCCCCCCCCCACCACCACCACTTTATTTTTATTATTACCTTCTACCTCATCCTCTCTCCCTCTCGTCCAATGGTTCACCCTTGCATTTGTCAACCCTTCTTTCGTGATGACCGGTGCAAACAACCACCATGGTTGTCAGTGTCGTCTCTCTCCCTCACTTAAATGAAAAACAACAGAAGGGGAGGGGTTTTATCTGTCAATGGCGGCGACCTCCCATTATTCTTTTTTTTGAGAAAGAGAGAGGCTTGAGAGCCTCTTGTATAGAGATTTCAAAGGCACCACTTTTAAAGGTGAGGCCTCTCCCACTTCCCTCACTTCAGAAAGGAAAAGTCCTCTTAATATCTCATAATTATGGGGCTTCTTCCTCTCTCCCACTTTCCACATAAATGAGGAAGGTTGGGAGAGGGAGAGCCTCCCACTACCGTGACCTAGCAAAGCCGGGTGGCTCGAACCCACCTAGCTTGGCTAGATCCAATTTTGGGCCTCCTCCCGTTTGCTCTTGGTTATTTTAATTCTTGATGGAGCTTTCCTTAAAGGTCAATCCATCAACAACAACATTCTTTTGTCCCATGAGATTATCGACTCCCTCAAACATAACAAGAAGAAAAATGTGGTGTTTAAAACTAATTTTGTGAAAGCATATGATAGGGTTGAATGGGACCCTTTGGAAGACACTATTATTTTTTAGTTTCAACAAAGTGTGGGTGGAGAAGAAAATGACTTGTTTGTGTACCCCCCATTTTTTTTAGTCATTAAGGCAGAAGCAGATCTGTTTTGGAGCAAAAAAGAGATTTGACAAGGAGACCCAATGTAGTCATTAATGCAAAAACCTTAAGATCAGTTTTGGAGCAATAGAGAGAATTGACAAGGAGAGCCAGTGTTGGTGACATAGAGGCTTTCTAGAAACCTCAATTGGGCAGAGCAACATGACAGGATCACCTCAGTGTCAACAAGGAGTTTTGCATGGATGCATTCTTTTTATGGAGATGACACTTTTCTTCTTGAAAGACAAGAAGCAATGCATCCAAAATTTCTTATTTATCTTGAGGAATTTTGAAATGGCTTTTGGACTCTCGATAAGTGCTAATAAATTTGTATTTATATCTTTCAATCTAAGCCACCAACACATTAGCCAAATTAGAAGATTCAACGGCTAGCAGCATATGGATCTCTCAATCCCCTACCTAGGTGTACCTTTATTTTATGGCAAACTGTGCAGAAACATGTGTGAGAAACTATTGTCAAAACTCAGAAATAGAATGGAGATATTGAATAGGAAAATGTTGGAGAGGTCGGCCTGAGTGACCCTTATAAGATTAATATTATCTTCTTTTCCTATATACTGGTTTTCATGCTTTCCTCTAGCAAGACTGAAAAAACCAATAACATTTTCATTTGTCTACAAATTGACCGAGGAAGATGGGGTGGGCATAAGAAGTTTATATGAGTTTGATAGAACATGTTTGTCTAAGCTGGCATGGGTCATAGAGACACATGGGTCTGGTTGGTTATAGTAAAATACATTAATAGAGAATCGATGTGGTCCCCCAAAGCCTCTTTGCCCACATCTTTCACTTAAAAAAGGGCTAGAGTGGGAGTGGTTGCCCTTGTGGAAGTAGGGATGGCAATAGACTGGGGGGAAACATGGCCTCATCCCGCCTCACCCCGTTTAGACCAGGGATAGAGGTTAAAACCAAAACCCGTGTAGGGATGGAGGCAGGGGTGAACTTATGCTTTCTCCCACCCCGTCCTATATCCATCCTCATTCCCCACCATGCCCCATCCTCGATCCTTCTTTAGAGATGGTAGTGGATCGAGCAAAAACAGAACCCTGCCCCTCCTTGCCCTGTTTGGATTGGGGATGTAGGACATGAAACAAGGATGGAGGTAGGGATGGAGGTTAAAATCAAAACCCATACGAGTATGAAGGCGAGGATGGAGGGTAGGATTTTGAGACGGGGTGGGGGTGGAGACCTTGTCCCCCGCCCCCACCCCAGTCCACTGCCATCCCTAAGTGGAAGGAGTTTAATGGAAGGTAGGTTATGGCAACATTGTGGAATTTTGGTTTGATCCTTGTTGCATCTCATAAAACACCTATCCATCAACACCCAATTAGTGATGTATGAGTCTCGCCATTTTGTTCAATTATGTGGTCATTGAGACAGACAAAATATTTCTCTAGTTAGAGAGGAATTGAGACTTCTCGAGGATATCCAGAAAGGCATACAAGAATACAGGTGATACCTAGAAGCAGTAGACTCTTTTCATTTGGAAAGAGAGAGTTCAATTATCGATTGGGGGCATATGGAACCTGATTAGAGAGAAAGGAACCCAAGATCCCATCTACAGAATTATTTGAAATTTTTTTGCCACCCTAGAGCTTCTATGATCGTCTTCTTCGCAGTGGAAGAGAAGCTACTAACTCAGAAAAGGTTAAAAAACTTTGGTTTCTCTCTCCCAGGTAGATGATGTCTCTATAAAGTAGATGAAGAAACCTCTCAACACATGTTCCTATCATGCAAATGGACACGGGCTTTGGATGGAAGTTTGCTCTATGTTCAACATTAAATGGAATCCCAAGAGAGATCTAAAACTCATCTTTTTATGGTGGGCGAACATAGGTTTGAAGCCGATTGAAATTAACAAGAGCAGGGTTGATGCCTTCTATATAGTAGTTTGGGAAACTTGGAAAACTAGAAATGAAAATTTTCTTTTATAGTGTGCCCATTTGATTGACAAAAGTTCTTTGCTACTAGCCACTCCACGAGGCCAAGGATAGGGTCGAACTGTCATTCCATGATTTGCAATCGGGAGGGTGTTGTGTGTTCTCCCCTGAAGACACACTATTTGCTACAGTGCGTGTTCGGGGGTCCGAATGAGTGCCACGTATATAAGCACGTGGGGCTCGTATTCCTGTGTGTATCGACATCACTTAGCATCGGAGTTCGGTGTGGTTGCAAAGACTTAAGTACCCTTTCCTGCTATTCTCACCATGAAACGACAGTTTAAAAAAAGGACAAAAAAGTCCTCCATTCAAAAAAAGGAAACGACGGTTCGAGAAAAGGACAAAAATGTCCTGCATCCAGAAAGTCGAGGATGATGTTAACTCTTCAAAGTCCAAACGTTTCATTTCCCCTCTAAGCAGTAAACTTTTGCACCATCTGTTGTAACAGGAGCACCCTTTGACGATGCACCCTTTATCGTCATCTGCTGCCACCAGAGCAGCCTTTGTTGTCATCTCGAGTCTAGGTTCCTGCCTTGTTTTTTAGCTTGTGTTACAACACATTGCCACCTTCTCATTCCTGCCTTGTGTTACAAAACATTCTCGGGTTCGTGATCGACTGGTTCGATCATTGGTGGGCGTCATAAAGGCATTTGTTGGCCATCTCTTTTTACAGTCTTCTCTTCTTTTTCGTTGTCGTTAGGCAGTATGGAAGAAAGCAATGACGCACAAACATTCCAACAAGTGTCATTAAGGCATTGTGAGTACCTTTCCATGTCATCATGCTATTGTTGAAGAACATATGTCGTCGTGAGTGCCATTAAAGTGTTGTTTTGTTTTTGCAAGTGGATCTTGTCCTTTTGATGGTTGGAAACTTAACGATATTTGTAAGATGCTGGGACCTGTTGACAAGAATGTTTGTTTACAAATGCGAGGAAGGGCCTCTACCCCATTCAGTATCGTCTATTCACTCAATATATGCAATGTATCGCAAATCGCGATTGTAGTAACATACTACCGATTTGTGAGATATTGTTTTGTTTGTTAATATCGATTTGAAAGCTATTATGCTGAATTTTTGTATCGATTTATAATATATTTTGTGATATGTATATCCATTTGTAAGATATTATGTGTTTTGTAGTGTCGATTTGTAAGCGATTATGCTGAATTGTCGTATCGATTTGTAATATATTATGCGATATGTATATCGATTTATAAGATAGTATGTGTTTTCTAGTATCGATTTGTAAGATATTTGTAGAAAGAATTTTAAAACGTGTTCATGCGAAAATACATTGTTGTGCCCTTGCGGTGGTGATTTTTGTATTCAAATAGCTGCTCATTTAGCGATTTCTATTGAAATCACTTCACAATGTCGTAGATATAATTAAATCGTTGTCACGTGAATCGCTATCATCAACACACATATACTACAAATCGTTTCTTTTATTGGCATGGTAAATAACAACTCGATGCATAGTATAAGCAAATGACAAATCGTTGTTGTTTTTATACTATGATCCATTCAATCATTTCTTTAACTTACTTAACCTTATCGGTATCCATTGTTATATGCATCTTGAATAAATTGTAGTAAACATATGCGTTGGCTAACGCAAATTGATATCTTTCTTATAACAGTGGTGAGCTTATCATCTGGTTGTAATGAAGATTATCTATCTCAATCATTGAAAAGTTATGGAGAAGTGAACATATGTACTAATGACGCACCTGAAGAATTGAACATGTGCACTAATGATGCACATGATAAGAAGGGTGCAGGCATTGGATTCACTCTTGACTTGAATGTTCTAGCAGAAGAAATGTAATTCGATAATGAGGTAGACGATCATGACACTACACTTGATAAAGGTGCAGGCACTAGGAATGTACATGATAGTACACCTAGCTCTGTTCTCGTAGAAGAAATGCAGTTTAATAATGAGAAAGCTGCATATAAATTTTACAATGATTATGCCTTAAAATTTGGTCAATTTGTTTAATGAATCAATCATTTCATATACCGCCAATTAAATTAAAAAATATCATTTCATATCTCCTTTTACAAAACTAGTCAACGAGATAGGATATATCAATCAAATTGTGATAGCACGTATCATGTCAATTTATTTTTTCATCCTCCTTTTCATCTTTTAGCAGTCATTGTGTAAATTGCGATACAAAAATCGTTAACTTAGACAAAGCTCGTCAAAGCAAATCGCGATAGAACAAATCATTGCAGCGAAATCGATTTACAAATGTGACTTAAATCGGTATCAAGTTGTAAATCGATTTGTATTTAAGAAGTAACCTCGATTTTTACTTTATCTATTCTAAACATCGTCTCATTTTTTTTATTTTAGTTTTCTGCCTTTTATTAATCAGTCATTGTGTAAATTACGATAGAATATATTGTTCACATAGACAAAGCTCGTCAACCTAAACCCTAAACCCCAATCCCTAAACCAAAAACCTATAAACCTAAAACACAAAGCTCGTCAATCACGATATTATATATTGATATTATTCACAAAGACAAACAAAGATATATGGTTGTCGCGATAGCTTCTTAAATATAAATCGATGTTATTTACAACCACATTCATTTACCAAAATTATTATTATAAATACAAATCGATTGTTATCTAAACCCTAAATCCTACAACTTAAACCCTAAGCCCTAAAACGTTAAGCCTAAACCCTTAACCCTAAACCTAAATCCTAAAACCTAACCCTAAACCCTTAACCCTAAACCCTAAACCCTAAACCCTAAACCCTAAACCCTAAACCCTAAACCCTAAACCCCAAACCCTACTACCTAAACCCTAAAACCTAAAACCTAAATCACGTCGATTTGTAGTTATAAAGTTACCGCAACCTCCAACGTCGTGGCCTAATAACAGTGAAATCTACTTGCAACTGTTATTAAACCAGTATCAAGTTGTAAATCGATTTGTAGTTTACTAATAAATATTGTGTCGATTCATTTTTCCTTCCTCTTTTTTATCTTTTATCAGTCATTGTGTAAATCCTGATACAAATCTTTTCCGCTTTATGTCTGTGGTTATACAAATCGTTACAGTGAAATCGATTTGCAATTGTTACTTAAATCAGTATCAAGTTGTAAATTGATTTGTAGTTTACCAATAAACATCGTGACGATTCATTTTTCCTTCCTCTTTTTCGTCTTTTATCAGTCATTGTGTAAATCGCTATATAACATATCGTCGACATAGACAAATCCTGTGAAAGCAAATCATGATAAGACAAAAGTTTTTCAACCTTTTAACAATGTTTGTACAAATCATTTTAGCCTTTTATCAATCATTGTGTAAATCGCGATGGTATAAATCGTTTCACACATAAGAAGAAGAATAAAGAAGTAGGATAAGAAAATAGAATGACATAAGAAAAAGAAGAAGAAGAGGTACATATGCCTAATATAAGAAAAAAGGTACGACATAATGTTTGTGCAAATCACGACGGGAAGACCGTAAAAGCAATCGCTTTGTTCACACCGGTAATTGCTTTTATGATTTTCATTTACAAAGAGTGAACATTACAACGATTTATTAACAATACACAATGCTAATCACTTTTATGATTTTCATTAACGAAAGGCGAACAGTACACTGATTTGTTCACCGTACACATCGTTAATCCTATTTGCTTTTAGGATTTTTATTTGCGAAGGGTGAACATTACAATGATTTGTTCATTGTACACAACGCTAATCGCTTTTAGGATTTTCATTTACGAAGCGCGAACATTACAACGCTTTGTTCATTGTACACAACGGTAATCGATTTTAGGATTTTTATTTACGAAGGGCGAACATTACAATGATTTGTTCATTGTACAAAATGCTAATCACTTTTAGGATTTTCATTTATGAAGGGCGAACATTAAAATGCTTTGTTCACTGTACATAACAATAATTGCTTTTACGATTTTCATTTACGAAGGGTGAACATTACGACGATTTGTTAACAGTAAACAACACTAATCGTTTTTACGATTTTCATCAACGAAGGGCAAACAATACACCGATTTGTTCACATAGACAAAGTTCACAAAAGCAAATCACGATAAAAGAAATACTATTTGCAAAATGATGTATACGTCAAAGACAACAATTTGCCTTTGCTACAAATAAGAGTCCAACTTATTTGCATGTTTAGTAAAATTGAAATTTTATTTCAACTCAGAGAGATTTACATAATTTGTATATAGTCTTACAAAATTTTGTATACAAAATTTGGTATACACAGTCTACAAAATCTGTTAGAAATCTTTGTACATCATATTACTCCTAGGGAGTCGCGTTGTTCGTTGCCTTATAAGTATTCTTGCCGGATGAATTTTTTTCTCTTCCGCAATTAGAAACTCTGTCAATTTTTGGCATAGTTCTGTGCGAAATCTAGGTATATCATTCTGCAACAAAAAGGTAATGTCACACCAATATATAAATTGAGTCATCAATAATAGAGGATAATAAAACATGTTTAAGTGTAGAGCATACATCATCAAAATTAGGTTCTTATCCATTGTATATTGCTTTAATATACTTCATTACAAATACACCACAATCGACGCCATTATTTTATAAAGGAGCATGTTGTGCATAGCATAAGCTTCAATCGCCAATGTCGACACCCAAAATGTCTTTGACGAATCCCTCATGTAGTTAATGCAGAATCAAGTAAATTCTAGGCTACCGTACAAGATATGATACACATAAATTTAACCACATCATTATATGTTACAACCGCCTCTCCAAGTATATAATAATACAAATTATTCCATTCATTAAACAATCACCAACATTACAAATTGGCGCAATATTTGGCTTCATAAGTAAACATCGTTGTAAGATTTAGCAAACTTAAGTACAAATTGAGGTAACTTCATAAATACACATCGCTAGTGCTTTAAATGTATAAATCATTGTTGCTTCAAACTTATAAATTGTTGTATAAATTGCAACCTTCATAAGTACATATCGTTGTAACGTTTGGCTTCATACATAAACATTGTTGTACGATTTATCAAACTTAAGTACAAATCGTGATAGTTTCATTAAATCGTTATTGTTTCAAACATATAAATCGTTGTTGCATCGAACATACAAAATGCTACTGATTTAAATGTATAAATCATTCATGCTTCAATCATACAAATCGTTGTAAAAATTTAGCATTCATAAGTACATATCGTTGAAATGTTTGGCCTTCATAAGAATAAATTATGCTAACTGTTTTTTGACGCCCATAAGGTGGATATGTACAAATCGATTTGTTTCAGTATGAAGACGGCCACCCAGTTGTAAGATTTAGCATTCAGATTTACAAATCGATTTGTTTGCATAATGAAACCTTGGTAATCCGACAGTGGAGAAGAAACACCCAGAAGGTAGATGCAGCTGATGGTGGCAACGATGTTGCCACTGCGCAGACGACGACAAAGGATGCTCCGACGGCAGCAGACGACGACAAAGGGTGCTCCGGCAGCAGTAGACAATGATAAAGGGTGCTCCGGCGGCAGTAGACGATGGCAAAGGGTGCTCTGGCGCAGACGACGACAATGGAGGGTTCGATGGCAGCATATGACGACAATGGAGGGTTCGATGGCAGCATACGACGACAAAGGGTGCGTCGTCAAAGGGAGCTCATGTTACAACAGATGGTGCAAAAGTTTACTGCTTAGGGCAAAAATGAAACGTTTGGACTTTGAAGAGTTAACATCATTCTCGAATTGGCGTTTCACTTTTTTATATGGAGGATCTCGAACCATCGTTTTCTTTTTTTTGAATGGAGGACATTTTTGTCTTTTTCTCAAACCGTAGTTTCATGACAAGAATGGCTCGGATCGACGTTTCACTTTTCAAGATATAGAGGATCTCACACCGTCGTTTCACTTTTCTAGATGGAGGATATTTTTGTCCTTTTCTCAAACCATCGTTTCATGGCAAAAATGGCTGGAAAGGGTACTTAAGTCTTTGCAACTGCACCAGATTCTGATGCTAAGTGATGCCGACACACATGGGGATACGAGCCTCATGAGCTTTTATACGTGGCGCTCATTGGGACCGGTGTGTCTTTGGGGGGGAACATATAACCTGCTTTGTTTGCAATTAGATACATTTTCATTATCTTGCAGGTCTAGCGGTACTTTCTCGGGTAAATCTTCTATCCAAAGCATTATTTTATTGAAAAAACAAAAATGTAGGTTGTGAGCCCTCTTTTTATTGTATAAAAAAACTATTTTTTATTAGAACGAAAGGTTGCTAAAAAGGGACTGGAAGAAGCCACAAGATGCATGCCTCTAGCTAAAACATACTCTGAAATGACCTACCATAATAACAATGAACTGTTTACAAATCTATCTTATATATTCTTCTTCCTTAACCTTTTTTTATAATCTTTTTATTTGAATTATTTCAAACCTTAATTTATACAATCGAAACAAAATAATAGTGAATTGGATGATTCTTACTTGATGATCCAAGGAGTTCTATTTTGTTTTTGTTTTTTAAAGGGGGTTAGGCAGACCCTTACTAAATATCTCTTAAGCCTCATGTGGGAACCTGGGTCTTCAGCTTGGCACAGGACCCCACTTACCCCATGGAATTCTTACTAGATGATCTAAGTTATATGGTAAGTTATTTGTATATAGAAAAGAGGCAGTAGACCCCATCGATTTTTTCGTGCTTCAACCCTGATGGTGAGGCTATAAAGCATAAATAAATAAAATTAGGATTTGTTCAAGAAAAGTTAAACGTGTGGTGGTGGTGGAGGGTGCTAAGCTCATCGGTTAACAAAGCATCGAAATCGATCCAGTGAAAATACGTGCAATAAAAACCAAAATGCCTCCTCCCAGCAGCATTAAGGAGTAATGAAACTTACAGGCACGTTTTGTCCTCAATTTATACTTTTTCATGTACCTTATCCCTAAAGGATGAGACAGGCAACCAAAGAATCACTGCTCACAGTCTGTGATCATATCATGGGTCTTCTACAAAACTCAGTTCACCCTATCACCATAAAATTAATGGAGGTCTTTCTCCTTGTGGGAACCCCCAACAAAGAGTGGCTAAAGAACATTCAAGAAATATTTCAGGGAGCATGGCATATAGGCTATTCTATTCAAGATCATGAAGGCCGTTTTGTCAAGGTCGACTGCTTCTCAACAAGATCCTCGATAGAGGAGGGAGAGTGGTCGGCATGGGGATTAATTCTGCAGGATATTGGTAGGATATCCAAAATTATTATAGAGAATGGAAGACCTAGAAAGAAAAAGTCATGAAGCCCGGGAAGGTAGGGGAAACATGTCAAAGTGCCCAGCTCACATTATTGAGATTTTGTATAGTTTTGATTGGTGCAAATTCAAACTGCACATAAAAAACACTAATTTTTTTGTCAAAACTTTAGCCAAAATGCCCAGATCAAGGATGATGAAGTCATGGAAAGACCATCCCCCTGATTGGCACCCTTTTGTAGGCAAATCTGATTTTTTTGTAAAGATGTTATTGTCACGTGCTTATTTCTTTCTTAGGTCAGTGTGGCCTGACGGTCCTTCTTTATTGTCGCAAGCCTTCCGATCGTTCACTCGCAACTAATTTATCACGGGCATAAAATACTTCACAAACCTACAACGCACCAAGTTGCGAGTGAGCGACCGGAAGGCGTACGATGGTAAGGAAGGAGCATCGCACCATACTGGTCTATTGAAGAAATAGGCCCGTGACAGTTATAGTGTGAAGAATAAACCGATAAGAGTCTGCCAATTCCCAGCTTGCATATCGAAAAGAAAAAGAAAAAAAAAAGGATTAAGAAAAGAAGAAAAATATAAATGTTTAACGGGACATCACAAGTTCGAAACTCATGGGTGAGTGTCGATTCTTCTCCCAATATTACCACACAATCAAGCACAATTTTGTAAATAGATATTGAAACTTGTTCAACATTATTTAATTGAATAGTTGCCTCAGTTCCAAGTTTATGGAAATCCTCCACTTCAATTGATCTTTTTTACATGAAAGACAAACATAAAATAACTAATTAAGTATTTTATTAATAGTGGTCCCAAGTTTAAGTGGATCATGTTTTACGAAAAACATGATCAAACAATTTCCAACATGGTCCTTGTGGGTTAGATCTGTTAAGGAAAGAGAATCAGTTTGTGGTCCAGATCCGGATAATGATCCAGGTAATGAAGATAAATGTAGCAAGAGTCCTACACTTGAGAGGAAATTATATTCAGCTAAAGATAGGAAGGATTGACTTAGCAAATATGATGGTGATAAGGATATGTGTAATAGCTGGAGATTCCTCTAGAGAGTCCCATCGTCTACACCTCTTGTATATATGTTTTCATTGTTTTCATGATGAATGAGAGAGAGAGAGAGAGAGAGAGAGAGAGTTACATGCCGTGGACGTAAGTTTCATCCCGGAACTGAACCACGTTATATTGTTTTGTGTGGTCTGTGCATGAGTGTTTGTTCCTATCATGGTATGAGAGTTATAATAAAATTAACATCTTTGTGCTTTATTCTGGTTCATGATCTCCATTGATCCTTCAGTGTTCAGTCAGATTTGTGAGTGTTCTTCTTCATGGCAACTCAATCAAGTGTGTTTGAATCTGCTTTAGGTTCTCTAATGAGCCAAAGCCCTGTTATACAATGGAACACCTTTTCAAGCTTAATTTTCATTCAGCTTGATAGGAATAATTATCTCCTTTGGCGTTCACAGACTGAATCTGTTATGAACAATCAGGATCTGGTTGATCGATTGTATCCGGTCCCAAAAATGTATCGTGATGATGGAAAGGGTGGATCAACTACAATCAAGACAGAATATCAATCATGGCGACGTGTGGACCAACTCACCTTGAGTTGGATCAAAGTTACAATATCTGAATCAGTGTTAAGTCAGATAATCAGAATCCTATTTGTTCGGGAAGCTTGGAGTCAAACCTGCAATTGTCCAGGGCGAGGTAGTACTTGTGAGAGTTCGGCTTGCGACTTTCTTTAGCAGTTTGATGGATGTTAAATACCATTTGGATGGGTCACCTTCTATTCTCAAAAGTTCGTATGCCTCACAGCCATATTTACCTATCCTTCAGCTTAAAAGATCAACTCAGGAAGGGAGAATTGGGGACAAGTCAGATTAATTAAATAAGGTCAAGCTTTTTTGCGACTCACTGTGGGGACATTGGAGAGGAGGTGAGTGATTGAGACCTTGTTCAATGAACAGTCAATGGTCTGCCCATTGAGTATGAAAGTTTCATCACCACCGTGACTGCTGCCCAAGACCTACCATCATTCGTTAATTTCTTCAATATGCTACTGAATCAAGAATGGAGATTAGCACTGTTAAGACCCAAACAAACTCAACCCGTTGAATCGAATGCCAACGCGTTCTTTGGTGAGCGGGCATGGCTGAAATCAATTTCGAGGACACGGCAAAAACAATCGGGGGCGTAATATATGTCTGCTGATGATTAGAGTATGACAGGAAAATCAGATAATAGCTCATGAGTTGGATCTATCATGGTTGGAAACGGGTTGCATGTTGGGGCGACTAGTTTGGGTAATATTCAGCTTCACACTCCAGATCGTAAATTCATTCTTAAAAATGGTTTGCATGTCCCTGAAATAAATAAAAAATACTATCTATAGAACAATTTACTAAGGATAATGACATTCATTTTTCTCTAATTCAGATTTTATGGTTAAGGATCGTATGACAGAGAAAATCCTCCTAAGCAGACCGATTGAAGATGGTCTTTGTCCCATGATCCCATCAAGTGTGCTGGTAGGAATAATGAGGTGGCTCTCGGTATGCTCGGTGAAGCTCTTAATGGTGTTGGTGTTTGGACATCTTTAGTACAGTGGCATAAGAGATTGGGTCATCCCAACTCCTGCAAGTTTTTAAATTCTAAGAATCAGCTTGATTATTCTGACGTGTTAGCTAGACAAAGTTTGTGAACATTGTTTGATTTCCAAGGCTCAGATATTACCTTTTCAATATAGTACCCTTCAAGTTGTGCATGCTGACCTTTGAGGACCTTCTCCTGTTACATCTCGACAAGGATATAAGTATTATTTTTGTTGATTGATGAATTTAGTCACTTTTCGCAAAAATTTGAAACTTTAGCAACAACAACAACAACAACTACGCCTTCATCCCAAAACAATTGGGGTCAGCGATATGAACCAAAAAGAAATTCATTATGGGTCTTCCACATGAATCCTTTTCCTCCAATCATTTCTATCCAACGCCATGTCCTCGGTGAGGTTCAAAGCATTCATATCCTTTCCTATCATCTCCATCCAAGTCTTCCTAGGCCTACCCCGACCTCTTTTAACTAATATATTTTCCCATTTCTCCAACCTTCTAACTGGAGCATCATTAGGCCTTCGCCGAATATGTCCAAACCACCGTAAACGATTCTCTCGCATCTTAGCATGTTTCAAAAATTTTAAATTGATTATTGAGAAACAACTGGGGTCATCTATAAAGCAATTTCAATGTTACAGTGGTGGTAAATTTACAAAGAATATCTATATTTCTCCTCCCCCTCCACCACACACACACACAACAGCAAAACGATCTTGCAGAACGCACTTTGTTGAGACTGGGTTGAGTTTACTTTCTTGCTGGTTACTTCTAATGCAATACTAGATTCAGTGGGGGATCCAGGATTTTGCTTAAATGGGGCAAACAAATTTTATAATAAAATAAAATATAAAACTAAAATATAAAGGAGGGCAATATAAATTTTTATATTTTGCTTAAAGGGGGCAAAAAAAACTATAATAAAATAAAATATAAAACTAAAATATAAAAGGAGGCAATATAAATTTTTATATTTTGCTTAAAAGGAAGCAAAAAAAAATTATAATAAAATAAAATATAAAACTAAAATTTCAAAATGTGTGAATGACTAAGATACTTGTGCTTAAAAGGGGGCAAAAAATTTTTAAACTATAGGAGGGGCTCGAGCCCCTCCTCGCCCCGACCCTGGGTTGATGCTTTCCATACCTCTGTTTACTTCACCAATCATGTCTCTTCTTTCAACCTCCAAAAGAAATCTCCTTTTGAAATCTTTTTTAAACACCAACCAAATTACTCATTACTTTATCCCCACTTAGTCCCATATAACTTGAACAAATTTGAACCCAAACCAAGGCTTGTATTTTTCTTGGTTACTGTGCTTATCTAAGGGCTACTTGTGCTATTACCCCATCAACTGTCGCACATATATTTCTCGTAATGTTATTTTCAATGAAACAAACTTTATTTACTCTAGATCTATCACACCCCTCATAACCTCTAAGATCACCAAATGGATGCGTGATCATCACTCCACTACCTCTCCCCCTACGTAGCTCCCTCCTCTATCAGCTCTAACTGTGCTGCCTGCGCCGATACCTTATCATGAACCGTCCTCTTCACAAGCCTCAAGTGAAGCTATGAGTCCCATTATGGCTTCCCCCTTTGAATCTGCCTCTTCAATTATGAGTAGTTCAAGTGATTCCTCTTGACCCACAACCTCACATTCCTCCTCCGGTTCAAACCCGAACCCCTCACATGATTACCTGCTTTCAAAATAAAACCCTTAAACCCAAGACTTTCCTTCCAATACCCATTGCCCTATACATTTTGATTTTTCTCAAGGTCAAGAACCTACCTCTTTCACCAAAGCCAATAAGCACCCCGCAATGGCTGTTGGCTATGGCCGATGAATTCAATGCTTTGATTCATAATCTCATGTGGTTGTTGGTTCTTCCTGAATCCTCACCCGTCTCAACACATGATTGATTGTAAATGGATTTTCAAGGTTAAAAGACGTTCAAATGAGATTCTTGAGTAATATAAATCTCTTCTGATTGCCAAAGGGTACAATAAATAGGAAGGGTTAGACTATTTTGACACAATCAAGCGTACCACCATTCAGGTTACTCTTACTCTTGCAGTGAGCCAAGGATGGCCAATTCACTAGTTGGATGTACATAATGTTGTCTTACATGTTAATTTATCATAAGAAGTTTACATTAAGCAACCACTTGGTTTTCGTGACCCAAGGTATCCTTACCATGTTTGTCGATTAAAGAAGGCTTTCTACGGTCTTAACCAAGCACCTTGAGCTTGGTTTCAACGCTTGAATGAGTTTTTGTGCTCTCTTGGTTTTACTGCCTCGAAGATGAATACATCTTTAATTGTGCTCTGTTCTTCAAAATTTATAGTGTTTGTGTTAATTTATGTTAATGATATCATTGTCATCGAAAACTCCACATCTTATATTAGTCATTTGCTTGAATTTTTTGCTCATGAATTTGCTATCAAAAATCTTGGTTTGCTCCATTACTTCTTGAGTCTACAAGTCCTTAATAACCGTAATGTGCTTATACTATCTCAACAGAAGTATATAATTGATCTCCTCCATCGTACTGGCTTGGAAGTTTGCAAAACTGTTTCAACCCCTATGGTAGTTGATACAAATTTGACTGCCACTATTGGCCAGTTATTTTCTGATCCTACCATGTATTAGAGTGTTGTAGGTGCCCTCTAATACATTACCATGACTCAACCTAACATTGCTTTTGTTGTGAACAAGGTCTGCCAATATATGCATGCACCCACCGAGGAGCGTTAGGTTGTGGTCAAGTGTACTTAATTTTTACTATTTAAAGGCCACTATTGAATATGGCCTTAAATTTCAAAAATCAAATCCTTTTGTTCTTTTTGGTTTCACTGACTTGGCCGGCTGATCAGATGATCTTAAGTCAATCAATCGGTTGCTATGCCATTTACCTTGGTAACAACCTGGTTTCATAGGGCTCTCACATGCAACAAGTTGTAGCTAGATCCAATACCGAGATCAGATACAGGTCTTATGCCAATGGGGCAGCTGAACTATTATGCATCTGCTTTTTTCTCACTAAAATGGGTGTCACTTTTGTTGAGGTGCCTACTTTATGGTGTGATAATATTGGAGCCACCTGCTTAGCTGCACACCCTCTTTTTTTACAATTGAGCAAACACATTGAAGTCGATATCCATTTTATCATAGATAAAATTGCCCAGCATGAACTTCTTGTTTGATATGTGCCATCTCCCAAGCAAACTGCCGATATCTTGACTAAACCACTCACCTCTGCTAGATTCTCCTTGCTTCGTGTCTAGCTCAACATGCACTTTGCCCCTTCTGAGCTTGAGAGAGCCGGTTAAGGAAAGAGAATTGGTCTGTGGTCCAGATCCAGCTAATTCGAAAAAAAATTATATCCAGTAAGCTAATGATAGGAAGAATTTCCTTAGCAAATATGATGGTAATAAGGATACGTGTAACAACTAGAGACACTTCTAACACTACAAGAAAAATGCATATTAGCAACAAACGCTATCTGTCGCTAAGCTGCCGCTAATCCATCGCTAAACACATTAGCGACGGATAGCGTCTGTCACATAACTCTGATCGCTAAACTGCGATAGAATTTATCTGTTGTCAATCCCTCGCTAAGTAGCGACGGATTAGTGGTGGATCATGTCCGTCAGTAATCTGTAGCTAAATAGAGACTGATTTGGTTATGCAACATAATTTAATCTGTCGCTAATCTTTAACGAGGGATATGTATCTGTCACTAATGTTCGTCACCAATTTGGCTACGACCATTAGCAATAGCTTAAATTCCGTCGCAAACCAATGACTGCTTTAAATTGGCGACGGAGTAGCAACATATAATATATGCCGCTAAATTTAAAAAAAAATAAATTTTTTTTTAATTCTGAAACTCGAGAAAAAATTCTCGTTATACAATTCATATAACCTGCTTATAAAAAATAAAGTACACATAAAAAATACATATACAGGTGAAATACATTTAACACAAGTTCTAAGTTAAACAAACTTTAACAACCAAATATAGTCCTTGCCAAATTATAATTAGTTACAAGTACGTCAAACAAATAAAACAAATGAATCTAATCCTCGCCAAGATTCTTGACATCATTCTCTTCATTTTGTCGATCTGCCCCTCCCTCCATGCTTCCATCAACTATTCTACGCTGATCATCTTCAGCATCCTACAAGAGAACCAAAATGTTAGTATTTATAAACAAAATATAATGAAACAAATTATATGCAATGCATCTAATCTAATGCAACAAAGTAAATGGTTGAATGACACATAGACTAGCAATAAACTAAAGGACATTAATAGAATTCAAATATGTGTTCAAAGACTGAAAAAAAAATTATGAATAATCATGCAGATATGTGTTCTAAGGTTGTCAAAGAATGTCACAGTGATTCACGCATGCATATATGGTTTATAAGGTTGTCAAATAAATGTGTTATGTATCACAATCATGCATATATGTAAAAAAATTCCATAGTGATGAAATCATGCTTATATGTGTTCTAATGTTGTCAAAAAACTTTCATAGTGATTCAATCATGCTCATATGTGTTCTAAAGCAGTCAAAAAACTTTCATATTGATTCAATCATGCATAAATGTGTTCTAAGGAAAATTTTATAGTAATTCAATCATGCATATGTGTGTTCTAAGGCAGTGAAACAATTTCATAGTGATGAAAACATGTTTGCATGTGTTCTAAGGTTGTCAAAAAACTTTTATAGTGATTAAATCATGCATACATGTGTTCTAAGGTTGTCAAAAAACTTTCATATTGATTCAATCATGCATATATGTGTTCTAAGGTTGTCAAACAACTTTCATATTGATTCAATCATGCATATATGTGTTATGTATCATGCATATATGTGTTACAAGGCAGTAAAAAAACTTTCATAGTGATGAAATCATGCTTATATGTGTTCTAATGTTGTCAAAAAACTTTCATAGTGATTCAATCATGCTCATATGTGTTCTAAAGTAGTCAAAAAACTTTCATACTGATTCAATCATGCATAAATGTGTTCTAAGGAAAATTTTATAGTAATTCAATCATGCATATGTGTGTTCTAAGGCAGTAAAACGATTTCATAGTGATGAAAGCATGCTTGTATGTGTTCTAAGGTTTTCAAAAAACTTTCATAGTTATTCAATCATGCATATATATGTTTTAAGGTTGTCAAAAAACTTTCATATTGATTCAATCATGCATATATGTGTTCTAAGGTTGTCAAACAACTTTCATATTGATTCAATCATGCATATATGTGTTCTAAGGTTGTCAAACAACTTTTATATTGATTCAATCATACATATATGTGTTATAAGGCAGTAAAAAGGCTTTCATATATGTTAATATCATGCACATATGTGTTATAAGGCAGCCAAAAAACTTTCATAGTGATTCAATCATGCTCATATGTGTTCTAAGGCAGTCGAAAAACTTTATATGTGATTCAATCATGTGTATCATGTTCTAAGGCAGTCAATTTTTTTATAGTGATTCAATCATGCATATATATGTTATAAGGCTTTAAAAAACTTTCATATATGCTAATATCAGGCTCATATGTGTTCTAAAGTTGTCATAGTGATGAAAGCATGCTTGTATGTGTTCTAAGGTTGTCAAAAAACTTTAATAGTGATTAAATCATGCATATATGTGTTATAAGACACTAAGAAAATTTTGTAGTGATGAAATCATGCATATATGTGTTGTAAGGTTGTAAAAAAAAATTCATAGTGATCCAATCATGCGTATATGTGTTATAAGGGTGTCATAAAAAATGTATAGTGAATCAGTCATGCATATATGTGTTATAAGGTGTCAAAAAAAATCATAGTGAGGCAATCATGCATATATGTATTTAATCATGCATATACTAGCTTGAAATCTAACGACATGAAACAAATGACATGAATCTTTATACCTGACAGGCATCAGAGCTCATGTTGAATGCAGACGAAGTTTTCCTGTTCTGAAAAAAGTTGCATAACTCATTACGGACAATGTTGGGAATGACTTCATTTAAAAAGTACTGCATTTTATCCTCAAGACGCTGACAGATACCATCCCAAGACATAGCAGGGTCAATCGGACGTTGGGAGTTTATGCTGACGGGAGAACTCTGAGAGCCATGACTGCAGAAGGCAACGACTGTTGTGGTATTCATATTACTCTCAAACTCGAACACACGACCGTTTTTGGGTTCATCGGTTGCAGTCACCCATACTGCAGGATCAAAAGGCAGATGCTGAGTGGAGTCATCGTTATATCGTTATATCATTTGTTGCTCGTATGACTCCTACAAAGTAATTATTACAATATGAATTAATAATTAAGAATTACAATGTTTATAATAACATAATTCATAGTAACTTGTATATTATAATGTTTATTAATACAATAAATACATACTAATGCCGCTCTCGCCTTCTCTGATACAAAATCTTCTGTGCTCTTATGTTTATGTGTTTCAACAAATACATCCTTATAAGGCACAATGTCTCTTTTTCTGCTTTCTGTAATGTTAAATGATAAAAAAAATTGATTAATAAGTATGTAGAAATACTTACAAATTTGACTATATATATATATATATATATATATATATATTGATGAGTTACCATTTTCTTCTGGTGGCTCCCAAAAGTCCTATATTTACCTGTGTGTAGATGAGCATCGGGCATCTTCGCTCGGTTTTGTGTAGTCATTGCTAAGCGGTTTCGAAATTCATTGCCCGCCCACTTATCGCACATGCCCTTCCAATAATCTCTCTTGATAGTAGAAGGCCCATGGTCGTTCCACTGCAGCACCAGCTATTTTTTTCGTTGCAGTCTTCATATTATGTAGCATGTCGGCAAATCGATTGGCAGCCACCTTCTGCCACACTACCCTCACGTATTTCTTCTTGTTCGCAGTCGCAAAACGATGGAAAGCCTACAAATACTTTTAGAAAGTTAGCACATATTAGTATAACAAAAAATTAAATATGAAACACATTAGTTATGATAAATGATTGCATACCATGAATGAGGACATTAATCTGTCCAACACCACCGTCGGGTACTCTTTTCATTGTGCGACCGGTTCTGAAAGATGCTGCAGTAGTGACTTTCTATTTTCTCGTATTACTTCTTGTTGCTCGAACCTCACACTGCACATGAATTGATATACATTAACAATGGATTATCGATATACACTATTTATAAGATAAATATTAGACAAGTAACAATGAAATACTTACGGTCGACTATCGATATACATTATTTGAATGAGTCATTGCGTGTCACACTGAGAAGACCCTGCATTTGGTGTTGTCTCGTGATGTGTATGAGTAGCTGGTGTAGGTGGGTCATGTGTAGGTGAAACATCACCTACAGAACAATGAGTTAAAAATTCATAACTAATCAAGTATATAATTATTTAAATAATATACCTATCTAAGCATTGCATGAAAATGAAGGCTGAGTCTAATTATCACTAAGTTGGGATCCTATAAAGACGATTAACAAATAACAATGTTTATATTAATATATAAGCAAAAACATAATGAATGCCTATATTTAAATATAACACAAAGACATTTACCTAATAATGTCACACGGCCTCCACTTGGTCCTCAACCAGTGTGACCTCCACGAACCATATTCTAACAAATAAAAATGTTATTTAGATCAGTTACATGATATGCAATTTCATGAATACATATTCAAATCGAAAATAAATTTATGCAAGCATGGATACAGTCACATCAAATGTGACAATACATTCAAATCATTCATAGCATATCAATGTCAAACATCTACCTACAGCAAACACACTCCAATATTTCACTAACTACTACCACATCAAACATAGCAATACATTCAAATCCTTCATAGCACTCAAACATGTATTTCACTAGATCGAGTATGCTTCCTCATCACTTGTTTCACTTTCATATCATTCTTCTTCCTCCTCTTCTTCGTCTTTTTCGTCTTCTTCTACATTGAGTGCTCATCCACTTGATATATCATTTAGATCACATTCTTGTATACATGTGTCATCGGATAATGGAGATGTGACATGCAGACCATGTGTGACCATAAGAGAAGTCATACATATCATCTGATTGATAGTAAGCACTCTCTTCAGTAAACTTGTCTTCTTGTAATTGGTCATACTCGAGGTATAGTTTAGACTTCACCTTACAAACTGCCCACCATTCATTTCTATCTGAACTCTTATATATATGTCTTCCTGTAATTAATCCTACTTGGGGTATAATTTAGTCTCATCATCTACACCTCTTGTATATATGTTTTCCTTGTTTCCTTCCTGAATAAGACATACGAGAGAGAGAGAGAGTTACAAGTCGTGGACATAGGTTCCATCCATAGTGACAAAAGTTTTTATTGGCAATTTCTTATTTTTTAAAAACTTGTGAGAAATTGAAATTTTTTCATAAATCTCACAATTTTTTTGGCAAAATCTTGGCAATAAAAAATTAATTAAAAATTTATTTTTTATAAGAAAATATTAATAAAAATTATTAAAAAAATAAAAATATAGGATTTTTTCATGATAAATGGTTGTTTAAAACATAAATATTGTGTTTAAATCATGATATTTATGGTTTTTCATAAATCTCATGATATTTTGAAAATCTGGCGAGAAATTGTCATTTTAAACTTTCAGGCAATTTCTCGTGATATTATCGCGAGATTTTAATAAATCTCACAATATTTGTCACACTGGTTCCATCCCTAAACTCATAGCCACAAATATTGCTAAAATTATGAAAATCTCGAGATTGCCTAAAAGTTTAAAAGGGCAATTTCTCGAGAGATTTTCAAAATATCGTGAGATTTATGAAAAAAACATAAATAATGTAATTTAAACATGATATTTACGTTTTAAACGGCTATTTATCATGAACAAACTGTTTATTTTTATTTTTAAATAATTTATATTAATATTTTTATAAAAAATATTTGTTAATTGATTTTTTTGTTGTTGAGATTTTGCCAAAAAATGCAAGAATTGTGAAAAAAAAAATCAATTTCTCGTGAGTTTTTTAAAAACAAGATTGTCAAAAATATGCGAGATTTATGACATTTTTTCAATTTCTCGTGAGTTTTTGAAAAATGATATTTTGCCGAAAGAAAAAAAATGGTTTTCACTGTGCCCTAAACTGAACCACATTATATTGTTTTGTGTGGTATGTGCATGAGTGCTTCTTCCTATTAAGATCATCATATAGGATACAAAAGAAGCTATAGATATTTAATATCTTTCTCTTTGAATGAGATCTCAATTTTAGTTATTTTTTCATTAGATATATATATCTTACAATTAGAATCCCTCTTTTTATGAAATGTTTATAAACAAAATAACGGAATCCAGTCAAGAAGAATGATAGAGGTTTTAGATGAATACATGTTTAAAAAGATGCTTCTATAAAATAATAATAATAATAATGATAATGATGATGATGCTAATGGATAATGAAATAGAGATCTTCTATGAGAGTTAACTGAGGAAGGGAAAGGGATGTTGAAAGAGAAATTTCTTCATCTTAGAAGTTCATTTTGAGGGGAAAGGATATCTTGATGTAATGGTGTTAAAATGCCCTATAAGCAATGGCTGAATTTTGACATGGAATGTCTTGGTATCTCCATTTGAATATATTATTTAAATAGCCTAACATGTTGTTCCATGCTTCTTTGTTTAATTATTAATGCTCATACAAAAAAAACTTATTTTTTTTTTTAATGAAATATATTTTTTTAGTAAAGAGATGATAAGAACATAGTGAGCCCACTAATTGTGAAATTCTGCCTGGAGACTTTACTGATCTTATAAAAGTCCCAATCTCACTTCTCAAATATCATCACTTGTAGGGGTGTCAATGGGTCGGGTTTGGTTTGGATCCATGTGGATCTAGACTTGGCCCCAATTTTTGGTTATGATATCTGGTCCGGACCCGGGTCTAATCGGACCCACCATAAGAGAAACCATACTCAGACCCAATAAAAACTACATGAACCTGACCCAGTCCATACCCTATAAAATAATATTTTTTTAATTATTTTTACATTGAGCGTCAATCGCGCCCCGCGATGAATGCTCAAACATTATTCTGTTCCTCTTGTGTTGCTACCTCTATATATATATATATATATATATATATATATATATATATATATATATATATATATATATATATATATATATATATATATATATATATATATATATATATATATATAAACATGAGAAAAATGATATTGAGTTGAGAGACCTGCTATGCTAAAACACTGATCAGTTTCTATAAAACCTCAAGGTTGTCCCTTTGCCCACCAGGGAGCTTTGTTACTTGGGCCATGTAGCAAAGAAAGCACAATGTGGGCATCAAACACGTATCTTTCAACTTGTACATCTCAAGCTAACCCACCCGGCCAAGTATAGAGAGCTCTTGTTAGCTATATAAAATATACATTTTTATTAAAATTACTATTAACAGTAAAAAGATCTATTAAATTTTATAAACTAATATTATTGAGTATGACATAATGCCACATGGCATGTCCCTAGACAAGTCCCTCTGACGTATGTGGACAGTATGCAATTCTACAGGATTATAAAGGATAGAAAAAGGAAATTTTTGGTTAGGGGCCAAAACTTTTCTCCTACTTTCAAAAATAGGCCTCACATTTTCGTCTGGCTAATTTGATGTATTTTCTTAAAAACTTTATAATTTTTTATATTCTTTCTATGTTCAAAATCGTTTATATTTAGATTTAAAAAAACCTTTTTACTCTTCTCACATGCAGCCTTCGCAGCCTTCCTCTTATATATACGCAACCTTTCTTAAAAATCTTTTTTGCATAATGTTCTCATATTTGTATCTCTTTGATCTGACATCAAAAACTTATGATTTTATAGTCGTTGAAAAAATAAGATACAACCCTATGACTTTTATGTTTTGAGTTAAGACCAAAAACCCTTTTAGTGTTTTCGTTTTTGAGTTTCAAAACTGAAATATAAACATGCTCTACAAATTGAAACAATCGAATAATGAATAGTTTCAGCTGACGTTTCGACCCAAAAAATGAAGGATTAAAAAAAAATACAAAAAAAACAAAGAAAAAAAATTTATTTTCAATGACATGATTTGCTCTAAAATGACGAAGCGGTGTTGTGATACAGCTCCGACAACGTTCCTAAAACTTGAGAAAGTTTACATAAAATATATGCGAACTTAAGGAAGTCTGCATATATTTTATTCAGATTTGAGGAAGTCTGCACATATTTTATGCGAACTTTCTCAAGTTCACATATATTTTATGTGAACTTTCTCAAGTTTTAGGAACGTTATTGAGGTTGTATCTCAGCGCCCCTTCATTGTTTTTCAGCAAATAAGATATTTTTGGAAAGATATTTTTGTCTATTTTCTTTATTTTTTTATTTTTTCCGTATTTATTTTGGAATCCTTCATTTTTTGAGTTGAAACTTCATCTGAAATTGTTTTTTATTTCGGTTTTGAAACTAAAAAATAAGAACCCTAGATGAGTTTTTGGTACTAACTTAAAAGATAAAAGTTATAGGGTTGTGTCTCAACTCTTCAACGATTATAAAAACATAAGTTTTTGAGATCGAAGAAGAAATACAGATTCTGAGAATAGAGATTATTCTGCAAAAAAAGTCACATATTTGAGAGAAAATTTGTAAAGTTCACATGTGAAAAGGGTAAAAAAGTCTTTTTAAATCTAGATATTTATGATTTTGGATAAGGAGGGAATATCGAAAATTATAGAGTTTTTAAAAAAATACATCAAATTAGTTGTACAATATAATTATTTTATGTTTGTTTTCATGAAAGCTGCCAAAGAAAGGCTTATCTTTTTCAATATGGTTAAATCTTAAGCCAAATTATAATAATAACCTTCACAATCAAATGTTCAAAATATTTACCCTTTTTTTATGAGGATTTTTGAGTTTCAAAGGACAATAAAATAATTACCCTTTTGAGACGATGGATGTTAGCCTGCATTCGGTATTTGCAGTTTTCAGAATGCTATGGCCCATATCAGGAATTTCAGAAAAAAGTGAAGCCCACTTTTGGGATTAGCTAAATGGAATTTTTCAAAAAAAATAAAAAGGGCTTAAAAGTAAAGCATAGCTATTTACAATGAGAAACTGGACTTTAGGTTACTGCATTTTTTTTTTTTATACTTAGAGAAACAACACCAGGATGATAGATCTAGTTGTGTTGGCTCTGCCTGCCATACTTGTGGTTGCTGCCATGAAAGCTTAAAACTCCGAGGGTTTACCCTTTGCCCTCAGAGAGACCACCTTTCGGCTTGCACAGGAGTGACGCTCATTTGAACCTAAACCACTTGCCTAGCCTAGCGGTTACTGCATTTAACTTCCCATATTGTTCATTTTTGTATGAAGGGCTGGATCAGTCTTAAAATCACTTTGTTGACCATTGTTTAGTCAAACAAAATGACATATGCATTTTTATATATATGAAAAAATCTATAGTGGTTCTGGATTATGATATCATTCAATGGTATGCACTCTTGTTTACATAGTTCTAATCATCAATGTTGAATCTAACCGCACTGATGCATGATTTATTTATTATATTAAAAGGTTTATCGTGTTTAATACACCGTAAGATTTCATTTTTAAGAGGATAAAAGTCAACAGGCCACAATTCATATAAAATATCATATTTGAGTCAACTTTAATATATAAAATACCCACCAGTATCATTGGGTTTTGAACCTGCGACGTCCCACTATAAAGAGGCGTGCACTGACAGCTCTAACCAACATGCGGAGCACCCGTTGGTATTTAAATTTTGCTTTACGATAACCTACGATGGTAGAGTTAGGGGTGGCAATTTCTGATATGACCCGCCAACCCGCCTCTTAGGCTGGTTCGGGTTGGGCTTAAGCCAACCCGTTTAATAAACGGGTCGAACCGTGTAACCCGTTTATTAAACAGGTCGGGTTCGGGTTGGAGGTATGCCAACCCGCCAACCCGTCTGCCCGACCCGCCAACCTGCCAACCCATCTGCCCGACCCGTCAACCCGCCAACCTGACTCGTCAACCCGACCCGCCAACCCGACCCGCCAACCCGACCCGATTGCCACCCCTAGGTAGAGTATCACTAGGGGTGGCAAAATCTGACCCGACCCGCCAACCAGCTTCTTAGCCGGGTTAGGGTTTGACTTAAACGGGTTTGTATCGTAAACGGGTCGACCCGTCTAACCCATTTATTAAATAGGTCATGTTCGTGTTAGAGGTATGCCAACCCACCAACCTGTTTGACCCGTTTAATAAATGGGTTAGGTGGGCTGGTCAACCCGTTTACACTAACCCGTCAACCCGCCGACCCATTTATATATATATATATATATATATATATATATTAACTTATCTAACCCTAACTCCAACCTGTCAACTCATTTGACCCGTTTAGTAAACGGGTTAGGCGGGCGGGTCAACCCCTTTACACGAACCCGTCAAACCACCGACCCGTTTATATATATATTAACTTATCTAACCTTAACTCCGACCCTCCAACCCGTTTAATAAATGGGTCACCGTGTCGTGTCGACCCAACCTTTTTATTAAACTGGTTAATCATGTCGTGTCGGGTTACCCATTTAATAAATGGATCATGTTCGTGTTTGCCACATCCGACCCGTTTAATAAACGGGTCGTGTTCGTGTTGAGGTATTCTGACCCACCAACCCGACCCGTCGACCCGACCCCATTGCCACCTCTAAGTATCACGCTAAAAGCATGCATATATATATATATATATATATATATATATATATATATATATATATATATATATATATATATATATATATATATATATATATAAACCCTTATGTTCGAACGAGTTTTTTCTTTGAACCATTAGGATACTAGGTGTAATGCCATGCGTCTGTTTTTTTGAAAAAAAAAGGACTTTTAGCTATGGTTTTGGACCACCACTAAATGCCATTTTTTCCACTGTGACTTTTAGAGGCAGTCAAGACCGCTGCTCCTCTAAAAGTCTTGAGCGCACAAAAAAAATGTATATGCAGCATTGCCGTTTGATCACGCACGATCAACGGTGATGCTCTGTCTAAAGTATCTTCAGACACTTTATGTGTTTCAAAATAGGGGTTACTCTCTCTCTCTCTCTTTCTCTCTCTCTCTCTTTATATATATATATATATATATATATATATATATATATATATATATATATATATATATATATATATATATATATGAGCCCCCTATTAATAGTAGGAGTTTGGGGGATCTGCCTCCAAATTTTTTTTAAAGAATCAAAATAACAATAAAATTTGCATTCACATTAAACAAATATAAAAAAATTTTGGGCCCAGGGGCCTGAGGCCCAAGCCTCATTGGCCTCTTTAGAGGTCCCGCTCTATATATATATGACAAAAAAACCCTCACCAAAGCTAGGAAAAGCTCCAGGTGAGACCCCATGACTACCTTGCCTTATGTGGCCCACCAGAGGCGGAGCTGGGGGGCTCCCGAAAACAGTTAATTTTTTTTTTTAAAAGCAGAGTCCTAGCCCAGCCCTGATTCCATATTAAATAGATTTTTATCCATTTTTTTAGCCCAGTCCAGTCCTAGCCCAGCCCTGACTGCAGCAAATAGTTTGATTTGTCCATGTGAAATAGATTTTTATTAATAATTGTAGCCATTTTTTATTTTATCTCAAAAAAAATTAGGGTGCACCCACGACTATCACACCAATTTTTTTTTTTTTTGCTAGACCCTTGTTTCCCCCCCCCCCCCCCCCCCCACGTTAATCCTAGCTACACCACTGTGACCCACCTCTAAAAGCTAAAGACACAGCCTTGTGTCATCGAGGTTTGATCCGGGGTTTTTATCAATTAATAAATGAAAAAATATGTGCTCTTGTATCCTACTTTTCAAAAAAAATGGTGTATTCGTGTCATCCCCCCCACCCCGGTCCGTGTACTTGCGACATGACGTCCACTCTACCATCTCTTGTGCAGTTGATGCTGACTTATGTAATAGTGATAACAGTAGGGCTTTTATTTGGTTAAACCCCATCTTTCATATTTTCTTGATCTTCGTAGACTAGCTAACTGCTGATGCAGGGGGCAGTTAGCTGATTGAGATAATAATATGTACCTTATCAATGTCACAGTTATCCAAAGTTCCGCGAATGGGATGTAAAAAAGGGTTAAAGTTTGCTACAATCGTTTTTATGTGTAAACCACTTAGCAAACTTCTTTTTTTTTTGTCCAAATGATCTTATAGATGTTGTCGAAATGTTGTTGGTTTTTGAATGGCCGGAATCCGACCTGTGTAGAGGTTTTTTCAACAATGCAAAAATTTGAGAGTTGTAAATGCACTGACTCAAAAAATACAGAAATAGGCTGTGTAAGAAGCCTCCCCCAACAAAGTAACTGCCATTCAATCTGCCTTCTCACAAATAACATAATATTTGGTGCAGAAAATGTGGTTTTGCTGTGTTTATTCTATAATGGAGTTTGTAAGAGGCTGCTTGAGCATTCGTGAGAGCCACCGGTTTTGAACTTATGACTAAAGCAGTGGGAAAAAAAAGGGCAGTATATTTGATATTTTTCTCTCAATGAAATTTCAATTTCAGTAATTATTTCATTGGATATCGTATAAACTTTTATTTTCCAAACCTTTTTCTCATACCAATGTCACTAAATATTCTGTGTTTATACTCCACAGTGGAAGATGACGGAAAAGAGCAGTAGCTTAGCTTGTGATGCCCATAAAGATCAATTATCTAGCTTCATACATCTTAATGCTTGGATCAGCAATAATTCAACTTAGGTACAAACAAGATTGGTTCTTTCTTGGGTAATTTACAAAGAGGCACATAATGTACGGTAAATTTAATTTTAGCTAGGATTTTATACGTATTTTAAGATAAACAACTACCATTTTAAGAAATTACCCAAACGAACCCGATTAATTCTACTCATTCAGTTCATTTATTTGCCCTTAACTGTAGCTACAAATATGGTGAGCTAGAAAAAGTGACATCAACCCTCTAAGAAAAGGAAAAGATTTAAAAAAGTATCATTTTGAAGAGTTGACTAGAGTTGGGTTGTAAAAATTAACTGGCATGGACATCTGGGCAATTTCTTGTGAAGGGTATGCATTAATCTTATATTTGAAAACCCGGGCATCTAAATATAATTTTGCCATTAGCTTGACATCTACTTTTAAATTAGTAAATTACCCTTTTTGTTCTGTTCTTTCCTTTGGTATACAAGCTTTTGTTGGTAAGAACGCATGATCACTCAAAAAATGTAGGTTTGAAACACAGGAGTGCCCTTTCATGATGCTGCAATCTACTCTTATAACAACACGGCAGGCACTCATGGATTTCATGAAAACAAGGCGCTTGAAAGTCACTAGTCTCAACACTCACTCAAACATAAACATGAAGCTGCTTTCATATTCATTTCCTTAACATGCTGCCTATCTACATAGTCGTCTTTTTTTTTTTGGCCAGGCATAAACCTGCAATATTTGATTTCAAAGCCGAGACCCTCGGTTATGATGGTGCAGAAACTTACCTATCCAGCTATCTCATTCAATCTTCAATGAAGGCAAGAAAATGCAAATTTACTGCATTGCTGTAATGAATTCCATTAGTACTCATCACTGATTTTCAGTGTCAAATACAATGAAATTGGCTGATCCCCCCAACAAAGTTATATGGCCGCAGCTACATGGAATTCAAGCTAACTAAATCCATGTTTATTAGCAACAACAGGCCTTTCCATCGAGGATCATTAGTTTGTCCAGCGCAACGAGCAAAAGGATATAAATACACAGGAAAGTTAAGGTTCACTCTGCATGTCCCTGTTGTGCAAATGCCGAGGAATCAAAACAGAGAAAGAAAGATGGAAGAAAAACAAGCTAGAGAAAACCAAAATCACATCTCTTGATCAATTTGCTCACATGAGCCAGCAACATGACTGATAATTCCTTGCCGGTTTCCATGCTCACATCAACAGCAGAAATCTGAATCAATCAGTGGATCCAACAGCTTCCTTGACAGATGATGTATTTGAACTCAACTCCCCATTATCATGTGAAATGTTTTGATCTTCTAAAGAAGTTGATGGATCACTTGGTTGGGATGGGCCATTAAGGGCAGTTTCCGGTGGACTTTGATAACCATATGTTAGTGGATGATCAAATTTACAGGCTGGCCCAAATTTGCAAATCCCAAAGCGGCTGTAATGTAAACATACTGTTTGGTCCTGGATGCATGACAAGCATACAGATATGTACACATTACAACTAGCATTCATGAAGTCTTTAAAGTCAATTCAATGGCTTAATCAAAACACTCTTTTCCTTCCAATTGCATGATCAGAAACACTTACAGGTCTTAATGGAAGGCCCATGGGACTCAGAGGGTACACAGGTGGCTTTGAAGGCCTACTCTTTGGATGATGAAACCTGCATGCTGATCTAAATTTACAGTTGCCTGTTTTCAAGTAATATTGGCACTCGGGTTGGCCAGGTCTTTCAGGAAAATCCTGAAGTGGTTCCTGCTGCTGATAGTGCTGATTTGTCGGAAAATCTACCTTCCTTGCAGCTTGCTCATTCACAGTTGCAACTAGTGGTAGCTGTTGGTGCCAATCGGGAGATAGCATTGGATTAACAGGAGCCTAACAATGTGATAGAATAAAAAATGTTAAAATAGGTTTTTCTTTTTGGAAAATCTTAAAATAGTTCTAAGACGTGATCATCATACTACTATAGAGAGTTTAATATTAATCTCTAATGTCTATAATTACACTACTTGTTAGTCTTATGCCTCACAAATGCCATACACTTGAAAGAGCATATATTCAAGAGTAATAATAGAGCAGTATGTTGTCTCTGTCTAAAATTCTAAATCCAACTTCCAAATGAAAAGTTCAAAATGTGATTCAGTTTTAATCAATATCAACACTCAAATTGATCAAATAGTACTTCCAGAGAGCAAGGCTGATTATGGAGCATTAAATAGGATACTTCCATCAACAACATCACAAGACAGCATGAGGAACATTTCTCTCAAGTCAATAACCGCACTATCAAGATGAAAGCACAACAGAGCATATGCCAAAGGTGACCATTCATTTCTGAGATGGTGTAGAGGAAAATAACTCTTTGTTCTCATTGTCATTTCTAGTCTCTATGTTTGGGAAGCAAGAACTAACATTAAAAGTAGCAGAGAAACATCCGAAAACTTGCCAGCAACAGATCTTGTAGAATAGCATCCTCATGTATTTTTCTTGTCAATTTGAAGGCAGATACATGAAAGATGGGCTTCCATGAATTCATGGATGTCCATGCATCCAATCAATGTGCCATGCTTTGTTGGTTTTTGCTTCTCAACACATGGATGGTTGCAGGTTAAGGAAAGATGAGACTTAAGTTGTAAGTTCTTGGCACATCAAGAAATCAAAACTGAGCATCTACAAGGATATAGACATAATGCTATTGAATCAATTGCTTCCATGGAGTCACAGTTAGCCAGTGAGAAATGTTTTGTCACCAGAATAGATGGATATATGCCAATCCAGACATTAATGTCAGGAAACAAACTGCAGAAACGACTACTAGCTAAGATGATTTGAAAATATTAATGAAAGGGGCAACAGAGGATTAGGTCTCAGACTCTCAATGAAGTTGCTGGTTCCAATTCACAAACGCAAACTTGGCCAAACTGCAGCATCCAAAATCAAGGACATCATAGTAATAGCAACTTTAAGATTGCAATAATAAAGCAAGACATGTTAAAATCCAAAGTAGACAAGATATGTCCAAAAGGATTTCCCAACTGTATTATTGTTCTTGGTTTAATTGTATGAAAATTCTATAATTCCCATAAAAATGCAAAAAGTAAGATAAAAAAAGGCTGCAAGAATAGGAAAAAGTTTCAGATCTGCTCGCAAAACATCACTATCGTTAGGTTGTTTTCGTCTTTCAGCTTTAAAGTTGTCAATCTTTCCTTTTTCTTCTATTTTTTTTTCACAGCATGCTCTTGCCTCGTCCTCACAATTAATCATTTTCAATAGCTCCTTTCTGAATAAAATACTCCAAAAAGAAATCATAAGGAAAGGAAATTGCAAATGCATGGCATGACAAGGTTTGCTTTAACGTGTCCAAGATGGATATAATAAAAATACATGGTTTTCTCCTAAAAACAGAGAGAATTACAAAAATACCATGACAATAAGTGAAAGATACAAACTAAAGTTCAAACGAGAAGATTTTCAATAGACTGGAAAGGAGGTTATTGTGATTGCAAACATTGTCAAAGTATTAAAGTAGGAAGATGAACAAAGAGCCACTGCCTGGTCTTTCCAGTGAAGAAAAGCAAGTAATCGTATGAGTTCATAGCAATAATTTAAGTGTCAACCATATTGAGTAATCATTTCTTTTAATAGAACAAAAGGCCATTTAACCTTTTGCACGAGACAACCATTTATCTAAATGCCATATATTCCAAGATAGGAAGTGAAGATGAATAAGTAATTCCAAAAGACTTTATACACACACTTTGCTACAGTCGTTGGGACATACAATCTAGTAGAAAACGCCATTTTTTCAACTTTTTCCCAATTTTTTTGTGGATCTAAACTTACAGAAGTAATCTACATAGTTTGTTTAGTAAAAATTTGGTTTTAGACCATGTGTTTGCAACATGTAGGCAGGTGTGCCAAAACTTCATCAGTCAAAAACTCTTATTTTTACATTGAAAAAATATGATCCAAAGTATGTTTCCTAGCAAACAAAACATGTTGAACACATCTATGACATCAGTTTGAGTGGATACAACTTGCAGCTATGATTTTCCAACTAGATTGTACACACTGTAGATAGTATATATATATATATATAGAGAGAGAGAGAGAGAGAGAAAATTGGTAGCTGCTCACACGTTAGGTCCAAAATGATATGTGATAAATGGGTTTTTCTGCCCTTCCAGTGTTTTTTTCGCAGTTCCGACCCCATAAATGTGTCGGGCATGGTTGATTTACGAGGAATCCACACCTGGATCATGTGTTTCGATGAAAAAATGATATTTGGAGCCTCAAAATTTTACAAAGATTTTGGATCGGTCCGACCCCATAAACTCCGCCTGTGTAGTTATACACTGCCGGTCCCAAGCCCGGATAAAGGAGGAGGGTTGCGGTAGGCCTGTGACAGCCAGCATAAAAACTTTGTCATATCCTATGAAAATGAACCAATACGAGAATTTCGTTGGGGCGTTCCCTACTGAGCGACGCGTTGTACTCTCTAGGCCCGGAGGCAGTGATAAATGTGCAAGGGTTGCTAGGTCGTCGCCCAGAAGCGACGCGTCACACCGGCGCCCGGGTGTGGTGTCAAATAGGCAAGGGTTCCCTCACTTTGTTGGACGGGTGGGGGTAAAGAAGTTAGTCCAAGACCATAAAATTAGGTTAGCCACTTGGAACATAGGGTCTTTAACTGGTAAGTTGGTAGAGTTAGTAGATGTTATGTGTAGGAGAAAGATTGATATTTTATGTCTTCAAGAGACCAAATGGGTAGGTGAGAAAGCTAAAGTGATAGAACCTTGGGGATATAAGATTTGGTATACAGGAATAAATAGGAATAGGAATGGAGTAGGGATTGTTATGAGTCGTAAGTTTATAGATAATGTAGTTGAGGTCCGTAGGAAGGGTGATAGAATTTTACTTATTAAATTAGTATTAGGTACGGATATTATTAATATTATTAGTGTTTATGCACCTCAAGTAGGTTTAGATGATTCCATTAAGCATCAATTTTGGGAAGATTTAGATGGAGTAGTACAAGAGACATCTTATGGAGAAAAGCTTTTCATCGGCGGTGACCTTAATGGACATGTAGGCATTAGTAGGGATGGATTTGAGAATATCCATGGAGGCTATGGTATAGGAGAAAGAAATGAAAGTGGAGAAAGGATTTTAGATTTTTGTTTGTCCTATGATATGATCTTAGCAAACACTTGGTTTAGGAAGAGGGAGTCTCACCTAGTAACATTTAAAAGTGGGGTTAATACGAGTCAAATAGATTTTTTCCTACTTAGAAAGAGAGATAGGGGTTGTTGCATCGATTGTAAGGTTATACCAGGAGAAAGTGTAGCTACACAACATAGAGTCTTAATTTTAGATCTTAGAATTAGACAATGCCGCAAAAGGGATAGACATAGGATAGATCCTAGAATTAAGTGGTGGGCACTGAAAGGAGCTAAACAAGGAATGTTTGTAGAGCAGGTAGTTAAGGAAGTTGATTGGTGTCTCGAGGAAGATTCAGAATCAATGTGGAATAAGATAGCGGGTGGTATGACAAAAGTAGCTAAGGAGGTATTGGGTGAGTCTAAAGGCGGTGCACCACTAGGTAAGGATACATCATGGTGGAACGAGGATGTCAAATTAGCTATTAAGGTTAAAAGAGAGTGTTATAGAAATCTAAGTAAGAGTCGTGATAATGAGAATTTGGAGAAGTATATGATAGCAAAGAAGGAAGCTAAAAAAGTTGTTCGAAACGCGAGGGCTAAGGTATATAAGGAGGTTTATGACAAGTTGGATACCAAAGAAGGCGAGAAGGATATTTATAGGCTTGCAAAGATGAGAGATAGGAAATCGAAGGATTTGGGTATGGTTAGATGTATCAAAGATGAAACACAAAGGGTTTTAGTCAAAGATGAGGAGATTAAGGAGAGATGGAAAGATTATTTTGATAAGCTATTTAATGATAGTCATGCTCAAGATCTTGGAGACTTCTCCATTCCTTTTCATGAGATAAATCGTGACTTCATGCGCAAGATTCAAAAGAAAGAAATTGCAGAGGCTTTGAAGAAAATGAAATCAAGAAGGGCAGTTGGCCCAGATGGTATACCTATCGAGGCTTGGAAATGCTTGGGAGAGAAAGGTTTAGAATGGTTGACAAATCTTTTTAACTTGATTTGGCGAACAAATAAGATGCCTAATGAGTGGAGGAAGAGTACTTTGGTGCCTTTATATAAGAATAAGGGTGATATACAAGATTGCACAAACTATCGTGGTATAAAACTCATGAGTCATACTATGAAACTTTGGGAGAGGGTGATTGAGTCTAGGTTGAGGAAGGTTGTCATGATATCGGAGAATCAATTTGGTTTTATGCCTGGAAGATCAACTATGGAAGCTATACATCTTCTTAGACAACTTATTGAAAGATATAGAGAGATGAACAAAGATTTGCATATGGTTTTTATTGATTTAGAGAAGGCATACGATAGAGTACCTAGGGACGTTCTCTGGTGGACAATGATGAAGAAAGGTGTTTCTCTCAAGTACATTAGTATAATTAAAGATATGTATGAAGGAGTAGTAACCAATGTCCGCACTTGTGGAGGGGTGACAACCAATTTTCCGATAACGGTTGGGTTACATCAAGGATCTGCTTTAAGCCCTTTCCTATTTGCGATAGTGATGGATGAGCTTACGAGATCAATTCAAGAAAATGTACCGTGGTGTATGTTGTTTGCTGATGATATTGTTTTGATTGATGAGTCTAGAGCTGGGGTTAATGCTAAGTTAGAATTATGGAGACAGACATTGGAAGCTAGAGGTTTTAAGTTGAGTAAGAGTAAGACTGAATATATGGAATGTCGGTTTAGTAAGCAACGAAGTAGTGATGGGAGTGTAGTGAAGCTTGGTGAGCAAGATATACCGGTGAATGATTATTTCAAATATTTGGGATCCATCATTCAAAAGTATGGAGAAATTGATGGAGATGTAAATCATAGGATAAAGGTTGGGTGGATGAAATGGAAAAGTGCTACTGGAGTGCTGTGCGATCGTAGAATGCCATTGCGGTTGAAGGGAAAGTTTTATAGGACGACTATTAGACCCGCTTTACTATATGGTACGGAATGTTGGGCTGCCAAGAGACATCATATTCAAAAAATGAGTGTAGCTGAGATGCGGATGCTTAGATGGATGTGTGGAAATACAATAAAAGATAAGATTCGGAACGAAGAGATACGTAAGAAGGTAGGTGTTGCACCCATTGAAAATAAGATGCGAGAGAATCGTTTACGGTGGTTTGGACATATTCGGCGAAGGCCTAATGATGCTCCAGTTAGAAGGTTGGAGAAATGGGAAAATATATTAGTTAAAAGAGGTCGGGGTAGGCCTAGGAAGACTTGGATGGAGATGATAGGAAAGGATATGAATGCTTTGAACCTCACCGAGGACATGGCGTTGGATAGAAATGATTGGAGGAAAAGGATTCATGTGGAAGACCCAAAATGAATTTCTTTTTGGTTCATATCGCTGACCCCAATTGTTTTGGGATGAAGGCGTAGTTGTTGTTGTTGTTTTGTTGTTTGGATCGTTGATTTTTTGAACCTTATAAAAATCCACCCATGTGTCGGAACAGAACGCTTCAAGAGCTGATCCCTATAAAATCAAGTACATAGATCACATCTGTACGGTCAGAATTTAAAAATGAAATGAAAAAAGGCTGAAAAACCCATTTAGCACATTCATTCCGCACCTAACGTGTGAGCAGCTACCATATTATCTATGTATGTGATATGTCTGTGTATTATATATGTATAGATATGCATACATATCTACATATACATACACGTGTACATAATGCCACCTAAAATGAAGAAAATAAAATAGTGAAAAGAAATGCATATGAAAGTATAAGACAAATAATGACATATATAAAAGTATATGATATGGATAAATGCTGTAATTTATATATGTATATAAGCACCTAGTGCATATAACCATCAACTGATCATAAACAATTGAGTTCCTCATTTTTAATGAATTTAAAAGAGTTGATACTTGTGGACGTATATACACAGTTATTCAGGTGGTGTGTGTGTGTGTGTGTGTATAGAAAAATATTGGCTACACTAGTGGGTTCCAAACCCCCTTGGAGCAAAAATTTTTTATGTAAAAATACAATTTTTTAAGGCTATTGATTTTTCAACCCTCAGAAAAATCTGACATACACGTCAAGGAAACATGATCCAAAGGCCAGTTTCTACTTAACCAATCATGTAGATCACATCAGCAGGGTCAGATGTTCAAAATAATATTGTTTTGACCAAATCTGACCTCATGGATGCGTTCAACATGGTCAAAATAGTAGGAATCGACCCTTGGATCATAGGTTTTCAACTTAAAATGTTCATAAAATCTGACATGCATCAGAAAAACATGCCCCAAAGGTCAGTTTCTACTAAACTTAATACGCAGAACATATCTGAAGGGCCAGGTGTGAAAAAAACTGAAAAAAATAAAAATATTACATTTTTTCACTAGGTGATTTCTTATCCACGAGTGTGTGTGTGTGTATATATATATATATACGAAAACCCGTATCTTTGAACGGGTTTTTGTCGAACTTGGGTCGGATGCACGGCAGCGTGCCGTGCGCATCCAAAAAAATTTGAATTTTGGACCTTTAGCAACAGTTTTTAACTGCCGCTAAGGCCCTGTTTTCCACCCAGGGCTTTAGCGGCGGTCCGCTAAAGGTCCAAAAAAGTGAAAAAACTGTGCCGCTGATGATGTGAGCGTTCAACGGCGCACAAGTGTCCGAAAATGTTCGGACACTACCGTTTGATGATACAGGTCACTATATATATATATATATATATATATATATATATATATATATATATATATATATATATATATATATATATATATATATATATATATATATATATATATATATATATATCATTGTTATTAAAAGCGCACCTCAAGGCGCAAAAAGTGTGCCTCACCTCAAGGCGAGGGGCTTTGTGCCTTGAGGTGCAGGCATAAGGTGCAAAAGCCCTGAGGCACACGCCTCAGGGCGAGGCACGCCTCAAGGTGAGGCGTACACGCCTCACCTTGTTTTGGTCAATCGACCAAAAAATAGGGTTATTTTGTCGGGGCCCCTCATTATCTTGTCTCTCTCCCAACACGCCTCACCTTGTTTTGGTCAATTGACCAAAAAATAGGGTTATTTTGTCGGGGCCCCTCATTATCTCGTCTCTCTCCCACCTCCCTGCTTGTCTCCCACCTCTCGTCTCCCCCTTATCTCACTCTCTGCTCTCTCCCACCTCTTGCTCATCTATCAACCTAAGAAGAAGAAGAAATAGAAGACGAAGATTGCTCCTCTGTCAGCCTCGGTTATGAACCTCTCTCCTCTGTCAACCTCTTCTCTCCTATGTTATTGCATGCATACCTATGTGACAGTTTATAGATTCAACGAGATTTCAATAGAAAAAAGTTACAGTTTATAGATTTCAACGAGATTTCAATAGATAAAGGTTGATTCAAGCTCTTTGCAGTATGGTTAGCAAACTCGGTGAGTCAGCGCGTGACTTGCCTGAGTTGGATCGGATCGATCCCTAACTGAGTTAAAAAACAATATCTTAGTTAGGGACTAAACTCGTCGAGTTTGCTAACCCCAAGGTGTTTTGCAGCTGATATATTACGATGACAGAAGTTGGAGAAATAGAGCATGTGTATTGTGTTGAGTCTGTAGACATAAGTTAGATTCTTTAGCAAATTCAACCGATGCAATACAAATGACATGATATACTTTTAATATTGATTTTCACTTATTAGATATACATATAAATATATCAAAACCACAGGCTTTAGATGCTTCATAGATGTATACATGTTATTTTCATCTAAATAATTGATGCAATTGTGATTGTTGCATATTTGGTAGAGTGTTTTAAGTTGTTGATACACATTTGAGTATTTGGGTCTTTTTCCTTTGTTGTTGAATGATTTGTTACGGCAATGAAGCCGTACACGATCCTTCAAGTACAAGGTTTTGATGATGAACAAGTGAATCAACTGTATTTCAGCTAAGGCAATGAAGAAAGATGACAAAAATTGAAGAATTCGATGAAGAATCTTTGAAGACTAGTGTGCAAATGTAAATTTCATTAAATGTCTTAGATTCTTGTAAGAGCCTTACTTAGAGTCATATTTCAATTGCATTTCACCTAAAAAGTCTTTAGAAAAACTTTTCTAAAACAACATTTCATTAAAATCGTTTTAGAAAACTCTTTACTTAATTTTTCATGTTTATTAGTCGACCAACAGACTCACCAGTCGACCAACTTTTTCGCGCCAAATTTTCAAAGCAAAAACGTCAATTTTCTGAATTAGTCGACTGAAGGTTTTATCAGTCGACCAGACAGAATGTTTGTTTTCATAAAATTTAGCAGCGGTCGACCGAAAGGTTTTTCAGTCTATTAATGATTTTATCAGTCGACTAACTTTTTCTTTAGTCGACTAAGTTTCAAACTTCAGATTTTCAAACGGCTCTGTTAAACACATTAGTCGACCGACGATAATTGTCAGTCTGCTAATATTTGATTTCAGTCGACTAATTTTGTCGTTTTTCTTGAAACTTTTAAAAGGCGTATCTTTCATTTTTCAAACGAATTGACCGTTCAAAAGTGACTGTTTTGACACCCCTTCGTACCCTCAACGTATGAAATCTTTCAACTATAAATATGAGTGCATTCCACACTCAAAAACATTGAATCATATCGAATTACATTGCATTACAAAGATCGAATTCTTTGTTTTTCACTCATGTTCATTCAAGTATTCATTTTCTCACTCACTTGATATTTTCACTCCAGTTTTTCACTCAAATTCTTTTGAGAGACAGTGAATTCGTGAGTTGAGTATTTCAACAACCTCAAAAGCCAATTGCATTCCATTTGCATTCATAAGAAGGGCTCGTAGGCTGATTGTAAGTTTGGTTACTTATATTTTTTCTGTAAAAGGAAAGGACTCCTTAGTTTAAAGGAATTGTTTGCTTTCAGTAGGTTTGTTACTAAAAGTGAGACCGGATTTGGTCTGTATATTCTTGTGGTGACACAAGGTTGATAGTGAAAATCTCAAGCGGGTTTTGCTTGGGGACTGGATGTAGGTCTGGAAGACCGAACCAGGATAAATTCCTGTGTTCTTTGTGTGATTGCTTTGCGTATTTCAAAATCCTTCAAAATTTTAAAAATGATATTTAAAAGCACTATTCACGCCTCCTCTAGTGCTCGTTGCCTCGATCCTATTGCACTTTCATGATTCAGCTCCATCAGAATGATTCATAGAACAGTAAATGTTCTTTTATTTAGATTTTGATAACACTTATGCTTCAGTTTTGCGTTAGTTAAATTCATTGCTTGCTAAAATTGGATTGAACACAGAAGAGGCCCATGCTTTCGCTACTATATATGGCTATTCTCTGGATGTTTTTTTAGCTCTGTTTTTTTTTCTGCAAATGCGGCAAGAGATCAATTTAATTGAAGAGAATTTTGGTTTCCAATGTTTCAAAAACAACATAAATAAGATCTCATGATGTGAGAGAATTTTGGTTTCTTAGATACTTCTGTAGATCAAGTTGTTACATTAATGTTACTTTTACTGTTTTACATGTTAATCTTATATTTTTTCAGTATTTATTTGAGATTTTTTAGTTCTTGTTGGTTGTTGCTTCATCAATAAAGCACTTTTTATTTATTTATAATTTTAGATAATTTTTATATTTTTTTTTAAGTTTAAAAAAAAAATTAAGGCTTACGCTTTACACCTCGCCTCAGATTTTGGTGGAGCGCCTCGCTACGCCTCAACGCTGATATATATATATATATATATATATATATATATATATATATATATATATATATATATATATATATATATATATATATATATACCAAACCTTTTGTGAGGACCTAACGTTAAAAAATCTGAAACCATTTCTGCACCAATAAAGAACATGTTTTTCCTCATCTCTCATGTTTTTCTGCATTGCCACTAAGGGTGGTCATTGGGTCGGGCTTCACGTACTTGGCCCGAATCGGGTCAGGTTCTGGCCTCAAAATGAGGAATTTGCCCCAAAAAAATAGGCCGAACCCGACCCGATAAGTTATTGGGTCGGGCTTGGGCTTCGAGCCCGGCCTGAGTCAGGCCCTTATTAAGGGTAAAAAAAAATTAAAAAGTTAAAACACTTTTTCAAAAAAAGTTAAAAACTAAAACTTTTAAAATTTAAAAAGTGCCTCCTGCTCCTGCCCTTTGCTATAAAAAATGTAAGAAAAGTACTGTCCAGCTTTGACAGTTGGCCAGTTTGATGTGACAATTGAGAAAAAAGAGACATTTCTCTCTTTTTTTCTCCTTTCTTGGGAGGTGAATAGCCACCCTATTTCTTTTCTAAATTCCAACAAAAGACTCTCTCTCTTTCTCTATTTAGGAATAAGCCGAATAAGCTATCTCTGAGAAGGTAAGGGAAGAAGCCGAAGAAGCAGGAATGGTGACTGACAAAGGCACTACCGGCAACACATGCACCTTTTCTGTTGGACCGTCTCTCTCTCTCTCTCTCTCTCTCTCTCTCTCTCTCTCTCTCTCTCGTTGTGTAGCAGTGCCGAGTAGTGAGCAGTAGCTACAAGGAGCGGTAGTGGGGGTGGTAGCCGGAATGAGCATCTCTCTCTCTCTCAAAGCCGAATAGGGCTTGGACATCGGGCTGGGTCGGGATCGCCCGATAACGGGCATGGTTAATATCGAGTTGTCAGCAAGTCACGGACACTCTCGAAGGAGCCCTACCCAATAATAATCTGATAGGGCTATCGACGGATCCTCAGAGCGTTTGGGCCTATCAGGCTCGACCCAGCCTAGCCCGATGTCCACCCCTAATCGGCACAAGGCTCTAGACTAATGCATGCATTCATGTCTATCGTATGGGAAAGTGGAAGCACTGAAGCAAATTCTCAGATATTTAAAAGGTACCCTAGAGAATTGTTTGTTCTATAAGAAAAGAGATCATAGGGAAGATCTTCTCATAGTGACGGCATATTTGAATGCTAATCAGGCAGGGGATCTGGATGAGAGAAGATCAATTTCAGGTTATTGTATATTTGTTGGAGGTAATCTAGTTTTTTTGGTTCAGTCATAAACAACAAACTATAGCACGATCAAACACAAAAGTTGAATATCGGGCCATGGCAGCAACAACCTCAGAGTTGATGTGGATAAGAATTTTGTTACATGAACTAGATGAGACAGTCCCTAGATCGGTTTTATTTTATAACAATCATAGTACCATCAAAATCTCATTGAATCTTGTTTATCATGGAAAGACCAAGCATAGTTGATTCACGAGAAAACATATTTAATTCAGTAGACATTCTATATTTGAATCCTTGAGGATTCATTACAGAACAAACCCCTAGGAAGGTAGCAATATAAGCCTAGGTCACAAGCTGAGAGTTGATTCACGAGAAAACATATTTAATTCAGCCAAACCTTCTACCAGGATCCAATGCAAAACTCGGGGATTTGGACTAAATGCTAGATTCAGTAACAAGGTTGGAATTGGAATGCTATCTAATTGTTGAGTTGGATCAAGATCATATTTGACACATTTACAATTGTTTATTTAAATGACGATGTTTTTCAACTTTTTTCTTGATTTGATATTATAATGTCATGATCGTCCACACAATTGATGTGCTATGGTCGCTTTTGACGCCACGTAAACAAAGAAATGTGTGTGTGTGTGCACGAGAGCACACATGAGAGAGATGTCCATGATGTATTGAGTTATATGGGGTTCATTGGATAAGATGTGGACATATATGATTTTGAGCTACATGTTGCATTTGAAAGAAGATGAAGTCCACAACCGAAACTTCAAATGAATATCACAAATGATCTTTCTCAATGAACAAAACACACTCAACAACCAAAATGCTCAAAGGAGTGCACACAAAAAGAGGCAAAAATAATATTTCATTCAAGTTTGATGAAACCCACACAAAAAAGTGATTTTACAAGGGGGTTTTACCCCATATACATAATGCTCACAAGAGGGAGCCAGGAGGGAGTTGTTGGACTCCCAACGGCTCTATTAAGAGTCGTTGGGGGTCAACAACTCTCAAGTACAAGTGATTTTTTACTTTGGTCAAAAAGCCAAAAAGCACATGTTACTAAAGAGGTCTAAAAAAGTCTAAAAAACAAAAATAAAACCTAACCTAACCCAATTACAATCTAACTAGAATATAACTAACCGTATTACATTACATTTTAACACTCCCCGTCAAACTTACGGTTGAATAACCAAAAGTTTATCCAAGAGAAAGTGAAATCGAGGAGCAGCGAGAGGTTTGGTAAAGAAATCTGTCAGTTGATATTCTGAGGAAACATATGGTAGATCAATGGTGCTATGTAGAAACTCCTCTCGTACATAGTGACAATCCATTTCAATATGCTTGGTGCGTTCATAGTTAGTCTGGTTGCTGGCAATGTAAATAGAACTTTTGTTGTCCTAGTATAGTCTTGATGCTCTTGTACTTTTAACACCCATGTCATGAAGCAAACGCCTTAGCCAAACTACTTCCATAGTGGTTGTAGCCATCGCTCTGTATTCAATTTCAGTTAACGAGAGAGAAACTTTTTGTTGCTTCTTACACCTCCACGAAATTAATGATTCACCTAAAAACACACATAAACCAGTAGTTGAGTATCGATCATTGGGATCACCTCTCCAATCTGCATCAGTATAAACAGTTAAATCAAAGGAGGAAGAAGCAGACAAAAAAAGTCCTCAAAAAATTAAAGTTTTGATATATCGAATAATGCGTAAAACAACTCCTATATGAACAGTGGTGGGAGCATGTTGAAATTGACTCGTTGTATGAACGACATGTGCAATATCAGGTCTGGTAATAGAGAGGTAAAACAGTGCTTCAACAAGTTGTCTCTAGGGAGTTGGATTTTCAAGTAATTCTCCATCATCAATCTTCATTTTGATGTTGACAACTTCAAGAGTGTCAACCTGTTTTTCGTCCGTGACACCAAACCCGTCAACAATATCAAAGACAAATTTAGACTGAGTTAGTAAATAGCCTCTAGAAGAATAAGCAACTTCTATCCTAAGAAAAAATTTTAAGAAACCCAAATCACTCATTTCGAAATGTGTTTTGAGAAATTTTTTAATGTTATCAACTCCCTGTTTGTCACTTCCAGTGATGATCATGTCGTCTACATAGAGAAGAACAATGATGATACCTGCATTAGATTTCTTAACAAACAATGTTGTGTCAGTAAGACAAAATTGAAAACCAAAATCAATCATAATTTGGCTAAATTTATCATACCAAGCCTTTGAGGCTTGCCAGTGTTGTTAAAAACGCGCCTCAAGGCGCAAAAAGCGCGCCTCACCTCGAGGCGAGGGCGTTTGTGAATTTAGGTGCAGTTATAAAGCGTAAAAGCATAAAGGTGTACGCCTCATGTGCCTTGAGGTCAGGTGCGCCTCACCGTGAGGCGCGCACGCTTTATTTTGTTGGTCAAATGAGAGTCAAAACCCTCATTTGACCAACATTAACCCGGACCCGAGTCCGACCCGAACCCGTATTCTCGAAGGTTCGAGAGAACCTGTCTTTAAAAAAGACACAGGCGCCTCGAGCGAGGGGCAAAAGCCCTCGCCCCTTCTCTCTCCACTCTGTCCCCTCTCGTCCGCTGCAACCGCTGTCGTCGACGACCACCCGCTGTCGGTCATCGCCTCTTCCACCTTCCTTCCTCTACTGAGAAGGCACCGGCAACCTATCGGCCACCACCATCTTCTTTTCTCTGTTGCGAGGGCGCCTGCGACTCACTGCCACCTCCGTCCATTCCGGCGACCTCGGCCGACATCCCCGACGTGGCCTTTCCTCTGCATTTTTCGGTGACGTCGGAGTCGCCGCCGCCATGTAAACCCCTCTTCTTTACTTCTTTTCCGTGAGGGGTCGACCGATAGGGGGGCAGAGCCCCCTGTCGTCGGCAGAGGGTTACCCCCTGCCTTTCTTTTGGGATCGACCGACAAGGGGGCGGAGCCCCCTGTCATCGCCTCTCGTCGACAGGGGTCCCCCCCCCCTCTGCTTTTCTCTCTTTGTCGATCGACAGGGGGGCGGAGCCCCTGTCGTCGCCTTTCGTCAGGGGGGCGGAGCCCCTGTCGTCGCCTTTCATCGGGCGGGGGGGGTCTCCCCCCCCTGCCTCTTTCTTTGTGTCAACCGGTAAGGGGGCGGAGCCCCCTGTCGTCGCCTCTCGTCGGCAAGGGGCTCCGCCCCCTGTCGCTTTCTTTTTTGGTAGGGGGCTTTGCCACTTGTCACCTTCTGTTTGGCAGGGAAGGGGGCTCCCCCCCCTTTCTCGACATGGGGCTCCGCTCCCCTGTCCCTCTTGTTTTGCCAGCAGGGGGGCTCCGCCCCTCCCTGTCGTTTGTCTTGTCGTGATGTCAAATTTGTTAACATGCATTTTCTAATTATGAAGTGATATTGCTAGTGCTAATGTGCATTTTGTTGTTAATGTTAGTTTTTTATTGAATGAATGCTCATATTTTATTTCTTAGATACTTACATAGATCAAGTTGTTGCATTAATGTTACTTTTACATGTTAATCTCATAGTTTTTTAAAGTTTAAAAAAAATTTTGAGGCTTACGCTTTGCGCCTCGAGGCATACGCCTCGCCTCAGATTTTGGTGGAGTGCCTCGCTACGCCTCAACGCTTTTCACAACACTGTGGCTTGCTTAAGTCCATATAAAACTTTGTTTAATCGAAGAGTCTTTCCTTTGGGAACATTAATACCAGGTGGTGGTTCCATATATACTTCTTCAACTAGGTTTTCATTAAGAAATGCGTTTTTAACATCCATTTGGTATATATGGCATTTCTTTGAAGATGTTAGCGCTATCAAGATCTTAACTGTGATCGTTCTTGCAACCGGAGCAAACGTTTCTTCATAGTCTATTTCGTATTCTTGGGAATATCCTTTGGCAACTAAACGAGCCTTAAACCTTTCAAGAGTGTCATTACTCTTGGTTTTCACTTTGTACACCCACCTACATCCGATAGGCTTTTTTCCCGATGGAAGATCTTGGATAGTCCAAGTATTTGCTTTTTCTCGGGCTCTTAACTCTACTGGCATTGCTTCGACTCATTCAGATTGTTCTTTTGTTGTATCATAGGTAGAGGGTTCTACGTAGGAGTGTATCAAAGCAATATAAGCTTGATACTTTGGTGAAAAAGACTCGTATGACAGAAATTTTCTGAGAACTTTAGAGACTCTCGATGACTTCCTAGTGGATACTTGTTCATGTTCTTTAGTGTATTTTTCGAGAGCACATGGTTTCTCTAAATTACCTCGCCTAGAGTACCGAATGCAATCAGAAGGGTCACTAAAAACTTCTGAATTTGTTATATCAAGATGTTCTTATGGACTTTTTGTTAGATCATCTTCAACAATTTTTGGAACTAGATCCAATAGAAAAGAATATTCATCTATTTCTTTAGAATTCATATTTTCAAAAAAACTTTCATTTTTCAGGAAGGATACATTCCTTGAAACATATAATTTTCTTGTTTTGAGATCAAAGCATCTATAGCCTTTTTGATTACTTGCATACCCTAAAAAGGCACATGAAATAACACGAGGAGAGAATTTATCATTTTTGTTTGAAAAAACAAAACATTTGCACCCAAAAACTCTTAACCTGAAGTAATCTGGGATTTGTTTAAAAAGTTTTTCAACAAGAGATATATGGTTTAAAGAAGATGATGGCATCATGTTGATAAGGTAAACTGCGGTTAACGTGGCTTCGGCCCAAAAAATCTTTGGTACTTGATGTGTAATAAGTAAGGTTCTTGTTGTTTCTATGATGTGCCTATGCTTTCTTTCTGCTAACCCATTTTGTTGAGGGGTATAGGGGCATGATTTTTTATGTATAATGCCATGCAAGTTTAAGTAATCCTTAAATTCTCTAGACAAAGATTCTTCCCCTGAATCAGTGCGAAAAATTGAAATATCCTCTTTGAATTGATTTTTAACTAACTGATGAACTATTTGAAAGTGTGAAAAAACTTCATATTTGTGTTTAAGAAAATAAATCCAAGTGTGTCTTGTGAAATCATCTACAAAAATTACATAATAAATAAAATCACCTTCTGAGCTAATATGCGTGGGGCCCCATACATCTGAATGTATTAACTCTAGTGGTCGAGAAGAGACAAAGGTTCTTGCTTGAAACGGTAGTCTTTTCATCTTTCACATAATACATTTTTCACATTTAAAATTCTCAAAATTACAAAATGTTTCTATCTTTGGAAATAACTAGAGTTTGGATACACTAGGATGTCCAAGTCACTTGTACCATAAGTCCAAGTCAACCTTTTGAACATTACAACACAATGTATTATTAGGTATGTCCAAAAAATCCATGTAGTACAAGCCTCCTTCTCTATGGCCTTCCCCAATCAACTTCCCTTACTGGTGATCCTACACTCGACATTCATGAGAGGAGAAGGAAACATTACATCCATGGTCAGTTAATTGTGAAACAGATAGAAGATTTAAATTGAGTTTTGGAATATATCTAACTTGTGGAATGTAAAACCTTTTTGAGTTTTCAAAATCTCCTACTCCTTTAATTTCAAGAGATGTTTCATCAGCAATAAGCACGTTTGACCCATTTGAGTTATGACATTTAAATAAGACATTAATATTTGGAGTCATATGAAAAGAAGCACCCTAGTCAAGAAGCCAAAGAAATTTACCTGGATCTGAGGTGCTAATGGAAGCTATTGTGGTTCCAGTAGAGGAAGACGCCCCCTTGAGCAATGGTTGAAGTGCCTCAACCAGTTGTGCTAGAGACATGCTTCCAATGGAAGATTCATTGGATTCTTGCAGAGGTCCGACAGAGGCAACCTTCTTTTCATATGGTTTCTTCAGCTTTGCACAGTAAGTTTAGTAACAAATTACTTTTCTCTTCTCAAAATCATTTTCGTCATTCGTTCTTCCATAATCTGGAGGTTTGTAAGTGCGAACATGATTCTCTGGTCTAGATACGGCTAGAATCGAGTCATCATCATTTTTTGCAATTCTACTTTTGAGTCGATTTTCCTCCATGCTCAATTCTTCTATAGTATCTTCAATTGAAGGAACATTTCCTCGATGAAGAAGAATGGACTTGGTAGCTTCAAAATCCGATCTTAGTCCATTAATAAATTGAAAAAAGTGCTCCGCATTCATTTTGATTTTGGCGGAGTTCGATGTCTTGTGGGCAATGCCACTTTGGTTCGAGAAGAGCCAACTCTTCCTATAATTCGGACAAGCTATTGTAGTATTCTCTAATGCTTTTGTCCCCTTGAACCATATTCCGAACTTGATGTTGTAGATTGCACACATGTGCAATGTCTTTAAGAGAATACATTCTCTTAAGATAGTCCCAAGCGTCATTTGCATGTTCAAACTTTGCAAGACTTGAACATTTTTTTATATTCACGCTACTTATAAGCCAAGACATAATCTTGGCGTAACCCATTATTCATTCCTTCCACTTTTTCTCATAAGCGGTAATGACTTCAGTTTTTTCTACCTCCGTAAGAGGTATTTCTTTTTCTCCTTCGATCTTTGTGAGGATTAGTTTAGGTTCCAAGTTGATTTCATCCACTAATCCCCACAACCCCTTTCCCCATATAAGGTGCTTCATAATCGAAACCCATGTGACGTAGTTAAAATCATTGAGCTTGATGGGTTTAATGGTGACGTTATCATTGTCATCCATTTTACAAGGCTTAATAGGGAGAGAAAAAAAAAAGAACAATAAGAGTAGAGAAAAGGGATATACTCTACTACAAATGATAGATATGAGTACACCCTTATATATATTTGAAGAAGAACATCTCTTCTTCTCCAAAACTTGAGTGGCACACTTCCCAATGTAACAAGACAAAAAACTTGATCACAACCTTTGCTTTGATACCATGAAAGAAGATGAAGTCCACAACCGAAACTTCAAATGAATATCACAAAGGATCTTTCTCAATGAACAAAACACACTCAACCGAAATGCTCAAAGGAGTGCACACAAAAAGAGGCAAAAATAATATTTCATTCAAGTGGGATGAAACCCACATAAAAAAGTGATTTTACAAGGGGGTTTTACCCCCATATATATAATGCTCACAAGAGGGAGCCAGGAGGGAGTTGTTGGACTCCCAACGGCTCCGTTGGGGGTCCAACAGCTCTCAAGTACTGGCACATGTTACTAAAGAGGTCTAAAAAAGTCTAAAAAACAGAAATAAAATCTAACTTAACCTAATTACAATCTAACTAGAATATAACTAACTGTATTACATTACATTTTAACAGCATTGACATGCTGTGACATGCCAAACATGTTCAACATGTGTTCTGGCAGTTAACTTTTCATCTTTATGACTTTCTTTTGTGTTTTTTCTTAATGACCATGACTCTTGACTTCAAAATGAATGCCTGGGCGTAAGAGTTCGGAGTCTTACCATGTACATGTGTGTTATATCCACTGAATCTTGCGAGATTCTAAGTTTATCATACTTTTAAAGGTTTATTTATTCAAATTGATAAAAATTTGACAATATCATGATAAATTAAAAAAATGAAGATAAAAATATCGTGATATTACACTGATTCATTTTTTCCAATCCTAGTCCATGATTATTGCAAATATGCACTTCCTTATTGGCTACCAATGAATCAATAGATCTTAGGATGGCTGATTGTCAAAACCCAAATACACTTTTCCCACTAAAATCCTAGAATACCCATCTTACATGCACGTGCCTTTACAAATTTCTTTAGAAATTAGAAATTTTTGCAAATCGGATTAGACATGGTCAATTATGTCGTCTTGTGAATAGCCTATGGAAGTCTCGGCTTTTCCAAGTGAAGATCGAACTAGGTAAAAGAAGTATCATACAAGAGAGGAGGTTTTGCATCTACTTCCCTTGTACAGACCAATCTGGCCAAAAAGTTGGAATCAAATATCAATTATATATATATGATGATTTCCATTTTTCATGCAGTTTTTATGTATGCATAAATAAACAGTCCTTTTTATACTTTTGAGAGTAATTTCTTATACAGTGAAAAATTATAAAATCATTAATGTTTCTCTACTTTGAAAATACCAAAGTTTCTTTTGTATATGTGCAGCTGCCTCAAGTTCCAATAGATCAGCCAAATTAATTAAAAAACTTCAGCAATCAAAACATACAAATTTTTGTACACTTATAATTGCAACTTGGCATACATATACAACCATACATTATGTCTAAATTAGGTTGAACTTCAGCTTAAAATAAAATTAAAATTTTGAAAACATTTACCTATCATAAACCTTAAGGTTTAGACACACACATACACACATTCATGTCCTCATATCCTAATTTTTGAAAAAACTATGAATATGTGTCATGGATCAGTGTCGTGTCTGTATGCATATCTGTATCCTTGTGACATAGCTGACAAACTTCTATGTTAAGCATCAAAGTTTCATTTATGCACACATACATGCATACATAGATACATGTGTCAAGAAGACTAATATACTGATAAAAAATGCCTACTGTTTCACACTATAAATAATTTATTTATATTTCAGAATCAGTATCACTACAGTTAAGAGCAAAATGAAATATTAAACTCATAATATTTGCCAGAAAGCATGAATTGAAATTTCACACTGAGAAAATGAATCCCAGCTGAAATCAAGTCATCATAAGTGCCAAGAAAACACACAATAATTAAAATACTAAATACAACATTGTCATCAAGGCTTTGCTTGCAATACAATATTAGAACTGCAAAGGAAGGAAGGGAAATTGCTTTCCAGATAAAAGAAATTAAACAAACAACCATTGATACAACATGCTGACTGATGTGACCAATAAAATAGACTTGGCAGCCACTGCTTGATATTCAGCAGAAACAAAAGAAGATAGCTTTAGACTGGTGGATTAAAAGAAAAAAATGTATGCATGTAACCTTATGATGCACACTTCTGCAATTAGAGAGATCATAGGAAAACCACTGAGATGACTTACCGGATAACTGTTCCAGCTTGAAATTGGCAAGACTGCTGGATGGGGTGGTAGCATAACAGGCATGTATGATGGGGATGCTTCCATAGAAGTGCCTGAATCATTTGAGCTCCTCTGCAATAACCATGATGTCGCAGGTGGTTGCGATGCACCTGAAGGATGCACCGGAAAAGATCCACCACCTTGATATCGTGAAACAGGAACACAAGATCCAATTGCAGCTGGATCAGGATGATGGAACTTGCAATTTGTTGCATACTTGCAGGAACCAGTCCGCATGTAAAAAGGGCATTCTTTCTCTCCCTGTGAGATAAGGATGCCATTCAGATGGATTAACACAAATAACTGTTGCAAGAAGAGGGGAGCACATGACCATTATCTTGCCCCAAAAGATACAAGAGAACTACCAGTCTTATGGGAAGTCCCAAGAAGTTGAGCTCCAGCTTTCCTCCAGTTCCATCTTTTTCTCGAGGGTGATGATATCTGCAAGCTCCTCCAAATTTACAAGTTCCAGTCTTCAAGTAATACTGCAGAATGTTTTCGTAACTGCGTCAGAGAAATAGGAATACAAGCCATCACAGTTGCTAATTGCATTTATTGAGGGAATACACTCCACAGTACAAGCTCCAATTTGGCCAGTAAATGTCTTCTTGATTGTGGAAGAGAATTATATAGAAACATAATTATATAAGATGGCATGCAAAGCTCAGAAGCTAATATCAAGTTTGGTAACATTTTATGGCACTTTGTACAAGACTCAGCCACTTTCAGTGACCTCTTTCTACAATATATATGTGAATATTTTATGTAATCAATCTTCACATAACTTACTTTTGCATTCCTATGACACCATTTGTAATAATGCACCACCATCTCATTTTGCATCAATATATTTGTTTAGGGATTCAGACCAAAACGGTTTTACCTTTTTTCCATTATTAGTGGTATTAACAGAGGTTCATGGTAACCCGACAAACATACTTAGAAAATGGAGAGCTTCGAGTATCTGGTGCTATGATGATGGGAGAGGTAGGCAGGTGCAAGTCTGGAACTTGAGGGGGGAAAAGGCAGAGCTTGAACAAGGCATTCTCAAAATATAATAGAGACATTTGAAAAGGCTGAATTCATCCTTCATTAAACAACTGACAAAGTTTAAGGGATGCCTTTTCGAGAGATCCAAGGGGAGCCATGGCCTTATGCCTTCCATCCAGACTGTTCTTTGGGAACCCTTCCCCTATGCTTATTACATGCATGGGACCTATTGTGGGAAAAAGTCCAACTGGATCTAGAAAGACTGCATTTTGACACCAATAAATTCTTGCACAACATAATTCCCAAACAATACTGTCCACCTAGAGAAGAAGTGAACAGGCTCGTTCATCTAAACCAATTGGCGAATAATTTGAAATCAAGAGGGTAGCAGATCGTGTCAGGTTTGTGGGACCTTGAACGTCCTAGCAAATAAGAGTTGCCTCAGATGTTATTTTGAACAGAAGAAATGTGGCCCTATCATGGTGATGGCCTGATGGTAGAGGGGTGTGGAGCCAATGCGAGAAGGTTCCGAATGGGGAAAAAGTATCCTCATGTGTGATTCACGAAAAGAGGGATGGGTGTAAGTAAAGTCTAGACTCTAGACATCGGGCAAATGGAAGATAAACTACTTAGCCTATGGAATACTAAGACATGGAGGGGAATCAGATGTGTATTAGGTGCGATGACATCAATTTCATACAGGTCTCAATGCAAAATATTTTCATTTAAGGGTATGTGGAATGTGAATTTTGTGCTGCGCTCTTCTAAATATCTGGCATCAGTGACAAGAATGGGGGTTAGCCTTTGGAGAGTGTGAGGTCAATGAGCCCCACTGTATAGATCCTGATATAGGAAAATTGATAAGGTGAACTTTTGATGTTTGACAGCATGGCAATCCCTGCTCTCTCAAAAGAAAGCTAAGAAAACTGGGTCCTTCCATTTGTTTTTAATCCCCTCTCTTTTCTTTGGTGAGATGGATATCATAATTCATGGGTGAAGGAAAATCCAAGCAAGCAGCTATGGGTGGGAGATGACTCTTCTGCTCCGAGCAATAAAGTTGATGCAAGTATAAGAAAAGAAGACAATTGGGGAATTTTCATAAGGTTCCCTCAAACAAGCATTGACACCTAGGACTATGGATCCACTGAAAAGAAAACCTCCCATTCCCAATCTTAGCTCCTTCATTCATATCCTTTTAGCAGATGACATACTTATTTTTTAGAGGCTTCCGTAAGGAATTTGTTGGAGATATTAGCTCATTTTAGGATGTTTTTGGCTATGTCATGCTTACACAAAATGAGAACAAACATGATGTTATAGTTCTCAATGAGAGAAGAATTTGCAGAGTCCGAAATCTTCAATTGTGAACTAGAGATTATTCCTTTAAAAGTATTTTTTATCTTTCTCTTTGTAGAAGAGTGTCTGGGAAGACTGATTCGGCCATATGATACCATTAGCATAAAGGAGGAGATGGGTCAATGGGGGAATCCATGAAGGTTCAATCACGCCTAAAAGCCCCCCTATGGCTTTCTTAATCGGAAGGGAAGTGCTTCACTGACCAAACAGGGGAAGACAAAGGGGATCCCATTGCCCAAGACCAAGCCCACCTAAAGAAGCATCCCAACTTTCCATTTTGGCAATCAAAAGAATACGAAAAAGGAAAATGAACAAAGAAAAAAAGGTAACATCCTGCAATAGATGGAATAACAAGAGAAATAAACCTATTTTGACAATGAACACACAAGTAGTAGACCTAGCATACATTACCAAACACAACATAGTTAAACCTCCAGCCTAGCTATCAGAAGCAGAAAAGGAAAATAACACAACAACCTACAATAAATATTTTGAATATGACATCTACTAAAGAAAAACCATTGCATGATCCAAAACTCCAGGAATGAAACATGATTTCTGCCCAAGGGGAGATTATCAAAATATAAGTGAATGCAGATGAAATCATGATAAGCAAGACCACAATGCATTCATCTATTCCTTACAAGAGCCACCAGAAATTGACATACTTGCCTAAACTCCAAGATCATACTTCTCTTTTCCTCAATCATCAATCATGAAACTAACTCATCGTTTCTACCATATTTAGTGTGGTGTACTTGAAGAACATGATTTACCTTGCATTCTGGCAGACCAACTCTTTCCGGAAGCCCTTCTTTTCCCTTGGCAGTCTATGAAAGGTAAAACACCAATACAAGAATAACCCGTTAAAAATATTATTGTCAACTAAAAGACTAAAAAAGGAAGAAAAAAAAAGAAATCAACTAGACCACGCCTTTGTAGCATCAGAGCTTTTTCCCCTCTTACCTAGCATAAACTACATAATCATCCATCACCATGTAAAGAGAGAGAGAGGGGGAGCAGACCATGGGAGGCAAAATGAAACGCAGAAGGGACGATTGATCGAAGATTGAGAAAAGAAAAAATCGATCAACTTATTCAGGTGGATCGATCTGATAAGTAACCAGAGCAGCATATTGACAATGATTCCCCAATTCAAAACTTATTACTGACAGAAAATATAAACATCACATTCTTCACCCTGAGAAAATAACAACAGTAATAACAGGAAGATGGGTACTATTTGTACGAAGCATCACCTGCTGATGCTGCCCTATGGCCGGAGGGTGATTGAATCGACAGTTCATGCCATATTTACAAGACCCCTTTTTCATGTAGTACGCGCAATCGGGTTCATCAGGTCTCTGTGGATACGAAGAGACCGGCCCGTCACCGCTGCGTCCCTCATCACCCCCTTTCTGCTTCTCCTTCTTCTTTTTCTTCCTGTTACCGTCCTCATCCTCATCCTCCTCATCCTCATCCTCCTCATCCTTCTGCTTCTTCTCCCCACCATCATCCTCCCCAGTATCATCCTCACGTTCCTCTTCCCCCTCATCATCCTCGCCGTCTTCATTGTCGTCGTCGCCGTCCTCTTCATCACCATCTTCATCGTCGGCATCGTGGGCACCGTCGGCAACAGGAACAGCAACCGCAGGTGGGGAGTCGACCAACCTCAATTTCTCCAATTCGCTCGCCACCGCATTGACGGCAGCATCGTCGGATGGTCGTAACTGGAAACCCTTTTCTTCAACAGTCCCCATCATCAAACCCAATCACTTTAAATCATCCAACCTACCATCAAACTCTCTCCCCCAGATTACAACTGCACCCTTTTCCCCCTTCAATCTATTTCCCTTCAAAAATAACCTTCTTTTACACTACAACCTCTCATAACTTATTCTCCTTTCCTATTCTTTCACAACAGATTGTGTCGTTCTGTGTCTGTCTGTGTGTCTGTGTTTATCAGGAATTCAGGAGAGAGAGAGAGAGAGAGAGAGAGAGAGAGAGAGAGAGGGAGGGGGTATTAATGAACGAACCAGTCAGTGACACCTCGCTCTCATTTACGCAGCAGCGCGCATACACGACCGTACATATATACGTTTTCTTATACGCACGAACGAAGTTGTATTTTTATCCGTAGGTACGCTGGTGGTGGATTTGCCAGTATGGTCTACGATACACGCGTTGTGTTGCTGCATCTCGAATCCCGCGTAGGAGTGGAAGTGCTCTCTCTCTCTCTCTCTCTCTCTCTGCCGACGGCTCACCACAAACACCCCAAGTCGCCCGCCTCGGCTCACATGGGGGGGACGATTTGTGAATGTCACAAGTTTGTTGGGTGTACTCCTGAGTGGGCGAGATCTCAAGGGTTTTACCAACCACACGTCAACCCATATGAGAGGTTTTTATTTTCTTGCATTATCTAAAAAAAAGAAAAACCCAAATAGCATGTGGTCCCCACTTGTGTTGGGTAGTTGGGTATGTAAAAAGCTCGTTCCAACTTGTAAAATAGATTCAGCAAGCTGAACATGAATCAGTGTTTGGCAGAGCTCGGCTTGTATAAAGCTCGTTAAATAGTGATAAATATCTAAAAGATATCTTTCACATCGTATGATATAGTGTAACATACATAAATTATTAAAATATTCGGTTTGCAGCAACGAGTTAGAAATTATATTCTATTGTTTTTAATTTTGAAGTAATTTAATCTTATTATTCTGATTTTTTACTATATATATATATTCAATTAATATTGAACCTTTGAAATCACGTATCAAATAGCTTCGCACGTGCATGTTGGTACATCCTGACACTTGTACGGTTTAGTACGTACCTCGACTGGTACACCTTAGTCTCGTGCTCGAGACATCGGAAAGTGCACCAAGTGCACATTACACAGTTGATATAATGAATGATTGAGACTTTAACATTATAAGGGTATTAGCACGAAACACTTGTTGAGGTTATGCGATTCTATTGGAGTCTTTGGGCGGAGGTCCCATGTTCGTGAGTGAGCTCACGTATTTCAATACCCTAGAAATAAAAAGAAAATGGTGTTATGATCGCTTTCACCGACGATATGCTCTTTCTGTGGCCGTGTGACGTTGAGCACGTGAATGGGCAGGCCAAGTTCTCGTTTGCGTATCCCGTGAAGACCACGAGGCATATGTACCTCGGAGGGAGGTATGCTTTATCAAACCAGCTTAAGAAAGATAAACCTTTGTGCCACATTCACAAAATGTTTACCTTAGAGAGGGTGGATGGTACAGTCATGAGTGACTAATCGTTACTACGACACGTGTTTTTATAGGAGTTGTAGCGTCCATTGACCTTCAGTCACTCAGAGTTAGGAAGGTCAAGGTTACCTTTTTAGCACCTCCACTACTGCAATAGTACGAATTGCAATCCATTACCTATGCGAGGGGTTCTCTCAGTTGCGTATTGCCCGCATGAGGTTACTCGATCTGTAGCTTTTCCGGTTACCATATTAGAATTTGAATAACAGACGTTGGGTGCATGCCTCATAGAATGCAAGGTTTCTTCGTATACCCGAAGGAGTAATCAGAAGAACATAATTACTAACCAATCACAGACTGACTTGCTTTGTTGTTGTTTGGTTATTTAAAAGTAGTTTTACATACTTCTGTACTTGTACTTTCTCACAGTAGAGATACAGTAGATATTGTACTTTGTTTACATGTTTCTAACTGTCTCATCATAATACTGATGGCTATGATTTGTTGTTTAACACTTGTAGCACTTCGCATATAGTTGCTCACTTGCACTTGTTACTTTCCTTTATTGCTCAGTCTTGTATCACGTGCACTTACCTGACACATGCACATATACTTGTTACTTGACCTGTTTCCATGTTGTAAGTTCTTCCTTTAAAATGATAATGTATGAATGTTTTATCTCAACAACTCGCAAGAGTTCTGACCCCATTTTATGGGGATACAGGTGACGTATAGGTTCAGCTGCGACGCAACAACGCACAGTTGGAGGCTTGGGACCCACACTTAGTCAGTTGATCCTGACTTCTTTTTTTGGGGGTCTGAGGGGAGTTTTCCTCTCATTTTGAGAGACTGATAGAAATGTGTATATTGTCTTCTTTTTGTACCTTGAACTATTTGGCATTATATATATTTGGACTTTGCTTTTAGTGTGTATCACTTACTGTGGCCCGCTCAGACTTGCGGTCTTTGCTTACCCCTTTCTTTTGTATTTTCGCTGCTTGATTTAAATCTATCTAAAAAAAATGCTTAAAAACCAAAGGTTTTTTCAAGGTCGGGGTTTGGGGCATTACAGAGATTGGTATCAGAGCACTGTTAAGTATGGTCCAAAACTTCAGCATACATCCATATGGCATCCAATAAACCCCTTGCATACAACAAATGCAAGGCGATCTCGAGCTTCATGCTCATTGAAATGCAAAAACCTTCAAAAGGATGCCATATGGAACCAAAGGTTTTTGCATTTTCAATCCATATGGCATCCTTTTGAAGGTTTTTGCATTTCAATGAGCATGAAGCTCGAGACCGCCTTGCATCTGTTGTATGCAAGGGGTTTATTGGCAAATTTAGTTAGTAGGATGGGTGTTATGAACCTATGTTATGCACACTAGCATGCTCGCACGCTCACCCCGTGTTCTTGCACGAAATGGATCTCTTTCGTTTTTCTGATTTAGCGAGTTGTCAGAGTCACCTCTGATAAATCGACTATATCTCTCTGGTTACAGATCAAATTTTGTTGTTCTTAGACATTCTGGAAAGCTTAGACGTCTTCCAACTTTACAGTTTATGACTTTCTCTGATTCGGTTTGCAGAGCCATCAAAAATCTCTGTCATCAACGGACAACCAGATTTTTGTCAGCAGTCCAGAACATCTCAGATGATGTTCGGTATTTTCAAGATGTTTTCTGGTTCCCTCCATGAAAATTGGATTTTCTTGTTTCTGTAGAGAGCTAATGCATAGCTCCACGACTTTCATGTTCAGCATCATGGCTGAAATTGTGCGTAAATATCCTAAATTCATCAGTCTTTCGGTTGGGGCACCCCTTTAGTTGCATCACTAGCACAAGCAACCAGGTGCAGGCTGCACCCGGGCTTTGAGCTTGGTGCACCCCTTGGGTGCAGGCCTTAGCCTGCAACCTTGGTCTGACCCCCCTTGGTTCAAACCAGGGTCACCTTTTGACCTAGCTGGGTTTGGTCCCACAAGGACCAGACCATGCTGGCTCAGCCCACCCGGGCAAGGCACTAGTCCCGCACCCACTTGGGCGCGCCAGCAGGTAGCCGGCTGCTAGTGCACCCAGGTGGCCTTGCCTTCGGCTTGTGGACCAGGTTGCACTGAGTGCAGCACCTGGTCTGAACCCTATTGGTTCAGACCAGGGTCCTCCGTGACCTCACCCCACTGGTGAGGTGCAACAACCCTCATGCACCCTTGTCATAGGGTTGTGCACCCACCTTGGCGCAGCAGCAGGGTGCTGGTTGCACCCTGGGTGACCTGACTGGCCCTTTTTCAACCCTTAGACCGGGCTGTAGCACCCGGTCAAAGCCTTGTTGGGCTCAAGCCTAGGTTCGTTCAGACCAAGAAAGGTCTGGTCTGAAGGACCAGACCCTACGATTTGGTACCAACATGCTGGAACACCTCCAACCGGTTCCCCTCTTGCGGCACCCACCTGGTCTGAACCACCCCGGCTGGGCCTGGTCCCACTTAGACCAGACTTGGTTGAGCTCCCCTTAGGTGCTCAGCCAGTTTGCCACAACTCCTCATCTTTGCTGCCAACCTACAAAGCAAGAAAACAAAAGAGAGAGAGAGAGAGAGAGAGAGAGAGAGAGAGAGAGAGAGAGAGAAGAAAAAGACTAAGGCTAGGGTTTTGCGATGGGTGTCTGGTGCACTTGCTGATCAACAAGCGTTGGACGGATACCTTGCACAGGTTGTGCATGTCCAGTGGGTTGCTGGCCTCCTTGGCCGCAGTTCGCACCTCGTTGGTTCAGCATCTTATGTGTCTTTTACTTGTCATGTTCCGCTTGCCGCATTCGACCGAATATGCATGTTGGTCCAAAGCAACCTCGTGACCTCCTTGCTGTCCCATCATGGCAGCGAGATGGTGAGCATAGCGGTGAGCAGTGTGCTGCCCACTCGGTGCGTTCTCTTTTTGCCTTTGTTGAGATTCTGGCCGCGTTCGCCAAAAACCCTAAGATTTGCATGGTTATTTCCCACAAGTGCGACAACCGACCTTGAAAATAATAATGTAATTACCATACGTATGAGAATATTCCAAAATTCATTTTTCAACACTCATGTGTGCTGTTGTCGTGAATTCCCTATGTGAATGGTTGCGCTATGCAAATTCACCTATGTACAAATGTGTTAAATACGTTTACTTGAAATTTACCGCACAAAGTATTCAATAATTGTCTTATCTTGATGTATATGTAATTATGACTAAGTTACGCATTGTTGAGCATCGTATCACATGAATGTCAAATGATAAACTCACTTGCATATTTTCACGTGTCAAAATATGCATAAGTGTAATTTCTTTTGTTTCGATACTTGTGCAAAAAATTAAAATCACGTGTCACATAGCTTCGCACGTGCACGTTGGCACATCCTGACACTTATACGGTTTAGTACGTACCTCGAGTGGTACACCTTAGTTGCGTGCTCGAGACATCAGAAAGTGCACCAAGTGCACATTACACGGTTGATATAATGAATGATTGAGACTTGAACACCATAAATGTATTAGCACGAAACACTTGTTGAAGTTATGCGACTCTATTGGAGTCTTTTGGCGAAGGTCCCATGTTCGTGAGTGAGCTCACGTATTTCAATACCCTAGAAATGAAAATAAAATGGTGTAATGATCGCCTTCACCGACGATGTGCTCTTTCTGTGGCCGTGTGAGGCCGAGCACGTGAATGGGCAGGCCAAGTCTTCGTTTGTGTACCCCGCGGAGACCACGGGGCATACGTACCTCGGAGGGAGGTATGCTTTGTCAAACCATCCCCCATTCACAAAATAGTTTACCTTAGAGGGTGGATGGTACAACCTTGAGTGACTAGTTGTTACTACAACACATATTTTTATAGGAGTTGTAGCATCCTTTGACCTTCAATCACTCAGAGTTAGGGAAGTTGATGTTACCCTTTTAGGACCTCCACTACTGTAGTAGTACGAATTGCAATCTATTACCTATGTGAGGGGTTCTCTCAATTGCGCGTTGCCCGCATGAAGTTATTTTGTCTGTAGGTTTACCGGTTACCACATTAGAATTTGAATAACAGACGCCGGGTGCATGCCTTACAGAATGAGAGGTTTCTTTGCGTACCTGAAGGAGTAATCAAAAGAACATAATTACTAACCAATCACAGACTGGCTTGCTTTGTTAGTTACGTTGTTTGGTTGTTTAAGAGTAGTTTTACACACTTCTGCACTTCTGCTTTCTTGCAGTAGAGATACAGTAGATGATGTACTTTGTTTACATGTTTCTAATTGTCTCATCATAATACTGATGGCTATGATTTGTTGTTTAACACTTATAGCACTTCGCACATAGTTGCTCACTTTCCTTTGTTGCTTAGTCTTGTAGCACATTCACTTACCTGACACATATACATATACTTGTTACTTGACCTGTTTTCATATTGTAAGTTCTTTCTTTAAAATGATAATGTATGGATGTTTTATCTCACCAACTCACAAGAGTTCTGACCCTATTTTATAAGGATACAGGTGACGTATAGGTTCAGCTGCGATGCGACAACGCATAGTTGGAGGCTTGAGATCCAGACTTAGTCTGTTGATCTTGGCTTCTTTTTTTTGGGGTTTAAGGGGAGTTTTTCTCTCATTTTGAGAGACTGATAGAAATGTGTATATTGTCTCCTTTTTGTACCTTGAACTATTTGGCATTGCATATATTTGGACTTTGCTTTTGGTATGTATCACTTACTGTGGTTCGTTCAGACTTGCGGCCTTTGCTTACCCCTTTCTTATGTATTTCCGCTGCTTGATTTAAATCTGTCTCAAAAAAAATTTTGCTCAAAAACCAAAGGTTTTTCCAAGGTGAGAGTTTAGGGCATCACAGAGATTGGTATCAGAATAGTGTTAAGTGTGATCCAAAACTTTAGCATGCATCATTCATCACATTGTAAGCATGTTGAAATTTAAATTTATGTTAATTAATGCTCTTTACTTCCTTTTTAGATTTGTATGTTTAATTGAATCTATATGGGTTAGATGTCGTCGAACACAAGATATGAAATGATTCTGGAAATCCTTTGTGACTTAGTTCGAGGCGAAGAAGCCTTGGACCAAGCTGTTCAGCACTTAGCTCGAGGTGTTCATATGATCGCGAATCAGGCACCTCCGTGTGCCAGATGCCTTGTGGATCACGCTGGATAAATCTATCTCCGTGAATTGAGTGACTGCCCGTACTGTGGTCTTAGAGGACATGTCGAAGTGGAATGTCAGTCGAAGCTATGTGATGAACTTTGGAAGGATAATGCGAGGGATATAAAAGATGTGGCATCAGACACTGGTCCAGATTTACTGGAAGTTGGTAGTCATGAAAGAAATTGACATGGTTCACCAAACTCTTCTCAATACTCGCCAGAATCCTATCTGTACTTAGTTTCTTCGAAGTTTGTGCCAGATCTTCCTCTTTCTTCAATGCAAAATAAAGTTCAAGAGTTATCAGATTTGCCTCTGTCTACTCATGCATCCCCTCCTCATATGAGACCGTGACGATGTGGAAGTCAGAAGGACTACCGAGACTTCTACACCAGTAGGCAGTGATGATGTTTGTTCGAATGCAAACATTTTATGGAAACACTGAGTCAGTGTTCTATTTTGTTTTCCTATGTAGTCGGATGTGTCACCCTATTTCAGACAAATGATATTTTTGGCATGTAATGCATGACATCCTTTGTTTATAAAATAAAAATTTGCTTTTGAGGAGTTATATTGTGGCTTATACGTTGTTTTCTGGTTTAAGATGGCCTGGTGAGAACGTTGCAACAACATTATGGATACCCTCAACAACCTGGCAGAGGTTGTTGGTAGACAAGCAGAGACAATGCGTACTATGGGTGACAACCTTCAGCAAGCCACCCAGGGACGCAAGACTCCTACACCGGCTCTAGTTACGACAGTTTCGTACAACAGTTTATGAGCATAAACCCTCCATCTTTCGATGGAAAGTCTACTTCTGAAGCAGCAGAAGACTGGGTCCGAGAGATCGAGCGGATCTTTCATGTATTGCAAGTCAGTGATGATCAGAAGGTCGACTTCAGAACGTATCAACTCCGTAAAGATGCTGAAAGGTGGTGGGCGACTACCTTGGAGATCAAATTCGCAGATGGAGCTATTACGTGGGAGCAATTCGTGGAAGTCTTCTATGTTGCATACTTTTCGATGCATAAACGAAGTTGTAAGATGCAAGAGTTTCTTGATCTTCAGCAAGGGAACTCTACTCTGGTTGAATACGTTACGAAGTTCAGAAGCCTGGAGTGATACTGTCCCAACGTATACGTCACCGAGAAGGATCGAGCAATGAAATTCGTTCGCGAATTGAAGCTTGTTCTTTGCATGAAGATGTACGCTCGTGCCCCCAAGACTCTTGGTGAAGTCGTGAAGATAGCCACTCTTTTAGAGCAGGATTGGTCTGAGTCGCAAAAGATGCAATCTTTCAGAGAAAATCAGCATTCTAGCCAAAGGAGTTGGCCTAAGAAGAGACTTTTCCAAAAGAATCTCGGTGGAAAGAAATTCACTCCACCAGCGAAGAGAAACCGACACCAGGGCAACAACAATCAGTACTAGAATCATCAGCACCAACATCATCATCAGCAGTAGAAGCAGATAGCAGCAACACCAGGTTGCCCAAAGTGTCTCTCTGACCATCTTGGTCAACCGTGTCCTCGTGACACCGAAGGATGTCTTTATTGTGGCAAGATGGGCCACTATATTAAAGACTGCCAGAAGAAACAATCAGATGATCTGAAGAGGAATGTTCCAGGAACATCGCAACCAGTGTATCAGCAACAATCCTATCAACAGAAGGCGAGCAATCAGAGAATCGTGTCAGAACGAGCCTACGTAGCCACTGTCGAGCAAATGACCAATGGAGAATTGGTTCAAGGTACTATTTCAGTTGTTGGACAAACAACCTTTACACTATTTGATTGTGGTGCTTCTTATTCATTTATTTATGTTAGATTTGCTAGAACTTTGCCTATGACTGTTGAATCATTGAATTACCTATTGGAGGTTCGTACTCCGACTGGTGATCAATCGTTGTGTGTTTTGTATATTTCGAGCATTGATGTGTCAGTGGCAGGTCAAAACTTGCCAACTGACGTAATCATGCTAGACATGACTGAGTTTGATGTCATTCTAGGCATGGATTGGTTGTTTGAGTATCATGCTCAAGTCATGTGCAGAGAATGCAAGGTAGTTTTGTATCCTCCTGATCGTCCAATCTTGGAGATCAGACTCTCTCAGCCTATTCGCGACAACATTTGATTTTATCGTTCAAGGCTCAGAAGTACTTACAAAATGAGGGTACTGCATTCTTGGTCAATATCGCTCTAATTAAACCAGAGATAGTTCCTATCGATAACTTAGACGTAGTTCAGGAGTTTCTAGATGTGTTTCCTGAGAAACTGCCTGGATTACCTCTGAAGCGTGAGATCGAGTTTTGTATCGAGTTATTGCCTAGAACGACTTTGATTTTGAAGGCACTGTATCATATGGATCCAGTAGAACTTGAAGAACTGAAGCGTCAATTGAAAGAGTTGATGGAGGAAGGATTCATCAGAAACAGTGCATCTCCGTGGGGTGCACCCGTTTTGTTCGTAAAGAAGAAAGACGAGTCTATGAGGTTATGCATTGACTACAGAATGCTCAACCAAGCGATGATTAAGAACAAATATCTGTTACCGAGAATCGAAGATCTCTTTGATCAGTTGCAAAGAGCGAAGATATTCTCAAAGATTGACCTCAGATTGGGTTATCATCAACTCTGGATCAGAGAGGAAGATGTCTCTAAGACAACATTTTAAACTAAATACGGGTTGTGATGCCATTTGGGCTCACAAATGCACCAACAATATTCATGGATTTAATGAATCAGATATTCTGTTCGTACGTGGATACTGTTGTGATCGTATTCATTGATGATATCTTGATCTACTCAGAGAGTCCTGAGCATCATCGAGAACATTTGCATATCATTTTAGGAGTACTTTGAGAGCATAGATTGTTCGCCAAGTTCTCCAAATATGAGTTTTGCCTCAGGCGAGTCATGTTTTTGGGTCACGTGATATCCAGTGATGAAGTGACAGTTAATCCAGAAAAAGTTGAAGCAGTGCTGGATTGGAAGCAACCTGAGACTGTTACCGATATTCATAGTTTTCTGGGATTAGCTGGGTATTACCGGCGTTTCATTCAGGATTTCTCCAGAATTGCGCTACCGTTGACGAAGCTTTTGCGTAATGGAGTCAAGTTTGAGTGGACTGACTCATGCAAAGAGAGCTTTTCAATCCTGAAGACGAAGCTGACTACCTCTTCGGTGTTAGCTTTACCTTTTGGTATATGTAGTTTTGTGGTGTACACAGACGCCTCAAAAACAGGACTGGGATGCGTGCTAATGCAGCATGACTGAGTTATTGCATATGCATCAAGACAACTGAAAGTACATGAGAGAAATTATCCAACTCATGACTTAGAGTTAGCAGTTGTAGTGTTCGCCTTGAAGTCTTGGCGACACTATCTGTATGGAGATATATTCAAGGTCTTTTCTAACCACAAGAGTCTCAAATATTTATTTTTCCCAAAAGAATTAAACATGAGATAATGTCGTTGGCTCGAGTTTATCAAAGATTACGAATTCACGTTGTCATACCACCCTGGTAAAGCAAACGTCGTGGCAGATACACTTAGTCGTAAATAGAACAGTGTTCTGGCTAGTCTTGTGTGAAGTCAGAAGTTGATTGAAGGTTTCGTGGCTTAGAAACTGTTTTCAATTGAAGACAGATCTATCAGATTGTCTGGTTTGACCATTCGATCAGAGTTTTTGCCTAAGATTATTGAGGCGTAAAAGCAAAGCACACATTATAAAAAGTTCATGGATCGAGCTCATGAAGAGGTCTTAGTTTTTTGTGTTGATGATGACAGTTGTATCCGTATGAAGCATCGACTTTGGGTGTCAGATGACCCTAAGTTGAAGAAAGAGACTTTTGATGAGGCACATCTGTCAAAGTACACCGTTCATCTTGGTAGTACTAAGATGTTCAAGGACCTTCAACGAAAGTATTGGTGGAACGAGATGAAGCGAGAAGTAGCAATGTACGTATCGAGGTGTTTGACTTGTCAGCAAATTAAGATTGAGCACCAACGTCTTGAAGGTTCCATGCAGAGGATCGAGATTCATCAATGGAAATGGGAAGATATTACTATGAATTTCGTGGTAAGTTTACCAAGAACCCGACGAAAGCACGATGCGATTTGGGTAATTGTGGACAGACTCACCAAGTCTGCTCATTTCTTACCTATTCGGATCAGTCAGTCGCTTAAAAGTCTAGCCGACTTGTATATATGAGAGATCGTATGATTACATGGTGTACCGAAGTCCATTATTTCGGATCGTGATCCCAGATTCATGTCGCGACTGTGGGGATAATTGCAGTCAGCTTTGGGAATAAGGTTGAAGTTCAGCATTGCCTTTCACCCTCAGATTGATGGTCAATAAGAAAGAATGATTCAGACATTAGAAGATATGTTGCGAGCTTGTATGCTCGACTGAAAGGGTAAATGGGATACACACTTATGTTTGGTCGAGTTTGCCTACAATAACAATTATCACGCTAGTATCGGGATGGCTCTGTACAAATCCTTATACAGAATACCTTGTCGATCACTATAATATTAGGATGATATCAGCAATAGATCCAACGAATCACCGATCATTCTTCAGAACTACACTCAGCAAGTGCGGAAGATTCGAGAGCGTTTAAAGGCAGCTCAAGATAGACAGAAGAGTTACGCCAATAAGAGATGGCGAGAGCTTCATTTTAATGTTAGTGACATGGTTTTTGTGAAGGTGTCATCGATGAAGAGCATTTTTTATTTCAAAAAGAAAGGAAAGTTGAATCCTAGATACGTCAGACCATTCAAGATTCTCGAGAGAATCAGAAGAGCAACTTATCGGGTTGAGCTACCTCAGCAATATGTCCAAATTCATAATATTTTTCATGTGTCGATGTTGAGGAAGTACATTCCTGATCCATCACACGTCATCCGATACGAAGATGTAGAAGTGCAAGAAGATTTGATGATAGCTGAGAAGCCTATCGAGATTGTTGATCGTTGAGATCAAGTTTTGCATACTAAAACCATTCTGTTGGTTAAAGTACGTTGGCAACACCATTGCATCGAAGAATGCACATGAGAACCTGAAGCGAGCATGAGGAAGAAATACCCTGATCTTTTTGTTGACTAATCTTTGTGATTTCGCAGACGAAATCCCTTTTAAAGAGGGTAGGATGTAAGATCCGCAAATTTTTTGAGAAAAATATTCAAATTGTAATGAAAATTTCAAATTTCATGTATGAGTCTATATGCCTATATACGTATATGTATGCGAATTTAAAAATATATGTATACGTATGTGTTAGCCTAGGGTATATATATATATATATTCTATTAATATTAAACCTTGAAATCACGTATCACATAGCTTCGCACGTGCACATTGGCACATCCTGACACTTGTATGGTTTAGTACGTACCTCAAGTGGTACACCTTAGTCTCGTGCTCGAGACATCGAAAAGTGCACCAAGTGCACATTACACAGTTGATATAATGAATGATTGAAACTTGAACATCATAAGGGTATTAGCACGAAACACTTGTTGAGGTTATGCGACTCTATTGGAGTCTTTGGGTGGAGGTCCCATGTTCGTGAGTGAGCTCACATATTTCAATACCCTAAAAATAAAAATAAAATGGTGTTATGATCGCCTTCACCGATGATGTGCTCTTTCTGTAGCCGTGTGAGGCTGAGCACATGAATGGACAGGCCAAGTTCTCATTTGCGTACCCCGCAGGGACCACGAGGCATATGCACTTCGGAGGGAGGTATGCTTTGTCAAACCAACTTAAGAAAGATAAACCACCGCGCCCCATTTACAAAACGGTTCACCTTAGAGAAGGTGGACCGTATAGCCCTGAGTGACTAGTCGTTACTACGACACGTGTTTTTATAGAAGTTGTAGCGTCCTTTGATCTCCAGTCACTCAGAGTTAAGGAAGTCGATGTTACCTTTTTAGGACCTCCACTACTGCAGTAATACAGATTGCAATCCATTACCTATGTGAGGGGTTCTCTCAGTTGTGTGTTGCCCGCTGTTCGCATGAGGTTACTTTGTCTGTAGCTTCTCCGGTTACCATATTAAAATTTGAATAACAGACGTCGGGTGCATGTCTCACAGAATGCGTGGTTCCTTCGCGTACCCAAAGGAGTAATCAGAAGAACATAATTACTAACCAATCACAGACTGACTTGCTTTGTTAGTTACGTTGTTTGGTTGTTTAAGAGCAGTTTTACATACTTTTGTACTTGTGCTTTTTCACAGTAGAGATACAGTAGATGTTGTACTTTGTTTACATGTTTCTAACTGTCTCATCATAATACTGATGGCTGTGATTTGTTGTTTAGCACTTGTAGCACTTCGCACATAGTTGCTCACTTGCACTTGTTATTTTTCTTTGTTGCTTAGTCTTTTAACATGTGCACTTACCTGACACATGCACATATACTTGTGACTTGACCTGTTTTTATGTTGTAAGCTCTTTCTTTAAAATGATAATGTATGGATGTTTTATCTCAACAACTCGCAAGAGTTCTGACCCCATTTTATGGGGATACAGGTGACATATAGGTTCAGCTGCGATGCGACGACACACAATTGGAAGCTTGCGATCCACACTTTGTCTGCTGATCCTGGGTTCTTTTTTTTGGGGTTTGAGGAGAGTTTTCCTCTCGTTTTGAGAGACTGGTAGAAATGTATATATTGCCTCCTTTTTGTTCCTTGAACTATTTAGCATTGTATATATTTGGACTTTGCTTTTGGTATGTATCACTTGATTTAAATCTATCTCAAAAAAAAATGCTAAAAAATCTAAGTTTTTTCTAAGGCTGGGGTTTGGGGAGTCTGATAATTGAATCCAGTGAGTGTGAAAGCACGGAGATCTGACATGCTTAGAGACCATGGTAGGCTAGCTCTATGGTGCCACTTGTCAATGTTGTTAAAATGAGAGTAAAAATGGGGTTGATTATTTTAATTTATTTTTTAAATAATTTTTAAAGGTTTAAAATGTGTGTTTAATATTTTTATTGTTTAATGACACATGTCATCTGATGGTAAGAAGTTGGCGATTCACAAAAGATTTGATTTGCTTGGACTCTTACATTTTTTAAAGAAACTGATTCACTTATTGAATCTATTTTAACAACTTTGTCATGTAATAAATGACTGCTCGTTCGGTCTCATTCAAATCTATCAATCAAATCAAAACAAATTCCTTGAAGTCAAAGTTTGTTGGTTAGATCACACTATCATAACTGAGGGGTCTCAAGTTCAAATACCATGGGTAGTGCTGTCTATAAAATAATAAAACTGATTTTTTTCATTTTAATTATAAAAGTATTTGCTCTCTTCGTCGTGCTCTGGAAGGATAAAATACGAAAAGAACCAAAGTAATTTAATTGCATGTGCCAAACATACCATGACAGTGCCCCCACGGCATGAGCTCATAACCTGAATTTACTATCTTTTTGTGACAAACAATTGTCTCCAACTAATAACTTTTTTCTTTTCTGCAGTACAAACTTTCTCCAAGTGATATAATATGGGTATATACCTGAAAAGTTTAGGGTTTGGTGCCTGAAAAGTTTGCTCATATATTAGGTCACTCTACTCGGCACTTCTTGGATCCAGCTATATTGATGTGAAACCCGATTTTTGTTATTTGGTGCATTGTTGGTAGGGGTGTCAATGGGTCGGATTTGATCCGGACCCAGTTCATACCAAACCCTATAAGGTTAGGGTTTGGTGATAAATAAGAAGGCCTGATTAGAATCAGGGTCAGACCTGAAGGGTTTGATTAGTATATGGAGCCAGGTATGGTTTGTGAAATTTTATACTAGACCCAGGCCCAACCTGAGTTCCAATTAAGGTTCCCAAATTTTCAATGTAAAAATGATAAAAATATTATTTTACCGGGTATGGTCTGGGTCTGTTACATGTAATCCTTATAGGATCTGGCTATGGTTTCTCTTATGGTGGGTTCGATTAGACCCGCATCCAAACTTGGTACCATCGTCTCAAATCAAGTTTTGAATTGGTTCCACCTAGGTTTGAACCAAACCCGACCCGTTGACACCATAAACAAGAAAATGGAGAGACCCAATGAGCAAGATATTTTTCTTCTAAAAAAAACTGGGTGTAGTTCTTACAATTAAAAGTCCAACCGCAGAGCTGGACCTAAACTTGATCCTAGGTAAGCCAGCCTGATCGGATCTAGACTAGGATCCCATATGAGCACCTAAAAAATAGGGATGTCAAGGGATCAGATTTGTCCTGATATCTGACCAAATCCGATTCCGTTTAGTACGGTTTGGTTAGGCCCAAACAAAACTCGATTATAATCGGACGTGGATATGGTTTTGATTTTTTGCTATGAATCTGACAAATATTCAGATTTGCTGGATATTGGAATACGATTACATGTAAAAAAACCAAACACGAGATGGATTTTTCATTATCCAAATCCGAATCTGAATTTGAATCCATTTAGCCCGCATCCAATTAACCTAATCTGGTATTGGTTACATTCAATCCAAATCCAAACCATTTATGTCCCTCAAAAAATGGGGCAGGGTCAGGGGGTAGTGGCAGTGATTTGGTACAAAACGAACGGCATCAAAGTAGATAGGCTGAGTCAGCTTCATTTCAACAGTCAACAAAACCATGCATAAGGAACGATGATTAGGCCAAAACAAAATCCGATTATAATCGGATGTGGATATGGTTTTTATTTTTTGCTATCAATCTTGCAAATATTTGGATTTGATGGATATTGGAATCCGATTACATGTAAAAAAAAAAAACCCAAATATGGTATGAACTTTTCGTTATCGAAATCCAAATCTGAATTTGAATCCGTTTAGCCTGCATCCAATTAGCCGAATCTGACATTGGTTACATTAGATCCGAATCCCAACTGTTTACATTCCTAAAAGAATGAGGTAGGGTCAGGGGTGGTGGTGGGCACTGAATTGGTCCAAAAAGAAGGGCGTTTGTCTGAGTAAATGGGTGGCGTCAGCTTCATTACAACAAAGTCAACCAAACCATTTTAATTTATGATAAAGGTCCAAAACGAAGGGCGTTTGTCTGAGTAAATGGGTACGTAGGCCCATTGGGTTCGACCAAGGTGGGTCCGAAAGTCAACCACCCACCGACTATCTAAATCCGCTTTCGTCCACTCTAGGTCTTTTAAGCCGTGTCACAAAGACACGTGACCACAAGGACTTGTGATGTGGCGGGTTTGACTCGCAAGTTTTTTTTTTGTAAGATAGGAAACGAAGACGTAATTTTTTTTAATCTTTTAATATAAAAAAAACCAAATTTTTGATGTTTTAATGTTAAAAATGTATTTGTATTAAAAATATATTTTAAAACGTTATAAAATATTATCCGTATGTGTTAGTGTCCGAGTTCACGTGTATGCTCGTGTGACCAAGCACACCCCTAAAATGGCGTGTCCCTGTGAGATAGCTTTTAAGTAAGTGCATAGATACTCTAGTTGGTTGAGTACACCTGGCTAGCAGGGGACGTGTGTAGGCGCTCGAGATGAAAGACGCGGAATCGAACCCCATACATGCAAGGGATACACCTTGTTGCTTTAATCGGTCTATTCTTTATAAAGCTCGGTGAACACTTGAAATTACGAAGCTTGGTGAACTACTTGAAATTCAATTGGTAGGAAGGTGAACGCATCAAGTGACCCATGTTTCTTGGAAGGTTCCTAGCCATTAAAAAAATAAATAAATAGTGGTGTAAAGTAGACAAGAAAGGATCTTGAAGGAATATTTTTAAGTTTTTTAGACTTGGTTTGCAGAGGAATATGCTCCACGCTAGAGCTCGAGCTTGCCTCGAGTCTAAGCTTTGACTTGGTTTTGTTTAACGAGCTGAGTTTGGAACGAGGAGAAGGGTAATAGAGGAGAGGCCATGCTTGTCGGTGGTCAACGTTCCCATGGTGCTCTCTGACAATGCTGCAACAAGCTCAAACATGCCATCAAGAAGCTCCTCGATAGAAGAGAACTAGGACCCTGTTGAGGGTGTGGTTGGGGGTACTTTTATTTATTGCTTGTAGCCAATGAATAAAAATGGTTTTCATAAAAATAACTTTTGGTATTGTTTATAAAAGTACTAAAAGTGTTTGTATGTAAAAACTCTATAATCTATGTGATCTTGTGATGAGAGTTTTGCAATAAACTAAGTTACTATAAAAAGATGCTATTCGTTAATTAATTAAGTTTGGCTCAACTTATTCAACCAACGTGCATAAAAAGAGAGATAGAGAGCATTTGATTTTTATTTTAAAAATTATAACCCGAAAAAACCTCACCCAGGAGGAAGACCTAACCGCGCTGGCTCAGCCTGCCATACCTACAGTCATCGTGTCACGGCCTAAAACTCTGAGGCTAGAAACCCTGCTCCAGGGGCCTATACTGGGCATTGGCTTGCACAGAGGAGCAAAGCCCATGGGAATCAAACCTCGACCACCCCATGTAGCAGCCAAGGCTCCACCCCACTATGCCACCCCCACCGTTGGGGCAAGAGAGTATTTGCTTTTAACCCGACCTGTAACGAGCTTAGTTGCCCTGTGCATGCGCCTCTCTCTCTCTCTCTCTCTCTCCCAAATGCAAGGAAGAATGATTTCTCTCTTTCAGATACAAGGAAGACTGAGCTCCAACTCTCAAAGGCAGAAATGATAAATGAAATCTCTCTCTCTCTCTCTCGGTCAAATACAAGAATGAGCTCCCATTCTAACGCAGAAACGGTAAACTGAAAAATGCCAATGCCTCTCTCTCTCTCTCTCTCTCTCTCTCTCTCTGACAAACGATAAAATGAAATGTCACACACGCACGCAGAATCGAAGGTTGGCCGGTTCATTTGATAAGTAATCGTTGCATGATTACAGGAATCGAATGGGCAAAAGGGACCCTTGCAAAACAATTAGAGAGACGTTCCATAATTTAAAATACAATGAAGAATGTCAAGCCAGGTCATTTGACCCCCCCCCCCCCCCCCCCACACACACACACACATTCTACCCTTCGCGCTCCCAAAGGCAGTTTGCTTGCTGACGAGCCTTTCCAAATTTACAATCAGAACCAGTTCCCCTTCAAGTGTAGAACCCCTCTTTTAGGCTCATCCCTTGCTCTTCTTCAAGGAGTGCCCTGTCTTCCGCTTGTGACGGCTGAAATCTGAAACGAACCTGAACGTCTGACCACAACCCGGTTCCTTACACACGTATGGCCGTGCACCTGTGTGCACTCTCATGTGTTCCGTCCTTGCCCACGCCCACTTGAACGTCATCTTGCAGCCTTTCCATGGGCACTTCAGTGGCCTATCATCCATGTGAACACGGCGATGCTGTAACAAGTACTTGTGTGAGAAGAAGCGCTTTCCGCAACCCTTGAATGCACAAGTGTTGCGCTTGTGCAGAAGCAGCTCTTGCTTCAGGTTAAAGGTCATGGTGCAGCCTTCTATATCACACTGATATAAGCCGCCATCATCATTCACACTTTTGACCAGCGCTGCTTTCCGCAGCTGCTTCTCAGCTTTCTTAGCCCGCTTCTTTTGTTGTGGCTTGTCAATGGATGCGCATCCCTCATTGCGCACAGCGGTTTTCGATGGTCTCGTTCTGAGTCTGGTACAGGGTCCTCCTTCAGGCACTTCCTCTGTCTCCTGTCCAAGACTTGCCTTTGAAATCACATCAGAGATATCTGCTTTCTTCCTGCAACCGTGACGAACTGCAGGCGACCCAATTTTTTCTGGTTTTTCCTTGGCATTGTATTTTGATTCTTGTGCGGTTATTCCCTGAGAGTGTAATGGTCCAGTGGTTTCCCATTCAGGGCACTTGAGCCTTTTCCTGTGTGCCATTTCAAAGGGCATCCTCCTTTTAGCTGATCTCCTGGAAGTGTTTACTTCTGACAACAAGCTTGCTTCCGTACAGGAGGTCTGATTGATCAGCTTTGGGCTTTGTTCGGACTCACAATCTATGCCTTGAGATGGAAACTCATTGCCATGTTTTGATGTTTGTGCATCTCTGTAAGCTAAGTATGGATGCACTTGGTTCACCATCCACACTTTGCCACACCATTTTCCCGCCACAAGAAATTTCTTCTGCCTGCTACTCTTTCCCTGGATCTCTGATCCAGCAGCAGAGTTCTCCAAAAAGTTGCAACCAAAAACTTCATACAGAATAGGATTGTATGGCATTTGCTTGCTATAGAGTGGAGATCTACTCAAGTTGGCTGTGTGGCAGAGGTTGATGCCCAACTTTACTGCCCAGTCACCATTTCCAGGATACAAGTCATCGTCCAAAGCAGATTCAATTTTTGCTAAATCTTGCGGGCTAGACTCAGAGAACTGAATATCCTTCCAGGCATGGTGAATCACCATCTCTTCAGCAAATACTTTTGCTCGCTCTTGGACTTTAGGATAATCTGCGAACATCATCATGGTAAAAAAGCAGTTCGTCAGCATCTTGCAAGAGGACGGTCAAAAGAACAGAAACCATGTCCAAAAGGGCGTTTACACTCAGTAAACAGAAACGACAAATTAAGTAGTCTAACATTTTAGGCAGCAGATATGTACATTTCATGTCAATCAGATTTACATCAAATGAACTTGGGTCTGCTTGATCAGCTAAAAACTGAAGTCCACAGGATGACAAAACGCTAATGGAACTTGAGCTTGACTTAGCCAGATAAAAGAACCAATCGTAGGGATGACAAGACGAGAGTTGTTATTCTAATGCAGTACATTGAAAAAAATATCAAAATAAGAATAAATTTAATGATTTGTGTATCAGCACACAGACACACTCACAGATAAAAATTGTTCTGGGATTATGTAAGCAAGGCAATTACTTGGCATATTTCAACTTTTAAAGAAATCTTGGAAAATTCTCAGTACCAAAAAAAAAGAACACAAATGATGATACCAAAAATAAGAGGATGGATTTTAGCAAAAAAGTATTTGCAGAAACAGTAGAACACAAGTTTTAAACTAAAAGAAAGGATGAAAAGAAATCATACTTGAAATACTGGAAAAAATAAAGACAAAAATTGCTCTCAAATTATCGTGATATATGTGACTATACATGCACTGGATTTTGTTTTAATCAATTGATTGGATGTGTAAACTCTTCTTAAAATGAAAACACTAAATGTATGGAAGATACAGTATATCCAAGAGTATGACAATCCAAAAAAAACAAGGAAGTAATGGAACAGAGCTGAGAAACATATAATGGCCCCGGATCCATGCATCCAGCAAAATTAAGATATTTTTGGATTTCAACCAGAACATTTTATACATAAAAATTGTAGCAGAAATTCTGCAAAAGAGATGATTTCCAAACTCAAATCATCTTGGTCATATATATTATTTGCTTTATGTCATAACAATGAGAAGATTCTCTGACTAACTCAAGGCCATCACATATACATTTAAATGTATATATACTATACTATTCTTTATTGTAACAGGTAATACCCATCAGGGTATTTTGGTCATTTCTCTTTGTAATAGGGTGCATTCAATAGGGACAGATTTATTCTTCTCTTTATTTTTATTTTCTTTGATTGTTTAGGGGCCCTATGGTCTTTTGACCATAGAGACATTGGGATCATCCCAATTGGGAGCTCCCAACATCTCTATTGAGAGCTCCCAAAGGCATTCCTCATTCCTTATGATGTGTATAAATAGAGGGGGTTATCCCCCTCCCTTGTTAATGCTTTTTCTTAAGCATTTTATAAAGATTATATTTTTGATGTGTGTGTTCTTGCTCTTTGTAAGTTTTGTGTTTAGCCCTTTGTGGCTTATTGCATTTAGTTCATTAGTGGCTTTTGTGTTTGTACACTTTTGTAGCCCTTTTAGTGGCATTGTGTTTGTGCACACCTTGTTTCATTACATGGTATCAGAGCCCCTCGGTGTTCTCACTCTTGGGCATTGGTGATTGTGCTACTCAAAGTGTTCGTCGGCATGGTTGTGTTGGTGGTGATCATGTTCATCTTCAACCATTCACATTTCCGTCTCTCTTATCTCCCTCTTTTTCGTCATGACCGAGAAAGATTCAAAGATTGATCCCTCCTTCAAATTTAATGGCTCCAGCTATTTAATGTGGGCGGACGCCATGCAAAATCACTTTAAAGGCAAAACACTTTGGGATTATGTTCGTGGTACCGTATTTGAGCCTATTCTTAAACTCACCAAGAAGGAAGAAGATTAGGAGAAGGTTCTTAATGAAAAAGAAAGAGAACAAGTTATAATTGAATATCAATCCAAAGTTGAATATTGGAAAAGTGAACATGCCAAAATCTTGGTGTGGTTTACGAGCAATGTTGAACTCAAAATTTGTGCCAACCTTGCAAAATTTAGAAAAGCCAATGGGGCTTGAAACTTCATGAAGGGTATGTATACCCAAAGAGACTTAGCAAGGCAATATTTTTTTAAAGAAAAAATAAAAGCTACTAAACAAAGGGATATGAATGTGTGTGACTACTTTAGCACACTATCCCCTTTTTGGGATGAACTTTCCCTTCTTGAATCTAAGTGGGCATTGGCTATCAGCTATATCTCGACAAGGTATAACATAGGGATATTATAGGTTTTCTAATGAATCTCGGGATTTCAAAAATAGGTTTTTTCTTCCTTCCCTCTTTCTTCCCTTGTTGCAGGGCAGCCAACGACAACCCCCTGTTGCAAGGCAGCTCCCTCTCACGACAACCCCCTTCCTCTTTTTTTTTCCTGCTTCCCTTTTCTTTCTTTCTTTCTTTCTTTCTTTTTTTTCTTCCTTCCCTTCTTCTTTCTTATTTCCTTCCTTCCCTTCGTCTTTCTCTTCTTTCTTTCTTTTCCTGTTAGCTTGGAAATGCAGCCTCTTTCTCTTCTTTCTTTCTTTCTTTCCATGTTCTTTCTTTCTCTTTTTTAAAAAGTTGCGCTTTTTGACTTTTTAAAACATGAACACGTAACCCTAACAAAAGTCAAAAGGTATGCATACTATATACCCAAACTAACCTATTAAAAAATTAGTAAAGACATATGTATCCCATTTTTTAAAAAAATCCAAAAATACCCTTACACTAACTATTTAAAAAAACAGCAATTGTTGTGTTGTTACAACGATAATATTGCGATATATATAAATTTCTGATATTCTGAAAATATCGCGATATTTTACCTTTAATATCATTTTTTCAATTTACAACTAATATCACGATATTTTCAAAATATCGGCGATATATGTGACTATGGTCTTTAGAAAGGTATAAAGCTAGATAGTGGTTAAGGGGGTATTCACAAGAAAATGATATTTGACCATGATGAGATTTTTGCTATTGTCGCTAGGATGACTAGTGTTAGGAGATTCATTGGCTTAGCATCCATTCAACGATGGTCTATTTATCAGTTAGATGTTAAACACGTTTTTCTTAATGGTGATTTTTGTAAAGAAGCTTTTATGGATCCTCCACCCGAGTATAATATTGAAAAGAGCTAAATTCTTAAAATTAAAAAGACTGTCATAAACCGGCCCCAAAGGCTTGGTAATGATCAATTTAGTAGTATTATTATTGATAGCGGTTTTGTCTCATGTTATACTGACAATATTTTCTTTGTTAGAAATGCAAGGAATAGTATAATTGTGCTGTTATTATACGTTGATGATTTGATCATCACTGAAAATGATAAAAAGGGCATTGAAGAAAACAAGAATATTATTAAAAAAAAAATTGATATGTCTGACCTTGGTTTTCCGAGGTATTTTTTAGGTATTGAAGTTGCCTACTCTCTCCTAGGAGGTATGTGCTTTCTCATATGAAACTTGCATCGGATATTATTTTTGGTCTAACTAGAGTTATCGAAAGCGCCTAGGCGCATGGGGAAGCGTGCTTCCCCGAAGCGCGTTTAGGAAGTGTGAAACATCGCGCTTCTGAAATGTGCAGGGAAGCGCGCTTCCCCCACGCTTCCCCATTTTTTTCATTTTTTTATTTTTTTTTCGCTTCCCCCTCGCTTCCTAGGTCGCTTCCGAGACGGTTCGTAATTTTCTTCTAAGTCATCCCATGCTTCTCACTTCCTAAATTTTTTAAAGTGCCTCGCTTCCCGCTCCCGCTTCCTGTATCGCTTCCCGCTCCCGCTTCCCCGACTGGTAACTCTGGGTCTAACTGACGAAAAGAAGATAGATACTCCAGACGTGATCAATGCCAAGATGAGGGCCAATGATAGAACTCCATTAGAAGATCCTACTCTCTACCGTCAGTTGATCAGGTATCTTATATACTTATCCATCACCAAGCCAAATATAGCTTATGTGGTTCACAATGCAAGTCAATTTCAACATTCTTCCACTTTCGTTCATACGACAACAGTCATGCGTATTATCAGATATTTAAAGGGGACAATGACAAAATGACACTTCTTGTTATCTTCATCTCTTAGTTTAATTGCTTATACTGACTCTGATTGGAGTGGTAATCTCAATGATCATATTTCCACTATAGGTTACCGTATATTTCTAGGTGATGCACTTATATCATGGAGATTAAGAAACAACAAAAGGTGTCCTTGTCTTCCACTAAAGTTGAATACCAAGCGATGGTGACTACTAACAATGAACTTGTTTAGCTGAGAAGTCTCTACAAGGATATGGGTGTCATCATCTCAACTTCTTCGAAGATGTGTTGTGACAACAAAAGTGCAATCTATATCTCTAGCAGCCACACATTCCACAAACAAACAAAACATATCGTGATGGACTGTCATTATGTTCGAGACAAAATTCTAAGGAAAACTATTTAACTTCTTTATGTTAGTTAAAATATCAGCTTGCAGATTTCTTCACCAAAGCTTTATTGTCACCTTGATTCTCTTCCCTCTTAGGTAAACTTTCAATGATATCCCCATCAATTTAAGGGGGTGTTTATATATATATACTATATTTTTCTTTATTGTAATAGGTAATACCCACCAGGGGTATTTTGGTCATTTCTATTTGTAATAGGGTCCATCCAATAGGGATTCTTCTCTTTATTTTATTTTCTTTATTTTTTCTTTCTTTGTTTGTTTAGGGGCTCCATGGTTTTTTGACCATAGAGACATTGGGAGCTCCCAAAGGCATTCCTCATGCCTTATGATGTGTATAAATAGTGGCTTTGTTTAATGCATTTTCTTAAGCATTTTATAAAGACTATGTCACATGGGTGCGGGTGCGGGGATGCGAATATATATATATATATATATATATATATATATATATATATATATATATATATATATAGGACTTATAACCAGTTTTTTTTTCTGGTGTGTTTGTTTGAAGACTTGTTACCCACGTTCTGCTTGTTGTGTACTTTGGCGCAACGGGACAAAATTGATGAACCGAAAGGATTGGCAATCTGATCGACCCAGCCTGCTGCATTCTGCTGACTGTCATGATTCAATCATGTCTGAAACTCCCTGGTCTTCACGAAAAAAAATATAAGCGAAAGGTTTGATGTGGTTTGTTGGAGAGAGAGAGAGTCTTCACGAGGCCTACGGCTCCAACGCCACTGCCTAGGGTTCTTCAAATTTCATTTTATATACAGTTGCACACAGATCTCCAGTCTGGACTCTGGATGACAGCTAAAAGAAATTTATTGAATTTGACATGTGGAAAAAAGAGGTCTACACCAGGCTACGGCTAGAGCACCCATCTCGTCAGGAGAAAAGTGAATACTAATAGCCACCAAGGCTACCACCACCATTATCATTTATTATGGAGAGAGAAAATCCTTGACGAAGAAAGATCTGGATGGTTGAAGGATAAAGACTTCAAAAGGCTCTTGAATTTTGGTTTTAATTTTTGAGGAAGATGGATCATCATTTCCAAGTTAACCAACGCTGCAAATTCATTGTTTGGAGGCAGGAATAGCATGGGATGCCAACAAAGCTCGTCAGATGTTGTGGACACAAGTGCCCATTTTATAAAACAAGAGCAGCAGCAGCAAGCAGGCATCGGTTGTTTCGTCCTTTCATTCTCTCATCACTACTTGCAGGGATCCCGCAAGGGGTGGGGAGAGGTGAAGAATCTGGAAGTCCTCGTCAGAGAATAGGCGACTCTAAAGAGATCGAAGCTATCGAGGCCAAAATCAAAATCAAAATCAAAATCCAGCAAGGGGCGGGTCCCGCTGCGCGGTCAGCTGTCAGCAGATTTTTTTTTTTAAATTCCACAGCCCATTTCACAGGGCAAAAAATAAAAATAAAAAATAAAAAAATTGGACCAAAATGACCCTGGGTGCGGTCAATGCACCCAGGGTCTGGTTGACCGCACCTGGTGCCGCACGTGCACCCGCATCGCGTCGACGCGGGTGCGACACCTGTCTGGCCGAATCCCTGTGACATAGTATAAAGATTATATTTTTTATGTGTCCTTGCTCTTTGCAAGTTTTGTGTGTTTAGCCCTTTGTGGCTTATTGTATTTAGCCCATTAGTGGCTTTGTGTTTGTGCACTTTTGTTGCCCTTTTAGTGCCATTGTGTTTGTGCACACCTTGTTTCATTACACCTCCTACATGGCTATTACTAACTATGGTGGAATAAAATAGTAGTCATTGCAATCAGTTATATTTTAAAGGTAGCTTTGAGCAGTCCAGCTAGCTACACATAAAAGTAATAATAATCTTATTTGGTTATGGATAGAAATACTAAAAGTTTAATGAGCTAAGCTTATCTCTTTTGTTCAATGCAAAACAATGGTAAGAGGAAAAGACCCACTCTAGGAACATGTTGAACAAGATTCACAAAAAGTATTGCAAATATTGCAGGATGAATAGATTAGAAGCATTACATGCTTTAAGTTTTGTTTATCAAAAGAGGGTAATGATATTAAGCCATGTCCTCAAGTGCCTGATGATGTTCAAGCACCAGCAATGTGTGTTACCAGTGAGCTCACGAAGAAAAATCCCAAAAACAAAAGCAAGATTAGCTCCTCTGTGGTAACTAATAAAGGAAAGGATGTTAATTCCTAGATACACATATGTAGTAACTTACAAAAAAGAAACCTTATCACCTAGTCACAAATAACCGCCTAACTTGTCAATAACCATATTAGCCAACTATGTTTTATGGCTTTGCAAAAGGAAAAAAATTGGGCATTCATGATCTAATCAAATAAAATAGCTAAACTTCCAACATTTATTTGTAAAATACATTGATAAGTTATTCATAAATGAAGAGCAAAAAGGCAATTTCATTCACTAAGCAACCATTTGACATGGACTAGGAAAAAACTTGGCCAGCTAATGAAATAACTGATAGGGTCAGTCATGTGTATATAAACATAATTCACTCATCAATGTGTGGTATGTATGCACACACATCAGTGTGCATGTATGCAATAACACATTGAAAATTATACAACACCCCTTGGTTAAGGTATAAATCTTTCACAAATTCAGTTATGATTCATCAAATTGACCGGCATATTGAAGAAATTCTTATCAGAAAATATTTAGATGAAATAGATACAATCATGTCAAAATGATGAAATATATTATAAGCAGTAAATCATTAGAATGATATACCAAGAAAATAAAATGTACAGAAGTACATCCTAGATGTAATTGAAGACCATATCCAAAAGACGAAATAAATTGTAAGCAACAAAGACGTTAGAATGATAACAAGAACAAAAATATACACAAATCCACCATCAATGTAATTGAACACCACGAACAAAAGATAAAATAAATCATAAGCAGCAAAGCATTAGAATGATATAAAGGAATAAAAATTTATATAAATACGTCATACTATGGGTCACCTGGATGGCACAATAGCACTATGCGTGCTCCACCAATTGGCTCAAGTTGCCTTTGGGCCTCCACAGCATGTTCTAGACAGAAAACATGCATTCTTGAAAACTCAACATTAGAACCCTGAAGGTGCATCAGTTTTCCTTCATTGCCTAGCATATCAAAGCTCCTAAGTTGTGTTGCTTCAACAGAATTTTCATTTGGTATACGATCAGAATAGCTTCTAAAAGTTGAATCCAAATCTTGAAACACTTCACCATTTTCTGCAGTGTTGAACTCTCCACATAGCCCAGTAGTTAGTTCACCTTCATTGGATGAATTGCCCATTGATTCCTTACATGGCACCTTTTTATCAGATGTCATCATGTTCTGGCATGTTGCCGTCGAGTCATAAATATTAACTGAAGAATTTGACTCAATCTGCACAAAGTTTTCCAAGCCTTCCCTCGAGGGACATTCTGAATTATCCAGTTTCTCCACCTTGACCTCTGAGATTTCAGTTACCTTCTCTGAATCACCTTTAACTTGACAAATTTCAGCAACAACTTCATCTTGAGGAGATTTTAAGACATCTTGATCGAATTCTGAAGCAGTTTCACCATGGTGTGATGGGCTTTTCATAAGTAGATTATCACTGCCAACTGGAATTTCATCAAGAGAATTAGATCTTAAAGACAAAGTATCAGAAGCACCGCCAGATGCTGGGTTTTCAGTATGTACAGCAAACTCAATTTGGTCAACATCCTCCTCAGAATCTGATGGGTCCCCATAAGCGACAGCCAACAGATCAAGTGCAGACACACGGTTACTGCCTAGGTTCTCAAAAACCAGATCAGCATTTGGTTTGGTAACAAATTCAGCACAGTGGATCCTGTCATCATCCTCATTGATTCCTGCAACCCAAATAAATAATCGTATCATCATATATTGTGTTTAAGAACAATCAATATACAACATGAAACACCATGCTATGATAAAAAAACATCCACAACCAGGAAAGAAAGGTAAAGAAAGCTCTTCTGATTTGTGGTGTTATCGTGCATGTCAAAATTAAAATTTGGCTTATCACTTGTGAATTTGTAACTTCTTTTCAATTTTCTGGCATGTCATCAGAGAAGTAAGAATCCAAAAGGTAATAGGAAATCATAAAAATAGAAAAGTAAGAAAAAGTACGAAAGAATATCAACTAGGTGACGTATAAATAGCTTTGACATTGCAATCAATAAATAGTAAACAAGTCAAGTAGTATGAAAGTACCGAATATAATTAAAATTTGACAATAAAGAAGCAAACATGAACTTTCAACTCAGACTGTCACCCACACCACTCAGAAAAAAAGCCAAAAGTAATAGCACAAGCAAGTTCACAATTAAACCTTTTGTATGCCTTGTTATAGCCATTATTAATTAACGCCAATAAGGGTATAAAAAGTTGGCGCATTCTAAACACACCCCTATCTTACTTACCTTCATAATTGGTCTGTTCATCTCTAGCCCTTGGTGCCATAGAACTTAATCAAACAAGCTATATTTCCAGAAGGGAAAACGAAGGAAACAAAATCAATTTTCAATATTATATAACATCCAATTAGTGGATGTTAACTAGTTCACCACATCTTTCACCCCCAAAAGTCCTGAAGTACCATAGTGAGTCCTGAAATTAGATTTCACCACCAAGGGCATTTGAATACATCTAAAATGAATATTAAAATATCTGTTATATTCCACAAGTACAGCAAACAAATGTGCCTGTTAATTGAAATCTGATTAATTAACTCTAGACTAGAGGTAACGATCGATATTTGGAACCACCATGGTATTTCAAAATATGTAAGAGGAAAAAAAAATGTGTGAACTTGTTAACATTGACTAAAGGTCTTGCCAGGTTAACCACATCTTTGTCTCTTAAAAATTTTAAAATATCATATAGGCTTTGTTACAATCATTTTATTGTAAGAGCCAAGTTTTACACAGCTTAATCATCCTAGGGTGTTTCGGTGTATTCACCAGGTATCTACTTTTCATATCAAAGCAGCCTCAAATGTCAAGGTTCAATTCCTAAAAGGGGGTGACCTGGGGAAAGGGCTACCGTAACAACGCTAGATACACTAAAAAATGGAAAAAACCATTAGAGTTGAGACCAGACTGAAAGCCATCCCAATGTGGGCCTCAAAGGATGTCAGTAGCAGAGTGATGTTTTGTTACATCCCTAGTGGTTTAAGCACCTAGCTTTATACATCAATCTCCCCAAGACTTTTTGGTGCATTTGTTAGGTACCTAATAAGTTACTAATGTTAACCATCACCACTTATTAACAAAATTATAAAGTAACACATATATAGATATTGCTCATATTTCTAAAGTAATAACTGTTAAGATATACATATACGTGTGTGTATATATATATATATATATATGTATATACATATACATATACGTATATGTATATGTGTTTATTGTTAACCGAAATACCCATTAGGGGTATTTCAGTCTTTTCTCTGTAATAGGTGTCAGCCCATTAGGGGCTGACATTTCTGTATTTTATTTCATATATTTATTTTTTGTCTTTTTCTTTTTTTCACCTTTTGTCTTTTTCAGATTTGATGGGACAGCTCCATATACCTGTTGGAGCTGCCCCAACAGCTATATTTATGACCATTGGGTGCAGCCCCAACAGCCATATGGAGCTGCACCCTATTGGCTCCATTGTATTATATATTGGCCTCTTGTGGCCTTGTATTCTCAACTCATTTTTGAGTGCTTCTATGCAATAACAAGTTTGTAGACCCTTGTGTGGGTGGTTTCATGATTCAATCAAGTATTTTTACTTGACTGAAAGTGTGTTCTTGCATGTGTATCGGATTCAATCCACTTCATTACATGGTATCAGAGCTTTGGTGGTCCAAAGGCAAGTTTTTTGAAGAAAGTTTGTGATAATATCAAGAAGAGAATCGTACGCTTAGGGGATTCAACAAATCGAGGATTGTTGCATCGGGGGAAGCGTGTCATCTCTCAAATAAGTCTTGTATTTCACTTTTTTTTCTTTCCTCTTCGTTCCCTACCCTTTTTCTTAGCCTTTTAAGGAAATGGAGAATGAAAGAGTGGTAATGGTCTCCATTCCCGTACGCCTAAACGATACAAACTATGTGATGTGGGCATCCATAGTTAAACACAAAATATGGGAGAAAAGGATTATGGGGCTTGGTGGACGGTACTGAAAGAGAACCCAAGCTCATTCTTACGAAAATTGAGAATGGGAAAGAGGTTGGTCTTCAAGAAGAGGAACTGGGTAAAGTCGTTTCCGATTATGAGAAAAAATGGAAAGAGTAGAGGATGGGTCACTCCAAAATAATTGGATGGCTCATCAATAGTGTAGACATCCACAAATGTTCTAGTTTAGCGAAATTTGATTTCGCCAGTGATGCATGAAAATATCTTAAAGACATGTATAGTCTTAAAGATATTGCACACATATGCAATGTCCAAAACAAGGTAAGAACCATGACCCAAGGAGAAATGAATATTAGAGAATATTACAACACACTTTCTCTCATTTAGGATGAATTGACTCTTCTTGAGCCAAAATGGCATTGTCCTCAAGATGTAGAACTCCATGAAAATCAAATTAAAACGGAGCATTTCTACCAATTTGTGAATGGGCTTAGGCCTGAATTTGAGGGAACTAAATCGGCTCTCTTTCATAGAGGAGGTGTGCCATCCATAATTGAAACTCTTGAAGAATTGACTATGGAAGAAAATAGATTGAAGAAGCCATCTGCTTCAAAGGATGAAGAAACTGTGCTTGCTATGTCAAAGCCCGGTAATCATACTAGGAGTTATAAACCTCCTCACTTTGTGAAAAATGTGAATGGGAGAGATCCTAACTATGAGAGGAATGACAAAAAAGGTGGCAAAATCGTATGCTATCATTGTTATGAACCGGGACACATCAAGCCGTTTTGTCTAAAAAGAAAGAAAGATCACCGAGATGATAAGAGAGTTGCTTCAGTGGAAAGAAATGATGTTGATGACTTCAAATGCATTGGGTCCCTATCTTTAACTCAATTAATGGAGGCGCTACAACCAATGTTCAAAACTCAAGCTTTTCCTTTTCTGGGCCGGTCGTATCCACCAGTGGTGACCCTGGTAAGACTTCTTGGATCTTGGACTCCGGTGCCTCTTTTCATATGACTCCAAATGATTCAATATTATCTGAATGTCATTCTAACTCAAATGATTCTTATGGTTCAACCACCGACGGAATATCCTTAAAAATTAAAAGTTTTGGAATCTTTAAAAAACAACCAAACTCACATACCAAATATTAGGGTTGTGCAAAAATTAAATTTGAACCTTTAATCTATTTCACAAATTACAGATCATGGTTGTAAAATTTTATTCTAACTCCGCCTATGTAGTTATACACTGCCGGTCCCAAGCCCGGATAAAGGAGGAGGGTTGCGGTAGGCCTGTGACAGCCAGCATAAAAACTTTGTCATATCCTATGAAAATGAACCAATATGAGAATTTCGTTGGGGCGTTCCCTACTGAGCGACGCGCTGTACTCTCTAGGCCCGGAGGCAGTGATAAATGTGCAAGGGTTGCTAGGTCGTCGCCCAGAAGCGACGCGTCACACCGGCGCCCGGGTGTGGTGTCAAATAGGCAAGGGTTCCCTCACTTTGTTGGACGGGTGGGGGTAAAGAAGTTAGTCCAAGACCATAAAATTAGGTTAGCCACTTGGAACATAGGGTCTTTAACTGGTAAGTTGGTAGAGTTAGTAGATGTTATGTGTAGGAGAAAGATTGATATTTTATGTCTTCAAGAGACCAAATGGGTAGGTGAGAAAGCTAAAGTGATAGAACCTTGGGGATATAAGATTTGGTATACAGGAATAAATAGGAATAGGAATGGAGTAGGGATTGCTATGAGTCGTCAGTTTATAGATAATGTAGTTGAGGTCCGTAGGAAGGGTGATAGAATTTTACTTATTAAATTAGTATTAGGTACGGATATTATTAATATTATTAGTGTTTATGCACCTCAAGTAGGTTTAGATGATTCCATTAAGCATCAATTTTGGGAAGATTTAGATGGAGTAGTACAAGAGACATCTTATGGAGAAAAGCTTTTCATCGGCGGTGACCTTAATGGACATGTAGGCATTAGTAGGGATGGATTTGAGAATATCCATGGAGGCTATGGTATAGGAGAAAGAAATGAAAGTGGAGAAAGGATTTTAGATTTTTGTTTGTCCTATGATATGATCTTAGCAAACACTTGGTTTAGGAAGAGGGAGTCTCACCTAGTAACATTTAAAAGTGGGGTTAATACGAGTCAGATAGATTTTTTCCTACTTAGAAAGAGAGATAGGGGTTGTTGCATCGATTGTAAGGTTATACCAGGAGAAAGTGTAGCTACACAACATAGAGTCTTAATTTTAGATCTTAGAATTAGACAATGCCGCAAAAGGGATAGATATAGGATAGATCCTAGAATTAAGTGGTGGGCACTGAAAGGAGCTAAACAAGGAATGTTTGTAGAGCAGGTAGTTAAGGAAGTTGATTGGTGTCTCGAGGAGGATTCAGAATCAATGTGGAATAAGATAGCGGGTGGTATGAGAAAAGTAGCTAAGGAGGTATTGGGTGAGTCTAAAGGCGGTGCACCACTAGGTAAGGATACATCATGGTGGAACGAGGATGTCAAATTAGCTATTAAGGTTAAAAGAGAGTGTTATAGAAATCTAAGTAAGAGTCGTGATAATGAGAATTTGGAGAAGTATATGATAGCAAAGAAGGAAGCTAAAAAAGTTGTTCGAAACGCGAGGGCTAAGGTATATAAGGAGGTTTATGACAAGTTGGATACCAAAGAAGGCGAGAAGGATATTTATAGGCTTGCAAAGATGAGAGATAGGAAATCGAAGGATTTGGGTATGGTTAGATGTATCAAAGATGAAACACAAAGGGTTTTAGTCAAAGATGAGGAGATTAAGGAGAGATGGAAAGATTATTTTGATAAGCTATTTAATGATAGTCATGCTCAAGATCTTGGAGACTTCTCCATTCCTTTTCATGAGATAAATCGTGACTTCATGCGCAAGATTCAAAAGAAAGAAATTGCAGAGGCTTTGAAGAAAATGAAATCAAGAAGGGCAGTTGGCCCAGATGGTATACCTATCGAGGCTTGGAAATGCTTGGGAGAGAAAGGTTTAGAATGGTTGACAAATCTTTTTAACTTGATTTGGCGAACAAATAAGATGCCTAATGAGTGGAGGAAGAGTACTTTGGTGCCTTTATATAAGAATAAGGGTGATATACAAGATTGCACAAACTATCGTGGTATAAAACTCATGAGTCATACTATGAAACTTTGGGAGAGGGTGATTGAGTCTAGGTTGAGGAAGGTTGTCATGATATCGGAGAATCAATTTGGTTTTATGCCTGGAAGATCAACTATGGAAGCTATACATCTTCTTAGACAACTTATTGAAAGATATAGAGAGATGAACAAAGATTTGCATATGGTTTTTATTGATTTAGAGAAGGCATACGATAGAGTACCTAGGGACGTTCTCTGGTGGACAATGATGAAGAAAGGTGTTTCTCTCAAGTACATTAGTATAATTAAAGATATGTATGAAGGAGTAGTAACCAATGTCCGCACTTGTGGAGGGGTGACAACCAATTTTCCGATAACGGTTGGGTTACATCAAGGATCTGCTTTAAGCCCTTTCCTATTTGCGATAGTGATGGATGAGCTTACGAGATCAATTCAAGAAAATGTACCGTGGTGTATGTTGTTTGCTGATGATATTGTTTTGATTGATGAGTCTAGAGCTGGGGTTAATGCTAAGTTAGAATTATGGAGACAGACATTGGAAGCTAGAGGTTTTAAGTTGAGTAAGAGTAAGACTGAATATATGGAATGTCGGTTTAGTAAGCAACGAAGTAGTGATGGGAGTGTAGTGAAGCTTGGTGAGCAAGATATACCGGTGAATGATTATTTCAAATATTTGGGATCCATCATTCAAAAGTATGGAGAAATTGATGGAGATGTAAATCATAGGATAAAGGTTGGGTGGATGAAATGGAAAAGTGCTACTGGAGTGCTGTGCGATCGTAGAATGCCATTGCGGTTGAAGGGAAAGTTTTATAGGACGACTATTAGACCCGCTTTACTATATGGTACGTTGGGCTGCCAAGAGACATCATATTCAAAAAATGAGTGTAGCTGAGATGCGGATGCTTAGATGGATGTGTGGAAATACAATAAAAGATAAGATTCGGAACGAAGAGATACGTAAGAAGGTAGGTGTTGCACCCATTGAAAATAAGATGCGAGAGAATCGTTTACGGTGGTTTGGACATATTCGGCGAAGGCCTAATGATGCTCCAGTTAGAAGGTTGGAGAAATGGGAAAATATATTAGTTAAAAGAGGTCGGGGTAGGCCTAGGAAGACTTGGATGGAGATGATAGGAAAGGATATGAATGCTTTGAACCTCACCGAGGACATGGCGTTGGATAGAAATGATTGGAGGAAAAGGATTCATGTGGAAGACCCAAAATGAATTTCTTTTTTGGTTCATATCGCTGACCCCAATTGTTTTGGGATGAAGGCGTAGTTGTTGTTGTTGTTGTTGTTGGTTGTAAAGTTTTATTCTCTTTTAATGATTGTTTAGTACATGATCTCTAGTCCGGAAAGCTGATTGGACAAGGCCATAGAAGAGAAGATCTCTATGTAATGGACAATCTTTTTGTAATTTTGTGAAAAAGAAAGATATAAAAAATTGGCACAAAAGACTAGGACATCCTAATGTGACCAAATTATTAGAATATGGATCGGATATGGATCCAGTAGAGGATCCATATGGTTCACGTGTATGTTTATATTGTAATGTAATATACATTACTAACACAGGGCAGTTTTGTCCATGTAAAAGAATTGTAAACCTATTTATCTTAATGATGTTTTAGTGCAGCCACCAAGAGAAAAGATTGTGGCTGCCGATTCCCAGAAAAGAACGAGTTCACTTCTCTCTCCTCTCCCCTTCTATTCTTTCTCGGTTTTCTCGATAAAGTCTGCCAATCAGAGGCAGTTTTATCATGGTATCAGAGCGACGCAGTTTCTGGGCGTGAAAAGTTGTCAAGACTTTGCTCCGTCAACGTGAAAGGTCGGCTTCCACTCATCGTCGACAGGTCACATTATTCTTTTTCCTTTCAACGTCATCATCTGTCTTCTTCATCTATTTTCACTTGCTGAGTTCCCCTATCGCAGATCTGAAACATATTCAGATCTGCTGTTGTCCCTTCTTGTTGCATCCTTCCTTTCATGCAAAAGTTGAGTTCCTTTCTAGTTTCATTCTCATATCACGTGATCTGCCTAGTCACGTAAATCTGGTTCCATCTTTTCCTGCAAAAGACCAGACTCGCTTTTCCTCTCATCTGAATATCACGTTACTGCTGGTCACATCGTTTCATCGTTTTTGGTTCCATTCATCATTTTTGTTTTTCCTCTCGTATTCTTTCCTTCTCCACCTGTTTCTAGTTTTCATTCTTATATCACGTCTTTTTTTTTTGGTTTGGAATATGCCTGTCACGCCTGCCCCATTCTCGTTCATTTTACCTGCCCGAGCTCTAAATCTACTGGTCACACCTTCCCCTTTCCCGTTCCTTTCATCTAAATATTATCTCAGTTTTACTGTGAGTTTCACATAATTCTGAAATCATATTTAAGATCAGTTGTTTTCATCTCCCATTCATTTTCTGTAAAGTTTTTTTTCTACACTCACAAAAATATATTTCTCTTATCGTGACATTGTTTTCTCTGTGCCGATTTTTGTCAACTTTGCCAGTTTATGATAAAACAGTCAAGTTTCAGCCACTAGTGTCTTTCTGTTTAAAAAAAAAAGATTTCTGTCAACAAACTTACAAATGGATACTTCAGTCAATTCGGGTCTTTCTTCCAATTTCCTGGGGCAGCTAGTTTCGGAAAAGCTAACTACAAACAACTATCTGACTTGGAAACGGCAAATTGCCCATTTTATTCGAAGTCAAGATCTTTCAGGTCACTTGGATGGCTCCACTCCAATGCCTCCAGAATTTATCACAACCGAAGCCAAAGAGGACGGAGGATTGTCGAATATTATTCGCAATCCTGCATTTGTTACTTGGATGAAGCGCGATCAGGCCCTCGCTGCGTACATCACTTCCACATTGTCACAAGAAGTATTGATTTTCATTCCTGATGATTGCACATCTAAAGTTTTGTGGGAGGCTTTAGCTCAGACCTACTCTCAGATATCAGAGGCTAAAGTGTTGCTTCTTAAACGTGAATTTCAAATGTTAAAAAAGGGGGGCAATGAGCATTATTGAATTCTTAAATCAAGTCAAAAGCATCACAGACCAATTAGCCATGGTTGGGTATCCAATGCCAGATAAAGAAAAGGTGCAGTAGACACTGAATGCCCTGGGATCAGAGTATCATGTTTTTGTTACCTCTTTATTATGCTTGCCTACGTTGCTCAGTTTTGAGAAATTACGTACCAAACTCTTTCAGTACGAGATGACTCTGAAAAAGCATGTCTGATGCTTCAACAGGACAATCACCTATGCATGAGGTTCTTGCCACAGGGATGATAGTTGATCGTGCACGAGGAGGACGTGGTAGAGGCAGGGGAACTCCAATCTAGGGTGGACGTGGGTTACTACCTACACCAAATTCCACTGTCAGTTTTTCAAAGAATGTTCCCACATGCTACCAGTGTAACAAACGAGGTCACATCAAAGCCAACTGTTGGTTCAACCCACAAAATCGAAATAGAATGCCAAATAATAGAAATGTTGCTACATCAAGAACTGCAGGTACATTTCGGGTTAGTGATGATGCTAAGGATCTTCTCTTATCTGCGATGGCCAACTTAAATCTAAAACAGAATGATGCTGGAATATGGTATGTTGACTCTGGGGCAACAACTCATGTCACTGGCAATACATGTAAGTTCTCTACTTTGACTCCTTATTTTGGTAAATCTAATATTGTAACTGGAGATGAGACTCGTCACCCTATTTCAAACATAGGCAACGTCCTCATTCCTTTGTCTGAGTCATCCATTCCTTTATCTGATGTTGTTCATGCACCAAATATAAAGAAAAATATTGTTTTTGTTTCTAAGCTTGTTGACTCTACCAATTCATCTGTGAAATTTACTCCTACTTCTGTCTTTGTCAAGGATCTTCAAACGAAGGAGATGTTCGCTAAAAGAGAGTGACGTGGAAACATGTATGTCTTCAATGAAGATCCAGCCTCCAGTGTCCTAAAGCCCAAGTCTGATCATGTCTCTAAAACCATCCTAAGTATATCCAAATGTAATAAGCCAGATCTCTAGCATTCTCGTCTTGGTCATTGTGGTCAAGTCTTTATTGAAAAGTTAGTGTCCAATGATTTTCTTTCAGAGTCTGTTTCACCTTCATTGAAGGATAAAATGTGTCACAGTTGCCAGGTCTGCAAAAGTCATGTACTTCCTTTTCATCAAATAAATAAAAGAGCTTTCATGCCCTTTGAGATAATATGTTCTGATGTTTGGGGCCCAGCCCCCAATCCTTCTTCTTCTGGAAGTAAATATTATGTATCTTTTATTGACAGTTTCTCTCGTTTTACCTGGATATTCTTTATGAAACACAAATCAAAGGTTTTTCTTATTTTCCGTCACTTTCATGCCTACGTTAAAACTCAATTCTCCCAAAATATTCAAATTCTCCAATGTGAAGAAGGTGGTGAGTATTCCTCCAAAGAATTTTTAGATTTTCTTCAAGATAATGGGATACATCGTAGAGTTTTTTGCCCATACACTCCACAACAAAATGAAATTGTTGAACGTAAACACAGACATATTGTGGAAAGTGCAATGAGTATGATGCATGGTTGTAACTTGCCCATTAGTCTTTGGACAGAAGCTAAGTTATATATGTATGTTCTTTTAATTCAAGGACGCGGTTTCGCGATCCTTGTCCTGGCACTTTACTTTCTGTCTTTTGATTCAAAGACGCGGTTTCATGATCCTTGTCCTGTTTACGTTTTTGTACTTTATTTTTGTTGCCTCGCGCTCTATGCGCCTTGGTCTTGTGTTTGACCTGCTTGTTGTTTATACTCTTACTGCTTTACTTCTTGCCTGCGTTATATAAATTGCGATCATGCTATTGTTCTATTTCGCAGGTATCTTTAGAGATTACTGGCAGTTTTTGAGCTTGTTTTGAGTGCTTCCTTGTGGTCCGTGGCTATCAGCCTGGCCGCATCTCTTGGCAATAATATGTGATGCTACGATGAGTAGCACAAGATGGATAGGCTTTATGGTGTGCGAGAAAGCATAATTGTGGACATTGCATTAAATGATAATCATGCGCCTTCACAGGCAAGATGCTCGAGTGGGTCGAATCGATCAGAGCATGTAGAGCAAGGCGATCATGAAGAAAAAACTCCTCATCGTGCTTGTTCGGGACAGTTCATCAAGAGAGAGGATGGATGGTACAAAACCTCCGATGGACAGACCATTAATGGCTATTACGGGCAAAGGTCCGACCTCCCCAGTCATCGGAGTTAGGGGAAATGGCATTACCATAAGTATCCTAGGTGGTAGTCGCCCGACACTTCTGCAGAAGTTGGATGCATCCTTGGGCCCTGTTTTGCCTTTGGGAACTTACTCTCTTGGCCACTGGTCTTTCCTTATGAGCGGACTCAATTAGTCCTTCGGGGTATGATAAAAGACAGCATAATGAACCCCCGAATGGATTTTGACAGTTTCTACGTTTTATACATTGTGCGTACCCACAATGATCAGATAATAATCAGAATACAATATGGCATGCTCACAACTGTTCTTCGTTCTTGCTTTTGACTGCCTGTTTTACCTTGCCACTAGCTTGCTTGAGCTCATGATGATATACTGATTGGTTTTGCTTTTCACATGTTTACTGCCTGTTGTATCAGTTTCTATCTGCTTAGATTTGAGCATGCTTTAGCTTAGTTGTTGTTCATTTTATTCTTTTCGCGCACCTACCAGTTTTTAGGACTGACCCCATTTTTATGGGTGTAGGTGACAGGTAGGCTCTCCTGACAGGCGGCGGTGCAATGCTACATGATCCAAGCTTCACCTCGCTCGGCGTTCTGGCTGCTTCTCTTTTGGGGGTTTTTGTACTTATGTTGATAAGGGTGGATGATTTCCCCCTATTTTGTATAAACTAAACCTTTTTGTAAATAAAATCTTTTCTATCTTTTGTTAATTGCTTCTGGAATGAAAGATTGCAAACTAATATTTACTCCAAGTGTCTTGGAGAAAAAACTTGGACGTGATGAAGGGGGCATTTTCGATGTTCCTACAAGATATAGAAGTATTGTGGGTATGCTTCAATATCTCACTTTTACTCATCCTGACATTGTTTATGCAGTCAATCAAGTTTCTCAGTTTATGCATTGTTCTTGTGTGAATCATGTTGAGTCTATTAAAAGAATCCTTCAATATCTGAAAGGCACTCTTGGCGATGGGCTTCGTTATCGAAAAAATGATAGAGATAAAGATGTTTTAACAGTTATGGCCCTTTCAGATGCTAATTGGGCAGGAGATCCGGATGAAAGAAGGTTTGTCTCTGGCTATTATGTTTTTATTGGAAAGAACTTGGTTTCATGGAGCAGTAAAAAACAAAAGGTAGTGACTCGATCCAGTACTGAAGCCGAATACAGGTCAATGGCGACAACATCATCTGAAATCATTTGCATTAAATATCTATTGTCTTATTTATATCAACAGATGTCAAGTTCTATCATGTTTTGTGATAATCAAAGTGTGATCAAGATATCTCTCAATCCTATTCAGCATAGAAGAACGAAGCATATAGAGATAGATCAACACTTTATTAGAAGCAAAGTTGAAAGTGAGGAGATTTCTACTCAATTTGTTCAGAAGTAGGATCAAGTTGCAGATTTGTTCACAAAAAGATTAAGGAACGGATTTGGTACTTAAAGGGAAAGTTGTTTATTGTTCTTACCATGAACAACTTGAGGGAGGGTATTGAGACGTGATCTATTGAATCTGGATCCAAATCCAAATCCAATAGATCACATCTTAATACATGCACGAGGGAGGATCGAGTGCAATGTGATTGCAAGTGTTTAGTGTGTTGTTGAACCCTATCACCCACCATCTTTGGGATACAGCCTATCAGTTGTAGGGCCCAACAACACATGGTGGGTGACGAGGTTGAGCAGTACACTTGAAGTGTGCAATCACATTACACCATATCTCAATTCTGCATGCACCCCCCCCCAACACGCACACACCCATACCTTGATAGGATTCTAACACTAATTGGAGTGGAAAAGGTAGGAAATGGTGAACTTGAAAGAAATTTGGGAAAACAAGGGGCCCCCTAGCTTGGAATTGGAATAATGGAAGGCAACAGAGGCTAAGTGAGGTTTATTCTCCTAATCTCTAGGGTGGGACCTAGAGATCAAGAGCAAATTCTCCTCAATTAGAGGTGAAGATCCTCCCAAAGCTAATCTCAAGAGAGAAGAGCTCAATTTGATTATGATTCCAAAGGTATGAGCCATACAAGATCCATCACCTACTTATAGAGTGGTGTGGCTAAGTCCATGAGATTGGGATCTCAAAGCCCCTAATAGATCCAATCCAACAAGTATCAAAACCAAACAATAAGAAAACCCAGTTACAAGTACTTGCAACTCGATCCAATTACAAAGCAATGCCCAAAACCTTAATACAAGCTAGGTCGTCCCTTGGAGGTGTGTATGAATCATACCCACACGCACACCCACACATGAAGGCACACACATACTTTATTCATTTATTTGTATTTATATTTATATATATATATGATCTGATAACATCCACAACCTTTTGTGGGTGTTAATGAAATGGTGTATATATATATGCATGAATGTATTAATGTATGTATTAAGGGATAATGTTTGCTACCCTTGTGGGTTCCAAACCATCTATTCGAAAACTCTAAATTTCTCTTTTTTTATTTTTTTGCATACCTGACACTCCAGATATGATCTATATGTTTGGTTTAGTAGAAATCAGCTCATGGTTCATGTTCTTCTGACGTGTGTGTCAGATTTTTAAAAGGTTGAAAAATCAATGGCCTACAATGTACCGAATTTTCAACCCTCACAAAATCATATTTTTATGTTGAAAAAAAAAATCCAAGAGTTGATTCCTATTGACCATGGTGAACACTTACATGACGTCAGATTTGGTCAAAACATACTAAGGGATTTGGAACCCATGAGAGTGGTCAATATTTTCCCTGTATGCACAAAGTGTTTGTGTGTGTGTGTGTGAGGGAGAGAGAGAGGGAGGTGGAGAACGCTATTCTTAGGAGACTGAATTATATTTTATAGCAAATACTGAGTGAATAAGAAATTTGAAACAATATGGGAACTTCAAAAAACTAGAGAAACTTCTTGTCAATTAAATTATATATATATATATATATATATATATATATATATGACATGTATCTTTAAAGCAAAACTTACCACAATGAGAATTCATATCTAAATTATTCCCATCAACTGCATGTGTACCACTTGTTAATCCAGAACCATCAATCTGCCCAGTCAAATAGCTGCAATCACGAGACAGGTTTCTGACAGCTAATTCTGAAGGTTGAATAACGGCCATGCAAGCAAAACCTAAAATTCCACAAGTGACACAAGAGAAAAATCCTTGATCAAGCAGCAAATCACCAGAAGAGGAGCATTCCTTTCCATAACTTATGCGGAGAGACTCTGAACTTAAAGAGTGCATATCTTGCATTTCACATTGAGCATACTTAACAGCACAGGGCCTATTCCCCTTGCCTATAGGCTCAGATTTTCCTTTCAGCAAATGGGAACCATTAACTTGCCTGTCAAGCATCATTCCTTCAGGTGTAGTATCGCAGGAAATCTTAGTTACTGATTCAGGTGCTTCTTTGGGGCTGCATAAACCAATGGGCAGCCTAGATTTTACCTTTCCTTTAGGTCTGTCATGTAATGTTGAGCATACAGAAATGTCTGAATCATTTGGAGGAAGTAGAAGGCACATTGATCCTTTACTATAGAGGATATAAAGCAGTTCATTGGTTTGAATTACATTTTGGACAAATAGCTCTCTAATCATTGATTCTCCTTCGCCTCTTTTCTTATCTTTCAGCCTTGAGCTTCGTGGCTCTACCGGGATGCTTGTTGGAATCCTGCAACCCAAGAATAATGTCATTAACAAATAGTTTCTTGTAAAGATCCTTGTAGAACCTATACTATCATATTTCACCTTATAATTCCACTTGGTAATCAAAAACATCTAAAACTCATAATAGTGCACAAGTGGGAAAATAGAACAAATCTGCCATACAGTTTAAAGATCTGAATCCAGTGATCACAGGTCAAGCACACCAACCAATAATGAGAAGGAGGAGAAAATGAGTCACACGAGCTTGTAAAATTTAAGCTACTTCCAGCCACCTCCATAGCTGTCTTTCCTATCATGGCATGACCATTAAGTCATGTACAAGTGAATCATGCAAAAAAATGCAGAAGCCATTTGAAAAAAAAAAGCTATATGGTATTAGCTAGTTAGCTGTGCCTCTTGATCCGTCAAGTATATCATGGTCACTTTTTCTTCATCATGTATAGCCTAAGTCTGTATAGCATAAAGGTTCAACCATTAATGTTTTCTCAATAACAATTGAGATCTAGTCTGCTGTTTTCTCCAATGTAAGAGTTGGCATCATAGTCACTGCTAACATTTCAAGATTTACGCATTTCTTTACAAAAGAATAATATTATCTTTAAGCATCAAAAGCTTCTCTAAACAAGTCTTTCATTATGTTGTCATTACTAGTGCCTAATGTTTCAAGCTGATAAAAATGCTGCTAGTTCTGAGTGTTTTAAGGTTAGGAGGGATTAGGAAGAAACTATGGATACATGAACATGCCATATGACCCAGTGTACCCATAACGACACTCTCAGACACGGGTGCGAGTACTAAGGTGGCACAGGTACATTTTGGGTCTGTTCGGATCAGGTCCATCTAAGACCCAAACCCGATACCAAAGTTTTTTTCCTTTTAATGCAATTTGACGCTCCATCAAAGGGTTCAGAAGGAAGAAGAGGGCGGAAAAAGAAGAGAAGAGGAAGAAGGAAAAGAAAAAGGGGAATAAGAAGGAAGAGGAAGAGAAGAGCATGAGAGAGAGAGAGGTACCCACCTCCTTCTTCTTCTTCACGTTCTCCTTTCTCTTACTCGCAGGGAGAGAGATGGTGGGGACTGTTGGGTGGGGTTTATGAAGAAAGAGAGAGAGAGAGAGAGGCAGTAGGGTGGGGGTTACGAAGAAGGGGGAGTTACAAAAAGTTTGCATAAACAAAAAAATATCTCAATACCCCCTCCCATGCTTCCATTCTTTTCTTTTTTTCTTCAAATTACATTTTAGCCTTTCTTATATTCAAATATCACATTCTTCCTATGGTACCTGGACACTCCATTTTTTTGTTTGTGCCCGTGTCGACACGTGTGTTCCCGTATTGACAGGCGTCGACACCTGGACACACTATTGTACCCTCCGTACATACAAGTTTGTATTCAATTTATAACTTATAATTATATTTTCAGTTTATAACTTTATATTTTCATTATATAATATATATTTTAGGTATAACATATATATTTAGATTATATTCAGTTTATTTTGAATTTATTTTGTATTTATGTGATATCTAATATATATACATACATACATATATATATATATTATATAGCTGTGTACCTGTACCACAATTTTTTGGAATTCCGTGTTGTACCATCTGCACTCATACCGTCTGTACCATGGTTGCCAGTTGAGGAAGGTAAGTGGTTTATGATATGAACAACTGTATGGAAAGCTTCCAACCATAATCCATATGGCGCCCCACTCATGAGAATCATGCTCAATGCACTTTCTACAATATGTATATGTTTTCTTTCCACAATTCCGTTTTGTTTGGGAGTATGTAGGCAAGATTTCCTGTGATGACATGGTCAAGTAAAGTCTTAAAAGACATGAGAACAGAATTCTCCCCTTCCATCACTTTAAAAATTGAGAATAGGAAGCCAAAATTGATTTTGAAAGTACATGTGAAATTATTTGAATACACCAAACACCTCTGATTTTTGTTTCATAAAGAATATCCAAGAATACCTACTGAAATCATCAATAAATAAGACATAATATTTGCTTGAGGAGAAGGAAGCAACCGATGCAGGTCACCAGACAGATAAAGAAAGAAAGAGGTTAAGAAAGAAAATAACAATATCATGTCCGATTAGGTCAGATCTGATAATGACAACAAGAGGAAGAAGATGAGGGAAAACAATATCAGACCTGTTTTGGGTTAGATATGATTTGGAGGAAGAAAAAAAAAATTCAAAAAATGGACCAAAATGACCCTGGGTGCGTTGACCACACCCAGGGTCGGGTTGACCGAGTCCGAGCCGCACCCGTGTCGGTGCGTGTCGACGCGGGTGCGGCGACCTTGGAGCCGAGTCCGTGTGACATAGATTCTCCCCTACATATGTAGAAGATAAAGAAGTGAAAAAAGGCCATCTTAATTTCACTGAAAATCTAAATCTAGATGATGTAACAAAATGTCAGTCATATGCAGTTAGATATATATAACCAAACTAAAAGGGCTTTTTGAAGAACACATCCAGTTACATGGTTCATTGCAGCCAGGTATGCATTTCAAATATGATATTATTATATTTAATTATGTTTTTTGTATTATGAATCTTATTCTTATGAATTATAAACCTATGACCTTTTCTTCTTCTTTTGCTTATGTTATAGCTGCTAGAGCAAGAACAAGGAGCATGAATCAGAAAGAGGAAGCGACCATTTCAACACAAGACACGAACAAGCACATCTCAGTTATTTTGCCAGAAAAAAGCAACAACACACACACACACACACACACACACACACACACACACACACACACACACACACACACACATATATATATATATATATATATATATAGAGAGAGAGAGAGAGAGTGAAGTGTATCTTCCAGACCATTTATCTCCCAGGCATCTTTAAAAAACATATTTGGGAAAGTTTTCTGCTTAATCCAAACCTGTAGATGTGTTTATCATTGCTTATTTACTAAAACCTATGCTTTGGATTGAATCAATTTAACAAGAATTCTTGATTTTTAGTTAATCAAGTTTAAGCATTTTTTATGTTTAGATGTGGTTTTAGCTCAATGAAAAAATCAACGGTATAGATTGGACCAAAAACCTGTAGATATGTTTATCATTGCTTATTTACTAAAAACCATGCTTTGGATTGAATCAATTTAACAAGAACTTTTTATTTTTAGTTAACCAAGTTTTTGGTGCAATATATAAGTTGATTTTTTCATTGAGCTAAAAACACATCTAAACATAAAAATTGCTTAAACCAATACATGTTTTCTACTAAATAAAGCATAGATATCACATTTATGGGTTTAGATTAAACAAAAAACACATGCAAGTATGTTTTCTAAAGGGGTCTGGGAGATAAATGGTCTGGAAGATACACCTCTCTCTCTCTCTCTCTCTCTCTCTCTCTCTCTCTCTCTCTCTCTCTCTCTCTCTCTCTCTGTATATATATATATATATCAGAAATGCTTCTTCTAAAACCCTACACTCTAACAAATGAATTGCTGCAACTTAACCAAACATGTAGGATGCAGTCTTATCTTTTCCTCAAGATGATTCACAAAGACTGGTTAACAACATGATAAAGTAAACATTATATACTCTTTACAAATCATAAAATCACATATACTAGTTATAGAAAAAAAATTATTCCAGGAACAACCAATATGCAATAAATCCATTGTATCTTAATCACTTGAGTCACTGAATGGCATCCATTAAATTTGAATATAACAAAAATTGATGAGAAAACTGTTACAACTCTGAATCATTTCCATCAAACAAGTATAATGCACATAGAAAACACGAAAAGCATAAGGGAAAAAGCTCAGAAACCTTGAAGATGAAGCTAAAGCAAAGGTGTAAAGAAGTTGAAAATGAGACACCATAGGTGGATGATTGATTGAGGCTCTACGAATGGCAGCTTCTTTGGCTACTGTTAGCCATTCAGGAGTTGCAATATTTGCAGCCTCTCCACAGTTAAAACCTATCACAAAAATAAAAGGTTAATTGTTAGAATGCTACTAACTCCAGACTCCAAGGTCAAGCCTCTGAAACTCAGGGAAACATGACAAATCTATCTCAAAAATAAAATGTTAATTATTATAATGTCCAACTCCATATTCCAAGGACAGGACTCTGAAACAGAAGGAAACATGACAATAACTTGCACCACAGACATCAAATCATGGATAAAAAGGTTAGGTGTGATTTATTCTGTTATCTGCAAAGCCTATGGAAATGCTAAATCTAAAACATAGTGTAGTTCAATGAACAAAATTATTAATATAAGAGATAGATTTTAAAAATCATGATCATTCTGATTAATTTTATTCAACATAACTATGTGTGGCAGAGGCACAGCTTTCTCATGGCAAGTCTATGTGCCTACGTTCTGAGAAGCAGGCCTTAAAGCTTTCAATTTTACAAAGTGATTTGAGGAAGCCAGCCTTGCATAGATTTGAATTCATTTTATTCATGGTAGAGAACAAGGTAGCTCTGATGAAGAATCTTCTGGATATGGCATATGAAGCTGACATTGGAAAGAGAAAAGAAAGACTGAGGCATACATATCTTTTTCTCAAGATACAGTACCAATGAATTCCCAAAAATAAATAATGTAGGTATTTCATCCTAGCTATCTAAGATAAACTTATCAATTGAATCAATTATCACAAGGGTTCTAACTTCTAAGTGCATCTCACAATGCAGCACAGTTGCTTCACAAGCAAGAGGCATGGAGTTCAATTGCCAGCTTGATTATCAAACAAAAACAAGAAAGGAAAAAAGAAAAGAAAAAGAAAAATTACTGCTTCTCTAATAAAATGCCATAAATATTTAGGGTTAGACACAGATGACTCCTTGTACAAAAGATGGGAGACGTGTCTAAAAATGGCCTTGGCCTAAATACTTGGTAACTCGATACTTGAGCCAGACAAAGTACAAGTGGACATGGAACAATAATAGAACTTTTTATGAATAAGAATATAAAATGCATGGAAAGATAACATACAAAATTTAACCATCTAAAAGTACATGCTAGTGACAGCAGAAAAACTACAAGAAACCAGAATTAAAACATGCTTGCCAAGCATGATATAAGATGAAACCCCCGTCTAATGAGCAATCGTGTTAACCCAATCAAGGCATGCCGCATGTCAAAACCAAGAAGGAGAACCACACTAACGCTACACATTTTGTGAATACAAAAATCTCCAGACAGTCCTAGTCACCAATATAACGCAGCAATACTTTTGAATTTGTAGCCTTGCAGGCTTTTCCACATCAAATTTATAGAAGTTAAATAAACAAATCAATACTTTCAATAATGAATAAATACATAATTTATCTTCTCTGCAGAACAACAACTGCCCTGCATGCACAATAACCTCTGTGGTTGCAGGATGAGACAACTGTACTGCATCCGTGATAACCTCTGTGGTCGCAGGATAAGCTTATTCCTCATGGTTCACACACTTCTGTGGCACAACATGCTTCACCAAGGCATTAAGTTGTAAAGAAACTTCAACTCCAATATCAGAACTCTGCAATATGACTGGCCTCACAAATGAGTTCAAAGAGCTGCCAGGTTCAGTATGCCTGTGCCAATTAGTATTTTAGCAAGTACGTTTTTTTGGGTCATTTGAAGCACCCAAGAACATGATCTCACTCTTGGTCAATTTAGGATTCTGGAACCTAGAAGAACCAGAGCATACACCTCGCATGCACAAAGACCCGCTTTCAACTCACCCTTTTAAGAGGTGAAAAACATTTTATTTCCTTATTGGGTTGAATAATTTGAATATATTTTTAATGAAAAGAGCAGTATTATTAATAACAAAGCAGAAACAGTAAACAAGAAAGACAGCAACGAAAAGTCGCTACAAAAACAGAGGCAAATGCCTTCCCCACAGTAATCCCTTTAGTGTCCCCTAACCCTGTGAACTATCCATCTCAAATCTGATGGCAGCTATTTACAATGCAATCTCTCTGTATTGTTAAATTATTCAAAGAAACTGGTTTTGCCTTCCCTTCAAAGATCCTACTGTTCCATTCCATCCAAATTCCCCAGCATGTTTGGAGCAACTTCCAGTGCCAAATCACATAGCAGCATCTGCCCTTTTCCTCATTCATCTTGCTATGAGAAGTGACCAAGGATGTTGATCCTCAATACTCTGGAAAAAATGAAACCAAGACAACATCAATAAATGCTCGAAGAAATCGCATTCCCTGAATAGATGTTGCAAAGCATCAGCCCAGCAAGGTAGCAGAGATTTGTAACAGGAGCTAACAGAGAAATTCCCTATTGAAGTTACCAGCCATTCAGATTTGTCCTCTAAATTTGATGAGTGCCAGCTGGGAAGAAAATTCATGAATTGCAGACAATGTACAAATTCCTCCTTCAGCGTACATCTCAGCAAAATCTCCCAGCCTCCTGTTGTTGACCAGCAATATGCCATCTTCGCTGGACAATTCCTAGCAATTTGCATTAACAGAAAAATCATGAACAAGGGCCTATTCTCCATCCAATGGTCATGCCAAAAGGAAACACACCTCCCTGTACCCAATTTAACATGAACACTTTCCTTAAACTACTGAAACACAGAAATCTAGTTCTTCCAAATCCCATAACCAGACCTCTATATATGATTTTCCTTCCATACTGAGGCCAACCCTTTAAGCCATACTTCAATCAGAGAAAACCTAGCTCATCAATTCTCCTCTTGGTAGATTTTCAAAGTCATTTCATCAACAAGGCTACTTTGAATAGCTGAAGATTGATAATACCCAGCCCTCTGGATGTTAGACTGAGATGTGGCTCCATGAAACAGGATTTCTCCTTTTTGTGTCTACCCCAATTCCCCATCATTCCACAAAAAAAAATCTAAAGGTGCTTCTTCAGTCCCCTCTCAACCCTCCTATATATATATATATATATATATATATATATATATATATATATATATATATAGAGAGAGAGAGAGAGAGAGAGAGAGAGAGAGAGAGAGAGAATATGAAAAGTCTTTTGTCTTATGTGCCTTTCGCCTTTAGTACCTTTTTGACTTTTGCCTTCTTTATTTTGTCTTTTGCTTCAAGGTTTTTTGTCGCTAAGCTAGTTTCAACCAGGGTTACCGGAAACGCAGGGAAGCACGAAATGCGTGGGGAAGCGACCTTTTTAAATGGGAAGTATGCTTCCCATTATTGGGAATCTTGCTTCCCACTCATTTCCAATATCATGAAGTGAGTTTTTTTTTTTTTTTTTTTTGGGGGGGGGGGGGGGGGGGGGGGGGGGAGGGGAGCGTGGAGCCTTTAACAAAAAATTTTTGCCCAATATCGGGAAAAATCGATTCCTAGGTCGCTTCCATTTTGCTTCCTAAGTTGCTTCCGGTTCGCTTCCAAGAAGATTCCCAATTCGCTTCTCAGTCGTCTCGCGCTTCCCGCTTCCTAAAATTTTAGAAGTGCCTCGCTTCCCGCTTCTCACTTCCTCGACTGGCAACTTTGGCTTCAACTAGCTGTTGGGGCAGCTAGCCATTAGACTAATCCAACAACTAGCTCAACTAACCATAAGATTAGTCTACTTAAGATCGTAACATGGACACTTTTAAAAGGGCAATGCACTGTGTTGCACCCGCACGTGAGTGCGATACTTGGACACGGCTTCCTTTGTGTCATGTGCAGTCAACTGCACTGATATCCATTTATATCCAAAAGTAGATTTGGTCAACCATAACCAAGTCCATTTTTATTTATATTTTATACATAAATACACAAAAAAACATATATATAGATATCCGCACTCGTATATGCATCCAGACCTACACCTATGTGACATAGCTTAAGACTATATATGGGATAGATTCCCTCATGTAAAGTATGTATTTTGCTGATGCATTTAAGTGATTAATAAAAAAAATTATCATATTTTCTACCCACTTTGGGAGATTTATGAGTGTTGTGTTTGTGCCCTTGGTGGCTTCGTGAGCCTTAGTACTTTTGGCCTTATTTTATTACATTGTCAAAATATATATTGTTAAAATATGAAAGTCTTGTGTCACAACTCAATATCATTTTCTTAGACAACATTACAAAAGATCTTTTTGGTGAACATTAAAAAAGTCCTTATGGCATTTCACAATCAGCTTTCCTAACAAGCAATCTTGCATGCAACAACCATTTTATGAGGACATGTTACACCTATGGTCTGACATGTGCTTTATGGTAAACATTAAAAATATTTTTTTCCCCAAGCAACTTCCCTGACGGGCAATCCTGCACATAACAACCATTTTATGAGAAGGAGATGTCACACCCATGGTCTAAGATTTGAAAAACAGAAAGAAGGTTCAAGTTTAATTTAGGTACGAATCTAACTTTTGAGATAAACAAAACCTTTAGAGCTTTAATTTCCAATTTTTTTTTGGATATGCAAGCTGGAGTTAGGCATGTTAGAATTAAGTATTCCCTTATTTATTTGTTGTGTATTGTAGTGTATTGTATTACTGTGATATGTTCTATGCCCCAAGGGCATTCTTGTATTTTTTTTCTATAACAGTATTAGATATATATATATATATATATATATATTCAAGAGGCATGCCCCAGCAGGGTACAACCTCCTCTTATGTCTTCTATCCTTTCCTTCTTCCGTTTTCTTTCTACAACAAGCAACGCTGACAAGGGAGTGGCTGCAGCTTCACATGGTATCAGAGCAAGTCGAAGAGAATCATGAGGTTGTGTCCTCCATTCATCTTCGCTTCTATTCCAATCTGAATCTGGTAACGTCAAACCAGATTTAATCCTTTCTCGTTCTTTTCAGAAATCATTTTCCTTTCTTTTTCAATCTGAACCTGGTAACGTCAAACTAGATTTAATCTTTTTCCTTTCAAATCGTTTCTCTTCTTTAAAACAAAAAATTGATCATGCCTGGATCAGTTTTCTTCCTTTTTCTTTATCGTTCTTGTTTCTCTTTCACGTTAAATCAGATCTAATCACGTGTAATCAGATCTGATCATTTTCCTGTTCAGCTTTCCCTATTTGTTATTTTTCTTTAATCAATCCAAAACCTGGTCACGTCATACCAGATTCAGTTCTTGTTTTAAGCCCTAGTTGATACAGATCTGATCATGTCAAATCAGATATGGAACTTCCCTCTTGTTTCCTTATAAACTTTTTTAGATCTCGTGACCTAGATCTGATCACTCTTGATCAGATCCAGATCTTCCTAATTCTTAAATTCAGATTTTCTTTGATTTTACCTTCTTTTTCTTTGTTTAATCTAAAGCTATTTGATTCAGATCTGATCAAATAAGATTTCTTTCTCAACTTGTCAACAAATCTCGACCCAACACTGAATTTTTTCTCTGCTTCAAATTCAGATTCTCATTAGGTTGCACACATATTTCTGAATCCACAGGTCAAAAAAAAATGCCCGTGTGATCGATTTCAATCTTTTGCATATTCTGAATCTGAATATTTTTTCTTCTAGTTTGAGTTGTCATCCTTTTGTATTTCCAATGTCTTCCTCACATTACCTCACCTCTTTGTTCTTAAACCAACTTGTTTCTAAAAAGTTGGATGAATCTAATTTCATAACCTAGAAAAAAAATTTATTTCATTCATTTGCAATCATGACCCGATGGGACACCTCGATGGATCTACAGTTGCCCCCTTGGAATTTGTGCCTATTACCAAAGAAAAATCAAAAGAAAAGCATAAGGAGATAGTCAAAGAAGGCGACTCCCAACAGGTTATATACATTAAAAATCCATATTACATTTCTTGGTTCAAGAATGATCAGATTGTAATAACCACAAATTTTTAGGCATTCATTTAAATATATTATAATATATATTTCATAACAGTGTGATTTGGGCCTGGGATCCAAGTTTTGGATCCGGGACCCATAAAGGGATCTTTACGAATAAATTTACCTCGTATAAACTTATATGTACATATATAAGTGCAAAAATCTTAATTAAGCGAATTATTCAAAGTGATAGCCATGTATATGAGGCATATGGGCTTGGGATCCTCGTTCTGAATCCAAGACTCAGATAGAATCCTTATGGATATAGGTAAAATACCGTATATATATATATAAATGATTAAATATATATAAATATATGTATATATATATTATACAAGTATTTTTAGGGGGATCCATGATTGGATCCATTCGGATCCAATCTGTGGATCCATACCGAGTGGGAGGCACGGGTCCAGAATCGCGACCGAGTTTGGATCCCAAGTCGCAGGTCGCAGACCCGGACCCGGCCCTCTCATTAAACGATAAAAAGGAGGGGGTGGGTTTTAATAAGGCAACCCGATAAGGGTTGACCGATTTTTTTTTAAAAGACAAGTGTTAGGGTTCATAGAGAACCCTAACCCCGATCGCAAGGAAGAGAGGGGGGTGGATGGGCCACAGCCGTCGGAGTTGTGGTAACGGTCTCCGCCTTGAAGGCCTCCACCCTCTTCATAAAAGGTCGGTACCCTTGCTCTCTCCTCCTCCATCTCTCTCGTCTCTCCCTCTCGTTTTCGTGCGCACCGGAAGGGAGTTCCTTCGTCGGCAAAGCTCCGACTACCTGCTGCCATCGAAGGCCTCCTCGAGCACCTCCCTGTCACGGCAGTGAGTGGAGCGACACCAGCCGGCCCTATCCTCGCGATTGTAGCCTCCGATCGCCGAAAAATCACCAAAAAAGGTATGGGTACTGTCTTTTGATTCGGATGAGGGATCGTATATGGATGGGTTTTCATGTGTGATTTGGTAGAAACCCATGGGCAAAAGGACTGAATATACATGCCTACTCGTGCTTGTGAAGAAGAGGGACGGTATGGATCCCTCCATACCCCCCAGGGGTTGAGGTTTCGAAGACTTCATTATCTCTGTACTTATAAATAGAATTTTGAAGGATGGAAAAAAGCAGGCCTTCAATGCCTAACCTTCGTAGGAATGCATATTATGGTTCGATTTCTGTGTGGTCCTTTGAGATGGAAGCCCTTGGCTACATCTCTAGATGACCGTCCATTTGAGCTGAAGTTCTTAATTCAGGGTTTGATCAATTTGAGGCATTGATTGAGGGTTTCAATTTGGGGTTTATTGAACTACTTGTTTGATTTTATCTGGTGTCTCGTCCTTAGGGATTGAAATTTGGTTATGTAAGAGGTACGGTGTCGTTTCTGAACAATCCGACTGGGCTATTCCAGTCTTCCATAGCCTAAGTACTTTCTGTATTATTCTGGAACATAGCAGAAATCTCATAGGAATCAGTTAGTACGACGGTTAAGTTTGTCAAGTATGTATTTTCTCATTTAAAAGGAAGAATATATATATAAATGTAATCTATAGTGAAAACAACTAAGCACTGCTGTTTAGTAGTGACATCCCTAAACAAAGGCTAAATGGGGATACTTCTAAAATTTAAGGTTTTTGGAAGGGACAAAATGACCAGTCCAAAGTGATGTTGTGTAAAGTAGTATGTTTTTGTTAATGAACTATTAGTACCTACTTTGTTTTGATATTGCTACTGTGTGATGCATTAGGTTTTGATTAATGAACTATTAGTAATTGGTATGCTTGCTTCCTTGGGCTGAAATTAATCCAGCCTAATAGCCTATGACGTGTCCATAGTTGAACAAGGTTTCACGATTAAGTGAAACTGGTTGATCGGATCAGTATTGGTACTTTTAATGAAATTGTTTCACACCTTCAGCCACGAGACTACTATTCCATCTTGAATTAAGACAATAGAAATTTGTCTCATTGCCAAATAGAAAATAAACTCTCTGTATAGAACTGAAGGGATGTGTTGATTTTCACTGATGTAATGATAGGCATAGCAGCAGTCTAATGAGCGTTGGTATACGCTCAATATGTTACCTATGTTCGCCATGGTTAATATATTGTTCATCTATGATAGGTTGACATAGATGCTCATGTGTGAAATTCATAAGTCCTGCCCAATGAGATGTATGTGTAATTGATCTTGCTAAGTAGTAGTTCATTGTTTTGGTTATGCCATCATTAATGTGAGCATGTGTTGTCACTTAACTGCCAAGTTATTGATGTTCTGCAATTAACGTAAGCATGTACACTTGATGAAAATATGTAAACTATGTGCACATGCACACACTCAAAAGAGGTATGCATTGGTGAATACACGTATGTGATGTAGGTAACACACATAACAAGGATACATATGATTAAGAAATGACATGCTTATGATTGAGTTTATATTTGCATGAGTACACATGCATTTGGCACTTTGGCTTAGTGTTATAAATAAAACACTACTTTTGTTTTGTTATGTGATGCATCGATGGCCTAAATGGACCGTCACCGGCCTGGAGAGTCGTGGGTTTGGTTCTTTTCACATATGTTTTTAACTGCATCACTTAAACCACATAAGTTGGTATAGCACAATACTACACTGTTCTAGTTGTTTATACGGGCTGAAGTCTCGTAAGGGTCCCCGCAAGGGAGGATGCGGGTTTTCACTTTACTTTTGTATATGGTGTTGCAAACTTAAAGAATTGACCTAAATAAAAATATAATGAATAAGAACAATGTAATATACGTTCTGGAATATCTCATCTGGAGTATGAGAATCTTAGAGATCCGGTCTTGGGGAGACTGTGAGGATACAAAAACTCAGTGTGCTGTAATTTTGTCCCTTGAACTCGATATTGAGGTTCTTTCTCCTAACCACGGTTTTAGGGAGAGTCCGTCACTTTACCCGGGAGTGGTGTGTTTGACACAGCTGTTGTTTATAGTACCAAGGAAGTGGCACATGTGGGCGTGGAGTGTCCCTTGTGTCCCCGACATTAGATGTGGAGGTCTAATGTTCCGAAGGTGATTCGGTCGAGGGCTAAGTTGGAACCCAATAATAAAATACAAATTGTGTGTTAAGCTACCCTGAGAACCTAATTGCCCTCAGGGATTGTACTCGTTTGGTGTATCCGCGGGCAACGGTAATTAAAAAGAAGAACTTAAAGCTGTATGCATTTAATAAGGCATGCATATGAAAAGATGAAACTTAAATAAAAGATAACAAAAATGAATCATGCATTGCACATAATCATGCATTTTTCTGCTATGCACTAGATCATGCATAATTGAATTATTCTATAAATCATGATAGAATGGTGGGTGTATTGTTATTTACTTCCTAAAAAGATGTTGAAAGATCTTGTTACTTAGTTCTTGTATATGCTCATGCCTTATTGTTTCTTCCCGCCTGACATATGTAACTGGTTGCATGTATGGCTAATTAAGTTCTGAAAATTTTTATATCTGCACTCAATCAAATCATTACATGAAATTTTATCCATGTTCTTTATCTCACCTGGTTTCTTTAAAAGTAGATGTGCTCAGAATTTTGGTTCTAATACTGTACTTTATTGATTTTTTACAAGAAATGGTGAACAGTGAGGTTGGACTGACTACTGGGAATGGATGAGACTCATACTTGGGCTTGACAGCTTCAGCAAGGGACAGAGTGGCTCTTTCTTTTGTTTCAGTTCTTCTTGCTTTTTCAGTTGTTGCTTCATTTTCAGTCGAATAAAATCTTGTCTCTGAAATTTACTCTTATTCATAAATAAAGAAATTGTTTTGGTTCTTATGGATGATGGTTGCAAGTTCGTTTGTGGTGTTAAGGCTATCCAGTTAGAATTGGAACTGTAAGGACCCCGAGTCTCTGGGAAGTTGTTCCGCACTGTAAAAAAAAAATATTCCGCATTTTTAAAGGGTATGAGTTGGGGTCGTTACACAGATGGTTGTGGTTTTCATCATGGCAACTCTTTCCATACAAGTTCTATTACACACTCCAACAGGAGTAACAGTGAAGGAACTCTCGGAAGTCCTTCACAGGTGGTATGAGCAGATCTGTACACGCAAGGTGTATCATCTTAAGTCTTGAGTTTGGTTCCTTAAAGAAAGGAAACGGGAATGTGATAGATTTCCTAGATCGAGTGAAGTATATCACAGACCAGTTGACAGCTATAGGAAGTCCAGTGACAGATGAGGATGTGTGCAGCTAGACCCTTCGTGGTTTGGGAGATGAGTATAATATGTTTAAAGTGATTTATATAGAAAAGAGGTAATTTTGACAAGCATAGATACCAGTTACTTGAATTTGAATCAAATTTTGGTATCTCAACGAAGGAGGAAGCTAATCCTAATCATGAGGTAATGATTGTTGCCACCTTGAATCGTGCACGAGGAAGAGGCCAGAATCAATATGACAGCCAAAATCAAGGGATTCTCCCTAATCCCCATACTTCCAACACAAATAACAACCATCAGAACATTATATGTCAAATGTGTGGTAAGCGGGGACATTCGTACTAACTGCTATTGGAGGTATGTTCCAACGTATCATCTACCCATAGTTACTTATTCAGTTTGTTTTTGTTAAGTTGCACCACAAGGCAGCGATATGAGAGAGGGACGAGGCCCATAACCAGCACCCTTTAATGCTTCTCCAGGGTTTGGACCTTCTTTTCCTTCAGGGCATGATCAGGATATGGATTCCTTGAGTGCCTCTCTTTCTCAATTTGGCATGTGTGGCACTAGAAATTGATGCAGGGCAGGACCCGATTAGATCCATCGGGCCACCCGATCCACCACAAAGGGCAGATGACCGGACCCACATGTCCGACCCCATTGCAGGTACGGAGCCGCGACGCAGGGAAGTACCCCTGCACACCTACTCCAGGCGTGGTGCGGTTCGGACATCACAGAGCCAGCAACTGATGGGAGCTGACCCAGATCGCGATTCGGGTCCAGGACTGGACCCGCGACCCGGGTCCAGCAATAGTTTTTAAAAGGCCCTCTCCTAGGGTTTCGTGGGCAGAGAAGATTCAGAAGACAGCAGCTTTATTCTTTGTTATTGCTTACTCCTTTCTTTTCCCCTTTTCAGTTATTGTCGTTTCATTTTTTTTACTGTTCGTTGTTCTCCCATTTGTTATTGAGCTACTATTGAAAAAAAAAAAAAAAAAACAAAAGCCACACCGATCTTCCGGTGGGCATCCATTCCTTTCCCCTTCGAAGCCGCTGCATCAAAGTGGTATCAGAGCTTCGGCGTCCACCTTCATCAGCGAGATGACTCTTGAAGCGGGGACCGATCCGGCACGAAGCGAAGAGCGTGAGGAGGCTGGCAGCGAAGACCCAATGTTGCGCGTAATGGACGTGTTGACGAAAATCCAGGAGAATATGCTGCGCATGAGTAGAGATATCGTCGGCCTGTCGAAGCGGATGGATGGGTTTGATGACCGCTTGACAGCCCTTGAATCGCACAAAGAACCGTGCGCAATACCAGGCGCAGACCTCGTTGATGGCGCGTCCGCAAGTTTGAGTCCCAATGTGAAGGAACCCTATCAGCCGACGCAAATCCAGCAGGATCGTATCGCCACGTTCCCACCGTTTCCAGCACCCACCCCTGATCTGGGCATCTTTCAACAGCACCACAGGATCCCGACGAGCAGCAACTCCCTGGTAGTGGTACCTCACCCCAAGCAGTGTGCTCCTGTGTTGGTATCGCAGGTGGGGCCGAGCCTGCAGGACCCCAGCAGTACGCTAGGTCTACCTGCAGGGCCGCAGCCTTGCACTGGGTCCACCTGCAGGCCCTGGCTCATGGCAGAGCGTCACACAGGGTGCGCTGCAGATTGAGCTGGGTCGGCAGGGCCCCAGCGTCACGCTGGGCCCTGCCGCAGACCCGGGTTCGTCAGCCCGAATCAGGAGAGATTCATCTCTCCCTCCCGATCCCGCGCGGGGAGGTTCCGTGATCGCACCTCTACGAGCGGGAGTGGGCCAAACCCATTTGGTTGGACCAGACCCAAGAGGGTCCAGCCCAGCTTTCGCTACGACAGGGCACAGGCCTGTTTCGCTAGGACCAGCCGTTAGGTCTCAGGGAGCAGATCTGGGTCTAGAACCCCTTTACCCAGCGTACCTAGTTGGTTCCGGTTCGCGGGCGGTCCCGAACCAGACCCAACCTATTAATTTTGACCCTCAAAATAGACCCCATGTCGACCCAAACCCATATTGGACCCGAACGGAGCTCCAGTTCGGATTTGAGCAGGGTCAAAACCAGACCCATAATCTTATGGATCGTGGATCGAGTTCAAACCAAGCCTCTTATCCCCACAACTCGACCCTCGATCCAACCTATCCATATTTGGGTCCGACGAGTAGTGTAGGAATGGACCTGATTCATATCCCATCGGGCGAATCAACCCATTAATATACCCACCAGGCCCTATACCCAAACCCAAACCAACCTGTCCACCCAACCCTAACCCAGAACCCAATACAGCCTCCGACCCAACACCAGACTCCTAACCCACACCCATATTATACCAACCCTACCCGCCAGGAACCCGAGACCCACCCGAACCCTCCACCCTACCTTAGACTTCTCGGCATCTCGGTACCCCAATACCGGCCGCAGATGGTGCCCGCCCACGGGCAAGCTAGACCGAGACAATGTCAGCAGGAACCGGCGCGCCCTGACCGCCGACCCCTCATCGGTAGAGTTCGACAGCACCAACATCCAGGCGAGCAGTACCGCACTACGGACAATGAAGCAGTATGGGACGATGACATTTTCTGGAACGAGCATCCTGCAGGAATGGTGGAGCCTCGACAACAGAGAGCATCAGAACACTCCTCCACTTACGGAGTGAAACTGGATCTTCCGGAGTTTGCAGGGCGATTCGACGCGGTGCAGTTCTTCGACTGGTCTTATGTCGTGCAGTTCTTCTTCGACTATCACACCGTCGCTGAGCATCGTCGTGTCTCTCTAGTGTCTACTCGATTGAGAGGCCTAGCACAGACATGGTGGGTGGAGCTGCAGCGATTGAGAGAGCGGCAGGGATTAGAGCGCGTACAGTCATGGGAGGAGATGCAAAGATTGATGCAGTCAAAATTTGTGCCTTTAGATCACGCCGAGCGAGCCTACAAGAAGTACCTGACCCTGCGTCAAGGCTCCCGAACTGTGTCGGAGTACACTGCGGAGTTCCATCGTCTTTCCCTGCGTGTGCAGATCGAGGAAACAGCCCGCTAACAGGTCACAAGGCACATTTCGGGTCTCCGCCCAGTTATTTTTTATGAATTTAGTTGTGTCACAGTTAAGACATTAGATCAGGCCAGCAGTTACGCCATGAACGTCGAGAAAAAGCTGAAATGGAGGCAAGAATATAGGACTTCCCGTAGTGAACCCACCAGTCGACCTAAGTCGGGTTTCCCAACCAGGGGAGCAAGCTCCCCTAGTGATTCAAAGCCTAGAGCAAACTTTAGCAAACCTGACCAGTCAGGACCAGCTTTCCATACCCGGTCCAAAGTCAAACCTAGTGAGTCGACCCTTCGTTGTTTTAGATGTCAGGAGTCAGGGTATGTCGCGTCTAAGTGTCCCATCGTGAGCAAGAACACCCATCTTGTTGAAGGTATTGTAGAGCCCGCATCTGAGAGTGAGAGTGAGAGTGAGAGCAAGTCATTAGTTGAAGACGAGGATGAGAGGGAAGTTATAGAATTCAACGGTAACGTCGAAAGCTTGTTGTCCATCCGTCATGTGTTAACCACACCCCGAGAGTCCGCCCCATCGAAATGGTTGAGGAACAACATTTTTAGGACCCAGTGCAACTGTGAGGGTCACGCTTGCGATGTTATCATTGATACCGGAGCATGCGAGAACATGGTGTCTGAGAGTGTAGTTTCTACCTTGAAACTTAGCACCGAGAAGTTGTCCCAACCCTATAAGATGGTCTGGTTCAAGAAAGGAAACGAGGTTCCCATCACTCAGCGATGCCTAGTTCGGTTTTCCATGGGAGAACACTACCATGATGAGGTGTGGTGTGATGTAGCCCCTATGCACGTGTGTCACATCCTTTTGGGACGTCCCTGGCAGTTTGATCGCCAGACAACTCACGATGGCCGCAAGAACACATACTCTTTTATCTTTAATGGCCATAAGATAGTCCTTCTCCCTATCAAGGAAACTGGGTTTCCTACCGTGGACAAACTTGAGCGAGTCCCCAGGCTAGCAGGTCTCTCGTACCGGCTTTTCTTGAACCATTGTCAGGAAGATGGTTATTGTTATGCCCTGGTGGCAAAGCCCTTGATGAGTTCGTCAGTGTCCATTCCCGCGGACGTTGCCCCTCTTATAGAGGAGTTCCGCGACATTATGCCGGATGACCTACCTGATGGATTACCTTCGACAAGGGTAGTCCAGCATGCCATTGACTTTGTGTCGGGGTCGAGTCTACCCAACCTTCCCGCATATCGTATGAACCCCTCCGAGCATATTGAGTTATTGAGACAGGTTCAAGAATTACTGCAAAAGGGTTTCATTCGCGAGAGTGTTAGCCCTTGTGCAGTACCCGCCTTACTCACTCCTAAGAAAGATGGGTCCATGCGCATGTGTGTTGATAGTCACGCGATCAATCGCATCACGGTCAAATACCGTTTTCCCATTCCCCGTTTAGACGATATGTTTGATATGTTATCTGGTGCCTCCATTTTCTCTAAAATAGATTTAAAAAACGGGTATCACCAGATTCGTATACGAAAGGGGGATGAGTGGAAAACGGCATTCAAGACACGTGATGGGTTGTATGAGTGGTTAGTCATGCCGTTTGGGTTATCTAATGCCCCAAGTACCTTCATGAACATGATGACCCAAGTCTTGGGTGCGTGTATTGGGAAGTTTGTTGTTGTCTTCTTTGATGATATTTTGATTTATAGTTCGTCGTTGTCCGATCATTTGAGTCATCTGCGTCAAGTCTTAGAAATTTTGAGGAAGGAAAATTTGTATGCCAATGCGAAAAAGTGTGAGTTTATGACGTCCAGTGTCGTGTTCTTAGGTTTTATTGTGTCATCTGATGGTGTCAAGGCCGACCCCGCAAAAGTCCGCGCGATTGTCGATTGGCCTACCCCAAAGACTATAGGAGATATCTGTAGTTTCCACGGGTTAGCCACTTTTTACCGACGTTTCGTGAGAAATTTTAGCACCCTCATGGCCCCCATCACGGAGTGCCTAAAAGGTACTAGCTTTCATTGGACGCCCAAGGCTGGAAAAGCCTTTACGATCATCAAAGAGAAAATGACCAGTGCTCCTGTCTTAGCCCTCCCTGATTTTAGTGCAGTCTTTGAGGTTGAGTGTGATGCCTCCAAAGTGGGAATTGGTGCAGTCTTGAGTCAGAATCGTAGACCTGTGACCTTCTTTAGTGAGAAGCTGACTCAGTCCAGGTGTCAGTACTCCACTTACGATGTTGAGTTTTATGCCGTGGTACAAGCCCTTCGTTATTGAAGACATTATCTCATTTATAAGGAATTTGTCTTGTACACGGACCATGAGGCATTGAAGTATCTGAATAGTCAAAAGAAGTTGAGTGCTCGTCATGCCAAGTGGGTCAGTTTCTTGCAGGAGTACACCTTTTCGATTCGCCATCAATCTGGTACCCTGAACAAGGTGGCTGACGCTCTTAGTAGGAAGAACAGTCTTCTAATGACTATGTCAGTGCAGGTCATTGGTTTCGAACAGTGCAAAGAATTATACCCCACGGACCCTGATTTTCACCAAGTCTAGGAGGGGTGTATCTCTTCAGATCGCACCATCGACCCCCGTTTTAGTATTCATAATGGTTACCTCTTCCGTGGGAACAAATTATGTGTACCTGATTTCTCCCTTAGGCTTCAGTTGATTTCTGAATTACATGAAGGAGGGTTAGCAGGATTCATGATTGGAGGAGAAGGATTCATGTGGAAGACCCAAAATGATTTTCTTTTTTGGTTCATATCGCCGACCCCAATAGTTTTGGGATGAAGGCGTAGTTGTTGTTGTTTGTTGTAGGGTTAGCAGGGCATTTCGGGCATGATAAGACGTTCGCTCTGTTAGATGAACGATACTTTTGGCCCAAAATGCGCAAAGATGTTGTCAAGTTCATTCAAGGGTGTCATGTGTGTCAAGTGTCCAAGGGTCATCGTCAGAATAGTGGTCTGTATACCCCGTTACCCATTCCTGAACGGTCGTGGGAGTACGTATCCATGGACTTTATCGTAGGTCTTCCCAGAACTCCACGTCGTTTTGATTCAATTCTTGTTGTTGTTGACCGGTTCTCCAAAATGGCTATTTTCGTTCCGTGTAAGCGAACCACTTACGCCGCATTAGTAGCTTCCTATTACTTCAAGGATGTCGCACGTTTCCATGGCTTACCCCGCACCATCACCTCCGATCGTGACACGCGTTTTATGAGTCATTTTTGGAAATCGTTGTGGGCTTTATTGAAGACCAAGCTTCAGTTCAGCACTGCATATCACCCCCAAACATATGGCCAAACCGAAGTTGTCAATCGCACCTTAGGAAACCTGTTACAAAGTCTAGTGGGGGAGAATGTCAAAACTTGAGATCTCGTGTTGCCTCAAGCCGAATTCGCATATAACAATTCCATTAACCGTTCTACAGGTAAGTCCCCGTTCCAAGTGGTGTATGGTCGGTCGCCCACCCATGTCGTTGACCTAGCCCCTGTGTCCGACCTCCCAACTCCAGCTCCAGACGCATTTGATGTCGTCGAATATATGCGTGACATCCACATACAGGTCCGCGCCAAACTTGTTGAAAGCTACGAGACCTACAAAGCTTTCGTAGATCAAAGTCGTCGTGATGTCCAGTTTCAAGTCGGTCAACTCGTTTGGGTCTACTTGCGTCCCGAGCACTTTCCAGTAGGCACCTATAGCAAATTGAGTCCTAAGAAGTATGGTCCTTTTAAGATCCTTCGGCGACTAGGTGTGAATGCCTACCTCCTTCAGCTGCCCGATGATTGGCATATTTCCCCTATTTTCAACGTGACTGGTCTATAATGCTTACTGTGAAGACAAGTCGTCAGAGCCGACTTCTTCCCAACCAGGGGAGAATGATGCAGGGCAGGACCCGATTGGATCCATCGGGCCACCCGATCCACCACAAAGGGCAGATGACCGGACCCACGTGTCCGACCCCATTGCAGGTACGGAGCCGCGATGCAGGGAAGTACCCCTGCGCACCTACTCCAGGCGTGGTGCGATTCGGACATCACAGAGCCAGCAGCTGATGGGAGCTGACCCGGATCGCGATTCGGGTCCAGGACTGGACCCGCGACCCGGATCCAACAATAGTTTTTAAAAGGCCCTCTCCTAGGGTTTCGTGGGCAGAGAAGATTCAGAAGACAGCAACTTTATTCTTTGTTATTGCTTACTCCTTTCTTTTCCCCTTTTCAGTTATTGTCGTTTCATTTTTTTACTGTTCGTTGTTCTCCCATTTGTTATTGAGCTACTATTGAAAAAAAAAAAAGCCACACCGATCTTCCGATGGGCATCCATTCCTTTCCCCTTCGAAGCCGCTGCATCAGAAATCCACACGGTTTTACTTAGTCAACAGGAACTTATCAGCAGCCCACATCACCTATTTATCCACCATGGTCAACCCCTTCATATCAGCCCACTGGACAGCAACTTCTACTCCGCAAACTCCGTTGTCAGGCACTTGGTTTTTAGATTCAGGTGTTGCCCTCCATGTCACAGATGATGCAGGTAAACTCACACATCATGTTCCCTATCATGGTAATGGAAGAATAGTCACCGGTGGTGGAAAGGTACATTCTATTTCCAAATATTTTTCTTGTTCCCAATATTAAACGTAACCTTGTTTCTGTTTCTCAACTTTCAGATCAATCTAACTCTTCTATTTCTTTATCTTTTTGTCTCTATGAAGGACCTTCACACAAAGCATCATGTTATTTACTTTCGCCTTAGATGCTCAATATCATGCTATACACACACATTACATACTTGTCACATGATATACCTGCAAAATCACAGTATTTTCCTACTTAAACTGGTAGTAGTCTAATTTCAATTATATTACTATTTTTCAGGTAAATAGTAGGGTACAATGAGCGGTTACGGGATAGGGTGTTGATTGAGATATTGATTTATTGTGTTCCTGGGATATCATAGATTAAATTTCAATTTATTAGTATTTATGTTATTTGGAACTCTGATGTCATAAATCTATTTGGAATAAAATGAATGTTATTGCTTCGATTACTCATGTAATGTGCCTGAATGCTTAACCCAATGAAATGATTGTTTCCGTTGTCATAAAAAAAAATTCTCAAAATTTGGGTTAAAATTTCGGGGTGTTACAGTCTCTATATATTTTTCATCCCATTTGGAGTTATCCCTCTATCACACAAGGTTCAATCTTCTTCAACATACAGCCTAGTAAGTTCTCTTTATCTCTTATGAACTAAAATATATGTACCATGAGATTAGAAGAAAATCTAAAACACATACAAATTTGGTGAAAAATATACCAGATCTACATCATATTTCAGATCATTTAGTGATCTACTTCTTATGAATAAAATCTGAATGAGTTACTAGTTTAAAGTTATATATCTAAACTTGATTTCAGATTGCTATTACATCCACTTGGATTCGCATATGATTTGTTCAAATCTGAAGAGATATAACTCTATTCTAACATAGATCGAAATATAAAGCAGCTTTTCAAGTATCAATAGGTGTGTAACAATTCATAGAGTGCTTAGTTTATTTTCAATGTGCATTCGGTTCAGAAATATGGAAAGAATAGATATAATTTGATTTGTTTTATATAGGTTCATCAAAGTTTAGCCATATTGGACTCTTGATTCACATCAAACCATTTTTAATTCATAACTAAATTCAAAACCAAATCCAACTCAGATCCAAGATCCATTTGTAGAATGCTAGACTCACTGGCTTTCTACACTCCAATACCCAGTTCGTGTACACTTTGGTGTGTTGGAAAGCTATTTTCAAATGCTAAAATTAACAAAGCACAAATCTGTCAATGCTTTGACACACTTAACCATGTAGTCAAAACTAAATCTTGATTAAGATTTTAGTTGAACTTTGAAAGCTTTTCAGAAATGCACCTAAATCCCCGTCATTAATAAAAATGTCACCAAGTTTTCCATTTTTTTGAAAAGGCACCATGATTTTCCCATGGTTATCTAAAAGGACTTAAGGTCGTATTATGCTGAAATTGTAGTTAAATTTCTTCAATAATTACCATTTTACCCATAACATAGAGTTAAAAAACCATAATAATTACTATTTTACCCAAAAATAGAGTTAAAAACCACCTCAATGATTTGTAGATTAATCTTATTTTTTGTTAAAAAAGTGAGTGGGTTTAGGGTTACAAATATGAATGACTGAGTAGTGTTTAGGTAAAGGGAAGAGGAAGGAAAAGAAGACTTTATTACATAGGTAGGTAGACAGCAAGACCTAAGGTAAAATAGTAAACCTAGTTTACTAGTATAACATGGGGAAATAATACCTGGGTTAACTTAACAGAAACTGATTTTGGCTTAACTGAAGAAGAATTTAGGTGCATTTGCTTGTCAATTTAGAAAACTTAGGTATGTTTTCTATTATTGCTCAAAACTTAGGTGCTTTATTGTCCCTCAAGCTTTTTACTAAGTAGGCAGTTATCTCATCTTGAACAATATCAATCAATGAATAACTTCATAAAGTAAGACTAAAATTAAAAAATGCCAAAAAATCTGCCATGCAATAAGAAATTGTAATTATAATGAATGGACTAGCAGGGGAAGAAACTCAAATACACCAGACATGAGCACATATTTAACTAGACTACCCCACAACAATGCTCTGGGTAAGGCAAATAAAGCAAATAGGATCAAAAGAGTTCACTTCCTAGAATGAACTTCTTATGACACTGAAACCCACTTTTCTTCATTCTATCATGAGAAAGAGGTCAACATCATAACAGAAACAAAAGCAATTGCCTCCATGTGAAGTTCTAGGCTTGCATCTAATGAGCTTGTAATTAAGACAAACCCATGATTGCTCCAAAAGAAAAGCATATTACCAAAAGGTGTAGTATAAACTTTAACTATTATCCCACATTTATGCATCTCGTGAGATCTCCAGCCTAACCCTGCTAGCACCTAGTGTAAGAGGATAGACAAATCAATCATCTCCTCATATATAGAGCATCTGGAAAACAAAGGATACCACAACTACCACCTCTGCACAACTGGCCAGCCAGTTAAAACAACCCACAAAACAGTATCTCCAACGATCAACCATTAGCCCATGATGTTTTTGAAGAAATGGTGTTAACATTGCAGACTTTCTAGACATGAAAATCTCAAGGTTATCCAACAAGTCCAGCCACATTCAGCAGCTTTGAGGGTTGCAGGTTGGAAGTTGCCAAAGGCCAAAGTCTCTGATACATTGGGACCTATGTCACATGGGTGCGGGTGCGGCGCAATTTTAAAAATTTTGGACACGGGGACTCAGCTATATATATATATATATATATATATAAGACTCGGTCAAAGTTGTGGCCATTAAGGGACAGGTGATGAGTTGTGAAGCCTGATTCAGGGTTTTTTTCCTTACAAGAGGGGGGGGGGGGTTCCCCCCGGCGGGTTATAGGGGGGCAGCCCCCCCAAAAACAAAAATTTAAAAATTTTGTAGCACAGATTTTTTTTTAAATCCAAAAAATGGACCAAAATGACCCTGGGTGTGTTGACCGCACCCAAGGTCGGGTTGACCAAGTCCGAGCCGCACCCGTGTCGGTGCGTGTCGACGTGGGTGCGTCGACCTTGGAGCCGAGTCCGTGTGACATAGATTGGGACAGGATCATTTGAACTAAAAGGATTCCAGTATGCCCAAAGTGCCAATTCGTGAGTCGCAATTCCCTACCTGAATACAGAACCACTAACTATAACTCAAACCACCACTTCCATAACCTCAATGCTCTTCAAGATGAACCCCAGGATGAAGGTTGAGCATGTGTATCTGCCTTATTTGCTTATACCTGGCCCATGTTTCTGTTTTCACACACTTTATGTTCATGAAATTTTACAACTTTGTATTACTTTCACAAATTTTACAAGCACAAGAACATGCCAATCTGACATTTCCACTCAATTCAGTCTCAAATTGTGAACACATGGTAACAAGATACCCCTAATCATAGCCACAACAGGGCTCGTACCCAGGAATAGGTAGGCGGCTATGTCACACGGACTCGGCTAGGGGGTCGACGCACCCGTGTCGACACGCCCTGACACGGGTGCGGCTTCGAACAGGGTCAACCAAGTGTCGGACTCGGTCAGCGCACCGGGGCCGAGTCTGTCCATATTTTGGACTCAGTAACTTTGATTGAGTCTATTTTTGTCCATTTTTTAGGGCAAAAAACAAAAAAAATAAATTTTTTATATATTTTTTTTAAAATATATATATATATATAGCCGTGTCCCCTAATGGGCACAACTTTGACCGAATCTTATTATTGTTATATATAGATATTTTTTTAAAAATATATACATATATATAGCAGAGTCCCCATGTCCAAAATTTTTTAAATTGCGGCGCACCCGCACCCATGTGACATAGGTAGGCGAGTATGCAAATTTATACGCCAGACTAATGATGTTACCAATCAAGGTATCTTCATGAGGAATGTCAACCCTCATTCATGACAAGAATGATAATGCCACAAGAAACACAAAATAGTGACTAGCATGCTATTGGCACAACACAAAATTAACAATCTAATAGTATGCTCTCAAGACTCAAACATATATCATAAATTCATGAAAACAATAGCACGTTACAGGCTCATAGGATAAGAACAAATTGCAATCTTTATAGCAACGATTCAAATTTGAGCTCTACTTAAAATTCCCTTTGATTTTGGACTTTGGAATCTATATCATACAAGTATCAGATGTAAAAGATGCATCCCTTTATGTACATGTTTCTAGATATGCAAGGTTTTCAAGGCACCACAAGGATGCTAGTATAAACCCTAAATATCTAGTAACCAACCACTTTGGCATAAAGATGTTGAGTTTCGAACCAAACTAACTGATACAGCACGGGAGAACAAACTGTCGTTCTTGTAGTTTATTCACTTAGGCACGGCATGAGGAGGAACCATGAGTATACCATGCAATAACGTCAAAAGATCTGTGATTGAATCATACATCAGACAGGAATTTCCACTCATTAAGACACATGATCCATAGTACAAGAGGGGAAGGAAAAACAAACAATTGAAGCAGAAGCAGCAATTCTTGTGCAATTTGGAAACCCACATACATGTGTTCAATGTTACTAAGCAGACAAATATCAATCATCAAAAAGTTGTAATCATGTAGATCCTTACCGTGGCTGAACCCTGAGTGGTATGCTCTTGGAAATGTAACAACAAATTCTCCAGCATCCTGTACTAATCTGATAGAGCGGGAAAGGGGAAATTTAAAAAAAGAAAAATGTAAGCACAAACAGCTTGGTCGGTCCTGTTCTCAACTAAGAATTCATGAATCCACAAGAAAAAAATGCAGAAAAAGAAAAGTGAGATGAAGGGGAGAAGTTGGTAGAAATCTTGAATTGAAACATATACACGACCTGCAGCATGGAATGCCGGCAGCAATCAGTACTTCCGGCGACATCAAGGTCGTCTTCTCGCCCAGAGTAGCGAAAGCAACTGTCATTGAGTAAAAATCACACACAAAGAGACATTATGCGACCTAAAAGAGCTGGAAGGCATCTTAGAAACGGAAGTAACAGTAACATGCTGACAGACTACCAACCGAGCGGATTGAGCTCTCCGCCATAGCCATGCACCCGAATGACCTCCTCGAAGGCGAAGGCTGCATCCCTGGGGACGCCGTACCACGTCTTGGGGGCGCCCAGATGGAGGTAGTTCAGGCTGTGGAGGTCATGGTCCTCTACATGCCAGGCGAACCAGCTGAAGAGCATGGCGATGTACACCATGGGTGACGTGACGCCTGGAATTTCCTCAGGCATGAACCGCAGCAGGGAACCCCTGGCCCTCGACACTGCCCGCATGTTCCAGGCGGACCGGCCAACGGCCTCGTCCTGCAATCCAGTGGCGCCCGGCTCCATGAAGGCAGAGCCAGGGAGGTCGTTGGCGTACTCGACAGAGAAGGGCTTGTCGGCGGTGGCCTTCCAGAAGAGGGACTCGACGGAGAGGGGTGCGTTTTTGGGGGTCTTGCCGTGGGCGTGGGGGAGCCTCGACCTGGCGAACTGCTTGGCCTTGGCCTCGAACTGGCGGACGGTATAGGTCTCGCCGCTCTGCCAGACGGACTTGCGGACGACCGGGTGGGGCTGCTTCCTGGGGCACCACCCGATCTGCTGCTGCCTGGTGGAGAATGTGGGCTCAGAGTTGGGGTTCAGCGACGCGAGCGAGCGGTTCAGGTTAGAGATGGCCGTCTTCTTCGACAGCGGCGGCAGCGGCGGTATGATCTTGCAGATTCCATACTGGCTCGCCTCCTTCTCGATCTTGAAAATGTAGGAGATGGGGTCCTGGAACTCGGAGAGGGAAGGCCGGTACTCGGGGGCCAAAGGCAGGGCCTTGAGCCAGGGGGGGACCTCCGCCCCTGTCTCACCACACACAGACCCACCCCCCATGACCACCCACCACCAAATCTCTCTCTCTCTCTCTCTCTCTCTCTCTCTCTCTCTCTCTCTCTCTCTCTCTCTCTCTCTCTCTCTTATGCCTCGATTTGTCTAAGATTTCATTTCTCTTCAAGGAACGAGTAGCAGCAGCAGCAGAGGTAGCGGGAGTCAACACAGTGATGACACATTTCCTTCTCTTTCTTTTCTCTTCCCACCCTTTTCCTTTCTCTTCCTTTCCTTTCTTAAAGAGTTTACTTCTTCTTCTTCTTCTTCTTCTTCTTCTTCTTCTTCTTCTTGCTCGGTTGCAGGCAGAGCAAAAGATACAGAGCAAAAAGGGAACAAAGGGGTTCGATTTTCTCTCTTCCTCACCCTCCCTCCCTCCTCCTTGTGGTATGTGCGTGCATTTATATAAATAATACAAGCGTATGATATTGATAAAATCTGGTTTTGTTGGTTATCTCAACTTTCTGCTCCCATCTCTCTCACACAAACACTTTCTCTCTCTTCCTTTTATTTACTCTGGTCTCATCGGAGAGAGAGAGTGTGTAAGAGTGGGGAGGAGAATCTTATCAAAACTACCCTTTATGTTTCTAAATTACTAATATGTACCAAGTTCTCTCTCTCTCTTAGCATTTTGGCATAACCTACAGAGAGCATGCCAACTAACTAACCCCCAACTATGCTTGCAAGGAAAATAAAAGATTTTTTTTAAGGACAAAATTTTGAACTGAATATCTTGAGTCTCCAAGGAAACCCTTGGTATATATCAATTTCGACCCTGATCAGTGCTTAAAATCGTGTTCTGCCGTCTCCCACATGCTTCTAAGCAACGTCATAGGTCTTATTTTCATAAATCCTCAACAAGAGGAAAAACTTAGGATGTTCTGAAAATAAAAATTTCTTATCGATAATATCTTGAGAGAATATCAGCATATATAAATAAAATCATGTAATATGTAATAATAAACAAAACTAAAATGACAAAATATTTGATTTCTTTAATATCGAATGAAGATGTGATGTTTACAATAAAACTCTATTTTGAAAATAGTATTTTTTATATATTATAATCTTCTTTGAAAATGTTATGGTAACACCACCATATCGGTGATACTAGAGCTGATTAACATGCCAAACGAGCTGAGCTCAGGCAGTTGGGGCTTGGCTCGTTAAGAGTGAATCCTTGTTATCGGGCTTGGTCTCGTGAGCTCATCATGAGTTGAACCAAGTCCGAGCTCGTTACGAAATGATCACAAGCTAATTAGCTTGTTTTGTAAAAAAAAGTTCCGAAGTATTCTTTCAATTTTGATAATAGATAATATATGTTTGTTTTAGGAGAAAGGAAACAGTTTGTTAGTCTCAAAGAAACAGATTACACATGAATAAAAAAGAGGGGTTAACCATACCATGAAAAATATATCTATCAAAATCCGATTGCATGTACGATTAGATCCAAGTTTTTCATCTGAATGCCGATGGGCGTTTCGTTCTTTCCAGATAAACCACGTGACCATGAAGGCCCACCTTTTATTAGGGGTGTCAACGGGTCGGTTTGGTTCGTACCAGGTCCATGTATTAATTGAACCTTTGGGTCTGGGCCTGGGTCTTAATTAATTGGGTCCTCTTATTTGTCACCATACCCGGACCCTATAGGGTTTGGTCTGGGTAAACCCGACACCCCTACCCTTGATTAGGGGTGTCAATGGGTCGGGTTTTGTTCGGACCCAGATGAAACCAGACTTAGACCAAATTTTTGGGTATGTTATCGGGTCCGGACTCGATCTAATCTGGTCCACTATAAGAAAAATCATACATGGACTCAATAAGAAGTACATGAACCAAACTCGGACGGTAAATCCATATTTTTTATCATTTTTACATTGAAAAATTGCAGGTCTTAATCGGAACTCAGGTCAGGCCCGATCTGGTATAAAATTTCACAAACTATACCTGGGTTCATGTATTAATCGGACCTTCGAGTCCAGACCCTGGTCTTAATCGGGTCTTCTTATTTATCACCATATGTGGATCCTATCGTATCGGGTCGGGTAAACCAGGTTACTAGCAGCATATCCCTACACCAAGATTCGGCATGGACTATGAAAGGTGTGGGGCCCCAAACTAATACACATAGTTGTTGGAAGAAAGGCCATTCTCACAACAGGTGCAGACCGGATTCCTGTACTGCGCTGCAGAGGTAACAGCAACCAAGTAGAAGAAAACCTCATTTGCACAGGTTGGTGATGCTTCTGGATGGTAGAATCTCCATCCTCGGGTTCAAGAGGGATGAGTAGGTCCAAGATGAAAAGTAGCGAATAACCAAATGCCTCCACCTGGTGTACCTTCCTCAAGCCGAATCTGGTTAGTAAAGTCCTTCGAGACTGAAGGTGCATTTAAGTGCCATACCCAATCACATGACAGCATTATATGGGGCCTGAAAGAAAACTAGAATGTGGGGAATTAAATTTTATTCTCTCTATTTGATTCAAACAAATAAAGAAGGAAAAAGAAGCATATTTATGTTACAAAACACAAATTAATTGTTGTAGATGAAAGAGAAAAAACTTGATAGCCGATCCTCTCTCCTTAACCGTATACCCGACTCCTTGATTATTGTCTGATACAGTGGGTTTATCTGATTTCATTTGCTCCATGAGATCTGATCTACCCGATTCCTTGATTGTCATCAGATAACGTGGGCTTCATTTGCTGCTTGATTTTTTATCTACCCGATTCCTTGGTCTTTGATTATCGTCTGATAATATGAGCTTGATAATAAAAACCGAATCCTCTTGATTATTGGCAGATACCGTGCTCTTGAATGCAGTAACAAAATACATTAGTTGTAGAGGATAATCTTGATAATGATACATGTTTTCCGTCTTTTACTCCCCCTTCAAGTTGGAGAGTAAGGATTGACCACGCTCAACTTGGTCTTGAGACTAGAGAAATGCTCGGTGCCAAACGCTTTGGTGAAAACATTTGCATATTGAGAATGTATAAGAATAAATTGTTTTTGAATTAATTCGCTTTGAATTTTCTCCCGCACGATATGGCACTCAATCTCGATGTGCTTAATACTCTTGTGATATACTGGATTTGCGGCAATATGAAGTGATGTTTGGTTGTCACAATGCAGTGTCATGGGTTGAGAGTGTTCAATTATAAAATCTAACATCAGATATTTGATCTATGTGAGTGAGTTCACAGCATGCTACAGCTTAGGATCAATACTCGACTTCGGCCGATGATTGGGACACCATGGATTTCTTTTTATTTTTCAAGAAACGGGGTTGTAATATCGTGTGCCTTTATACTTAGTTAAATTCAGAGACATTTGAAATTTTGGCTGTGTTGTAAAAAAATGGATAAATGCTTGAATTTAGGTGATGTCAATTGAATCTGGGTCTGGCTCAGGTCTCATCGACAACAACTAAATGAGTCAAACAGGATATGATAAAGTCTTTTATTTTTTATCTTTAAAATCAAGTGAAAATCGAGCAAAAATTGAGTTAAATTAAGAGGTGAAATACGAGTTATATATCGTTAAATGCACTTCAAAATTCTGAGTTTAACGATTTTTTTTTTTTCTGAATTCGGGCTACGGTTGGTCCGAAAATCAATTTTTTAAAAAAAGATTTGCCTCGATGGAAACGAGTCTGGGTTGGATCGGACTGGATCTAATCCGTATGATCTAAGTTAATATAGATATGAACTCAGTCCAACACCCGTTTTAATTAGAATCTAATCCAGTTCAAGACCCATATGGATTTTGGATATAAATTTGGATCTTGAATTTGTATTTAGATAAAAAATCCAGATCCAACAAAATTAAAGATTTAAATTTAAAATATAAGCTTAAATTAAGGAAATGTAAAGTTAAAAAGACCCTCAGAGGGATAAGGTACCCTCGGAAAATTTATGGATATTTCTTAAATAATTAATAATTAATTATTAATTATTTTAATATTAAACTTAATAAATTACAAAAATTTAAGATAAGAGTAATTAGGGTTTCTAAAGGGGGTGTTACCCTCTCTAAGAACCTATTTGTTACCGTGAGATAAAAATATAAATATAGAAGATAATAAAGAAAATGAAAGAATTGAAAAAGTCAACAAAAATCTTTGAATGGGATTAGGAAAGGAGGTTGGAGATAGAGTCTCATATTGGAAAGCACTATCTCCATCCCTCATATGAGAAACCCTAGAGGGGGGTGTCACTCTCTAGAGGACCTCTTTAGTATAAAAACTCAAAAAAAAAAAAAGAATAAAGAAAGAAATAAAGAAAGAGAGAATGTGGGAAAGGAAGGGAAGAGAAGAAGAAGAGGAAAAGAAGAAGAAGCCTTCTTCCTTTTCGGTCATTCGAGATTTTCTAGTCATTTTCAAGTTTCGAAAAAGGTATGGGTTCCTCTCTCTTGAGTCAAATGGAAGGGAATAGTTTAAATCAAATTTAGGTGAGATTTTTGAATGAAACTATGAATCTGATTTTGGTAGTGCATGCTCAATCTATGAAAATCGATATATATATATATATGTGTGTGTGTGTGTGTGTGTGTGTCAAAACACATGTATATGTACATATAGATATATTTATACACCTACACAATACTTAGTTCGTGAGGGTCTACCGCAACATCCTACACACACACACACACACACACATATATATATATATAAAATAGTGAGTGAGGTTCAGCCAGGGTTAACCTTAACCCTCGATGGGCTGGTTTGGATCAGGTGTGATCCAAACCGAGCCAGCCAGCCTAATTCATCCATATCAGCCTGGATTTATATATATATATATATATATATATATATATATATATATATATATATATATATATATATATTGTATTAGACAATGAAACAAAACTCCAACTATGCATATCAAATTTATTTATTTTACTCTGCTAAGTGTTGTCAAACCTTTAAATCATCACTAGCATGATCAAAGAAAAGGCACACTAAATCCAAGAAGCAAGGCATTTAGGCATCAGAAGTCACAAGGCCAACAGATCTACATATGCAAGCAGAAACTCAGAACAAGACTTTTGGTTTAATGAATTGAGTACTTTTGAAGGAATTAAAGACAAAGGTCGAAAAGAGACCCTAAAATTATTTATTCTAGTTGAGTTCAATCCCAACTTCATAATGTGAGCAATGAGTATCACAAACATTGTGAAAAATATTCTAATAAATTAAAAATATGGTTTCTATGCCAAACTCGCTAGTATGATAATAATCTTCAACCAGAAAAAAAAAATCAAAGAAACAAATCATCATTATCAAACCATATCTCATCTCAAAGGGCTTCATGTCCACTGGTAATATTTGACATTGGCATGGCCAGAAACCAGCAACACCATGCTCATTCACGCAGATGTTCTTGGTATCAATAGATGTGTTGATTTTAGACTCAGTTTGATGAGTGAAAAACCCATTTCTTTGAGTGGGATCAACATGACATCAAATTGGCCAGAAACAAGTAAGGTGTCACAAGCCATGTTGTCCACTTACCATCCAACTTGGTTTTAGCTAAACAAACATCTAATGATGTATCAGAAAATGCTAGACAGTATCCTAATTGACATACACTCAGCATCCTGTTAGGCTGATTCATCTATGTCAGCGTGATATGGCCCAAGTTGTGAACTTTGTTTATTGGAACAAAAAAAATGTGTTGTCAAGCCTAGCCGACCGCAATTTGGTTGGGCAGTCTCTAAAGGGGTTAAGCTCAGCTGACTGTAGTTTGGCTAGGCAGTTTCTAAAGGAGGTAAGCCTAGTCGGCTGGGCAGTGTCTAGATACATATAACCCATGTTTAGATTTCTTTGTGTTACATGTTAAATGCTTAGATTTATACAAGTTAATTGTCCAGGTTTACACATGTTAAATATTCATAATTTTATATGTTAAATATTCAGAACTTTACATGTTAAATGTTCAGATTTGTACATGTTAAATGTCCAGAATTATATGTGATAAATGTTTAGATTTATTCATGTTAAATATGCAGATTTATGCATGTTGAATAGTCAGATTTGTGTGTTTTCACCCATGTTCAAATTATGTAATTTTACTTATGATCGAGTTGTTATGCATATTTTCATGTGAACATGATGCATGCTTTCATGTAATTGTTAGGAATGTTTTTGTTATGTGACTACCATGCTAATGTTGTCCTCTGCATGAGGGCAGCATAAATGTGGGCTCGGTATGTTTTGATTGATATCCCGAGCTTGCCCAAGGCGGCAAAATTAGTTGTGCTTCACACATAATCAAGAAATTGAATACCTTGTTAGTATAAAGGTGCATATTATGAACACATAAATTGTGAGGTTTGTTTATTGTTGCATCAACATAGTCATGAGCATGTTTGAATGATATGCATGAGACAAAATATAAGAACAAGATGTATGTTTCAAGTGTGTGTTCATATGCATATGAAATTGTTATACATGTACATTCTTATTATGTGTGCACGAATGTGCATTTGTGAGCATATTGAATGATTGGATAAGTTACACGCTTATTGTAGTTTTTGCATAAAATGCAGCAATGGTTTAATGTGAATCACTGCAGACCATGTGGGCTGCGAGCTGGTGTTGCTCTAAGCTTTGTTGAATGCATTGCAAAATACATAAGATTCATTAGGTTTTTAAAGTAATTATACTGTTAGATATTGTAACAGACCAAGGTCCCATGTTGTAATTTGCATGTTGAATTGCAAAACAAATCTTGTGTAAAAAAACTATCTTTTGATAAAAATATAAAAGAAACAGTTTCTTCCTTAATGTCCCTTCCACAGTATGGAAATCCTAGATTACGATGTTGGGGAACCATGAAGATACTAAAACTCTGTATGCAATTATGCCCCTGAACCCGATATCGTGGTTCACCTTCTAGCCATGGTTTTAAAAAGATTCTGTCACTTTGCCCAAGGGTGGTGTGTAAACACAACTGTTGTTATTGGTATGTTAAGAAAGTTACATTAGTGGATGTTGATTTTTTTGGTATTCTAATATTAGATGTTGATTTTTAATATTCTGATGGATGGTATTGATAACTAATATCGGTCGAGGGTCAAGTGTAAAACCCAGTAATAAAATACAATTATGTGTTAAAATATAACTACAAACCTATCTAAAACTTCAGGAATTGTTATGCCCGTTTTGAGTATCCATGTTTTAATAAAAAGTGAAACTAAATTTATGTGTATTTAATAGGGACATGCAAATAAAAGAAAACTTTGATAATAACTTAATAAGTTACTCAGGCATGTGCATTTATATCATGCATATTAATTGTTCTGGGTTTTGTTCTGGGTTAGTTCATGCATTCTTATCTATTTTTTATATGTGATATATTGGTTGTTTTATGATAATTGTTTTTAAATGCATGAATGGTTATTTGGATTATGAAAAAGTTGTAGTTGTATTCCTCTAAAAATGTTACATGATTTTGATTTATATTTTTCTTACATATGTGAATTGTTAGAGGAATTTGTACGCAGGATATATGATTCTGAACCCGTATTCTTTATATTTTTCACAGCCTCTGAAGCTTAGTGATGAGACCAACTGCTATAGGGAGCCTACCAGGACTGAGTGATTGTTTGACGTTTTACTTTAAGACAGTGTGGCTCTATTTTTATTGATACTCATTTGAATAATGTTCTCAAACTCTAGTTATTGATAAATAAAGTTATTTTAGTTGGTTGATGGTTAATGTAAGGTCCCTTGTGGTGTAGATTGCGATTATGTTTGTAAGGCCTCAGATGTCTAGATATGGTTTCTGCAATTGTTTTAAAGAAAACCCACTTTTCAACGGGGTTGAGTTGGGGTCGTTATAGTTGTCCCCAATCATGATGCAATTGCTAAATTTGGATCTACGAGTCATTGGGCAAGAGGCCCAATATGAATCATAGTAACTAATGACTTGAAACTTGTTGGTGGATGGAATCAGAACCCTTTGCTCTGGAGAACTCTTAATATAAAGAAGGACTCACATGGCAACATCTATAAGAGGCCATCATGGATTGCTACTGAACTGGCTGAGAATGTTGACCGTGAATACGATGTGAGGTCGGGTTATGGTCAAATACAATAGGCGACCCATGAGGCACCAATCTGATTCTGAATCCTCCAACAATGCTCCATCTTCATTATTAAGTTTGATATGTGGTTCCATGAGAAACTGGCTTATCTTGATCCGAAGATAACCCATATCTTGTAAAATATTGAGAGCATATTTTCGTTGGGATAAGAAAATACAACTTTTGTATCTTGCAACTTCAATGTCGAGGAAATATTTAAGTCGTCTAAGGTCCTTCAATCAAAATTGTTCATTGATATGGGACTTAAGTTGCTAAATATACGTGACATCATCTTTTGCAATGATAATGTCGTCCACATAAACAAGAACAAAGATGAGTTCCCCATTTGTAGCCTTTAAAAAAATGAATAATCAACTTAGATTATGAGAATCTTTCTTGAATAAGGTGAGTGGACAACTTGGCAAACTAGTTTCTAGAGGATTGTTTGAGACAGTATAATGACTTATGCAACTTACAAACTTTATGCTCTCCCTGAATGAAAAACTTTGGTGGTAAGTCTATATACACTTTTTCATCCAAGTCTTCATGAAAAATGCATTGTTGACATCGATTTCGTATAGATGTCAATTCTTTATCGTTACAAAGGCTATCAAGCAACGTACAATTACCAATTTGGCAACGAGAGCAAATGTTTCCCTATAATCGAGTCATTCAATATGACTGTAGTCCTTTGCCACGAAGCGAGCTTTATACCTTTCAATAGATCCATCAAAGTGATATTTATTTTTATACACCTATTTGCAACCAACGGGGTGTTTATCCACAGGTATATCCATAATCGACCAAGTATGGTTTTCTTTCAATCTCTTAATCTCTGAAGTCATAACATCATGCCAACATTGATGATTTATAGCATGAGAAACGGTTTTGGGTTCTGAATATTGGGAAATGTCACTTAAAAAATTAATGTTTTGAAAAATATTCATAACATAGGACTTGGGATAGCTCATGATCTGTGTTGTGAACCTTTTCTCTCATGTTGGTTGACTATAGTATGGGGGCAACCGTGCAACAACTATAGTCTTTAAAATTCGGTGGTGGTTGACAGGTTCTTTCAGATATTCAGATATGAACTTGAGTAGGTTCAAGGATTTCATGGTTGAGAGGTTCATATTTTAGATAATGGAGACTAGGATTATTGATCCCATTGCCTTGAACACCAATGAGTTCTTGATTCTCATAAGGTTGAGGCGAGAATATAGATATGGGTAGAACGTGTCCTTCCTCTTTATTTAGAGTATTATGATCTTGAAAAGAAAACAGATTTTCATAAAATTTTACATCTCGACTAACAAAAATTTTCTTTGTTACAAGATTATACATGCGATAACCGCTTGACCATATGGATACCCTATGAAAACTCTTTTGCATGCTCAATTATCAAATTTATGAGAATGATGTATGTTATAAGCATACTCATATGGTGTTTTGCCCATTAAAGGTTTGGAGGAAATGCAATTAATGATATACGCAGCTGTAAGGACACATTCTCCTCAAAACTTAAGGGGCAAAGATGCTTGAAATCTCAAGGCTCTTGCAATATTGAGTAAGTCTCTATGCTTGTGTTCAACCACTTCATTTTGTTAAGGGGTTGCAACGCAGCTATGTTGATGGTCAACTCTATTTTCCTTAAAAAACTTTTGCATGTCATTCGAAAAAAATTTAGTTCCATTGTCAGATCTAAAACTTATAATTTTGCTATTGAATTGATTTTCAACTGGCGAGATATTTTTTTTTTATCTGGACTATGGTTTTTTATTTATTCTGCATAAGATGATCCCATGTGGTTCTAGAATAGTCATCCACTATGGCAAAAAAATATTGTGCTCTGGATAAAGAGGTAGTTTGGTATCCACACCATATGTTGTAATAGATAAGTTGAAAGGGTTTTGACGAAGAAATTGACCCGCTAGGAAAAGAAAAACGAGTTTTCTTGGCCATATGACAAATATCGCAATGGTTGTGGGGAACACAACCACGTAATTTCTTAAAATCTATAAGAGTTTGCAATCTAGAATTTGAAAGATGTCCAAGTCTCAAGTGCCAAATATTAGAGTTAAAAGAAGAACTATTCAGATAAAAGTTGTCACCAATCTGAAACACATAGAGTCCACCATGTTGCTTGCCCACACCAATCTTCTTCTTCTAGAGATGGTTCTGAAAAACACAATGATCATCATAAAAATAAACATCACATTTTAGATCATGAATTAATTTACTCACAAAAATGAGATTGAATTTGAAGTCTAAAACAAAAAAAACGCTTGAAAGAAGAAAGTTTGGCGCCAATCCAACACTACCCACATGAGTCGCATGGATAGAATATTCGTTTGGTAATCCAATTGGGGAGAAAACGTGATTGAAAAATTAGGTTTGATAAGGAATTTGTAATATGGTCAGTTGCACTCGTGTCTATTATCCAATTTTTTGACGATATGGAATCAACAAAAGGCGTATTAAGATTACCTGTTAGATTGATTGCATGTGCTAGTTTAGAATTATCTAAATTTATCGTAACAACTATTTGGTGGAGTTGTTCTTAGGTAAGTCATTGAGAGGTTTGAACAGGGTAAGATTTGTTGCTTTCAGAAGACACAAAGTTAGCGCTAACTTGATTCCATTGACAAACATTGAAGGGTGTACCAGATCGATTTGGAAATCCATGGAGATAAAAGCATTTCGCCTTTACATAGCCAAGTTTTTCGCAATGATTACATTTTGGATGGATGCAATTTTGCTAATTCCAGCTTGGATCCACGTTGATATGAGCATTGGATCCATTTGCAATAACTGCCATTGATTCTTGGTTAGTCGTGACCCTAAGGTCACGTTGCCTTTCTTCTTGCACTAGCAGTGCAAAAGCTTTTGATATGTTTGGCAATAGTGTCATCAATAGCAGTTGGCTCTTTATGGCACTATAGCTTTCATTTAGTTCTATAAGGAGTTGCATTAGTCTTTCCAAATTTTGTTGCTCGTGAATGACTTCTCTCGCTCTGCATGTACACGGTGGACTAGTCATGTATGTGGATAGCTCATCTCATAGGCCCTTCATTTTCGTATAGTAGGCTACTACATAGGTTTGCATCTGTTTGAGGTTTATGAATTTTTGTTGGATCTGATATATGCGTGAGGCATTAGACTGAGAGAATCGGTCACAAAGTTTGACCCATACTTCAGTAGCAGTTTCAGCATAGATGACGCTTGAGGACAAATCTTGATGTAGTGAGTTGAGAAGCCATGATAGGATCATGTTGTTGCATTGTTCCCAGGCAACAACGAATTTGATGAGCGAGGTCGGTTTTAAGATGGATCCATCTATGAATCCAAACTTGTTTTCGCAGAGAGTGCCATAGTTATGGCACAACACCATTTGGTATAATTGTCACTTGTTAATGGCTACGATACGAGCAACATGTCGGGGTTGTCTGAATGATGGAGGAAAAAAAAGCTCTCTATTTCTTTAGGATTCTGGCTTAGTGCACTTTCATTTCTACTATCCATCGTATCAGAACATCACCTAAGTGCTCTGATACCATGAAAGAAGATGAGAATGTGGAGAATTAAATTTTATTCTCTCCATTTGATTCAAAAAAATAAAGAAGAAAAATAATACATATCTATATTACAAAACATAAATTAATTATTGTACATGAAAGGGAAAAAATGTGATAGCCGATCCTCTCTCCTTAATCTTAGTAATTGTATACCTGACTCCTTGATTATCGTTTGATATGGTGGGCTTATTAGATTTCATTTGCTCCTTGATATCTAATCTACCTGATTTCTTGATTATCGTCAGATAATATGGGCTTATCTAATCTCATTTTCTCCTTGATTATCGTCTGCTGATCTCATTTACTTCTTGATTATCGTCTAATAATATGAGTTTGATTATAGAAATTGAATCCCCTTGATTATCAACAGATATTATGCCCTTGAATATAGTAACCGAATACATTAGTTGGAGAGGATAATAATGATAATGGTACACGTACCTGCTTCGCATCTGAGAGGGTGGTGTATGTTCCCCCCCGATGATTCACTGAATCCCACGTCTGTGTTCGGAGCTTTGAATGGGCACCACGTATACAAGCACATGGGCTCGTATTCCCGTGTATGTTGACATAACTTTGCATCGGACTCTGGTGTTGTTGCAAAGACTTAAGTACCCTTTCTTGCTATTCTTCTCATAAAATGATGGTTTGAAAAAATGACAAAAATGCCCTTCATTCAAAAAAGAAAAAACAAACAGTTCAAAAAAAGGACAAACATGTCCTCCATCCAGAAAGTCGAGGATGATGTTGACTCTTCAAAGTCTTCTTCTTCTTTCTCCGTTCAAAAAAAAGACAAACATGTCCTCCATCCAAAAAGTCGAGGATGATGTTGACTCTTCAAAGTCTTCTTTTTCTTTCTCCGTTTAAAAAAAGGACAAACATGTCCTCCATCCAGAAAGTCGAGGATGATGTTGACTCTTCAAAGTCTTCTTCTTCTTTCTCCGTAAAACACTGTAAAACCCTCTCTCTCTCTCTCTCTCTAGAGAAGAAATCAAGGGAGGCAAAGAGTTCTCCCTGTAGAAGGCCATGAACATCAACCCTCTCACACTCTCTCTCTTCTCTCTCTACTTCTGTGCACATCCAACAGACGATCCTACATTGCTCCATCAAACACTGACTCACATGCACACTGACTGTAGCATCGTTCAACTTGAAGAGTTGTGGAGTCTGATTCAGAGTTTTTGCCCTTACAGGAGAAGAGTTTGGGGGCTCCTCCCAGCGTGGGTAGCATCGTTCAACTTGATTCGTTGTGGAGCCTGATTCAGAGTTTTTGCCCTTACAGAAGAAGGGTTTGGGGGCTCCTCCCAGCGTGGGTAGCATCGTTCAACTTGATTCGTTGTGGAGCCTGATTTAGAGTTTTTGCCCTTACAGGAGGGAGGTTCGGGGGTTCCCCCCGACGTGGATCCAACAACGATTTGTAGTATTATCGGGCTTTCTTAGAGCAATTTGTAGTATTTTCGGGTCTCCAACGAAACACTATAGTGATTTACGGAAGACACTATAAATCGCAAATCGCTATAGCGATTTGTAGTGTCTTCCGTAAATCGCTATAGCGATTTGTAGTGTCTTCCGCAAATCGCTATAGCGATTTGTAGTGTCTTCCGCAAATCGCTATAGCGATTTATAGATTCTTCCGCAAATCGCTATAGTGATTTATAATGTCTTCCACAAATCACTATAGCAATTTGTAGTGTTATTCAGTAAACAAATCGTTGTAAATCGCTACCCAAATTAGGATCAACTTGTCAGAGCCATATCTCCCTAACCGGAGGTCATATTCCAAATCCGTAAAAAGTGGTGTCTTTGTTATTGAGTCTAGTTTATTTCTGTAAATTTTCAGCGATTTTTATTGTCATTTCATTCCTCATTTTAACTAAAAACTAGACCCCTATTATTTTGTGTTATTTGAGTTGCACAACACCATTCTCGCTTGACATCCACATCTTGATTCTGGCATGCTCCTTGTTAGATTTTCCATTGATTTCTTCCAACCTTGCTTGAAACAAACATATGTTTTTCTCACCACGACACCCTATGCATTTTTTGACCACGACACCCGAGACCCGTGCCAGGGGGAGCCCCCGGACCCCCCTCCTGTAAGGGCAAAAACTCTAAATCAGGCTCCACAATGAATCAAGTTGAACGATGCTACCTACGTTGGGAGGAGCCCCCAAACCCTTCTCCTGTAAGGGCAAAAACTCTAAATCAGGCTCCACAACAAATCAAGTTGAACGATGCTACCCACGCTGAGAGGAGCCCCCAAACCCTTCTCTTGTAAGGGCAAAAACTCTGAATTAGGCTCCACAACGAATCAAGTTGAACGATGCTATCCACGTTGAGAGGAGCCCCCAAACCCTCCTCCTATAAGGGTAAAAACTCTGAATCAGACTCAACAACTCATCAAGTTGAATGATGCTAACCACGCTGGGAGGAGCCCCCAAACCCTCCTCCTGTAAGAGTAAAAACTCTGAATCAGGCTTCACAACAGTCAATGTGCAGGTCAGCCGGTGCTTGATGGAGCAATGTAAGATCTTCTGTTGGATGTGCATAGAAGCAGAAATAGAAATGAGAGAGAGAGTGAGAGGGTTGATGTTCATGGCCTCCTCAAGGGGAGATTTCTTTTTCAGATAATCCTGCAGTGCAAAGACTGGGTCTTAAATAATCATCTTCGGGGCACTTAAGTCTTTACAACCACTCCTTTTCAAGAATCGTCATTTTTTTGGCACCAATGGAGGAGAGGGTACTTAAGTCTTTGCAATCACATCGAACTCCAATGCTAATTAATGTTGACAAACATGGGGATACAAGATGCACATGCTTACATACGTGGTGCTCTTTGGGACCCCCGAACATGAGATGTAGCTAACTGCCCTGTTCGGGGGGGGGGGAACATACAACCTGCTTCGCATCTTTTAAGCCCATAGCGACAGAGTGCAGGCCCCACATAAAATGTGGTCATAAACTTTCTCTTTGAATCCTTGCTCGATATTTGGTAGTGAGTAGGCTTAGAAGTTTAGGGTATGCGTTGCTTTCCCCAGTTGAGCAAAGGTACCACGACCATTTGAATAAGAGGGATATGTTATAGTGCCTAAGGGATCTGATTCCAAGACCACCCCGATGCAGACTTGTCTCAGATAGCTCCCATTTGACGAGGGGAGCCTTCCCTTTTTCTTCAGTATCGCTCCATAAAATGTTGCGAGAAATAAAAAAAAATCTTTAATTATGGGCAGGATCTCGCATAGAGAGAGGTAGACAGGAATTGAGGCGAACATGCATTAATCATGATCACTCTTCTCACGCGTTATAGATACTTCACCAGCAGAGGTTGTAGTTTCTTCCTGAAACTAAATCACACTGCCCGCTAGTGTTGTCTCTCTCAGAGAGAGAGAGATGTCTTCTGAATCGTCACCCATGCCATACCATGCATCAGTCTTAAATTACTTAAATGAAGGTTGGTTTTCAAATTCAAGTGCATCTCATCCTATGATGCCAAGACCTGAACTCTCTCTCTCTCAACTTCGATTATCAAAGCAGTGACACCGTTAAAATCGATAATGGGATAGGTTTTTTCATCTCACATATTGGTTATTCTAGCATTACTAGATACAATACATGTTCCTCAACCTAGGAAGCAACTTCTATATATTCAAAGTTTCAGCCAAAATAATAATGTTATTTCTGAGTTTTACCTGTCTCACCTGACAACAACCATCAGTTTAATATTGTCTGTGTTGACATGAAATTTGATGACCAATCCCAAAAATTTTAAGAAGCAAATCGAGAGTTTTTTATTCTCCTCCATTATTAGATTGTAAAAACTTGATTTTTGTGTCGACAACATTTTTAAGATGGGATTTAAACTTTTGAAATATAATGGCCACATCAAATTTATTTTTCATAAAAAATATCCAAATAAAGCGAGAGAAACCATCCGCAAAACTAAGACAATATTTAAAACATTGAGTATCAGATATTGGGGCAGATCCTCACACCTCAACAAAAAATCAAATATAAGGGTTTAGCAATCTCATGCATACTACTAGAGAAGGAAAGTTTATGGTGTTTCCCTTTTTGACAAGCATCACAAACTTTAGAGGCAATATGATGAAAGGCAAAATAGATTTAGAAATAACTTGGTGAACGATTCTTAGCGCCAAGTGGCCCAAACGACAATGTTGTTGTCATGTGGCCATTCGCTCTCCAACATAAGTTTTTTTATTGGGACTGAGTTGGACGTGATACAATTCATTCTTGGTTGTTCCTTGAAGTATTTTTTTCCTGTTACTGGATCCTTAATACAATAGTACGACATATAAAACTCAAAAATAGCATTATATTTTGAGTGAATATCTGAACAGGTAAAAGCTGCTTCCTAAGCCAAGAAACATGTAATATATCTTATAAAGCAAAGTTAGACCCAACATTATAAAAGGTAGAATGACCAATACGAGAGATAGGAAAACTTGCCTTATCGATTTTAATTGGATCACTGCCTTGATAATCGGAGTTAGGGAGAGGGAGTTCAAGTCTAGTGTCATATGATGAGATGCACTGCAATCCGGAAACCAACCTTGATTCCTGTAATTAGAGACAGATGCATTTTATGTCATGGGCAACAACTCATAAGACATCTCTCTCTGAAGTAGATGACATTGGCAGGCTGTGTGAATTGGTTTTCCATAGCATTGGCAAGTAACTCCTAGAGTGTTTTGTTGATTGTTAAATTGTCCACCTTGACACCCACGACCATGACCCCTAAATTGACATCCTTGTTGGAAGTTTCTACCATGTCTGCGACCAGAATTGTTATTGAAATTGTTGTTGAACCTTTAATTGAGGTTGGCTTCTGGAGCAACATCATGACTGGTCATGGTGGAGTTGGTTATATGGGCTTCTTTTGATAGAAGCAGACTGTGAAGCTAGTTGACGGAGATGGGCTCAGATCGGGTAGATGTAGAGACTTAGAAGGCTACATACTCACAGGGAAGAACCCATAAAATAAACAAGACAAAGTCTTTATCTAAGAAAGGTTTGCTTGCCATGGCCAACTTATGGGTGATGGATTTGGTTTTTTGAAAAAGCTCATCAATATTTTCTCTCCCTCTTTGAGCATATGTAGTTGCCCTTTTAATTGCAATACACGGGATCGAGAGTGGGCAACACAGGTTTCTCTCAAGGCTTCTTAGACCTCATATGAGGTTTTCAAGCCAACAACATGCGTGTGAACACGTTCAGATAAAGAGGAGATAAGTCAACTAAGAAGTAGTCGGTCTTGGTGTTGCCACTTAATGAACTCGGGATTGAGTATTTGTTTTTCATCTTGGGTGATAAGTTTGACTGGGACTGATCTTGATCCATCAATGAATCTGTGTAAATCATATGAGATCAATAGTGGGATAATTTGAGATTTCCAGAACAAATAGTTGTTTGTGGATAACTTTGTACTCAAGAAATATTATAAGGTAGTTAGAGCAGGAAGAATATAACTCATCTCTGAGGTTGTGCTCACTGATGTTGACAAAGACATGATGCCCAAGGTTGTGCTTTGATACCATAAACAGGTGCAAAAGTATGAATGAAGCACGAACATCACACATTAAACTTGTTTTTTAACATGGTTTGGATCTGAATGATCCTATGTCCACGGCCCTTCACCTCACGATTTCTCTTGGTGAGGGTTAATCTCCACTAAGATGTGTGTATATATATAACATACAGGTGGCCAAGACCAATGATCTACAAGAATTCACGTTTTTTGGAGAGTCCGATTGGGATGTTTTCTTATGTGAGAAACCTTCCTTATGTGAGAGTCCCATAGTTACAAAATTGGTCTTGCATGCCTTTCTTGGATTCCTTGATGGAGAGGACTTCTTGTTGAGTGAGATCTTCTTGAATCTTCACGGTACTAGATCTGAACCTACATATTGGATTCAGATATGATACTCTAACAAACCACTCGGTTACCAATTAGAGGAACTGATACAGTTAGCGCTGCATAGGGAAGAACTCCCTCATTTCACCACTAATCTGAACAACTGCAGATACTATTGTGACAAGCTCTTTGATTCAATTGCACCAACGGGAACCGAAACTCATACTCAGCATGCAGTTAAATAAATACTACCAAGAGATAGAGTCAAAAGCTTTGTTAAAATCCACCTTGAGGACAAAGTATGGTTGGCCGTTGTTTGCTATGTTGTGCGAGATCTCATTTGCCAATGTGGCACAATCATGATATTATATAAGTCACTAGAATATGATAATTAGAAATATAGGCATTGTCAATGCTTTTTTGCAAATCCAACCATGTAGATGTGTTCGGCATGTTCAATTTGCTAGGAATCAACAGTTGGATTGTGTATTTTTGGTGAAAAAACAAGTGATCTTTGAATGGTTGAATATTTTGGAAGATTATGAACTGCTGATTTTAAAGCCTTTAAAAAAACTCACTTATGTATCATAATCGGATGATTCAAGAACTGGTCCTTATAAAACCAAGCATGTAGATCACATACGTATGTATAGATTTAAGAGAAAAGAACAAAAAAATCATGAAATCACGATTCACATGTAGTTCTCAAATTTTAGCGACTCTATTATATAATATGCATAATGCATGTATAAAACATATAATATAATATATATTAACAAACTTAGACGACCCAAGCTGAGCATCCTATGTTCATATTCAAATACATAAATGAGTTGGCTTATAGTTTGGCTCGCAAAGCCCACTTCCTGAATTTTGTTGTGCATTTTGAGAGCCAAGTTAAGCCGAATAGTGAGCTGCATGCCTCATTTTCCAACCTTATATATATATATATATATATATATATGTTTTTCTTGATTATGAGAGCAACCACTAGCCTCCTTCAAAATATGTCCTAGATATGTAGACAAAAAATGAGAGCTTATTGTTTGACTGGTGAGAGTAGAGTTCATGACAATGTTTTCATTTAGTAAACACATACATAGTTATACTAATCATATAGTCAGTCTATTTTTCTTTCATCAACTACATCGGTGAATCGGTGATATATATTATTCAAAAAATCCATAGGAAAAATGAAAGATACCAATGTCAACATAAGTTTTTCCATTGTAAAATTATGACACCCACTGCCAACGATCCAGTAGTGTTGTCATTTGAAAATCATTGCTGGAAGATATCCTTATCATATGCATATTTGTAGCTTTACAATACATTTATTCATGGAGACCGTAGTTCATCAAAGCATTTCAATGTAGTAGGTCTCCCAATTAGGCATCAGTTTTCCTGTGCTATAAATAATATATATATATATATATGTGTGTGTGTGTGTGTGTGTGTGTGTGTGTGTAATATCTAATTTCGACTCACATAAATGGGGTAATGTTTGCTACCTTCGTATGTAAGGAACCCCCTAAATAAATAATATATTTTTTAATTTTTTTACACGACACTCAAGATGTGATCTACATATTAAGTTCAATAGAAACTAACCTTTGGATCATATTTTTCTGATGTATAAACCAGAATTTACAAGGGTTGAAAAATCAACGGCCTATCATTTATCAAAATCTCAAACCTCAAAAAACATACTTTTATGTCAAAAAAATATGATCCAAGGATCGATTCCTTTAGTTTTTTCCATGCGAACAAATCCATGATGTTCGGTTTGGTCAAAACAGCCTTACCCTATGAGTTCCAGCCAGAGGATTCCATACCCATGAAGATTGAAAATTATATCCCCATATAAATGAATGCGGTTCATTGTTTTTCTTTTTTCTTTTGATTTTTTATCAAAATCATGCATAAGTGGGTTTTGATTCATACATATGTCCCAAAGAATATTTTGTTTTTGGCTCTCGTTTTGCAACTCTTTTTACACTAGTGGTAGTGAAAATTTTGAAAAAAAATTGTAGTGTCACTGTGACGTATTTGCATCCATGCGACATAGATTCATGCATGCAATGAAATGGTAACAGGATGCTTGTTACATTAGATTTTCCTTGCCATAATCTTGTTGACTTAATTATGCCCTCATATGAATCTATGAACTTATGCTTCTCTCTCTGATAATAATATTTGAATAGGCTTTTGATTCATAAATGAACATGATCAAACTTATTTTAAGAGATTTAAATCCATTAACATCCTTTTTTTAACCCAAATACACTTAAGATTATATGGCCACATTCCTATAACACTTGGTTTTATTCATCGTGTTTGTTCTAGGCATCAAAGCTAACATAAAACTAATTATACAAGCTGTTTTATTGTATTTATATATGCAACACTTTTACTCAATGAAATCCCAAAATACCTAATTTCAATTCCTATATGAATGCATGTACTTAATTGCTTTTTCTTGTTTTCCCTTCCTATCATAATTATGCTTAATGGGCATTGCTTAACACTAAGCAGATTCATACCCAATTTTGGGAGACTCACCTCTATTACTACATTTGCCTTTTCACGGCTTATGACCGAGATTGTATTGTGATTTATGTTTTGAAATAACGAACTTTGCCCAAACATGACTACAGTATGTTGACTTGACCTACTCGTGATTTTAACCATGCACTGATGAAAGTGTATTAAAACCCACGAAAAAAACTTTTGGGTCAGACCCGGGTCAGGTCCGGACCCGAACCAAGTATACCCTCCCCCCCTAAGCCCTATTTAAAGAGCTCAAGGGTTAGGGTTTCTCATACGAGAAACCCTTCCCCCTATTGCCACAGCCCCCCCTACTCGCACCTCTCCGCCCTCGCGCTCTGGCGACCCACCAGCCGACAGGCCCTCCCCTTCCCGATGACCCGGTTGGCACTACCTCGTCGACCTCCCCTTCTCCTCCCTCGCTCGCTCTCCCATTTCCTTTTTTGGCCACACACAACCCCCGCATTGCCTCCTCTCTTCCTCGTTTCTCTTTAGTTCGACGGCGGAGCTCCGACACCGGTGCTCGACTTTCAACTTTGTCGTCTCTCTCAGGTAACTCTCTCTCTCCTCCTACGTTGTCTTCTTATTAGTCTTCTTCTTCTTCTTCTTCTTCTTCTTATTCTTCTTCTTCTTCTTTTTCTTCTTCTTCTTCTTCGTTCTCTTCATCTTCTTCTACTCTTTTCGGCAAGCCGACAAGGGCGACACCCCCGCCACTTGTGCACGATCGACCGGCAAAGGCTTTGCCTCTACCCACTTTTATTTTTTCGACAGCCAGGGGCAAAGCCTCTACCTCCCTCTTTGTTTCCTTTGTACACTAGGGAGGGATCAGGACCCCTCCCTGTGTCCTCTGTCTGTTGGGTAGGGGTCGAGCCCCTCCCTGCTTCTCTTGTATGTAGGGGAGGGGTCGGGCTCCCTCCCTGCATCCTTTGTCTACAGAGGAGAAGTTGAGCCCCTCTCTTCTTTGTTTGTACGCAAGGGAGGGGTCAGGCCCCCTCCCTGTGTCCTCTATCTACAAGGGAGGAGCTAAGCCCCCTCCCTGTTTTCCATGTATGCAAGGGAGGGGTCGGACCCCTCCCTGCCTTTTTTATACGTAGGTGAGGGGTTGGGCCCCTCCAGTGTCCTCTATTTGCAGAGGAGGGGTCAAGCCCCTCCTTGCTTCCTTTGTGCCTTCTCGGTAGGCAGGGGCAAAGCCCGCCCTGCCTGCCTCTTTGCTATTGTCAGACAGGGGATTCACCCTTGCCTCTTTGCACTTCTAGGAGGCCCTTTTTTACCCTCGTCAAGCAGGAGCTTTGCCCCTGCCTCCTTGCCTTCTTGGCAGGCAGGGGTGAATCCCCTACCTCTGCCTCCTCTTCTTCTTGTAGGGGTTTTTGCCTCTGCCTTCTCTCGATTTATGGACATGCCACCTCTTGTATTCTGTCAGGTAGGGGTGAAGCCCCTTCCATACACATGGTCAGATTGATAGGGGCAAGGCCCCTGCCTGCTTGGATTTTAGGCAGGCGGGGGCTAGGCCCCTGCCTCCTCAAATTTTTGGTAGGGGCCTCGCCCTAGCCCTTGTTATCTCTTCGGCAGGCAAGGGTGAGGCCCCCTGCTGCCTTTGGGTTTCCGTCAGGGGGGCTTCGCCCCCTGTCCCTCTTTGTTCCCTTGTTCGGCAGCAGCATATCCCCTGCCCCTTCTTGATTCTTCTTTTTTATTTTTATCTTACTAACATGATTGTACCTTTATAGCATGTGTAACGACACCCTCCCGTGCTCGTGGCTCGATACCGTCATCACTTACTCTTGACGATGCATGCAACCCTAAGCCTCCCCAAGGTAAGGAAAAGTTGTGCAAAGGATAGTGGACAAATTAAAAATTAAAATAATTAAATTTAAAGTAATTAAAATTAAAGATTAAAAATGGAAAAGAAAGGACCAAGGCCTATATATATATATATACGTATATCTATATACATACGCCTTTAACTCAAGAACGTGGTTTCATGATCCTTGTCCTTTTTACTTTTCTGTCTTTACTGTTTTCTATTACCGTCGCGCTTGATGTGCTGAGGTTTTTTTTTTGCATTTACTTTCTTGTTTTTACTGTTTTCTATTGCCATTGCATTTGATGTGCCCAGGCTTTTCTCTTTGAATTTACTTTTCCGTTTTTACTACTTTCTGTCTTTACTTTGTCACCGCGCTTGATGTGCACAGACACTTTTTCGCATTTAGTTTTTCTTCGTACATTTTTGTCTTTACTTTCTTGGCTTTTTTTTTCTTGTCGCCTTACTTTGGGTGACGACCTACCTCTGGTGGCTCCTCCCATGCAAGCCTCGTTGAAACTCTTACCAACTTTGCTCTTTTTTAGAAAGACGCAAAGTTGTGTACAAGTTCTTTAGCCTTGAGAATAGAATTCCCCGTGTGTGGCTTCAGCTTCTCAAGCGCACACACTACAAGAAAATTGTTAATTAGCGACGGAAATTTGTGACGGATTTTTCTCGTCGCTAATTAGCGACAGATTAGCTAGAGATACAATCTGTCGCTAATTCGCGACGGATTAGCGAGAAAATAACTTTTATCGATAATCTGTCGCTACTTAGCGACGGATTAGCGACTGCAATTTTTTGTCGCTAATTCTTATTACAAGAACACCATTTTAGCGATGGATTTAGAGAGGGAACTCTGCCGTCGCTAATCCGTCGCTAATTCGCGACGGCGTAGCGACAGAATATATTCCGTCGCTTTTTTGGTATTTTGATTTACGACGGCTTAGCGACAGATTCCGTCGCTAAGCCGTCGCTAAATGTCGCGTAAATCCCTAATCCCATCCCTCTTTCTCTTTTTCCTGTTTCGCTGTCTTGCTCCCGCCCGCCGCCCTCTCCCTCCCGCCGCCCGTCGGCTCTCGCCACCGCCCGGCCGCCGCCGCTCGCCAGCTGCCGCTCCCCGTCAGCCTCCCGCCACCGCCCGGCGACGCGCAGGTAATCTTCATTCTTCTTCTTCTTCTTCTTCTTCTTCTTCTTCTTCTTCTTCTTCTTCTTCCTCTGATTCCTCTTGTGATTTGCCTTTGAGCTAAGGTCCAACACCAGCAGAACGATCTACTTCATCATGAGCAAAGTTGTTCAGAGAGAAGTGAGGCTTTTGCTGTCTTGATATAGCCTCTGTTCCTCTGCCCCTTTTGCTTGGTCTATTCAGACCTGCTGCACCTTCATTTCCACCAGATGATCCGAGCCCTTGTGGGTTTTTCTCTAATGCTAATTGCTAAACTAGATGGAATACGTACCTTCTCTACCAGCTCATCATCCAAGCCTAGATCTTTTGCTTTTGACAGAAGCTCGTCATTCAAGTCTTCAGGGTCTTCATGTTGGGAAAGGGCATGGCCAAGCAAGAGCAGCTTGGCGTCCTCCATCTTCAGTTCTTGCACTTGATAAATCCATTGGAACTTACGGAACTTTTTTCTAGAGGTGACCAGGGTTTTAATTAAGCCCCCTCTTTCGATGACGAGATTGGCGAGATCGGATTCGGACCAAACATCATCAAGAACTACCAGAACGCGTTTCTGGTTTGGTGTGCTGTCTTGTACAACCTTTCTTAGCTGCTCAATTGCATCTTTCTCGCCAACAAAATTAGGCACGTCTTTTGCATGCACCAACTTCCGCCATAGTTTCCGAACCACCTCTACCAAATTGGGTGACTTGGAAATAGTCAAAACAACAATATCAAACTCTGCTGCAAAAATGTAAGACGAAGAAGGTGGTCACTAGTCAGCAGTATATTCCGATGGCAAAAAACAAATATTTTGCTTTATGGATCGTCTTTTATATGGATAGTAAGCAAAAAATTTTTAATCATGTGATTGCAAACTGTAATTATGTTTTCCAACAGCTGCAAAAGTCAATATTCTAAAATACACTAAAATTTCTCATATGACATGATGCTGCTTAATAATGATTGACTGCTCATGCATTTTCACAAAACATATATGCACTTATTATTAACATGTTAATCTCAAATTTATGTGACAAATTCTATCAATAACATGTGTTGTGCGGTAGAAAGTGATTAGAGCTTCCCCAAACACTGACAACACCAGCAAGAACATGCAGCATAGGTTCAAAGGATTGGATGAAGGTCTATATGACATGAACATCAAACCTCCGATTCCTCCGATTAAACTTGTCACAATGAATATCTTTGGATGGTCAAGAACATATGATTTCTTCAAACTCTCTAGAAAAGAATTATTTACTTGAAAATATTGATAAAAAAGATAATGCTTAGCAAAGTTATGATTTTGAAAACTATAATCGTTGGGTTAGGGCTTCAAAGTGCCAAACCTAACACATGGATGTCCAGATGCCTTTCGTGTCTTTGTGGAGTCTTCCCTTAATTTTAAATGGTGATTGCCTATCTAAGTTAAAATAACCAGTATTTATGCTATCAACTATAAGTTGAAACTATTTTGGTAACCTTCTTAATTTTTACCTGTTTTCTTTTCTTTCATTCAAAATTTTGTTTGTCCAGTTTTATGTTTCATGTTTTTATCTGATTTTTTTATGTCTATTTCATTCAAATTTTATTTTCCTGAATTTTTTTACAAGTTCATTTTTCTGTTTTCCTGTATTTCAATTTCCAATTGTGTTTTTCTCGTTATTTTCTTGTTTCATTTTTCTGTGTTTGCTTTTCATCATTGCATTTCATGTTTAGATAATTCCTTGTCTGCATTTCTTGTTCTGCTAATTTTTGTTAATCTTTTAGTTTTTCATTCTTGTAAAGTTCTGTTTAGTCTTTTTGCTTTCTTTGCATAAGTGTTTGTGTTTCCCTAATTAGCTTCAATATTCATTGCAGTACATTACTTGCACACTTTATTTCATCGCATTTCATCATTAGATATATCATCATCAGTTTAGTTGTTTTTTGCATTGCATAAGTGTTTGTGTTTCCCTAATTAGCTTCAATATTCATTTTAACACAGTGTTTTTTGCAGATTTCTCAACGGAACTCGCTTGTGCCCCGCCACCCGTGGTAAGTAAGTGACAAAAACAATGCAAATCGGGTAAATACCCGTGGTGAGTAAGTGATGCAAGCGTATCACATGTTATTTAATTTATTGAATGTAACACTTTATTGTTCACACACTCACTTAGTTGTTGATATCTAGGACTGCTTTGTTGGAGTTCGGAGATCATGCTGAGCATGATTTTAATATATGAATATGAAAGTATTCTTATTTTTGGAGTACGGAGTCCATGCTATGCATGGTAGTAGTTAGTGGGATATTGAAGTGTGTTTGCTGCAGGTACATGTTTGACATTTGTTTGATATGAATTATTTCGATGTATTGCAATGTTTGATGTGATTGTATCCATGCTTACATGTAGTTACTTTCAATTTGATTATGTCTTCCATGTGAAATTGTATACTGAAAGCATGCTTCAAATGAATGTATTGTGTCATGAATAGTTTGCACATGAAAATATTAAGTTATCAATGCATGCATCATAATTCTTGTGATTGTATGACATCATAAATTGCATGATAAATTTGATATTTTCTTCATCATAGCATTCTGATGGTTCTCTTTTAACTGGTTAGGATACTATTCGTAACATCATACGACAGAATGATTTGAATTAGTGCAATACTTGATGTCAATGATTTGAATTATTTGAATGCATTGCAATGCTTGATGTGAATGACTTGAATGTTAGAATATGGTTCGTGGAGGTTATAGTGGTCGCTCATCTAGTAGTAGCCAGGCTCAGCCTTCATCTTCACGGGCTCCTGTGATAGGTATATCATATAACTAATTAAATGCTTGATTAGTTCAAATGCACATTCTCAGAATTTTTAATGTATTTTTTTACAGATGATGTTGCGCCTGTACACGACCCACCTACACCAGTTGATCACACAAGTCAACAGCCAACACAGGAAACAGGGTCTTCTCAGGCTGGCACAAGAAGACTCATTCGAATAGTGTATATCGATAATCGACCGTAAGTATTTTGTTTTCAATTATTGCATATCTTTTAAATATTTTATATTGATATTTACTGTGTAACAATTCATGTGCAGCACGAGGTTTGAGCCACAAGAAGTAGTACAGGAGATTAGGAATTCACTTCTTCAACATCTACCAGGACCAGTTGCTCAATGGAAAGAGTACCCAAAGGAAGTGTTAGACAGATTGTGGTCCTCATTCATGGTATACAGTTGTTCCTCATAGTTAATGTGTTTCATATTTAATTTATTTAAGCAATGTCTACTAACTTTCTGAAAATATTTATAGGCTTCGAATCGCTTCACAACTATGGTGGAAGAAAATGATGCAAGGAAGGTGTGGCAGAAGGTGGCTGCCAATCGATTTGCAGACATGCTGCACACTATGAAGACTGCAGCAAAAAAACATATGGCGTAGTAGATGATCCATTACTGTGGAAGGGCCATGGTCCTATTACTATCAGGAGAGATTACTGGGATGAAATGTGCGATAAGTGGGCGGGAGATGCATTTAAAAATCGCTCTGTGAAGGCTTCACAAAATCGATCGAAGATGCCCGAAGCCCATCTATACACAGGTGGATCTAAGACATTTGGGAGCCACCTAAAGAAAATGGTAACTCATCAATATATAATATTAATTTTATAAGTATTGTTGCAAACTTGTGTACTAAATCTTTTGTCATTTAACTTCGCAGGAAGCAGAAAAAGGAGGCAGTGTACCATATAAGGATGTGTTTGTAGAAACACATAAACGAAAGACCACGGGAGTCTTCGTATCAGAAAAGGCGAGAACGACAACGGTATGTATTAATTCTATTAATAATCATTGCAATATATATGCAAGTTATCATAATGTTATCATTAATTATTAATGAATACTTTAAACATTATTTTGTAGGAGGCATATGAGCAACAGATGGTAGAGCGATATGACGATGACGCTACTCAGCATCCATCATTTGATCCTACAGCATGGGTGACTGCAGCAGGTGAACCCAAAAAAGGTTGCGTGTTCGAGTTTTGGAGTAATATGAACACTTCACCAGTTATTGGTTCTTCCAGTTACGGCTCACCGACTTCTTGTGCCGACATAAGCTCCAAGCAGCCGACTATTCTTTCCGGTGATGATGTACGCCTAAATCATTAATGAATCACTGAATAACTACTTTCAATACACCGTCGCCCCCTTTCTCCGAAATGAGATGAAGGCCGTTGTTCAAGATAGGGGATCTTCGATTCCAGGTCCCTCTCAGGTATAATCACATATTCAATTTTTTTACTGCCTTAGAGCACATATGAGCATGCTATAATAAATATAGAGTTTTTTTATTGCATTAGAGCACATATGAACATGCTATAATCACATATAAAGTTTTTTTGTCTGCCTTAGAGCACATATGAGCATGATAGAATCACATATAAAGTTTTTTTGACTGCATTAGAGCACATATGAGCATGATGGAATCACATATAAAGTTTTTTTGACTGCATTATAACACATATGAGCATGCTATAATCACATATTCAGTTTTTTGACTGCTTAAGAACACATATGAGCATATTATAATCACATATTCAGTTTTTTGACTGCCTTAGCACACATATGAGTATGCTATAATAACATATAGAGTTTTTTTACTGCCTTAGAACACATATGAACATGTTATATATCATTTATGATAGAATCACATATAAAATTTTTGGCTTTGTCTGCCTTAGAGCACATATGAGCATGCTATATTCACATATTCAATTTTTTTACTGCCTTAGCACACATACGAGCATGATCGAATCACATATATAGTTTTTTGCCTACCTTAAAACACATCTGAGCATGGTAGAATCACATATAGAGTTTTTTTAGATGCTTTAGAACACATATGAACATGCTATAATCACATATTCGATTTTTTGACTGCCTTAGCACACATATGAGCATGATAGAATCATATATATATATATATATATATATATATATATATATATATATATATATATATATATATATATATATATAACTTTTTGTCTCTCTTAGAGCACATATGAGCATGATAGAATCACATATAGAGTTTTTTTATTGCCTTAGATCACACATGAGCACATGATAGAATCACATATAGTGTGTAATTTATTTCATTATATTTTGTTTATCAATACTGACTGTTCTTTTCTTGTGTAGGCTGCTAGCGATAATCAGGGTAGTGGAGCTGAAGGGACAGATAAAGACAATGAACAAGAAGACGCACAAAATCTTGGCGATGATTAGAGGACTGTGTTGAAGAAGTTCTATTTTTTTTATTTTTCCTAATTGTAATTGTTGAATTGTAAATAATTAAACTTCTTAATTTTAAGGTGGAACGATTAATTGTTGTAGATTCTTGTTATATGAATTTTTTTGTGTGGTTTGTTTTTTATTTACAGGAAATATAAATTGTACAGGAAATAGAAATTGTACAGTTCTCTGTATTTAATTTTCAAATAAATTTTTTTTAATTTTTTTTCGTGTTTGCGACGGATTAGCGACGGACCCATCCGTCGCTATTCATATTAATCTAGCGACGGCATAGCGACGGAAGTAAATCCGTCGCCAAGCCTTGGTCGCCGTTTAGTACCGGCGGATTGGCGACGGAATATAGCGCTTGTTATTTCGTCGCAATTAGCGACGGACCTGGCGACGGAATAATTCCGTCGCCAGTTAGCGTCGAAAAATTCGCGACGTAAGCATACTGTCGCCTCATTGTCGCTAATCCGTCGCTAACCATGTTAGCAACGGATTAGCGACGGAATGTGGTCGTCGCTAATCTACTGCTTTGTTGTAGTGACAGTTGTGCAAAGCCAAGCTGAAGAATTTTAGCATCTGGCTTCACCCCGAGTCAATGCACTTGGGAGAGATATTTCAGATACGTGATGATCCTAGAACATGTTTGGTGTTGTCTATTTCGCAAGATTTAGCATGCCAGACTTGTTGTACATCATGTTATTACGAAACTTTATGTTGGGTTGTCCTCAAGAAACCCATACCCTTATTATCGTAACCATACCTTTAGATAAGTATGATTCTACAATGAGTAGGATGAGAGGTCGTTGGTAACCTCGAAGCATGCGATGTGCACTTGTTGAAACATATAAGAATGGTGATGATTTGCCTTCACAGGTAAGATGCTCGACTGGGTCTAACAGACCAGAGCATATAGGATGGGGCGTCAGTTAAGTAACCCCTGACATGCCCATTCTTCTCTTGTTTCCATAAAGGGAGATGATGGATGGTACAAAAACTTTGATGGATAGGTTGTTAACAACCACCCATTGGGCAAATGACTCGGTGTCTCTAGTCATCAAAGTTAGGGGATAGGACTTCTAGAAATTATCCTAGGTGGTAGATCCCATGAACTTCTGTAGACGTAGGATGCATTCGTGACCACGAATGCCTTTGGGGAACCCTCTCTTGGTTGACCATCCTCTTAGGAGCGGACTCAGCTAGCAATCCGGGATATCATAAAATGCATAACATAATAAACCCTCAGATTCATCTCAATTGTTTCTATGTTTCGCGTCTGTACGTACCCACAAACAAGCTAATATCAAAACAAAGAATATCCTATTCACAATATCTGCTTGAATGTGCATTTTTGATATGGATGAACTGCATATTACATATGCTTATATCCTATCTTAGTTAATTGTTTTAGTTAACTGATCTCCGGTTGTGGAATCAATTATCCATGTTATAAGTATATTATTTATTTGCATAAGATAATTGCTCATGCTTAGCTAAATTTTTGTTCTAGACTGTTCATCATGTTAGTGTAGCTCAATTATTGTTTTAAACGGCTTAGCATGCTAGCATAATATGTCCTGCTTTATTTTTTATTTCATATTGTTTTGCTTGCGTACATGCCAGTTTTTCATGAAACCGACTTATTTTAAGGTGACAAGTAGGTTTATCAAATAGTTGATGGCGAGAAGCGAGATGGCCTGAGACCTCACTCCTCTTCTCACAGTTTTGTGTCTGGGACACCTGTTTTAGCTAGAATTTTGTGTAAGGGAAACCCTAACTTTTGTACAACTTATAGTTTTCATAATGAATATTTGGCTCACTAATTTTTTTGTAAAAAAATATTTTTTATAATGATGTTTTGATGATGGATTTTTACGGTAACGTGCCCAAAGTTGTCAACTTATTTTGTTTTTTCAAAAAAATTGCGTTCTCCGATAAAAACTCGAAAAAATGGAAGGTTTTCTAAGTATTTTAAAAAGAGTTTACAAGTTGAAAATTTTGAGGCATTACTGATGTTGCACTCTTGCATGCAACTTATGCATGTGTATGATATATTGACCATCATTTATTTATTGTATGGTCATTGTGATAATCCTTATTGACAATTGTATAACAATTATTTAACCATTGTGAAACTATTATGGACAGTTTTGTTTTGTAACCACTAACAACTTATTTTTTGTTGGGTTGAACATAAGTCTATATAAACCCAAGACCTCCCCCACTTTAATCATCCAACAATCAAATTCCCTTTTCTCTCTTATATTTCCTATTGCACTTTTTCTTTTTTCAATCATTTTTGTTTGGTTTTATGATAAGCTACCTAAAGATAGTTGCATTGATTTTTCAGCGTTAGCTAGTATAAAACATTAACCTGACTTTGCAAGTCAAAGAAAACTCTATTAGACCATAGTTATTTCAAAAACTATTAATCAGGTGATAAGTGAAGCAATATTCACTTAAACGTAGACCACATTTAACACGTCTCCAAGCCACTTTATTTTGTTTATAAGTTACAATTGTTTGCAGCTATATATTAGTAAATTGCTATCCCAGGGTTAATTTCTCAGTTGAGTTTATCGTATAATTAATCATGTAAACAATATTAGCTCATATCTATATAGTTTAACCCAAACCATTCCACATAAGCTTGTGGGTTTTCATCATATCTTTGATAAATTTTACTTAGCCAAAGATTTAAGCAAATAATAAAGGATTAACTAATTAAGCTTTCCATATGTTTATTTAAGCTTATTTAAATTATCAATTTTCCAACCTTTTACATTCTTTGCATCTTAGTTGTTTTGCCACAAAGTTAAGCTCAGCTTCATTGAATATCTAATAACATATTATTATTTTAGTAAATTATATCATTTATATACACTGGATTAATGTCCCACCCTCATGGATGAGGCAATATAGAAAGCAACATGCAATTTCGAGGATAGTCATATAATCCAAAATTAAGTTTACTGTATGTACAATTCAAGGAAAAAGAAAATGAAATAATAGCTATTATATGCTCCTCTTTCAAAACTAATATCTCTGCCTTCATTTTCATTCAAGGTTGAAGAAAGAAAATGCTGGCGACAACGTCTTTCATTATGAAGATGACCTTTGTGTAATATGGAAACTTGGTAACTTTAAAAAAATCTACAATTTTATCTATTTTTTTTTTTTTAAGAATGAAAAAAATGCACATAGATTTAATCAACATTCTAATAAAGTAGAAAGTAGTAGTTTATCAGGCCAAACCAGCCATTCTACCAAAAATTGATTTTTAAACCGTTGAGTTTCAACATCCATCAATATGCAATTGATTAGGGCTTCCAGTCCCAAGTTTAGTTAAGCCTGTTAATGGTGCGGTGAAATCGTTTCTAAAATGGATCATTGAGTGGAGCATCGTAGATCAGGTGAAGGCAATCTATTCTCACTTTACCACTAAGAGCTCTCTCTCTCTCTTTATTGTTTATTATGTTACTTTAGATAAGTTTTATTATAATTTTGGTAGGATTCCCTACTCTCTCTCTCTCTACCTCCCTCTCTCACTCTCAAGTTGATTAGTTGGTTTTGGTAATTTTATTAGGATCTTTCTGATTTAACAGTCTTGTAGATTATCTCCATAACGTCCTCGTCTACATAAAAACATTCAATCTCTTTCTTTCTCTATCATGTGCATGATAGGGGTATTATGACCAAATATATTGAAAAATAAAAAATGCCATTCCAACGTACTAAAATCTCAATGCAATTTAGCAAAAGTTTATTAATTATTTTGTTGAAGTAGCATGATTCTTAAAGGGCAATGGCATGGTGGCTCACACATGATTTTTGACCCATGTCATAGGGACAAACCATTTTGGGATTGTGTCCCTAGAAACAAACACAGTGACATGCATGGATATTATTTTACTATATTTTAATAAACTATTAATATTTTTTAATATTGCTAACATCCATGTCATTGTGTCCTATTTTTAAAAAAGAGTTCAAAATTAAGAGTTGAACTCTTGTTGCGTGATGGGTCATACTCATACCTTTGCGACATATATTTTGACACATTGACATGTATGGATATTATTTTAATATTTAGTAATTTTAATATTATTTCTATATAAATATTTTTTAAACATTAAAAATGTCAAAAATTAGTTTTCAATGTGGAAGGGATACAAACAAGATTTTTCTATTCTTTTATATTTTGGTTTTTTCATTTTCACTTTCCTATTTGCATGAGGGGGGCTCTATCCTAGATAAGATAAAAAGCCAATGCCCCTTTTTCAAAGTGCTAAGAATCAAGGCTGAAAGAGATTGTGATGAAAAAAATTCTCCAATACACAAACAAGTAGAAAATGACCTTGATGAATAGGGGATAAAGCCTTGCTTAAGAATCTATTTTTTTTTTAACTTTGAAAAAAAAACATTCAAGCTAATTTTTGAAAAGATGAAATATACAACAAGATTTTTTTATGAAGAAACTTGATATTTGTTTGGGTTTTCAGAATTAAAGCAATGTTAAGGGATATGCAAACCTTTAATCTCTTTGAAATTCATTTTAAATGATTGCTTTTTGGCATGAGAATGAAATCTATGATTAAATGATTATTCATTGATTGCATACTTGTCTTTTGTTTTAGGGAACTCTTTCGAAAATAGTGATGTTGGTGCATTGAGGTGGATCTCTTGTTTCATTTAAAATTGATATTCTATCTCTTATTTAAACATTGAATTTTGAATTCAATTGATTCTGCTTTCCATCCTCTTTTGGGGGTTGTTATGGATGAGAGACCTGCTTTGCACCCACAAAATTTAGTTTTCCTTCCTGATTCTAGGTTGGGAACAACAAATATGTACTTGCCCCAATTAGGCTTTTGAGACATTTGGTCTACAAATTGAGATTTTGTAATTGAAAAAAAATATTTATATCAAGGAATAAAAACAATGTCTTTTTTAACTTAGCCTCAAAAGCTTATTTTATTCTAACCTTTGCTTTGCATTAGACATATGATTGGAGCCTTCCTCCTTGCCATACACTCGGAGGTAAGTGTTAGCCTAAGTTCACTTTTCTTTCATTTTTGCATCTTTTTTCTTTTTGTGCTTTTATGTTGGCATAAATATAAACCTCTCATTCCTTTCTCTTACATTGTGTTTTTTGTGTTCTCTTTTTTTTTCAATTTCGTGTTTTTTCTTTTTCCTTCCTCATTTCACAAAATTTCTAAACATGATTTAATACTAGGATCTTAAAAATTCATTGTTTTTATTTCTTGAGTGTATAGAGTTGGTCATTGGCATGGTTCCTTGGTGGGCTTACATCGATCCCTCAAAGGTTAGCTCGAACTTCACAAATGAGTTATTTTCAAATGAACTAAGATTCTCTGCTTCACTGTGACTTTAACTTTCCACAGTGACACAATTCATTCGGATTTCGAGTAGGATTGATTGAATTTAAGAATCATTGCTTTAAGAAACAATAGAATGCGACTTCTTTTCATGCAAGTTTAGATTATATATATAATTTATAAAAGCTTCCAAAATAATTGCTCATACCCCTAGTTGAGGTATAAAAATGTTCAAATTCATTATATCGATTGGGTTCAAGAAGTTCATCACTTTGTGGAGCACATTTTGCCCCATATGCTATTTAAACAATCTTTCAATCATATATTGAAAAAAAATCATATTCCCTTGAGAGTTTTGAAAGTGTTCAAGAATGCAAATTCTTTTTGGGCAGATTCTAAAAACATGAAATGAGTGTTGTTGTAAAGAACCAAAACATTTGGGATACCAAGATTTGTTTGATTTTTTTAGATTTTTACAACATAAGCTTCTTTAGTTTTTTTTTTTGATAGATTTTACTATGTTTCAAAATTTTTGGGGATTTTTGAGTTTTTTGAATTTTTAGGTTTTCCTTTTTTCATGGATTTTTTTTTAATCTTTTCAATTTTTTTTGGAATTTTTGGGTTGCTTATTTTTAGTTTTTAGTGATTTTTGGAATTTTAAAGTTTTTTTTTTTTAGGATTTTTCTTTTTTTAAATTTTTTAAGATTTTTTGTTTTAGTATTTACATATTTACATCCATCTCCCTTAACTAGGGAAACGGAGATCCAGTAATTGACCTAATGAGTCCTCCTAGATCAAAAGGAAAAAGATGATGAAGACAAGATTTTCCTTATCACTTCTAAAGATGAGAGTCCAATCCCTCTCCCGTTTTGGTATATGAACCCTTGGGCTCAATAAATTCAATCATAGTTTTCAAGGCGAGACTCCCTATTCTTTTTTGCTTTCCTCTGCTTTGCAATTTTAGCACTTTTCCCTCTGCACTTAATATCAAAATGTGTTAGAGAATAGACTTAATGTTGGATCACATCTTATATAGGTTGAAACACAATAACACAAACACATGCACACACACACGGTTTTGCGTGGTTCAATCAAGTGTGCCTATGTCCATGGTAATCTCTCTCTCTCTCTCTCTCTCTCTCTCTCTCTCTCTCTCTCTCTCTCTTTGTTTAATATTTTTCTTGAGAGAGGAGAGGTTTATTTATAATGCTCGTTTGATTAAAAGAGGGAATATGTTTCTTGAACATTCCCTATTCAGATGATCTTGACTCTTAAGATTACATATGTTTAGGACTCTCTTTTGAATATGTTTATCTACCTTCAAGTCTCCTTGATTGATGAGGTGCATAAGTGGGTCATTCTTGAAGTTGAACTCTTGATTCCTCTTAGAGTCTTGATCTATCTTGAAACCATGTGGGCCCACTGAAGGATGCCCCACATGCCCATCTTGATCATCTTTTTTATCACCTTCTTGCAAGCTCATCCCCTGAGCAGTGAGATTGAGCTTGGATCTAATATCCTTAAACTACCTAATGGATAGAGGTTTGGTCAAGACACATGTTATATGATCCTCTGACACAATGAATTTAACTTTAAGTTCTATCTTTTTTACTTTTTTTCTACCAAAGTGAAAATCTATTTCAATATGCTTCATGCACTCATGAAAAACTAGATTTTTTGCCAAGTATGTGGCCCCGAGGTTATCACACCATATTACTAGGATTCTGGTTGCTTAGCATGTAATTCACGTAAAAGATATCCTAATCACGTGAGTTCATACATAACTCCTGCAAGATCTTAGTATTTGGCCTCAGAATTCTAATATTATTGAGCTTGCAGTGCCATATATCAGAGGGAAATCTTAATATTTGGCCTCAGAGCTCTAATACCATTGAGCTTGCAGTGCCATATGTTAGTTGGGGTATCTTTTTTAGCATGAAACGTCTATACTCCTTTCTTTGGTTCCACATTTTCTTGGTTTCAGATGTATAATCCTCCTTCACTTCGTCCCTTTAAGAGGATAGCCCTGTTCTTCAGATCCTTAACATAAAAATATGTAGGGTAAAATTCAGAGATACAATTGTTATCATGCATAAATTGAGCAATAATAAGTAAATTTTTCTTGATTTTAGAAACAAAAATGTCTATTAGCATAAAGGACCTATCTTTCCAGGGGAGTTTTATATTACTTGTTATGGATATGAGGAGATTAACACCATTACCAACTATAACTGAATTTGGACCCTAATATTCCACTTTATTTGTCATACCTTCTTCTACTGTGATCATATGATGGGTGGTGCCTGTGTTAAGGTACCAACTAGAGTTTTTAACTAAAGATGTATTCAAGAAAGCAGTGAAAGCTTTAGGAATACCCTAGCATGGTCTTGTGGTATGATTTTTTCAGCCACAAAACTGACAAATAACCTCCTACTGATTTCGACTTTCTTTTTCTTGATTGCAATTACCTCTGCGCTGATTATTCCCTGTAGGAAAAACACGGCAACGACACCAAAGTTTTTAAATTTTTTGTCTCTACCTCTGCCGCCTCTAAACTATCTTGAAAAGTCCTAACTACGACATATGCCTTATTGAGTAAAGAAAGCGGTAACAGTAGTCTTGAGATAATATCTAATTTATCAATTGGATCATTTTCCCTTGATTCAACAATATATCATAAGATTTAAAAATAGAAGGCAGCTCGTCAAGCGAAGTAACAATGGTAACAAAGCTCTCATATTCATGAGTGAGACCATTTAAAGTATAATGTACCGAATCGTCATCACACATGTTTCATTCACAAAACTTAAAAAACTAAAAAAAATGTAACATGTTTTTAAATATTTTGTTATGAATTTTTCTTCCTTGCTAACATCTTGGAGATATTTCTTTGATTGCATGATTCTAGGGGTTAGATTGAAAAGCATAAGCTTTTTCAAGGACTACCCATGCATCCCTAGCACTGGAGATTCTAACAATTTGACTGAGCATAACCTCAGTCATAGTTTCCTTAATCTAGCTTAGAACCAATTGATCAAATCTTTTTCACACAAGATATTCATGATTTATAAGATGAATTTTACCTTCCTTAGTCACACTTAAATATTGCTCTGGAGAAGGGCATGAGCCATCAACAAATTTAATCAAATTCTGACTAAACATAACTGATTCAATCTAAGATTGCCACAACAAATAATTAATGCGATCAAGTTTTACCGCAACAAGACTCGAAAAGGCATTCCACTGGATCGCGACATTGAGAACCAAGGATGCAACCATGGATGATCCAGACCCATATGAGAACAGGACATGTTATTAACAATTCGTTAACAAAAATTGACAAAATTAAAGACAATGTGGCAATTTCTAACAAGTATACCTCTAAGGTCAAGGATAACAATGATTCATTAAATCCTAAAGACAATTCACAAATTCTTAATTGTATCCTTTTAATTCACAATAACAAATCAATTATCGTTAACATTAAACCAAGATTGTATCAATAGGTTGACTTGTTTTGGTCATATATCTCCTAACTGAGTTAGATTGAGACGTGAATTAATGTGTTGGAAAACTAACATCCCCAACTTTAATTCTTTTTTTGGGTAAAAAACTAAATTCAAACTTTTATAGATAAAATCACACTCAAAGTAGGTCCTACCTGAAAAACATGATTTTAGTTAGATAATCACCTTGTTTTGGTCATAACTTTTGGTTTCAATTTGAGATTGACCTGATTACTATCACGTCGAAAAGCTAAGGCTTTCTAGTTTTGTTTTGTTTTATAAAAATCTTGAGGATGCCATTTTGAAGGCAAAAATATATATGAATAAAACATTGCCTTGAAAAATATCCAAAATACCCTGCTCTTAAATAAGAACTTCTAAGAAAACTATTTTTGGTCAAAATTAGGGTGTCTACAACTTTGAAATTTGGTTTTGTTCAAGAAATTTAATGAAAATATTGGACTTTGCCTTGAAAACTTGGTTTTTGATGTTATTGTCCTTGTTGCTTTCACCAGGATTTGTGTCAAATGTCACTGCCCTGGGCCTCATCTTTGAATGTTGATGGCTGTTTATGGCTGCTTTGATAAAGAATTGGAGGTGGAGTAACCTATCTGTTGAGGTTCTCCAATTGGATTCATGACCAGGTGGCATTGCCACACTTCTTTACACATGAGGTTTGGTCTAGATAGAAAGATGCTTTGGAGAGCACTCTCAAGGTTGGTTTTTTAGAATTATTTTTGGGAATCCCACACGAATCTTCTAGCAACAAGATCAGAACAAGTGGCATTGGGTTTGAATTATGGTTTTGACTCAGTTTCTATCCCTTTGAGTTGATATGGACCTACTTTCCTCTCAAGGTTGGGGTCCATTTTTTAATCAAGCTGTTGTTGTTGAACAAGATCTTCTTTAGGAATTGCAAGGACATTTGGAGAAGGGAAGTTCCTGTTTGATGAAGAGATTTCATCTGGCGAAATTCAATGGGATTTGCATTATAGGCAAAACTTTTGTAATCATTAGTTGTGATTGCAATGAGTTGGTTAGGGAAAACAAAGAGTTCATAAGAAGCTTCAGTTGGATTGCAGGGCACTTCACTTAGATTTGAAAAGATGAAAGTTTCATAAGCAAAAATTCCTTTTTGGGAAGATGGAATTTCACGAGGCAAGAATTTACCAATAATGAATTTATTTTGAAAAGCTACAAGTTTTTGGGAGCTTTATGAAAATTCACTCATTTTTGACGTGCTTGGAAAAGCAAAAATTTTATAATTTGGATTTTCAAAATTTTCATGGTAATTGAATTATTCAAAGGAAGGAAGTTTCTCTTGAGGATTCCTTAATAGGAATCTCAATTTTATTTTGAGGAAACATTGTTTCAATTGGGTTTATTGGGTCAGAGATTCAAGAATTTCTTCTGAAGGGAGTGGGAGCCAAATTTGAGGAAGTAGAATTATAAATTTCAGTTGATTTTGATGGAGATTTTTTTTTGTTCTTCAAAAGGCATGAATTTTATTTAAAGAAGGAAGGGATAAGATTTCCTATGAACTTAAGAAATTCTATTTTGAGTAGGCTTTCTTGAAGTAGAATTTTTTTGGGAGAAGTCATTTTGGTAACCTCTATTGATGAAGTCATTTTCAAATGAGGTTCCTGCATCACAATATTGACTTGCTCTTGTGGGGAATAACCCTTAATTTTGTTGACTCTATGTGAATAAATAATTCCTTCATACAACCCTCTATTGATAGCAATCTCTATCCATTATGCCCATTTGATTAGCTCTTCAAAGCTTTCAACCTGAATTGTGCTTAATAACCTTTTGAGAGGTTAACTTCGCCTGTGTATAACTCTTTAGTTATACACTGTCGGTCCCAAGCCCGGATAAAGGAGGAGGGTTGCGGTAGGCCTGTGACAGCCAGCATAAAAACTTAGTCATACCCTATGAATATGAACCAATATGAGAATTTCGTTGGGGCGTTCCCTACTGAGCGACGCACTGTACTCTATAGGCCCGGAGGCAGTGATAAATGGGCAAGGGTTGCTAGGTCGTCGTCTGGAAGTGACGCGTTACACCGGCGCCCGAGTGTGGTGTCAAATAGGCAAGGGTTCCCTCACTTTGTTGGACGGGTGGGGGTAAAGAAGTTAGTCCAAGACCATAAAATTAGGTTAGCCACTTGGAACATAGGGTCTTTAACTGGTAAGTTGGTAGAGTTAGTAGATGTTATGTGTAGGAAAAAGATTGATATTTTATGTCTACAAGAGACCAAATGGGTAGGTGAGAAGGCAAAAGTGATAGAACCTTGGGGATATAAGATTTGGTATACAAGAATAAATAGAAATAGGAATGGAGTAGGGATTGTTATGAGTCGTGAGTTTATAGATAATATAGTTGAGGTCCATAGGAAGGGTGATAGGATTTTACTTATTAAATTAGTATTAGGTACAAATATTATTAATATTATTAATTAGTGTTTATGCACCTCAAGTAGGTTTAGATGATTCCATTAAGCGTCAATTTTGGGAAGATTTAGATAGAGTAGTACAAGGGATATCTTATGGAGAAAAGCTTTTCATCGGTGGTGACCTTAATGGACATGTAGGCATTAGTAGTGATGGATTTGAGAGTATCCATGGAGGCTATGGTATAGGAGAAAAAAATGAAAATGGAAAAAGGATTTTAGATTTTGGTTTGTCCTATGATATGATCTTAGCAAACACTTGGTTTAGGAAGAGAGAGTCTCACCTAGTAACATTTAAAAGTGGGGTTAATACGAGTCAGATAGATTTTTTCCTACTTAGAAAGAGAGATAGGGGTTGTTGCATCGATTGTAAGGTTATACTGGGAGAAAGTGTAGCTACACAACATAGAGTCTTAATTTTAGATCTTAGAATTAGACAATGCCGCAAAAGGGATAGACATAGGATAGATCCTAGAATTAAGTGGTGGGCACTGAAAGGAGCTAAACAAGGAATGTTTATAGAGCGGGTAGTTAAGGAAGTTGATTGGTGTCTCGAGGAGGATTCAAAATCTATGTGGAATAAGGTAGCGGGTGGCATGAGAAAGGTGGCTAAGGAGGTATTGGGTGAGTCTAAAGGCGGTGCACCGCTTGGTAAGGATACATCGTGGTGGAACGAGGATGTCAAATTAGTTATTAAGGTTAAAAGAGAGTGTTATAAAAATCTAAGTAAAAGTCGTGATAATGAGAATTTGGAGAAGTATATGATACCAAAGAAGGAAGCTAAAAAAAGTAGTTCGGAACGCGAGGGATAAGGTATATAAGGAGGTTTATGACAAGTTGGATGCCAAAGAGGGTGAGAAGGATATTTATAGGATTGCAAAAATGAGAGATAGGAAATCGAGGGATCTGGGTATGGTTAAATGTATCAAAGATGAAACGCAAAAGGTTTTAGTCAAAGATGAGGAGATTAAGGAGAGATGGAAAGATTATTTTGATAAGCTATTTAATGAAAGTCATGCTCAGAATCTTGGAGACTTTTCCATTCTTTTTCATAAGATGAATCGTGACTTCATGCGCAAGATTCAAAAGAAAGAAATTGCAGAGGCTTTGAAGAAAATGAAATCAAGAAAGGCAGTTGGCCTAGATGGTATACCTATCGAGTTTTAAAAATGCTTGGGAGAGAAAGGTTTAGAATGGTTGACAAATGTTTTTAACAAGATTTGGTGACAAATAAGATGCCTAATGAGTGGAGGAAGAGTACTTTGGTGCCTCTATATAAGAATAAGGGTGATATACAAGATTGCACAAACTATCGTGGTATAAAACTCATGAGTCATACTATGAAACTTTGGGAGAGGGTGATTGAGTCTAGGTTGAGGAAGGTTGTCATGATATCGGAGAATCAAATTGGTTTTATGCCTTAAAGATCTACTATGGAAGCTATACATCTTCTTAGACAACTTATTGAGAGAAATAGAGAGAGGAACAAAGATTTGCATATGGTTTTTTATTAATTTGGAGAAGGCTTACGATAGAGACCCTAGGGACGTTCTCTGGTGGACAATGATGAATAAATGTGTTTCTCTCAAGTACATTAGTATAATTAAAGATATGTATGAAGGAGTAGTAACCAATGTTCGCACTTGTGGAGGGGTGACAACCAATTTTCCTATAACGGTTGGTTTACATCAAGGATCTGCTTTAAGCCCTTTCTTATTTGCTATAGTGATGGATGAGCTTACGAGATCAATTCAAGAAAATGTGTCGTGGTGTATGTTGTTTGCTGATGATATTGTTTTGATTGATGAGTCTAGAGTTGGGGTTAATGCTAAGTTAGAATTATGGAGACAGACATTGGAAGCAAGAGGTTTTAAGTTGAGTAAGAGTAAGACAGAATACATGGAATGTCGATTTAGTAAGCAACGAAATAGAGATGGGAGTGTAGTGAAGCTTGGTGAGCAAGAAATACCGGTGGATGATTCTTTCAAATATCTGAGATCTATCATTCAAAAGTATGAAGAAATTGATGGAGATGTAAATCATAGGATAAAGGTTGGGTGGATGAAATGGAAGAGTGCAACTGGAGTGTTGTGCGATTGTAGAATGCCATTGCGGTTGAAGGAAAAGTTTTATAGGACGACTATTAGGCCCGCTTTACTATATGGTACGGAATGTTGGGCTGCCAAGAGACATCATATTCAAAAAATGAGTATAGCTGAGATGCGTATGCTGAGATGGATGTGTGGAAATACAATAAAAGATAAGATTCGGAACGAGGAGATACATAAGAAGGTAGGCGTTGCACCTATTGAAAATAAGATGAGAGAGAATCGTTTATGTTGGTTTGGACATATTCGATGAAGGCCTAATGATGCTCTAGTTAGAAGGATGGAGAAATGGGGAAATATATTAGTTAAAAGAGGTCAGGGTAGGCCTAGGAAGACATGGATGGAGGTGATAGAAACAGATATGAATGCTTTGAACCTCACCGAGGACATGGCATTGGATAGAAATGAATGAAGGAGAAGGATTCATGTGGAAGACCCAGAATGATTTTCTTTGTTGGTTCATATCTTCGACCCCAATTGTTTTGCGATGAAGGCGTAGTTGTTGTTGTTGTTGTTTGTTGAACCTTTTGAGAGGTTGGGTGAAGTTACCCAAAATAATGGTTTGAGCATTCATTTCTAATTTGGCTATGCCATCTTGTTGTAGGTGGTCCTTCATTTATAAATGAAACTTGTTGCACTCTCACCCTCCTACTTTAATTCATAAAAGCGATTGATGGTCGGAAGTGCCACAACATTAAATCAAAATCTTTTCAGAAATAACTTTATCAAATCTCTAAATGTCTTGATTTCCTAGAGATCCACAATTGAAAACCAGATTAGAGAATCATCTTCCAAACTTCTTGAAAACCACCTCATCATAAGGCTGTCATTCTAGTAATATTTTTGACAAACTTGTAGGTAAAGGATTTCTTGCCTCATTGAAATTGATGAATTTTGGGCATCAATAATCCCATATTCATCATCTCGGTTATGCAGGAAGTCTTCAAATGCATATTTTTTCTTAGAATTCTGCCTTTGAATTTGTTGATTTAATTCTTTTATTGATTTTTCTAATTCATTTAGCTTCTGTTCACACTCAAAACTCCATGATGACCCTCCTTTCTCAAAACTCCATGATGGCCTTTCTATCCAAGAAATATAATACTTGGAAATTTTTGGCACAGGAAAATTCAGTAGCTCCAAGTCTAAAGAGAGAGGATAAAAGAAGATCACATGCAAAGTGGACATTGTTTTCCATAAAGTTTTTTAATATTTGTTGGGGGTAGAAAAATAATTACCTAAGATCTGCTTGACATGGAATGCCCCAATTATTGTGAGAAAGCAAAAATTCCTTGGGAGATACCAACATGGAATGCCCCAATTATTGTGGCCCCAATTAAACATACAGGTGATTCAAAATGCAAAAAATTCAAATTATCATCCTCAAATATTTCAAATAAACACCTCATCTTAAAAAAAAAAATCAAATAAGCTCTCCTCTCACAAGGTCAAGCTGGGGTGCCAGAGTTTTACATTGCCGAAACAGTTACCTTAGGTACCAACGGGGCCTCAGCTTGTCTGGTAGGAGCAGCTAGTGCACGTCACTTTGTGTTGGGACGTTGCTAGTTCGAATCCCAATGGTATCATTGTATAACTGGGGGTCTGCCTAACCCCAGCTTGCCTTTAAAAAACAAAAATACATATTTTTGTGCTTGGAACGTGCTTAGATAGCCCGGTATTGTCTTTATAAGTTTTTTTCTTCACGAAATGTGTCCTCTTGGTTAGTGACAAAACATTTCCAAATTCACACTCAAAATTTCTCAAATGTAAACAAGCTTTGCATTTTCGACAAGTCATCTTGTGTGACTCTGTCAAGGCCAAAGATCAAATATTGGTTAGGAACCCAAAAAGTTTTGGGTGTCTACAAATTTATCATATGATGAAACCACGAATTTGAATAACTCATAAAAAACAACAAAAAAATTCAAACTAAGAATCTATTTAAGAAATTAAAATAGCACAAAATGTCAAAAAAAATGCAAAAAAGATTGTACTTCCCACATGTCTAAGATATTTTTTAAAGTTATGCTTTACTTTAGGAAGAAATTTCAATAGTATCAACTACATACATGAGGCCTTAAGCCTTAAGACTATGTGATAAAATATCAATAAAGTAGGACAGTGATAGGATTTTGATATAGCCTAATATAGCTTAAAGAGGCCAGCAATAATGTAAAAAGACATATTAAGATAATATACAAGAGTAACTAGGTGAGAACCTTGTGGCCATAATAGATCTTTTGAAAAAAGTAAGATGTTACTCACGTTTGCAATTGATGTAGATTCTAATATCTAAGTGATATAATGCATTAAGTACGTACAATCTGTTAGAGTAGAATGATCCTTATGATGAATTAGATTTATATGATCAAAATTTAAATTGGCCAAAATTGTACAAAAGTCTTATCTTGTCAGCTTTACTTAGGATAGGAATAAAGTTTCACATAAGAATGCTACATTAAGTTTCATGGAGATTTTTTTATAGGTTTGTAACGTACTGTCTAGCTAAAAATCATAGGTACAAGCTTTGTCCAGTCAATTATGGTTGCATGACCACGTAGATGCATTCAACATGGTTTATTTATTAAAAACATGTTTTGATTCATGAAAAAATAGTGGATTGTGAGCTATTGATTTTTTTAACACTTGAAAAACCAACTTACATGGCATAATCACATGATCGAAGATATGTTTTCCACTAAACAAACCATGAAAATCATATCCGTAAGGTTAGATTAAAAATATAAAAAAAACATGAAAAATATGTTTTTTACTGGATTATACATATTATTGGTAATGACAGATGTTTACCCAATATATACACATATTTAATCATGTAAAATTATCTAATTAAAACATTCTCAACATCAACAGCAATCATTAAATACGTAGTAGTAGTTTCTCAAATAAAAAAAATTTACTTTAGTCAAGCATAAAAGGCCACGTCTTTTCAAAGAAACAGTAGGAATCCGTTCTTCAACAATAAAAGACATACTTTATGCCATTCGTTTATCAAAGTTAAGCTATGATCCAAGAGTTGATTCCTACCATTTTAACCTTGTTGAACACATTCGTGAAGTCAGGATTGATCAAAACAACAGCTCTAACTAAGGTAGCAAATGCTATATATATATATATATATATATTATCAAGACAACAGCTCTCTCTCTCTCTCTCTATATATATATATAAAAGAAAGGTACGGCAAAACACATAACAGACTCATTGTTAAAAAAGGAGAGGAGTAAATGTGGGGCGATAGAGAAATAGAGGAGGTTAGCAAACTGAGGCCTGAAACCAAAAGAAACTTTAAAAGTTCAACTCAAAATGCTATGCACAAATAGAAAGACAAATAAGCTAGCTAGTAATTGGATTGTTTTGTCAACGAGCCCAAAGAGCTTAGCTAAGCTAAGCTTTCACTATTCGTGCTTGGGTCAGTATTCAAGCTATACGAGTTGGCTCATGGCTTGACTCACCAAACACATGGGATGAGCAGATATGGGTATGTTTGGTTGCATCTCACGTGAGATGGAATCAAATGGGTTTTGAAGTCATATGACTTGAAATCACATATTCCACCATGTGATTTCGAAAAGTCACCTCAAATGTTATTTCAAATCACATATCTTTTTTTTATTTGCATGAGATTTCAAATCATGGTTATCCCACCAAATGAGATTCATTCTCGTTTGCATGAGATTCCAAATCACATGTTTGGTTAGTTGCAAATGAGATTTATTCTCTCATGTGCATTTGAATGCAACCAAACATACTTGAGGTTCTTGCATGTTGAGATTTGCCAAACAACGAGTTGCTTATTTTTTGTTTGGCAGCTCTTAGTTAAGGAGAATTGGATATTATGTGCATTATTTGTTTAGTGAAAAACAAAATTGGGGTTGTGATTAAAATGTGCATGGTGGGATTTTATGTTGGATCCAGATAAGATTCAGATTCATGTGGCCATGCAAATTTCAAATAGGTCTCATGCCATAAGATCAGATGTGGGCTCACTCTCACCTTATTCGCATAGGATCCCCACTAAATACAGTTCAAAAATTGCTTTTTTTCTCTGTGCGGCAAAACCAGCAGCTAACCTGAGGAGGAAGAGAACCCAGCTTATAAGAGGGCTTTTTATTTTTGTTCTCTCTCCTCAACTACTGCGCATATCCTAGCAATCTCCATCATTTTATTCTCTACAAAACCCAACAATTCACAATGCACCAAAATTTACTCCGTAGAGATACCATCTAAAGTATGTTCCTCTGCAAGCGATTCTGGTTGAATGCATCTCAGGTGACAGATTGAGTGAGAGAGGTTTTGTTGACCTAAGAACACAATTAATACGTGCCCTATAAACATGGCACACTTACCAGCTGCTACCTAAGCGCACACTTCGAAATATACGTAAAGATCTGAGCAACTCACCATATTCAGCCTCGCTTTGTTTGTACCGTCAAAGAGGTAGGTGAGAAATTAATAAAAAATTAAATTTGAAAATTACATTATAGTGCAACACAAAATTGCAACACCTGTTTTTGAAGTAAAAAAAAATAATTTTTAATAATTAGTCATTGGGCCAAGCCTCTCAAGGTTGTTAAATGCGATGAGGCGAAGCGAGGCGTTGAGCCTGGGCTTCGCCTCTGAGGCGTACGCCTCTCACAACTGGAATGGAAGTGAAGCGGTGGGAGGGGAGGCAGTAAGAGAAGGACCACCCGCCCAGCTGGTACGGAAGCAAGGGATATGCCGGTCGTCCGGTGGTCGGAGAAGACTGAGCAGCAGCTGCAGCACAGCAACTCCGATGGTCGGTGGTCACAACTGGTCGGAGGTTGATGAGGGCGCATCACAGCAACGCCTCAGTACCTTGAGCGTGCGCCTCGCCTCTGAGGCGTATGCCTCAGGTGCTGAGGCTTACGCCTCTCACAACACTGAAGCCTCTTGTCGTTCATACACAGCCTGACCCATTTGAGCTGAAGTAGGCCGGAAGTTTTTAAGTCCCTTCAGCTGATCAGCGGCCAACTCATATAATAGACCCACGGGGAATTAAAACCTCCCAAATGAAAACCCTCCCAAACCTTCTCAATAGAAATTTTTTAGTAGTTTTTTTTTTTTTTCAAAATTCTGATGGTACAGATGTGTTCAGCATGATTGATTTTAATATAAATCAATATTTGAATCATGAATTTTGGATAGAAAAAGCAGTGTTTAGAGCCTCGAAAATTTATGAAAACCTTACCCAGTTGATTTCTAAACTTATGAAAACTCGTTGATGCATAGGAATCAAATGTTTTAAGAACTGATTTTAAGAATTTTGAAAAAAACACAAAAAGTCCAATAAAACATTCATTGAGGAGGTTTTCATTTCCCATAAACCCACCAGCCAACTCATTTGCCCCTTACAACAGGGCAGGCAGCTAATGATTCGACCTATTTGGGTCGATCTGCATTAGGCTTTTGGGCCCATGGTCTAGCCTAGATCACTGAGCTTTGGCCGAACCCATCATCTTCGACTCGGCAACAGCCCGTTGACTATATGACCCATCGCCTACCTTTACTACGAGTTGACCATATCTAGTCCGGGATGGACTGTGTCAAGACTTTTGAGCCATGCTCTAGCCTAAAATCGTTCACTAGGTTAATCGGTTTTAAAAATAAAAAAATAAAAAAGTCAAATCGTTCTTGAGTCGGCCCTTTTTACCACCAGATGACAATTGACATTAAAAAGTTAAAAAATGCTACAAAAAAATAAAAAAATGAATTTAAATAGACTCTTTTTGTATTTTGACAACATTGGGCCGAACCCATCAACAATGTATATCCCGGTATGACTGCGGCTCGGTCCATTGACTGTCTAGCTCAGTGCTCACCTTTACTCCGAGCTGACCTGATCTCCACGAACCTTGATGAGTTGGTCTGGTCAACGTAGTCTCCACCTACGTAAGCCTCTTCTTCACCTCTCTCTTTCAAGTCTTAATAATCCCTCTTTTCAAACCATGACAAAAGTAATTACGTCGCACATGCACTTTCGATGATTTGCACGTGATGCGAGCTGTTGGATTTTAAGATCCGACGGTTGCGCTTTAAAATCGTTCGTGGGGTGGTACAGCGTACACATGTATCATAGTTGATCGCTCGTCCCTGCTCGAGTAATCAAAATCTTAAATAGGACAAAATAGAAGAGAGATTTATAAAAAAACAAGAAAAAAAAATTGGTATTAATTATCGAGTGGTAGAGTGCGGAGTCAATAAGGAACATGATTACAGAGTGTCGACTACCGTTGCATGTCATTCAATGAGATCCGGCGCTGCCTGACCCATCTCCATCAACCTCTTGCCTCTGCTGCTACTGCTGGGCAATTGTTTTTCTCTCTTTTCACTGGTATTATTCCTTCAATACCCCATTGCGACTTTCATTTTGCTTGGCAGAGAGAGAGAGAGAGAGAGAGAGAGAGAGACGGTGGGTAATTATAGTTTTGGGTGTGCACCCTGTGCTTTTTATTTTCTGCTCCTTGGAATCTACACACAACCGTTCCACCTGCAGTCGATGTAATGTCAGTGACAGAAGCTTTCTTGATCCCTTTCTTCAGCGCCGTCCTCGTCTTCTTCTTCACGGCAAGAGAGATGCTCTTCTCCGCCGATCGGAGACCAGGGGCTTCTGCTGCTTATTGCGTTGCAGGATTTGGGTTGATCTTCTGGAAAAACTGAGGGGACTGATTGGGAGCTTCTTTCGGGCTTTCGTTTCAAGGGTTGTTCTTTGATCGGCCGGCAAGGGGATGAATGATGAATCCTCTGTGCTGTATCGCTCCTGTTTCCCTCGACCGGCAGCGGAGCGACTCGGCGGCGGTCGTTGCTGCAAGAGGTGGTGCTGCCACTCCCTTGCTGGAAGATCCCGGCCTCAGGTGTTCCCGGAATTCGGGCGGGAGCGTTAACGGCGGCGGCAGGCACGGCGGTGGCGCTTGCTCTCAGTCTTTTAGCAATGTCACTTGTTCGGAGAACGGACACGATTCGTGCCGGACGAAGGAGACGGCGTCTACGTCTGCGATGGTGGCGCTGCCGGATGCGGTTGCGATGGAAGTCCGGAATGTGGCGGGGATACTGTACAAATGGGTGAACTATGGGAAGGGATGGAGAGCGCGGTGGTTCGTTCTCGAGGACGGGGTTCTTTCGTATTACAAGATCCACGGGCCGGATAAGATCTCCGTGAGCGAGGAAACGGAGAAGGGCGTTCGGGTGATAGGCGAGGAGTCCGTCAGGCATATGAGGAAGGCGAGTTGGGGCAATGGCGTGCGATCGATCGCCGCGAAGAAGAGGAAGCCGTTTGGGGAGATTCACTTGAAGGTTAGCTGCTAGACATAGATAATTTGTTTCTTTAGTTTCTTCTTCTTCTTCTCTTCCCTCGATGTTCATGCAATGCAATGCATCATTGAATTGATTTGCTAATGCTAATGCTAAAACCATAGTTGGTACAAGAGTGGAACCTTGCGCTTCTTTTACGCTTCTGAAATTTGATGAGAAGCTGGCTTCCAAATAATGAGCAAGCTTGGACTATCGGAAAAAAGAAAAAAAATAAAAGCTTGCATTTTTTAGTACGCAATCGAACTTTCTTGATGGTAGGGTACGCACTTTTTTCATGTTAGAATAACTCTACTTCTCAAAAATTAATGCTTTTATTATACAGAACCTGTGTATGATGAAAGTGCGATTTTTATTTATTTATTTATGCCACTTCCTACTGGCTTCTAGCGCGATGCTTACTCATTTTACCTTATGCTTCCAAAATGCTTCATGCTTCACGATTTGAGCATCACTTCTTGCTCTACTAACTATGGCTGAAACACAAAGCAAAATGGTTCGCGGTTTTCTCCGTAATAGGGGCATCTTACATTTTCCATGACGACATCGACACCAGAAAACCGGGTTGTTCTTTTTTTCAACTTGAATGGAAGGTGATGCATTATATATACTTATCACCTTTTTTTGATATATTCGCCAGTAAGCATTTAGATATGAGCTATGTGCCATGCTTAAAGTTTACCGATTTCATGATGCGGACCTTTGCTTGGAAATCATCATGCATATTTCCAGGTACACTTTCTTACAACTCTCTTTTGAATGAACATGTCGTTATATAGAAAAAAAAACGATCTGGGAGAAAATATATGGTATGTTATAGTTGGAGTGAGATAAAAATGGATAAGGGATCAAGGGGGAAAAATTGGATCTATGTCCAACAGATCACACCTACATTGTTGTTGTTGTGTTTTGTATGGAGATCTCAATCAACACACACATCTCCCAACATTTGCTTTCTTTGGCGTATAGGCCAAAGGATCAGTTATAAGTCTGTTTGTTCTTCCATTCTTATTGTACTTCTTCTTCTTTGTCTTCTTTTGGTGAACCAATTGAGATCTCTTGCAGTAAAAGAGCTGCTGTTCAAAAGGAATATGAACTCTCTCTCTCTCTCTCTCTCTTTTTCTCTGTAAATAAGTATATGTGGCTCATTAGAAAGAAATACATATACAATATTGGTCCTTTATATCACGTTCAATGTTGTAGAACTGTTGGTTGGGGTCTGTGGTCGGCTGTTTGAATGTTCATGTTATGGATTCACCCTAAACAAGATGAGCTTGAATAAGCCAAGCTCATCTCTTTCAGCTCATTTTACCAGTCCTATGTGTGTATGTATGTTCAATACACAATCCAACTGCACCCTTGCACCTGTCTTGGAAGATGACCTTGTTGTGTCCAATAGGGGCATCAATACCTATGTGCCACAGGCTTCTACTGACTTGCTGTTAGGGCGCATTTGATATTCTGATAAAATATGCACTTTTTTTTCAATGGTTAGATTCCCTATTTTTGGGGATATTTATTCCTCCAAAACACAAAGTGACGGGGCAAAATTTTTGCAGAATTTGATATGTAGCTGAAAACAGGTGAAAAACATCTTGCAACTTTTTTTGCCATGCCATCAAACACTCCCTTATTGTAAAATGTTCTAGGGTATGTGCCAGTGAAGTAGACGATCTAGTTGTTATGTGACACTGCTTTTACCAAAATTGGATTGATCTTTGGGAAGTTCTCTATATGATTGAATTGCTCGACTTAGGGTGCCAACTGCCCAGCTTAGGCACCATTGTCAAGGATGCTTAACTTTTAAACACCTATAGGATAGCTACAGTAGGTTTATTCATCACATGGGCCTTTATATCTGAAGAACATTTGAGCAATCTCTGGTTGGAAAAGTCCTTTCCTTTTGAGAGCGAAAGAAATTTGAATCCGTGATGCATATTTATTCCCTGGCTTAGCAATTCTATGGGGTTGTGATCCACTTATTAGGGATTAGATATGGAAAAATATTAACCTTGTAGAGGAGGAATAGTCGTGTGTTAGTCGAGATTAAACTAAGAATCATTCCACTAAGACTGTATGATATTATCTGAGCTTGTATCTTATTGTATAATAAAATGCGAGTTTTGCATTACCACCTATCTTTGCTTCAATTAAACAAGGGGTGAGTGGTGATCCCTAATAAGGATAATGGCATTCTTGAGAGCCTTGAGCATGATCTTTCTTAGGGTTGAGAGTCTTGAGACCCATTCTGGGTTGACTTCATCCATTGGACAGGTAAAATAATGTTGGGGCTGCTTGAACTAGATAAAAGGAAGGATTACCAATGGAGCAATGAATCTTAATTTCAAACAGGAGTAGCACATATGCCACTAGTCACCATTTAATGTTGTCTTTAGGATCAAGGAAATCTGATATTCTTTAGGAAATTTTAGTTGTTAGGGCGAGGATGGGAGGAAGTCTAAGTCAATCGATTCTATCTTCAAATGGTGAGATTCCATTGGTTGTTATTTACATGATCAATGATGATTACAAATGCATATGTTGATTGAGATTCATGTTGCTAATTGGTTGTGGTTTCTCATAGGTGCTATGACAAAGAGCTCTCTTTTGTGTAATTCTTTTATTGTATTATAGAACACTTGAAGGTCTTTTGGATAGTGTAGCACGTCTGAAGTTATATATCCACAAAAATTTTCTTGGACTTTTGTGCATATGCTACATGTACATGAATGAATAACTCCACCTGGTTTATGGTAGGTGTGATATTGGGCTTAACTAGAAAAATGGCGCAGTCCACCATTCCTTATTATATGATATTAAATTTGCAACCGGAATCGATACATTGACTAATAGTTTAATTGTTGGTTGATTTTTCTCAAATAATAGCTTAGATGCTTGTTGAGGTAGCAAATAATAATGCATGAATCTCTCTCTCTCTCTCTTTGTGTTTGTCAAGGCAAGCTGTCAGGCTCTTGTGCTCTTCCGCAAAATATGGTATACAAGTTTGTTGCAATTAATCCGTATTCTTGTGTCTATTTACCTATCAAATGCAAGGAAAACTTTATAGATATGAGCATTCGTTCACTGGAGGGTCTAAATTTGTCTTCTTGAACGGGTAGGTAATCTGGCAAAAAAATATGTAGTATTTGAGGGCATACAAATTTTTTAACGGGCCCCAACTAAAACTTGGAAAAAGAAACTTCTCCCATCCTAATTCATCCTTGAACCTTACATGAGGTCTTTAAATTGTTCCTTCTTCAATCTTTTGACAGTGGAGATGACAATCAACATCAATATGTTTTGTTCTCTCGTGATCAATTGGATTGGATGTAAGGTGGCTAGCTGTATTATTGTTATTTTAAAGGCTCACAAAAAGCTTCATAGTCATGTCAGGCCCTCAAGAACCATTTTAGCCATAACACATCACATGCTCCATGAGCCTGTTAAGATATATACTTATATATATATATCCATATATATATATATATCTATATCACAGGGATTCGGCCAGACAGGTACCGCACCCGCGTCGACGCGACGCGGGTGCGGGAGCAGGTGCGGTCAACTCGACCCTGGGTGCGGTCAACGCACCCAGGGTCATTTTGATACATTTTTTTGATTTTTTTTTTTAAATTTTGCCGTATGAAATGGTACAAGGGTGATTCTTTGGACAAATCAGAGGTGTCGGAAAAATGCAAAGGGTGTTTTGGAAGGGGTGTTGTTTTAGAGTTGATACCTGGGGATTTGAAGGCAATAGGAAAAGGTTGCAGAGTCCTTGTTGCAGTAGCTCCTGTTGCAACTGCACCACCGGGGACATCGTATAAATCGCTCGACCTGCCCTCACTGTTATAAAAGGTGGGGCTGTTGTCACAACGGGAGAAGGGAGGCATCCTAAAGGGGAACGCATCGGTGCAAGACAACTTTTGAGGCGCCGGACTAATACCTTCCCTCTCTTCACAACCAACTCCTCTCTCCCTGTCCTCAAAACCACCACCATCAACACCAACACGAACACCACCAAAAAAAGAACACCACCACCCACCTCCATTAAAACCACCAAAAAAAGAAGAAAAATACTACTTTTTTCTTAAGGAAAATACACAAAAAACCTTGCTTTTTCTTTTTATCAAAAGTCAGCAAACCAGACCACAAATGGAAAACAACTTCCCTATGAAGCCACCAACCTAAAGGGAATCATTCACGGCCAAGGCTACTGCTGCGCCTGCAAAGCTCCCTGCTGTGCCTGCACTACTACTGCCCCGGTCTCTGATGCGCAACCAATCTCCCCCTTTCATCCTTCGCTGCTTCCCATGCTTCCAACATTCGGCCTTTGGGACAAATTAGTAAAGCTAATGCTGCTGCCCCTTATTACTTCAAATCACATCACACTAACCCTTTACATGTCTCAAGTGTTGCACCCAACCAGGGTTGGGGACTCTAACCAAAGTTCCTTCACGTGATGCACTAACTGATTGCCCCCAACTAGTCTCACCTCCACTTCCAGAAGGAAAAAGCGCAAAACACAAAATCTCCAAATATCTTATTATATGTCATAAAGAAATCTAAAAATGTAAAGGTAGAAAAGATGGCTGGAGGCAGTACGGTCACGAAAACTGAGGTCAAAACTAATAAGATATTGACTGGTGATTTTAAAGCCCGAGTAATTACATCCTGACCAAGGAGATACAATGATATTCTACTTAAATTAAACTAATGGGTCTTGGTTTGATCTTCTTTATAACCATTACAATAAAAAAAATGACGTGAGCACTTGATGTGGTGAAATGAGGTTTGTGGTTAGAGGGGAAAGGGCGGGCAGCTAAGGTCAAGGCCGTGCCCGGCCAGTTAATTATTTTGCTAGAAAGTGACGTGAGCGTAGCTGGTGGTGGTATTGATTAGGCCTTGCCCGGAACAGAACGGCCTTGCCCAGGACCCGCATCGGGGGAACCCGGACCCCTTATATATATATATATATATATTTTTTAATTTTTTTTTTGCCGCACCCCCGCACCCGGGTTTTTTGGAAGTGCCGAATCCCCGCACCCACACCCATGTGACTTAGATATATATATATATATATATTGTAAACCGAAATACCCAGCAAGGGTATTTCAGTCTTTCTACTGTGATAGGCGTCAACCCATTAGGGGCTGACAACCTTTTTCCTTTTTATTTGTTTTATTTATTTTTTGGTTTTTGTGTTTTGGGGCAGCTCCAATATAGCTGTTGGAGCTACTCCCAACGGTCATAAATATGACTGTTGGGAGCAGCCCAACAGCCATATTGGAGCTGCTCCCTAGTGATCCCATTTGTTATAAATAGGCCTTAAGGCCTTCTATTGCTATAGCTCTCAAAAGAGAGGTTTTCTATTCAATAACATATATTTTGACCCTTGTGTGGGTGTTTTGGCTTGTTCAATCAAGTGATATACTTGATTGCAGTGTGTTTTGTTTCATTTCATTACATGGTATCAGAGCTTTGGTGCTCTTGAGGCATACTTTCATAACTTCAAAAGGGAGGATCGTGATAACACCAAGAGGAGGATCATGGATCGTTGCACCGGGAAGCATGCTACCTCTTCAATTGTGTATTATTTTTTTCTCTCTCTCTTGCTTTCCTATCTTTCTCTCCTTTCTCTTCTCATTGTAAAGAAATAGAGAGTGAAAGGGAAGTAATAGTCTCCATTCCCGTATGCCTAAATGATACAAATTATGTGATGTGGGCATCCATAGTAAAGCACAAAATATGGAAAAAAAGCTTATTGGGTTTGGTGGATGATTCCGAAAAAGAGCCTAAACTCATTCTCACCAAGATTGAGAATTGAAAAGAAGTTGCTCTCCAAGGAGAAGAAATGTCTAGAGCCATTTGTGGTTGTGAAAAGAAATGAAAAGAATGGAGGATGGGTCATTTCAAGATAATTGGATGGCTCATCAATAGTGTGGCCATCCACAAATGTTCTAGTTTGGCAAAATTTGATTTTGCTAGTGATGCGTGAAAATATCTTAAAAACATGTATAGTCTTAAAGATATTGCTCACATATTTAATGTGCAAAACAAGGTAAGAACCATGACCTAAGGAGAGATGAACATTATGGAATACTACAATTCACTCTCTCTTCTTTGGGATGAATTGTCTCTTCTTGAGCCAAAATGGCATTTTCCACAAGATGTAGAACTCTGCGAAAATCAAATCAAAGCGAAGCATTTCTACCAATTTATTAATGATTTTAGGCCCGAATTTGAAGGAATAAAGTCAATTCTTCTTCATAGAGGAGGGGTATCTTCTATAGTAGAAACACTTGAAGAATTGACTCTGGAAGAAAATAGATTGAAGAAGCCTTCCGCTTTAAATGAAGAATTCGTGTTTGCCATGTCAAAGCCCGGTAACCATACTAGAAGCTATAAACCCCCTCATTTTGTAAAAAATGACAATTGAAGAAACCCCAACTATGAAAGGAATGAAAGGAGGGTGACCATAAATACAAAAAAGGCGAAAAAATCATTTGCTATCACTGTTATGAATCGGGACACATCAAACTATTTTGTCCCCAAAAAAAGAAAGAAGATCATAGTGATGATAAGCGAGTTGCTTCGGTTGAAAGCCATGATGTTTATGACTCCAAGTGTATCAACTCAGTATCTTTGACTCAACTAATGGAGGCACTGCAACCAATGCTCAAAGGTCAAACTTCTTTCTTCTCAGGGGCGACCGTATCTACAAATAGGGACACTGGTAAGACTTCTTGGATACTTGACTTCGATGCCTCTTTTCACATGACTCCAAATGAGTCCATATTATTCGAATATCATACTAACTCAAAAGACTTATGTTTCAACCGCCGATGGAACATCTTTGAAAATCAAAAGTCTTGGAGTATTTAAAAACAACCAACTTTTCACATGCCAAATATTCAAGTAACCCCAAAATTGAATTTAAATCTTTTATTCATCTCTCAAATTATGGATCATGGATGCAAAATCTTGTTTTCATCTAATGATTGTTTAATATAGGATCTCCAGTCCGGGAAGCCGATTGGGCGAGGCCATAGAAGAGGAGATCTCTATGTAATGGACAACCTTGAGCTATCAAAACATAGTTTTGTAATTTTGTGGAAAAACAAGACATAGAAAATTGGCACAAAAGACTAAGACATCCTAGCATGTTCTAATTACAATTGTTTCCATTTCTTACAAGTTATAAAGGAAAAGTTTTTGTGTGTGAATATTGCATTCTCGGAAAAATGAAATCCTTACCATTCGGACCAAGGCATTTTATATCTAAAAATCCATTTGAGTTGGTACATTCGGACTTATGGGGACTGGCTCCGGTTGTATCCAAAGGGGGTGTATCCTATTATGTTGTATTTGTGGATGACTATAGTAGACACTCTTGGATATTTTTTCTTAAACAAAAATCAGAAGTATTTGATTGTTTTAAAAAATTTCATCACTATACAAAGACTCAATTTAAAACCAATATTCAAAAGTTTAGAACTAATTCCGGAAGAGAGTTTGTGTCAAAAGAATTCTAAAATTATCTTAGCCTGCATGAGATTGTTCATAAAAAATCTTGTCTATACACTCCTCAACAAAATGGACTAGCCGAAAAAAAAGCATAGACATATCATTGAGACCACTCAAACACTTCTTATTTCAAGAAACGTTTCTAAAAGTTTTTGGGCCGAAGCCGTCCTTACGACAGTTTATCTGATAAATAAAATGCTTTCAAGAAACATTGAAAATGTCTCTCCGATTGAAAGGTTACTTAAAACATCACCCGGTTATAATAGGTTAAGAGTCGTTGGATGCAAATGTTTCGTTCTTACTAATAAAAATGACAAACTTCTCCAAAAGCTATCCCTTGTGTCTTCTTAGGCTATGCCGTAAACCAAAAGGGATACAAATGTTATGACATTGAAAGAAACAAATTGTATGTTTCACCAAAGGTTACATTTATTGAAAAGAAAATGGTTTTAGCAAAGAAAAAATCCAAGTGAGTTGTGATTATTCATTTCTTTTTGATCTTATCAATGAACATGAAACATGTATTCATGATATGCATGAGAGTGAAAATGAAAATACTCATAATGAAAATGGAAATATAGATGAAGGTCTTAGTAATGAAGACATACCTCATGATAATATACAAACCTATATTCGACGTACAAAAGATCATCCACCATGTGCATTGGAAAGATATTCATAAAATCAAGATGCGGATTCTTCTAGTATTAGAAGATTCATAAGAATATGGGATAGATTATAATGAGACTTTTGCTCCGTCGCCCGAATGACCACTGTTAGAACCCTGATTTCTATAACATCAATTAAAAAATGGTCAATATTTCAAATGAATGTAATAAACGCCTTTTTAAATGGTAATATAGATGAGGAGGTATACATGGATCCTCCACCAGGTTTAAGTTTAGCACATGAAAAAAATCCTTCGGTTACGCAAAGCATTGTATGGTTTGAAACAAGCCCCCAAAGCTTGGTATGATAAGTTCAGTAGTGTGATGACAAAACTTTATTTTAAATCTTGCTATATTGACACTGCATTGTTTGTTAAGTCTTTAAATATAGAAATGGTAATATTACTACTTTATGTCGATAACATGATTATCACAGGAGGTGACAAACATGGAGTAAATCAGATAAAAAATGTCCTTAAAGACAACTTTGAGATGACAAATCTTGGTTTTTTACGTTACTTTCTTGGAATAGAAGTGACTTACTCACCTCGTAGTTATTTTTTGTCACAGACTAAGTATGCAAGCAAAAATCATAGAATGATCAGGGCTTTCAAATGACAAACGAGTTGATACTTTAGAGGTCATAAATGCAAAAATGAAGATAGATAATGGAGAATCTCCAAAGGACCCAACTCCATACAGACAAATGATTGGCGCCTTGTCCTATCTCTCCATTACTCGACTTGATATTTCTCATGCTATTCATTCTGTTAGTCAATTTCAACATGCTCCCACTACAGTACATATGAGTGCTGTAATGAAAATTATTAAATATATTAAAAATTTATTAATTATGGATTATTTCTTTCATCCTCTTCCTCATTAGAAGTCATTACATACTCTGATTCTGACTGGGGAGGTGTTGTAAATGATAGACGCTCATCCACTGGCTCCTGTGTTTTTGTAGGTGATTCCTTAATTTCATGACTATGCAAAAAGCAGCAGAAGGTATATCTCTCCTTCACTGAAGCTGAGTATCGTGCCATGACAACAACTACGTCTGAGTTGGTATGGTTGAGACAGCTTCTCGAAGACCTGGGAGTTCATATTGCGGAACCTTCACGATTATGCTGTGACAACAAAAGCACTGTGTACATTGCAAGCAATACATATTGAAATGGATTGTCACTACGTTCGTGAAGAATTCCTGAGGAAGACCATCACATTGCCCTACGTTCAGTCTGAGTATCAATTAGCGGACTTCCTCACCAAAGCGCTTCTGTCTCCCAAATTTCACTTCTTACTTGGCAAACTCTCAGTTGTTCCACCCTGAGTTTGAGGGGGGTGTTAATATATATGTATATATATATATATATATGTATATATACATATATACATATATACATATATACATATATTGTTATCCGAAATACCCAGTAAGGGTATTTCGGTCTTTCTACTATAATAGGCGTCATCAGCCCATTAGGGACTGACAACCTTTTTCCTTTTTTCCTTTTTATTTGTTTTATTTATTTTTCGGTTTTTGTGTTTTGGGCCAGCTCCAATATAGCTGTTGGAGCTGCTCCCAATGGTCATAAATATGACTGTTGGGAGCAGCCCAACAGCCATATTGGAGCTGCTCCTAGTGGTCCCATTTGTTATAAATAGACCTCAAGGCCTTGTATTGCCGTAGCTCTCAAAAGAGAGGTTTTCTATTCAATAACATATATTTGACCCTTGTGTGGGTGTTTTGGCTTATTCAATCAAGTGATATACTTGATTGAGGTGTGTTCTTGCAAGTTTATAAGTGACGTGTTTTGGTGTTGATTCATTTCATTACAAGCCATGGTGTACTTGGCTTAGCAACTACATCATGCTTCTTGTTCATTTAATTGATGAGATTAGCTACCTACAAGTGCATAATATCCTAAAGCCGGCCTCTTATCCTCTAAGGAACCCATCCAATCAGCTTTTTTGAATACTTCAACATCAAAATATCCATCAATTTGTATATAGAATTTCTTTTCCTAGACACCCCTTCAATTACTTGAGGATTCTAAGTTTGACTTGAATGGCCACAGTAATTGTGTACTCTATGGTTGGTTTAACAATTGTTGAGTAGATGAGCTTTCCGACTAGTGTTTTGTATCTTCCATCATCTTCAAGTTTCTTGTGCTTCTTGTCTACCATAAATTCTTTTGTTCGGCAAACTTGCAACTCGGGCTCGGATCAAACCCTTACTGTGTCACCGAGTCAGCAGGTTGACTCGGACGAGTCAGGACTCTATATTTTATAGTGTAAGCATATGAATAAGACATGGAAATAACTAAACTTCAAGCTAATATATCAATAGCTAAGTTACAAAAACATATAATTATACGTGATTATTAACTTTTTCATTGAACAATATTAGATTCTTCATAACAACTGACTTTATATAAGAATTATGCATTAAAATAATAAAATACATGATAAAAAAATTATTTAGGTTGGATCGGCAGTCCTTAATCGCGGCCCAGTTGGGGCTCGGGCAATTCCCGAGTCGACTTGCCGGGTTTGCCAACTATGGTTTCCATAGCTTTACTTGCTAACATACTGGTTTCCTTAAGCAAATCAAATATAGATCTTCTTTGTGACATCATAATTCCTTTTTCTTGATCGGGCTACATCTATCCCAGGAGAACATTATAGCTCTCCCAAGTGTCTGTTATCAGCAACTCATTGCAGACATTTTTTGGAGCTTGTCATTTCTGTGATTTGGGATTTGTTACAATGATGTCATCTACATATACAATGTAAATGCAAATCCTCTTTCCATGTTTCACAAATAGTGTGATTAGATGTGCTTCTCTTGTGCCCAAATTTGATGATGACCTTTCTAAATTTGTCAGACCAAGCTTTATCTGATTGTTTTTAGTTCAAAATTGCGTCCTTTAGTTGCCAAACCTTTTCATTCATTTCAACCATGAAACCTTTGGCTTGATCATGTGTACTGCTTCATTCAGCTCTTCATGGAGAAATGCAGTTTTCGCATCTAATTGTAGTGTTGCCAACACTTATGTGCAACAAGGGGTAGCAGTGTTAGTAGAATTGAGATGAACATGAGCAAATGTTTCATTATAGCCTATTCAGTACATCCATGTGTATTCTCTAGCCCTTAATGACTAACTTCATTTTGTAATAGATTCTTCTTCACTATAAATACTTGCTTCTTATGACCCTTTTCTTTTTAGGAAAATTAGTCTTCTCCCACATCTCATGCTTCTTCAAGGCATCCACATTTTATTTGTTATGTATCTTTCACTTGGAATTCATCAAGGCATCCTTCATGGTCTTAAGCATGTATCAATACAAAACTTTATTGGCTTAGGTCACATTATGATATGAAGGAAAATGAGCGGTGGATCTGAGCTACAAAATCTCTTACCTTTCTCAAGTGCAATGAGAAAATTGAGATTAAATGGTTCTTGGCCTGAGGCTAAGATGTTTCCCATGTGGTAGGTTCTTGAGAATCTACAATGAAGAGTTCTTCTACCATGGCAGTACTTTGATTGGACGACCACAAATTTTATCTCCCAAATCTTCAAAATGGTCTCGATTATCTGCAGGAACCAATGGGAGATCATCATATGGAAACTATGTCCATAATGTATGTGGAGTCTATGTCCATAATGTTGTGTACCTTGAGCCCTCCAATGAGCTTTACTTTCCTAGCTGGGGATAAGGAATTTATAACCAATATTACAATCCTCATGCCATGATTTTCTGCTTTCCCAGTAGAAATTTTGCTACTACATTGATTAATCAATATGGAATTGTTGCATGGGATATTTTTTTTGGTTGGACTAGCATCATCTGCTTCATTTGTCTGTGACATTGATAATAGTGGAAATGTTGTAACTATGGTTTCCATTATCATTCAATTTGTACAAAGTTAGTTTATGTTTGTTTTGCATATGAGACATCCAATGCTCTTAATGGATTATAAAAAATAATATTTTCCATAATCTCTAGTTTTAATGCCTTTTTGTGTGCTAAGTGACCAATCTATTTTTGGGTTTTAGGTTTCTTCCATTCGGGGCAGCAAGTCCGATGATAAAAGACTCTATATATTCTCTGGTACGAAGACACTTCACTTGAGGTGTGAATCTCGAGAGGATCGAACCTCATGGATTGAGGCGCTGTCAGCTGCAAAGGATCTTTTCCCTAGAGCGATTACAAACAATGATCTGTCTCCCGAGGAAATTACTGTTTCAACTGACAAGCTGCGATGCCGTTTGCTCCAGGAAGGGCTAAGTGAGGCAGTTATTAGAGATTGTGAGTCTATTATGCTGTCAGAGCTTTCTGATTTGCAGGATCAATTGAGGTCTCTTCAGCAGAAACACTACGTTCTACTTGACACACTGAGGCAGTTAGAGGTCATTTCATTGCATCCTTGATACTTAACAATTTTCATTTAGGTCCTCAGAATTAACCATCTTAAAAGCATATGATTATAGATATTTACATATCATGAGGTTGCTCATATCCTACCATTGAGTATTTTGGGGATCCATGCAGCATCTATTTCTTGGTTAAAATTTTCATACATGTGTGTGTGCATACATATATTCATACACACATCTGTACACATACATATTCTTTCATTGTTCTTTTTTTTCTTGAACTTGATTTGAACGATTCCCTCCTGAGTTAGTTGATAGGATTAGTTTTCATGGCAAAGAACACAAGAGATTGTTATAAGGGAAGCAGAAGGCTCAATAATTTAATATCTTTGAGTGGGTCGGTCATCATACACTATGGAGAGTTTACCTGGCAGAGGCGCAAGAAGAAACTGCAAACCCTGAGAGTACCTGCCTTTTGTCATCCTTTTTTGAATTTGGTGATGCTTCTGAAATCTATTATATGATATTGAGGGCATTGGAAGCTATCTACCCAGCCTCATTGAGCTTTTTATCATACCAACAAACTCCATTATTTCATTCTGTTCAGTTCTCCTTGAAGAGAATGACCAAGCTCAATTGCCTTCTTTTATTTTTCTTCTGTCTCTAGAGAGAAATTTAGAAGGTGCAGAAAAAGGAAATATGTGGAGAGAAGGTGGTAGGAGGAAGGATCAGAAAATATTGGCTAATGGTTATCAAATCCTACTGAGTTGGCTGGTCCGTATATGCTGAAGGTCCTTGCATAGGGACTTGACTTATGCAGTTAAAAGTGCACCTGTTGCTTACCTATGTGATATGCAATGTATACCAGTGCTTAGTTAGTGCCTGGTCAACACCTAGGTGACGGGTGGGCTCAAGGTGGGCTTCTAGGAGGGTGCAAAAACATAGCTTATTGAAATTTCATTTTTGCTAGATTGTTTACTTTTCTTAAATTTTTATTTAAAATTTATTTTTGGGGGTTCTAGGTAAACTACATAGAACATATTGAACGTTAGATAGCATACATAGAACTTGACTTAATACTCTACAAGGTTTGACCTGTTAACACACTCAATTTTGGATGATGCTTGAAAAATCTATTGTTTTTTGCCAAATCAGATTCTACAGCAGATCAAGAAAATCAGTCATCTCCAGGCCCTTCGCCACCTTTTGCTCTTTGGATTCGACTGCATAGAGAGTAACTGGAACAGGCATTTACTCATAGCTGCAGAATGTGCTCAAGTCATAAAAAAATGTGCAGGGATGATTTATAGAACTATGAGACCAACTAAGCAAACAAAATGATACGATGGGTTCCAAACATGCACTTTACAAGCTTGATTATCTGACAAATTTTCCTGGGACATGTTTGGATGATGTCGAAAACCAGGTTGTGGCCTGACTCTCAGTGTCAACCCTTATGCCACCAAATCTGTGTATTGTATCTACCTGTTTTGCCAAACCTTCATAAGAAAATGTGGTTTTTCAGGATTGCTCACACGTGTGACTCCTTACCCCACATCCCAAAGCCCTAAACCTAGCCACCTTCAGTGACAGTGTTTTCTAATGATGTCTGAGTTGCTTTGGCAAGGTTGTCTCCCTTTGTGGAGCCGGAAAAAGGTTGCTGGGAGCCCTTTTCCATCCAGTGCCTCTCCCCCTGTCTCTGGCCAGAAAAGAGTCATGGCTGGTTCTTTTAAGGTCAGTCTTTTTCTCCTTTTCTCTGGCTGGAAAAGGACTGTTGGTTGTCCTTTTCTGTCTGGCCTCCACTCTCTTCCTCTTTCTGGTAGGGATAGGGCTAGTTGGAATCCTTTTTTGGCCAGTTTCTCTCTCTCTCTCTCTCTCTTGCGCGATGGACAAAAGAATGATGCTAATGGCCCTTTTTCAGCTCCTGCCAGACACCGAAATGCCTTTATCTGCATTTGATTTTGTGCTCTGTAGTCTTGTGATACATTTTTCTGGTACAGAGATTATTTTCATCTGTAAGCAAGCGTGGGTTTTATGACCCTCTAGCTCATAAATGCAAAAATTGTGATATTTTTGTTTCTTGATTTATTGGTTTGATCTTCGAGAAAGGAGCTGTCATTTTTTTTGTTTGGATTTGAGAATCAAATTCTTATCTTCCATTCTGTCCTTGTTTATGGAAGTTTGATCTGGTTGTGAGTATGGTTGATAGTTATTGAAATTTGAGTTGGTTGATGCTAAATGTCAGTGATTTTGATATTGTTCTAATGCTGTATATTGGCTTTCCACCATTTTTTGTCATTGTCCAAGTCATATAGGTTTTGGGATTTGACTAACCATAGTGTGCTAATCTTGATCATTTGAAGATGATCTTGAAGTTATTACTTTATGTTTTGATTTCAACTTCACAGATTCCCTTCCTTGTTTACCTTTGGCATATTTCATGAAAATAATGTGAAAATATGATATTATTCATGTCTATGGTCAATTCAAAATCTAGGAAAATATTTTATCTATTTTTAGGTTTCCTATTTATCAATCCTGGTGAAATTTAAAATTTGTTACTACACTTGAAGTCAGCTTGATGCACCCGTGAACATGTACACCGTGCCCCTATCATGCCCATCCTGAATGCCAAGATGTTGTTTATGAAATAGAGATCATGAAGGCCTGATTCCTCACCGAAGGCTTATGTTTCCAATGGAGCTTGTGCCTTGTCTTCTCTTTATGATTAGGAATTTAGGACCTAGAGGTTCACCCACTTTTCAAAGGCAGTTTGTTTTGGTTACGATCTTTCTATGGCTGAGACTTTTTAACGATTACGGCCTGGGTAAAAATCATACATGCATTTAGGGCAGCATCCCTGATTCAATTTCTTCCCAATATGGAGTCCTATTCATTTGGCAATTGTTGAGAATAGGTGGTTCTTTGTTTAAGTTCTTTTATATTAGAGGTCTTTTGAAATTTTGTCCTAATAAGGACTTAGATGTAATTTCTCTTTTTGCCTCTCTCTATTTAATATAGAGAGAAGCCCTAATCAATTAAGTAAACATGTTTTCTATTGTGCAGCCGTCTCTCTCTTTCTCTCTCTCTACACACACAGGTGGCTGTACATCCATCTTCTTCTACATGGTATCAAAGCCCTCGATCTCGGGAGCGTGATCAAGGACTGATCTTCATCAACGAGGAGCAATAACCCTACGACTTCTTAAAATCAGGTTTGGTGGTGTTTGATTTGGGAAGATCTGATAACAGATCTGGGATGTTACCCAGATCTGTCGTCAGATCTAAGGAGAAGATCTAGATATGTTCTCCTCATCTGGAGGTCCTACCGGGAGTCGAACCCAGGTCGCTGGATTCAAAATCTGGATCTCCTGCCGCGACCTTGTGTTGCCGAGTCCTGTTCCTGCCATGACGTGAGATTTTTTTTTCCTTGGGTTCGTGAGTTGTCGAGGTGTGTTCCTGCTGTTTGGAAGCAACAGAAATCCTCATTTCCTGTGTTGCCGTGATTGCTGAAGTTCTCTCCTGTGCTGATTGCGTGTGATCAGATTTTTGCTGAGTCCTTTCCTGTGCTGATTGCGTGTGATCAGAATTCTGCCGTGAATACAGATTTATTTTCTGTGCTGATTGCTTGTGATCGAAATATAATTGATCTGTCTAACTGTGCCTTGAAGACTTACTGGATGTCGTGCCTTATATGTTGGAGAACAACAGGTGTATTGAATATTTGTTTTGCGACTGCATTCTATCATTGGTCGTGATGTGTTTGGGCGCAGCAATGTTCGTGATTCCTGAACTTTAGTTGTTTTTAGTGGGTTGGTTTATTTCAGAATGTGGTTTTCAACAGTCGTGATTCCCTGCTGTGTCGAGTTTTTTTTTTGGAAAGAAGCATGGTAGCTTAGGTTACCCTTCTGTCGTGGAAAATAGCAGGTGTGATTTCCTGTTGTGTTGAATTTTGTTTTGTGTGTGGGCTGCTGTTTTTTGTGGAAACAGCAGGTGTGATTTCGTGCTGAGTTGAAAATTCCTCTTGAACACTTGCTGTTCAAGTGAGGTAATTTTTTTTTAATTTGGATCACATCTTCAGTATGGCTGAAACTTCGAAATGTGATTCCAAAATGAAACATATTGGGGAGTATAAGGCTTTTGCCAACCCCTTCTCGTATGGCTCTTCCGTAAGGTTGAATGAAACCAACTATGCCAGGTGGTCCAGAACTTTTATGATGTGGGTATCTGGACATCGTCGAAAACATATTTTGTTGGAAGGCGAACCCATTGAGAAATTGGGAAAATATGTTACTTGGGATAAAGATAATGACATAGTTATGTCATGGATCATGAATAGTGTCAAACCCCATATTGCAGATGGATTAATCTACTATAATACAACCAAACTGATGTGGGACAATCTTCGTGATACATACTCACAAGAAACGAATGTGAGTCGTATCCTGCAAGTCAAACAAGAAATATATAATTTGCAACAGGGAGATCAGACCTTGGCCCAGTACTATGCCTCTGTCAAAGCTGCGTTTGAAAGACTTAATGCTCACAGGCCTCTTTGTTGCTCGAAGCAAAAGGATCATCAAGAACAAACCATGGTTGCTCGTTTTCTTACAAGTCTTTCTTCAGATTTTTCTGTTGCAAAAGTTCAAATGTTGACTGGATCAGATGTTCCCACTCTTGCTGATGCTTACAATCGTCTGAGTAGACTTGCGATCTCTCTGCCACAATCTCAGCCTGTGACTCAGTCATCTGCTCTTGTTGTCCCATCTAGTTATGGGCGTGAAAATATTCAGAATATCAGAGGACAAGGACATGGACATGGTATGGGAGGCAGAGGAAAACTTTAATGTACATTCTGTGGAAAATCTGGACATTTAGAAGATCGTTGCTGGGATAAGCATGGTCGGCCAACCTCCTCTTCATCAAAGTCATATACTCCAAAAGCAAATGTTACTACTATCGAGGCAACAAATGTACAAGAGAATATCGCTGAAAATGAAAGTAGTATCACCCTTAGTCGTGTGGAATATGATGAGCTGATAGCTCTTTGACCTTTGAGTTCCACCCCTCCTGTAGCTGGTGTTGCCTATTCAACCGTAAATCATCTTCATCCGACTGATAATAAGTGGGTTATTGACTCTGGTGCATCCAAACATTTGTGTGAAAATTCACGTGTTTTTTCAGATCTAAAGGATATTAAGGCTCAGCTTGGAGTCTCATTAGCCGATGGGAGCTCCTTCCCGGTTGTTGGTCTGGGAAATATTTCTATATCCTTCTCATTACAGTTGAAAAATGCTCTTCATGCTCCAAACTTTCCTCAAAGTTTACTCTCTGTTAGTTGCCTTATAAAAGAACAAAACTGTAGAGTAATATTTGATCCAATGGGTTGTTATTTTCAGGATTTGCTGACGAGGAAGAAGATTGGTGAAGGCTATGAAGAAAATGAAATTTACTACCTACATCATCCAATGGGTACTGTTCATGCTGCAGTGGAACATTTATTCAGTCCTGTTCAGTGGCATCGTCGTCTTGGTCATCCTTCATTGTCAAAGCTTCGGTCGGTCTTTCCTCAGATTCCTTCCACCACATCATTTCAGTGTGAAACATGTCAGTTGGGCAAGCATCATCGAAGTTCGTTCCCTTCGAGTAAGAGTCAGTCTAGTAATAAAGTTTTTGAACTTCTTCATGCAGATGTATGGGGTCCTAGTAAGATTCCTACTAGGACTCAGTGTCGTTATTATTTTGTTATTGTTGATGATTTCTCTAAGTTATCATGGGTATTTTTAATAAAAGAACGATTTGAAGTTCCAAGTATTATCAAATCCCTAATTCTTGAAATAAAAACTCAGTTTAAATCTATTGTCAAGATTGTTCGCACTGATAATGCTCTCGAGTTTAAATCAAAAGGTCTGTTACAATTTTACCAAGATCATGGCATCCAACCCCAAACTTCCTGTGCCTATTCATCTCAACAAAATGGGGTGGATGAGCGAAAACATTGCCACCTCCTTGATGTTGCCAGGACCATTATGATTCAATCCAATGTTCCTGCCTTCTTCTTCCGTGGGTAATCAAATTCCATTATATATCCTAAAACCTAATGCCCCACTTTTTTCTTTCTCACCAAAAATATTTGGATGTGTTTGTTTTGTAAAAAATACACAAACTTGGCCCTGACCGTGATAAATTAGCCGCTCAAGCTACAAAATGCATATTTATCGGTTATCCAAAAAATCAAAAGGGCTATCGATGTTATGATCCTATTTCTCGCCGAGAGTATGTCAGTGCGGATGTATCTTTCCTGGAATCCTCTCCATATTACTCTAGTTCCGGTTCCCCGTTGCAGGTTGATCCAACTGAGTCTTTTCCATTACCTATACCTCATTTTCCGTTGGAATTTGTGCCCTCATTACCGAACCAAACTTCATCCACTTCCAGATTTAATAATCTTCCATTACTATATGTGTGTAGAGCTCCACTTCCGCAAGAGCCTTCATCTTCTTCTTCTCCTGAGGTAAGTTCTACTGACAATAGTGATCTTTAGGATGATGATAACAGTCCTATTGCTCTACGAAAGGAGACAAGACAATGTACTTTATATCCCATATCTCATTTTGTCTCCCATGCCAGAATTGGACATCAGATGAAGTCTTTTATTTCAGCTTTATCTGCTGAAACTATTCCTCTGAACTATCAACAGACAGAACTTGATAATCGCTGGAAGCTGGCTATGCAAGAAGAAATGACAGCTTTAGTATCTCAGCATACCTGGGATCTAGTTGATTCCCCAGCAGATGCTGACATTGTTGGATGTAAATGGGTATATACAATAAAGTAAAAATCTGATGGTTCTATTGAAAGGTACAAGGCCAAATTAGTCGCGAAAGGGTATACTCAGATATATGAAATTGACTTCTTTGAAACTTTTTCTCCTGTTGCAAGGATGGGTACCATCCGTCTTGTTCTCTCAGTAGCTGTTCAGCATGGTTGGAGCTTGTGCCAATTAGATGTGAAAAATGTATTTCTATATGGGGATCTATCTGAGACCTTTTACATGCAACAACCTCCAGGATTCGAGGTTGAGGGGGAGTGTCAGAAGGTGTGTAGATTGAGAAAGGCGATTTATGGCTTGAAACAAAGTCCTCGTGCATGGTTTCAAAAGTTGTTTGAAGTGATGTCAAGCTTTGGCTTTAATAGATCAGCAGCAGATCATACACTATTTATAAAGAAAATTAGCTCTGGCATAGTTGTTATGGTGGTATATGTGGATGACATCATTCTTACAGGAGATGATGTGAAAGCTATTGAAGCCACAAAGGCTCATCTTCAAAAACACTTTGTTACAAAAGACCTTGGTTCACTCATGTATTTTCTGGGTATAGAAGTTGCTAGGAGCCGTGAAGGGATGGTTTTGTCTCAACGGAAGTATGTTCTTGACTTATTAAAGGAAACTGACATGTTGGGAGCTAAACCAGCAAATATTCCCATGGACCATAAAGTTCAGTTGTTTGAAGAGGGGTCAAAACCAGTTGATAGCAAAAGCTATCGCTCCCTAGTAGGGAAGTTATTATATATAACTGTGACCAGGCCGGATATTGCTTTAGCAGTAAGCAAAGTTAGCCAGTTTATGGACAAACCAACTGAGGTACACTGGAATGCAGCCATAATGATTCTCAGATATCTAAAATCATCCCCTTGAAAAGGGTTATTGTTCAGGAAAGGTGGAACTCTGGAGATAGTAGCCTATTCTGATGCTGACTATGCTGGATCTGTAGTAGATAGAAAATCTACCACAGGATTCTGTATGTTTTTGGGAGACAACTTGATTTCATGGAGAAGTAAGAAACAAAATGTGGTTTCCAGGTCGAGTGCAGAATCAGAATATCGGGCTATGGCCCAAACAACTGCTGAATTGATGTGGGTTTGCACTGTTTTTAATGATCTCCAGGTGAAGGTTCCCTCTCCAATGACCATGATGTGCGATAACAAAGCGACAACATATATATTAAACAATCCTGTCTTTCATGAGAGAACAAAACACATTGAGGTTGATTGCCACTATGTAAGAGATATGATTCAAGCTGGTCATATCACTACCAAATACCTAAAGTGTTGAGAATAGGTGGTTCTTTGTTTAAGTTCTTTTATATTAGAGGTCTTTTGAAATTTTGTCCTAATAAGGACTTAGATGTAATTTCTCTTTTTGCCTCTCTCTATTTAATATAGAGAGAAGCCCTAATCAATTAAGTAAACGTGTTTTCTATTGTGCAGCCGTCTCTCTCTCTCTCTCTCTCTTTCTCTCTCTCTCTCTACACACATGTGGCTGTACATCCCATCTTCTTCTACAGCAATGATATCATAAGTCTCAGAGATGGAATTGAAGGTATTTCCCTCTACCATTTTGAATACATGTTAAACTGTCACATAGGTATGTCTATAGGTATAGCAAAAAAGGTCACATGCACAAACTTTAGCGAAAAAGTCTCCTCTAAAGATCCATTTCTGGATGCATGGTGTGCGGCTGCGTGTCCGTATCTATTGATATATGCAGGGGATAAGCAGCTACGCCCTGCTCTGTCTCTTTCTATATATATTAGTAATATTAGTAATGAAACGGTACCTACTCGCTTGCGATAACCGTTGGATCTTTTGAGATCCAATGGCTATGATTCACCTTAAATATGCATGCAACTTACTTAAATGAGATCTGTATGCTTTCCAAATTCTCATTAAAAGAGAAATTAATGGGCTTATTTCAAGGATGAACATTTAAGAAAGATTGAGTTTCTTAAATGTTACATCTCTCTCTCTCTCTCACTCACACATGCATATGTAGATAGACATGGATGATGATCTCTCTCTCACTCACACATGCATATGTGGATAGACACGGATGATAGCATGATTACACATGCATCCATGCCTTTCCGCATTGGACATGGTTGTTAGACATGAATACATGTGTGAGCATGCCATCATCCATGGATGCATGTGAGCGCTATTAGAAAAGTCCACCAGATTCATCAACACAGAAAGCAAGGATGAGAGAAAGTGAGAGAGGAGGCAGCAGCAGCAGCAAAAGGACAACTTCTTTTCTCAGCCTAGAAGTCGTGCCCTATTTCATATATTTATATAACAGTAACTCGGTTGGGTTAAATATGTTGGATCCAGACCCAAACACAAAATACAAAATAAAATACAGAATACAACTAGAGAACCCGCGATCCAGTTCATTAACTGGATATACGATACAATCTTAATACCCTCCCTCAAGTTGTGCATGGTCCTACACCATGGACAACTTGCCTTTTAGATACCAAAATCGCGCACTCATAAGTCCTTTGGTGAATAAATCAACAACTTGATCTCCTGTTGGTACATAGGCCGGAATAACTTTTTTGTCCTCTACCTTCTGTCGAATGAAATGTTGATCAATCTCTATGTGTTTCGTTCGACCATGATGGATAGGATTGAAAGCAATTTGAATGACACCTTGATTGTCGCAAAATAGATTTGCAACCTTCACTTTTTCTCCTATCTCGGTTAATAAATGCCTTAACCATGTAACTTCGGCAGTAACAGATGCCATGGATCAGTACTCAGCTTCTGTGCTAGAACGTGCAACGACACATTGCTTCTGACTACTCCATGCTATTAAGTTTTCATCAACGAATACACAATACCCGGAAACTAATTTTCTATCGTCTGGATCTCCTGCCCAATCTGCATCTGCATACACTTTTAGTTGTCTATGTCCCCCCTTTGTCTTTGATTGACGATAAACAAGCCCATCTCCAAGAGTCCCCTTCAAGTACCGAAGAATTCTTTTAACTACATTCATGTGTTCTGTACGTGGGTCGTGCATGAACTGAGAGACTTGATTCACTGCATACACAATATCCGGTCTCGTAAAGGTAAGGTATTGAAGCATTCCAACTAAGCGACGATAGTACTTCGGATCTTCGTAGATCTCCCCATCTTGAGCACTGAGTTTATGGTTTAACATGCTAGGAGTATTCAATGGCTTGCAGTTCTTCATCCCTGACTTCTCCAAAAGATCCAAAGCATACTTATGTTGAGTCAACGAGAGGCTAATATTTTGTCGATCCACTTCAACCCCCAAGAAATATCGTAGGATACCTAGGTCCTTCATCTTGAACTTCTGACTCAACAAGATCTTTGTGGCCTCTATATGTTCACAAGAACTCCCTGTAATAATGATGTCATCTACATATATGAGAAGCAAAGTACTCACCAGGTGTTCTCGAAAAATGAACAACGAATGATCAAGTTGGGAACGAACGAATCCATATCGTTGAACTTCGATGAAAAAACTGTCAAACCATGAACAAGATGCTTGCTTTAGCCCATAAATAGCTCGTCGTAACCTGCAAACATGTGTTTCAGGATTATTTTCTGCATAACCTAGAGGCTTCTCCATGTAGACTTCCTCCTTTAGATCTCCATGTAAGAATGCATTTTTAATCAAGTTGGCTAAGAGACCATCCATGCTGAACCGCCAAGGATAACACAAGTCGAATGGTTCCCATTTTTACAACTGGACTAAAAGTCTCATCGTAGTCTTCTTCATATGCTTGCGTGAAGCCTTTAGCAACAAGTCTTGCCTTAAATCTTTCAATGGATCCGTCAGGCTTGTACTTGATTTTATATACCCACTTAGACCCTACAACATTCTTATCTGGAGGTCTAAGAACTATTTGTACATTCATGCAAGGCTCTCATTTCTTCATTCATAGCATCAACCGATTTCGATGACAGAAAGGCTTGAGAGAAGTCAATGGGTTCTTCCTGCTTTTCAACCTGTGCAACAAATAATTGCATCTTTGTAGAAAAGTTCTCGTAGCTTACCCATCTTTCAATGGGATGTCTGATCCTTTCTGAACGTCTGACTTGCTCAACTACGTGGGGAGTATGTCTGACCTGCTCAACTATGTGGGGAGTATGCCTCCTATTCTCCCTGACATATACTGCCCCTTTAAATCTTCTATCATCTGAACAAGATGTGCTAGATGTCAGAACCTCTTCTGCGATGGGAGACTGTGATTATCGCAAAAAATTTTCCTCTCTTGTGGTTTCTCTCTCATCCTTCTCTTTTCCTTTTTCTAACTTCTATTTTCCTCCTGTTTGAAGGGAGAAGAATAAAAGAAAGAAAAGAGAAAGAGAAGAGAAAAGAAAGAAAGAAAGAGAGAAGAGGAACTCTTTTGCGGCTTTTCACTTGACCTTTATTTGAAAACATTTAGAAAATTACTCGCCTCCGTTATTGAAAATGTTGCGGGAAAATGGAGAGACGGGATTCGCTCGTCGGTACGAGGTTCGACCGTTCCTGGCGCCTTTACCAGGGGTAATCGAACCAAGGATTGGATCTATGCCTTTTGCTTTGCCTAAATATAATCTAAGAATTTATTCTAACTCTAAATGCACAGAGAATCATGCTTGTGCAATGCAAAAATGTATGCTCCTTTTGAAAGATGTTTTGAAAATTTCCAAGTGTTCTGAGATGAATTTGGCAAAGGAGTGAAGAAATGATTTAATCTAACTTAGAACTTTGAGATAGATCAGAGGAGTTCTAAGTTTTTTAAGTAAATCAGGATTGGAACAATGAATGAGGAGGAATGACTTAAAGCTTTAAAATGAAGTTCCAAAGTCAGAGATGGACTTTGAATTCGAACTTTTGAATTTAGGAAAGGAGATGAATACTTGAGATGAAATTTGGATTTAGATTTTGAAGTTTTGAAATTTAGAATGGATCTGAGAAAATTAAATGGTATTTAAGAATAGAAATGGAATTGAAATCTAGGATTGGAATTGGGTTCCGGATACTAAACAGAATGGGATCCGAGATTTGGGATCCAAGATGGACTTGGGTTCTGGATCCTAAAATGGAGTAGATCTGAAGTCTGAGATCCAAATGGAAGTTGGACTCTGGATCCTAAAATAGATTTGGATCTGAAGTTTGAAATCCGATATAGTCTTGAGTTCTGGATCCTAAGATGGAATTGAATCTGTAATTTTGAGATCCAAGATGAAATTGGATTCTGGATCCTATAAGGAAATTGGATCTGAAGTCTAAGATCCAAAGTGAAATTTGGAGTCTGGATCCTAAAGAGGAATTGGATCTGAAGTCTGAGATCCAATATGAGTGTTGAATCCTGGATCCTAAAATCGATTTGGAATTTTAAATTCAGAAGATGAATCAAGAACTTCCAAGTTTGAATTGAACTTGGAAAATGATTTTTTTTGGAAATTGAATCTTGAATATACAAATGAATTTCAAAGTTGAATTTGGATTTTAAATTCAAGATAGAATTTGGAATTCGAAATACAAGATGATTCTGGAGTTTCAAAGTCAAATGGGACTTTGAAATTCGAATTCTTGAGTCCTTTTGAGAAATAAAATTGAATTTGAATTTATAAATAGGATTTGATCTGAGAAATGAAGGAAAGAATTACTTGGATTTTATGAAAAAGAATTTAGAAATATGATGCAAATCTACACTAAATGATGAATGAATTTAAATTTTTGAAATTGGATTTTGAAAAGCTATTTCATTCTTTAAATGAATTTAAAATAAGATTGAAGATATAATACATCCTTGACTATGGTCATTGAACGTATTATATAATAATCTATATTTAAATTCAGGTGAAGAATAAAATACAATTGGTGCTTTTATAGAATTTAAAATGAAATTAACTCTCAATATACCCTGACTATGGCCATTGATATATATATATATATTTTGAGTTAATTTTAAGTTAAATTCTAATAAAAGAAAAAAGATATTTAACTAAAATATGATGAATTTTGAAAACGTATCGAGTGTGGATCCAGTGTTATTTCGTAAAAGATAAAAATCCTAAGTCTTGTTTACATCCTGACTATGGCCATTGATGTAAATCATCAACTTAGGATTGATTTACCTCTTACGAAATGGTGCACGTGCCATTCGTGTTTCACCATTTGTGAGAATTTTGAGAAATAAAGGAAAAGATGAAAATAAGCAATTCACTCATTCATTCTATATAAAACAGGAAATGTAACTTCTCATTACTATTCTAGCTATTACAATAGACATCTGAGAATGAAGCTCAAATTTAGAGGAGGGAATCAACATTTCTCATATACCCCTACAAAACAAGTTTGGCATAAAGTAAGATACATAAAAGAACAAAGAATATATATAAGAAATGATATATATATAGGAGATGTCTTATTGTTAAAAATTCCACCAAGTTTATAAACTTCATAGAAGCTAGTGCATGTGCCATTAACATCCATCACACATTAACATTATTTAAAAAAAATAAACTATATGCAATGCAACCTAAGCTAAGCAGGAAATGTAAATTCTTATTCCAAAGTTTAATTACAAATTACATCACTATTGAAATGAAAATAAAGTCTTCAATGTACCTGCAAAAACTAGAAAACTTGGTTAATGAATATATGTTGGCTTTTCTAGATTTATCCAACAATATCAGGAAATTGCTGGATTTTGCTAGATATAAGCCTTTTTGCCATGATTCCCTTAAATCAAAATGATAAAATATGAAATAAAATTGAATAAATAAGGAAGATAAAATATGAAATTTCGAAATTGGGGTCCAAATGACCAAAATACCCCTAATAACAAGACTATGGCCTTGAAATTAGGGTTTTCAGAAAGATATTTTGATAAAATGCAAGTTTTGGAATTTGAATATAATAAACTAAGCTAAATATGATGTGACATGCTTAAAAATATGAAAATTAGGGTTAGGGATTTCGAAATTTAGGTCAAATGACCAAATTGCCCCCGATAGCAAGACTATGGCCTTGAAATCAGGGTTTTTTTAAAAAGAGATTTTGGTAAAAACTTAGGTTTTATGCACTAAATAAAATCAAATGAATACAAAATTAAACCTAAAGCATCCTAATATGATTATGAACATAATAAAACCCTAAAAATATATGCTTATGCACGAAAATCCAATAATATCACGAAAACTGTGATTTTAGCAGTGTTTTGGATCTTTCTGGAACCCGGTTTTGCAATTTGCTTAATTCAGCCATCAAATGGATTCCAAAATCCATAAAAATTGGTACCTGCACTTGTTGTAACCCTAATGTCGAATTGGAATTATAAAAATAATTTTTTGACATTAAATTGATCCGAAAATTGCATTAAACCCTAAAAATATGCTATTTTTGACCTAATTCACCAACCAGTCTCAGTCCAAGACCTGAATCAGGGGTCAAATCTCCATGGAAATTTATGAAATTTTACAAAGACTAACTAGAAAGGAAAACAGAGATTTACCAATTTACAGATTGGAAAAAACATCTTTGGTTAGGGAGAAACCCTTCCGGCAATCTGAGCTAACATATTCCACTTTTAACAGGGATTAAAACGGCTACTCCAGATTGAAAATACAGACATAAATAGCAATTCTAAACCAAAATCTCTGAAATTTTAGTGGTGGACAGTAGACAGAAAAATAACAATACTCACTTTTTACAGATCATGAATCGGATCTGTGGTTTGGGATTTATGACTAACACAAGTCTGATTAGGGTTTTGGTAAACCTTAACGAGTTTTAAATTTAAAAACAGATTCCCTAAAAGGGGAAAAATACTAAACAGTAATCAAAAAATCCGAAAATTTTACAGCAGACAGATCTACTCAATGTGAATCCATAGCACTTTACAGATCTAAAATCGGATATAAGATGAGAGAAATATCATCACAGCAAGTTACCTTCTTGATTTTAACCACGATTTTAAAGCTTTAAAAACCCGATTTGATGTCTGATTTTTTTGACAGGGTTCCCGAGATCCAAAACCTCTGATTTTTCTACAGTAACTCAATAACTCATGCATGCATCACATATAAAAAAATTAGAAATAAACAATGAGTGCTTCAATCCGAAATAACATCATCTTTACTGTTCTAAACCTAAAACACACAGAAATTTAAGAAACTTGAAAAACCATGCATTAACTAATATAAATCAATAAAATAAACCATAAATCAGTAAATAAAAATTATTTCTATGCTGTAGAACGTAAAACAAACATGAATAAACCATGAAAATAAAATAAAAAACAGGGAATCAATGGCTGGAATTTGATATCACCTTTAAAACATAGATTTAACCCATTAAAAGGGGTAAATCATATATTTTATTGGTTAATAATGCAAAGAATCATATTTAAATCAATTCTAATGGATTAAAATCTCTGTAAATCATCCAAAACAGGGTTAGATCACCTTCTTGGATCGTTCTTGCTGATTCTTGATGGTTCTTGAGGTTAAATCCATGGTTTAATCCAGGAAGATGATGGTGCCAATGGCTAAATCATGCTTAAAACAATGAAAAACATTAAATAAAAACTAAAAATTAAAGAAAAACATTACCTTGAGGTTGCTGCAATGGAGGAAGGGCTGGAGAGGAGAGAGAAGCTCCAAGAACTCAATAGGAGAGAGATGGGAAAATCGACCCCCCTTATGCCTCTATTTATAATAAAAAAATTAGGTTTAAAAATTGACAATTTTGAAAATTTTAGACTCTAAAGGGGGGGGGGGGCGATTTTTGGGTGGAGTTACCTATATGCCCTTAGTCTAAATTATCCTAAATAGTTCCTAATTAACCCCTAGCTAAACCTAAGAATCCCCCAAATGTGGTGCCACTTGGCATTCTCTCACATTGGGTTTTTAAAACACTTTTAAAAACCTTTAAAAACACTAGTTTTAAAAACTAACTTTCAAAAATGGGTTTTTCAAAATGGTTTTGACTTTTCTAAACCTCTAACACTAACCAAGACATCAACTAACCCTAGTCTAGCCCTGACTTACTCGAATATGGCGCCACCCCGAGTGGGCCCTACTTGAGTTTTTCAAAAAGCGATTTTAAAACTTGAAATTGAAGGAATTTTCAAAAGATTTTCAAAAGTAAACTTAAAATTAGGATTTTTGAAATGGCATAAGGTACTGAGTTAGAATTCTTCTGGATATGGTGCCAACTGAGTGGGCCCACATCGAATTTTGAACATTTTTGAAATAAACACTGAAAATGGCTTTGAAAAGGGGTTAAAATCAGTATTTGAAATTCAAGATCTTTGAAAATAGGGTCTCAAGCGAACTGGAACTCCGGGTTAGAGTCCTGAACTCTTAGGACTCTGAGATTTTAGATTTTAAAAGCCAATTGAAAGGATTTTCAAAAGATTTTATCAAGAAATGATGAAATAAGTCAGAAAACACAGTCAGGGTTAGACTCCCAACTCGACCGAACTCTAAAATAGAGTCCTGAACTAACTGGACTCTGTGAAATGACCTAAATTTCGAAAACAAACGAAAAAGATTGAGAATGGAAGTAAAACAGACTTAAAAACCAGACTTCTGACCGGATTAGGACTCTGAGACAGAGTCCTGATCGGACTGAAACTTTCAAAAATTTGAGAAATTTGATGAATAGAAGCATTCAGAAGCGACACCATCTAAATGGGTCTCATCTGTGAATTGAAATCGATTAAAGTTTGAATTTGAAAGGAATCCAGATTGTTTTCTGAGAAAATATTTCGAAATACAAAGTCCTGGGGTTGGAAAATGACAGAGTATTGAATAAAAACCCAGGTTTTGAAATTGATTTTGAAATAAAGCTTTAAAATTCAAATCTGGATTGAATGTTTTGAAATAGGAGTGCTGGATCTCGAAGATGAGATGTAATGACATGCAATGCTATGCAGAATACATGCAATGATCTGTAATAACTTATGAAATGGACAAACACTGGATGAGGGTGAAAATTTGGGGTGTTTACACAATGTCAGCAAGGTAATTTTATCCTGGGGACCACAGCCTTTTAAATTCTTAGATAGACAGCAGGAAATTAATGTTCCCCAATCGGCAAATGACATGGGCCTTCACATAGCAATATTATTAAGAAGATCATAATAACATTAACAACAAGCATCTAACTTGTAGCCATACGATAAAATGGAAGGCAATTATGTACATATGGATAAATAACATACAGCTGCAACAGATAAAAGGGACCTGTGTGAATATATGCTGAAGTAAGTGGCTAATGACATAGAGAGGTCATTATGAGAACCATAATTTCATCTTATAACTCCACTGTAATTGACCATCAAATTTTGGAGATTCGAAACACTTACCAGAGTTGCAGGAGTGCAGAGAAGAGGAGATATGCTATGCGTTTGCTTATTCAGCCACTGAGCATTGCCTAACAGTCTTATTCCGCCCGTGATCCGAGCTTGATATAACAGATTGAATTCTGTTTGTTCAGCAATTCAGGAGGGTTCTGCACTGACTGGTATTTCAGATGCTTGACGAATTAGGAATTCTGATCCTTGAATCGAGAATCAACTTACTTTCTGAATGAAGTGATGAAGCCAAGTTGCAGAGATCACATGGCCCTTGACTTTGTTCCTGTCTAGTACCATTCTATTCACTATCTATGCTTTGCATTCATAGTCTCAAGGATGGTCTTGAGGTAACCATAGTGTGGATTGTGAGCGTCAAAATCAAGTGTTTGGCACACGTCTCTTTTCCAGGGACCCGCCTCAAAATGATCAATAAAGCCCATAAAGATAAGCACTTCCTTAAACATGGCAATGACTGAATGGAGTACCATTCTGCCGAAAAAAAATGCTCAAGTCAATATAGTCCAAACTAACAAACAGAAAGCGTAGATCCATATTTAAAATATATATATATATATATATATATATATATATATATATATATATATATATATATATATATATATATATATATATATATATATATGAAGAATCAACTATTCAACTCCATCTCTGTACAACACAATTTGGGAAATCCATCCTTGGCAGTGGCAGCCTATATAGTTTTTTTTTTTTTTGAAAAGCTTTACTTAGGAGAACTCAATGGCCTCAAATACAGATGAATGAAGTGGTGTTTAGTCAATGAACATGAAGACTGATGCAAATTAATGAGCAATTGATTACATAAAACACAACAATTTGCTCAAATGACTCAAAGATCTTATATGGAGATGGCATCAGGCATGACTTTGAGGGCATGAAACCAAACACCTCTTCTGATTATCACCTCTGCAACTTTACCATAGCATTCAGGCCCTTGGAAACATCATCTTTATCATATATCTTCAATCTCAGAGATACCTATGTTGACACACTTTTGAAGATCTATGGACCCTGTGGCATGATTTGCAGAATCATAAAGAGATATCCTTACATCAATGAGAAGCTCAAATTTGTGCTTCTTTTGAATGTTAAGCACACGTAGACCCTTAAACAGAACTGCATCTGCTAAATACACAAAATCGCAAAAGAAGCATATAATTGGATTTTATCAGATCATATTAGTGACCCCTGCTGTGAGCCAATCATATGTCAAATTGGGGTTTGGTTAAGTCAATAATGCCAGTCAATTTCATTTCAATCACTACATGCAGATGCCCTGCTCTTGCTCCATAGAGCATCTGCGTAAACACATCATGCGATCACCTCGAACCTGTTTATTCCCAGTAGCAGTAGCTCTCGCTGAAGTCCAAAGCCATGTGATACTTACAGCTGAAGTTTTTAAGGTAAAGGTAAGGATAGACCTCGTATCAGATTCCATGGATGGATAATGAAACCAAGAGGAGATGGATTTCTCCGTGGGTTAGATCCCAACAAAGCTGAATCATATTGAGAATTAACAAGTCGATAATCCATGATAATGCAAATAAAAGAATGATAAAACAGAAACCTCATATTGAGCCACCGAATCTTCCCCAGAAATGGATTAAAATATGAACTCAATGTGTATTGACCATACTGGGACCTTTTCATTCATGCTGGCCGATAAGATGGGTGAATGTGTTGCATAACCCCTGAAAGGCAGAAACATAACATTAGAAACAAAGATACAGAAACCAAAATGCTGGAATTATAGAGGATGCAACTCGAGACCCGGAAAACATTTATCATGATTTGCTTATAATGCCTCTATACTAGATTTTCACAGAAAATGAACTTCAAAGTGAGTATTTTAAACAAAACACTCTCATAGATATGGGAATATACTCACCTTTGCTGGCTTAAGACACATTTAAAACTGATTACCTCTTACCTCGAGTTGTGACTATCTAGGTGCTCCTAGATTCAGGTCATATTCCCAAGTGGTTGTGCAAATGTCATTCTTGAATAATGGTATAGGCACCCTTCCATTTTATAATGCTTCTTCCCCTTTGTCAGGGAGGTCCCATTCCTGTTTTTTTTTTTTATCACTCGATTTATAGCAACAGAGAATAAAGTTAACAGCCAGCAGTAGACCAATCATGAAGGTCTTTCATCTAGCACAGGATCGATCAAATGGTTAGGACAAAGCATATAATTAAAAATCTGCGAATGCTCTTCTCGACAGATAGGTACTGTGGAATAATCATAGAAGTCAACATGAATTATATAGGTCATGTACAAGGATAATTGAATAAATTGCTAACAAATGTACTGAAAATAAAAGACTTCCTTCATCAGGGATTATAAATTCAGTGAGGTTTATCCAAAACCGTGTTTCTAAACATGTAAGAATTATTCTTGCTAACATACCCAGATTTTGAAAATAATCTGAAAACAGTAGATAACCTGAGCAGCCGGAATTCAGAATGTAGGGTTACCAAGAATAGCCAGCAACTTGCGACTCTTCTCAAAGTGTCTGTCAGCCAATCTAAACCCTCATAAAGGCTTTCTTCTTTGATGGCACAGATTTTCTGGATATACCATCTTCTAATCTTCAGATCATAAAGACTAAGCTCTTGACAAACCCTCACTGGAGTCATGGCCCCATTCGTGCTCTGTTTGTTTTCGAATATCAAGACGTCATTCCACAGAGGTCGAAGCTTTTCCTGGCCACCAACATCCCACACAGTGAACTATACATTTTTTTACTTTTTTTATTGAACCCCCTTTACATTGAAACCTGTTCTGCAGAAACCACTTGCTATGATGAAGTACTCTGAAGATCTCTGCGTTTTAACCCAACTACGTGTCCTTGCATTCTCCTAAACACAAATAACTGTATCGCAATAGTGTAGGGTTCTAAAAAAAATGTAATAAGGCCTATGTGATTTTCCAAACCTGATGGGCTGGAACTAACCCATTGCATCAAGGGATCTAACTTACCATTTATGGATGACATGCCAAATTTCCATATAGACAGAGTAATTGGCCGTGAGTATCTTAAAAGCCCGAAGAATTCCTAACCGATCCTGATTTATAAAGAACTAGTTCATCTAAAGAAACCCAAGGCCTCAATTTCCGGGATGAGACCTAAAGACAAGTGGGACCAAAACAGAAGAAGGTACGAACCCCTGCACAGATTTGGAACTAACCAACAAAGAGAAGGAACGAAAAAAAAAAATGGTGAGATGAACAATCAGAAAGACAATCGATAAAAGATTAAATAAACGAATGATGGTAACGATGAACGAGATACAGTCGGGCACCATCAAAATCAGAAATCAAAACAGATGATTACAATCGACAAGGAAAATAAAACAGATAGCTGGAGATTTGTAACGTAAACAGATTATCAAAACAGCATCAGAACCCCGATGCAAACAAGAAATTGTGATAATCCAATGTAAAATTAGCTATGGATTGGGATGCAATATAAACGAAATCATAAAAACACAAAAGGAGAAAAAGAAATGAAAGATGTGTTGGAATCCACCATTCCGTTATTATCGCACATCTGTAGATCGGTTATGCTATCAGCAATTTGATATTATAGGGGTGCTTCTAAAAAAAAAAAAAGAAAAAAAAAGAAAAAAGAAAATCTAAACCATAGGATTCGTAAAAGCGGACTTAAAAAGGAAAAGATAGTAAAAAGGAAAAGATAAAAGAGGGGAATATGGGAAAAGGCAGAACTACTTACCTCGGTGGGGTCCGGATGGATGTCGAAAGAAGAAGGAAAGAAAAGACCAGGGGAAGAAGCAAGAAGGGCTCTGAGTTTTTCCTCCGTAATCGCCGATCTCCAGCTACTTGGGAATAAGAACCGGAAAAAGAATAGGAAGCAGAAGGGGGAATGAAGAAGAGGGAAGAAGGTGCGGTGGTAGGGTGAAAACGGGTGGTGAAGGAGGAAATGGGGAGGTGAAGAAGCCGGGAAGAATGGATGCTTAATGGATCCTCGATGGTATTGGATGCCGATGGAAAGGTAGGAGACGGATCGATCGAGCGAAGAAGAAGAAGCGCTCTGCCGTGGGACTCCCTTTAGAATCGAAAATACAGAGGAAAAGGGGAGCCTCTTGTGTTGCTGGAGCTGAAAAACCTTGAAGAAGATCGATGCCCACCTCCGATCCCCAAGGTGGCTTATGTAGGAAGTGAAGGCCAGCTCTAGAAGATGCTTATGTTAGAGATGAAGGGCGGATGAAGGGTGGAAGGCGATGGAAGGTGGAAATCGGGTGCATGTGAAGTTGTGGATGATGAACGCAGGAGAAGGGAAATCCCCGGACGATCGAGGGCTGGGATGGCGACGCCATTGATCCCTGGGCGATTGAGGGGAGATTGCACATGGGGGACATCTCCAGAGTCTTCTGAAGAAGGGGAAAGAAGAGGCGCCTTCGTAACCCTAAAAAACCGAATCTTCGTTTAAAAGTTTTTTTTTTTATAAAAATTTTCAAAAGCTGGTCCCTTTTAAAGATTTTTGCAAAAAACTGGTTTTTGTTAAAAAGATGGTTTTCAAAAAGAGTTTTTTTTCAAAATCCGATTTTTGTTTCTTTTCTTTTATATATTTTTTTGTTCTTTTCTTAATTTTATATATCTTTTTGATATTTTTGGAATAAAATCTTAAAATTTACGGAAAAACAAGGATTTCAACTAATTTTTTTTGTATTTTTGAGAAATATTTACAAGAGAAGGTTTTCAAGGCTATTTTTGAGGAAATTTCTTCAGAAAATGGGTTTTGACCCAAGTTTTGAGGAAATATTCGAGTTTTAAACCTCGAATCGAGAAATACAACTCGATGGATCCAAACGGATACCGGACGAAGTGTCTGAGCTTTTCAAAAGATTATTTTGGTAATTTTGAGAATTTAATTTAAAATTGGATAATGAAGCTCAGATTTGGATTTTGATAATGGATCCGGATCCGAAATTGAGTCAGATATGGAAAATGAATTTAATTTCAACCAAATTTTGAGAAACAAAAGGGAATTTAGATTTAAAACTGACTCAATTACCCAGACAATGGGGGCAAAGGGCAGAAAGGGGATATTTACAACATTTTGAAAAATTTGGGGTGTTCACAGAGACACTATAGATTCCTGAGCATCGGTCAATGCGTTCCCACTAGATATCGCATTGGCTTCCATGGACTTATACTCATCTGTCACTGTACGACATAGAGCAGGATCATGTATCTCTAGCTGATCAAATAATTCATCTGCAAGCCACGACTGATAGCTTTCTTCTTCTTTGATAACTCTATCTCCTTTGTTCAAGTTCTGAACATTGTTCTCATCAAACAACACATTTCGTGAGCTTTTAATGCGTCGAGTGTCTGGATCATAGCATCAATATCCTTTATATTCATCTGCATACCCAATAAATCTGCATCTACAAGCCTTATCCTGAAACTTGTTACGCTGAGAACTATCAATGTGAATATAACATACACATCCAAACACTCGTAATTCATTGTATTTAGGCTGGGTACCAAACAACACAAAATAAGGAGTCAAATTATCCAACAATCTCATCGGTAAGCGATTTATTACATAAACCACAGAGTGGAAAGCTTCTGTCCAAAGACTTAAAGAAATATGTGTATCATGCAACATACTTAGAGCACTTTCAACAATGTGACAATGTTTTTTTTCCGCAACCCTATTTTGTTGCGGTGTGTGTGGGCAAGATATTCTACGCCTTATCCCATTATTTTGGAGAAATTCAGTAAATTCTTTTGATAGATACTCTCCCCCTCCGTCACACTGGAATTGTTGGATGATTGTCGAGAATTGATTGACAACAAGAGCATGAAATAAACGAAAGAATTTGACCACCTTAGATTTATATTTCATAAAATAAATCTAAGTATATCTGGAATAGCTGTCAATAAATATGACATAATAACGACTATCAGACAAAGAGGGTTATGGAGCAGGTCCCCAAACATCAGAATAAACAAGTTCAAAAGGAAGAGAAACTCTTTCATTTATTGAATTAAAGGGAAGTACATGACTCTTACATAGTTGACAACTCGAACAAAGGGAACCATCAATCTTGTTATATGGACTTTGAAATAAAACCGCTTGGCACAAGTTTCTCAAGAAAAGAGTTACTACAATGACCCAAACGACGATGCCAAATATTTGGCTTATTATACGAAGACAAACTCAAACAATCCTTAGACGAATCCAATTTGAATGACTGATCAATGGACGATTTTGACCTAGCCCTTCGATCAGGTGAAGAAGTTTCTTTGAGGACATACATGTAACGACCCCAAATTATACCATTTGAAAATGCGGAATATTTTTTTTTTTCAATCAATGCGAAAACCTTCCCAGAGATCCGGTGTTTTCACAGTTCCAATTTCCCTTGGATAGCCTAAACACCACAAACAAACTTGCAACCATCATCCATAAGAACCAGAACAATTCCTTTATTTATGAATAAGAGTAAATTTCAGAGACAAGGTTTCATTCGACTGAAAATAAAACAACAACTGAAAAAGCAAGAAGAACTGAAACAAAAAAAAGAGCCACTCTGTCCCCTGCTGAAGCTGTCAAACCCAAGTATGACTCGCATCCATTCCCTGTAGCCAGTCCAACCTCACTGTTCACCATTTCTTGTGAAAAATCAACAAAGTAGGGTGTCAGAACCAAAATTCTGAGCATATCTACTTCTAAAGAAACCAGGTGAGACAAAGAACATGGATAAGATTTCATGTAATGATTTGAGTGAGTGCAGATATAAAAATTTTCAGAACTTAATTAGCCATACATGCAACCCGTTACATATGTCAGGCAGGAAGAAACAATAAGGCATGAGCATATACAAGAACTAAGTAACAAGATCTTTAAATAACAATACACCCACCATTCTATCATAATTTATAGAACAATTCAATTATGCATGATCTAGTGCATAGCAGGAAATATGCATGATCATGTGCAATGCATGATTCTCTTTTTTTTTTCTTTCATTTAAGTTCCATCTTTCCATATGCATGCCCTATTAAATGTACGCAGCTTTAAGTTCCTCTTTTTAATTATCGTTGCTCGCGGATACACCAAACAGGTATAATCTCCGAGGTCAAGTAGGTTCCCAAGGTAGCTTAACACACAATTTGTATTTTATTACTGAGTTTCAACTTAGCCCTCGACCGAATCACCTTCGGAACATTAGACCTCCACATCTAATGTCGGGGACACAAGGGACACCCCACACCCACATGTGCCACTTCCTTGGTACTATAAACAACAACTGTGTCAAACATACCACTCCCGGGTAAAGTGACAGACTCTCCATAAAACCGTGGTCAGGAGAAAGAACCTCAATATCGGGTTCAAGGGACAAAATTACAACACACGGAGTTTTTGTAATACCTTCACAGTCTCCCCAATACCGGATCTCTAAGATTCTCATACTCCAGATGAGATATCCCAGAACGTATATTACATTGTTCTTATTCATTATATTTTTATTTAGGTCAATTCTTTAAGTTTGCAACACCATATACAAAAGTAAAGTGAAAACCCGCATCCTCCCTTGCGGGGACCCTTACGGGACTCCAGCCCGTATAAACAACTAGAACAGTGTAATATTGTGCTATACCAACTTATGTGGTTTAAGTGATGCAGTTCAAAATATATATGAAAGAAACCCAACCCACGACTCTCCAGGCCGGTGATGGTTCATTTAGGCCATCGATGCATCACATAACAAAACAAAAGTAGTATTTTATTTATAACACTAGGCCAAAATGCCAAAAGCATGTGCACTCATGCAATCATAAACCCAATCATATGCATGTCATTACTCATTCATATGCATTTTCTCTATGTGTGGTACCTACATCATATACGTGTATTAACCAATGCACATTTCTTTTGAATGTGAGTGTACATGTAAAGTTTCACATATTCATCAAGCATACATGCTCAAGAAGAAAATCAGTAACCGAGTCATGCTCGCATTCATGATTGCACAACCAGTATCATGAGATGCAAAAATAACATTGACCAATTATCGGGCAGAAGTGTAAGTTTTGCCATATGCTAGGGAAGTTGGTCGGCCTTACCAATCCCAGACTCGCCAACCTCCTAGCTAGAAACATAGTCAATTCAGTCCAGGCGACTACATATCAACCAATCATACTGAAATGCCATAGATTTTTAGGAAAGAAAAGTACAGTTTGTATAATGTCAGGAGCCAGTACTACGAAAAGTAATCACATTTGAAACCACAAGGATTGACTGATCACGACCCAGGGCCTACGATTTCAGGTAGCCTTCATATGGGACTTGTGCATAACTTATGTGATAAATCTGTCTAGCAGAACTAGTGATATATATGCTACAGAGACAAAATTAATAACCTTCTGGCATGAGCAGGTAAAGCAAGCTTATCAAGCATAAAATTTGCACGGTACGTAGGGCTGACCATTTCGAACATAATTAGTCTAATGCATGTATACCAGCAAGCATTCAAGCTGTTCATATCCCTATTGCCGCATCCGCACAACACCCAGTTTTACAACAGAATTTTATCTCTATGTCACAGTAACACAACCCAAAGATAAGTGGGTTCCTAACTAGTCCATTCCCAACAAAATTTTATTAAGGCTATTCAGCAAGGGAAATCGTTTTGTTTCTAAATAGATACACAAATCTAATCTCAACCGTAGTGTCACTTCTGAAGGTGTCAAACAAAAAGGGCAAAACATGCTTGTTGCGATCCTAGATGCCGATCTACCCAATCTAGCTTCACCCAGTGTGGAACCTCCTTCAGGTATGAACATGGACTATAGACAGTCGTTTCAACGAGAGCTCACCCCTCGATGGAACATAAATTTTAGTGTAACCCCCCGTTTTTTGTATGAGAACACAACTAAAGATTCACCCCCTTGATGTAAGTCTAATTCAAGAACGTGAATCCACTCCAAGAACATGTAACCGATCCAAGAAACACGATGCCCAAATGGAGACAACGACTAGCAAACCAGGATTTTAACAAGGAGAGAAAAACCAGGTGGATTCATTAGCATACACAACATTTTCTTTTTCAACCACAAGAACAAAGAATTTGGCGAAGAAACAAGAGGGAAAAAGACTCAAGCCATGGGAGACATTCCATGGTCGGCCATTACCCACGAAACCTCAACGGCCCAACCTGTGTCTTTCCTTGTTGGAAAACAACATAGAAAAGATGCCAAGAACACAATTTCTGTATTACCCAAAAGGGTTTCCATAGACCCTCATCTCAAACAACTACGTGAGACCTATATCCACATTCGATCCCTCGCCTAAAATCGATAAAAGCATCGTACCTTTTTGATGATTTTCTGGCGATCGGATGCTGGAGACGCGAGTACGGAGCTGGCTGAAGTCGCCCCTCACTGCTGCCGTGATAGGGATGCTCGCCGTGGCCTTTAATGGCTGCTGGTTGCCGCAGTTTTCCAACGACCACCTCTTCTCCGGTGCACGCCCAATCGACAGAGCGAGAAAGGGAGAGTGAGAGAGAGAGTCGAGTGAAGAGAGACAGGAAGAAAGTGCTCGGAAGGGGTTTTTCCCCCCTTTATGGCAAGACGTTGCTCCCCTCCTATTGGAAAATTGGAAGGGTTGGTTACGCCGGGCGTAACTGCCCCCCTCCTCCCCTTTTGTTTTCTTGAACTGACCTGCAAGAATCGTGCCCTAGGCACGATTCTTGTTTCGGTTTACCTTTAACACACGCATGCGGGTCCTCCCTTTTACAAAATGAACTCGGGTCTGGGTCCGAGCCCGCGACCCGCGACGCTGGGTCCATTATTAAAATGGACCCGGGTCGCCCGTGAATGTCGGATCCTCAGTTAGATCTGGATCCAACTGTGGGTCCGACCCTATATACCAAAATTTTCTTCTTCTTCTTATCTTATAATTAATATTAATTATCTTTTTTATTTAAAATTAATGTTATACGTATAATTTAACCCCCATTTTGTGGGTTATTTACGGATTCGGGTAACGGGTCCGAACTTTGCTACTCGGGATCCAAATCCAAATTTGGATCCGGGCTGGTTATAAGAGTGGATTCGTCTAAAACTATTTACTGCTTTCTTTATTTTATTATGATTTTTATATATATATTAAAATATAGATACAGGTATATGGATCCGGAAGGTGGATCCTGGACCCATCTACGCACCATCGTAAATAGTTATCCCTCGAATTATTTAATTATTTAAAAATTATTGCACTTATATATACATATAAGATTTACGAGGTAAATTTATTCGTAAAGATCCCTTTATGGGTCCTGGATCCGAAATTTGGATCCCAGGCCCAAATCATATAGAATCACTTAAATTTTTCGGGTATTACAATACATGTTTCCTTTTCGCTCTCCCTCAATGAGTATCTTCTTCGTGAGTGGATCCTTGACACAGACAGAAGGAGTAAATTCGACGCAAGAGTGAATATCGTCCACAAGTTTAGAGACAAATAATATTTTTGACTATATTAGGAGAATGAAAAACATTGGACAATTTTAGGGAACCATCGGAAAGAGGAATATTCACATTTTCAGTGTAAGTTATTGGATGGAGAGTTCTATCTCCAGTTTTAATACTTGCTTTTCCATTATAAGGGATAGGTTTCGAAATCTTACCAATATCATCTTCACGTGGGCTGCAGCTCCAGAATCAATGTACCAAGTTCCCTCATCACCCTGTTTGAAATTCAATCCTGACAACGCTGATATTAACAGATTTTTGACGTTTTCTTCATCCCTTTGATTTTCTCCAGTTTTTCCCTTACTTCACGACCCTGTGACATTCATTTTTCCTTTGTTTTGCGGGTTGTGCCAACAATTTGCCTTAATATGTCCATTTTTGTTGCACATATAACATGTTGGGACATTTTTGAAATTTTGGTTTCCTGAAAACAAGCCTGACAGTGTGTTAGGCGTGGGCAAACAATCCGCGCCCCACTTGATTATTTCTTATCTGTCCACGTCCTCCTCGAAAGCTTCCACGTCCTCTCCCTGAATATGTTCTTGTAAACAATACTTATTGGCTTCCTGAATTATTGCCTACATCTTCTCATTTAATGGAATTTTCATATTGTAGCAATTTGGCTTGAAGGTCCTCAAAGTTAGGAAGTGAAGGAAGACACGGGAGAGACGTAACCAACATGTGATAATCTGATCCAAGCCTGTTTAGTGTTTGTTGTACTTTGTCCTTATCAGAAACCACACAACCCACCATAGCCAACTAATCTGTGATGGTCTTCACTTTGTTCATATACTCTGTAAGAGTCATGTTCTCTTTCTTTAAGAGCTGATTTCCCCTCTTTAAATGCAGAATTCTTGCCTCTGAAATTTGTGAATAGGTCTTCGCAAGTTGTTCCCACAACTCCATCGCTGAGCACTCATTTGGAATGCCTACAAGAACCTCTTGCGAAAGAGTAGAGGTAATGTAGGCTACAACTGCTTAATCTCGTTTTCTCCAAGTTGTAAAATCAAGATTTCGAATCAACCTGTTAGAAGCCTCCCCTTTATCATCCTTAACTTCCTGTACGATAAATTCTGATGGATTGTGATGACACAAAAATCATTCCATCTAAGTGTCCATAGAGATCAAGACTCTTGATAAAAGGCAGTATCTACCTCTTCCAGGTCAAATAGTTGGTATTGTTCAGTTTTTCAGAGATAAGCTGACCTAGAAAGCTAGATGGCAAGGTGGTAGAATCCATGAAAATAGAACTGGGACAATAAAAATATAGGATAATGCAACTGAACGTAGGCAGCAATCAAACGGTCTCCTTTTTTTTAGGCAACCTTTGACTGCTGCCAAACACTCAAAGAAAGAAACACAAGACTGGGTAACGTCAGGTCTGAAACAAAATCAGATCAGACTGAGACAAGGGGAAAAAGAGATCCGGAAAGAAGAACGTTAGATCTGATCCTAGTTTCAGATCTGGACAGGACAGATGCAGCAAAAGGAACAGATTTTACTTCAGGTTCCATTTAAGATTTGGATCAGCAGATGGCAGGTTTCAGATTTGATTCCAGATCTGTTAACAGAATTCACGTCTGGACAGAGTCAAACCTCAGATATTTGACAATCTGATGCAGATCAGATCAGATGTAACACAGAAAAAAGAGGAGGAAGACAAAATCAAACGACAGGCAGGGACTGATCTGGCTATCAGATCTAGGGCACGGGAAAGAAGCTCTCAAAGAAGGGAAGAGAGCAAAAGAATAGAAAGAGGAAGAGAAAAGAAGGGAGCAGAAGGATAGAAAGAGGAAGAAGCGACACACCTTTTGGAATCGATTCACTGTGCAGAAGCCACGATCAAAGATTCTGCCCGCTCCGATACCGTATTAGAAAAGTCAACCAGATTCATCAACACAGAAATCAAGGATGAGAGAAAGTGAGAGAGGAGGCAACAGCAGCAAAAGGACAACTTCTTTTCTCAGCCTATAAGTCGTGCCCTATTTCATATATTTATATAACAGTAACTGGGTTGGGTTAAATATGTTGGATCCAGACCCAAACACAAAATACAAAATAAAATGCAGAATACAACTAGAGAACCCGATCCGGTTCATTAACTAGATATACCATACAGTCTTAATAAGAGCATGCCATTATCCATGTATGCATGTGTGAGCATTGAAATGAAATGGGGATCTTCGAAACACGAGCTTAGATTAACAAGAGCAAGTGTAACGCCCCGAAATTTAACCCAAATTTTTAGGGATTTTTTTTTTCAAGTGGAAACAACTAATAATTCTCGGGTTAAGCATTTCAGAACGATACAGGAAGGTAAAAGCAAACCACACCATTTATTTCCACTTTAATAATAATAAAATCCAACATCAGAGTTTTCACATTTAGTCTCAAAACAAAAATCTCAATCTGAAAGTAAGCAGAACCGCCAGGGAACAAATGGATCAAGTCTCGGTCAGCGCCTCATCCCGTATCGCTCATAGAACTACTCTTCTCCTGAAAATAATAGAAATTATAGGAATTAGACTACCACGTCTAAGTAAGAAAACTGTAATTATTCTTGCAAGTAGATCATGTGTCAGATGTGATGTGGGTGTTGTGTAGGAATTTCAGTCTAAACATAAACACATAGGGAATTCGATGCAATAACAATAATAGACATATATCTGAATAGAAAGGTAGATGATGTAACAGTTTATACTTAAGCACAAAAAGCATTTTACTCAATTACAACAATTAAACAAGGTATTAAGCAATTAAAGCAGAACTTACACTAACATGAATAACATCTATATAAAGTCCATAATATGAAATCAATTAACTACTATGCGCACAGTTTAGGATGTGGTTTTATCATAAGCACCGAATATAAAGCATGATGAAAAAGTAAACAGTTGTCTCTTTAATGACTCCAACACAGTGATACCTAACTGTTCTAGTTAATATTTATCTTTTCTTATCCCGCGGGTACACACGGGCTAAGGCAACCATCACAGAAGAGAACGTTCGGGGGTATATTATTCAAAGTTGTTTTATTAACCCGAACATTCTAACTGTGACTGAAATCCCAAGGGAGCGGCCAGTGACCGAGAGAAACTCCCAAAGGCCAAAACCCAAAACAGAATGCATCCCTAACTTCTGCAGAAGTACATAAAACTACCACCTAGGACCAATTGGTAGTCTGGGTCCCCCAACTCCGAGGACTGGGGACCAACGAGTCACTTTAGCTCGAACAGAAAAACACGTCCCCGGAGTTTTGTACCACCTACCCTCTCCAAGGTAAGCCCGAACTGAGTGGGTTAAGCTTTTCATTTATTTTATTTCCCGAAGTACAGGGCATTTCCCCAACTTCCTTCTACTATCCTAACAGTAGAATTCCCAACCTTAATCATTTTACCAAGGTGTATAGACAGTTCCCATCCTTTGTCGTATTGATTGCATAACCTACTCAAAGCGCTCTGGTGCCTTTAAACCAATCAAGCAACAATATTTTACTTTCATTTTCATGTGGGTTCACATCATAACTTCGACGGCCTATTTAAGACCCTCAATACCCTAGCTAGACCTCCATATGTCCACAACAACCCGACCCATATGTTCGGTTATCAAAACCTCATTTATCATTCTTATTATCATTTATTTATTCCTTAATAGCAAATTGCTACAACTCCTCCGGGTATTATGAAGGGTGGCATGTAATACAAGCTCTGACAACAAGCAAAAACACAGTTGGTGTACTTTATTGAACGTGCAGTATAGTCCTAAAGATTTGGTAATATATGTATTTCTCCCAACATCCTCTCATTCGAACATTCCACAAGATATACAGCTTATTTGGCACTTGATACTTTCAGCAAGTATGTAGTGTTAGGCAATAGTACTTCAGCAAAAGTACAATTTGACAAGCCTATGAACATTGGAAAATAAACATCTTAATGGCCATTTGAATCTTCTAGATGATGTACACATAAAGAATCATTGGAACCCTGTGAAGGAATATGCAGTTGACCCATATAAATTAGGCAGTTTAATATGCAGCTAAACATCATTTTAAATTGCTAGTTACTATGGAGTGAACACCAAATTTACATGCCGCCTAATATACAACTAATCATCTATTTAAATTTACAAGTTACTATGCAGTTTAATATGCAACTATCTAAGCATTTAACATAAAGTGAATACGAAATTAAATACTAGATTGAATCTCAACCTAACATGCAACTAAATCGACATGGAGCAACAGTTTAATATGTTGTTTCATATGAAACGAATATGATCATATAATGCAGCTAACTAGGCATCTAGCAGTTGATTAATCATGCAGCTTCATATAACATGGGAGACCATTATAACAGACAGCTGATTAGTCTTTGCACCCTCTGGAATACATACAACCAACCTTGATTAATTAGGTAACAATCGTTATCACTAAACAGATACAAGACTCAATTATTGGCAGCACCTTGGTTTATCATAAGTAATTCAACTAAAAACATAGGAGTTAAACATGCATTCACATTGATTAAGCCTATGCAAAACAAAAGTCCAGACCTTTACAACCCTCAAGCATGGCCATATGTGCACAGACTCTGTGTCAGTCTACTATAACACCTCAACTCTGTTACAGCAAATTTTCCAAAACATAAAACACCACAGCGCAGGAGCTTAATATGCGACTAACCACCACTTCAATACACAAGGTACACAATCTACCGTTTTAGTTCTTTAGTGGGCACCCAGTCCCTACAACCCAAAACCGCAGGTAAATCATAGATCATCCTCTCACGAGTTAGATCAGCCTCTCACGAGTTAGGTAAAAACAATTTCATAATCAGTCCAAAAGATTTGCACAAAATAAATACTAAATTCAAGAGAATATAGTCCCAGCCAAGTCATGCAGTCCCAAAGATTATATACAATGCTAAGTCATAACATTTACATGAATGTATATATATATTTACAGATATATATATATATATATATATATACATAAACCAAAAAAAATTCAGATGAACGTGTATACAACTCAATCACAAATTTCATTAGGTCTAATTAAATCATGAAATCCCAAAGAGACATACACAGGGATTAGATCATGATTCAAAAAGAAAAGAAAGGAAGCATCCGAAACCCCAAATTGTTGATTTGGAGTTTCCGGTTTGGGGTTGACAGACAACCCCCAACAGGAGATTTTTCCCCATTTACAACTCGACAGTCTGGGTTTCGGACAACCCACATCCCACCCGATCTATGCTCGACCTGAACAAAAATTTTACAGGAACCCTACCATTTTCCCGGTGAGGTTGTTGCGGCAGCTACGAGAGGGGTCGGTCGGCCTGGACAGCACCACCACCGGCGAGGTTGGCTCCCCACTGCAAGGCCTCGAGCTGCGGCTTGGGATTGGAGGTTGATTCGAAGTTTAGAGAGGTAGAAGAGAGTGAGAGAGAGAATAGAACAGAGAGAGAGAGAGAGAGAGAGAGAGAGAGAGAGAGAGAGAGAGAGAGAGAGGTTCTGGGTCCCCTCTTTGTAGGAGGGTGGCCTCCCGAAAAGGAAGGGCTCCTCCTCCCGGCGGCTGCGGTGTGCTCTCCTTCCCCTCGCTCACGCTCTCAGCGTGTTAGGGTTCAAAAGAACCCTAACGTGAGATTTATCGGGGAAGAGGGTTTCTCCCTCATAGCTTTATCGGGCAACCCATATCGGGTTGCCCCCCCCCCCCCCCCTTTTTCGTTTTACAAAATGTGGGCCGGGTCCGAGTCCGAACTGCGACCCGCACCCGGGATCCAACATGTTGGATTCGGGTCTCATTAAAGATGTGGACCCATAGTTGGGTCCAAACCTCAACTAATGATATATATATATATTATCTATTTTTCTCATTTACGTATATATATGGATATTTAATAGGTTTATATATATATAAGTGGTATTTACTTAAGTATGGGTTCTGGATCCGGAACTTGGATCCGTGCCCAAATCAGCCTGTATTCCGCATACAACATTAAAAATTTTAATGGAAAAATGTCGGTTATTACAGCAAGTGTCAAGAATGACACTAAAGCATAACCCTTAAAAAGGGTATAACTGGAAACAAAATAAAAATAAAAATGTATTCTTTATTGATATGAAAAACCAATTGCTTAAGAAGCATTGGAGTAAAATACAAGAGGGGCTGCACCCCTTTATATACACAGCTGAAAGAGGACTCAATAGAGCTGTTGGACTGTGTCGGTCCAACAGCTCTATTGCTAGTCAAGTCTGGACATGACTTGACTAGCAACAGTCATTCTAGTTCAAACTGAACTAGATGACATAAAGACAAAAAATAAAAATAAAGGAAAAAAATTACAGAAATGAAAGAAATGAAAAATGTATTTATATAATAATATAATAATATAATATTATTATATATACATATATGTACAATTTTACATTTTAACAAGCATGCCATCATATGTGGATCCATGTGTGAGCATGATGGCCTGATCATATGCATCTATGTCCAATGTGGATGGACATGGATGCATGTGTGCACATGTCATCATCCATGTCAGGTGAAAGAGAGATTCACATGTGCATGTGTGTGTGTGTGTGTGTGTGTGTGATAGAGAGAGTCTGAGCCATGTAACATTTAGGAAAATAAATCTTTCTTAAATGCTCAGTTTCCCTTTTAATGGGAATTTAGAAAGCATGCAGCTACAATTTAAGTAAGTTGCATGTATATTTAAGATGTATCACAACCGTTGGATCTCAAAAGATCCAATGGCTATTAAAAGGGAGTAGGTGCCCTCGGAGCACTGTATCATTACTAATATATATATATATATATATATTAACTAGAATATGAGAACTAGAAATATGTGCATTTCCAACACATTTTTTTGCAAATCTAACCATGTGGATGTAACGACCCCAACTCATGCCCCTTGAAAAAGCGGATTTTTTTTTAAACAAGTTGCGAAAATATTCCCAGAGATCCGGGGCTTTTACAGTTTTACTTACAACTGGATAACCACACACCACAATAGAGCTTACACTTATCATCCATACCAAACAAAACCATTATTTATTTATTGAAATACTGCTAAATATGTCTAGAGACACTTGCATAAATGAATTATTCAGAGTGCAATAACAACTAAATAAATAAAAAATAATACAAAAGTAGAGCCATGATGTCTATCTGTGATCTATTTAGCAAGTGTGTGACACCCGTGACTTTACCAGACGTCAATAGCTTCATTGATTTTCTGCTCCTGCGAAAAACCATAAAAAGAGAGGGTAAAAAATCTGAAGAATTCTACGTACAGATCCCTCTAATGAAAATAAATGAGCATAAAAAACACATGTACAACTTTATGCAATTTTTCAGAGGAATGCAATTATGACAATTACCTAATCCAATTTAAGCATTCATACAATATCTAGTAGGTATACAAGAACCTTAATCAACATGTATTTCAGTTTAAGTAGCAAGGTATTCCACATGCATTAAAATTTAACTATCACCCATCCAACAACATATGACATTTAAAAGAAGAAGTAAATATTGCATGTTCTAATGCATAGCAGGGTTATGCATGATTTATGTGCAATGTATGAACACCTTATTGTCTTTCATTTAAGTTTCCTTTTTCATATGCATGCCTATTAAATGCATACAATTTAAGTTTTTCTTTTTAATTACCATCGCCCGCGGATACACCAAACGGATAAAATCCTCGAGGTCAAGTTAGGTTTTTAGGGTGACTTAACACACAATTTGTATTTTATTTCTGGGTTTCAACTTAGCCCTCGACCGAATCACCTTCAGAACATTAGACCTCCACATCTAATGTCGGGGACACAAGGGACACCCCACGCCCACACGTGCCACTTTCTTGGTACCATAAGCAACAACTGTGTCAAAACACACCACCCTCGGGTAAAGTGACGGACTCTACCTAAAACCGTGACCAGGAGAATGAACCTCAATATCAGGTTCAGGGGACCAAATTTAAGCATACAGAGTTTTTGTATCCTCACAGTCTCCCCAAGACCGGATCTCTAAAATCTCCATTCTCCAGGTGGAAGATCCCAGAACATATGTTACACTGTTCTTATTTCTTATATTTTTTATTAAAGTCAATTATTTAAGTTTGCAACACTATATACAAAAGTAAAGTGAAAACTTGCATCCTCCCTTGCGGGGACCCTTACGGGACTCCAGCCCGTGAAGACAACAGGAACAGTGTAGTAGTGTGTCATACCAACTCTTGTGGTTTAAGTGATGCAATTAACATATAAGAAAAACAACCAATTCCACGGCTGTCCGAGCCGATGATGATCCATTAGGCAATCGATGCATCACACAACAAAACCAAAGTGATGTGTTATATAACATCAAACTATTGTGCCAAATGTACGTGAACCCATACAAAACAAAGTCAATCATAAGCATGTAATTTCTCACCTCACATGCATTTTTGTCATGTGTATTTCCTACATCCCTACACACGTATCTATGTCAAGGCATACTCCCTGTGGGTGTGTGTGCACGTGAACAAAATTGTTTATTTTGCATGTCCATGGTAAGTGAAACCTCAATCATTTAGCATCTGCATACTTTTCTTAAAGATGTGTATTCATATCAATACATAGATACATTAAGTAAATACGCAACAGTCAATGCGATGTTTTCTTTTCAATGAAATGATTTCTCTTCGATGTACACATTTGATGCATACCCATACTCAATATTCAGACGTAATGTAAATGCATAATTTGAGCTAATGCGTGGATTCACCATCAACAGGTAGACACTCAGCAATTATACATATGCCCTAAAATCCCCAGATTTCGGATTTCACACCTGCTCCCAGTTTATGTAGTCAACACTACATTTGAACATTGAATCATACAAACTTATTTAGTCATAGGCATTTGAAAATTTCGTTCCAGCATGCACATAGCTGAAACCCTACCATTCGTCAAAGTCCAGAAGTATACAGATACAACACCTGCTACAAGACATATTTATTTATTTATATATAGTTTTTTTTTATCATATCCTTTTTTTTTCCATTTCGGCCATATGGGTAGAATGACTCGGATTTTCCATGCAAGAGGTTCATTTCCGAAGCCTTTAATATAGAATATAGCAACGGACATGATTATGGGAAGATCAACAAATGCAAATCCAAATCAGGAATTTATTGCGGTAGGCAGACATGCTGTTTAGGATGTTTAGTGCTTGGAACATCTCTTCACCTTCTGTCCGGTTTAACTCAATTCTACTTAGCATGTTTCTATGCTATCACAATTGACATGTGTTAACCCACAATTTGGAACACATGATAGTTTGAGTATTAAAAATTTAGAATATGCGCTAATGTAGGCATGGGGATATACTCAGAACAAGAAATTATCTGAACAATATAAGGTTAACATGGAAAATAGTCAGAACCTGCTATAATCCGTATATTAAATCGATAGCACCTAAATATACTCAGACATCGGTTAAGCAATTGCATGTTCAAGGGAAATACACGGCCTTTATACATGTTTACTAAGAATATAAAAAAAAACTCAACAGATTACAACACTAAAAATTTCTTTCTTTTTCACGATAGCCGAACTAGGAACCCCTTTAGCAGACATCGACTCACTTAGCGAATGTCGACAATACCCTTATGAAATTAACCCCCCCCCCCCCTCTTTTTTTTCATCCTGGCAGTAAGAATCCCCAAATCGGTCGATTTGGGGTTTCCGACAACCTTCATATCCTCCTTTAAGCATAAAACTGAAAACCAGGTTCCCCTTTTTTTTGTTTGGGCATGACCCAGCCAGAGCTTGTCGTGAAATCGATCCACCATGATCTCCATCATTTTCTCGGAGGTTCCATCCAAAGAAAAACAACACAAAATCGAACCTAGGTTCGATTTCTCATTCATTTTCACAAGAGGGGACCCGTACCTCTGTCTGGCGCTAGGTGGCTGCTGCAACTATGCGAGGTTGATCCCGCCGACCCCGATTGCTCACCGTGAGGAACGCGGGCACGAACAGGCCCTCCTACCTTCTGATCGCCGAAGATGAGACCGGCGGCAACTTTCTTGCCAACGTTTTTTTTTCTGTTACACAGGGCGCGGCCCGGGTCCGAACCCGAGACCCGGTAACCGACCTCGAGTTTGGTCCGTGTCTTACCCCTTTTATATGGATCCACAAGTTGGATCCAGATGGATCCAACTGTGGATCCTCGTATAAAGTTTATATATATTTATTTGTTTTAAATATTTATTATTAATATTATTATTATTATTTTTAGTATAAACATTGATATCATTTATACATAAATACCCCTTATGGGTCCTAGATCCGAAATGTGGATCTCAGGCCCAATTTGCATATTTCGAAATATTTTGTAATATAAACAAAAATTAATAGCGAAAAATTACGGTTTTTACTGTGGATGTGCTTGGCATGGTGAATTTGCTAGGAATTAACCATTGGATCATGTATTTTAGATGAAAAAAATGTGATTTTTGAATGTTTGAATATTTATGAAGATTATGAGCCATTGATTTTAAAACCTTAAAAAAATCATGTTTATGCATCAAAATCGGATGATTCAAGAGTGGTTTCTTATAAATCCCAGCATGTAGATCACATCCCTACAATTAGATTCAAGAGAAAAGGACCAAAGTCCATGAAAATAGCGGTTCACAATTAGTTCTCATATTGTAGTGATTCTATATATATGAAATGATGCTTTATGCACCTTAAAATGGACAAAGATGGCCCCTCATGTTTGGCCAGATATTAGTTGCTTACAAAAGAAGAAACGAGTCTGGTATAAGCTGTCATGGGCACGGAACTCGAGACACAACCGAAAGACAAACAAAAAGGAACTAAAGCACAAACATAAAGAAATAAAATGAATAATTTTTATTAATAACAAAATAAACAAAAATTATGAACCTTACTACAAAACACTCAAACACACACCATATCTACGTCCATCCTCTCTCACCTATACAACAAAGGATGAGTAATATATATAGGAAGACATAACAAATAGTTTGACTAACTAATCATTAGAGCTAGTCCTAACAGTTAGTTTGACTAGTTAGATTAGCTGTTAGAGCAAATTCCAACAACTAGTTTGGCTATTCAAACTAACCATTAAAGCAAATCCTGACGGCTAGTTAGCCGTTACAAGCGCCACGGCTAGTTGGCCATTCAAAAAATAACAAAAAAGAAGAAAAAATATTTAGTCATTTTAATAATGACCAAAAAACCTAATCTAACCTAAAGTATACTTACTAGTCTAATAGGTGTACATAGAATATACGTATCCTAAAAAACATAAAAGGTATACCTAAAGTATACCTTGAATACAACTCAAATTAAATATACAAGAATACACATCAAAAGAAAGAAAGAAACAAAGAAAATACCTAAAATACACTTAGGTATACTTTGGTATATACATGACATACAACAAATAGAGAAATGCTACGCATATCTAAACACCCCCCCTCAAACTTGCAGTGGATCATCAAAGGTTTGTCAGAACAGGATAAGAATGGGTCTCCAATTGTCTCAATAAATGATCTCCAAGATGAAAACTTCAAGCTTTACAACCTCTTCAAAGGAAAAACTTCAATCATCATTAGAGTTTCAAGCACTCTAATCTTCAAATCTCCATGAAGCTTTAACTCAATCCACAACTTCTCTAAGTTCATGAACTGAGAAAACAATTACAAATATATATATATATATATATATATATATATATATATATATATATATCCACGACTTCTCTTAGTTCATGAACTGAGAAAACAATTACAATATATATATATATATATATATATATATATTAAAAACAAAATAAATAGTTATGATATTAGAATTAGATATATATATATACATATGGAGGGATGATGGTCAAGAATACTAAAAACACATGAAAATACAACATATAAAAAATACAACAATCATTTATACAATTCACTAGAAAAAACTATTTAGAAATATTTCAAAAACATTTACAATAATCATTGAAACAAGAGGTCATAGCCATAATTTAAACCATGAATATTAAAACAAAAGACACTAGAAAACTTGATTCAAAATATTTCAAAAGTAATTAAGAGATACAATAATCTATCAAACAAGAACCACAAAATATTAAGATAACTTTGAAACCATTTCTCAAAAACCCAATAAGTCAAATATTTATATTCACTAAATCAACATATCTCCAAAGTGGGTAACAAAATATCAAATTCCTAGTGACTAAAATAATGATACATCATCATAAACCATCAAGAGGCAATCATGCTCAAACATTTCAATTGCTTAGGTAGACATATCAATACGAAGATATAAATCATCAATAATTCTAAACTACTAAATCATATTGTCAATAAGTAACAATCATATGAGAGTAAGACTAGAAATGCAAATTCTCATAGGATCATAATAATCTAAATTTCAATAGCAATAGCCATAGCAATATCAATATGAAATATTCAATATATATCAATCTATGCGAACAAAGCATACTACAATGCATAATGCATGCTAATGGAGTCTTGAAAAAATAACCATTTCCCATAAGAAGGCAAAAGTGCAGCAGAAAAGATTAGAAAATACATGAAAAGATTTTATTGATCCCACATACAACAAATTTTAATATCAGAAGAGACAAGTTTTTCACAAATTGCAGCTTGGTTTTATAAAAACAAGAGTTTGATCACCACAAGCAATCACCTACCTAACCTCTGACTTAACAACCATAAAATCTGAGTGTATTAACACAGGACAAACGATAAAAAAACAAATGTCAGCAATAACCATACCAGTGACCATACACCAACAACACTCTCTATCTAAACTGACAATAAACACCAGCTACAACTACAAGGGGTGCACACACCTCACCTCCCAAATCGTTGTAAAGATGTGAACAACGCCATCAACTACAACGGGTGCACATAACTTACTACACACATGGTTATATAACTGATAAAACGAGATCCCTTGTCCAAAGAAAAAATCACTCAAATAAGAGGGGAGAGTGAAAAACAAGATATTAAAATATTGTATTGAAAACAAACTAATATCAACAAGAAGATAAACAAGATGATTTGAAATTGGCAAGAGGAATAAATTTTGTAATGTGAGATTAATTCATAGGAACCAATATGGTCACAAATAAATAATAGTTTAGTCATCACAGATATGATCAATATAAGCATCCAACATAATAACAAGGGCCAAATAAACAAATGAGTGATACAACACACTCACAGAACCAGAGATCAAATAACTTTTAGAGCCAAACCGAGTGCCAACATTACACTCATAAACTGACAATCTAAATTGACAAAATAACGAGGTGCACACAACTCACCCCAACAATCCAACATCTTTGGCTCCATAACAATGAGGTGCACACAACCATCTCAAAAAGTCAAAAGAAATAGATGATGCATAAAAAAAGATGTTGTTATGGACTAAATCAAAGCCAAAGAAAGACAACAAGATAACCTTGAAAAATACTTTCCAAAAGAAGGTTATAAACAAGAGCCAATCAAATAAAATCTAACAAGGTTTGAAACCTCTAAAGAATTAAGGTGCAATCATATGCAAAACAAGATAAAATCATATCACTAAAATCCTCTTGAGAAGCCACAAATAAGTCATACAAAAGTCTCATAATTATATGTAACAAATTTTCATAAGACATAGAACCTTGTAAGGAAGGCAAATGAAAGGCAATGCATGAGGAAAATACTCAACAGTGGAATAATCACAATGCCACTAAGGCTAAAACACACAAGCCACACAAGGACAATATAAGCACTCAAGGCCACTAAGGGCACAAACAAGGTCATTAATGCAAAAAAACACATACTTAAAACATTAATTTTAATGAAATAGAAGGTGGGCACACACAAAGCCACTAAGGGCATAAACACAAGCCAATTAGACAAGAGACCACACACAAATTAAAAAGTATAAATTTTATTAATCTCACAAAATGCACAAAATCTGCATGAAGAAAATCATATTATAATATCCAAAGAACACATGCATCACAATCTATGTCACATGGGTGCGGGTGCGGGGGTGCGGCACTTTCAAAAACCTTGGGTGCGGGGGTGCGGCACCGGGTGTGGTCAACGCACCCAGGGTCGGGTTGACCGCACCTGCGTCGAGTCGCGTCGATGCAGGTGCGACACCCTGCTAGCCGAATCCCTGTGACTTAAATCACAATATGATCGTGTAGATATAGTGCATGTTAAGATATCTGCAAAAGTGCCTAATACACTCAATACATGTAACGACCCCAACTCCTACCTTTGAAAAATGCGGAATATATATATATATATATATATATATATATATATATATATATATATATATATATATATATTTTTTTTTTTTTTTTGAAAGAAGAGTCGCGGAAAACTTCCCAGAGACCTGGGTTCCTACAGTTCCAATTTCAGTTGGATAACCACACACCACAAAGCAACTTACATTTATCAATCATAACCAATCCACTGAATTCTTTTATTAATGAATCAATAAGAGTAATATGTTCCATGTCAAAAGTGAAATATCAAATTGCAGGAAATCAGAAGAACTAAAAGAAAATAACAGTAGAACCACTCTGTCCGTAAGTGAAGCCGTCTGAAACAAATGTGACCCTCGTATCCCTCAGAAGCTAGTCGACTTCACTGATCACCTGTGCCTGGGAAAAACCAATAAAATAAGAGGGTCAGAAATCCGAAGAATTCTGCGTACAGGTTTCCCTAATGAATCAGATAAGAAAAAGAGCATAAATAAGATCCATGTAATATTTTGAGGAATACGATTATACTCAATTCCTAAGTCAATTAACCATTCATGCATAATTAAACATTTAACAGGAGGGAACACGAAATATGTAACATTGATCACAACTTTATCAATAAGGCAATTAAATGCAAAAGAGTTCAACATCATACAATGATCAAAATAAACGACCAAGGGAACAGGTAAACATGCATGAACTAATGCATAGCAAGAATATGCATGATTTATGTGCAATGCATGAACCATTTATTATTTTCCATTTAAGTTTTCCTCTTTCCATATGCATGTCCTATTAAATGCACACAATCCTTAAGTTCCTCTCTTTAATTTATCATTGCCCGCGGATACACCAAACGGGTACAATCCCCGAGGTCAAGTAGGGTTCTCGGGGTAGCTTCACACACAATTTGTATTTTATTATCGGGTTCCAAACTTGACCCTCGACCGATATCAGGAAACAACACCATCCATCAGAACCTTGGAAAACAACATCCAAAGTCGGGGACAACATGGAAAACAGCATCCACTGGCGCCACTTTCTTGGTATACCAAAACAAACTCACAGCTGTGACTAACACACCACTTCCGGGTAAAGTGGCGGACTCTCCCTAAAACCGTGGCCAGGAGAAGAACCTCAATATCGGGTTCAGGGGCAACAAAATGCACACGGAGTTTTTGTATCCTCACGGTTTCCCCTAAACCGCAATATCCAAGATTCGCACGCTAAAGGAGAGACATCAAGGAGAAAGTGAATTACACTGTTCTTTATTTTCTTTTATCTGGTTATTAATTCATTTCTTTTACATTTGCAAATTTACATGCAGAATTAATAACATAAGCTTGCACATCAGCATGCTAAGCTTTTCACGAGACCACCGCCCACGACAACATAGAACAGTGTGGTAAAACAACAAATCTCACATTTGATTTGTTGCAATGCATCAAAATAACTAAATCAGAGAACGACTGGTTCTCGAGGCTCACCCAGCCCCTGATGATCCCATTGACCATCAATGCATTCATAAGCAAAATCATCAATCGCATGCTTCTATGCATTATTTTTCACATGCTTTTCAGTGCACTTTCGTGTTTTTGCAAATTTTTGTGCATAAACACTAAATTTATAAACATATGCATGAGTTCGCACATATCCAAGTTAAAGATGCATGCTTCCAATAAATGCTTTCATTCCATACACATGCTCATATCCCATGTATGATTTTATTTAGCCTATGCATTCATGTCAATGCATGCTTTAACATACATGTTCATGTCACATACACACTTTGATGAAATTACACATTTTAATCAGCATGTGAATCCTTCAAGTGGTGGTGTACGTGTCAATACATCAAGTTAGTGTACGATATGCATAAGATGTAACTTTGCAGCAAATACTTTGATTTTAGCTAAATGTGTGAAATGCAGGAAAACAAAACACATCATGCTCTTACACACATAGGTCTGAATATCAGGTAAGCATAAATATGAAAACTTCAAGAAGAACTGAACCTTACACAAGCTAATTTAACTCAGCCTAAAATATTTAGTTTAAGTCTTGGAAAACAGCCTGTACGATAACAACTGAAAACATTTACATGTTTAGCTAAATTATGATAACACCTATAACGTTTGTGTCATGGGTGTATGCCTAACAATCTTTGCACGTCCATATGCCTCTTAATTACCTTGTAAATAGATATGACAGGATGCATGACATTAATCAATTATGCTACCAAGAAATTTAACAATCACGAAGCACATGACCACTTACACATGAGTATAAAAATAAAAACAAAAACAATATAACCATGCAAAGCTGGACTAACACAGGTATAATGTAGTCTTATTTGAGAAGCAATGACCCAACCAATGCACTTGGATGAGGCTCCACAGCCACCAGGCTGGGCCTGGCAGGCCAGCCGAATTCGGCTGGGCTGTCAGCCAGCCCACATAAAAGAACAATAGATTGTCCTAACTGATCACCATATTGCTATTTGATAGATAAAAGAATAATAGATTGAGGAAATATTCCCCATACCTAGAAAAATGCTAGGAAAAGGGTGTACAGTGCACTAGTTGAAGTAGAAGGCAATGTGCAGCTTTAACCATCTTTTCAAACCCAAATTCTCTCATAGAGAAGCAACCAAAGTAAGAAAGCTTGCATTTTGTTTTCTTTAACAATACATGTATGTCAAATAATGGATCAGGACCATAACATACCATACTGTAGTTCATGTTATTTGTATCTTAAATATAATCATCAAGATGATTATGAATTGCAAATGACTTGAGAATGATGGATCTGTATATCATCCTTTTACAGAGACAAGCAAACTATCACAGGCATTTCCCCCAAGGAGATATTCCAACTCTTACACCTCTGTAAACTTTCAGCTCCAAAAATGGAAAATGGACATGTTTTATGTTTTTGATTTGGTTTCCACAAGAACACAAATGACCAACTTTCAGATTAGCAAGAATACAAACATTCAAGAATATGGTTTAAACAGCCAAACCAATAAAATAGACCTCCTTGAAATAGAGAAAAATCTAAAGAAAGTTGATGACAAACCAACTGATCCAATTATGCCAACTTAAAAGCAAGATAGCACCCATGATAGTAACCCAATATGCTGCGGACAAGTTTCCAAAACCAATAGACATATCAAAACCCTCCACCCCAGCAAACCAAAATCAGGAAAAGTTTCCCAATCACAAATCATGAAAGGCTTCCCAACATAATAGAAATCTCACAAATATGTCGATTTGGGGTTTCCGGCGCCTCAACCCCAAAATCTGCCTCTCTTTCCAATGATTCCCCTAAAATATTCCATGGAAAGCAAATCTGCACCCTCTTTCTCACTCGAAATCAAGAGGAAAACCCGTACCTATTTAAGAAATTTTCCTGCGATTTCCGGCGATCGGAGGCACGTATGCACAGTCGGCTGGGGCCGCTCCTTGCTGCTGCCGTGACGTGGAGATCGCTGGAGGTCGGCAATGGTGGACGTGGGCTGCCGCAGCTCGCCGGCGACCTCCTCTCACCCAACTAGACAGAGAGAGCGATAGAGGGAGAGAGAGATCGAGGGAGAGAGATGAGGGAAGGGAGAAACGAGGGAGATGAGGGAAGAGGGTGAGACCCCCTCTTCCACCTCCTATTTATCGCCGAACCCCCCCTTCTTGCCGAGATGGGTGGGGTTTCGGTTACGCCTGCGTAACCCCCACCTCTTGCCCCTTTCTTGATTTGTTGAAGACCTAACGGGCAACCCTTATCGGGTTGCCCCTTTCTTTAAAAAGGGTTACACAGGGGGTGCGGCTCGGGTCCGGACCCGAGGCCCGTAACCCGACCCCCAACCATATGGATCCATCAGTTGGATCCGAATGGATCCAACTGTGGATCCTCGGATAATTAAATAAGTAAAAAATTTAAATTTTATTCATATATTATGTTATTAGTTTTATTATGAATATGGATATAAAGACCATTTTATGGATCTTAGATCCATATGTTGGATCCAAACACGGATCCAACCTTAAATACTCGTTTTTTTCTTTTTTTTTTTCTTTTCTTTTATACTATTAATTATTTATTTAACTATTATAAGTATAGTTTTAATACCCCATTGTGGGTTATTTACACGTTCTTTTATGGATCCGGTAACGGATCCGAGGCCCAAATTTAGAAAAATACCCGTTATTTTCAAATAAATTTAAATAAATAAATTACAAAATTTGAGGTTATTACAATACAAGAGTATGTATTACAAATCCAACCATGATAATAGTATGATTTTCATAAGGAAACATGTCATGCATGAGAAAAAACTTTGCTTAATATTAAAATCGTATGCTATAACTAAGTACTATAAAGTGCTCATGCATGAAAATATTAATATGCATATTCAAAACTTAAAAAAACTCATAACCTCATACATTATCATATAAGGCCACTAAAGATGCCGCACACAAAAGATAATTTAAGAGTATGCATGCATTCAAATTTCAAATACCAACAAGTACTCATGCTCTCAGAGACTAAATCACTCAAGTACATATTAAATATAGTTAATTCAAAACGTAAGAATCAAACTAGATCTCATATAAACACACATGCATATCACGAAAACATTTCAAAAAAATAAATACATATTGTAAATTACATCAAAATATATAATAAGACTTTAAATCAAACTCAATAAGAATGCAATGAAATCCAAGGACAATGCTCAAATAAGTTTAAAAAAGAAACATTTAAAACCTTTTTTTGTAAGAATAACATCCAAGAAGACATACCAAACAATTTCAAAGAGTTCGAACATTTTCTTATTAACAAGCATAAAACAAGAAAGTTCCAAAAAATCTTAAAAATTGATGAACAATTTTAATAAATTTTCAAATATATGATAAATAAGTGCTTTCTCATGCATAAGACATGAGATAGACAACACAAGCAAAAATAATTATATCTATATAAAAATTAGCATACATACCGGATCAAGATCTCCCTTTAATCTAAGCTATACATCGGTCACGAGTCCTTCACGAAGCACGGATTCAAACCAAAGAATCTCAAGATCCCAAGAGGTAAGATACCAAGAAAGTTTTTTTGGCTCTAATACATTGTCACGAAGTGGCACAAAACCCGAGTCACAACCGAAAGACAAAAAAAGGAACTAAAGCACAAACATAATTGATTTAACAAAAAAAACATATTTATACATTCACAAGAACACTAAGGAATAAAATAAATATTTTTTATTAATAACAAAATAGACAACAATCACAAATGAAACTCATTACAAAACACTCAAACACACACCATTATGTACATCCATCCTCTCTCACCTATACATCATAAGGATGAGTAATATATAAAAGAAGGTATAACGACTAGTTTGAGTAGTCAAACTGGCCGTTAGAGATAGTCCTAATGGCTAGTTTGAGTAGTCAAACTAGTTGTTACTTGTTAGAGTAAATCTCAACATCTAGTTTGACTATTCAAACTTGCCATTAAAGCAAATCCTAACGGCTAGTTTGACTAGTCAAATTAGCTGTTACAAGCCCCAATGGCTAGTTGGTCATTAAAAAAATGACCAAAAAAAAAAACAAAAACCAAAATAAAATATTTAGTCAATTTAATAATAACAAAAAAACCTAATCTAACCTAAAGTATACCATAAGTATACTTACTAATCTAATAGGTATACATAGAGTATTCCTATACTAAAAAACATAAAAGGTATACCTTGAATACAACTCAAATTAAATGTACAAGAATACACATCATAAGAAAAAAAAAACAAACCTAAAGTACACTTAAGTGTACTTTGGTGTATACAAGACAAATACAACATAGAGAAATGCTACATATATTTTAACATGGGCCAGGTTTGGATCCAAAAATGGTCAGACTGTACCCATGGCCGTGTAGTTCCCTGTTGACATGGGTATGGAAGGCTCCCATAATCTCCCATGTTACATAGAATTGATTCACATGCCAAAATAAATGTCTGAAAAACCTTGCTTAAATGAATTCTCCCATAAGAGAGATAGAAGTCCCTTCCTGAGGTGCTTCATTAGCAGCTTAGCACTTATGTTGTAATCAGATATCAGCAAGCATGTTGATTAAGGTCCTCAAAGTCTGAACCTGTTTTCAGATTTTTACTGGCTTTATTTGTTGAAGTCTTTTGGCAGAATTTTGTTGATTAAGGATTTGACTCTTACTCCTAATGGCTCTTCTATTATCTATTACAATAAGATTTCATTTATGTTGACAGAGAACAGTATTTGGTTGCATTAAGAAAGTCTCTTTATCTTAATTATTACAAAGAACACTGCTATTGTGAGAGATAATGGCTTACATTTTGATGAGAATGTTCCGGATTCTCACATCCACTTCAGGCTACTTTCCTGTTACTTCACATCTAATTTACTTCTGTTTTGTTGTTTAGGCTACCATTTCCAAATCCTGTTATCAAATAAAGTTTTGGATCATTCTTTTTCACGAATCACTTACACTATCAACTACTATATTTCGATATTCATTTGAAATGATATTGCGTCTATTTTCTCATTGGTCATTTAAGTGTATAACTTGGCCAAAATGATCACACGTTTTTGAAAACTTGATGTTCTCGTAAATTTTATTAATATTTATTGTGAAGAGAAATTAGAATTCTCTGGGTATCTAGTCTATGTCTCAAGTAAACAGTTTTTACTTTTGTTTCCTTTCAGACAGAGAAAGTGGAGCTGGAGGCTACTGTAGTTGGTGAAACTAAGGACAGGGACATGGGAATTGTAAATGGGAGATTTAGTGGTAAGTTTTAAGGATGCGTCATCAGTATCTATGGTTGCTGTTTAACATCATGTGACTTTTGTGCAGTCTTTTTCATTATTGGTGCTTATCTATTCATTTGCATCTTTTACAATTGTCAACCAGTTCATACAATATCTTGTTCATTCAAGTTTCCTCATCTTAATGTGTGAAAATGGCAAAGCATTCTGATCATTAGATATATTTAATGTTGCTGCATAACTTTGATGTAAATTATTTTCATCATTGTACCAGTCACTTTCATAATCAATTTAAACTGTGGATTTTAGCTCCCATTATCTCTTTTCTTTTCTTTTCTTCATTTATGCAGATTTTTATTCAATTCTGTCAGAGGGAACTGGTACGGATTCTGAAGCAGATAATGAAAGCCAAGATGGTCCAGATGGAGAAACTGATGAAGATGATGGAGCATTTTTTGATACAAAAGAATTTTGGGCATCAGAGTCTTTAAGATGTTCATCGACTCTCTGTGGAGAGTATAAAACCCTTTTAGATTTCAGGTATCCAGGCTTCCCAAATGATGCTGTTGTAAGAATAAGAACTGTAAAATTCCCCTATGTTAGAAGGAGGACCAAATTGCCTGAGCCAAAAGAAAAAGAAAAGCCTGTTGGCCTATGGTCAATTATCAAAGAAAACATTGGGAAAGATCTTTCTGGAGTTTGTCTTCCTGTCTATTTTAACGAACCGCTTTCTTCCTTGCAAAAGTGTTTTGAGGATTTGGAGTATTCTTACTTGGTTGATCAGGCATCAGAATGGGGCAAACAGGTTTGACATTCATTACCTTTTAAATTTCTGACATGTTGATTGATACATGGTGAAATTATTTTTTCTAGTCATAAAAAAATCCAGATACTTCGTAAAACAGGATGCTACATGCAAATTACCAAAACAATGCCTTCTTTAAAGATTTGGAGAATGATTAGAGCTTTTGTAAATTTTAAAAATCTGAAAGGCTATAAGGAATTCAAATCTTTAAACCGTAGTATTTTGAGAATACATCACAACAAATATGGTTTTATGAAAGCAAAAATACTTTTCATTAAATGCCGTCACATGTTCATGCAGGAGGTTGTATTGATATTAGTAGAAATTACAGTCCTGGCTTAGGCATTCCTTCTAGATTTTGTTCTGCTGGTCAAGATGTCCAAGAAACTTATCATTGCGTGAATCTAAAGAACATGGTTAAGACATAAATAAAAACCATAGTTTTAAAACACAGTGACTCTTGACTCGGCTGGGTCAACCCGGTGACTCGGTCAGGTCATGTTAACTTTATATTTTATATAAAATATGTATATAGATATATACTTTAATTTTTTTTATAATATGCTATCAATATATTGTATATAATATGCTTTATATGGTATTTTTATAATATGTTTAATGTATAATTTTATTAATATATGTATTACCATATTTGTATATATAATATACATAATATTTATATTATATTTCATATAATATATGCAATTATATACAAAATATAATATATATGTATATATATGTGTGACAGCTGAGTCATGCTAAAACTTGGCTGACTCGACCGAGTTTTGTTCATTTCTGGGTGATTTGCTTGGTTGACCCAGTAAATGTCCGAGTCAAACTGAAGCAACCGAGTCACTGGGTTGACTCGGCAAGTTTTTAAACCATGATAAAACTACTGTGTTATCAATATGGCAAAGAAACAGTAGTTCACAATGGGTTACAAGGAATTTAAAGAATAATGCAGTTATAGGTCATTTATATGTAAAGGATGTTACCCATGAAAATATATTTTATTTGCGCATCTATTTAGTGTATGTTGTGTCAAATTGGAGGTTAGTGGAAATGGTAAAGTTCTTCTTCAAACTTATCTACAATGTGCTCTATGCTATGAACTCTTTTGATTGGTCACTCTGAAAATACTTGAGGAATTCCTTTTTGGAAATGTGTTTGATTATGGTATTAGTTGGCACATCAAATACCTACTAGTGCTGTTTGTCCTAGAATGCGTGTCAAGTTTTTAGGAGTATTGATGTCTATCTCTTCCGGGTGCACTTTTTAAGTAGACCTGTAACGACCCCAACTCATACCTTTGTAAAATGCGGAATTTTTTTTTCTAAGAGTTGTGAAAAACTTCCCAGAGACTCGGGGTCCTTACAGTTCCAATTTCAGTTGGATAACCACACACCACAAATAAACTTACATTTATCATCCATAATCAACCAACTAAATTCTTTTATTAATGAATCAATAAGAGTCTCATACTCAATGTCAAAAGTGAAATAACAACTGCAGGAAATAAGAACTAAAAGAAACAATAGTAGAGTCACTCTGTCCGTAAGTGAAGCAGTCTGAAGCAAATGTGACCCTCGTATCCCCTCAAAAGCGAGTCGATTTTACTGATCACCTGTGTCTGGGAAAAACCAATAAAAGAAGAGGGTCAGAAATCCGAAGAATTCTGCGTACAGGTTTCCCTTAAGAAAAAAAACATAAATAAGATCCACGTAATATTTTTGAGGAATACTGTTATAAGCAATTCATAAGACAATGAACCATCCATGCAGAAATAAACTAAACATTAAGCATGAGGGAACACGAAAGAAGTAACATTGATCAAAATTTAATCAATAAGGCAATTAAATTAAAAAAAGATCAACATCATGCAATGATCAACATATAACAACCAATGGAACAGATAAACATGCATGATCTAATGCATAGCAAGAATGTGCATAATTTATGTGCAATGCATGAACCCTTTATTATCTTTCATTTAAGCTTCCCTCTTTCCATATGCATGTCCTATTAAATGCACACAACTTTTAAGTTCCTCTTTTTAATTTCCATTGCCCGCGAATACACCAAACGAGTACAATCTCCGAGGTCAAGTAGGGTTCCCGGGGTAGCTTCACACACAATTTGTATTTTATTACCGGGTTCCAAACTTAGCCCTCGACCGATATCAGGAAACAACACCATCCATCGAAACCTTGGAAAACAGCATCCAAAGTCGGGGACACCATGGAAAACAGCATCCACTGGCACCACTTTATTGGTATACCAAAACAACAACAGCTGTGTCAACACACACCACCCCCAGAAAAAGTGGCGGACTATCCCTAAATCCGTGGCCAGGAGAAGAACCTCAATATCGGGTTCAGGAGCAACAACACGCACACGGAGTTTTTGTATCCTCACGGTTTCCCCCAAACCGCAACATCCAAGATTCCCACACTACAGCAGGGACATCAAGGAGAAATGAATTACACTGTTCTTTACTTTCTTTTATCTTGTTATTAATTCATCTCTTTTACATTTACAATTCAACGTGCAAAAATTAATAACATAAGCTTGCAAAACAGTATGCCAAGCTTTTCACGGGACCATAGTCCGTAACAACAAAGAACAGTGCAGTAGAAACCATAATATCACTTATGATTTGCGCAATGCATTAAAATACTAAAACAAGGAACAACTGGTTCTCGAGGCTCACCCAGTCCCTCCGATGGTCCAATTGGCCACCAATGCCCTCAGAAAAAAAAATCATAAAGGGTATGCCACTTAAGCATTCTTTTCACATGCTTTTCAATGCACATTCATGTGTGCCAACGTATCAATGTCTATGCAACACTAATAGTTATATGCACTCTTATGCACGTCCCTATATCTCAATTTAACCATATGTATGATCCAACAAGTTCAGTTAAAGCATTGAGAACAGGTTATATGACAACAACCAAGGATGATTACATGTTTAGCTAAGTCATCATAGCACTCGTAACATTTCTGGCGGTAAAGCTTAAAATACAATGTTTCACAATTATATAGCATCACATGATTCCATCTAAAATCGGCATGCCATACACAGGTTCATATTGAATCAAAAATCTTAATGACAATAAAGATTAAAACACAGTTTTTCTTTTTCTTGTGTAGTGCCTATATACAGCCAGCAAAAGGGTCGGCGACGGTTGGGTTTCAAGGGTTTGTGCAGAAGACTATATTAAAAACTTGGTTTATTCACAGTTAGGATCACCATAGGAAATACATGTATACTTTTGTTTTAACCTGCTTAAACCTGAAAATTTCTAAAGTGAACCCATAGTCGTCGATTTTCATTCTTGGATTCACACAGAAGCTGCTTACTATACTTTTGCTATTTAACAGTATGTAAGAAGAAAATACCCATGGTACACACATGAGTCTTAGGTTTGGCAATTGAATCATAACTAAAAAAAAATTCTGTTATGTACTGAACACAGATGAACATTGAATCCTTCAAAAAAAATCGAACAGACAATGCACTTAACATAGAGATCACAAACTGTTATTGAACTTAATACACCATTTACACATAACAAGTGGCTGTAATTACTTAACCATTAAGATTGTAACATAAAGCCTACAATCAATATTCACCATCATTTTAATCAATTCTAAGCTTCCTGCCCCACCTATACGATGAGAGACTAACAAATTGATAGTATAGCTGCACCACCAAAATTCCTATCTATATGAGATTTAGACGTTCCTTGGTTGATGCTAATTTTGGAATTTGAATTTCTGTTTGAAATGGTTATTATATATATATTTTTCGGTAATAGAGTTGTTTATTCAAAAGGATCCTGTAAGTGTATATCTTCCTCCATAAGGTCTGAGAGTCGTAGTTCAACGACCCGAAACTCCACCCATCAACGGTCCGAAATCCCCAAAACTGTCGATTTGGGGTTTCCGGCACCTCAAGCCTCTCTCTAATGATTTCCCTAAAATATTCCATGGAAAGCAAATCTGCACCCTCTTTCTCATTCAGAATCAAGAGGGGAACCCGTACCTCTTTGCCGAAATCTCTGGCGATCGGCAGGTTCAATCGTTGCGAGAGAAGGGTCGGCTGAAGTCTTCCCTCGCTGCTGCCGTGACAGGGGTACCTGCCGTAGCCTGCGGTGGCTGCGGCTTTCCGGCAACCTCCACCTCTCTGATGCACGCCCACACGAGAGAGAGAGAGAGAGAGAGAGAGAGAGAGAGAGAGAGAGAGAGAGAGAGAGAGAGAGAGAGACCCTCTCTCCACTCCTCCTTTTATACCCACTGAACCCCTTCTTCGCGAGATGCAGGGTTCGTTACCCCCCCCCCCCCCCCCCCTCCTGCTTCCGATTCTTGAAAACAAGAATCGTGTTCTAAGCACGATTCTGTTTTACGCCCCCCCTTTATAATTGAAATCGGGTCTGGGTCCAAACCCGTGACCCGCGACGCTGGGTCCATTTTAATAATGGACCCGGTTTGCCTACGAGTGACGGATCCTCAGTTGGATCCGTTTGGATCCAACTGTGGGTCCGACCCTATATACCAAAATTTTCTCCTTTTTATTAATATTAATTATCTTTTAAATTTAAAATTAACATTATTCATATAATTTAACCCCTCATTTTGTAGTTTATTTACAGATTCGGGTATATGGATCCGAAAGGTGGATCCCGGACCCATCTACGCACCCCTTTTTAAATAATTATTTTCCGAATTATTTAATTAATTAAAAAATATTGTACTTACACATACATATCAAGTTTACAAAGTAAATTTATTCGAAAAATCCCTTTATGGGTTCTGGATCTGAAATTTGGATCCCAGGCCCAAATCACTCTGTTATGAAATATATATTATAATATATTTAAATAAATGCCTAAAAATTCTGGTTATTACAAGACCTATCCAATGATTGATATGTCCAACTGATTTGAGAATGGAATCAACTGAAGTATCCATTTTTCTATGTTGAAGGAGTCATCCTTTCCTTTGGTTGAATATATTGTTACTTCTCATTCTAGAGAAATAGAGTATCACACTATGTTTGGGAAGAGGTATTTTTAAGGGAAATGGTGAAAATGATTCAAGGGAAAATTGGAAAAAATGATTTATAAGGAACTGGATTTTTTTCCCTGTTTAGAAGCACCTAATGATTCCTCCAAAGATTAAGTCCATCAATTCTTTTGGATTCTCAAACTTGTTTGGGGCACTAGTGAGAGAAATCATGGATGACTGAAGGAATATAAGTAATTAAGAATGAAGGAATTGGTGAGGGTGGATTCATTGCCTTTTTTTTAAACCAATTCCCTCTTGCCAAACAACTAAAAGCAATTTTGGGAGCCCTTGTGTAAGGCCCGAAAAACTAACAACAACTTGGATTCGGGTTGGATTCGGACCCGGACCGACTCGGGCCCGGACCCAACCTGAGGCTATTGCCTCCCTCGTGTCTTTTAAAGACAGCGAGGCAGGGCAGGGGTTTCATACACGAAACCCCTTCCCCTCTGCTCTCTCGTCTCTCTCTCCCCCGACCGCCTCTCCCACTCTCCTTGTTTTTGCTCTCCGACGACCCACCGCCATCGGCGACCTCCAGGTACGCATCCTCGCCCTTCTCCTTTTCTTTCTGTCTCTTTCTCCCTCACCTCTTCGTTGTGCAGGGAGGGGGGGCCGAGCCGCCTCCCTGCTGCCCTAAATCGCAGGGGAGGGGCAAAGCCCCCCTCAGTGTGACTCCTTTTAGCGAGGGAGAGGCTGAGCCCCTCCCTGTGCCGTGTTTGGTAAGGGAGGGACCGAGCCCCTCCCTGCGCCGTGTTTGGTAAGGGAGGGACCGAGCCCCCTCCCGGTGCCCTCTGGTTGTAGGGGAGGGGTCGAGCCCCTCCCTGCTCCCTGTTACGGCAGGGGAGGGGTTGAACCCCTCCCTACACCATCTTTAGCAGGGGAGGGGCCCAGCCTCCTCCCTGCTCCCTGTTACGGCAGGGGAGGGGGTCGAGCCCCTCCCTGCTCCTTGTTACGGCAGGGGAGGGGGTCGAGCCCCTCCCTGCTCTCTGTTTCGGCAGGGGAAGGAGGGGGGGGGGGTCGAGCCCCTCCCTGCTCCGTTTGACGGCAGGGGAGGGTCGATCCCCTCCCTGCTTCCTTTATTGGTCAGGGGAGGGGTCGAGCCCCCTCCCTACCTCTGCTGTTTTTCGACAGGCAGGGGCAAGGCCCCCTGCCTCTTCTCTGGCGTCAGGCAGGGGCTTCGCCCCCTGCCTATTTGTTACGGATTTTCCTTTGGATATCCGAATTTTGTACTATTTGGAAACTTATTAAATGAAAGTGGCTTTTTCAAGTGTTTTGCAAGTAACATGGATTGTGCGTTTTGGTTCTTTTAGCTAACGTGCCCAAAGTTGTCAGCTTGCCTTTCTGAATTTAACAAAAGAATAGTTTTCCGCTGATTTCATAAACAAACTCTAAAGGAAAGAGATTTTTTCTAGTATCTTGCCTGTTTTCTGAAAGGTTCGCAAGTTTGAAATTTTGGGGCGTTACACCTTGAGTTTTAAAAACCACTCAGACTCCCTTTGATTCTTTGATGCCCACCTGCCAAAGACGTCGTAAAACAATTGGATTAATTAACTAATCTATTACTGCTCTGATGGCTTTCAAATGATGAATATTGTTGGTGTCTTGAGATTAGAAAATGTACAATAAAAGACTTCTGGTTTATAGCATTATTAGATTGAAATATAGTCTATCATGTTTGAAAAAGAGTGACAAATGGTGGAAGTGATATACTCTTTGAAAGGTTGCTGAGGGACATGTTATCTTCTTGTAAGTTATATCAGCAGAGTTTTTGGATGAAAGCAACATGAGTTTTATCCAGAGCCACCTTCTGAAGATAATATTTGATATTGATAACCTAAGCTTGTTAGTGCTACATGAAAAGTGACTTCTGGTCTCTTAGTGGACTCTGAAAAAGTTACAATTTGATGGATACATGAATGAGGGATATCATGGTTGTTTTTCTCCAAAATCTTGGAGACGACATCCTATACAAGGATAGTTTCTCTAACAAATTCCTTCCACTATAACTTGTAAGAAACGACTCAAAGGTTGAGACCTACGGAGGAAACTTTTCATTGCTGATGATACAAATATGACCTTTAACATTGGATAAGTTGTAAATATAACACTCCGAAATTTAACCCAAATTTTGAGGATTTTTTTGTAACGGAAATATTCAAGTTAATCGGGTTAAACATTTCAGGCACATTACAGGAATCATCAAAGCAACTAACATTCATTTCATTTCTAATAAAACTTAAAACATAAGTTCAGAGTTCAGAATAACTGAATGATATAATTGACAATATTCAAATTAAATTTAAACATCTCGAGAACACAATAGATCATATATCCAGATCCACGTACCATCCCACAACTGCTCTGGATCTTTATTCTCCTGAAAAATAATAAAATAATTTGTGTCAGACTACTATGATTTTGTAGAGGTACTATATAACAAGTGTGCAAGATAGTTGAATAATTAAGAACAGTAATATATGAGACTAAGCATGTCATATCTACACAGGGGAACTAGTCAATTGTAAACCACAGTATTTCACGAAATAGCATAAAATGAATCATTACATGAACAAGTAATTAATCAGATAACTCATCACATGCTCAAGTAACTAGACACATGTTTGAATAACTATTAACAGGTTCAAGTAACTGATAATAAGTTCAAGTTGAGGTAACTAATAGCATGTTCAAGTAGGCTCGAATATGAGCCCATTTTGCGAGAATTGCAGGTAGCTTAAACTCAACAGTCACTAAGCATCAATGAAGCTGTAAATAATTGCAAGTGACAACTCCACTATCACCAAGTCATCAATACTGTATTAAAGTTTCATATGAACATGATTGGTAATTTGCATAGTACTAACGTCTTATGCAATTTTAAATTTTATGATCAAGAATTTGCAAGACACACATATTCTAATGTATGTATTTCATATTGCATAGGATTGGCAAATGGGTATAGTGCTAACAACTTATGCAGTTTTAAATTTTATGAGCAAGAACTTGCAGGATACACAACTTTAAAGTATGTATTTCATATGCACAGGATTGGCGAATGGGCATAGTACTAACATCTTATGTAGTTTTAAATTTTATGAAGACAAGCTAAAAAGTTCAAGTGAAAAATCTTCCAATATCACACTGAATGCTACATCAAAATCAGTGTGGATTAGCTAGGTCCATTTTTAACCTAATGGCTGTTGTCAAGCACATGCATACAGACAATTATCTTGCTGATTCATGTACAGGAACAAATAAGTTTCACATATTAAATCTGAAACAAAGAGAAAGAAGAAAATTCAGTTTCAGAATACATGAGTAAGAAACAACCACATCTACCAGAACTCAATTAAGTCGATACCTTTGATAACTTATCCCTTGACTGTTTCAAAACAGAAATTTAAACCAAAGTATCACTTATTTACGACATAACTTTCTTTCTGTAGTGATAATGACAAAGAAAACATCAGAAAGGAACAACTTTCTGGTGTTCTTCCCAGTACTGTAAAAACAGGGATTTTAAACCCATGTCTTCACGATTTTTACACCAAATGCTAGCGTGCGATAATGGAAATAACGAAATAAAAAAAAATCCAGAGGTAAGAACACACAAGCCACTATTTTAGTTGCTGGAACAGATTAAAGAAAGTTTCAGAGACAAAACACGCAGAGCACTATATATTTTTTTCCCATTGAACTCATACAAGAGAATATCGAAGGTAAAACACGCAGATCACTAAATTTTTTACATTGAACATATCCCAGAGTATGTCAAGGCAAAACAGGCAGATCAGTAAACTTTTTTTTATTAAATCTATCACAGTGTGTCTAAAGCAAAACACGCAGATCAGTAATCTTTTTCATTGAACATATCACAGAGTGCATCTAAGGCAAAACACGCCGATCAGTAATTTTTTTTATTAAACATATCATAGCGTGTAAAGCAAAACACGCAGATCAGAATTTTTTTTTTCCATTAAACATATCACAGAGTATGTATAAGGCAAACACGCAGATCAGTAATTTTTTTCACTGAATATATCTAAGAGTGTGTCTAAGGCAAAACACACAGATCAGTGTTTTGAACAGCCCAGGTTCACGCAAATTAGTCATACCAGAAAATATATTTCTATTATTGACCGATTGGCTTTCAAATGAACTGTTAAATTGTAATTTATAAGACAATGTATTTTCTATATATATTTTCTATATATAAAAGAAGATACATATACATATATATATATATATATATATATATATTTCATATATGTATATGTATTCATCTACTTGTATATATAAAATATATATTTCTTTATTGTATTGGCTGTAGGGGTATTTTAGTCATTTCTACATTTTACACATATTCATGTTTTTGAATATGATTGTAATTCCTCCTTTTTATTTTTTTATTTTTGTAATTTTTTTCATTTCTTATTTTTGTTTTTTTTATATAATGTTTTTGTACACAGTCAGTGGCTGACTGTGTACAGTGTACAACAGTCAGCCATTGACTGTGTACACAGTTTTAAAAATATAGACGTTGGGCTGATTCCCAGCGTCTCTAATAAGAGCTGTTGGGAATAGCCCAACGTCTCTTAAGTTTGCTTATAAATAAGGGCTATGTGAGCCCATTGTATGCACGTATTAGAGTAAGGAGTTGTCTCCTTAAGCTTATAAACACTGTGCATTTATTGCACTTTCTTTGGTGTAAAGCTTATAAACACTGCATTTATTGCACTTCTTTTGTGGTGTAAAGCTTATAAACACTGCATTTATTTTGTGTATTGAGTATTTGAAGTATCAAGTTATTTGAAAACTTGATTGTTTGCAAGGATTCTTCACATGAACCTCCTCTTGTTGCATCTATACAAATCCTTTTTTTTTCTTTTTTATTTGGGTTTGTGCTGCAACCCACGATATGCTTGAAACAAAGCACACAACAAACCACAGAAATCCTACCTTCGCATTGAATTGAGAGCCCAACTCCTTGGCTGTTTCCTCCTTGCGACAGTAGCTCTGTGAAGACAACCTCCTCTGGATCGTGTAAGAGAGAGAGAGAGAGAGAGAGTTTTATGGTTTTTATGAGAGGGAGTTAGAGGAGAATGGGGAAAACGAGAGAGAAATCGTGGGTGAGAAGAGGGGTTCAGTTTTCCCCTCATTCTCTCCGGTGTGCGTGAGTGGAGAAGCTTCACACACACCCTTTTGTATTGCGTTATTTTTTTATTTACTTATTATTTATTTATTTTTTAAATAAGGCAGGCTGCGTTCGGCAGGCCTCTACCTATGTCACATGGGTGCGGGTGCGGGGATTCAGCACTTCCAAAAAACCTGGGTGCGGGGGTCGGGGGGTTCCCCCGACGCGGGTTTTTTCAAATTTCATTTTATATACAGCTGCACGCACCCATCTCGTCAGGAGAACAGTGAATACTAATAGCCAGCAAGGCTACCACCATCATTATCATTTATTATGGAGAGAGAAAATCCTTTACGAAAAAAAGGATTAGCAAGGCTACCACCATCATTATCGTTTATTATGGAGAAAGAAAATCCTTTACTAAAAAAAAGGATTAGGAGCAACAGCTGCTGTCAGCTGCAGCAATTGCAACAGTTGTCTATCATTTATTATGGAGAGAGAAAATCCTTTACAAAAAAGAAGGATTAGGAGCAGCAGTGCTGTCAGCAGAATTTTTTTTTTTAAATTTCGCAGCCCATTTCATAGGGCAATTTTTTTTTTTTTAAAAATCCAAAAAAAAACGTACCTAAATGATCCTGGGTGCGGTCAACGCACCCAGGATCGGGTTGATCGCACCCGGTGCCGCACCCGCGTCGAGTCGCGTCGACGCGGGTGCGGCACCTTGCTAGCCGAATCCCTGTGACATAGGCCTCTACCCGATTCGTAACCCAACCCAATTGGGTTTCGAACTTGCAGTGTCCCAACGCAAGGTGACGTGCACTAACAACACTTGCCAAGCACGAGACATATATCTATTTTTTTTTCAATTTTTGCAATGCCCCAACTCGTGATGGCGTGAGCTAAAAAATCATGATTTGTTATTAATATTATATATATATATTTGATTGGATCTACTTCACGAAGACCCAAGATCCATTTATATTTTTGGATCAATATTAGGACTATCCGGGTTCATCCAAAGACCCAATTTTTTCTGGGACTCAATTTAGAAGATCCTAAATCCAAGATCCGATTAAAATTCGTGGATCCAAATAAAATATCATGGATCCAATATCAAAGATCTAATTGGGCCATTGCGATTCCAATATAAAAATTCAATTAAGATATCAAGGATCCGATATCGAAGATCCAAATAGGATATTTGGGATCTAATATTAGATATCCAAATAAGATATCTAGGATCCGACTTCGAAGATCCGAATAAATTATCTGGAATCTAATATCAGGTATCCCAATAAGATATCCAGGATCCAATATCGAAGATCCGAATAAGATATCCAAGATCTAATAAAAAAATCCAATTCAAAAGTAAAAATACCCCTATATAACATTCCGGTGATAAAATTTAGGTTTATTTATGTGACAAAATTCACAAACGTTACAGTTGGGTTAGTTTTTTATTTTTTGGTCTTGTTTGAACCTAGTCAACAAGAGAGTCGTTTGGATGCCCAACGACTCTATTTTGGAAGGACTCTCTTGGAGCCTCTCGTGTTTGTGTATATATAGGGGTTGAAACCCCTCCCAAATGTAATGCTTCTTGCATAGTCTTGATCAATAAAGTATTATTTTTATTTTATGTTTGCCCCTTTAGTGGGTGTTTGTGTATGAGCCCATTTTGTAGCCTGTGAATGTTCGTTTGGTGTTTTGGTGAAACTCTTTGAGTGTCCAATTTGTTGTTTTGGTCAATATCTTTTAGAGGACCTTGTTTCCTTTAATGGTATCAGAGCTTGGAGATCAAGCTGATTTTTTGGTGCATTGGGAAGCTTGCCACTCAAGATTTGTAAGAGATAAAGTCTCTTTTATAAAATTCATTTAAGTACGTGTGGGATTGTTGTGCTCTCTTGGTGGTGGAGTGCTCGTGTGTTCGTGCTCTTATTTAAAGGTGCTATCTTGGTGGTGGAGTGCTAGTGAGCCTTTTGATTATTTCTTATTTTTCTTCCTCTTCTCTATCTCTTATTCTTTCTTTTAGCCCTTGTAAACATGGATGACAATGATAATGTCACCCTAAAACCCATGAAACTCAGTGACAAACTTTGAAACATGGGCTTCAATCATGAAACACTTAATATGGGGAAAATGGTTATGGGGATTAGTGGATGGATCAGATTTGGAACCTAAACTAATTCTTACTAAGATAGACAGAGAAAAATAAATGAAAAGAATGAAGAATGAGTCATGTCAAGATTATGTCTTGGTTCATTAGTAGTGTTGTTATCAAGAAGTACTCGATCTAGCTAAATTTGAATATGCAAATAAAGCATGAGACTATCTTAATAGAATGCATTCTTTTAAAGATATTGCTCACATTTGCAACTTGCAAGACAAAGTGCACATTATTATTAGAATATGGGTTGGATATGGATCCATTTAATATTGGATCCATATCCATTCCCAGGCTTTGTATTTTAATATAATGAGTTACTTATACAAGGGTATTTTTGTCCACGTGTGAACTATTGTAACCCTATTAAACTAATGATGTATTAGCGCAGACCCGTGAAGGAAAGTGGCTGCCGATTCTCAACAACATTAGAGCTCTCTCTCTCTCTCTCCCTCTCTCTCTCTCTCGTCTTTGATTTCTGCAGGTATTCTATTATGGTATCAGAGCGGTGGCAGGTCTGGGCATAAAGCACGATCCTTCAGCTTCTTCAGTCAGCCGAGTCTTTCCCATTCAGCATCGGCTCCATCTCTTCTTCCAGTTAGCCGAGTTTTCTTCTCATTCAGGGGCTGAAATCATTCAGCCGAGTCTTCTTCATCTTCTTCAGCCACATCCAACAGTTGACCCTCATCTTATCCAGCGTAACGTGCAAAGCACGATCCTTCAGCCGAGTCCTGACATTCATCTAATCCAGCGTAACGTGAAAAGCACGATTCTTCAGATCGAGTCCCCTGTGCCGAGTCCCCTTCACCACTTCAGCAAATCACCTTCTCCAGGTCGAGTTCCCTGTGCCGAGTCCCCTTCATCCTCTGCAGCAGATCACCTTCTCCAGGTCGAGTTCCCTGTGCCGAGTCCTATCTTTCTAGTTTCTAGTTTGACAGAAAAAGATTACCTATCTTTCTAGCTTCTGCTGTGAATATCTATTGGTCGAAGTTTGTTTTTCAGTTTTCCTCTAATATTTCTTCTTTCTATTCTTTAGTTGTGAAAATTTATTCTTTAGTTTCCTGTTGATTCATCATATTTAACATCTTATATTCTGATTTCAGTAAAATCGAGTTCCCTGGTTTTCCAACCAGGAATCTGTTTTGATATCCTCATTCCTTTTCTGTCAAACTTTCCATACCCTAGAGCTCTTATTTCCCTTGTCGTGACATTGTGCCGATTTCTGCCAACTGTAATAAAACAGCTCAGTTTCAAAAAAAAAAGTGTTGTCAACAAGCCTACAAATGGATACTTCAACCAATTCGGGTCTTTCTTCCAATTTCTTGGGGCAGCTAGTTTCGGAAAAGCTAACTACAAACAACTATCTGACTTGGAAAAGGCAAATTGCTCCTTTTATTCGAAGTCAAGACCTTTCAGGTCACTTGGATGGCTCTATTCCTATGCCCCCAGAATCCATCATAACCGAAGCCAAAGAGGATGGAGGATTGCCGAATATTGTTCGCAATCCTGCCTTTGTTTCTTAGATGAAGCGCGATCAGGCACTTGTCGCATACATCACTTCCACGTTATCACAAGAAGTACTGATTTCCATTCCTGATGATTGCACATCCAAAGTTTTGTGGGAGGCTTTAGCTCAAACCTACTCTCAGATATCGGAGGCCAAAGTGTTGTTTCTCAAACGCGAATTTCAAATGCTAAAAAAGGGGGCAATGAGCATCATTGAATTCTTAAATCAAGTCAAAAGCATCACAGATCAGTTAGCCATGGTTGGATATCCAGTGTCAGATAAAGAAAAAGTGCAGCAGACACTGAATGCTTTGGGACCAGAATATCATGTTCTTGTAACGTCTTTATTGTGTCTACCTACGCTACTCAGCTTTGAAGAATTACGTGCTAAACTCTTTCAGTACGAGATGACTCTGAAAAGCATGTCTGATGCTTCAGCAGGACAATCATCTACGCATGAAGTTCTTGCCACAGGAATAATAGCTGATCGTTCACGAGGAGGACGTGGCAGAAGCAGGGGAACACCAATCCAGGGTGGACGTGGGTTGCTACCTACACCAAATCCTAATGTCAGTACTTCAAAGAATGTTCCCACATGCTACCAGTGTAACAAACGTGGTCACATCAAAGCCAACTGCTGGTTCAATCCACAAAATCGGAATAGAACACAAAATAATAGAAATGCTGCTACATCAGGAACTGCAGGTACATTTCGAGTCAGTGATGATGCCAAGGATCTTCTCTTATCTGCGATGGCCAACTTGAATCTAAAACAGAGTGATGATGGAATATGGTATGTTGACTCTGGGGCAGCAGCACATGTCACTGGCAATGCAGGTAAGTTCTCTACGTTGACTCCTTATCTTGGTAAATCTAATATCGTAACTGGAGATGGGACTCACCACCCTATTTCAAACATTGGCAATGTCCTCATTCCTTTGTCTGAGTCATCTATTTCTTTATCTGATGTTGTTCATGCGCCAAATATAAAGAAAAATATTATCTTTGTTTCTAAGCTTGTTGACTCTACCAATTCATCTGTGGAATTTACTCCTACTTCTGTCTTTGTCAAGGATCTTCAAACGAAGGAGATGTTCGCTAAAGGAGAGCGACGTGGAAACATGTATGTCTTCAATGAAGATTCAACCTCCAGTGTCCTGAAGCCCAAGTCTGATCATATCTCCAAAAGCGTCTTAAGTATATCCAAATGTAATAAGCCAGATCTCTGGCATTCTCGTCTTGGTCATTGTAGTCAAGTCTTTATTGAAAAGTTAGTGTCCAATGGTTTTCTTTCAGAGTATGTTTCATCTTCATTGAAGGATAAAATGTGTCCCCGTTGTCAGGTCTGCAAAAGTCATGTACTTCCTTTCCATCAAATAAATAAAAGAGCCTCCATGCCCTTTGAAATAATATGTTCTGATGTTTGGGGCCCAGCCCCCAATCCTTCCTCTTCTGGAAGCAAATATTATGTATCTTTTATTGACAGTTTCTCTCGTTTTACCTGGATATTCTTTATGAAACACAAATCAGAGGTTTTTTTCATCTTTCGTCATTTTCATGCCTATGTTAAAACTCAATTCTCCCAAAACATTCAAATTCTCCAATGTGATGGAGGTGGTGAGTATTCCTCCAAAGAATTTTTAGACTTTCTCCAAGATAATGGGATACATCGTAGAGTTTCTTGCCCGTACACTCCACAACAAAATGGAATTGCTGAACGTAAACATAGACATATTGTGGAAAGTGCAATGAGTATGATGCATGGTTGTAACTTGCCCATTAGTCTTTGGACAGAAGCTTTTCACACTGCCACTCATGTGATAAATCGTCTTCCTATGTCTATCCTTGAAAATCAGTCTCCCTATTACGTTCTCTTTGGTGCACATCCTGATTATGATGAGTTACGAGTTTTTGGATGCACATGTTATGTACACATTGATAAATCCATGAGAACTAAATTTCAGGACAAAGCCTCCATATGTCAATTTGTTGGTTATGCAGATGAACATAAGGGCTACAGGTGTTATGACCCTGTCAATAAGAAGGTCAGGATTTCCAGAAATGTTGTTTTTGATGAAAATAGTTTTCTGAAAAGTAAAACAAATCACAATCAAGAACACGGTGATGCAGCTGGTAATTGGTATGATCCATGGCTTAGTGCTGAACTTATTTCACATATTGCCGAAGATACTATTTTGATCCCTGAAGACGTACATGGTGAGACAATTTCAGATGATGCATCACAAACAGCATGTCTGAGATACAAAGGTAATGTGTATACCAGGAGACCCAAAGAGCAAACAAATGTACCTGCTGAAGAAAACGTTGCATTGCCTGATAACAAAGAAGCACCAAGAAGATCAGGTAGGATAAGACATCCTATTGAAAAATGGGTTAGTTATGACAACATTTCTATGGACTTTCAAATTTTTCTATCCAAGATTGAGAAACATGATGAACCACTTGGTTTTCATCAAGCTGTCCAATCCAACAAATGGATTTAAGCGATGAATGAGGAGATCGAGGCACTTCATGAGTGTCAAACATGGGAGATAGTTGGGCGTCCTCCAGATAAGAATGTTGTTGGTTCTAAATGGGTATATAAAATTAAATATAAACCGGATGGTAGCATTGAACGGTACAAGGCACATCTCGTAGCCAAGGGTTTCACTCAAGAATATGGTCAGGATTACGATGAGACATTCAGCCCAGTGGTGAAAATGGGAACTATTCGCATCATACTTGGCTTGGCAATTGAACATGGCTGGACCCTTAGTCAACTTGATGTTAAAAATGCATTTCTTCATGGAAATTTAAAGGAAGAGGTCTACATGGAGCAGCCTCAAGGTTATACAGAGGGAGACCCAAAAGAGTATGTATGCAAGTTAACCAGAGCCTTGTATGGTTTGAAGCAAGCTTCCAGGTCATGGTTCGAAAGCTTCTCCTTAGAAATTCAGAAACATGGTTTCTTTCCTTCCCAACTAGATCATTCTCTGTTCATATACAGAAATGATACCACCCTGGTTTTCTTACTCATATATGTTGATGACATTGTGATCACTGGTAATGCTCCAGACCACATTCAACGAATTAAAGTTTTATTGAGTATGCAGTTCAAAATGAAAGACCTTGGGGAACTGAGATATTTTCTTGGTGTAGAGGTGGACAGACAAGATAACAAAATGTCATTAACTCAACACAAATGCACTCTTGATCTTCTGGCTAAAGCAGGAATGACAGATTGTAAACCTCTACCTACACCCAGTGTTGTCAACCAAAAGCTCAGTATTTGTGATGGTGAGTTATATCCTGATGCAGTCAAGTATCGCAGTTTAGTGGGCATGTTGCAATATCTTACCTTTACTAGACCAGACATTGTATATTCTGTTAATCAAGTATCTCAGTTCATGCATGAACCAAAGACTGGTCACATGGATGCTGTCAAACGCATCCTTCGCTATCTAAAAGGAACAATAGGCGATGGACTTACGTATATTCAATCTTCATGGAAGTTCCCAAAACATAACATACTGTCCTATACAGATGCAGACTGGGCAGGGGATCCAGATGAGAGGAGGTCTGTTTCAGGATACTGTGTTTTCATTGGAAGAAATCTTGTCTCATGGAGTAGCAGAAAACAGAAAGCTGTGGCAAGGTCTAGCACTGAGGCAGAGTATAGATCTATGGCAGCCACCACTACAGAAGTGACCTGGATTAGGCATCTACTTACAGAAATGGGGGAGGATATTTCAAATTCGACACTTATGTGTGATAACAAAAGTGCTATACAAATTGCATTCAATCCCATTCATCACAGTCGAACTAAGCATATTGAGATTGATCAACATTTCATCAGACAAAAGATAGCAGACAAAGAGATTGAATCAGTTTATGTGCCTTCAGAAGATCAAATTGCTGATATGTTTACCAAAGGTCTTACAAGTCAACGTTTCTGGTATCTGAAGAACAAGTTGCACATGGTTCACTCCCATGCACAACTTGAGGGAGGGTATTAGAATATGGATTGGATATGGATCCATTTAATATTGGATCCATATCCATTCCCAGGCTTTGTATTTTAATATAATGAGTTACTTATACAAGGGCATTTTTGTCCACGTGTGAACTATTGTAACCCTATTAAACTAATGATGTATTAGCGCAGACCCGTGAAGGAAAGTGGCTGCCGATTCTCAACAACATTAGAGCTCTCTCTCTCTCTCTCTCCCTCTCTCTCTCTCGTCTTTGATTTCTGCAGGTATTCTATTAATTATGACTCAAGGAGGAAAACGTATTAAAGAATACTTTAGTGAGTTGTCCGATCGTTTGAATGAGTTGGATTTTCTTAAGCCACAATGACATTGTCCTGAAGACATAGAACTCCGTCAATGACAAATTGATGCTGAGCATTTCTATCAATTAATCAATGGTCTAAGACCAGAGTTTGAGTCTACTAAATAAACTCTTCTTCATAGAGTAAAAGTCCCCTCTATTGAGGACACTATTGAAGAGCTAAGTATGAAAGAAAATAAACTAAAAAAGAAAAATCTAAAGATGATAATTCGGTCCTAACCGTGTCTAGGCTAGGAAACAATGTACATTCTTACAAACCACCATATTATAGGATACCTAACAACGACTACTATGAAAAACAAGGCAACGAGTTTGAGAAGAAAAAAATTATTTGTTATTATTGCTGGAAACTGGGACATGTCAAGATATATTGTGCTAAATTAAAGAGACCTTAAGAGAATAAGGTAGCCTCTCTTGCACAAGAGTCAAGTGGGTTCAAAGTTACACAAGAATCAAACATCGGGAGTATGTCATTAACTCAACTTGTAGAAGCTCTTCAACCACTTCTCAAAGGAGCTTCATCAACCAGAGCGACAGTCTCTTCTGTTTGCATCTCTGACCTCGGTAAGTTCTTTGGCTTCTTGATTAAGGTGCCTCTTTTTATATGACACCAAATTGTGATATTTTATTCGAATGTCGTAACTCAAGCGGATCAAATGTTTTTATTGCTCATGGGACATCTCTTGAGATAAAGTAAACAAGAAATTTAGAAAATGTTTCAAAAGGTTTTTTTATTTCATAAATTAGATATATTCCCAAGTTAAACTTAAATCTTTTGTCTGTTTCTCAATTATCTGATCATGGGTATAATGCTTTCTTCTCTTTTATTGGTTATCGAGTGCTGGATCGCCAGTCAGTGAAGCTGATTGGGGAAAGCCATAGAGAATGAGGTTTATACTACATAATTTTTTTGAAAATACCCAAGAATGACTTTTGTTGTAATATTCAAAACTAGATTTTGATTTATGGTATAAAAGACTTGGCCGTTATAATGTTTCCAAAATCCAGTATTTTTCAAATATGAAAAAAATTTGTAACCTTGAAAAATTTTCATGTGAAGACTCTATTCTTGGCAAAATGAAAAGATTACTATTTCAAGAAAGGACTTTTCTCTCTACACGACCACTTGAGTTGGTGCATTCGGATGTTTGGGGTCCAACACCTGATATATCTAAGGGTGGGTTTGCATATTATGTTATCTTTATTGATGATTTTGCTAGACATGTAGATTTATTTTCTCAAATATAAATCTGAAGTCTTTTCATATTTTCAAACATTTCATAAATTGGTTAAAAATAAAATTCAAAAAGATGTCTCTATCTTTCGCACTGATTCATAGGGAGAATTTTTATCAAAAGATTTTAAATTACTTGGAATGAAATGGTATTAAACATAAAAAATATTATTCCTACACTTCATAACAAAATGGTTTAGCTGAAAGAAAACACTGGCACATCATAGAAACCGTAAAAACTCTACTTATCTCAAATCAAGTACCTAAAGAGTTTTGGGCTGAAACCACATTGACTGTAGTTTATCTTATTAACAGAATGCCATCTATCACCTTAAAAAATATATCACCAGTTAAGAAACTGTTTAAACTGACTCTTGATTATTCCCGATTAAGAGTTTTTGGGTGCTAATGTTTTGTTTTCATTGATAAAAATGATAAACTTTCTCCTTGCGTTATTTCTTGTGCCTTTTTGGGATATGCCGATAACCAAAAAGGCTATAGATGCTTTGATTTTAAAAATAAGAAATTGTATGTTTCAAGAAATGTGTCTTGCTTAGAAAAAAATCTTTGAATTTGAAAATTCTAAGGAAATAACTGAGTATTCTTTTCTATTGAATCTAATTCCAAAGTTTGTCAATTGTGATGCTAATTATGATGAAGATCGGGATATTAGAAATGATATGGTAAGTGAAGAAGAATCTTATGATAATGAGATATGTAAAGAACAATCTTAAAATCAGGATTGTATTCAATGTTCTAGACGTAGTAGTTCTGAACATCCATGTGCCCTAGATAAATATACTAATAATGAAAACCATGTAGAAATACAAACTAGAAGGTCATCTAGAGTATCTAAACCCTTGGGAAATTTGTGTCCTATAAGTCATTTTCACCTAAGTACCAAGCTTATATTGCATTGATACATTCCTATATAGAACCCTTAAACCATAGTTTAAAAACTCGCGGGGTTGAGCTGGTGACTCTGCTGACTTGGCCCGGATCGCCTAGTCATTGAGTAAAAAAACAGGTATGACCTGGCTTTAACAAAACTCGACCGAGCCATGGGCGATTTATGCGTATATATACATCTATAATATATTATGTATATAATTACATATATTATATGAAATATTTAACAAAACTCGATCGAGTCATGGGAAAGTAATGTATATATATACATATATAATATATATTATATATATAATTACATATATTATATGGAATATAATATAAATATTATGTATATTATATATAAAAATATGATTATACATGTATTAATAAAATTATACATTAAATATATTATAAAAAATATCATATAATGTATATTATATATAATATATTGGTAAAATACTATAAAATATAGATAATATATACACATATTTATATATTTTGTATAAAATATAAAGTTAACATGACCTGACGGAGTCATCAAGTTGACCCTGACAAGTCACGAGTCACTCAAGAACAAGTTGAGTGATGAGTTACTGAGTTTTAAAACATTGCCTCAAATTATGATGAAGCAAAGAAACATTCTAAGTGGGTAGAATCCATGAGGGTAGAATTAGATGCCTTAGAAAAGGCGAATACTTGGACGGTCCAAGATATTCCCCTAGAAAAGAAACCCATAGGTTGCAGATGGATATATAAGATAAAAACCAAGAGTAACAAAGCTCTTGAAAGATACAAAACTATGTTAGTTGACAAGGGATACTCTCAAGAGTATGAAATAGATTATGAGGAAACCTTTTCTATAGTTGCTAGGATGACTACGGTTAGAACTGTAGTAACCCTTGCCTATGTGAAGAAATGATCTATACATCAAATGTATGTTAATAATGCGTTTTTAAATGAAAATTTTGTTGAAGTATATATGGAGGCACCACATGGTATAATTATTCCTAAAGAAAAAGATCTTTGGTTAGATAAGGCTCTGTATGATCTTAAATAAGCTTTAAAGGCTTGGTATGATATATTTAGTGAGGTTATACTTGATGTTGGATTTCAATCTTGTCTAACTAACACAACTTTGTTTGTTAAAATTTCTGATGCGGGTATTCTTCTTCTTCTTTACGCAGACGACATGATCATCACTATAAGTGATAAACAAGGAGTTGAACATATTAAAAGACTTCTTAAAATACATTTTGAAATGACTGATTTGAAAATTTTAAAATATTTTTTTGGTATAGAATTTGCTTATTCTTTTAAATTTGCTTTAGATATCTCTCAATTATGAGGCCTGGTATCTGTTGACTCAATCTAAATTTGCTTTAGATATTGTTGTCAGGTTTGGTATCTTAGATGATAAGAGAGTTGATACTTCTGAAGTTGTCAATGTCAAAATGAAGATTGATGATGGGGAACCATTTAAAAATCCAACACCTTACAGACAACGTATTAGGGCACTGTCATATCTCTCAATTACGAGGCTTGATATTGTGCATGTAATTCACACAACGAGCTATTTTCAATATGCTCCCACCACTGTTAATATGGGAGCACTTTTGCGTATTGTTAGATATATCAAAACTTCTATTTTTTGAGGATTTTTCTTGTTTGCTTCTTCTTCCTTATATTTAAATGCTTATACTGATGCTGACTGTGGAGGTGATCCAAATAATCGACACTCAACCACTGGTTTTTGTGTGTTTTTAAGTAACTTGTTGATTTCATGAAGGTGCAAGAAGCAATAAAAAGTTTTTCTCTTATCAACTGAAGCAGATTATCGAGCCATGACTACTATCACTATAGAGGTGGTCTGACAAAGAAGATTGCTGGCAGATATGAAAGTTCAACACAAAGGAGCATCATGAATGTGTTGTGATAACAAAAGTTTCATTTACATTGCCAACATTCAAACCTTAAATGAATGAACTGAACATATTGGGATGGACTCGCTTTGCTCCTAGATTCCACTTTTTCATTGGCAAACTTTTGGTTATCCAACCATAAGTTTGAGGGAGAGTGTTAATATATATATATATATATATATATATATATATATATATATATATATATATATATATATAGAGAGAGAGAGAGAGAGAGAGAGAGAGAGAGAGAGCTGAACATATTAGGCCCCATTTTTCATTTTGCCCCATAGGTTTTAAGTGTTTTATGATAGATCTGAACCGTTAGATGTGTTTAGCATGCTCGATTTAGTGGGAATCGACTTTTGGATCATGTTTTTTTGATGAAAAAACAAGTTTTTCTGAGCCGGGAAAAACTGATACCTTCATAGCCATTGATTTTGGATCACCGGAAAAACCTGTATACAGGTCTGATTTTGACGATCCAAAAGCCGGTTCCCACTAAACAAACCTATAGATCACATATACACTGTTAGATGTGAGAAAAAAACTTAAAACTATGATTTTTAACGAGATCTAATGAAAAAGGGGGCATAAGGAACACGTTACTCATATATATATATATATGTATATATATATATATATATATATATGTGTGTGTGTGTGTGTGTGTGTGTGTGTGTGTGTGCGCGTAACTAGGTTAAGTTAGTTAGGTTAGTTTTGTATTTTTTGGTCTTGTTTGAACTTTGAACTAGTCAACACTTGTTGACAAGTCAACAAGAGAGTCGTTGGGAGGCCAAACGGCTCTATTTACAGCTGTAGGACCCTCCCAACGACTCTCTTGGATATTTTTATTCCGTGTGTTTGCCTCTTTAGTGGGTGTTTGTATGTGAGCCCATTTTGTGGCTTGTGAATGTTCTTTTGGTGCTTTGGTGAAACTCTTTTGAGTGTTCACTTTGTTGTTTTGGTAAATATCTTTTGGAGGACCTTATTTCCTTTCAATGTTAATGGAGAAAACTTGGTCTGGTAATTTGGTCTGGAATGCGATGCAGGGGAACAACCTGATGAGGATTCTAAATATTGCAGCTTTCGCTGTCTCTGGCTATGCATCAACAGAAGGCCGACAGTGCAAACCTTTCAATCCTCTACTTGGGGAGACCTATGAGGCTGATTACCCTGATAAAGGCCTTCGCTTCTTCTCTGAAAAGGTTTGCAATTATCTGTCTTCCAAGTCTCATCAGCCTCATGTTTTGGGAAGTGTCCTTTCATCTTATGACGTTATGGTCTGTGAATGCAGGTGAGCCATCACCCAATGATTGTTGCATGCCATTGTGATGGTAGAGGGTGGAAATTTTGGGCTGACTCAAACCTGAAAGGCAAATTTTGGGGCCGATCCATTCAACTTGATCCCATAGGGGTTCTTACACTCCAGTTTGATGATGGAGAAACGTTCCAGTGGAGCAAGGTCACCACTTCCATTTATAACATCATAATTGGCAAGATTTACTGTGACCATTATGGCACCATGCGCATCAAAGGTAGTGGCAATTATTCTTGCAAGCTCAAATTCAAGGAGCAGTCAATCATTGACCGAAATCCCCATCAGGTATAATGACCCAAAAGATAAAAGTGCACAAAGGGTGAACTAAATAAATATGTTTTCCTTACTAATATTTTGAACTTTTACAATACCACCACAATATCTGCATAAGCAGATTTTAAGCTAATTTTCTGACCAGTTTGAATAGTATACATCCATATAATACAGGAAGTGACTTGTAAAATCATTGACAAATACAAGCAATCCTCCTCTGTAAATGCAGGTACAAGGCTTTGTACAAGATAACAGGACTGGACAGAAGGTTGCAATGTTAGTGGGGAAGTGGGACGAGGCCATGTATTATGTACTGGGTGATCCTAGTACAAAGCCCAAGGGTTATGATCCCATGTCAGAGGCGGTTCTGCTGTGGGAAAGGGACAAGTCTATTCCTCAGACTAGATACAACCTCACTCCCTTTGCCATCTCTTTAAATGAGTTGACACCTGGTCTATTGGAGAAGCTTCCTCCGACCGATTCCAGGCTCAGACCAGATCAGCGGTACTTGGAGAATGGCGAGTATGAGATGGCCAATGCAGAGAAGCTTAGGCTTGAACAGTTGCAGAGACAGGTACACTAAGAGATCACACTCCATGTTTACTGTCCATATTTCTTACTGATGCTGCATGGGCTTGGTGGTTCCATATCAGTTGACCTGTATCTACTATTCTGGCTTATGTTTAGCAAACAATGTGCATACATTTATTAACAGTAGCAACCTCATGTTGTGCCCCTGGATTGTGAATTTTGTGTCTTGGCCTTACATAAAATGCTCCCTGAGATGAGGTCCGGTTTGCTGATGTCAGCTCACATCTGCTGGCTTGCAAGTTGGGCCAAAGATGAAATTGGCCCTCAAGAGCCCAAACAAAAGGGAGAGTAATATCAAACATTTTTCATGTGAACTATGCAACTTTGCCTGTTTCTGTTCTATGCATAATCTTGTGTACCCTTAATTGGATTAAAATACTTGATTCATTCATTTTTTTCCTTTAAACCTGTGATATATTTGGAGAATATGTTGTGAAAACTACCAATATCTGCTATGTAACATTGGTGCTTCTGCACTCTCAGAGCATCCATGTGGCACCTGCACCTATTTTATATGGTCTAAAATTGTCCATGTTAAAAAAAAAAACTCGTAATTGTATAACTGTAAATGCATTATATATATGGGTTAATATTTGGTGCTAATGAAGGTACAAAACTATTTAGTAGAAATCACCTTTTCATATTTTTTTGATTTTTTTTAGATCAAACCCTATGGATATGATCTAGAAGGTCTGTTTAGTAGAAAACGAGTTTTCAATCACGTGATTGTGACATATAAGCTAGTTTCTTAAGGGCTTCAAAAATCAAAGGTCCACAATGTACTAAAATTTCATGACTCAAAAATTCCTATTTTTACATAAAAAAAACGATCCAAGGTTTGCTGAACACATCTATATGGTCAGATTGAGCTGATACAACCTGAAATGATTTCCAGCTCAATAGTTAGAAACCTTCATTAGTACCAAATATAAACCCTATATATATATATATATATATATATATATATATATATATATATATATATATATATATATATATATATATATATATATATATATATATATATATATATATATATATATATGCACCTCCACAACCAAGTTTTTTGAAATTGTTGTGTTTCATCCTTTGCACCTGAACCTATGTAACATAGTTTATCGAGTATTTACATGTCTGCAAATGGGTATGGGTCTTGACAGCCAGAACTGTAAACCTACTACAATTATTCTTAAAAATATGAAACACATTGCTGTCTCTCAACCTGGGTCATAGTAATTTTTTTTTCATTAAAAAAAAGACTTGGGTCATGTAATTTCCAGATTAGGCAATGCCTTTAGAATGTTTACTGTTACTTGAAAAGGAAAAAAGTGCTGACATTTTCTCCTTGTATGATTACATGGCAAGTGATCTAAAAAGGCTTATGCTGATGTGAATTTATGGCACAGGCACGAAAGTTGCAGGAAGGAGGGTGGCAGCCGAGATGGTTCAAGAAAGATAAAGAGGATGGATGTTATCGGTATAATGGTGGCTATTGGGAAGCGAGTGAGAAAAGGGCATGGGATGAAATTCCAGATATATTTGGCCAGACTGCACCATCAACAGACTGCCCCACATCTGTGGGGCAAGGTATTTAGATTTTCTTGTTTCTATCTTCTCTCTTTCCTCCATGTAATATGTCTACGGTGGTTGGAAATGTTTGTTGGCCCACACCAAAACATAGATCAATCAAATGAAGATTTTGCCATATTCAGGAGTTCTACCACAATTCTTCTCAAACTGAAGCCATATTAGGTGAGCATCGGACTGAATGTAGCAGTGAGGATGAGAATATTATAGATGTAAAAAGCCATTCTTCCTCTTTCAACAAAGGTTTGGGAATGTTTCAGACAAGTTGCACTTCTTCAAGTCAAAGTTGAAAGTAGTTGATAGTCTTTATAGGGCTGGTAAAGCAGCTGAAAGAGCTGAACTTAAGGCATTCAAGCTTAGTTCGTGCTTGTGGCTAGCCAGCCAAGCTGGAGCTCATCATGAGTCTAAGCTAAATGAGCTGAGCTTGTGCTGGCTCATTTTAAAAAAGGTATATTTATTGAAAGCTGGAAGCAATAGGATTTGAATTCTAGATCTCTTGAACCAAGCTCAAGCCTCATTTACAAAACAAATAGATTCTCAAAGCTGAAAGCTATAGAATTTGAACTTTAAACCAATTGCTTGCAAGCCCAAGACTAGCCATTTTTTCTACATTTTACTTTGTGATATATACTGCGTTTAATATGTTAATCACTACTTAGCTTGCCTATATGAGCCGAGCCAAGCTGAGCCAATACCTGTTTTTCATGTTCAGTCTGTCTAGCCTATTTTACAAGTACACATGAGCTCTTTATGAGCCAATCACATGTTGAGCCATGAGCAACTCTTGTTTTCCAGCCCTAGATTTTTATGGTGCCACTTTCAAAGTTCTAGTTCCCCCATACCCTGTTTTTTCATTAAACCCATCATGCCCCTAGCATTGTACGGCACCACCAGACTCTGCACTTTGACTTCTATGCTTTATTTGCTATCAGCACCCAGAACTGTCACAAGTGAATCTCAAGCGTGATATATATATATATATATATATATATATATATATATATATATATATATATATATATATATATATATATATATATGTGTGTGTGTGTGTGTGTGTGTGTGTGTGTGTGTGTGTGTGAACTGGAAATATGAGAACAAATGTGTGAACCACGATTTTCATGAATTCTTTTGTTCTTTTCTTGTGAATCTAACCGGATGTGATATGCATGTTTGGTTTTATAAGAACCCACTCTCGAATCATCTACTCTCGAATCATCTGATTTTGATGCATAAACTAGATTTTTTGAAGGCTTTAAAATCATTGGCTCATAATCTTCATAATATTCAAGTATTCAAAAAATTTATTTTTTATTGAAAATACACTATCCAATGATTGATTCCTAGCAAATTCAACATGCCAAGCACATCCACATGGTTGGATTTGCAAAAAAAAATGTTGAAAATACTCATATTTTTAGTTCTCATATTCTAGTCTCTCTCTCTCTCTCTCTATCTATCTATATGTATATATATGAGTGCTGGTAGGGTGCTCTAGGAGCACCTAACCACCTAGTAGAAGCTATAACTTTTCATAGTTCGTTTTTTTTTAATGATCAGACCCTATAGATATGATCTGCCTGCATTTTTTAGTAGATAACAAGTTTTGAATTATGTGATTGTGACGTGCGTATAGGTTTCTTAAGATCTTCAAGAATCAACTAGCTACAACGTAACAAAGTTTTATGACTTCAAAAATCTTATTTTATGTCCAAAAAACATGTTTCAAAGGAATGATTAGCTATCATGCTGAATATATTTATGAGGTCTGATTGAGAAGATGCAGCCTACACCTATGACTTCTACTAGGTGGCTGTAGGTTCAGTAGGCAAGCCTAACATTAGGCAGACCCTTACCAGTTCAGTGCAAAAAATTATGAATATAGTTCATACATCATTGGACACCAGAAATCTGTCCGGTGGTTTGTCAGTCCATAGTTTGGAGTAGCCAATAACACCTAATGAAGCCAACTGACTAGCAATGTGATTACAAGATATGGGTACGCTATGAACTCCAAATGCATGGATTGTATGAATGCATTCCAAAAAGAATTGATGGATCAAGCCACCTTAGTTAAAAATTTATCTGTTGTATAGGTTGTACAACTGTATCCCTAAATCCCAAGGCGGCAGAGATCCAAGTCTTGAGGGATGAAGGTTGACTTGTTGATTTGGGTATGAATGCTGACTTAGTTCGGACCCTAGACAGCACTAAAAAACTGAGATATTAAAGAGAAATTGAAAACCAATTAGGAGGGAATATTATATGTTAAGGTGATAAACGGATCTCACAATTTTTGTGCATATGAAAAAGAGTATGGTATCTTTTGACACACAATTATGTCAAAAGCATAGTTACCCAAAGGTTCTCGCTACATGGGGAAACTCCTTACTTTTCCAAAAGGAAGAGAAGCTCTGGGGAACCTGCTTTTGAAATATGAGAAACTCATTCCCTTAAGTGGGAAGCCCACTTCTTTCTCATTTCTTGAATCAATTCCCTTTCACTTCCTAGGTTGCCTCTTGCTTCCCACACTTCCAATGTTTTTCATATTAGAAAATAATAATTTTTAATAACAAACTTGCATGTTAGTTTAATATCCTTCTATACTCATGTTTATGTTATTTCTTATTTGCTTTTGCTCATATTACTTTTTTATATGTTCCCTTTTCATTTTTCATGTGCTTGCATATATAATCACTTCACAACCGTATACTGCTTCTCCCTTCATGCTACTTTTTAACACTCGCTTCCATTTCACACATTGCTTCTCGTATCCATTTTGTTTCGTAGTAACTATGGTCAAAAGGACTTTAGCAAAATGATCATGGATAAGTATAATAGGACCCTATTTTGGATGACTTTGTTATCCCTCATTCATCACTTTCAAGGTACTTTAAAAAGAAGCAATATGCATAGTTGTATACATGTTAAATAGAGTTCCAGAGTTATTATGTTTAATCCTTGTGAGATGCTAGAAACTACAGTTGTCTTAACATTTTGGAATGTGGGGACTATGGAAAGATTTTAGATCAGTCTAGGGCCAAGTTGGATTGCAAGCCCATAAGATTCATATTCATTTGATACCAAAAATGACAAGTTACTATTTTATCAATCCAAGCATAGCTTGATTGTAAATAACAATACCAACTTCTTTGAATAAAATACAAGCTTCCATGTTTTTTCTTATGATCTAAAAAGTTACACTAACGATTTTTGATGTTCCCTTTAATTTTCTTTCTTAAAATCTAAATCACTATATGCCTTTGAAACTACAGAAAATCTAGCCACTAAATGTAGTGTAAGATCATCCTTTAAACAAACAGAGACCCATCCATGTGCTCGAAGTATTTACTGGAGGTTAAGAGCCACTTTCTTTCTCCCACAAGATGCCCATTCAATTTACAATTTCCTTTGAGTTTGCTTGAAACATTCAAAATTTCTCTGAATAAAGTAAAATATATTCCAAATTTGAAAGAATTGCCATTTAACATTAAGAAACGAGACAAAGTTCAAGAATTCTGATTCTCTTCAAAATCCATATAATTAGTCCTTTGTTCTTATATCTTCTCAAGAGCATATATTTAAGAAACCAACATTATATCCTATGTTAATAGCGCTACATAGCTAGAGGAAGAAAAAAACTGACAATAAAAAAAGATTTTTCCACGATTATGGCTCAATCAGATAACATCTAAGAGCAACGCTTTTCCTATGCTTCATTAAATCCAACTAAAATTGTATTTAAATCTTTATCTATTTTCTACGATTAAGCCTGTTTCTAGATTCGTTTTCTAAGTTTATAAAAATCAGGCAATTTAGATTTATATGGTTAAATAAAAAAGTTGAAACACTTCTAAGGATCCATGCTTTGGCCCATATGGGATTAAGATCCAACCAACAGAGTATTTGGTGCCGCACCAATTGTGCCTTACGTCCCCAGGTTACAAGCATGTGCAAGAGCAATGTTGTTAGAATAGTGTCGGACCCTGAATCGATTATCTTCAAATGGATTGTGTAATTGGCTGATTACGATTACAAACAGAATCAAGTTGAATTGGCCAATTTTTAACTAGAAAATGACGTGTTAAGAAAATATTAAAATCATTAAAAAGTATTTTAAACCATTTTAAAAATAAGCTGAACCAGCTCAGTTCCATATCGATTTTTGGCTGATACGATACAAATCGGTCTATTCAGGCTGATTCCAAACGATACTGCCAACATTGTGCAAGAGTGCTTCCGTTACAATTTCTGCAATGACTACCTTGATATAATCAGTCTTATGTCAGATACATTATGGGGAAAGCCCTATTTAAACAGTTAATATATGGTCAGTTTTCCATGACATCCAAATGAGTTTTTTTTTAACTTACAGATGTAATTTAATGCTTTGATTAGTGGGAATTGGCTCTTTGATCACCAATTGTGAAATATAGACCATTTCATGATCCTGGAAAATTCAATGGCCTACAATGTACTAAAATTTTGCTGCTCAAAAAATCATATTTTTTCGTTAAAAAACATAACGTAAGAGCCGGTTTCTAGCATTTGGAGTATGCCGAAACCATCTATCAAGTCTGATTGAGTCAACACAATTCGCACCTATGATTTCAAACTCATTCGGATGGTCAGGTTGACGACCAAATATTAGCTTACCCCCTATTTAATTGGTCAAAGATTTGTCTCTCATACTTAACAAATCGCTTCTCAGAATTTTGAAACTAATCCATGTCTTATATAATACTAACAACAATAACAATGATATATTTTCACATGCTTTCTAACAAATTTCAATTTCTCTCAAAAATACTAGTAAAAATAAATAATAATACGGCAAACCTAATGTTGCCCCAAGCTAATTTTCAAATTCAAATGGCAGGTTCGAGATCCTTTTTTCACTTTGTTCTGCAATCTATTCTGCTAGTTATGTAGATCTTTACCTGAGTGTGGACTGATGTTTTTTGATTTTTTTTTTAAGGACCCTATGTATGCAATTCCCCAGTTCTTTATAGTGGGTAGAATACATCAAAATAGGAGGTTTTAATGTCTGTAGGCAGTTTGAAAGCAATCTAAAAGTCAACAACGTACAATGCACTGAAACTTCACATAAAATCGCATTAAAATAATTAGATCCAAAGCACGTATCTTACTAATAAACTATGACAAATACATTTATATTGTCTGATTGACTAAATACTACCATGACTTTTTACTAGAGAGTATGGTACCTTTGAGTTATAATAATAATAATAATAATAATAATAATAATAATAATAATAATAATAAGAAGCTGCATCTGCTGCACCTACATCCACTAGTAGCTAAAATCATGGAATGTATCATACTTAATTGGATCTCTAGGTGTATTCATCGTACTTCATTTGATAGGAATCATCTCTTGAACCACATTTTTTGGTATATATATATATATATATATATATATATATATATATATATATATATATATATAGTTGAGATTTAGAGGGCCTAGCATCACGCAAGGTCAAATTAAAAAATAGAGGCGACATACACAATCACAATAAAAACCAACAAAGAAGAAAACTATGCACATAAATAAGGATAAACCACCTACATCCATGGGAAGAGCTTGAAGAGTCTTATCATTAATAACCAAGCCAGGTATCAATACAAGAGAAGATAAGCAAAACCACAAACAAGAACAACCATACCAAACCTTCAATCCTCTTAGATGATCAACGCGTGCAACCAAGGCCTTCTTTCCTAATCACCAAGAAGAAGACAACTTCTCTCTCAACTTTTCTCAAATCTCAAGAGAAGCCCAAATACTAGATAGCCACCTAAGCGAGCACAACCACCTTGTCTTTCTCAATCACTCGAGACAAAAAAATACCGCACATTTCCCAAGAGAGAATTCCAAGACCCGGCAAGTGAGGATGCTTGCCAACCTTATTACACTACAAGAAAAATGCTACTTAGCGACGGAATTTTGCGACGGATTTTTTCCGTCGCTAATTTGCGACGGATTATCGAGCGAAAACTATTTGTCGCTAACGTTTGAAATATTTGCAAAATTAGCAACGGAAATATCTCCGTCGCTAAAGTCGTCGCTAATTAGCGAGGGATTAACGACAACATTTTTTCGTCGCCAAAACACTACAAAAAGGCTAATTAGCAACGGAATTAGCGAGGGAATTTTTCTGTCCCTAATCCGTCGCTAAGTAGCGACGAATTAGGGACAGAAAAATTCCCTCGCTAATTTTCGTCCCACCCGAGGCGCGAAATTTTCCCTCCCTCCGTTCAAAATTTTTCCTCCATTTGTTTTTCCCTCCCGTTCGATTTAAACCATCCCCACTTGAGGCGCTTCTCAGGACGCCAGAAGCCCCGCTGACGACGCGCACAAAGAGTCGATCCCCACCTATGGAGAAGTCGCAGATGGAGCCGCCATGGCTTCGCCAGAGCCGAGACGTCAAGGGGGCGACAAAGAGGAGGCTGTTGTTGGTGAGCCACTGGAGCCTGTCGGAGTCGAAGAGAGTGGCGACGAAGAGGAGGCTGCTGTTGGGGAGCCACTGGAGCCTGCCGGAGTCGCGAAGATCTGCGCGGAGTCGCGAAGATGTCGTACTTGTTGCTCCTCCCCTTGCAGCTCGCGAAGATCCGCGCAGAGTCGCAGCTGAAGCTGAGCGCCCCCGCCGTGAAGCTCTTCGGCTGGTTCTCGTGGCCGACCTGGAACTTGAAGAGGAGCTCCCCCCGGAACGCGCCCCCGCCGTGAAGCTCTTCGGCTGATTCTCGTGGCAGACCTGGAACTTGAAGAGGATCTCCCCCCGGATCCGCGCGGAGTCGCAGCCTGCCGAAACGCGTCGGTTCTGTGCAAAAAAAATTGCTCCTTGCCGGAGAACGCCGGCAGCGAGCAATTTTTTTTTTATTTTTTTTTTAAATTTAACGACAGATTAACGACGGATATTATCCATCACTAATTTAAAATAGCGAAGGACTCGCGATGGATCATATTCGTCGCTAATCCGTCACAAATTAGCGACAGACTTAGCAGCGGATAAGTTCTGGCACTACTTAGCGTCAAAAAAATCATGATGAATGTTTTCCGTCACTAATCTGTCGCTAAACTGTTTAGCAACGGATTAGCGTCGGATTAGCGACAAATTTAGGTCGTCGCTAATCCACAGGTTTCTTGTAGTGTTATTGTTGTGGTTTATTTAATTTTGCACATGATTTTTTAACAAATTGTTATCAGAGTTTCATTCAGTCATTCCGTAATGTCGATAATATCGATATTGAAATTCGATGGCATCATGAGTTTAAGCCTATGGCAAGTGAAGATGCTTGCCGTATTGACACAACATGGATTGAAGAAGGCCTTGTGCAGAAAAGTGAAAAAGTCTCTCACCATGACTGATGATGATTGAGATAAAGCCCTGGCTGCTATTCAATTTTGCTTGGCCAATGAGTTCTTTAAGAAGTCCTCACGATGAAGACAATTTCTCAGTTTTGAGAAAAGTTATCAGTTGATTGCTTTGAGTTGAGCCTTGTGGGGCATTTGTAGAAAAGTTGAAGAAAGTTTACTATTTGTGAGGCTTTGAGTGAATTCAAGTCAAGGTGGAGATTTGTTTAGTGTGCCTTGAATTCTGGATAGGCTTAACTCCATGACCCATTTTGATTTAAAAGATTATTGCAATAGAAAATCTATGGGAACCCACTTTCCTAATCTCATGTGAAGACCTAATCTAGTAAAAGGACTACTACAACTTTTCAACTCATGTAGAGCTGTCTTTGTAAAAGTTCTATTTTTTTATCTTCTTTGGAGTCCTCCTTAGGGTAGAGTGTTATCCTTATGGAGTGAGAGTCATAATTAAAGTAGGCAACCTTATGTGTGAGTCATAAAAATGGGGCTTTAGATGAGATGTTTGAGAGTGCTTTTTGGGAGTGGTTCCTTTGGAGAGAGAGCTTCTTTGGCTCCTTGTGAAGGCTCGGGTGTATATCTTCTTTTGTTCATAATATTAAAACTTTTCTTTCCTTTGCCCATAAACCATGGTCAGAGACCGAACCACGTATATCTTGTATTTTTTTTGTATCCTTTTTATTGTGTTTTGTTATCGTTTTGCTCATGATATTATGAACAGATTATATATATATATATACATCAAAAAATTGTTCAAGCTACCTTAAAAATAATGCTATTTTTACATAATAGCCGCAAGATATCACAATATTTCTCGAATACCCACCAACTCAATTTTCCTGAACATGAGAGCATTTTTTATGATTTTATCCTTATGTTAAAGCATGAAACATCAAAATTCACCATTTCAATGAAACTGAGATATGCCTATACGGTTTTAGTGAAACTCACTATTTCAGCAAAACTCATCGCCAGCGAAACTGAGATTCGCCTATACAGTTTTAGCAAAACTCACAATTTCAGCGAAACTGAGACTTACCTATAACGTTTTTGTGAAACTCACCATTTTAGTGAAACTCAATATGATATTCGATTATACATCTAAACAACGAAACTCAATTTAGTTGCTACTAAACTAACAAATCTTAGTTGAGAGACTTTTTTTTTTCAACTACTATTCTTTCCCTCTATCCTCGTCATCCCCGTCACCACCACCACCACTACTTTTCCACTATCACCGCCACCACCATCATCACCATTGCTATCACCACCATTACCACTACCACCCTCCATCATTTTTTCATCACCACCATTACTAGCACCACCATTACCACCGCCACTACTATCAAGGTTGAAAAACTCATCATCATCCAGTTGACTTGACTCGATGACCCATTCTGAAATAGGTACCAAACAAGTCACCAATTGAGAATAATTCATTTTTTTTTTGCCTAAACTCACTGTCAACTCAGCATGAACTAACTAACTCACCCTAAATCAGTTAAACTTGGCCTAAACCATTCAAGTTGAGACATTTAATGAATCCAATTTTTAAAAGTTTAGCCTTTTAGAAAGAAACCAACCGGAATTAAAGACCGCAAATATGCCTATTTAGTTCTTTCTTATCATTAATGCTTAGATTTTTCCTATGCCATGCACTTTTGAAAAGAAGGCAATCATAACTTCGTGATTTGCTCCTTGCCAACATTGAGTCTTAGTTGTACGAAATATTAATTAAGAGTTAACACAGTGGAGGTTGGGCTTCAAACTTTGGGTTTCAGATTTTTGGCCTTCTATTGTCTCTCTCTCTCTCTTGACAGTATAAACTCTAATGACCTAATATAATGATCTCTTTTATTTTTTGTACTTTCTCTTCATTTATTAAATATTTTAAAATTTAGATGCATTTTATTAGCTATTTTATAGCAACCGGGTTTCACTATTTTATTGCAACTGAGTTTCACTAAAACTTATAGGTTCAACTCAATTGTGCTGGCGGTTGGGTTTGGCTGAAATGTTGAGTTTCACAGAAATGTTGAGTTAACTGTATAGACGAATCTTAATTTCGCTGGTGACGTATTTTGCTAAAATGGTGAGTTTCATTTAAATGGCGAGTTTCACTGTTTTATTTTATTGCAGAAGGGTAAAATCATCAGAAATGCTTCCATATTTAGTGAAAATCAAGCGGGTGGATATTATAAGAATATTATAATATCTTGCAGCTATTTTGTGAAATAACATTATTCTTAGGATTAATACGGTTATTTTTCACATATATATTTATATTTGAAATTTTGGTACATCATGAACCGTTGATTTTTTAAAGTTTTTAAGTCTTACATGCATGCATGATCAAGAATGCATTTTTACTAAACTATTTTGGTAGATCATATATGTAAGGGTTTTATTGAGAAATGATTTCAAACATGATTTTCATTAGTTGGGGGTGTAGGTGGACCCGTGAACTCTATCATTACCAGAGAGAGAGAGAGAGAGAGAGAGAGAGAGAGAGAGAGGCTCGTGGGGAGCGCATGTGGGACAAGATGCACCTGCTTTTGTTATTCATTGCTAATACGAGATTGTTTTGAGCAAATCTAACCTCATGAATATGTTCAACATGGCCAAAATAATAAGAATTTACTATTAGATCATATTTTTTATCATAAAATATAATTTTAGGGTTGAAGATTTGGTGAATTGTAGCACTATTCATTTTTTAACCTCTGCAAATCTTACGTCTTAGAAAGCAAGATCTAAACACTGATTTCTACTTACTCAAACATATCGATCACATATGGAGGATTAGGTGTATAAAAAAATAAAAATATTACATATTTTTATTAAGATGTTCCTCACCCACTATAGTAAACATTATATATATATACATGTATATAAATATAAATAAATAAATATGAGAGAGAGATGTGAACCTTGTGGAAAGCCCGTGTGTCCAGCGTGGACATAAGGAGACCCATGTTGGAAGCAAATATCAGCCTGCATTTGTAGCTATGGTGCCCTTCATTTAATTCAATTCTAAATTATTTTTCATGAGACATAATAAAAATGTTTTACATATGTTGGTAGCTGTAAGGACACATGACAATTCTATTAAAAAGTTATAGGCCACTTGGCCCTGTTTGCCACGTTCTTGGGGTGCCCTGCAAACCAATCCCAGACAGAATTTCCCTGTCGGCTTGTGGTCATGTTTGCACATTTTAAATATGCTGCTGCACTTGAGCATCTACCATCTGCTGTTGGCCCCACAGCTGACAGGTTGTATAGTAAAGATAGAGGGTGCGGAGGTGCAGCAGCAGATAGAAAATGTGCAATGTAATTACACCCGATCCTGCTTCGTACTGGGTCTTGACTTGTCTCGTGAGCAGGCGGGGACATATACGGGCTTTTAAACAATCGTTAATGAATGAGTGCTTCATAAAGACTCATAATCGATTTGGCTGCCTTTAGTTATGATCAGATTCAATTTTGAATTTGTTTTTTTTCTTAGATTTATGACTCAAAGAAAGCCACACCTGACACAAAAACTTGGTCATGCTAGCTCAACCTGACATACCTACAATCGTCATGCCGGCCGTGGTGTAAAACTCCTAAGCTAAGATCCCTGCCCCCGCCGCCTATACTAAAAAGTAAAAAGTATTTCAGGTTCTTCCTTTCACCTTTAAGAAAGGAAGGTTGAAAAAAATGGCATCATACTGAACTTAAGTAGACCTTACCCATCAAAGAGTGCATCAACAAAGAATTTCAAGGAATTTTTTTTGTGTTATTTACAAAAAACTTGCCTTTTTTTTTGTTAATTTTTTTTGTTATTTACAAAAATGTGCCTAGTTTTTTTTATAATTTAAATTAATACCTAAAAAATACTTATAATCCAAAATTACACCTAGCTAGTTTTATGTTCCGTTATTTAAATTCATAACACAGACAATAGTAACTATTTTTTTAACCATATTTAATGATTAATAAATTCAAATATATGCCCTCATTAAGTATGCATTTCTTTCTCTCATTAAGTTTCTTTTTTCTTTATATATGAAGGTAAAATGGACTTTTTAAAGGATAAAATCATGAGAAAATAGGAAAACCAACTTAAGAATTGACCATAAGTGTGATTTTGGTAACTGAAAAATAAATTAAATATGCATTCGAATTACCAAAATTTTTGGGTATGAGTCTAAATTATAAACTTTTTGGGTTTTTTTTCTAAATAATGGGCGAGCTAGGGTTAGGAAGACCCTTAAGGGTTTATTCAAGAAAATTCCCAATTATATGATCAATAATTTTAATTAATTTAAAGGTACCATTGCCTTTGTTTCAGACCACCTTGTTTTCAACTTTTTGCTTATGATGTATTTACCTCTTTAGCACTCTCCAGTGCTTATAAATTGTCCTTGGCTTAAGCAACTAGTGTACTACTGTAACAGGCCCCTTCCTCCCCCTATCTCTCTCTCTGTAGATTCTCAAAGCTTTCTATAAGAAGTTCATGCTTTCTTGCATTCTCTCTCTCCCTCTCTCTTAATTTATGTGATTGTACTCGTGTGTGCTTGTGAGATGGTGCTTGCACGCATCCTAATGCAACCTTGTGTTCTTTGCTGTGAGTGTTTGTATTAGTTTCCTTAACTCGTCATGCTGACTTGGACGAGACTACCAAGTGTCGCACAGTGCTTCCTATAAGCCTGTGAGAACTGATATTGGAGCCTATTCGAGAACTAAGGAAGGGAAAGAGGGGTAACTATCAAAACCCTCGATGATTGTTTCGATTCAGTATGGATTTGAAACCAAGTAAACTCATTTAAAGTTCCACAAAGGAAAAATGATAGAAAAGGAAAAAGTTGTTACAGAGGCAGTGAAAATGCCTCGCATGAAAGAAATGGTTAGCTCTATAGAGAAACGGGTGACCAAAGTTAAGAAAAAGATGACAGAGTTAACAGCAGATGTTCGAGCATGTTCCAATGCGGTTGACAGGGCACAAGATCAATTCAAAAAATTAGATGGTGATGTAAGGGCTGAGATCGAAGAATTGATGGCCACAGTCCAAGAGCTGACAAATTGGTTGAGTACTTAGGAGATCGAAATATGTGAGCTTTGGGAGAGATATGGAGTCTTGGAAAGGCTACTGGGGAATGATATTGGTGGCATGGGTAACACAAAAAATTTAGAAAATACTGAAAATGGGGGAAACACGGTGGTGGTTCGACACGAAAGACCCACACTGAAGTCAGTTGAGCCGACAAAGTTTAAAGGGGAAAGAGAAGCCATGATCATTGAGATTTGGATATGGGATGTGGAGCGATTCTTCGACCAAATTGAGATCAAAGAAGATGCTGATCGGATACGCATTGCGGCTAGATACTTGGTTGATAATGTTGTTGTATAATAGAGAACACAATATCATAACATAGAACGAAGAAGACTGGTGATTGATCCATGGGACGACTTTAAGAAAGAGATGCGGGAATATTTTCTCCTGCATAATACTAAAGAAAAGGCTCATGACAAGCTGATGGCATTGAGACACATAGGGACTATTCAGAAATACTTTGGCCGCTTACTCATTAGCGATGTTTGATATCGAAGACATGGCTGAGAAGGATCATGTTTACTACTTCAAAAAGGGACTAAAGCTTTGATCTCAATAAGAGTTAACTCGATTAATACCGACTAACTTGAGTAGCACTTTGGCCACAACAGAACAAATTATCGAAATGCCCCTCGTGTGGTGGACCTTAAACAAGGCGATTTCGTAGGGATGATCGAGTAAATGCAACAGGTGGATAGGGAGAAAATCAATATCGGCCACCCCCTTGAGATCAAAGGGACAAGACTCAAGCACGACCAGATGGAATCCTAAGAAATAGACTAGCCCCACAAAATCAGAATCAAAGGTACCATCAAAACGTTCAGTGTTGATATTGCAATGAAAATCACTTTATACGACAATGCCCTAATCCAAATCAAGGAAATACGAGGAACAGGGTTGTTAATGCTATAGAGGGTGAACAGGAACCCGTAGGAGAAGAAATCAAGATGGGGGCCTTACAAAGGGTGAATGTTTTAAAAGGATCTACCTTTGCAGTGTCTCTAGTACTTAGAGGTGACCATCAACAGAAGAGCTGCCAAGGCGATGATCGATACAGGGGCCACACACAACTTCAGCGCTCTGGAGGAAGTAGGAAGGCTAGGTTTGCAGTGGGACCAAAAAGTGAACCGCATGAAAGCAGTGAATTCAATCACACAACCCATCTTGGGAGTATCCAAAAGTGTAATAGTCAGTGTCAAGAAGTGAACTGGCAAGACTGATTTCTTGATTGCTTTGCTGGACGATTTCAAGGTAATCCTAGGCATAGAGTTTTTACGGGCGAGCAAAGCGGTACCAATGCCACACTAGGATGTTGTCAGTTTTATGGGTGAGGTGTTTCTATCGATGATCCCAGTTTCAACGTCATTGTCATTGAATGCATGCATGGTTTCCACCTTAGAAATCAAGAGGGGCATCCAAATATTCCTAGTAGCAATGCAAGAAGAGAAAGAGGGGAGCTCTCTGAGGATATTCTGCCACCTACAATTGTTGTGTTAGAAAAGTTTCGTGAGGTGATGCCACTCGAGTTACCAAGACGATTGTCACCTCATAAATAAGTCGATCACAAGATAGAATTGGTGCTAGGGGCAAGGCCTCCTGCCATGACTCTATATATAATGTCTCAATCAGAGTTGGAAGAATTTAGGAGGCAGCTAGATGTTGGGATCATTCGTTCATCAAAGGCACCCTTTGGTGCCCCAGTATTGTTTTAGACGAAACATGATAGGTCCAAGCGATTGTGTATGAATTATAGGGCCCTTAACAAGTTGATTATAAAGAACAAGTGTACCCCTTGCCCTTAATTGCTGATTTGTTCGATCAGTTGGGAGAAATTTGAGTTTTTTCAAAATTGGACCTGCAATTAGGGTATTGGCAATTCAGGATTGTAGAAGGAGATGAGGCCAAGGCCACATGTGTCATGCGATACAGTGCCTTTGAGTTCTTGGTGATGCCCTTTGGCTTGACAAACGCGTTGGCAAGTTTCTCTACTCTAATAAACCAGATATTCTATTTGCTTCTGGATCGATTTGTGATCATGTATTTGGATGATATTGTTGTCTATAGTGATAGTCTAGAAGAGCATATATGACATCTACGTATAGTGTTTCAGATCCTTAGGGACATCGATTTATATGTCAAGAGAGAAAAGTGCATGTTCGGTAAAAAAAATATCAGTTTCTTAGGTCATATAGTTAGAGATAGCCAGTTGATGATGGGATGTTGGAAGGTGAAAGCCATTCAGTATTGGGAGATACCAGCAAAGGCTCCCAAACTTCACTTTTTGGGGGGGCTAGCGAACTATTACTGCTGATTCATCGCTGAATATTCTGCTATTGTCACACCATTGACTGAACTGTTGTAGAACGATAAGAAGTGGAAATGGCAAGAAGAGTGTCAGAAGGCATTTGACGCGTTAAAAGAAGTCATGGCAAAAGAGCCAGTATTGCAGTTGCTGAACTACGAGAAGTTGTTCGAAGTGTATGTTGGCACCTCTGATTTCGCTATTGGATGCATGTTGATACAAGGTGGACATCCTATCGCTTATGAAATTCAGAAGCTGAATAGTATTGTGCGAAGATATATAATGCATGATAGAGAAATGATCGATATTGTCCATTGCTTACACACTTAGAGACACTACCTATTGGGTTCATCGTTTATCGTCTAAACAGATAATGTGGTCATGAGCTACTTCTAAACACATAAAAAGCTCAGTCTAAAGAAAGCTGATTGGCAAAAGTTTCTTGCCAAATTCGATATGATCATAAAGTACAAGCCTGACATAACCAATCTAGTGACAGATGCCTCGAGTAGGAAGGCCAAGCTGGTGGCCTTAGTTGAAGAGGAGACAATGGTTGCGAGACCTCAAAGCAACTTCCTTGATAGAATTCGGGAGGGTCTATAGGAAGAACCAATGGCACAACATCTCCATTCCCTAGTGAAGGAGGGGAAGAAAAGACAGTTTTGGGAACAAGATCAGTTGTTGATGACAATAGGAAGGCAGGTGTATGTACCTCGATGGGGATCCTTGCAGTGAGAGATATTAAAGGAGTGTCATGACTCAGCATGGGCACGACATCCAGGACAAGAGAAAAACTTTGAGTTGATAGAGCTGGTGTATTTTTAGCCGTAGATACGCGATGGCGTAGATGACTATATGCACACTTGCTTGATCTGCCAACAAGATAAAGCCACAAATTAGAAACCCGCAGGACTACTAGAGCCTCTCCCCATTCTGAGTCACCCATGGGAGAGTATATCAATGGTCTTTATCATGAGTCTACCAAAGACTGAGGGATATATCATTATATTCGTTGTGGTTGATTAGTTCTCTAAATATGCAACCTTTGGTCCTGCTCCCACCAATGGTTTAGCTGAAGACACTGCCTGACTATTTGTGAAGCATGTAGTCAAGTATTGGGGCATCCCAGGAAGCATAATTAGCGATCGTGATGCCCTCTTCATGGGTAAGTTTTGGAGGAAAGTCTTTTATCTACTAGGATCTGAACTGCATTTCTCTACTAGTGTCCATCTATAGATGGATGGCCAAACTGAGCGCATCAATGAGATGGTATAAGAGTATCTACGATACTTTGTCACTGCGAACAAAAAAAAATTGAGTAAAGTTGTTGGACATTGTTCAATTTTGCTACAATCTTCAGAAGAGCGAGTCCTTGGGTCATAACCCCTTCGAGATTGCAACATGGCTACAACCACAAACGCCACACTCCATAGCGGCTCAAGGTTGAAGCAAAGAACCCTTTACATACCATTTTGTTAAGAACTGGCATGATCAAACTAGGTTGGCGAAGGCATTTCTACATAAAGCTACCAAGCGAACGAAAAAGTGGGCGAAACAAAACCGCCGACCAGCTGAATTATGAGTCAGAGATAATATATTAGTCAAGCTATACCGTGAAAGAACAACAATATTACATGGACAGTATTGGGGGCTCATTCAAAAGTATGATATGCACTTTGTCATCATTAATCAAAGGATTGACAACTTAGCGTACAAGTTATATTACACTGCCAGCTTTCAAGTGCACTGAGTCTTTCATGTGTGCAATTTGAAGCCCTTCAATGAAGATTAAGAAGATCCCGACCGTAGTTTACCTCAACGAGCTTCCATCCCACAACAAGCTCCATCGTTAGCATCACCCTCAACCTCCAAAGAAGTTGAGTTCATCATGGACCATGTTAACAACTACGTTGGAGAAGTTAATAAGTGTCTTGTGAAGTGAAAGGGATTGCTAGAGAGCGATGCCAGTTGAGAGACTCTACACAACATTCATTGGTTTCAACAACAGGTTGAAGAGTATCACCATCAGATAGTGTCGAAGATGGTGCCAGTATAGGCGAGAAAGCATGTTCCAGACTGTCATGTTTTCACCTTTTTGCTTCTGATGTAGGTACGTCTTTGGCACTCTATAATGCTTGTAAAAGACCTTTGGCCTAAGCACCCCGTGTACTACGGTAACAGACCCCTTTCTTCCCCCCTCTCTCTATATATTCTCAAAGCTTTCTATAAGAAATTCATGCTTTCTTGCATTCTCTCTCTTACTTTATGTGATTGTGCTTGCAAGTGCTTGTGAGACGGTGCCCACACGCATCCTATTGCAACCTTGTGCTCTTTGCTGTGAGTGTTCTTATTAGCGTTGTTGTGAGAGGCGTACGCCTCATAGGCGAAGCGCACACTCAAGGTATTGAGGCGTTTCAGGCTTGAAACGCACACTTCACTCATGTGAAGCGCACGCCTCAAGTCGAAAAACGCTTCGCTTCTAAAGCGTACGCATCTGTGTAGTCCCTACTCGGGACACCTGGTTTTCAGTAGTTTTCATCTAAAGGAATTACAAATGGAGGGAAAAGGAGGAGAGCCATGCAATTCCGATGCCGAAGAAGCCCTCTCGCTGCGCGATCTACTGATCTCGTCGAGATCGGTAGAAGCTCTGTCGGAGGAGCGCTGATCTTCGACGTCCATCGCCGATCTCAATTGCTTCGAGTTCGCGAACTGCGGGAACGACGAACTGTGCGGGGCAGATAAAGTCTTCTCTTTGTCGGGAGAGATTCTTCCCTGGAGTAACAACTCTGTCATCAAGCACCGAGTTCCATCGAAAAGCTGATCGGAGGAGTTCCGAGCGAAATCTTCGAGCTCGGGTTCTTTCCATCAGATGAGTTTTGAGGCTAGGACGGGACGGAGCCACTGGCGTGGAGGAAACCAAAAACTCGAGCGCGTTATGCCAACCGGGAGCTTCGGAAAGTGGTTGATGCCATCAAGGTCGTGGTTGCGCTTGTTAGTGCCAATGAAGGCGCAGGAGATCGAGCTCAAGGATCTTCGGTTTCGGCAAAACAGGAGGTTTCCATCGGGTCCGTAAGCAGAGGGAGGGATTGTAGAGGGGGGGAGGAGGAGGGAAGCAGAGGTGGAGGTGAGGATGCAGTGGAAATTGATTCGGGCACTGAGCTGCAACGGCAACGACAACACCGTCGTTACCCCCCTCGCTCGTCTGTATGTCGCAAGTGTGATAGCTGATTTTATCCAATCTTGCTAACAGACCATCCTGGCCGTCGGATCGCATCGTTGAGACCGTTGATTATGTACGTTGTTTCTTTGGGTTCTTTTGTTACAAGAAGTGTCACGGACGAGAGGGGTGGAGATGGGGAGGCGGGCAGCAGTGTCACGGTTGAGGGCGTAGACGAGCTTCTGCTTCTCGCAGGTGCCGATCATGACGACGCAACCCTTGGGGTCGGTGGCGAGGAACATACCCGGGACGATTCGGCGGCAATCGAACTTGCCGAAGGTCTCCTGGTGGACCTTGTCGAAGGCGTTGCGCTTCTTGTTGTACTCGAGGATGCTGCTGCAGCCAGAGTCCTTTTGAGAGCCGGTGAGGCAGAACTGGGTGAGGGAGCGGACGGTGCCGAAGAGAGAGAGAGAGAGAGAGAGAGAGAGAGAGAGAGAGAGAGAGAGAGAGATGAGGATGCCCTAGGGGTCCGAGACTCGGGGGTGAAAATGGATCGGGTTCGATTGGACCCCGATTGATCATGAAGCTTACGCTCTAACGGCTCGAGGCTTACGCCTCGCTTCATAACATGCTCAACGCCTCGCTTCGCCTCAGCGCATTTAACAACCTTGCTTATTAGTTTCCTTAACTCATCAGGCTCACCTGGTCGAGACCAGCAGGTGCCGCACGATGCTCCCTATAAGCCCATGATAGCCTTACTGGGGGTGGGCTCAGTTTCATCTTGAATTTTAGTTGAGCCAATCCAAGTCTTAAGAGGTGTGCGGGCTTCTTTTTGATTGGGTTGAAAAAAAAAAAAGGAAAGGACTCATCATTTTGACGGTTGTTGGTGAAGAAGTGTGACCATATAGTGGGCCATACCCCTCCAAAGTTTTTGTGCATATCAAAGCCTCTTTCACTTTGCTGGTGCACTGTGTGTCCATAGCTTTTAGAGGTGAGCGACTTAGAGACAACGTGGTCGTGGAGTTCCTCGTTATAAAAAAAAAAAATTACAATATCTTTGACCTGCTTATGGTCGGTTTGTAGTTTGTTTGGAAACACGAAACTGCACACTTTTGAAGACCCTATAAAAAGTTTGGTTAGATTCTTTCAGGAAAGAAATGAAAATGTCCTTTTCACGTTAAAAAGAGATGTATAATTTATAATTTAATTTTTTTCATAAAATTTATCTATACAACCAAATATTTTTACAAAAAGAGTTAAAGAACATTTTCACTATGTGTGGCGATATTTTTTATAAATATCAGGGTATTTGTCACGGTGTGCTTGAGAAGAGGCTCATTAAAACTTTCCTTTCGCTATCAAAAAAAAGAAAAAAAAAAAGAAGGAAAAATCATATTGAAAGCTGCAACTTTCTCCCTCGCACCTGCTGACGTGCTTCTAATTTTGGTGCCGCGTATGACTTGTAATTTTTTTGCTTCATTTTTCTCGAACGACTCGCTACCAGTGTTGTCAGTATCGGAATCAGCCAACGTATTGCCAGAAAATCCTATGATATGACCTGAATTGGTTATTTTTTTAATAAATATAAAAACTAACTTAAAATTAATTTTAATATTTAACAAGTGTCTCCTTTTGATTGACACATAATATTTTTAAATTATTTTTTTGACCTATTCAAAAAGGTTCACTTAAGAATCGGTATCAGCACGATTCACGCCAAAAACGATACAGATCCGATTCCGATACTGACAACATTGGTTACGGCATCCGTGACGCACATCAAATAGAAATAGACGAAGCAGGGCTGCCCCCTACGCCAGAAAACGCCTTCCCCTTCCTCGATCTAGTCAGATTGGACGGCTGCCGTTCGTTTGGAGCTTTTGTACAGCACACTCGGATCCCGTGTGGACCCCACGGTCTTCGGCATCCAATGCTTTAAAAAAAGTATCTTAATCTGTAGGGCCCAGCGTTCGGATTCCCAGGTCAGAAAGCGATCAAGCAAGGGAAGGTGGGCTTTCCAAAATAACAATAAAAAATTAAATTCCATCCTTATCCTAACGATAGATGAGTCCTCCACGTCATCCATTCTCAACGCCGAATAGCTCCACGTGTCTATCTCGCCGTCGTCACCGAGAACGCCACACAAACGGATTTCTATGTCTGACCTGTCTCCGACGAGGCAACGACCCTGCATCATCCTCCATGTCAGCCCTCATCTCTCTCTTCTATAAGACACAATTCTCTTCACCACCCACCTCTCTCTCTCTCTCTCTCTCTCCAATGGACTCGAGTCCATCATCTTCCCCGCATTCCTTCGAATTCTCCGTCGGCGATTTACCGGAATATTACCGCACTCGACATAACTCGGCCGCCGATATTCGCATAATCACGTCCGGCGGATACACGATCGCCGCTCACTCCTACATTCTGGTATTCCATGCTTTCTGCGTTTCTTGGAATTGTTCTTTTTGGCACCCATCGATTTAATTTTGACGATCAATTTCTTCCTATATGGTTCTCAAAGGCCTCGGTATCTCCGGTTTTAGAGAATTACCTGGAAAGGTTTAGGAGAAACGGTAGATCGGAAAGGGTGCGCATCATGGGTGTTCCTCACGAAGCCGTTCTCGCTTTTCTCCGATTCATTTACACCTCGAGGTTGGCCATCTGTTTTGGGGGTTTTTGGGTTTCCTTTTTGTTGAGATTGGTGGTGGATAGTTAGCTGATGAGGGGTGGAAATTTGTGGTATTGCAGATACGCAGAGGAAGAGATGAGGAGGTACGGGGTTCATCTGCTGGTCCTGTCTCACGCGTTCTACCTCCCGTCCCTGAAGAAGGCGTGCATCAGAAGCTTGGCGGAGTTTCTGACCGTCGCCAATGTCGTCGACGTCTTGCAGCTCGCACGGCTCTGCGACGCTTCTCACCTCTACCTCAAGTGCTTGAAGTTCATCTCTAAGGATTTCAATGGCGTCTCCGGCACGGAGGGGTGGCGCTTCCTGCAGAACAATGACCCCTGGCTCGAGCTCGAAATCCTGCAGTTCCTCTCCGAATCAGAATCTGTAAGACAACGTTACTCTTGTTTCCTTTTCTTCTTCTTCTGTTTTGGTATATACCATAATTACCTAAGTAAGAAATGAGCGTAAAAAGTGATGCGTGATGCGAGAATTGAGAAGCTATGTTGCAAAAAAAAAAAAAAGTTGAAACGCTTGAGAAGCTTAAGGGAAAGCGAGTAAGAATCAACAATTTAAACAAGTAGAAAATGACAGTTTGCTAAAATGAATTTTAAGAATTTTTTGTTAATAATGTTCATCATGAAACAAACTTTGCACTTTTCCACTTTGTCGCAAAGTTTTAGAAACATGAAAGAAGCGCATGAATTCGAGGTAAGTTTCTTGAAAAACAAGCTTCCCGAATTTTAAGAAGTTTTCAGCAACTGCGGTATATGCTATAGCTGATTGTCATCATTGGGGTGATTTGAACAGAGGGAGAAAAGAAGGGTTCGGAAGAGGGAGGAGGAAAGGGTGTACCTTCAACTGAGCGAAGCTATGGAAGCCCTGCTTCACATCTGTACTGAAGGATGTAGGACGATCGGTCCTCACGACAAGGAACTCATGGGAAACAAAGCTGCTGCTGTTGCTGCTGATGGTAGTCCGTGCAGATTCTCGACGTGCAAGCACGTTGAACGTCTGATTCGCCATTTTGCAGGATGTCAGAGGAGGGTTCGCGGTGGGTGCTCGCACTGCAAGAGGATGTGGCAGCTCCTGCAACTCCACTCCCTCGTCTGCGACCAATCTGAATCCTGCAAGGTTCCTCTATGCAGGTATTTCTTCATTTTCACCTTCGTCTTCTCAACAATTTCGTGGCTGAAGAGCCGTCTATGTTTGTGTTGTTAAGATAGCGTCCTAAGATACGTTTAGTTCGATCTCTTCATGAGATTTAGAAAGTGAATCTCATTGAAACAGTACTTCAATAACAATCAATCTCATGTGTGAGATTCACTCTTGAAGTTTTGTGAGATTTCAAATCTCATTTTGAAAGTGAATTTCTATTGAACAGTATTTTCACTTTTCAAAAACACAACCATACCCCAGTATTTTCACTTTGTGAAGTTCGATTGAATCAAAACAACTTGCATAGCGATGAGTGAAACTCTCTCTCTCTCTCCTTTTGTCTTCTTTGAGATCCATGGCCCCATTGACCACTTATGAGCCACGTTCAATTGGCAAAAATCTCTAGGCACGGTTCTGTGATATGGGTCGAACACTTAGAGGGGGCTGTAAATTGAGGCCCTTTATTAAAGAGGGGTGCCTTTTTTTGTATAGGAGGGCAGCCACTACCTGACTCCCCCTAGTTGGGCAGACACTGGATCTGATCTGAAAATTTTAAAATCTTGCACTTGTCTTGGGATTTTTACAAAGTGACCAGTAGTGAGGGGAATAAAGTAAAAATCTTGCACTTATCTTGAGATTTTTATAAATTGACCAACGGTGAGGGGAAGAAAACAAAAATCTTACACTTGTCTTGAGATTGAAGTTGGATTTGTATGACCATTTTTTTTATTCTTTCTTGCTTTGTTATTATGATCTTTACTATTATTGTCTCATTGTCTAAGTTGGTTTTATCTCATTGTCTATGGGTCAGGCATTTCCGACTGAGGATGGGGACAGGAAGCAAGAGGGAGGAAGAAAGTTTGAGGGTGCTGGCGACCAAGATTGCGTCGGCTAAAGCAATCTCTTGCTTTCTATCCAAGAAAAAAAGAGACGAGGGATCATACTCCCGCTGACAATATCAACTCAAGTGTACAAGATATAAGATGCCAATGCTATCTAGATTTGCAATATGAACATGTGAGGGGAATCAATGTGCTTGGCGTGCAAGCTTGGCAGGCAATGTACATATTGTTTTATGTCTAAACATGGCGTGGCAAGTTTGCTCTCTTCAAATTTTAGGGTATTTTTTTCTAGTGGAACCCAAGATGTCCAAGAAAGAGGTTGTCATTGTTACAATGCTTTTTTTTTTAAGTAATGAATCTACTCATTCTTTATTCTAGTTGTGTCTCCAGACCGTTGTTAGCAATACGCGATACCCGCAAAAGTTCATTAAACAGTGAATGCATGATTTATAGAATGTTTTGTATTAAAAAAGACGATGGTAAAAACCACATAAATGGAATTACATAAGATCATCAAATAAATATCATGGGTTTAATTCAGTTTTAATTTTATAAAGTGGGCAAAAAAAGATGAACTGACCTACCAATGGGGGATCCACGTGGTTAGTAGGAGCTGTCAGTGCATGCCTCCTTGTGGTGGGACGTTGCAGGTTCAAACCCCAGTGGTACGTTGAATAATAATGGGAATTAAGGGGTCGGCCTAACCACAGCTTGCCTTTCAAAAAAAAAACGATGAACTGAACTTCAGTGTCTCAATGAGCAACCTTCTCTCAGACGAAATGAAAGCCAATTTTCATGTGCTTCGTTCTGGCATGAAATACAAGATTGGCACTAAAGTATGTAGTTCCCATATTATCACACCATAGAACAGAGCATGGACTTGTGGTGCGTCACATCCTAGGTTCATCGAGAGTTTAAGCCACATTAGCTCAATGACTGCTCCTGCCTTATATTCAACCTTCATACTTGATCAAGGAACAATGTGTTGCTTAGATGAACTCAAAGAAAGCAAATTTGGCTCAAGAAATGGTGGATTTTTTAACATCTGAGCATCCTGTCCAATCAACATCAAAGAATCCTACAAGTCTAAGATCATTAGACAGTTTAATATGCAAACCATAATTAAGAGTTGCTATAGACCCTTTCCATCTCCAGGTCCAACACAGAAGATCTGCCCCAGTCATGATTTCGCCCCAGTCAGGATCCAATCCAAAAGAGCTGCCGAGACTTAGGATCCATTCTAGGGAAACTTGATAACACCCTGATACAACCCAGAAATAAATTAGTTTTGACCTTGTAAAAACCTTAAAAAATCTCAAAAAAATTATTTTTACAAACCTAATACCTTTGACTAGAAGAATGAACCCCTAAACCCTAGCCTAACCTTCTACACAAACCCAAACCCGGACCAGCAGAAATCTATCCAACAAACGAACATCACATTATTTGGAGCCATGGTGACTCGTAGTGCCCAAGGAGCACTAGGAATGATGTTGGGACCCCGGAGCATAAATGCCAAATTACTCCAACTCATCCATTACATGGAGTGTCGTGAATGCTTCAAGGAGGAGCATGAAAGGTTCAAGGAGAAGCAAGAAAGGTGCAAGATTGATTTAGTGAAGTGGCAACACGAATATGTTGGGCGAAAAACAAGAATGGATCTAGTTCTCTATAATATGAATCTTGCATCATTTTTCGACGATGGCATGACTGAAGCACAACACCCTAATGCTCACTGCCGGTGCACTGAAATGTAACAAGAGATTGATTCAGTTGTGGGTAGCATGAGTGTTGATTTGACCTTGTCAATTGTTGCCTCTACCGAGCATCCAAACCAGTTAGTGAAGGGCATCACCTATTCAACGTCTAACTCGCACAACCCTACCTGATTGTTATTCACGCGTACCACCACTTATAAGCAGGTTGCAACTATCGTGTTTTAGTGTCTTTGTAGAGCACCCACATGGCCAACATGCCCTGTGTTGTTGTAGTGTCTTTCGCTCATGCACTCCTGCATTATCGCAATGCTCAACCACCTATGCACCGTTGCATTGTCTCTACTCCCCATGCTCATGCATCCCTTGTCACCAATCCTCACCCTACTATAGTTGTGGGTCTTTGCTGCAACAAGTCGTTGACGAGGCTACAACAACCTAATGCACATTATATGTTTAAGGTGACACTTGGTATAGTTGACAAGCAAATACTTGAGCACCAAATGAGTTGTCACTTAGATGGTTGGCTCACGACGAAGGAGAAATATCATACCTTGCTATTTGATCAAGTTGGGGAGGAAGACCAAATGACTATAGTAGTGCTCAAAGTTTTTGCCTTCAGAACAAGGCGTGTTTGAGAAGGGTGGACTGTTACAAACCATTTTTTGCTCCAAGTTCGACATAGAGGATCCGCCCCAGCCCTAGATCTGTCACAATCAAGATCTGATCCGGAGGAGCTGCCCATTCCCATGATCCATTCCAGAGAAACTTGCTCAGCTTGGAGTCCTACCCAGAGACTCTGGTAGAATACCCCCCTAGAATCTCATCTAGGGTGAGACTATGTTTGTACATTTACTCTTTTGCCCCTCTTATAATCTATAAATAGAGGTGCTCAGTCTGTGTATTTCTTCATGAAGTTTATTCAAAGATTTTTCTAAGCTTCATTCTTGCTCTCTAACACATTTCTCCCTTGCTTGCCATCGACCCTCTATCCACCTCACGCATACCTATATAGCTGACCAATAGACAAGTCTCTCTCTCTCCCAACGCTTCACGACCCTCTTGCTTGTGGTTTTATGGAGTCGTGCCTCACGTCCAAGTCACCGAAATTTGTAGAATCATCCTCTGTGGGAGTTCAGTTTCTAACAAGAGTCCATTTATGATATCTCAATATATGTTTGACATGAGTCTAGTGATCCAATGTGGGATCATGCATAAACTAGCATGTCTTGTTAATTGAGTCGACAATTTTTGGTCTTATAAAAGTAGCATATTGCAAGACAACCACAATGCTTTTATATTATGTAGCATTATCAGTCAGCTCGCCAGAGTATCTCGAAAGTGAAATATTTACAGCAACTGACTTATAATCAACCATACCAATTTTATTAGAAGATCCATAATATACTTTGAGTTAAGAAGACGCCTGATGAATCTTGGATAACTTCAATGCCAAAAAAATAGTGCAAATGACCTAAATCTTTGATTAAGAATTTTTGACCAAAGGCTTGAATAATATTTTTGACTTCTTAGTGATGTAATCAACATAAATCAATATGTAGATTTTTACCCCCATTGTCATGACGAATCAATAATGAGTCAGCCTGAGACTCCATGAATTTTAGTTTCTCTAAGTACACCATCAACCTTTTAAACCATGCACGTAGGGCCTGTTTGAATCCATATAAGACTCGATTGAGTTTACACACACATTGAAGGTGACACTTGTCCTCAAATCCTAGAGGCTATATCATATAGACTTTGTCTTTTAGAAAACCGTGTAAGAAGGCATTGTTAATGTCTAATTGATGTATTTGCCACCCATAATTAACAACAATGAAGAGAATTGTTCTGATATGTGGAGGTTTGATTATGGGACTAAATTTTTTGAAAAAATCTATATTCTCTTGTTGACTATATACTTTGGCTACTAATTAAGCTTTGTATCTGATGATGGATCTATTAACATGATGTTTTATTTTGTAGATCTATTTACAACCAATTAGATTATAGGTAGATGTAGGAGATACTAAAGTCCAAGTATAATTTTTATATAAAGCCTCAATTTCTTCTTTCATAACACACTACTATTTTGGTTCCTGCATAGCTTAACCAAAATCATATGGTTTCTTTTCTTCTTGTAACACTTCACTCAAAAGGCCAATGTGAATAGGATATTTCATAGCTGTGAATAGTCTTGGTTTCAACATACCATCTTGGGACCTAGTTATCATATGATGGGTTTAAATAGGACCTTGGTTAGTGATATCGACCACATAGTTTATTTCAGGGGGTTCAAAACTAGGTACATGTCATGGTTCATTTATAGTAGTGACATAAGACTTTCTTGGAGAACTATGATGAGGACTCACAATTTCTTGGTCCTGACCTTGCTACGTAGGTTCTTGTGGTAGGATCTGTTTAAAAGGAACCAGGAAGTTTGACACATGGGAATTTCAAGTAGGTCATTGTTAGGTCTATTCAATAGTAACAAAGTCGTGTTCTATTGCTGAATCCAAAATGCAACTTCTTTGTCTATAATAGGTTCTTTTGTTCCATCATATAAAAATTTTGACTCATCAAATATGACGTCTCAAAATAAAGACTTTACTTGTTATAGGAACACAATAAATATACCTTTTATAATTGGTGTCATATCTTATAAAAATGCGAGCTTTGGATTTGGGTAATAATTTTGAATTTACATAAAACCTTAAATTTGGGTAGCACGTGCATCCAAAAATTTTATGATAATCATATTCAACAACATGATTTAGCAACAATTCATATGGGGACTTCTTACTCAAGTTTAAACTAGGGAGACGATTAATCAAGTAGATTGTAGTACAAAAAACATCAACCTAGGACTTATTATTTAAAAAAGCATATATCAAAAGACTCACTTGTCATATGAACATGTTTATGTTTTCTCTCAACAACCGCATTCTATTAAGGTATGTGTGGGCAAGTCAACCATATTTTTATTCCATGCTTATTCAAAACTTTAGAGAAGACTCCACTAACAAATTCTTCACCTCTATCAGTGCATTTTTTTTTCTTTCAAGTTGATTCTTAACTATAGTTTTGAAATTTTCAAAGCATGTCAAAGCATCAAACTTTCTAAATAAAGGAAAGTTCCACGAGAACCCAAAATAATTATTAATCAGAAGTAAATAATAAATATATCCTTCTTGTAAAGAAGAGGATAGTCCCTATAGGTTAGCATGGATAACTTCTAAAGGATAGCTGACAAAAAAATTGACTTTCTCAAATGAAAGCTTGTGAATATTATTCACAGCACAACTAGAGCATAATTGATCATCACATGAATTAAAACTATTATTATCACATGCAATTAATTTATTTTATTCAAGCAAGTTTAAGGTTCTTGAATTAACATGTTCCAAACGACAATGCTAAACATCCTTAGAAAACTTATGAGAAACATGAGCAAAACTAGCTTCACCAAAACCAACTTCTGGATTCTTCTTTTCACCTTGAGGGTCGGATGGCTAAGGGTAGGTAGTAAAATTAGAATAGAACTATTTCTTGTGTTCAGCAATTGGTTTAGAATTTATATTCCCAGCACTTAGATTTTTAATTTAGTTACTGATTATCATTTTTCTTTAGAAATTACATTAGCCAATTTAGGTAGATTTAAATTCCATCAATTAGTTAGTTTTACTTTCATGTTAAATCTGATTTTTTTTATATTAATTAAATTTAATTAAGTTCATTTTATGTTAGTAGATTAATTATAAATTAATTAGTTAATTTAAATTATTTGAATTACATTAGCCAATTTTCATTATTACATTAAATTATCAATTTTGGTTAATTAGTTAATTTATTGATTGCTTGCCTAATTAGTTGATTAAATTACTTTTTAGAATCCAGTTAGTATAGTATGTAAGTTAAATTAATTTAGTTTATTTTATAGATCACGTTTTCTTTTATTAGTTAATTAGTTTAGTTTATTTCTTGTTATTTGCATCAACTAATTATATAACCTATTTCTTGTTTCTTGTTAGTTAGTTAATTAGTTATGCTAATTTATCTTTTAGTTAGTTGATTCATATTAGTTCTTAGTTAGTTGTAGAATTAGTTATGTTATTTTGTCTTTTAGTGTAGTGTTATTTCATAGTTTATTTACTGTTTTTGTGATTTTTCGAAAAACTAACCCATAATATTTTTATATTTTTTTATCGTATCTTTGTGTTTCGTTTGTTTATTTTTATAGAAGAATATTCAGTCGTGCAGTGAACCTTCAAAAGTACCCTCGAAGAGCCATCTGAAGTTCCTAAAAGGTCCCCTTAAAAAACCCTTCAGACCTCTTTTGAGCCCCTCAGGGATCTCTTAACAAAACCAAGCAACCCTCCAAAGAAAGAAAAGATTATAGTAACAACAAAAGAGAAACATGAGATGATAAAAAGGGACAAGAAGCTCAAGCACGAAAGACTTTTCTCATCTTTCTAGCTTAGGTTTTTATTTTACTTAATTCAATTCAATTTGGGTTTGTAATAAGGCACTTTATTTTTACTTGTTTAAGCCCTCTGCAGGGGCATCACTCTCTTATTTAGTTAATTAATTTTTATTTTCAAGACAATAAAAAGTATCTTAGTTATTTGTGAAATACAAAGTATTTTCCCGTTCCCTGAGATCGACCCAGACTTCACTACTAGTGTGAACTGGTTTTTATGATTTGATATACGGTTTGCATAAACATTTTAACTGAAAATATATTTTTAAAATGCTTTATTGAAAACGTTGCATCACTTAATAACCCATCCATTTACCTAGTTTACCTTAAAGAGGGTAGGTAGTACAATCACGAGTGACCATGATATATATAGGTTTGAGTTGTATATCTTTCCTTGATTTACCTTAGATCTGCAACATCTGCAATAAGTAGTGAATGCATCTCAGTTATTGACACATCTACGGGGTTTCTTTCCTGGTCATTAACCGTCACCTTAATTTGGTTTGGGCAGTTTGATACTTTAGGACATTGAAATACATAGTGATCATGCATAATATTCATATTTTATTCATCTTTATTTATGCATGATCCATGAAAAAATCGCATTAAAAACCCATCTTTATCGTTGGTTTCGAGAATCTGCTTCGAAATTGAATTTCTGAGAAAAATTGCATTTTTCGATTCGGCCCTGTGTTTTTCGGTATTTTTATTAGTTAGAATTTTTATAATCCGTAGTTTAGTTAGATTAGTGCTTAATGAATTATTTTGAATTAGTTTTAGAAAAAAAATCCTTTTGAAAAAACATGTTTTTGAGGAAGACCTGTTTTGATATTTTTAAAATTATTTCAAACTTCCATAGAAATTATATTTTAACCTAACTTTTGTTTATAAATAGGATTTTTCCAGCAGCAGCCATGGTCTTCTCTCTTGAAAAAAATGTCCTCTACCTCCCTCCCTCTCTTCTCTTCTTCCCCCGTTTCACTCTTGGTCGGTTCCTCCCTCGGTTCTTCTTTCTTCCCCTTTTTATTCATTGTGCTTCTAATCCCTGTTGTTGTCGGCTACTCCTTGTCCCCATCGTCGGAGGTACATGCAGCCAGAGAGGAGATCATCTTCTTTTTCTCAACCCCTCTATCGGAGGCGAATCACAGTTTGTCTCTTCTCCCCCATCTCTGTAATTTAGGATCATTACATGCATCATATTTGATTTTTGTTTGCATCTTCATCTCATCTAGCATAATCTGAATTTTATGTATTTTGTTTTTATATTTTAGATTCATTACATGCATAATATATTTGTTAGTTTGTTTCAGCATAAATTGAATAATGTTTAGATTCTTATTTAGCATATATTAAATTTCTGATAGGCATACCGTAGGTCATCATCGTCTCTTGCTTCTTTTGATTTGTTTTCTTTTTAGTATTACGCGTATCAGGAAAACATTTACATGCCCTGTTAGACGTGTGTTCATATTCACGTGTGAGTGAACCTGCATAACCACACAACTATGATCAGGCAGCAGTTGAAAACCAGGATATGCGTGGTTAGCTAACCACGCATCATCCTTGAGTGTATTTATTGCATCCTGCACCTGCGCATGCCTGATGGAACTCTTGTGTAGACGGGTTTGAATTTTTGCCACACACACGCTTTATCCAAATCACACCTGAGCACCAACAACATATAACGCTGTTGAAAGTTGCTCGTGCACCGTCTAACAATGCCCTTTTTATTCTGCGTGTGATGCACAACGTCAATCAGAGTATAATTCATTTAGGAGCCCTTTAGAGTAGGTTAATATATTTAGCAAGGTTAATTTGATAGGTGTTGAATTTTAATCAGCAGGTGGTGTCATGCGTAGTATAATCTGGTAGCTAGTTTTTAGTTTTTTTTTTTGTTTGTTTGTTTTTTGGTCTTAGATTATTTTGGTTTTAGTAGCTCTAATTCATTTTTTATGTAACGTCTTCCTATAATTTTTTTAGCCCAACTTGCTCTTTCAGCTAACTTAATCATAGCTAGTTGAGATTCACGTGAGTAATGATAGTTGTTTCTTTTCTTTTTTTTGGTTTGTTTGCCACGTTATACATTCTTTCAATTAGCATAGTTAATATTAGTGATTAAGTGTAAATTAGTTGCAGTTTTAATCAGCCGCAGTTGTGCTTAATTCATGTTGATATTAACTAGTCTGATTGTTACTTATAATTAGACTTAGTTTAAATCTGGATTTTCATTTAGTTTATTTTCTTGTTTTCTTGGTTGTAGTTGTCAATAGTTGTCATAAGTTAGTTCCTGAAATTGTTTCATGTTTGTTAGTAGTTACATTATTTTGTCTTTTAGTGTTTAGTTAGTTTGTTTAGCTTTTTTTTTTAGATTATTTTTTATTGACTCTTGATTCAACTAACCATAAGTTTTGTCAAGTTGTGTTTGTTTTTTTATTTATTTTGTGTTTTGATTTTTGCAGGGAAGCGTGTGGACGTGCGAGTGAGCCCCTTTTCGTATCCCCAAAGAGCTCTCTGAGGTCCTTAAAAGGTTCCCTCAAAAGGCCCTCGGAAGTGTTCTCAGGTAGCTCCTCAGAAGGACCACAAAGTGATATGCAAATAAGAAAAGCAAAAGAACCTCAAGGGGACTAAAGACTCGAAGCACTAAAGACATTTTCTTTTTCTTTTAGAATTAAGTTTTTATTTTTATTTCAATTATTTGGGTTTGTAATAAGGTCGTTAATTATTGTTTAAAGTCCTCCACAAAGGGCTGCACTCTATTTCTTATTTACTTAATTAATTGATTTTTTTTTACAATAAAGAGTAGTTTAGATTGTGCATTGAATACTAAGTATTTCCTGCTCCCTGAGATCGACCCAGACTCCACTACTCGTAAGAGCCGGTTTTTATTATTTGGTGTCTAGCTTTTACACTTGTTTTCATTAAAAATATTATTTTAAAAATTATTTTCATAAAACTCACACACATTGCATAATAAACACCCTTAGTGTTTTCTTCTGTTTCATTGGTTCCCACGAGAAACGATGAGATTGTAATTAAGAGAAACAAAAACTTTACTCAATATAATTATTATAATGAAAATATATCATAATTATCCAAACACTTAAGTAGGGATATGAACGTGTTTTGGTCTTGCAATATGTATTTTCTTATGCATAGAGTGGTTACAACATGTCTATTCTATGAGTTTTGTTATTTAAAAGCATGATTATAAATGTTGCAAACTATGTGATTTGAATCATAATTATGGATGTTTGTAAGTGTGTGTAATATATTCATTTAATATTATGATTTAACTGCTTATGTGTTGTATGATTTAATTCTTTGCAAAAATGTGAGGTGATTGCATACCTATCAGATTCAACGAGTCTGATCCATTATCTACCAACTCTACAAATGAGGATTAGCGGTGATGGCAGGGTGCATGGATGGGGAGGCTGGTGAACAAAACCCTTATCATGGCCAAATTAGTTTTAGGAATTAGATGTTTGACATAAAAGCTTTAAACATTTTGGTGATGTAAACTTTACCTTTAATTGCTTGCGTATTTTAATTTTGTATGGTTTGGCGTATGACATGTTTCCTATGTTAATTACTATTTCGAATTCGGATCCTACAGATTAGAATCAAATTCTGAGTTAGGATATGGATCTAAGTCTAAGGGATTAGGATCCATTCTCATGTATGCTATATTACCTATGAATTGCCTAAGATTTGTAACCCGATTTCAAATAAAAGATCTTTCATTGTTTTATGTCAATTTATTTGGTTAAGGTTGTTCTTTACTTAAACTAAGTTCTACGAGGCTCCTCTTGACTAAAAGGAGTGCTTACACCCAAACTGACTCTCTAGAATTTAGTTTAAGAGAAAATGTCTTTCAGATTTGTCTTTGAGGGTCTTTTCATGAATTTTGTTCTAAGGAGCTATTAAATGCTAGTGTTTGCGCATGATGATTTTTTAGAGCTTGATTCGATTAAGACAATGCCTTAGATAAAACTAGGCATTAAATTGGGCAGTAAAAAAATGTATAGAATTTTTAAAGTGTTACATCAATGACATTGATCATGATCTCACTTTTTGGGTTAGTATTTTTAGTAATATAAAGATTGGCTTCCGGTTTATTCTCTTCTCGTTTAAGATAGTTTGAACAATTTTAAACAAAGACCTCTCATGGCACCAGTGAGAAAGGTTGACATAGTACAAGTAAAAAGAGTTAACAAAAAAAAGAAGACCGTTGAAGACTTGGAAGAAGGTAGTTAGAGATGACATGAAAGATTTTAAAGTAACCAAAGTTTTATTTCTAGATAGACTAGAATAAAAAATATATAACTCTTAAAGCTGACCCCATGTAGTTGGAATAAGGCTTGATGATGATAATGAGTATTTTGTTCCTTTCTTAATACACTGGTAGGGGTCTACCTAACCCTAGCTTGACTTTCCAAAAGACAAAAAACCACACTTATGATTAGATGGAATAAATAAAACTCACACTTATGAGTTTTTACTAGATAGTATGGTACTACCAAGAGTGGCCAATATTTCTTTTTTGAATATAAATTTTCTTATGCCGAACCCCGATAAGGGAGTGAAACTTTGATATCATTGTACTGAGGCCTTGATCTTATCTTTTTCATTACGTTGCAAAAACCAATTTTTTTTTATAGGCATGGGTTACGCAGACCCCTACCAGATATCTCTTAAGCCTCATGTGGCAGAGGGATTCGAACCTGGGCCTTCAACTTGGCACAAGACCCCGTTTAACACATGGGATACTACCCGAACATTTAATGAGAAGCAATTGTGAAATGTTATTTGACAGGGACATACCAAATTTGGCCGTATGTCCCTGGTGACACAATTGGACACACAATGACACGCTGACATGGACACTGTCATGTACAAACGCTATCTTTTAATATCTTAACATATTTTTATAAAAATGTATTTTTAAATATACAAATATCAAAACATAGATCTTTAATTACTGTCGGTGATATTTTGAAAAAAAAATGAGAAATTACCTGGACAAAATGGTGGTAGAAATTAAATTTTTTTATTTTCTAATTATTTTAATTTTCCTTAGAAAAACTAGTTTAAAACTGGTTTTTTATTTTTAAATTCAATTTTTTGCCATTTTCCCAAAAAATGTTAGATTTATAAAAAGTTACAAAATATCACTAGATTTTGGCTGCTGATATTTACCAGAAAAAACATTTCGCCTCTACATTTTTAATGATTAAAAAAACCTGTGTCCTAGTGTCCTATTTTTCAAAAAAAAAATCAAGCTTACTTGGGTCCAGTTCTTAATCGGTTCCACTTACATGAACCAATCCAGTTCCTTGTTGGTTTGGTCCTGTCTTCGAGTACCAATAATTTTATAAACCAAATAAGTTGGTTCAATTGTGCATTGCTAAGAACTAATTGAGTCAAGTATTTAGCCAAGTCCGATATAACTTGGTTTGGACCTCAAAACTGCACACCAATCAATGAAACCTATTCTTCAAATCAGGCCAATGTAGCTATAAAGCTAGGGATATTTCCGCTCGATATACCTGTTCTCTTTAACAGCCATAGAAGTCATGTCCAAGCTTAACACAACAAGGTGACGATGCTCATGGATCCAAATAGTTCTTGCAGTGGTGGATATGTTTGAAAATATCACAATATTTTACTTCTCATTTTAAACATATGATGTTTTCGGTTAAAGATAAATATCACAATGTCTCAATATTTATGTTTCATAGTCGTCATAATAACCAAAAAAATGTGGGTCTCTCTCTCTCTCCAACAAATGGCGTATTATTTGGCGAACTTGGCTTCTCTCGTCATGGTGGGGCCGTATGGATGACTCGTAACAATGCTATTTTTCGGCAGATTCCGGCAATGTTCAACAAAATGGTGAACCTTATTTTGGCGGACCAGTCATGATCCAGGGTTATGCTTGTCGCCTAACTGTTTTTGTTTCTTGTTTCTTTCTTCCTTTTCATCCTTGCATCTCTACTTTTCTTTTTTTCTTTTTTGGGGCTCTTTGGCATGTCTTGGGCCCATGCTTGGTTACCCGATAGGTTCAATGTTGGTTGAACCTGTTTTAGTTTCGTAATGTTGATGGTTATAGTTCAGCTCTCTCTCCAACTGTTCACTATATAAGGTTTTTTGGTAGGGGAGACTCCCAATATGTAAATAATGCTAGGATAATTTACAAATATGTGCTAACAAGAGCTCTACTCATTTGGTAGGGGCGACTCACATACATCACCAAGTTGATAGGGCATCATGAGTTAGAAACCCATGGAGGGTGTCTTGCCATAAGGCGAGAGTTGTGCTGCCTATAGTAGTCAGGGATTTTTTCCTTGGGCTAGCAAAAAAGAAAAAAGCACTTATACAAACGATTTTATGTTCACCTTATATTTGAAATATTTAAGATAAACACATTTTTTTGTTAATAAATTGATCATGTGACTCTTTTGAGTTACTAATTGCCCCCTTTCAAATTACTTACCCAAAACTTTACTCTCACACACACAGCACAAGAGTTGGGTAGTACAATATAAATATTTTTTCATAGCCAAATGTCTTTCACGGTCTTCCTGTACCAACTTCTCAAAAAACCAACATAATCATCTTCATTTTCTCAAAAATCACTATATTATTTGCCCAAGAAAAATTAAAGTTGTCATTTCAAAGCATTAACTAGAGAGAAGAGAATAAAAAGTACCGGCAAAGACATAGATGATACTCACCTTTGGCACCATTCCATGTTTTAATTGAGACTGAAAACTTGTGACAAACATGGTCAATTCAAGACTCAAAATGTCATAAATCTGGCAAATTGATTTTTTCTTGATGGTTTTACCCTTTTGTCACTTGAAAATTTAAGCACCTTAGTCAAACCACTTGTCTAAGTTGCCACCTAAAAAATTCAAGACCCATGTAAGTTGTCACTTAAAAAAATCAGGTGCCATGTAAGTAGTTGCCTAGAAAAATTAGGGACCCATGTAATTTGTTGCATAAAAAAATACACATCATGATTTCAACAAAACAAAAAAGCAAAATTGCCAAGAAAACAGTAAATTTGCCATGTTTGTTATATTTTTTAGTTCAGTCAATTATGGTATTGTGCTAAAAATTAATGTCATCTATGTCATTATCTCAAAAAGTAACTCAGAGTTATTTGAGTAATTTTTTTAAAAAGTTGGTATTTGAAACTTGATGAATATGAATATATTTTTGCCATACTTTAGGTGCTTATGTGTAAATTACCCTTGATATCTAAATGACGCTAATTCGTTTGGGTAGATTTTACAATCTTTTAACATGGTATTTTATATTTTATTAAACAGCGCCAAAGATTAAAGCTGTTCTTGGGTCGGGTTTGCCTGAATCTACTCAAATAACTTGTCAGGCTTGGGTACCCAAAATGAATCCAAAACCAGATCCATCTAACTTAACAGTGTTTAAAATATATATTTACACTAAAAGATACATAAAAAATACTTGGTTAACAGGGATATCCGGGATTTTTTTTTATAGGCAAGCTGGGGTTAGACAGAACCCACTAATTATACAACCATACCATTGGGATTCGAACTTGCAACCTCCCAACACAATGTGACGTGCACTAGCTGACCTACGGGGACTCAGGTTAGAGTATGCGAAAGAAATACTTGACACAAACCTTACCCATTGACAACCCTACCAAATATTGTCCCAAAACACCCTGGATCTTCTGTTATGATTGATTGGATCTCCCTCAGGATTCTGACCCATCTTTGGATGCCCAAACCTAAGCAGGACTGGGAAACGAGATGAGCCACTTGTGGGCCGGGTCATGTTTGGTTCATGAAGAGCTCATTCAAACTTGTAAAATAGGCTGGACAAACTTGAGCTTGAACAATCAATGTTCATCTCAGCTCAGCTAAGATGAACTTGCTTATTAATAATAATTAATTTTTACATATGTTTTATATTATAAAATAAAGATGGTTGAAGTATTTAGCCCGCAAACAATAAGTTTAGGGTTCAAATCTTATTGCTTACAAGTTTGAAACAATTATTTATCGAAAAATAATCATATTGTACAAGTAATTTGACATGTTTTTCAAAATGTCTTTTATTTTTTTATACTCTTTATGAATCACAAATATCTGAATTTAAAAAGACTTTTTACTCTTTGTATATGCAAACTTTCTCTCAAACTTGTGATTGTCTTTTATAAAAGAGTCTTTGTTTTCAGATCTATATCACTCTGTTTTGATGTTGAAAACTTGTGTTTACCGTTGTTGAAAAGCTAAGACACAAGCTTATAACTTTCATGTTTTGAGCCAAAATAAAAAACTCTTCTAAGGTTTTTATTTTTAAGTTCCAAAACCGAAATAAAAACATATTCTGCAAATTAGAACAACAGAATAATTGATCTTTCAGATGATATTTCAACTCAGAAAATGAACAACAACAACAACAACTACGCCTTCATCCCAAAACAATTGGGGTCGGCGATATGAACCAACAAAGAAAATCATTATGGGTCTTCCACATGAATCCTTCTCCTCCATTCATTTCTATCCAATGCCATGTCCTCAGTGAGGTTCAAAGCATTCATATCTTTTCTTATCACCTCCATCCATGTCTTCCTAGGCCTACCCCGACCTCTTTTAACTAATATATTTTCCCATTTCTCCATCCTTCTAACTGGAGCATCATTAGGCCTTCGTCGAATATGTCCAAACCACCGTAAACGATTCTCTCTCGTCTTATTTTCAATGGGTGCAACGCCTACCTTCTTATCGTTCCAAATCTTATCTTTTATTGTATTTCCACACATCCATCTCAGCATACACATCTCAGCTACACTCATTTTTTGAATATGATGTCTCTTGCAGCCCAACATTCCGTACTATATAGTAAAGCAGGCCTAATAGTCATCCTATAAAACTTTCCCTTCAACCGCAATGGCATTTTACGATCGCACAACACTCCAGTTGCACTCTTCCATTTCATCCACCCAACCTTTATCCTATGATTTACATCTCCATCAATTTCTCCATACTTTTGAATGATAGATCCCAAATATTTGAAAGAATCATCCACCGGTATTTCGTGCTCATCAAGCTTCACTACACTCCCATCACTACTTTGTTGCTTACTAAATCGACATTCCATGTATTCTGTCTTACTCTTACTCAACTTAAAACCTCTTGCTTCCAATGACTGTCTCCATAATTCTAACTTAGCATTAACCCCAGCTCTAGACTCATCAATCAAAACAATATCATCAGCAAACAACATACACCACGACACATTTTCTTGAATTGATCTCGTAAGCTCATCCATCACTATAGCAAATAGGAAAGGGCTTAAAGCAGATCCTTGATGTAACCCAACCGTTATAGGAAAATTGGTTGTCACCCCTCCACAAGTGCGGACATTGGTTACTACTCCTTCATACATATCTTTAATTATACTAATGTACTTGAGAGAAACACCTTTCTTCATCATTGTCCACCAGAGAACGTCCCTAGGTAATCTATCCACTACAACAAAGCAGTAGATTAGCGACGACCACATTCCGTCGCTAATCCGTCGCTAACATGGTTAGCGACAGATTAGCGACAACGAGGCGACAGTATGCTTACGTCGCGAATATTTCGACGCTAACTGGCGACGGAATTATTCCGTCGCCAGGTCCGTCGCTAATTGCGACGAAATAACGAGTGCTATATTCCGTCGCCAATCCGCCGGTATTAAACGGCGACCAAGGCTTGGCGACGGATTTACTTCCGTCGCTATGCCGTCGCTAGATTAATATGAATAGCGACGGATGGTTCCGTCGCTAATTCGTCGCAAACACGAAAAAAATTAAAAAAAAAATTATTTGAAAATTAAATACCAAGAACTGTACAATTTCTATTTCTTGTACAATTTATATTTCCTGCAAATAAAAAACAAACCACACAAAAAAATTCATATAACAAGAATCTACAACAATTAATCGTTCCACCTTAAAATTAAGAAGTTTAATTATTTACAATTCAACAATTACAATTAGGAAAAATAAAAAAAATAGAACTTCTTCAACACAGTCCTCTAATCATCGCCAAGATTTTGTGCGTCTTCTTGTTCATTGTCTTTATCTGTCCCTTCAGCTCCACTACGCTGATTATCGCTAGCAGCCTATACAAGAAAAAAACAGTCAGTATTGATAAACAAAATATAATAAAATAAATTACACATTATGTGATTCTATCATGTGCTCATGTGTGATCTAAGGCAATAAAAAAACTCTATATGTGATTCTATCATGCTCATATGTGCTCTAAGGCAGACAAAAAGTTATATATATATATATATATGTGATTCTATCATGCTCATATGTGTGCTAAGGCAGTCAAAAAATTGAATATGTGATTATAGCATGTTCATATGTGTTCTAAGGCATCTAGAAAAATTCTATATGTGATTTTACTATGCTCAGATGTGCTTTAAGGCAGGCAAAAAACTATATATGTGATTCAATCATGCTCGTATGTGTGCTAAGGCAGTAAAAAAATTGAATATGTGAATATAGCATGCTCATATGTGCTCTAAGGCAAACAAAGCAAAAAAATTTATATGTGATTCTATCATAAATGATATATAACATGTTCATATGTGTTCTAAGGCAGTAAAAAAACTCTATATGTTATTATAGCATGCTCATATGTGTGCTAAGACAGTCAAAAAACTGAATATGTGATTATAATATGCTCATATGTGTTCTTAGGTAATCAAAAAACTGAATATGTGATTATAGCATGCTCATATGTGTTCTAATGCAGTCAAAAAAACTTTATATGTGATTCTATCATGCTCATATGTGTTCTTAGGCAGGCAAAAAAACTTTATATGTGATTATAACATGCTCATATGTGCTCTAATGCAATAAAAAAATCTATATGTTATTATAGCATGCTCATATGTGCTCTAAGGCAGTCAAAAAACTGAATATGTGATTATGACATGCTCATATGTGTTCTTAGGCAGGCAAAAAACTGAATATGTGATTCGAGCATGCTCATATGTGTTCTAATGCAGTAAAAAAAACTTTATATGTGATTCTATCATGCTCATATGTGCTCTAAGGCAGACAAAAAGTTATATATATATATATATATATGTGTGTGTGTGTGTGTGTGATTCTATCATGCTCATATGTGTGCTAAGGCAGTCAAAAAATTGAATATGTGATTATAGCATTTTCATATGTGTTCTAAGGCATCTAGAAAAACTCTATATGTGAGTCTACCATGCTCAAGTGTGCTTTAAGGCAGGCAAAAAACTATATATGTGATTCGATCATGCTCGTATGTGTGCTAAGGCAGTAAAAAAATTGAATATGTGAATATAGCATGCTTATATGTGCTCTAAGGCAGGCAAAGCAAAAATTTTTATATGTGATTCTATCATAAATGATATATAGCATGTTCATATGTGTTCTAAGGCAGTAAAAAAACTCTATATGTTATTATAGCATGCTCATATGTGTGCTAAGGCAGTCAAAAAACTGAATATGTGATTATAATATGCTCATATGTGTTCTTAGGCAGTCAAAAAACTGAATATGTGATTATAGCATGCTCATATGTGTTCTAATGCAGTCAAAAAAACTTTATATGTGATTCTATCATGCTCATATGTGTTCTTAGGCAGGCAAAAAAACTTTATATGTGATTATAACATGCTCATATGTGCTCTAATGCAATAAAAAAACTCTATATGTTATTATAGCATGCTCATATGTGCTCTAAGGCAGTCAAAAAACTGAATATGTGATTATAACATGCTCATATGTGTTCTTAGGCAGGCAAAAAACTGAATATGTGATTATAACATGCTCATATGTATTCTTAGGCAGGCAAAAAACTGAATATGTGATTCGAGCATGCTCATATGTGCTCTAAGGCAGACAAAAAGTTATATATATATATACATATGTGTGATTCTATCATGCTCATATGTGTGCTAAGGCAGTCAAAAAATTGAATATGTGATTATAGCATGTTCATATGTGTTCTAAGGCATCTAGAAAAACTCTATATGTGATTCTACCATGCTCAGATGTGCTTTAAGGCAGGCAAAAAACTATATATGTGATTCGATCATGCTCGTATGTGTGCTAAGGCAGTAAAAAAATTGAATATGTGAATATAGCATGCTCATATGTGCTCTAAGGCAGGCAAAGCAAAAATTTTTATATGTGATTCTATCATAAATGATATATAACATGTTCATATGTGTTCTAAGGCAGTAAAAAAACTCTATATGTTATTATAGCATGCTCATATGTGTGCTAAGGCAGTCAAAAAACTGAATATGTGATTATAATATGCTCATATGTGTTCTTAGGCAGTCAAAAAACTGAATATGTGATTATAGCATGCTCATATGTGTTCTAATGCAGTCAAAAAAACTTTATATGTGATTTTATCATGCTCATATGTGTTCTTAGGCAGGCAAAAAACTTTATATGTGATTATAGCATGCTCATATGTGCTCTAATGCAATAAAAAAACTCTATATGTTATTATAGCATGCTCATATGTGCTCTAAGGCAGTCAAAAAACTGAATATGTGATTATAACATGCTCATATGTGTTCTTAGGCAGTTAAAAAACTGAATATGTGATTCGATTATGCTCATATGTGTTCTAAGGCAGACAAAAAACTGAATATGTGATTATACCTGAGAGGGACCTGGAATCGAAGATCCCCTATCCTGAACAGCAGCCTTGATCTCATTTCGGAGAAAGGGGGCGACGGTGTATTGGAAGTAGTTATTCAGTGATTCATTAATGATCTCGCGTACATCATCACTGGAAAGAATAGTCGGTTGCTTGGAGCTTATGTCGGCGCAAGAAGTCTGTGAGCCGTAACTGGAAGAACCAATAACTGGTGAAGTGTTCATATTACTCCCAAACCCGAACATGCGACCTTTTTTGGGTTCACCTGCTGCAGTCACCCATGCTGTAGGATCAAATGATGGATGCTGAGTAGCGTCATCGCCATATTGCTCTACCATCTGTTGCTCATATGCCTCCTACAAAATAATGTTTAAAGTATTCATTAATAATTAATGATAACATTATGATAACTTGCATATATATTGCAATGATTATTAATAGAATTAATACATACTGTTGTCGTTCTCGCCTTCTCTGATACAAAGACTCCCGTGGTCTTCCGTTTATGTGTTTCTATAAACACATCCTTATATGGTACACTGCCTCCTTTTTCTGCTTCCTGCGAAGTTAAATGACAAAAGATTTAGTACACAAGTTTGCAACAATACTTATAAAATTAATATTATATATTGATGAGTTACCATTTTCTTTAGGTGACTCCCAAATGTCTTAGATCCACCTGTGTGTAGATGGGCTTCGGGCATCTTTGATCGATTTTGTGCAGCCTTCGCAGAGCGATTTCTAAATGCATCTCCCGCCCACTTATCGCACATTTCATCCCAGTAATCTTTCCTGATAGTAATAGGACCATGACCCTTCCACAGTAATGGATCATCTACTACGCCAGATGTTTTTTTTGCTGCAGTCTTCATAGTGTGCAACATGTCTGCAAATCGATTGGCAGCCACCTTCTGCCACATCTTCCTTGCATCATTTTCTTCCACCGTAGTTGCGAAGCGATTCGAAGCCTACAAATATTTTCAGAAAGTTAGTAGACATTGCTTAAATAAATTAAATATGAAACACATTAACTATGAGGAACAACTGTATACCATGAATGAGGACCACAATCTGTCTAACACCTCCTTTGGGTACTCTTTCCATTGAGCAACTGGTTCTGGTAGATGTTGAAGAAGTGAATTCCTAATCTCCCGTACTACTTCTTGTGGCTCAAACCTCGTGCTGCACATGAATTGTTACACAGTAAATATCAATATAAAATATTTAAAAGATATGCAATAATTGAAAACAAAATACTTACGGTCGATTATCGATATACACTATTCGAATGAGTCTTCTTGTGCCAGCCTGAGAAGACCCCGTTTCATGTGTTGGCTGTTGACTTGTGCGATCAACTGGTGTAGGTGGGTCGTGTACAGGCGCAACATCATTTGTAAAAAAATATATTAGAAATTCTCAGAATGCGCATTTGAACTAATCGAGCATCCAATTAGTTATATGATATACCTATCACAGGAGCCTGTGAAGATGAAGGCTGAGCCTGGCTACTACTGGATGAGCGACCACTATAACCTCCACGAACCATATTCTAACAAATAACATATGTCATACAATACATTCAAGTAATTCACATCAAGTATTACAATGCATTCAAGTCATTCACATCAAGCATTGCAATGCATTCAAATAATTCAAATCATTCACATCAAGTATTGCACTAATTCAAATCATTCGTTAAATGCATAAATTATAATACATTCAGATAATTGAAATCATTCACATCAAGTATTATAATGCATTCGAATCATTCATATCAAGTATTAATATACATTCAAATAAAATTTTTAATCATTCACACCAAGTATTGCAATACAACTCACATCAAGTATTACAATGCATTTAAATAGAGGTTTGTAGTATAAGATTTTGCTCACTAGCTTGAGAATTCTTCCTCGTCACTAGTTTGACTTTCTTCTTCTTCTTCTTCTTCATTGTTTGCCCATCCACTTTGTACATCATTTGGATCACATTCCTCTATGAATGTTTCATCGGCCAATGGAGATATGACATGCATATCATGCACAACATCGTGACCATAAGCGAAGTCATAGACATCATCTGATTGATAGTAATCACTGTCTTCAGCTAACTCATCTTCCTGTAACTGATCATACTCGGGGTATAGTTTGGATTTCACCTTGCAAACTGCCCACCATTCATTTCTATCTGACTTTTTTATACTCGGATATGAAGTATAATAAACTTGTTGAGCTTGCGAGGCTAATATGAATGGTTCATATGTTCCAAACCTGAATTTATGATTCACCTCCACAATGCCTGAAGCTTTGTCGAGTCTTGTTGCAGTTGGATCAAACCAATGACACTTGAATATCGTAACTCTGTTATTCATGCCTAAGTAAGTCAACTCCATTATTTCCTCTATAACACCGTAGTAATCATGTTCATTTTCACCGTAGCTGCTACCCTTGACACACACGCCTATATTTATCGTTGATTTGTTTATACCGTAGTCTTTTGTATGGAATCGATAACCATTTACGATATACCCGTTGTAGCATTGCACAACTTTGGTCGGACCATTTTCTAAATCACATATTCTTTGATCTTTAACATCACCATGGCGAACCTACGTACAGACATAAACAATTATTGTGATCACGATCAATTAAGTAACTTAGTGTTGTTTATAAGTACAAAATTTATGTTAACTTCTTTACCAACTGTTTCAACCACTCCACAAACTTAGTTTCACATTCTTTTTGTACTTCTGTATCAGTGAGATGTGAAACTTCGCTTTGCAACTCCAGATCAAATCGTCTGCAAACCACAAATACTTATATTACCGAGCCATGTATCCACATATAGAACATAAAAGGATTTATAATTGAGTTGCATATACATATACTTACTCGATGTATGGGTCGATCGCTGAGCAATTAAAAAGAATATAGATGTGTGCTGCATCTTGCTCTCGATCTGTCAATAGCCTTGATCGACAACTACCAAATGCATGCCCAAGTGGTTGAAATATCGACAGTTTGTCAGCTACAGTTACTTGTTCTCCATCATCGTTACGGGGCGGGCATGTGTAACGTGTTGGAATATGAGGTTCGAAGTACATAGATGAGAAATTTGAAATCTCTTCTAAAGTGTACGCCTCACAAATAGAGCCTTCTACTCTTGCTTTATTATGAATCTTTTTTTTTAGGTCGAACATGCATCTGACAAGAATATACATTTCAAATTTTAAATATCTGTCATTAAAGAGACAAATATAAAAAAACATATACCTTTCAAATGGATATATCCATCGATATTGCACAGGGCCACCAACCCTTAGTTCATATGGCAGATGTATGATCAAATGTTCCATAACATCGAAAAATGCTGGCGGAAATATTTTTTCTAACAGACAAACAGTGGTGATGACAGAGTCCTCGAGATTCTTTACATCTGATACAACGACCTCCGATGCGCACAATGTTCTGAAAAATCCGCTCAACTCAGACAATACCCCCCATATAGGTTTGTCTAACATATCATGGAATGCTAGGGGTATCAATCGTTGCATAAAGATATGACAGTCATGGCTCTTCAACCCATATAACTGTCTATCGTCAATCTTCACAGCTCGAGCAATGTTAGAGACATATCCATCTGGAAATCTCAGTTGCCTCAACCATTGACATACATGTTTTATTTGATCAGGTCCGAGCACGTACTTCGCCTTTGGTTTCAGTACTTTGCCATTATACTCTTTGAGTTCCAATTCTAGTCTTTTACATATTAATTTTAAATCCATACGGGCCTTCGGATTATCCTTCGTTTTTCCTTTAATATTCATTACTGTATTGAACACATTATCAAACACATTTTTCTCTACATGCATCACATCCAAATTATGTCGTATCAATAGGGTCGGCCAATACGGTAGTTCCCAAAAAATAGATTTTTTCGTCCAATTGTGATCCTTCCCAAATCCACGGAAGGGTGTAGGACTGCGGGCATCTGTTAATACATCTGGAAAGTATCGCAATCTTCTTAGAATCTCTATGCTGGACAATCTTGAGGATGAACCTTCTGTTTCAGTTGTGCCTGCTTTAAATGCATTCTTTTGACGTCGGAACGGATGATCGCTGGGTAGGAATCGACAATGACACTCAAACCAGCAAGGCTTCCTTCCATGCCTCAATCTAAAAACTTTGGAATCCTCCATGCAGTACGGACAAGCCAACCTCTCATGTGTGCTCCAACCAGATAACATACCATATGCAGGGAAGTCACTGATTGTCCATAGAACAACGGCCTTCATGTTGAAATTTTGTTTTTTGTGGGCATCATACGTGGTAACACCGTCATCCCACAGTACTTTTAATTCATCAATCAATGGCCTTAGATATACATCAAGATTTTGGCCAGGTGAGGTCGGACCAGGGATCAACAGAGACCAGAAAAGATTTGGATGTTTCATACACAAGCTTGGTGGAAGGTTGTATGGAGTAACAAATACTGGCCAGTATGAGTATGGAGTTGATCTACCCCCAAATGGATTAAATCCATCTGTACATAGATCGAGTTTAACATTTCGCACTTCCATTGCGAAGTTCTGATGAGTACGATCAAAGTGCTTCCAAGCTTCAACGTCAACAGGATGCGTGATCTTGTTTTCATCGTGTCGAACTTTATTTGCATGCCATCTCATGTGTTTAGCTGTCCTTGAAGACATGTACAATCACTGCAATCTAGAAGTGATAGGAAAGTAGCGGAGCGACTTGTATGAAACTTCCTTTGATCTCGTGCTACCATTGCCTCTTGTCTTTGGCTTGAACCGAGGATGCCCACATGACGGGCATGATATGTCATTTTCCTGCTCCTTGAAATACAACATGCAGAGATTTGGACAAACATCAATCTTTTTGTAACCCATACCTAGAGCGTTGACCATAACTTTCGCACGATAGAAATTTTGTGGCAATTTCTCATCTTTAGGCAACATACTCTTCACAATCATGCACAAATGGTCAAAACATGATTGACTCAAATTATACTCGGACTTCAAATTCATTAGTTGAAGAACTGCAGACAAGATAGTGTGACTCTCACAACCGTTCCAAAGTGGCTCATCAGCATCTCTAAGTAAATTATAAAATCTACTAGCTGCATCGTTTGGTGATTCTTCATCTATAGCAGTTCTTACATCACTAGAACTCATAGCAGAACCCAGTTCTGTTCCTGCGGCATCAAATATCAAATTTGTATATGGATTATCGTGCACCACATTCACCCGTGCATCAAAATCGTTTCTAAATTCTTCTCCATGAAACGTCCAGTTCTGATAATCACTCACAAAACCCTTCCTGTATAGGCGATGTCTAACGGCATGAGGTTCTACAAATCGATTATTCTTACAAATCTTGCAGGGACACCTAATCCGACCTGTGGGATCTACTGTACTGACACTTGCCGTTGCAAATTCAATAAAACTGTCAACACCATCCATATATTCATGCGATAACTCATTGTCCACTATCCAACGATACATCCATTCACATTTTGCAGTCATTTTGTCGTATGATGTTGCGAATAGTATCCTAACCAGTTAAAAGAGAACCATCAGAATGCTATGATGAAAAAAATATCAAATTTATCATGCAATATATAATGTCATACAATCAAAAGAATTATGATACATGCATTGATAACTGAATATTTTCATGTGCAAACTATTCATGACATGATACATTCATTTGAAGCATGCTTTCAGTATACAATTTCACATGATAGACATAATCAAATTGAAAGTAACTACATGTAAGCATGGATACAATCACATCAAACATTGCAATACATTGAAATAATTCATATCAAACAAATCTCAAATATGTACCTGCAGCAAACACACTTCAATATCCCACTAACTACTATCATGCCTAGCATGGACTCTGTACTCCAAAAATAAGAACACTTCCATATTCATACATTAAAATCATGCTCAGCATGATCTTTGAACTCCAACAAAGCAGTCCTAGATATCAACAACTAAGTGAGTGTGTGAACAATAAAGTGTTACATTCAATAAATTAAATAACATGTGATGTGCTTGCATCACTTACTCACCACGGGTATTTACCCGATTTGCATTATTTTTGTCACTTACTTACCACGGGTGGCGGGGCACAAGCAAGCTCCGTTGAAAAATCTGCACAAAAAAATACTGTTTTAAAATGAAGTCACCACGAAAAAAAAACTGTTCTGGAAAGGGGTCGACTCCCCTGCTGTTCCGGCAGGGGGTCGACCCCCTTACGGAACATAGGGGGTCAACCCCCTTACGGAACGTAGGGAGTTAACTGACCCCCTGTTCGGGCAACAGGTGGACCCCCAGCCTGTTATGGCAGGTGGTTAACCCCCTGCCGGGGTTGACCCCCTGCCGGGGTTGACCCCCTGCCCGGGGTCCACCCCCTGCCAGGGGTCGACCCCGTACCGAAAAGGCAGGGGGCAAGGGTCCTCTGCCGAAAAATGCAGGGGGTTAGCCCTCTGCAAAAAACGCAGGGGGTTAACCCCCTTCCGGAAAACGCGGGGTTAACCCTCTGCCAGAAAACGCGGGGGTTAACCCCCTCCGTTTTCCGGAAGGGGGTTAACCCTCTACCGGAAACGGGAGGGGGTTAACCCCCTGCCGGAAACAGCAGGGGACGCAGGGGGTTAATCCCTTGCGTTTTCCGACAGGGGGTTAACCCCCTGCGTGAACCGGGAGGGGGTTAACCCCATGCCGGAAACGACAGGGGGTTAACCCTCTGTGTGAACCGAGAGGGGGTTAACCCCCTGCCGGAAACGACAGGGGGTTAACCCCCTGCGTGAAAACGGGGGTTAACCACCTGCGTGAACCGGGAGGGGGTTAACCCCCTGTCGGAAAACGCAAGGGATTAACCCTCTGCGTCCCCTGCCGTTTCCGGCAGGGGGTTAACCCCCTCCCGTTTTCGGTAGGGGGTTAACCCCCTTCCGGAAAACGGAGGGGGTTAACCCTCTGCCGGGGTTAACCCCGCGTTTTCCGGAAGGGGGTTAACCCCCTGCGTTTCTTGCAAAGGGCTAACCCCTTGCGTTTTTCGACAGGGGACCCTTGCCCCCTGCCTTTTCGGTAGGGGGTCGACCCCGGCAGGGGGGGGTTAACCCCCTTCCGGAAAACGCGGGGTTAACCCTCTGCCGGAAAACGCGGGGGTTAACCCCCTCTGTTTTCCGGAAGGGGGTTAACCCCCTGCCGGAAACGGGAGGGGGTTAACCCCTTGTCGGAAAATGCAAGGGATTAACCCCCCGCGTCCCCTGCCGTTTCCGGCAGGGGGTTAACCCCCTGCGTGAACCGGGAGAGGGTTAATCCCTTGCGTTGATATCCCACTAACTACTACCATGCCTGGCATGGACTCCGTACTCCAAAAATAAGAACACTTCCATATTCATACATTAAAATCATGCTCAGCATGATCTCCGAACTCCAACAAAGCAGTCCTAGATATCAACAACTAAGTGAGTGTGTGAACAATAAAGTGTTACATTCAATAAATTAAATAACATGTGATGTGCTTGCATCACTTACTCACCACGGGTATTTACCCGATTTGCGTTATTTTTGTCACTTACTTACCACGGGTGGCGCGACACAAGCGAGTTTCGTTGAAAAATCTGCACAAAAAAACACTGTTTTAAAATGAAGTCACCACGGAAAAAAAACTGTTCGGGAAAGGGGTCGACTCTCCTGCTGTTCCGACAGGGGGTCGACCCCCTTATGGAACATAGGGGGTTAACCCCCTTACGGAACGTAGGGAGTTAACTGACCCCCTGTTCGGGCAGCGGGTCGACCCCCAGCCTGTTATGGCAGGTGGTTAACCCCCTGTCGGAGTCGACCCCCTGCCCGGGTCGACCCCCTACCGAAAAGGCAGGGGGCAAGGGTCCCCTGCCGAAAAACGCAGGGGGTTAGCCCTCTGTAAGAAACGCATGGGGTTAACCCCCTTCCGGAAAACGTGGGGTTAGCCCTCTGCCGGAAAACGCGGGGGTTAACCCCCTCCGTTTTCCGGAAGGGGGTTAACCCCCTGCCGGAAACGGGAGGGGGTTAACCCCCTGCTGGAAACGGCAGGGGACGCAGGGGGTTAATCCCTTGCGTTTTTCGACAGGGGGTTAACCCCCTGCGTGAACCGGGAAAGGGTTAACCCCCTGCGTGAAAACGGGGGTTAACCCCCTGCCGAAAACGGGAGGAGGTTAACCCCCTGCCGGAAACGACAGGGGGTTAACCCTCTGCTTGAAAATGGGGGTTAACCCCCTGCGTGAACCGGGAGGGGGTTAACCCCCTGCCGGAAACGGCAGGGGGTTAACCCCCTGTGTGAACCGGGAGGGGGTTAACCCCCTGCCGGAAACGGGAGGGGGTTAACCCCCTGCGTGAAAATGGGGGTTAACCCCCTGCCGGAAATGGCAGGGGGTTAACCCCCTGCGTGAACCGGGAGGGGGTTAACCCTCTGCCGGAAACGGGAGGGCATTACCTTTCTCCGGGCGGCGAACGGATGGACCGGCGGACGATGGGACCGGCGAACAGCGGGAGCGGGAGCGGCGAACGGCGAACGGCGGGAGCGACGAACCGCAGGAGCAGCGAAAGAAGAAAAGGAAAAGCTGCCTGGGATTAGGGTTATTCGAAAGTTAGCGACGGATTTATTCCGTCGCTAAGCCAACGTAAAATCAAATTCGCGAAAATAGCGACGGATTATATTCTATCGCCACATCCGTCGCTATTTAGCGACGGACTAGGTTCCGTCGCTAACGTCGTCGGTAAATGGTGCGATCGTACCGACAAAACAGTCCGTCGCAAATTAGCGACGGACTATCTTCCGTCGCTATTTTCATAAGATTCAGTAATTATAGCGACGAATATTTGTCGCTCGCCAATCCGTCGCTAACTAGCGACGAACTCTTTCCGTCGCTAACGTCCGTCGCTAACAACGTATTTTCTTGTAGTGATCGTAAGCCTTCTCCAAATCAATAAAAACCATATGCAAATCTTTGTTCCTCTCTCTATTTCTCTCAATAAGTTGTCTAAGAAGATGTATAGCTTCCATAGTTGACCTTTCAGGCATAAAACCAAATTGATTCTCTGATATCATGACAATCTTCCTCAACCTAGACTCAATCACCCTCTTCCAAAGTTTCATAGTATGACTCATGAGTTTTATACCACGATAGTTTGTGCAATCTTGTATATCACCCTTATTCTTATATAGAGGCACCAAAGTACTCTTCCTCCACTCATTAGGCATCTTATTTGTCCACCAAATCTTGTTAAAAAGATTTGTCAACCATTCTAAACCTTTCTCTCCCAAGCATTTCCAAAGCCTCAATAGGTATACCATCTGGGCCAACTCAGAAAATGAAGGATTCCGAAAAAACACAAAAATAAACAAATAAACTAAACAAAATACTTTTACATTACTACCAAGATTACCTTGATCTGATCAGGAGTTGAGGAGAAATGTCCTATGTAAGATATATTATTCCTTCTAGAGATGCAAACAATGAACAATATAGGTGAGGATGAGAAAGTTTACACAATAAAATATATGTAGCATAAAAATATAGGTGGACTTCTTAATTTTGTTCGAGTTTGATAGGATGTTCGCAAGTATTATTACGCAAAATTCGTAATATCTGCAAAAAAAATATCTGACCTCATTTTAAGTGAGAGTTTGCAACACTGAGTGATATTTCACATGAACTTCATGAGTTTCGCGCATGCAAAGGGTAAAAAGGTTATTCTAAAGTTGATTATTTACAATTTTGGATATGAAAAGAATATTGAAAATTATAAAGCATTTCAAAAAATATGTCAAATTACTTGTACAATTCTCGATTATTTATTTTGTAAATAAGCGAGTTTGAGCTTGGCATAGTAAGTTTAGGGTCCAAATTCTATTGTTTGTAACTTTTATAAAAATATATTTTTTTTGTAGATGAGCTTACTCGTTTCGGCTCATTTATCTCGGGCTTTTCATGAGCTCAAGCTCGCTCGACACAAGAAACAAGCCAAGCGCCCTTTGTTCGGTTAGTTGGGCTCATTTACCAGCCCTAGACCTAAGGCCACCGCTTCTTTAGGGTCATACACTGGCTTTCGACCTTGATTCGAAACGTATATATATATATATATATATATATATATATATATATATATATATATATAGAGAGAGAGAGAGAGAGAGAGAGAGAGAGAGAGAGAGAGAGAGAGAGAGAGAGAGTATGCAGTATCATGTATGGGGAAAGCACGTTGCGACCAGCTTTATCCAAAACGGGACTCGCTCCAGGCTGCTCCCACAATCAAGCTATTCCTCACAGGTGCCCCCCTCCCCCGACCATTCCTTCCCTTCCATCGTTTTCTTTTCCATCTGTTTCTCTTGTGCTTTTTGCAAGTGACAACTCCGAGTCATTGGGGACCCTTTTTTTCTTTTCAAATTTTGTTTTATCACGAAGATTGAGATGCAAGCTTGTTACCCTCATTCGTGACCAATCCCACTTAGTGTTTTTTATCTAAACGAACTTTTGATGCTTCTCTGAAAGTCATTCTGAAAATTTAATTCTGACTTAATTGTTGTTGGTAGTTCCTTTGGTCACGTTTCTCATCCTTCACCGTGAGCATTACCTAGAATGGCATCACCCAAAAAATTTGGATTCATTTCACTGTCTCTAACATTCAAATTTACCCAAATCACAGGGATACATTAACTCATTTTCTTCTCATTCATGTTTGATCACTATCACGAATTCCAGTTCAAATTATATAAAGTCTGATGAGCATCTGTTTCAATAGCAGTGCAACCCAAATTACAAGCATTGTGAAGAGAACATGCTGTCTGAACTGCTTAACAGACAATGGACTCTGCTTCATCCTGGTACTAGGATTCATAAAATATCAGTGTCTGAGATGAAAGGTCAGCAGAGGGCGGCGCAACCAGCAAATGGGTTTTCTTTCCTGAATGATACCTGTCCGCACTTGGGTGATGATCTGATCGAGGAACGCAGTTTAGAGCCTTCCTTTTTTGTGGTCAGGGATGATCTGTTACACCCATTTGTTAATGGCAATAAAGCAAGGAAACTAGATGCTGTACTCCCTCTTCTAGAAGCTCATTCTGTGACAGATGTGGTAAGATAAACTTCCTTCATGTTAGCCACAGTACCTTCTTGTACTCGTTTGGATGGAGTGGTAGAAGGGAGGATGTTCTCGAATGAGGAAAATGATCCAATCTCTTCGAAAAGAATGGATTCAGGAGCCGTTTGAGGTGTACGGTTCTGTAGAGTGACAGTGAGGCTGACTTATCTGTCGACTTTTCCGCTACCACACCCCAAGAAACCGACCTCTGCCTTATGTAAAGTTTCCAGAGTGCGAATAATTTGTTGAGCATTATTCTATTTTCCTTGATTTCATGTGTTGGTTGTTATGATAATTGTAATATCAGGTTTGCACTTGTTTCTAGTTGCATGATCTACTAATTGCCTTGGTTGGTTACCTGAGGAACATTAGATTACTGATTTAGTATTTCAGGATTGGTTCTCAATAACTACATTCGTTTTAAGTATGAAGTTTTTGAACAGCACATGCATTGGGAAACTTTTAGGTTACGTGTGGAGGCTGTCAAAGTGCCCATGCTGCTGCTGTAGGTAATGATATGTGACCAAGGGTTTCTTGAATGATTATATATAGTATGGATAGATTTACTGAAGATGGATAGAAAATACTGACTTGCAAGCTATGCAGCTGTTTCTTGTGCAGAGAAAGGAATACGATCACATTTACTTTTGCGGGGATGGCAACCTGAAGTCTCTACAGGGTACAATTTGATATCCACAATGTACGGCAATGTTACGTATGTACCGACATCAGTATATGCAAATAGAGATGAAATGTTATCAAGAAATGCTGACCTAGTTGCGGGTAAGAGTGGATGTGTGTTGTCATTGAGTGATATTGTGGGTGTATCTCCAGGGCATCATAGAGCTGATGGAGTAAATTTCTCATCGAGGGATTTTATCAACCAAGATATTTTCACACAAGATACTGCTGAAGGAAGTCCCCGAAAAGTTGTCATCATAAAGGAAGGTGCTGGAGATGCTGTAGCATTGCTAGGTACATCTTACCACAGACAAAACACATGTACATCACGTGCCATACACACACATCAACTCATCCCACACAAATAAACACAAATGTTATTTGCATATTCATGCAGAAAATTGCAGATCCATTACGTGACTTTTTGATCAGTGCAGTTAGCAGCTACGATGCCCATCTAAATCGCTGAACGTTTTTATATCTTTATCAAAAATGCATACTGTCCACATTTCAGGACTATTCTCAAATTTATTTCCCAATTTCTGCCTGCCTTTCATTGATTTCAATTGAATTGTTTATACTAGAAATGGATGACTCACTAGGTGGAGGTCACATTTTAACTTTCTGAAAGATAACATTCTCTCATGAAATGGAGAAGCTAAGATGCATATAAATAGCATTATAACACAACGCAAGAGTAAAGTTGTAACTAAAATTAGAAGAGATAATAATGGCATGTGATCTGTAGCCATATATAACCATTTAGGAGTTCACCCAAGCAGGGCCTGAATACACAATTCTTTGGGAGAATATATTCAAAAGTTGAAAAATTTTTAATCTACAAAATGGTCAAAAGAAAGAGTGACCAGATACAAATAATTTTGAGAAAAAAGCTTAAGTCAAGAGGTCTGCATGAGATTTTGCTTCCTTTCCTAGTTGAATTGGTGCAAACTCATGATGAAAGTATTGGAAAGCAAGCTACAAATCTGGATGGTTCTATACCTGTTGGATGTCTTACCAATTCTGGAGGTTTCTCTCAATCAAGAAAACATGTCATGCAAGAAGAAGGAAATTTAGTGAAGAAAGTTACCAACGGTGAAAAATTTCCTATAGCTGAAGGTGTCAAAGAATTAGAAAGAGAGAAGGTTTCTAATGGAGGTGTGAAGGACTCTCAAGAAAAGAAAGACTTTGCTGGCTAATCCTATACATCGGCATAGTCTTCTTGTAGATGAATAAAACTTAAGAAAACAAATTTCTAAAATATGTAAACCTGCTTCCAAGTGTAAATATAAAGATCATGGTGGAACTATGGCTGAAAAGAGTTGAGAAGCCATTAAGGATGTGGACGTAGGTCATTCAGGCCAAACCACGTAAAAGTGTCATGTTCTACTCTTTCCTCTTATCTCTGATATTTTTTATATGGTATCCGAGCTTTAGTGAGCTTTCTTCATATCTCATTTAGTGTTTCCATGGCTGCTTCCGAATCAACTGAATCAGGTATGTCTTCTTCACTTCCACTGCTGCAGAATCCAAATAATCTGCATCATTTCTTGTGTATAAGGTTGAATGGAGAAAATTATCTCCTTTGGGAGTCACAGTTTACTCTTGTGCTCATTACTTACGATCTGTTAGGACATGTTAATGGTAGTAAGCCTGCTCCATTCAAGTTTAAACGAGATTCAGTTATGCTAAATCTAGAATATCTTGAGTGGTTACGACGTGATGGGCTTTTATTAAGCTCGATTTGTCTTCTCTCTCAGAGCTGGTTCTTGGACAAGTTGTTGGTCTCAACTCTTCTTTTGCTATTTGGAATGCCTTGAAGAAGGCATATGCTGACTACCCACTTGCTAAAGACCCAGCTGTATGATCTCAAAAAAGGCCCTATGTCTATTGATGAGTTTGTTCAAAAGGCTAAGGCCATTGCTCATCAGCTGGCCATAACCTCTAAACCAGTCACATGGGGCGATCTTATAATGCATATCTTGAGAGGTCTATCTGCCGAATATCTGCCTTTTAATACTACCACAGAAACCAGGTGTGATCCTGTTTTTTTGGATGATATCCATGGCCCTTTGCTAGTTCAAGAAGGTAATCTTCATGAGCTTGAAGATCAAAACTCAGATTAGAGCAGCCCTATTGCCAATGTCACAACTCGACAGAATTTTGGAGGTCATGGAAGGGGTTAGAAAGGTGGTAATCAATTTTGAAATAGAAGAGGTGGTGGTCGGTCCCCGACAAACTTCAATCCTAACCAACAACAGTCACAAGAAAATCCTGAACGTGAAAATCATGTTGTGCCAGATATATGAGAAAATAGGGCACTCGACAAGAACATGCTATTAATATACTAATCTGCTGCACGCTAAAAATTCTGCTCCACAAGCTTATCATGCCTCTACACTCAATGCTCCTCTTTTGGGATGATACCTGGTATCCTGACACTAGTGCAACTCACCATGTAACCAGTGACCTCAACAATTTGTCCATTCACGCACAATATCAAGGAGCAGATGCTGTGAAGATTGGAGATAGGACAAGTTTGAATATACTTCACTTTGAGCTTAATGATATCTTTCATGTTCCTAAAATCAAGAAAAACTTACTTTCAATATAAAAAATTTCTAAGGACAACAATGTTATTTTTTAGTTCACCCTCGATTTTGTTGTGTTCAGGATCCACATATAGGGAAGGTGTTGTAATGAAATGAGAAAGAGAATGCAAGACGATGCCTCTTATCGGCTTACAAAAACACAATATCAAAGAGCTTCAAGACCACTTATGGGGTCAACACAAAAAACACATGCACATAGGCCACTTAAGGGCCAAGAACACTTAAAAATATAGGATTTTATATAACAAAATGCTTGAGAAAGCATTAACATTACAATAGGGGTAATACCCCTATTTATACACAACAAAGGGGCCATAGAGCTATTGGGACACTGCCCAACGGCTAGAAATAGAGCCGTTGGGGAGGTCCCAATGACTCTCTGTGTGGATTACCATAATGCCCTCAACAATAGACTAAAAACCTAGTTTGTACAAAAAGAAATAAAAAGACTGTTGTGCACCTAATGAGCACAACCTATTACAAATCTGTGAGAAGGCAAAAATACCCCTAATGAGTATTTACCTTTCAAAAATTTTCTCATGTTTGGAAAGGATGGAAAAGTTATTTTTTTCTTTTCTACTATTTTCCTGCTTCCAAACATGCCCTTAATGCTTCAAGTTAATCTCTATGATTGTGTGCCTATTAAGTGAGTAATCCATTGTCATGTAATTTTCACGTACTTTTGTTAGATGGTGTTGAATACACACACACACACACACACACACACACACACACACACATATATATATATATATATATATATATATATATATATATATATATAGTAATGATAGGGTGATACGGGAGCACCTACTCCCACCTAATAGAAGCTTTAAATTTTCAAAATTCTTGAGAGTTTTTTGTTGATCAGAATCATCAGACCCTATAGATATGATCTGCATGCCTTTTTTAGTAGAAAACAAGTTTTAGATCATGTGATTATGGCATACATGTTGGTTTTTTAATATCTTCAAAAATCAATGGCTCACAATGTACCAGAATTTAAGACTTAAAAAAACCCTATTTGTATATCCAAAAAACATGACCCATAGCATGATTCCTATCAAATAAACTATGTTGAATATATCTAGGTCTGATTGAGAAAATGCAACCTACATTTATGATTGCTAGTATATGGGTGTAGGTGCTCCCAGAGCACCATAACATTACTAATATATATATATATACACACACGCACACGCACACACATATGGGATAACATTTGGTAATGACGCCATTATGTACAAACGCCTCTAGATCTCTATGTCGTGGTTTTTTTATCTAATCTGACCCCATGGATGGATTCAACATGTTCAAAACTATGTCACATGGGTGCGGGTGTGACACGGGTGCGGCGCAGTTTCAAAATTTTTGGACACGGGGACTCGGCTATATATATATATTTATATATATTTTTAAAAAAAGTGCACAGTCTGTGACTGTGTACACAACACAGACTGTGACTGTGCACACAGCACAGCACAGTCTGTGACTGTGCACACAACACAATTATATATATATATAAAATCATTTTTTTTAGTTTTTTGCCCTAAAAAATGAACGAATATAGACTCGGTCAACGTTGATCGAGTCCAAAACGTGGATAGACTCGACTCCGGTGCGTTGACCGAGTCCGACTCTTCATTGATCGTGTCCGCCCCGTGTCCGAAGCTGCACCCATGTCCGCACCCATGTCGGGGCGTGTCGACGCGAGTGCGTCGACCCCCTAGCAGAGTCCGTGTGACATAGGTTCAAAATAGTAGATACTGGCTTTTGGATCATGTTTTTTCGATGAAAAAACATGATTTTGTGACCTGGGAAAGTATCACACACTGTCTGCCGTGTATTTTTGATGCCTTATAAAAACCTGCCTACTTGTCGTAATTGGACGATTCAAGAACCGATTCCCACTAAGCAAAACATGTAGATCACATCTATAAGGTTAGTTTCATGAAAGACAAAAAAAAGAGGCTTTTATATCTCATGTTACCATTACCAAATGTTATTCATATATATATTATTTTGCTAATATTTCTCGGGCCTTGTAAGGCACTCACACCGAGCTTTTTATGCAATATAGTTCTGCAGTTGTTTTATCTAATGTACCATTTTCATCTTACATTTCTTATTATCAACTTTTCTTTGGTGGTCATATGCTACAATTAGTTATGTGCTAGTAAAGTAGGTAGACTAACTGCACCCCAAATTTTTGAGGAGAATTAAAATTTAATAATGCGAGAATGAGGTTCTTTTCATTTTTTTCTTCTTGAAGTGAATTTTATCACATAAATCAGAAGAATTCACAATTGGAAGCATGTTTAATTTATATGGTTTAGGAATACACATAAAAATTTCTTTATCTTGATCCATGTATTTCCCAAATCATTGTGCTGCCTGATTTTGTAGTATTGTGATATTTGTAGCTTCAAAATTCAAACAATATCACATATTATTTTTGCTAACCTAAGTTGCTAGATCCTTATACGAATTTCAATGACCAATCTTGTAGGTTTAATTAGGCTTGTAAGATATCTGTCTCAACCTTCTTTATTTGGAATGGCACATAAAGTAAAGGTTATTGTTGATGCTGGGACGGGCACAACGGCAGTTGGACTGAGATTAGGTGCACTGCTTTTTGGGTAATGTTCTACTTATATTTGATTTACTAGCATTCATGATGCAATGTTGCTGCTAAAAATTTCTCTCATGAATGTTATTTAAATCTAAATTGTAAGGTGCAAAAAAGGCTTTTCTGAGGAAAAATATACACCTGAATTCTAGATGGATGACTTAAACGTCAGTGCCTATATGTCTCTTTCTTGAAATAATCTTAAATATAACCTGTCCATCAGATGACTGGGAAAACTGCACTGCATTAAGTAGGAAATCTGCAAGGACTTGCTGAAGCCTGAAGTTATCACCGTACAAGCATGGATGATACTTCTGAAGGCTAATCACGAACAAGCTGAACTTGTTCTCTGCTTTGAATAATCCCGACTTGTAACTGCTACTAGAACTTCTCTCAACTTGAACTCCACTGTATTATATATATATATAACCACTTTGAAAAATCATAGTTGCAGTGTTCTTCCTTAATCTGAGCCTGCAGATGTGTTTATAAATGCTTATTTATTAAAAGTAAGATTTGGATAAAACCAATTTAACCAGTAAATTTGAATTTTTTGTCACCAAGTTATAGTGCAATATTAGATGTTCGTATTTGCGGATCTTTGATCGAACTAGAAATGCATCTGAAAATAAAAGATACCTCATCTAGTGCATGGTTTCTACTAAGCTATATAGAACATATATGTAAATTCAGATTAAGAAAACACCTATAACTATGCTTTTTTAAGCTGTTGGGATGGTTAGGAGATAAGACTGGCTAGGATCTACTGATTTCAATATATATGTGGAATGAAACAAGGAAAGGGTTTGCACACACACACACACACACAAGTCCACTAAGTGACATGAAGCACATAAGCCACTAAGGGCTAGAAGGAAACACTCAAGAGCATACACAAGCACTAAAGGGCCAAACACCTATTTATACAAAAGAGAAGAGATGGGTGTGAGAGCTAGCCATTGGGTCTAGCCTAACTGCTAGCTAAGTGAACTAAAATGCCCCTTATAAAAGGGGTAATTACATAAAAATAAAACACAAAATGAAAAGAAATAAAAGTACATATTTACCTAAAATATATTCTAATAAACCACACACACACACACACACACATATATATATATATATATATATATATATAACACCTAAATGAGAGTTTGTTAAGGAGAAAGGAGAAGCGAGGTGCCAACAATGCTTTGGAGAAGTTCACAATTTGGTATTCAGATGTTACATAGGAAAGCTCAGTGGTGTCTCTAAGAAACTCTTCGCGAACATAGTGACAATCCATCGCTATGTGCTTCGTGCGCTCATGGGTGTGATGCTAGCGATGTAGATAACACTCTTGTTGTCGCAACACATCTTCGATGGAGTAGAGATGATAATGCTCATGTCCTTCAGGAGACTTCTCTACCAATCTCTAAGGTAGTAGTTTTCATTGCACGGTAGTCGTCTTCAGTGGAAGAGAGCGACACCTTTTGTTGTTTCTTGCACCTCTAAGAAATAAGGGAGCTGCCAAAAAAATATAATAATCTATAGTAGAAATACGATCATTAGGATTGCTTCCCAATCTGAATCAATATAAACAATCAAATTTAGACAAAAAAAGAGGAGATGAATAATCCTTTAGTTAAAGTGCCCTTGATGTATCAGATGATCCACATGACCACACTCATATGAACTGAAGTGGGTGCTTGTTGAAATTGATTGGCATTGTGTACCACATGTGCTATGTCAAGTTGAGTAGTAGACAAGGGATCCAATCAACTATCTATACACAGTTGGATTGTCAAAAGGGATCCCATCATTAGCTCTCAGTTTAGTATTGATGACTTCAGGTGTATCCACAACCTTTTTATTTGACAATTCTAACATGGCAACAATCTCAAATGCCAATTTTATTTAAAATAAAACATACCCCGAGGAGAATACACAACTTCGATACCTAGGAAATACCCTAGAAAGCCAAGATCAGACATGTCAAAATTATTTTTAAGAATATTTTTTATATCTTTAACTTCTTTTCTATCACTACCAGTAATAATCATGTCATCTACATATAATAGTAAAATAATGATGTTTGGCCCAACATTCTTGACAAAAAGAGAGCAGTGTTAGTGTAACAAAAAATAAAACCAAGATTAATCATAACTTTGCTAAAATATTAATACTGAGCTTTAGCAGCCTGCTTGAGACCATATAAAACTTTTTTAAGCCGAAGTATTTTACCTTCCTCAATGTCTAACTTGGGTGGAAGATCCATGTGCACTTTTTCATTAAGGTCCCCATTAAGAAATGTATTCTTAATATCTAATTGGTAAATTAGTTATTTCTTAATCGAGACTACTGTTATAAGAGTCCTAACACTTGTCATTCTAGCTATAGTCACAAAGGTTTCCTCATAGTCAATTCTATATTCTTGAGTATCCCTTAGCCACTAAACTAGCTTTGTACCTTTTTAATGTTCCATCACTCTTAGTTTTAACTTTGAATAGCCATCAACATCCTATGTTTTTTTTAAGGAAAAACTAACTATTTCTCAAGCTTTGGCTATACGGAGGGCATCTACTTCAACTTTCATAGCTTCTACCTAGTGAGGATGATTTGTAACGCCCCAAAATCCCAAATTTGTAACTTTTTAGGAAAAATTTGAAAGCTTTGTAATCAATCATTTTTCAAAGTTTAAAATGACAGTTCAGCGGAAAATGGTGTTTGAAATAATAAGTTAACAAATCTTGGGTGCATTACAGGCAAACTTTCCTTTACACAACGGATTTGTATCTCCATACAATCATTGAAACCCTATAGATTCAAAACGAGGTTTTTAATAATTAAGGTTTACACGAAAAGTGAAATTTCAAAAAAACCCTTATACCAACTTACAAAATGTCTTCAGGAGCCAAATATAAGGGAAAGAGTGAGATCTTAATATCATCACGTCATCGTGCCATCGCTTGTTGTACCTGTTAAAAATATGTATCTCATATGTAATCTTTTTCCTTTCTTTTAGTCTAGTTATGTACTTTAGTTAGGATAGAATTAATCTAAATAGGATTAGGACCTTTTTAGCCTTTTTAGTCATTTTGCTTTTTGACCAAAAGTCAAAAAGCAACTTTATGAGAGAGTCGTTGGACTCCCAACGGCTCTAAATAGAGCCATTGGGAGCCCAACGACTCCCTCAACGGCTCTTCTTTATCATCTATAAATATGGGGGCTTTTCCCCTTGTAAGATTATCTTTTGAATTGAGATTTCTCCCACTTAATGAAATACGTTTTTCTCCTCTTCATTGTGCATACCCTTTTTTGGGTATTTTGTATGAACCCTAGTGGTTATTGTGATTGAACACTATTTGTGAACCTTTATGGTTCTTGTGAGAGATATTTTTTGTGAGTATTTTGAGAGTTTTTGCTTGTGGACTTCATCTTCTTACATGGTATCAAAGCCATTGGTGGAAGCAATCAAGCTAAGTTCTTTTGGTGCATTGAAAAGCGTGCCACTCAAGTTTTTAAAAATGAAGTAAAGTTTCTTTGAAGTTGAGATCGTGGAAAGGCTTGAAAGCTTGGAGGGGAAAGCTTGGAGGGTTACTTGTATTCACTGTTTGTGGTAGAGTATCCTCTTCTTTATCCTTCTTTTTACTTTCCTTTTTCTTCCTTTTCTTATTCCTTTTCTCTCCAAAATTGTAAAATGGATGACAATGATAATGTCACCATTAAGCCCATCAAACTCAATGATTCTAATTATGTCACATGGGCTTCAATCATGAAGAATCTTGTATGGGGAAAAGGATTATGGGGATTAGTAGGTGAAACCGATATGGAACCTACACTAATCCTCACCAAGGATAAAGGAGAGAAAGAAATACCTCTCACAGAGGTAGAAAGGGTCAAAACCATTTTCACATACGAAAAAAAGTGGATGGGATGGAGAATGGGACATGCCAAGATCATGTCTTGGCTTATATCAAGTGTTGACATAAAGAAATGTTCAAGTCTTGCAAAGTTTGAACATGCTAACGATGCTTGGGATTACCTTACAGAAATGTATTCTCTTAAGGATATTGCACACATATGCAATCTTCAAGAGAAAGTTCATAATATGGTGCAAGGGGACAAGAGTATTAGAGAATATTACAATAGCTTGTCCGAGTTATGAGAAGAATTAGCCCTTCTTAAACCAAAGTGGCATTGTCCACAAGACATAGAGCTCCGTCAAAATCAAGTGAATGCAAAACATTTCTTTCAATTCATTAATGTATTGAGATCAAAGTTTGAATCAACCAAATCCGTTCTTCTTCATCGAGGAAAAGTTTCTTCCATAGAAGACACAATAGAAGAGTTAAGTATGGAAGAGAATAGGCTCAAGAAAAGAATTTTCAAAAGTGATGATGATTCGGTTCTAGCAGTATCTAGAACGGAAAATCATGTTCGTTCATACAAACCTCCACACTTTGGGAGGATAAATGATGAAAAACAAGGAAATGATTTTGAAATAAGAAAAATCATCTGCTACTATTGTCGTGAATCGGGACATGTCAAGACTTACTGCCCAAAATTAAAGAGGTCTTATGAAAAGAAGGTCGCTACAGTTGAATCTCCGCAAGAGGCCTTGGCCTTGTTATTGTTGAATCAAAGATGTTTGTTAGGGTGAGTTGTGTGCACCTTGTTTTATGTCTTTTTAGATTGTCAACTTTTAGTTTGGCTTTAATTGACAATTACGTGATCTCCGATTGTGAGTGTGTTGAATCACTCATTTATTTTTTACCATTGTCTTTATTATGGATGCTTATAATTATGTGTATCTGTGATGGCTATCTATTTCTGAAATCATGGTGTTTTGAAATATGGTTAAAATTGATATTTTTATTCATGACATTAGTGTGTTTCCATTACAAGCCTTCTTACCTTAGGTGTCTTCTCCTTTTTATGCCTCTTATCTAAGTGTCATTATATATAAACAAAAGATATTTGTTCACACCTTCGTGTGTGATTTTAGCCTATTGTTGGTTTTATACTCTTGATCTAGTCACTGATACACTTATTTTTTTTAGTGTTATTATATATAGACAAGAGATATTTATTCACACTTTCGTGTGTGATTTTAGCCCATTGTTGGCATTATACTCTTGATCTAGTCGCTGATACACTTGTTTTTTGAGTGTAATTATATATAGACAAGAGATATTTATTCACACCTTCATGTGTGATTTTAGCCTTTTGTTGACATTATGCTCTTGTTTTAGTCGCTGATGAACTTGTTTCTAAGTGTTATGATATGTAGACAAGAGATGTTTATACACACCTTCGTGTGTGTCTTTGTCTCTTTAGTGACATGATGATTATGCTCTTGTTCTAGTTGCTGATATACTTGATATTTGAGGTTTGGAGTCCTAAGTGGTGATTGCTTGTGGTGATTAAATTAGTGTTTTAATTTGCAAAATTCATTTATTATGATGTATGTAATTTTTTAAAATCTATTCGTAATTTGTCTAAACTCATTTTCTCTTTTATGAGAAATGGTTGTCGAAATATTCTCATGCATTTTGCATTATGCTTTAGTTGCATGGTTAATTGTCTTGCATAATTTGTATAAGTATATGCTTTTTCAAGCATATACTCATTAAAGAATATATATTTTTCTTGTTAATGTTGCTCTTTGTTGGCTCTTTGTGTTGTCCCATAGTGGACTTGTACTTATGCACTTTTGTACTTGTATTGGGCCTTCGTATCTTTATGTTGTCAATGCTTGGACTTGTATGTGCTTTTGCACTTTGTTTTTTGTAAATTTTGCATATTTTATTACATGCTTTTTTAAGCATTTCATTAGAGAAATCTCTTATGTGTATGCCCCTAGTGGCTATTGTATGTATTTGACACTTGGCATTATCTTTTGAAAAATTAATGTTTCTTTTAACACTCTTGTCTCTTATGTCTTCCGCTGTGTAAAACTGTATTGTGATTTTCACTCTCTTATGAGTTTTTTCTTTAATAATCATGTCTTTTATATGTGTATTTCCTTTAAATAATGCACGTCTTCATGCCTGACTAAATGAAAAAGCGAGATTGCTGGTTCACTTGGAACTTGCATGTGAAATCATGATTTGTCTGTTTTTGCTATAAGTTGATTTCAATGGGAAATGCTACCTATTCTCATACTTGATGTCTACTGCCTTATCCAATGGATAGTTCCTTTGTCTTGCTCTTTTGGATTGTCAATCATGCTCATCAAAGGTGTCTTCATTTGCCATGGATTTGTCTGATATCAAATTGATGTCACTAAGGCATTTTGACATAGCATAAAGAGAAATACTGTATAGGGATCTCTATGGTGATTGTTTTATAGCAGCTAGAAAATCTGTATGACACTAAAATGTCCAAGTCATTTAACTATATATTCTAAGTTAGGACTGGATCCTTGTTTTTTTTGGGTAGTCCTTTATATTAGTGAAAAGTAATATTTTGGCTGGGCTGACTTGGCTAGCTCGGCCTGGCATGCAATCCAGCCAGGGTCTGCCCAGACCAGACCCAGCCGATCTTGGTCGGCTGGGCCTGTTTGGGTCTTCAAAAAAAAAAAAAAATTGGGTATTCAGTTATGCTTTTTAAATTTATTTCAAGACTTGTTAATTAAACTAAAGCTGGCTTGTTGTGTATAAAAGAATGGGGTTTGGTTTCATATGGTCGGAATTGATACGATACGCATTAGCAATATACTATTTCAAGTGATTCCAAGTGCTCATGTACACTTAAAAAGAACGTGCCTAGTCATGTGATTATTTTCTAGATTTTTGCTAAAGTACGGTGGACTTAATCTGATGAATGAAATCTTTCTTATGCTTTAGTTTGATTTTAGCATGTTGGATATGAATGCATGCCTGTTAACATGTTATTACAAAGTTTGTTTTGGTACAGGTGGTGCATACATGATATGAATGTGTGCAACCCTGAAATTCAATTTCTAGATCCGGGTTATGTTCATGTGTGTGGATGTTAACACATGTTATGAATGAAAAGTTTCATGTGCCTACATTTATGGGACACGTTTAATTATCGTACATTTATGGATTGGTTTCAAGTGCATGTGCATACATGAAATAATCGATGTGTGTTTAGCATGTACAATCCTGCATAAATGTTCTCATGTACTTATGAATCATGAATGAATGCATGTGTGTTAAGTGATTACACGAAAGCAATTTTACATGGATGATGAACACATGCATATGACTGTGGTAGCTCATGCACATTGTTAAATTGGTATGAATGAATGTGCATTTGGAATCATGTTGGTATCATTGCATAAATTGCATATTGTTATGATTTTTGCATACGATGCATCGATGTTCGAAATGAATCATCATGGGCCTGGTGGGCCTTGAGCTTTGGTTTTCTCTTTATTTATGTATTTTAAATGCATCGCAAAAATTACATTTATTTTGATTGTACTATATTGCACTGTTCTATGTATTTCCATGGGCGGGAGTCCCGTGATGGTTCTCGCAGTGGTAGATGCGAGCTTTTGCCTTTGCTTTTGCATGCTGATTTGCAAAACTCAATAATGGGCTTTCAATAAAAAGATAATAAATAAGAACAATGTAATATATGTTCTGAGATCTTTCATCGAAAGAATGAGAATCCTAGAGATTTAGTTTTGGGCGACTGCGAGAATAAAAAAAAGATTTCGTGTGCACTAATGTTTACCTCTAAACCTGATATTGAGGTTCTTTCTCCTGCCACGGTTTTAGGGAGAGTCCGCCACTTGACCTGGGGGTGGTGTGTTCAACACAACTGTTGTTTTGGTATACCAAGAAAGTGACACTTGTGGGTGTGGAGGGTCCCTGATGTACTGACATTAGATATGAAGGTCTAATGTTTCGAAGGTAATTCGGTCGAGGGATAAGTTTGAAACCCAGTAATAAAATACAACTTGTGTGTTAAGTTACCCTGGGAACCCTATTTGACCTCGAAAAATTTTACCCGTTTGGTGTATCCGCGGGCAACAGTAATTAAAAAGAGGAACCTAAATTGTGTGCATTTAATAGGGCATGTATATGGAAATGAAAACTTTAAGAAAAGATAATAAAATATTCATGTATTGCATATAAATGATGCATATTCCTGTTATGCATTAGATCATGCATATTTTATCTGTTTTCTTAATTGTTAAATGTTGGTGAATGTATAATTTGTTCCCTAAAGCATGTTAAATGTCTTGCTTACTTAAATTGTGATTTCTGTTATTGATTAATGTTCCTTCGTGCTTAATAAATGCTCTTTATTGCATGAATGCTCAATTGAATTATGTAATTGTCATAATTGCATTCCTCTAAATTATTGTATGAAATCTTATCTGTATTCTTTATGCTCATTTATTTCATTAGAGGGATTCGTACGCAAAATTCTTCGGATTTCTGACACCCTCTTTTTATGGTTTTTTCGCAGCCACAGAGGATCAGTGAAGCGACTAACTTCTGGTAGAGCTATGAGTGTTACACTTTTGCTGGACAGTTCACAGAGGGATAATGTGGCTCAGTCTTTTTCTTTATTTACTTTTATGTCATTTAAATAACTCTGATATGTCTTTTGCAATTATTGTTAGATACTCTTTCTTTCGTGATTAATAAATAATGAGATGCTATGGTTTGGGATGATAAGTGTAACCTCTATTGTGGTTGGTTGTTTTATCCAATTGGGAGTGAAACTGTAAAGGCTCCGGGTTTTTGGGAAGATTTCTGCAATGGTTTAAAAAAAAAATCGCATTTTCAAGGGGTATGAGTTGGGGTCGTTACATTTAGACTTGAATACACTTATAGTGTTGTATGTCTTTATATTTGCAAATATATTTGAATGTGCTGCATATTTGCTGCCTATGACATCTAAGTCACTTGCTTGATTTTTTTTTTACTTAGTTAAGTTAGTTATGTGTGTGTAAACTTGTTGAATATCTGTACACCTATATTTTTATTTGGTGGTTGATTGATTATGTTTACATTTTTTGTTGTGTTTTATTTTAGATTTTTCGATGGCTCCTTCACGAGATGATCTTGCATGGCAATACTGCACAAGCATTGATAATAGAGGGTTAAGATTGAAATATATGTTTTGTGGTTATATTATTCATGGTGGACTGCATAGATTTAAGCAACATATTGCAGGTCTACATCAAAATGTACATCCATGTGATTCTTCATCCATTCCTATCACTTTTCGTGCTAATGTTATTGCTGAACTAGAAGCAATTCGAAGAAGAATATTGCAAGAATGCAAAGAAGGACTTCTAACCATTGTTCCAAATTCTGAAGATGATGATGATGTTAACCCACTTGCCAAAAAATGGCCCAACATAAAGAGATCATCGAGCAACAATTGGATGCGAACTGAGGGAATATTGTCTTGATGTTTGACAAGTAGGCTCTAGAAGCTAGTTTTTAGTTATCATGAACTCTTAGTAGTTTAGTTACGACTTATAACATGTTAGTATGACTTGGATACGAATTTAATATTGTTAAGGCTTTAATTATGTTTAAATTATGTAGTTGCCTACTTGCCTTTTATTTGCATTGAGCAGGTTTTGATTGATTTCTTCTTCTTATCTGTTGTTAATTTTTTTGTATACATAATTTTATTTTTGTATATTGTTTATTGAACATTATTCACATTGTTAGTTATATGGTTTGGTTATTTAATTGCTCATTTATTCTTAATTTTTTTGAGCAGGTTATCAGTTGCATCATGGTTTGTTTATTTAATTATTTATTTCTTATTTTTATTTGTCTATTGCTTATATTATGTCTATTGTTGTTAATTTTTTTGTATACATGATTTTATTTTTTATATATTGTTCATTCACATTATTAGTTGTATAGTTTGTTTATTCAATTGTTAATTTATTTTTAATTTGTTTGAGCAGGTTATGTAATATAATTGCTTTACAGTGTTCGACGACATGTTATTATTTATCTATTGCTTATTGTTTATTGATTTTATGTTGTATACATGTTTCTTATTAATTTTATTAGTTTGTTTACATATTTTGAATGTTTTTTTTTTAATTTTTTTTATTTGGGGTACCACCTAGGCCTTTTTAGGGGCTCACCGCCTAGGCTCCATATAACGCCTATGAGAACTAAGATATATTATATATATATATATATATTTATATATATATTTAACTGTATGTATGTATATGTATGCATGTCATCATGAACTCTTAGGTTTTGCTTCTAGTGTTGAAGATTGCTTCCTTACAGTTTCTTCAATTTTTTATGACAGACTGCCTTGGGAAGTGACTGCAGTAATGCTTGCTGATACCATTGAAGGGTATAGAAGACAAGAAGAACACTTGATAACAGAATTCGTGAGGTGTTATGGGATGGATATTCTGCCTCTATCAAATAGGATCGATGCTGGTGGTGTTGTAAACTGGGTTAAGCGTTTCTCTCCACGAAAGTGCGTCATATCTCCGGGCACCTGTAATGTGTGATTTAATTCTGCATTTTCTCTTGCTGCAATTGTTCTCTTACTATTCTGGCTGTGCTCCTAGACAACTTATATGTTATTCAAGTGCTATGGCGAATGTGGCTTTTTTCTTGCATTCATGCTTGTTGTTTCACAATATACAACTTTGCCACTGCATATGCACCTAATTCAGCTCAGCATCTTTTAGTCATTGTCTACCTCCTTTATTTGGGTTGACACTGGATGAGTTTTGTGTGGATGGATCTAGGTTGGCCCTTGGTCTGGATACACAAGAACTGGAGCTAGCTGGAGCTAATGAGTTCTTTTTTAATATTGTTTCTGTCCAAGTTCTGATTGGGTATGCAAATTCTTGTTCTGAAGACATTGAGGAGCTCCATACAATGAAAACATCCATCTTAAGATTTGAACATGATTATGTATAAAGAAAATAAAATAAGGGGAAAGCTTTAAAAATGGTTTTGATTCAAGCTTAGATTGAGTCAAACTGAATTAAGATTTGAGTTTAAACTTGTACAGAGCCAACCCCTGGTAACTCCTGGTTGGAGTTAATAAGCAGCTTTACACCTTTATGTTTTAGTTAAACAAATGGTGTAAAAACTGCGCGATGCATTCTTGGCAAAGAATTGAATTTTGACTGCTATTGGAAACATGTTTCTGCTTTTCAATTTCTCTTTTTTACTTTGTCAATAATCCAATTTCAGTTTAATTTGAAATTCTTTTTTGTTACCATCCCTTTTACTAATTGTTACCACCTGCATTTTATACTCGATTAGTCATTTCCTTTTAAGCTATGTTTCTCACTGTATCTTTATGCTATAGTTTCTTTCAAGTTATTTGTATTTAAACTTGAATTGCTGCAGATTTGGTAATGTGTTGAAAGGAGAATTGGAGGTTTGCCAACAGATTGCACAACAAACTGGTGTCTTGGTTGACCCTGTGTATACTCTTGCTGCTTGGGAGCATGCAACTTCCATGTGTCATGAACAAACTTGTGGCAGTGGCACTGCTCTGATTGTGATGCTGCATACCGGGGGAACCCTTGGAATGTTTGGATTGGCACAGAGGTATAAGTCCTACTTCACTGCAATGCAACATGGTGGTGATAGCCCCAATCTGTAGCTTCTTCTTGTGAGGTGGGATGCTCATTGACAAGGATCTTCTGGTCCTATCAGTTTCAACTCTTGGTACACAGGAGAAAAAAGACCATGTTCCATGCTAGGTACACAGGAACTCCAGCATGTTCCATGCTTCCTGGGTGTTTTTTTTGTCTTCAGATATGGTATAGATGCCTCATTCTTGGAGACATGTCAATGCAGCTGTTTAGATTCAGTAATTATTGGGATGAATACCAGCCAATATATACAGCTGCTTAGACATGTCAATGCTCTGCAGTACATTATAATGGACAGATGTGAAAGAGTTCTTTGCTTCAGGAAACATGCAAACCTTATTGTATTCTTCATTCCCCTCTTCTAGGCCATATTATGGTGAGATTTGATAAGAGCTCATATTGTACAAATTGTTCGACACATTTATTAGTCCTACTTTTTCAAACTATTTGGTGGTGTCAACTAATTAGTAATTTCTTAGAGGGCTAATGTTTGGTGCTAATGAAGGTATGGAACTATCCAGTAGAAATCTCCTTTTTTTTGTAGATCAGACCCTATAAATGTGATCTACAAGTTTTGTTTAGTAAAAAATGAGTTTTGAATCATGTGATTGCGACACATAAGCAGGTTTTCTAAGGGCTTCAAAAATCAACATCCCATAATGTACCAAAATTTCATGTCTCAAAATTGTACTTTTACATCTAAAAAAGCATCCTTAGCAAACAAACCATGATGAACACATCTATGTGGTTAAATTGAGTGCTTTGAATCTGTGATTTCTAGCACAATAGTTCATACCTTCATTACTGCCAAATATAAACCCTTTCTTAGATGTATCAAGTACTAAGTTATATTTAATTTCCTAATTGATTTGGATGGACCCTTCTTGCAATACAAAATATGTTGATGACTCATTACCTCTTTTCTGTTGGCTTCCTTTTGATGTGCATCCGTTCACATGGTTCAAAATGCAGATCTTATTTTCTGTTTTATTAGATTGGACATGTTTATGTACACCATAAATTTGGTGACAAAATTAAATATGTTGCATTTAAATCACTTATTTTTTGGTAAATTCAACAAATCGCTGATGTTTGTGAATATGGTTTTAGCATTCACGAATTACCATCACAATTGAACCTCATCCTGACAGAAGTCCAAGTCATTTGAGGATGATCCAATAAGGACCTCTACCTAGACTTGAACTATCCATGATATGTAGTGAGAGGGGGGGAAGGTGGCTTTCTTTAGTTGGTGATTTGAATTTCACACAAGCATGAGCCCGCCATGATCCATCGACTGGCAAATTAGCGAGCATATGTATACTGAAACCACCACCATCACCATCTATGTTTTTATTATTTGCATTGATTTGCTTGGCAATTGTTGCGGAGTATGAAGTTTAAGCAATGGACTGCCATGCACCTGGTGACATAATTTTTTTTAATTTCTGAATACTCCCCTTCATAATCTAAGGTTATACCCTCTTGTTGGATTCCTGCGCAGGAGCAGGATCAGATGATCTCCAAGTTACATGAATATCAATTGCACATTGTCCACCCTTGATCTCCCAGGCAGCTAAACTGCACCGTTTGTAATCTTATGCAGTCTATCCTCCAACAAGGGGGTCATGTGATTTGGCGACAGAGGCCGCCTGATTGCATGCTTGACTGAATCCCGATGTAACAGGAGGGGCCTTAATTTCCCCAGTTCTGCTTATGAAGAAAAAAATTGCACCTAGTTTTTTTCAATGAGATGTAAGCTGAGAGTTGTGCCCTCTTCCATCAATTGAGAAAAGTATGTACAGGCAAAAATGATATACAGGCACTTTACAAAAATGGGTTGAGATCCTGGGTTGGATTCCAGTCGCAGGATAACTGCACCTAGCTTTTGCTTGAAGCAACGAAAGCCTTCCCAACGCCACATCCCAGACTCCTTAATTACCTAAATGGTGGGGAGCATGTGGAGTGGTGCGAAGAAACCGTGCACAAATGACCAACACCAACTACTGCATTTCTGATGGTTCCCAGGAACTGCACTAAATTCAACTGAACCCACCATAGGTCTAACTGTCCTGGGGTTGGATACAAATGGTTCAGATCTGAAACAGCTAAATACATTAGGGAGTCAGATCCTGTTGGATTCAGAACAGCCAAAAATTTGCAAAATCTACATCATGGATCCCATCCATTTGCATCCCACTGTTTCCAGATAGACTTGTCACCCGTTTGTATCTTGCAACTCCTTGGCATCTTTCCGTATACCTGTATATATATGCTAGTATAGCAGAACTTTGATAAATGACAAGTTTTCTATCCAAAGCAGAGTACATGATTGGAAATCCTCGCTTTAAGCTCATCTTCAGAATTGAAATAGGCATGCAAAGTTTGCTTAACCAAATAGGCAAAATGTAAAGTCCGCAAATTTTTTATGTTTAATTTCCTGTATTTTCATCGACCATGGATAAATCGATGAACTTTTGGGTGTTAAAAAAGGTTGGAGCTAAATCAAACATTTTTGGATCTGGACTTAAGTAGAAGATCCAGCTACAAACCTCCCTTTCTTTCAGTTTGTTTGTTGTTGTGGTTTGAAATTATGAAAGATCCAAATCCAAAATACCTTTTCTTTACCTTTTAGATATATATACATTTTTAATAGTGGAGGACTGAGTTGGGTCCTACTGGACCAGTCCAATTTTAAGTTCCAAACCCTATAGTTGGGACGGATCCAGGTTGAATCCAACCGGATTTGAATTGGGATGTCGACAATCAAGATCCCCCTCCCGTTACGTTCTATTTAAACCCCATACAGGGAATTTTCTACCGTTCCTCTCCCTTTGAGTACTCTTTCTCCCTCTGCGTACTCTGCCCCCGCGTCCTCGCTCTCCCTCTCTGATTCTCGTTCGTGCCCTGTCATCGACACCGCCGACGAATCACCGCCACTGCTTGGCCCAGGTGAGCCGCCTCTCACCTTCTCGCTTTTCTTCCCCTGTTGAAGCTGCCGAAAAAACAGAGCCACCAGCCAGGGTGGCTCTGGCCCGTCGGACAAGAGGGTGCTTGGCACCCTCTCCTGTCTGTTTTAGCTTTAGCTGGCGGAGGCTGAGTGCATCACTCACCTCTGCCCCTCTCTCCTTCCACCTCAGCTGCCCACGGCATCCGTGGCCCGGCCGCCAGCCCGTCTCTCCTCTCATCTAGTTTAATCGGGAAACCAGAGCCACCCGAGTGGTGGCTCTGTTTCGCCGCCCCTGGCTGTGGCGGCGGTAGTAGGGCTGCCGCCGTGCCAGCCTGGGTTCAGTTGCCCAGGGCACCTCAAACCCTGTCAGGGATGGGGGAGGGGCTCGACCCTGTCGAGCCCACCCACTCTGTGTCTGCCCTGGGGTTTCAAGTGGGTAGGGTTGGGCCAACCCAGCTCAGCCAAAGGCCCCGAGTGGGCTACGCTGGGGCTCGACACAGTCGAGCCCACCAGCCCATCTCTGTCGATGGCCTTGAGTGGGTTGGGTTGGGTTCGACTCAGTCGAGCCATCGAGCCTCTCAACCCCCACCTTCTTCTGGCCGCTGCCCGTGCACGCAGCAGCAACAACAACTGCTGCTTGCACTCAGCCAGAACCGAGCTGAGCTCGGGCCCAACCGAGTTCAGCTCGGTCCTTAGTCGATTACGGATCAAGCTCTGCTCGGTTGGAAACCAAGCTTAGCTCACTAGTCTACCGAGCCTAGCTCTGTCTATGTGCCCATTTTTAACCAAGTCAAAACCAGTCTTGGTTCGATCGGCTCAAACTGGGTTTGGGTTCGACCCTTGCGATCACTTATTCTCTTAAATTAAGATTGTTGCATCATTTTATCGCAACATGATGAAACGGTTTTAGCTCACCACATTGACGCAACATATGAGACACACTTACTAAGGCCCGAGATTTTAAGAACCTACACTCAAAATCTTCAAACCAGGGAAAGTTGCATCCGATAACGACGACAAAACACTTTTAATATTTAAAAATCACACTTCTTGGTGCCGAGATGGGCATCAGCAGCTATATGTCATACACCTTTTGCGACATACTCGTTTTCGTGGCCGACATTGTCGTAGAATACCAAAAAAGACAAAGAGAGAGGTCAAGAAACACTATAAGAAGAAGAACGACCCTCTCTCGATCAAACGGCCACTCCCATCGGAGTAATCATTCTCGTCTTTAAAGCCTAAATTAACCCAGGATATGTTTAACGCATTTGTATTTCTAAAATGGCCTTTATCACTAGTATAATATCGAAATTACCATTACTACTGTAATCGGGGAACCAGCAAATGAGACTGATTTAATTGGATATCTGACCCGCTCTCGACAGCTGTATAATATCAAAATATTTAGAAAACAAGCCGAGTGCCCCCAAGAGGTTGCCCTAGTGCGGTTGGGGCGTCGACTGCTTGACGAGCAGTCAAGGTTCCATTCCCATGGGTGTAGCCCCCACAATGCATAAAATAGGTAGCGAGGGCAGGGGTTCTAGCATCACGTTATCAGCAGGAAGGTATGGCAGGTTGAGCCAGTGCAATCATGTCTCTGTGACAAGTGTTGTTTCTTCAAGTTATAAATAAAAAAATGAGTCGAACCTGAACGAGCTCTCAAGGTCGATCAAGATCGACATGTTACTCATCCAAGTTTTACATCAGGGTTCAGGTTAATCTCGTATACAGCACAAACACGTTCTAGCCAAGCCTGAGTCGACTCGATTTTTTTGCATTCCTAGGGGTACTAGCCTCGATGTTTTACACAGCCAGTATAACGACGACAGTAGGTAAAGGTAAAGCAAGCTGAGCCAGTGTCACCAGGCTATTGTACCGGGTACGGTTTCTTCAACTTCTAAGTTAAAAAAAAAAGACTCGAGCATGACAGGTCGATGAAGCCCGGTTTATTTGCACGCCCGATTTTTAGAACAAGGTTCAGGCTCGACTTATTTACAGCACGAATGAGACCGAGCAAGCTTTAACCATAATGACAGGCAGCACCATACTAACAAACACCCCAGAAACCAACCCCTTCAAACCATTGCAATTCACATGAAATTAAACACAATGACATGCAGCAATGCATTCACAAGCACCGCACATCCTAATCTCCTCCCACAATTTCATTTCATCAATGAATTTGTCCACGCACCAGTGACTCTCTTCGTGTCTTCAGTCCTGCAGGTTTTGCATCTCTCTTTTTGATGCTTTGTTATTTATCCTTCAAGATAGCGGTTTGGTTATTTATATATTGGTTTATGTTGATGATATCATAATCTCTGGCAGCTCTACTGTTGCAATTAAGCAACTAATTCAACGGCTTAGTCTTGCCTTTTTCATCAAAGATCTTGGTCGCCTCAATTATTTTCTCAGCATTGAAGTTTATTATGTGAGGGCTTCTTCTCTATCAGAGTGCCTATGCACTTAATTTACTTCATCGCGCCTCTATGGTTGATGCAAAGCCGATCACTACTCCTCTGAGTGCCTCCACTCGGCTATCTAAAAATGATACATCTTTGTTTCATGACTTCACTTTATATCGAAGCATTGTGGGCAGTCTTCAATACCTCACAATTACAGAGCCTGATATTGCCTTTGCTATCAACAAAGTCTGTTAGTTTATGCACCAGCTCACGGTTTCCCACTGGTCTGCTGTCAAACGTATTCTGCTCTATATTAAGGATACCATTCATCATGGCTTATTGCTCTCACGGTCCTCCTCTCTCCAGCTCAGTGCCTTCTTTGATACTGATTGGGCTGGTAGCCTTGATGATCTCAAGTCTACAAGTGGTTTTGCTATATTTCTAGGTTTCAATTTAGTCTCTTGGTCTTCTCACAAGCAATAGATCGTCGCTCGGTCCAACACTGAAGCTGAATAAAAGTCTCTCACTTATGCTGCGTCTGATCTTCTTTGGCTCAAGTCTCTTATCACTGAACTAGGCTGTGCACCTACTTCTCTGCCTATTCTATATGGTGTGATAATCTTGGAGCCTTATATCTCACAGCGAACCCAGTCTTTCATGCTTGTACCAAACATGTTGAAATTGATTTTCATTTTATTCGGGATCATGTGCAAAAGGGTCATCTTCAAGTTCAATTTATCAACTCCTCTTATCAGTTGGCTGATGGTCTGACTAAACTTTTTTTATTCTTGAGGTTTGCTTTTCTTTGAGACAAGCTCAACGTCGTTGACCCCACGTTGAGCTTGCAGGGGCATGATAAAGATAGTGCATAACACGTCTCTCTCAAGAATCCAAAAACGATAATCAGGAAGAATTCAACCACAAAGAGTCCAGCTCAACCTCAAGATAATCTGGAAGAGTCCAGACATAAAGAGTCCAACTCAAACAAGAGAATCCTGAAGCATAAAGAGTCCAGCTCAAACAAGAGAATCTTGAACCAACCAGAAATCATTTTCTGATAAGATTATCGAAAACGATAATCTGGAATATTCTAGATGTAACCTTTTTATGATAAGGATTATCATAAAATGATAATCCACAAATTTGTATACTGTATTGACATGTTTCATTGTATTATCATTTTCTGTATCTATAAATAAAGTGCTCGATCTCTCGGTGGACAAGAGAGAGAAAACCGAGCTTTAAATCACATTGTAATTCTTTTAAGATATTTATTATTCTATTCAACCATAAGTCAAGCATTACTACATCGTGTGTATCTGCAGGTGATTAAAATCCTTCTCAACATCTCTATCGAAAAAAAATCCTTCTCAGCATATTCAAGTTCTAGATCACCGCTTGGAACATGAATTAAGCACATAGCTCATATTTTTTAGGGTTTAAGCTATTTGAGGGATGCAAATGGGTCAGGTCTATATTAGGTACCTCACCATAATTTTTGGGTATGGGCATAAAAGGCACTAATCCAAATAATATTTGGGTCTGTCAATTCGAACGTGAGTCAAGCAATATGCGAGCAGGGTTTGGGCTAAGATTTTTGTTGGTACCTGACCTGACCTAACCCAACTTGACCAGAGTGCTTTATATGTATTTTTAGTAAAAGTAAATCTTTGAAATAATACATATCCAAGTTTGATGTTTCAATTTTATGATTCGACAAAACCCAAACCCAACAATTTGTTATATGGGCATGTCAGGGTACACCATGATGGGTCGGGTACAGATATATTCTTATAAGGCCGTTTGCATGTCACACAGAAAAAGGGAGGTTTCCGTAGAATGCCACGAAGCCCCCACACCTTTTCTATGAGGCCCACAGATGCATGCAAACAAGGCATCATTTTTCTACGAGGAAAGTGGGGGCCAGAAAACCAAATGTGGGCGCCGCTTGTTTGGTGGGAGAAGTTAGTGCACGTCTTCTTGTGTTGGGACGTTGCAACACAAGAAGACGTCCCAACACAAGGCAAGGTAACGTTTCGTGTGAGTGTGTGTGGTGGGGGGGGGGGGGGGGGGGCTTCCTATTCATTTACCGTGGAATGACACTACATGTGGATTGCACCAAGGAGCATGCTTCTGTGACATGCAAATACACCTATATAAGGATGGCAGTAGACCGGGGTGGTGGCCGGAGACAAGGTCTCCACCCCCGCTCCCCATCTCAAAATTCTGCTCCCATCCTCGCCTTCATCCGGGCACAGGTTTTCATTTTAACCTTCATCCTCGTTTCATGTCCTCCATCACTGGTTCAAACGGGACAGGGGCCCGTTTCTCCTCGGTCCACTGCTATCCCTAAAGAGTATTTTAGCATTTTACTAATGAAAATGGTGGACGGGATGGGACAGGGCTGGGAAAAGTATAAGTTCATCCCCACCTCCATTCCGGCACGGGTTTTGATTTTAACCTCCATCCCCGTTTCATGTCCTCCACCTTTGGTGAGGGCTAGGCCAGGCCCCATTCCCCCAGTCCACTGCCATCCCTACGCCTATAAGGTGCTTTCGAGTGGCAGGATGAGTGTTTCTCATCATTGGTAGGCCCCACATTACACATAATCGTGGGATGTACGAGTCTCGCCAAAATGGGACTCACATATACCCACTTTGTCTAGGTGCGACAATTGCATCCTGGACACGTCCAGGGCGTCAAACGCACCCATATATTGTTTGGTTCCAAAGCAACATACTTAAATGTTGAAATTATTAGACAGCCTTTTGATAATATTACTTTTTGTAAGAAGAAAGTTGGCGAGAGTTTTAATGGCTTCCCTCTTCCTGTGTGCGGATCCTCCTCTCCCTTCCATCCCACACAGTACCATCTCTACCTCTGGAAGAGTCAAACTTTGGTTACTGTGCTAATGCAAGTGGTAATCGCACCTGGGCTTTGTTTGTTAGCGGATGTGGGTCCGTCTTCTCCCTGCCCCATTCATGTTCCCCACATTAAGATAACTGCACGGTCTAAAAGGAATCAGATGTTTATTTATTCCTGCCCGGCGTTATGATTGCATGCTCCAACCGTTGCAAAGGAGTGCTATTGCGGGGTTGTCCGGAGGAAAGAAATATACAAGTTCATCTTCCAATGCCTTCAGAAATCTTGGGTTGGTAGTGGTCTTTTTCTAATCCAGTCTCCAACCAAAGATTCCTTGCCGTGGAGCATGGCATGTTGCTGGCCATACACTCATTGCTAATCGATGGCATCCACGTATGCGCCTAAAAGTAGAGCCTAGTTAGCAGCCGAGTCCCTATCTGAATCAGACATTTTGCACTGTCACTTGAATTTTGGGATATGGATTCTGCTAAGGAGGTGCTGAATATCTCAATGGACATCTCATTGAAGTTGATCATTTCACACGTACCTTGGGGAGGGTTAATTTTGCTAGAATTCACATTGAAGTTCCCATAAATTTCAGTCCCCCGCCATCCATTGAGGTACAGATAGAAAATGGCCGCCTCTTTGAACAAGTTGTAGACTATGAGAATTACGTCAAGTTCTGTTCCTCTTGTGGATCACCATATCATTCAGATGCCACTTGCCCCAAGCGTGTCAAACAGAGAACACTGGTTCCTGAAGTAGATGGTTGGACCCAAGTGTGTATGACAAAAAGAAGTGCAAACCGAGAGTGAATTCGACATTTTCGGTTCCTGCAAATCGCTTCTCGGTTCTTTCTCGGGTTGACATTGATAAGGAACATGGTGACAGACACCGACCAAGAGAATGAGGCATCTTTGCCGGAAAACTATGATGCAATGAATGCCACCAGAACCCCATCTACGTAGGAGCATCTTTGCCGGAAAAAGTGCAAACTCTGAGATGTTGACATCTGGCCAACACAACTTCCTTAGGAGTATATATGCCACCAGAACCCCATCTACGTAGGGATGCTCTATCTTATCTCTCTGCGTATTTATCACAGCTATGGAGACCTCTCATTATATTTGTGGACTTTAATGCCATGCGTAGTAGAGAAGATATATAAAACAGGTGGTCCTCCTCTCAATAGCTCTTGCCATCAGTTTAATGATTTCATTGCATCTTGTAACCTCATTAAAATTGTGGATCCCAACTAGGGATGGCAGTGGACCGGGGAAAGCGGGGCCCCGCCCCGTTTGGACCGGGGATGAAGGGTATGAAACGGGGATGGAGGCGGGGACGAAGGTTAAAATCCATCCCCGTCCGGGGGTGGAGGCGGGGATGGACGTGCACTTTTCCCTGTCCCCGCCCCAACCCCGCCCCGACCACTTTTCCCCACAATAGCCCCGCCCCGCCTCATCCCCGTTTGAACCGGGGATGGAGGACATGAAACGGGGATGAATGCGGGGATGGAGGATAAAATCCATTCCCCGCCGGGGATGGAGGCGGGGGTGGAGGATAGACCTTGTCCCCCACCCCGCCCCACTGCCATCCCTAATCCCAACCAAAAAATTCACGTGGTCGAATCACAGGAAAGGAGTTGAACTTGTGTTCTGTAAACTTGATTGGAGGTTTGTCAATAGCTAATGGCTTTCTATTATGGGAACCAAATTTCAATTTCAAAATTTGCCTTCAACTACATCTGATTACTCTCCCATCCTGTTCACCTTGCGTCATGCCCATCCCACGGCAATGAAACCTTTTAGATTTTTCAAAGATACTCCATGACCAATTAATGCCAGAGAGATAGTTTCCCAATGTTGGAAAATTCGAGTTAAGGAGCTGTCCAATAGTTAGGGGTGATCCATTAACTTTATGAAGTTCAACATCAATTGAGAAATTGGAATCGGTTCTTCATAGGGAATATTGATCAGAAAGTGGCCCACATTCGGGAGAGTCTTGATGCAAATCTCTAGAAGTTTTGTAAGGGAAAGTGGGAAGCAAGTGGTAGCGAAAAAAGGGATCGGTTGCTCTTTGTCAGTTATTTCAGAAATTTAATCTGATTGATAAGGCATAAGAGAATTCGGGTATAGGATGGTTATTAAGAATATGAAAGAATAATTAAGCCAAGCTGCTAGCATACCTAGGTCGGTTTGGTGCAGTAGAAAGGAAGGACCCGTATTGTATCTTCCAAACCCAATATTTTGGAAAGGGTAGCGATTAGAAAGCCTGAACTTCGACAAGCTCTTCATACTACCCTTAAGGAAGAAAACCTCTCTTGGTAGCAAAAATCACGTTTGAATTGGCTGAAGCTTGGTGACACTTACAGTTCCTTTTTTCACTCCTTGTTTAGTGCCCAATACACCAGAATACCGTTCAAGCTATTGATGTTGAAGGTACTACACTAATCTTTTGAAGAAATTAATGCAACAAGTGGGCCTGCTCTCATTATCAAGCTCTGCTTCCAAAAAATGTGCAATGTGAAGGTATGCTTTCTTCTATTGCCTTAGGGCCGCCTCGAGTGACACCGATGCAGAAAATAAGTTTCTTCTTCAACCGGTTACCAAAGAAGTGAAGGTTGCCATTTCTCAAATGAATGGGGAAAAAACATTGATGGATTCCTGGCCTGCTTTCATCAATCATTCTAAGTCATAATAGGGGATGCAGTCACGAGAGCTATCCAAGATTTTTCATTAAAGTATTAGGGAAGTCAATGCTATGCATCACGTCATTATACCCAATGTTCTTGAGGCCACATCCTTTGGTAATTTTTGATCTATTGCCCTATGTAATTTATTGTATAAAACCATTTCTAAAATCATGATCAATAGGATGCTGTCATATTCTCACCCATGTCATTTCTTACAACCATGGAGCTTTTCTTAAAGGCGATACCATTCAGGAGAGCATACTCTTGGCACATGAGATGTTGGATTCCCTAGTCGCTTATGAGGTCCCGTTTGTTTGTTTAAAACTTGACATGGCCAAGGCATATGATCGTGTCGATTGAGATTTTCTCTAACAATCCCTTCTCAACTCTTAGTTTTCACACTTCATGGGTTCAGAAAATCATGAAGTACTACTGCCAACTTTTCTGTTATCCTCAATGGGTCATCGAGTAAGAAGCTTACTATCTCTTGAGAGATTCGTCAAGGGGATCCTCTATCTATCCCCGTACTTGTTTCTTACTGTTATGGAATGTCTCACCAGGTGCCTTCAGTTTGCTATTCAACATGCCCAAGTCAGACCATCTTGTATCCCTCGTTGTCGAAAGCCAGTTACCTCCTTGCTATTCGCAAATGATGCATTATTTTTTGTGAAGCCAATGAGGATTCTATTCGGCAGTTAAAGGAGATTTTTGGTGGAATTTGAATTTCATGTGGGTATGCAAACTAATCCAACCCAAATCCCTGTTTATTCCTTTTAATGTGTCTCATGATTTTGGGGGGCATCTTTGATCTATCTTGGGTTGGAGTAGAGGGAATTTGCATTTGAAATTTCTGGGCCTTCCGTCTTTTAGTGGGCAAGCTACATGTTGAATGGTGCCTAAATTTGTTGACGAAAATTTAGAAAAAATTGGAAATCTGGCATTCTATCCTATGTGGGTCGTGTTTGTCTCGTTAAGCATGTGCTCTCGACTGTGCCATTGCATTGGATTTTATTATCCTTCTAGCTTCCCCATTCAATTATCAAGGGCATGAAGCGACTATTCAACAAATTACTGTAATCGGATTTTTCTTTTTTTCTTTTTTTTAGAGAGAAAAATACATGTATTGATAGGTTGATAAGGCACAATACACTATTATGAGTAAATCAAAGATAAACCAAAAGTATAAGAAACATGAATCAGAAAATCAGACGCAGCACAATTAGGTTGCAGCTCTTGCAAAGAGATCGACTAGAGCTGATCCATTGAATGGACTGATTTGGCCATTTTCTGTGCGCCTTGCATGAAAGCTCCCACTTCTGTAAGCAGATGATCAGGGCTGCTATAAGATTCACTGAAAATACACTTATTACGTTCGAGTCATATTAGCTTCCATGCTGTTAACATCCAAACCAGTCACAGAAATTTCTACCTTTTCCCTTTTGAGTCAAAGGTGGCTCTCAATCAAAACCTGTATTGGAAAAACTAAGCCGTCCCAAGCAAAACCAATATCATCCCAGGTCTGCTGCAACAAATACCTCATGAATTTACATTCCCAGAACATGTGCAGAATCAATTCCTTATTGCAAAGGCATAAGGAGCATCTAATCCTTGCCTCTTCAATATGATTTTCCTTTTAATCTTGCCCTGTAAAATCAACCAGCCCATCAATGAATCACGTAAAGAAACCCCTCCATAACGAATTTTTCGACAACCAAGATGCTTAAGGGAATGACATTGCCTTATAAAATGAAGCTGCAGAAAAGTTGCCATCCTTAGACAACGTCCATTCTATCTCATCTACTTGTTGAGTCAAGGAGACGGTAGCCAAATCTAACATGACAATAGTCCATTGTTGAAAGGATTCGTGGATGGGTTCCTTCTCAAAATAATATCCTAATTATTCGAGTCATGCTACCAGACATCGAGCACTCTGCAATATTTACCTCGAGCAGCCTTGTAGAGGTCAGGAAACTCGTCTCTTAGTGGTCGGTCAGTACCCCACCACCTGTCTTGCTAGAAGAAGGTGTTGTTACCATCACCACCAACAACCCTATTACCACAGACCACCCCTTCCAAATCTCCTAGACCCCCTTCCGTTTATGATTTTTCATCCAATTTCAGGGTCAATCGGATAAACCATATTTTTCAGAAAAAACAATACACAACCTTCCTTCTTGCAAATCAGCCACAACCATTTTGCAAGAAGCCCCTTGTTAAACTAATTTAGATGTTGCAAACCCAATCCACCAAAGTCCAATGGTTGATAGATGACCATCCATCCCACCAGAGACCTTGATTTACCCTCTAAGCTCCCCTTCCAAATATTTTTTTGAAAAATCGGTACCAGCCTCCTTTCTACTTTTTTTTGGCATATTAAAAATTTGCAGAAAATGTGTAACTATAGTGGAAATGTCAAAACATGATAGATTTATTCGACCCGCCTTAGATAAAAGCCGAGCCACACATGATTGTGTTCTTGCCTGAACATGGTCCTCCACCTTGCTCCAATGAACCTCCCACGAAACTCCAAAATGAAGAGGGAGACCTAAATAATTCAAGGGGAGAGAGCCAATCTCGCAATAAAAAATATCTGATGCCTTAGTTTGCAACACATCGGTAGGGTCATTTAGAACCAATACTTGACTCTTTGCCCCCATAGCCCTGAAATTTCTCTGAAGCATCTTAGAATCGTCTACATATTATCCTCACTCGCCTCCCCAAATACCAAAAGTCATCCGCGAACATAAAATGGGTTATGCTTAGGGGTGGCAATTTCTGACACGACCCGCCAACCCGCCTCTTAGGCGGGTTCGGGTTGGGCTTAAGCCAACCCGTTTAATAAACGGGTCGACCCGCGTAACCCGTTTATTAAACAGGTCGGGTTCGGGTTGGGGGTATGCCAACCCGCCAACCCGGCTGACCCGTTTAATAAACGGGTTAGGCGGGTGGGTCGACCCGCCAACCCGCAGACCTGTCTGCCCGACCCGTCAACCCGCCAACCCGACCCGTCAACCCGACCCGTCAACCTGCCAACCCGATCCGTCAACCCGCGAACCTGAAAACCCGTTTACCCGACCCAACCTATTTATTAAATGGGTTGGCGGGTCGTGTCGGGTTACCCGTTTATTAAACGGGTCGGGTTCGTGTTTGCCACAGCCGACCCGTTTAATAAACGGGTCGGGTTCGGGTTGAGGTATGCTGACACGCCAACCCGACCCGATTGCCACCCCTAGTTATGCTAACACTATTAGAATCCTGACAACCATGAAACTTACTCTCTTCCTTAGCCAAAGTGATCATAACTAATAAGACCTTCATGACCAATATAAAAAGAAAAAGGGGAGATAGGGTCACTCTTAGCGTATATCACCTTAAGGCATTTGTCATCCACAAAATCAGAAAAACCCCACTATTCATGGATCTCATTAACTGTAGTTCTGGAATACCGCGTATAGAGCTGGAACCTTCCCCAATTTTAAATTTCCGTTTCCTTATCTAATGCTATTTTGAAGGAAATGAAATGTATGATTTTTTTCTATTTAAACATGTACAGATCTATATCAATTCAACAAAAATACACCGAAAGATTTATCGTCTCTGAATATTGTTCTTCCTTCTGGAATCCTTTTCTCACATGGTATCAGAGCTTCTGGCCAGGCCATCCTGTGTCCCCTATCACCATTTTCTGGCATTGTTTCCTGAGAAACCAGAGGGACTGGAACTCAGTTTCTGCAGTCTTCTGCTTCCCTACAAATGGTGCTCAGCTCTTGCAGAGAAATCCTTTCCCCGATTCGCAATCGGTTAAGATTCGTCCGCTCTATCTACCGCTTCCACCTGGATGCCCTATTTTCGGTTATTTAGTGCATCACAATCTTCAGGTTCTCATGCGTCGTACATCTGAAACCTATGGTTTATTAAAAAAAATCATAAATATGGATTATAATCAATTTAATTAAAAAAATTTCAAGCTTCGGTCTCACAATGGTACAAAGTTCTTTTCTAAAGAAATTAGAAACTATTTGGATCAAAAGGGTATCATACTAAAACATAGCTGTGCAGCCACTCAACAAAATATTGTGATCTATTAAGTGTTGCTTGTGCCCTCATATTTCAAGGAAACCTGCATCTAAAATTTTGAGAGGAATGCATTTTAACCGTTGCTTACTTAATCAATAGACTTCACTCCAAGCCTTTATCAGGAAAAATTTCATATCAGCTTTTACACAATAAACCACCAAATTATATGCATTTACAATTTTTTGGCTGTCTATGTTATGCACATAATATCAAGTATGAGCATAAATTTGACAAAAGAGATAGAAAATGTGTTTTTATTGGTTATCCATATGGACAAACCGGATACAAAGTTTATGATTTAGAAACTCATGAAATTTTCATAAGCGGTGATGTTCAATTTTATGAAAATGTTTTTTCATTCACACATAAAACTCCCAACAATGAAGCGAAATTGATGCTTCCCTTATCTATTCATGACACTTGTGATAACCCGAACCCACCATTCATACCAACTCCAGACTCATCGTCCGATAATCAAGAGGTGTCCACTCTCGAACCAAATGACTCTGGTCTCCGCAGATCTACCAGACTCCGGTCTCAACCATCTCATCTCAAGGAGTATTTATGTTATGCCGCAAGTCCCATTCTCCAATCTGATGCACAAGAGGTAAGTCTTAAAAAACATCATCATCTTTCTTCTTGCCTTAGTTATGAATCTTTTTACAGCCCATATCGTGTTTTCCTTGCAGCCATCACCCATAATCTTGAACCCAAATCATATGCTCAAGCTGTAAAACATCCTCATTGGCAAAATGCTATGCGGTCTGAGATCAAGGCATTAGAAGACAACCATACTTAGTCATTAGTACCCCTCCCAGCAGAAAAAGAATCCATTGGTTGCAGATGGGTATATAAGGTCAAACACAACTCTGATGGCAGCATCCAAAGGTACAAGGCCCACCTTGTGGCAAAGGGTTACACTCAAATTGAAGGTCTCGACTATAATAAAACCTTCGCTCCTGCTATTAAAGTAGCCATCGTTCGGTGTTTACTCACCCTTGCCGCAACAAAGAACCGACATGTCTATCAAGTTGATGTCAACAATGCTTTTTTACATGGTGACTTATATGAGGAAGTTTACATGGATTTGCCACCAGTTTTTTCTTGACAGGGGGAGAACCTAGTATGTCGTCTTAACAAGTCTATCTATGGGCTCAAGCAATCCTCCAAAAATTGGTTTTCAAAGTTAACCTCTTACTTGACAGGAGAAGGATTTCACCAATCAAAGGCTGGCTATTCATTTTTCTCCAAAATTGATGCAAATGGGAGCATTCTCATTCTCGTATATGTGGACGATATCATTATTGCAGGAGATCATCTTATTCATATCAATAAGCTAAAAGATAATCTCAATGTAACATTTTGCCTCAAGGATCTCGAACCTATTTGCTATTTTCTGGGTATTGAAGTTGCCAAATCCAAACAAGGTTTCTTTCTCTCACAACGCAAATATGCATTAGATATTTTGAATGATACTGGTAACCTTGGGTCCAAACCCGCCAATCTTCCTATGGATCCACGTCTTAAGTTACAGAATGATCAAGGTGATCCACTTAAAGATCCAACCATTTACCGTCGACTTGTTGGTCGTCTCATTTATTTAACTATCACAAGGCCTGCCATCACTTATCCTGTTCACATTCTCAGTCAATTCATGCATGATCCTCGGGTCCCACACCTTCAGGCCATATATAAATTGCTTCGTTATATTAAAGGAACACCGGAACCGAGCATTTTCTTATTCTCTCAAAGTCCAATCCAAGTATTTGGATATTGTGATGCAGATTGAACTGCCTATCCTATGACTCACAAATCTGTTTCAGGGTATTGTATATTTCTTGGAAACAGTCCCATTTCATGGAAGACTAAAAAGAAACCCACAATATCACGTTCATCAGCAAAAGTCGAATACCATTCTACGGCTCAGGCTACATGCGAGTTAACTTGGATTAAATATTTATTGCATGATTTTGGAATTCATCATCCTCAATCGATGCAACTTTTTTGTGACAATCAAGCAGCCCTACACATCGCAGCCAACTCGGTCTTTCACGAACGAACAATGCATATTGAACTTGATTTCCATCTAGTTCATGATAAGATTTAAAATGGCACCATTCAAACAGAATATGTTCATACGAGTCACCAATATGCCGACATTCTCACCAAGGCAACTGCCAAAGATGTTTTTAACCGACTTAAAGGCAAGTTGGGCCGTCTCAATCCTCACGCTCCAACTTGAGGGTGAGTCTTATTGTATATCACATTAACACATTTGGCATCCACAAAATCAGAAAACCCCCACTATTCACAGATCTCATTAACTGTATTTCTAGAATACTATACAACTGGAACCTTCCCCAATTTTAAATTTATGTTTTCTTATCTAATGCTATTTTGAAGGAAGCAAAATGTATGATTTTTTTCTATTTAAACATGTATAAATTTGTATCAATTCAACAAAAATACACAGAGAAAGATTTATCGTCTCTAAATATTGTTCTTTCTTCTGGAATCCTTTTCTCACAGTCAGCCTGCCTCAGACCCCTCCTTGGTTTGAAAGCCCCCCCTTTGCACCATTGATGGACACTATCAAAATTGCATGAAGCAAGCCTTCAATCCAAGAAATCGATTTTTCACCAAAGCTCATATTTTTTTTAAACAGCTTATAAAAAAACCCAATCTATAGAATCAAGCCTTTTTCAAGGTCAATCTTCAAAATCAATAACTATTTATCTGATTGCCTGATATAATTCGTGCACCATAATGCATTATTCATGCAACTTCATCTAGAGAATGAAATCACTTTGTGAAGGAGAGATAAGTGGATTGATAATTTGCTTCAATCTCGATGCTAAAATATTGGTTATGATCTTGAAAGTTGTGCCCACCAAAGAGATCACTCTAAACCTACCAATCTCTTCGGTCTGCGATTTCTTGGCTTCAAGAATAAGCGCTGATCGACCCGTGATACCCAACACCTTCGCATTGGAGTGAAATTCCTCCATCAAAAGCAAAAGGTCCCCTTTCACACACTCTCAATTCTGTTTAAAAAATTTGATGGAGAACCCATCCAAACCCAAAGACTTTTTGGAGTCAACTCTGTCAGAGGGAGGTATAGGTCTCTGGCAAATTAGTGAGACAAATCAACGCAGCATGGCTTATTTCGGCATCCAATGTGTTGGGTCTGGTTCATGAGATCAAAATACCTAAAAACTAAGAGCATGTGGTGTTACAAAGTGATTTCTAGAGGTTCATATGTTGACTTAGCATTCGTTGGAGGTGAAGCTGCATATCTGTTGAAGTGCAATGGAAAATTGAAAATTGAGGCAGCCCTAAATTTTGGACAGAACCTTGGTTGCCACATCGTATTGTTGATTTATCATGTCCTATTCAATATAGTCAGATATGTTGGGACTTACATCTCACAAATTTTGTCGTTATTTCATTATACCAACATAAGCTGAATATTCGTTCTTTTCTTCCAAGTTGGATCCCTATGTAGCCCCCATCTATATTTGCTTCTGCTGATAATCTTTTGTGGAGAAACAGGGATGCTTCCCAAGTTACTCAATGTCAGCTATGGTAGGCTGTCACACACAAATTTCCTGTGGAAGCATGGAGAGGAAATATCTGGATCAAAGGCCATCTTCCATGAGTTGACTGGACCAAAGACTTCTTATCCAAGATAGTATCCAGTGCTTGGGGATATCAATTGCTAACCAATGTGTTCTGTGCTGCAGTGCTCTAGAAAGCCATCAACATCTTTTTATTACTTGTCCTATTGTGTCTCATATTTGAACATATGTTACATCTAAATTTGGTCGTTCTTAGAGACTTGGACAATCCCTTATTCAAATATTCCAATGGTGGTTCAGAACAGAAAAATCATCGTATTGTATGATAAAAATGATGTATTTTTTGAAAACTGTATAATTTTTGAAAATTCGCCCGATGTTCAAAATTGCAAATGTCGAACTTCAAAAGGATCATTTTAACCTTCACACAATGGACCTCCCGAGGTTTGCGCGATATATCAGTCTACTCGTCGGCTATCGCAAACACTCACTTAAATGTAGATTCGTATATTTTTTGTAGACCTCATGAAGTTCACATAACTATATTTATGAACTTCTTGTTAAATTGAAACCTAAAAACTTTACAAATATCTTACTAAATTTGCATATATAACATGAAATTCACAAGATATAATGCAAACATCATGTTAATATATCGTAACATCACAAATATTCTACTAAATTCACATATATATCACATAATTTTTATGAGAAATAGTATGAACTTCCTATGATCCTCAAAAAGTCAAAAAATTAGTTTCTAACTTTGCAAATCATGTCTTTGCAAATATGCTTGTTTTCGGTTTTCTATACGAGCATTAAATATGAATTTCCTTCATTGTATAAAAACCAATTGTTGCACTCAGAGCCATTTTCGCATAAACTAGGGTTTTTTGTGGTCCCCAACTAGTGATCCCTGACGTGCTTTTCTTCGACAATATTTTTTTATGAAACATAGGTGACGATTTATTGACAAAAAATCATCGAAGGCGAGTTTTTTTGGTAAGCAAATGTTTAATGGCTGAACCTATTATTTTTCTGAAACAACTTGAATCAATTTTTTTTAATATTGGCATGAGTTAGTTATGTTGTGGAAGAATTGCATGGTTTTTGAGTTATCTTTGCATATTCCAATTTTTTCTTTGATTAAATCATTTTAAGTGCGAGTGTCCATGTGATTATATGTTGCATATCTTGTATTATAAACATGATTCGACAACACTCTTTGTTTTTTTTAGTTGTTTTCTTAACAATTTGATTTTTTTATAGGCTATTTTGTTTGTTTTTTACAATATTTTTTCAATAGCCTATGCCTCATCTTTGTTGTATGCATGTATATATATATATTTTTCATGTTGTTATTATAATTTTTTTTGAATTTGTTTAATATGGTGACTGAGAATACTGACTCAAAGGGAGCCACACCTATAACATCTAATAGTGTTGCAACATAGCAGAAAAAGCAAAGGAAGATGAATTATGTATTGAGTGATAGTTCGTATTATGAAGTACGGAGTAGGCTTTACACATAGGTAGAAAGGGAGCTTGCTCCATGGCCAAAAAGCCTGAGTGTTCAACATTGGAGATTGCCAACTAGAAGTTTGAGGAAGAAGCAAAGAATAAAAAAACCCGCAGTAGAACAGAGAAGGTCCAAAGGTCAATCAAAAGGTGGAGGATGAGGAGACATCAGACAATGAGATGCTCGATTGAAAGGTCTCAAAAGTTAAGTTGTGGATAATTACGAAGAGTATACGTTGATTGAAAATTATTATAAAATTTAACATAATTGTCAAACATTTGAATGTAAAATTGACAAATTTTATGATGTGTTTAAATTTTGTTTGTTTGACATCAGTTCATGTTGGATGTTTCTTAGTTCTTCAATGTTCTATATGTTTTATAAATTTTGGATGATCTTTAATGATTCAATGTTCTGTAAATTACATTTTATAAGTTTTGAAAGTTCTTTAAATAAGCGAAAGTTTTATACTTTAGGAGAAAAATCATAATTTACATATTTCACATTTGCATAGAAAATAAAAAATTCACATATATAGGAAAAAATTTACATTCTTATATGAAATTCAAAATTCATATATTTAGGAAAAAAATCACATATGAAGAAGTTCACATGTATAGGAAGAAATTTGTATATATATGGGATGATTTTTGCATAGGTAATTCTAAATTCGCATATTTGGGAGAAACATCGCGCGTTAGTTCATGCTGATCTCGTTTAAGTGCACAATTACCTAAGTTTAAAACAACTTATGTAACTAATGGTGTACATTCACAAATATAGTTCATTGTTCGCAAATCCTTAAGTTGTAGAGTTACCTGTTTCCAAACACAGAAATTAGCAAATAGTCCACTAGTTTCGCAAATATGAGCATTTTGTTCGCATCTTTTTTCTTGTGAAAGTCATGAATGTCCTTATATTTCGCAAATATTGGACATTGTTCATAATTTTTTTTTTACAAACTTCACCATCCTCACAAATATTGATTATGTTCACATGTAGCATTTAAATTTATGTTGTAACATTCAGATTTACAATTCACCTGTAATATTCTATTCAAATTTATGATTCAAAGGATACACAATTCACTTGTAACATTCAAATTCACTTATAACATTAAAAATTATATACATTTGAAGTTAAGCTATTACAATCACACATGTATATATAATTCAAACTTGGTATGCATTCAAACGTTAAATTGTTAAACAGAAATTCAATTACAACTTCATTTATAATTAGTTACAAAATATTGTATACTTAATTACAATGATTTACAAAAAAATAAAAAATAAAAGTCACTGTTGTGGATGCATCAGGGGTATTAGTAGCTCCTAAATGACCTCTAAGGTCAACTTGACTCTGTATAATAGAATTCTTTGCTTAAAATAAATTCTTTAGCACGCATTTGTCAGCTCTTAGTATATCCAACTATGAATCTACTATTATTTAAGCAATCAGACACAAAATACTAAGAAATTAACAAAGTCCTTGAGAGGTGGCCATGCTGATCCTGTGTCATAATGAAGCTAAAGTAGAAGTTGGAAGTGAGGCATCATCGGTGTTTCCATTAGTCAGCTGCAACAATAAGGGAACCAAGAGCATCAACATGTCTGTAATTGCTGAAGATTTCAATGATTTTCCTGTGTTCAGTAATCAGAAAGGAACATAATGACTTTAATGGGCTGCTGGTTGGCACAAATTCGAATGATTTTAAGTCCTTATGAAGTAGCTTTTCAGGAAATTAATAAGCCAGCAAATGTTTCATATCCCATAGAGTCTTATCATGGTGAAGGGCTTGTTATCATCATAAAGTTACAAGTGCCACTCTTCCCAAAAGCCAGAGTTAAGAGGCCTGTTTGGAAGACGGGAATTGGCTTCATTGGTAATTAATTAGGTTTAAATCATTTTAGAGAAATGGTTAACTAGGTAAATGAATGTGTGGGCGCTTGCCATTATTCTTTTTATGTTAATGTATTCTTCTGATTTGTAGCTTGAATAAATTTGGTATGTTACTGTCAATGGAAGGGAAAATACTTGATCCCCTTGATTAAGGGAAATGCATGTCATATGCTCATACTGTTAGATGAGATTGGTTACCAAGTTCAAAACAACTTCAAATAAATTATATATGAACCCGTTAAAACACTTTAATCCTCATACTTAGATCAGTGGGTTATCCCTAATGGCACACTGGCTGGCCTTGGGTTGGTAAGATGAATAGGGGTGTTAATGGGCCTGGTTGTCCAAGGTATGGTGATAAATAAGAAGACCCGATTAAGATCCGGGTTCGGACTCGAAGGTCTGATTAATTCATGGACTTGGGTATGGTTTGTAAAATTTTATACCAGACCCGGACTCGACCCGAGTTCCGATTAAGACCCACAAAATTTCAATGTAAAATTGAAAAAAATATGATTTTACTGGGTATGATCCGGGTTTGGTTCATGTAGTTCTTATAAGGTCAGGTATGGTTTTTCTTATAGTAGATCCGATTAGACTCGGGTCCAAAACCGGATACCATACTCAAAAAAATTGGTTCAAGTCTGGTTCTGCTTGGGTCCGAACCAAACCCGACCGGTTGATACCCCTAAAGCTGAATAGTCCACCTGTTCTTCGGAGGGAGTAATTTTTTTTTTGTTTGAAAGGCAAGCTGGGGTTAGGCAGACCCCCACCAGTCATTAATCAACGTGTCACTGGGGTTTTGAACCTGCAACGTCCCACCACAGGGAGAAGAAGTGCACTGATAGCTCCTACCAACCACGTGGGGCCCCCATTGATTTTTTGAGAGGGTAAGTTGATGAAGAGGTTGCCTGGAACGAGGGGATCCAGTCATCCCCAAAATCATCTCTGTCATCATTGCCTCTGGGATTTTATTTTTTGGAAGTTCTGATCATAACTAACTTTATTGGTGGACTCAGCAAGGTGAATTAGATAGATATTGATCTTTGGATTGCTTTTCTTGATGAAAAATACGGATCTTTAAAAATCATAAAATCTTAGTGCTTTATAGTCGATTTTTGCATTGCCAAAAAATCTTGCATATCTAGTTTATTTTTTGAAAGGCAAGCTGGGGTTAGGCAGACTCCCATCAGATACTATTGGTTAGAACCATGGGACCCCTCGTTGGTAGGTCAAGTTCTAGTTTTTGTTTTTTTTTTAAGGCAAGATGGGGTTAGGCAGACTCCCACCAGTTATTATTTAACTTTCAACTCGGGTTTGAACATGCAACGTCCAACCACAAGGAGACAGCACTGACAGCTCTTACCAACCACGCGGAGACCCTGTTTGGTCAAGTTCTAGTTATTCAAATGTTGATCTTCACTAAAGTGACCATGTTTTAGATCACCTCTATGGTGATTCTTTTTTTCTTATGACAAGTAACCCTCGCTGAGAACTGAGTCACTTAATGGGCCTGACCCCTGCAAGGTAAAGCCGACGTGGGGTATATGACCACCTTGTCTTAAGCAGCCCATCTATGAAAGCTACAGAGACACCCTCTGCTAGGAGAATTCGATCTAACGTTTTCATCTCAACACCCTCATGCCCACCCCACTGGCCTCATGGGCGTCTATGGGGTTCCAGATTAGATCAAAACAATTCACAACAACGAGATCTAGGGAGAATGGGGATGAGGTGTATGATGATAGGAATGATTACTTTTTTAATTTGATTGGATCACATTCTTAAACAATCCAGAAAGATCCACACTACAAGAAATATGTGGATTAGCGACAGTCGTAATCCGTCGCTAATTTCATCGCTATTGTAGCGACGAATTACAATCCATCGCAAAACATCGGCCGATTCAGTTTTGCGACGGATAAATATCCGTCCCTAATCCGTCGCTAAATTGGAGGCCGTTACTAATTAGCGGCGGATATTATTCGTCGCTAATCTATCGCAAAAAATAAAAAAAAAATAATTTTTTTTTTTGAAATATAAATATCGAGAAAAATTTTCTCGTTATACAATTTATATATCCTGTGCATAAAAAACAAAGTACACACACAAAATACAAATACAAAGTAGCTGAAACAAATTTAACACAAGATACAAGGTGAAAAAATTTATCGATCCACTATAATCCTCGTCAAGTTCTAATTATTTACAAGTGAAAATATACAAAGAGTTTCTTTTGAAACAATAAGAAGGTGCAACAAATTCAACACATGAATCTAATCATGGCCAAGATTCTGAGTATTATCCTCTTCATTGTCTCAATTTGTCTCTTCATCCATGCCTCCATCAGCTCCTCTATTATCTCTAGTATCCTACAAGAGAACCGAAATGTTACTATTGATAAACAAAATATACTGAAATAAATTATATGCAATGCACCTAATCTAAGGCAATCAAAGTAACATGTATGAATTACACATATACTAGCTAGCAATAAAGTGAAGGACATTAACTGAATTCAGATATGTGTTCTAAGGCTAACAAAAAAAATCATAGTGATTCAATCATGCATATATGTGTTCTAAGGTTCTCAAAAAAATGTCACAGTGATTCAAGCATGCATATATGTGTTATAAGGCTGTCAAATAAATGTGTTATGTATCACAATCATGCATATATGTGTTATAAGGCAGTCAAAAAAAATTTATAGTGATTCAATCATGCATGTGTTTTAAGGTTGTCAAAAAACTTTTATAGTGATTCAATAGTGCATATATGTGTTATAAGGCAGTCAAACAATTTCATACTGATGAAATCATGCTTATATATGTATTTTAAGATTGTCAAAAAACTTTTATAGTGATGAAATCATGCTTATATATGTGTTCTAAGGTTGTCAAAAAACTTTCATAGTAATTCAATCATGCATATATGTGTTATAAGGCAGTAAAAAAACCTTTATAGTGATGAAATCATGCTTATATGTGTTCTAATGTTGTCAAAAAACTTTCATAGTGATTCAATCATGCATATATGTGTTATAAGGCAGTCAAAAAACTTTCATATTGATGAAATCATGCTTATATGTGTTCTAATAATGTAAAAAAACTCTCATAGTGATTCAATCGTGCATATATGTGTTTTAAGGTTGTCAAAAAACTTTCATAGTGATTCAAGCATGCATATATGTGTTCTAAGGCAGTCAAAAAACTTTCATAATGATGAAATCATGCTAATATGTGTTCTAAGGTTGACAAAAAACTTTCATAGTGATTCAATCATACATATATGCGTTATAAGGCAGTAAAACAACTTTCATAATGATGAAATCATGCTCATATTTGATGAAATCATGCATATACTAGCTTGAAATCTAACAACATAAAACAAATGACATGAAACTTTCATGCCTGACAGGCACCTGCAGACGAAGTTTTCCTGTCCCAAAAAAAAATTGCACAACTCATTATGGACAACATCGGAAATGACTTTATGTAAATAGTCACACATTGTGTCCTTAACAAGCTGGCATGCACCATCTCAAGAATTAGCAGGGTCAATCAGACGTTGGGAGTTGATGCTGGCAGAAGATCTCTGAGAGCCCTAGCTGGGGGAGGAAACGACTGATGTGGTGTTCATATTACTCCCAAACCCGAATACACGACCCTTTTTTGGTTCACCAGTTGCAGTCACCCAAGCTGCAAGATCAAAAGGTGGATGCTGAGTAGAGTCATCGCCATATCGCTCTACCATCTGTTGCTCGTATAACTCCTACAAAGTAATGATTACAGTATAGATTAATAATTAAGAATTACAATATTCATGATAACTTGTCTATTACAATATTTATTAATATAATAAATATATACTGTTATCGCTCTCGCCTTCTCTGATATGAACTTTCCTGTGCTTTTACATTTATGTGTTTTAACAAACACATCCTTGTAAGGCACAATGCTTCCTTTTTCTGCTTCCTGTGAGGTTAAATGATAAAAAAATCAATTAAAAAGTATGCAACAATACTTATAAATTTGACTATATATATTGATGAGTTACCATTTTCTTTAGGAGGCTCCCAAAAGTCCTAGATCCACTTGTGTGTAGATGGGCATCGGGCATCTTCGCTCAATTTTGTGCAGCCTTTGCTGAGCGATTTCAAAATTCAAGGCCCACCCACTTGTCGCACATTGCATCCCAATAATTTGACCTGATTGTAGGAGGGTCATGGCTCTTCCACTGCAGTGGATCATCTTTTCCACCAGATGCTTTTATTGTTGTAATCTTCATATTGTGCAGCATGTCTGCAAATCGACTGATAGTCACCTTCTGCCATATCTGCCTCGTGTCCTGCTCGTCCTTCACAGTCTTAAAGTGATTCGAAGCCTACAAATAATTTCAGAAATTTAGTATACATGACTATAATAAAAAATTAAATATGAAACACATTAGCTATGATAAACGATTGTATAATATAAATAAGGACCACAATCTTTCCAACACCTCATTCGGGTACTCTTTTCATTGAGCGACTGGTCTTGAAAGATGGTGAACTAGTGACTGCCTAATTTTTCGTATTACTTCTTGTGGTTCAAACCTCGTGCTGCACATGAATTGATACACATTAACTATTGATATATACTATTTATAAGATAAGTATTGGATAATTGAAAATAAAATACTTACAGTCGATTATCGATATATACTATTTGAATGAGTCGTCATGTGTCAGACTGAAAAGACCCTGCATCCAGCGTTGTCTCATGATATGTATGAATAACTGATATAGGTGGGTTATGTGCAGATGGAACATCATCGATAGAAAAATGAGTTAGAAATTCATATAATACACATTTAAACTAATCAAGTATATAATTATTTAAATGATATACCTATCGAAGCAACCCATACAGATGAAGGTTGAGATTGGCTACCACTGTCACCTCCACAAACCATATTCTAACAAATAAATTTTTTTATTTGGATCGATTACACAACTCTATATCTTCATAGATACATAATCAAATCACAAATAACTTCATGCAAGCATGCATACAGTCACATCAAACATTGTAATACATTCAAATCATTCACATCAAACATTTCAATACATTCAAACATAAGAGCATATGAGAAAGTGATGTGGTATGTATTATAAGATGTATTTCACTAGCTCGAGTATGCTTCTTCATCACTTGTTTGACTTTCATATTCTTTTTCTTCTTTCTCCTCCTCTTCGTATTCTTTTCATTGGGCGCCCATCCACTTGGTATATCATTTGGATCATATTCTTTCATACACGTGCCACCGGACAATAGATATATGACATGCATACTTTGTGTGATATCGTGACCATAAGAGAAGTCATACATATCATCTGATTGATAGTAATCACCCTCTTCAGCAATCTTGTCTTCTTGTAATTTATCATACTTAGGGTATAATTTAGACTTCACCTTGCAAACTGCCCACCATTCATTTCTATCTGACTTTCTTATATTCAGATATGAAGTATAATAAACTTGTTGAGCTTGCAAGGCTAATATGAATGGTTTATATGTTCCAAACCTTGATTTATGATTCACCTCCACAATGCTTGAGACTTTATCGACTCTTGTTGCTGTGGGATCAAACCAATGACACTTGAATAAAGTTACCCTATTATTTATGCCTAAGTAAGTCAACTCCATTATTTCTTCTATAACACCGTAGTTGTCATGTTCATTTTCACCGTAGTTGCTACCCTTGACACACACGCCACTATTCAGCATTGACTTGTTTACACCATAGTCTTTTGTATGAAATCGATAACCATTTATGATGTACCCATTGTAACATTACACAACTTTGGTCGAACCATTTTGCAAATCACATATTCTTTGGTCATTAACAACACCATGGCAGACCTACAAGCATAAACAATGACTGTAATCACGACCAATTAAGTAACTTATCATTGTTTACACGAAAAGGATGTATGTCATCGTCCTTACCAACTCTTTCAACAATGCCACAAACTTATTTTCACATTCTTTTTGTACTTCTGAATCAATGAGATGTGAAAGTTCTCTTCGCAACTCCAGATGAAATCATCTGTACTTAACAAATATTTATATTACTGAACCATGTATGCATGTATAGAACTTAGCGCTATATGTTAAGTATACTTAATCGATGTAGGGGTCGATCACTAAGCAATTAAAAAGGATATAGATTTGTACTGTGTCTTGCTCTCGATCTTCCAAGAGTCTTGACCGACAACTGCTAAAGGCATGCCCAAGTGGTTGAAATATCGAAAGTTTGTCAGCTACAGTAAATTATTCTCTATCATCATTACGAGGTGGACAAGTGTAACGTGTTTGAATGTGATGTTCAAAGTACATAGATGAGAAATTTTAAATCTCTTGTAAAGTATACGCCTCACAAATAGAACCCTCCACTATTGCTTTATTCTAAACCTTTTTTTTTGAGGTCAAACATGCATCTATCAACAATATATATCTCGTAATGCAATAAATTCTCAATAGCATTGAAGCAAAAAATATAAAAAAAATATACCTTTTAAATGGGTACATCCACCGATATTGCATAGGACCACCAACCCTAAGTTCATATGGCAAATGTATGATCACATGTTCCATAACATTAAAAAATGCTGGCAGAAATATCTTCTCTAGCTGAAAAATAGTAGTGACGACAGAATCCTCGAGATTCTTTACCTCAGTTAGTACAACTTCTGATGCACATAATATTCTAAAAAATTTACTCAACTCGAATAATACCCCCTATATAGGTTTGTCTAATATATCATGGAATGCTAGAGGAATCAACCGTTACATAATGACATGACAATCATGGCTCTTCAACCCATATAATTGTCCATCGTCTATCTTCACAGCCCGAGTAATGTTAGAGATGTATCCATCTGAAAATCTCAACTGTCTCAACCATTGACATACATGCTTTACTTAATCTGGTCCAAGCACGTATCTTGCATTTGGTTTCAGTACTTTGCCATTGTACTCTTTGAGTTCAAATTCTGGTCTTTTATATATTACTTTTAAATCCATACGGGCCTTTGGATTATCCATCGTTTTTCCTTTGACATTCATTACCATATTGAACACATTATCAAACACATTTTTCTTCACATGCATTACATCCAAATTATGTCGTATCAATAAGGTTGGTCAATATGGTAGTTCTCAAAATATAGATTTTTTTGTCCAATTGTGATCCTTCACAAATCCAAGGAAGGGCGTCGAACTACGAACATCACAATCATCTTAAAATCTCTATGCCAGACAACCGTGTAGGTGGACCTTCTATTTCAGTTGTGCCTGCTCAGAACATATTCATTTGTCATCAAAATGTATGGTCGCTGGGTAGAAATCGACGATGACAATTAAACCAGCATGGCTTCCTTCCATGCGTCAATCTAAAAGATTTTGTATCCTCCATGCAGTACAGACATGCCAACCTTCCATGTGTGCTCTAACCAGATAACATATCATATATAGGAAAGTCACTGATTGTCCATAGAACAACAATCTTCATATTGAAGTTTTATTTTTTGTACGCATCGTACGTGAAAACATCGTCATCCTACAATATTTTTAGTTCATCAATCAATGACTTTAAATATACAACAAGATTTTAGCTCGAAGAGGTCAAACCAGGGATCAATACAGACAAGAAAAGATTTTGACGCTTCATACACAAGCTTGGAGGAAGGTTATATGAGGTGACAAATACTGGCCAACACGAGTATGAAGTTGATCTACCCTCAAATGGATTAAATCCATCTGTACATAAACCTAGCCTAACATTTCTCACTTTTACTGCGAAGGTCTGATGAGTATGATCAAAGTGCTTCCAAGCTTCTGCGTCAACAGGATGCATGCTCTTGTCTTCATTATGTCGAATTTTATTTGTATGGCATCTTATGTGTTTAGCTGTCCTCAAAGATATATATAATTGTTGCAATCTAGGGGTGAGAAGGAAGTAGCGAAGTGACTTGTATGACACTTCTTTTGACCTCATGCTAGCATTGCCGCTTGTCTTTGGCTTGAACCAAGGATGCCCATATGACGGACATGATCTGCTATTTTCTTGATCTTTGAAATACAATATGCAGTGATTTGAACAAGCATCTATCTTTTGATACCTCATACTTAGAGCATTGACCATAACCTTCACATGATATAAATTTTGTGGCAAATTCTCATCTTTGGGCAACATACTCTTCATAATAGAGCACAGATAGTCAAAACATGATTGACTCAAATTATACTCGGACTTCAAATTCAGTAGTTGAAGAACTGCAGACGAGATAATATGACTCTCGTAACCATTCCAAAGTGGCTCATCAGCATCTCTAAGTAAGTCATAAAATCTATTAGCTGTATCATTTGCTGCTTCTTCCTCTACCCAAGTTGGTACATCACTAGGACCCACAGCAGAACTCAGTTCTGGTCCTGCGACATCACATATTAAATCTACATATAGATTATCGTGCACCACATTTACCCATACATCAAAATTATTTCAAAATTCTTCACCATGAAGCATACAATTCTGATAATTACTCACAAAACCCTTCCTGTATAGGTGATGTCTAACACTATGAGGTTCTATAAATCGATTGTTCTTACACATCGTGCAGGGGCACCTGATCTGATAAGTGGGATTCACTGTACTAACACTTGCCATTGCAAATTCAATAAAATTGTCAACACCATTCATATATTCAAGCGATACATCATTGTCAACTATCCTACAGTACATCCATTCACGGTTTGCAGCCATTTTGTCCTATGATGTTACGAATATTATCCTAATCAGTTAAAAGAGAATCATAAGAATGCTATGATGAAAAAAATATCTAATTTATCATGCATTGATGATGGATGTAATGATTTGATATATATATCACACACACAATCATATATATATATATATGATGTCATTCAATCACACGAACTATGATGCAAACGTTGATAACTTAATATTTTCATGTGTAAAACCATAACACCATATTTACACTCATCACAAGGATATTTAGAATGATAAAATCATATTCATCAACATGATATATTCATATGAAGCATGTTTTCATGATACAATTTCACATAGAAGGCATAATCAAATTGAAAATAACTTCATGCAAGCATGTATATAATCACATCAAACATTGTAATACATTCAAATCATTCATATCAAAATAATGTCAAACATGTACCTGTAGTAAACACACTCCAATATCTCGCTAACTATCACCATGACTAGCATGGAATCCGAACACCAAAAATTAGAACACTTCGATTTTCATACATTTAAATCATGCTCAGCATGATCTCTTAACTCCATCAAAACAATTCTAGATATCCACAACTAAGTACGTGTGTGAACAAAAAAGTGTTGCATCCAAGAAATTAAATAACCTGTGATGTGCCTGCATCACTTACTCACCACGGGTATTTACCCGTTTTGCATGCTTTTGCCTTTGCATTTTTCTTATTTCTTTTTGCATGACATTTTTAACCGCATGCGATGCTTAGCACTAAGCATCACGCAATTAGCTCAGCTACGCATCTATAAAGCACAAATGTACAAACAGAGGATTGGCCCATGGTGCCTTTTTTATCGGTGTATCATCGATTGAAATGTAGGCTCACGACACGATGCAGTGAGGCAAGCAGGGGATTACCATAGTCGTGCACTCTGTGTGTGGTGGATTGTCGGAGCTCGCACGAAGCGTCATAAGTTTGCTGGAACTCTAAAGGAGATTACTCATCTCAGCTTAGCGACCCCAAGTCAGGTGAGGCCACCTGCTGAGTTTAAGCATATCAATAAGCGGAGTAAAAGAAACTTACAATGATTCCCCTAGTAACGACGAGCGAATTGGGAATAGCTCAACTTGAGAATCGGTAGGCTTTGCCTACCGAGTTGTAGTCTGTAGAAGCGTCTTCACCGACGAACTGAACCCAAGTCCCCTGGAATGGGGCGCCAGAGAGGGTGAGAGCCCAGTCGTGTCTAAACCTTGTCGGACCACAAGGCGCTGTGAACGAATCGGGTTGTTTGGGGGTCGTCGGGTGGTCGGCACATGACACACAGTGGCATCAGTGCTCGGGGAACAGCGGTGGTGGCACACAACGGCATCGGTGCTCGGGGGTCGTTGGGGGCGGCACACGGCGGCGAGAGATGGAGTGAGGGAAGGAGAGTGTGGTGGCCGACGAGCGGCGAGAGAAAGAGGTGAAGGAGAGTGAAGTGGGCCACAAGCGGTGAGAGAAGGAGGTGAAGGAGAGTGTGGCGGGTGACGGGCGGTGAGAGAAGGAAGAGATGAAGGAGAATGCGGCGGGCGACGGTCGACGAGAGAAGGAGGAGGTGAAGGAGAATGCGGCGGGCGACGGTCGACGAGAGAAGGAGGAGGTGAAGGAGAATGCGGCATGCGACAGGTGGCGAGAGAAGGAAGAGGTGAAGGAGAGTGCGGCGGGCGACAGATGGCGGCCGACGGGTGACGGGTGACGGGCGACTGCTGGCGGGCAACGAGCGACAGAATGAAACAGAAAGAGAAAAAAAGGGGCTCGCATTAGGGTTTTATAGGAAATTTAGCAACGGAAAAATTCTGTCGCAAACGCCATCGCAAATTTGTGACGGAGTAGAGACGAAAAAATGGTGTTGCTCATCCATCACAAAGTTGCGACAGAGTGTGAGACGCAATTTGTCCGTCGCAAATTAGCGACAACATTGGCGATGAAATTTTTCAGTCACAAATTCTGCAACTAATTTCAATTCTAGGGACGAATAGCTTTTGCTAGCTAATCCGTCACAACATTGCGACAGATTATTTTTGTCGCAAATTTCCGTCGCTAAATAACATTTTTCTTGTAGTGCCATTTGCATGAAAGTGAACATGCACAACACACATGTAGCAGAGAGTGAGGGACCATGGATGAGAAAACCCCGTAAGCACCTCTCATTTTTACCATTTTAATATACTTGCAAAGAGTACTCCACGAAGACAAGACCAAAAGATTTTTGAATCCCCCCTCGCTAGTTTCACTAAATTACTTAAAATGAAATTAGAATGAGAATTATATTTATGTACAATGAGTGTCAAAATGAAACAAAAATGATCTAATATGATCTGGAATACCTGTTTCAGTATTTCTTACTTCTAAGACGTTTCTAATCCTTACCAAAATGTTGGCTCTACCTAACTTAAGTCAAACTTTTGAGCTTGCGGGAATTCGAGAAAGGATCTCAGGCCAGCCAATCCACTCTTTTGTATTCACTCTCCCATCCACAAAAAAGCACCCAACCCACAGAAAGAACCCGAAATGGTGACAAATAACATAACCAAAATGTCATCCAGAGTGAAATGTGCCCTTGATGCATACTTGAATTCAACCCTTCTATGGCGGATCCCAGTCAATCATTCGACGCCACTGGATTGCGGTACTATGAGTGGAATTGAACAAAATTTGAAGAACATGTTCACACACAATGAGAATGCCTTCCAAATTTGGTATGAACTTTTTCGTTCACCACCAAAGATTTGCTGATTACGTATTTTCCAAATCACCTGGACCACCACTTGAAACATTTTCTCTCAACTCCATCAAATATATTTATCTATGATCTTCACCTCAAATGGGAAACGATTAACTAGAGAGAGGTTTCATCTGACGCCACTGGATTGCGGTAGTATGAGAGGAATTGAACAAAATTTGAAGAACATGTTCACACGTACAATGAGAATGTCTGTCTACCAAATATGGTATGAAGTTTTTTGTTCACCGCCAAAGATTTGCTGATTACGTATTTTCCAAATCACCTAGTCCACCACTTGAAACTTTTTCTCCCAACTCCATCGAATATGTTTATCCCTGATCTTTACCTCAAACCAGGAACGAATAACTAGAGAGAGGTTAATTACCTGTTGGGAGCCACTTGATACTGTAGAGGGACGTCATTGTGCCCCCATATCTTTTCAACTATTGGGCACAAGAGAAACATGTGTTGGTGATCTTCCGTTGATGTTTCACAGAATTCTCAACGATTAGAAAATTGCATTCCAAACCATTGCAGACGGTTAGCAGTTTGCAGATTGCCTACCAGCCAACTAAGTGAGGGTGGATGCTTTTTCCGGTGCAGCTCTGTAAGAATTTACATATATTAATCTTCTCTATTGTCGATTGTATGGTAGCTGGGAGAAGGAAGGCTCTCATCCAGAATGTAGGAAATGAGAGCACATGCCCACAACTTAAACATAAATTTCTTTAAATGACCTCTAAACAACGGGAGGCCTAGATAAGGAATAGATAACGAAGTGGAGTGCCACCGGCAAATATTACAGGCCTAGATAAGGAATCATGGTCTCTCAGGCTCGAGAAATATTACAGGGAATGAAAATGGATTTGTCTTTGCTTACCTAGAGGCCTATGGCCGCTTTAAATCAGTGGATAATATGAAGGAAATGAGGGATGGATTGTCTCTGGTCTCAGATGAAAAAAAAGAGCATCATTCACATATAAGATACCTCTCTTCTCGCTCCCTCACATAGAGTCAATCACCTCGAGGGGACAACAGGATGTTGTCTTGGATCCACCGTCCCTTCAAGAATGCTTGCTGAATGATGCTTATAATGGGATCCAAGATAGGTCTCATCTTGGTTATGGATTTATATACAAAATTACATAGGCTTATTTTGGGATAAACTTAGAAAATTTAGTGGCGCCCTGAATCTTAGGGATGAGCATTACCCAAAGCTAAAGAAATTCTTAGCTGACTTTATGACCTTGCTCACAATGTTTCAGTTAGAGGTAGCAAAATCTGACCCGACCCTCCAACCCGCTTCTTAGCCGGGTTAGGGTTTGACTTAAACGGGTTCGTGTTGTAAACGGGTTGACCCGCCTAACTCGTTTATTAAACAGGTCGTGTTCGTGTTAGGGGTATGCCAACCCGCCAACCCGTTTGACCCATTTAATAAACAGGTTAGGCAGGCAGGTCAACCCGTTTACATGATCGCGTCAACCCGCAACCCGAGACCTCTCCTCTCCAGTGGTGGTGTGCGGCTGTGTGGTTATCCTGTCTATGTTATCGGGTCGAACCGTTTAATAAACGTGTAATCGTGTCGTGTCGTCCCGACCCGTTTATTAAACGGGTTAACCGTGTCGTGTCGGGTTACCCGTTTAATAAATGGGTCGTGTTCGTGTTTGCCACATCCGACCCGTTTAATAAATGGGTAATGTTCGTATTGAGGTATTCTGACCTGCCAACCCGACCCACCAACCTGCCGACCGGACCCGATTGCCACCCCTAGTTTCTATACCTCCTAAAGAAGAATCCGGAGAACCCGTCCGGCCCGAGGCGCTGTCCCTTGAGCAACAAAAAATCGTTGAATACTGAATAAAATAATTTGAAAGGTTTTGCATTCCAAAAACGATGAAAGATATAAAAAAAAGAAATGAGTTTAAACAATCAGCAAATGACACATCTAGAAACTAATCAGATTTAATTTTGCAAAGCCAAAAAGAGTTCCTTCGATTTTTCAAAGTATCATTGAAAAAGAAACAGTGCCATGTTGACATGACACGACATGAAACAAACTCGATATGACACGACATTGGCATGTTGCTAAGCCGTCATTCGTGTCTCGTTGACATCACACGGCTTGATACAACTCGATACCTGTGACACAGTAGAACACGTGACCCACAAGAAAAACTTGTTTCTTTACATAATTTTCACGTATTTGTTGTCCAGAATTAACTCTTCACATACTAAAAACCATTAAATATATTTTCAGACTTTAAAGTACTAAAAAATTAAGCATGCCCTCGTGTTCTTCCTTGTCCGTATCCTCATCCACGTGACACGGCTCACTGTGACTACAGCGTCAGCTGAGCATGAAATTAGGGATGGCAATGGATAGGGGGCCTAGGAGAAGGTCTCTACCTAGGCTCCGTCTCAAAATCCTACCCTCCATCTCTGCCTTCGTTTTCACACGGGCTTTTATTTTAACTTCCATCCCCATTTGCATCCCGTTTTATGTCCTTCATCCCCGGTCCAAACGACACAAGGCGGGGTGCCTCCTCCATCTCTGCCTTCATTTTCGCACGGGTTTTGATTTTAACCTCCATCCCTGATCCAAATGGCATGAGGCGGGGTGGACTCCATTTTCCCTCGGCCCACTGCCATCTCCAAATAAAAATTAGAGACAGGGCGGGGCAAGGCGAGAATAGAGGATGAAGATGGGGCGGGGCGAGAAAAAGTGTAAGTCCATCTCTGCCTTCATCCCCACAGGGTTTTTTGATTTTAACCTCCATGCCATCACCCGTCCAAATAGAGCGAGGCAGGGAAGAGCCCCGTTTTCCCCGGGTCCACTGCCATCGCTAAAAGAGTTTTGGGATGCCACAAAACTCTTCAACGCTCACTGCTGAGTGCTGACCATGTCGTCATCCCGTTCAACTAAAATAGATTCACCTCTCTTTTACACCGAGTATCTCCTTAGAGAAGTTAATAAAGTATTTTCTTCCTCTTGGGGAACCCTCAAACACCTTTTTCTCCCAATAGAAAAGCTCATCATTGCAATGAAAAAGAAAGATACACAACATAAACAGTGCAAAAAAGCAGGCTCATTATTTCCCTCTCTTTCTGACCAACACCATTAATTTCAAGCCAGGCTCCTTCCCTGTTCTGTCATCGAAGACAGCACGTCTAATAGTAAGCACCACCCACAGATGGGATTTGATAATCTAGGGTAACCCACAATTGTTTGGTATCAGAGATTTCCAAAGTCCACACATACACATCTCTATCAAAAAACGACCTACTTTGGGAGATGGCATCTACGAATTGAGAATGAATCTTTTTTATAGTCTCCTTATTACTGTTTGAGCAAATCAAATAGTATCTCAAGCTTCTGCTATTGCTATCCATTCATCCTCCCATTTTTATCCTTTTTTGTATACTCACTTTTTTTTCTTCTTCATGTTCTTCCAATTTTGCCCTTTCACCAGCTTAATCAGACATTTTTTATTTTGAATTCTACTCTTTTCTCCTCCATCTCATTCCTAAAAATTAGATACATCATCCTTGAGATATCAAAGGAAAACAAAAGGTCTATTGAATTTATGTCTGATTGATGATATTTCAAATCCTCGTTACTAATGAAATTGAAGTTCCATCTAGATTGATCACTTGGCTAGAATCCGTAAAACAAAAATGAATATTTGATTGTACCTTTCTAAAAGAATCGATACTTGTTTACCAACCACACATTGTCTAACCAAATCAAATCATAGTTAAGAAAGTTGCCAACATCTATCAAGTACCCACCCCATGCTAGCCTCCAAGGAGAGCCCAAAGCAATTAAACCTTATTTACAAAATGGCAGTCAAAGAGAGTTTATGCATTTAGAAAGGTGACATTTATCAAACCCATGGTATGGATGAAATGCAAAAAGGGTGACAGTCTTAAGGTCTGTTAGGTGAAAATCTATGATTTTTTTTTAAGGCAAGCTGAGGTTAGGCAGACCCCTACCGATATCTCTTTAGCTCCATGTGGCAGAGGGATTCGAACCTGGGCCTTCAGCTTGGCAAAGGACCCCGCTTACAACATGGGATGCCAATCTATGCTTTTGGTTGAAACTTAGGTCATATTATCTACGGCGAATGTTTAAAAACTAACTGTTGAATGGGAGTTTACGTATCTGCAAAAGTATCCACTTCGTATATACACTTACCACCTTCTAAAGGTGATAGCTGCCAAATCCAAGACCGAACAGCCGCCATTTTTCCAAATGCATAAAAACCCGTCTGACTGCCAGAGTCCAAACCGAACCTTAGGCCCCGTTTGGATGACAGGGAAAAACTTGGGTTTAAGAAACCTAGGTTTTGCTTAAAATCAGGTGTTTGGCAAACCTACTATGCCAACAATCTGAGTTTTTGGTTGTTTGGCAGACAAAAACTTGGTTTTTCAAAATTTTTGATTTAAAAACTTTAAAAACCAATAAAAAAAAGCCACCATTTCTTGGCCAGATCCAACTAGCACCAACCAACATTGGTCATGCAGGTCGGTGTCAGTCCAGCCTTAAAATGAAAGATTAAATGAAACGAATGTGCGAGAGAACGATTTATGGTCTGCTTTAGGAGGGGTTTGCACTCACTCATTTTTTCTGTATCTAGGTGAGTAAGCCCTATCTTACTCAAATAAGAGAGATGTTACGTTGGGGATTTACTCCCTCCTAGGGTAGCCGATAACCCAGGGTGAAAATGGGTAACTATTTCACGATTTGAGCTTATCCAAAATGAAGCATGCTTTATTTTGGATAAGACCCCATTCTGGGCGGTTTTACTCGTTGGAGAGAGAGTGGGCTCACCTCTCTTCAATGAGTGAGACTTTCCGTGAAAATTGCCACGAAGGTCATGTATGACCAACATCTCTTACTTGGTCATGTGTAATTAATCATGATACAAGATTTTACCTTTCACTATTGGAGTATTTTCCTTGCATCAACATTCTTGGAATGAGTTGTATTTTTTTATTTTCTCATCCAGACATATGTCTTTGTTAGACATGTCTTAATCTCATGCAGGATACATGTTTCAAGAACATTTCCTCGGATATGACTTTTGTTAAAGAATCAACAATCATATCAGATGTAGGTAAGTAGTTGACTTTGATTTCATTCCTTTCAATCATATCATGAATATAATAGTACTTTACCATTACATGTTTACTTTTAGAATTATCTGCTTCACTCTTCATAAAAGAGATAGCAACCTGATTATCATAATAAATTTGGACTGACTCGTTGGTTATATCCTGCTTCAAATCATTAATGAAGTGACTTATTCAAATGGCAAATGTGGCAGCTGCATTACATGCAATATATTCAGCTTTCTAATTATGCTGAGCTACGTAGCCTTGTTTCTTACAAAACCAGGAAACTCCTCTTCTGAGGAGAAAAATATATCCAGAAGTAGATTTACTATCATCTCTGTTGTCTGCAAAGTCAGCATCAAAATATTTAGTTAAATCTAAAGAATCAGGTTGAAAGTATAATTTCAAGTTTATAGTCTCTTTTAAATATCAAAATATTATTTTCACTGCTTGTCAGTGTGGCCAACCATGATTACTTTGGTAGTGTCTAACGAGGCCAACAACAAAGCTGATATCAGGCTTTCTGCATAGCATAACATACATTAAGCTTCCAACAACTTATGCATAAGAGACATTTAACCTTTCTTGTCCATCATCATGACTATCATTCTTACTCAATTTGATACTTTTTATCACAAGTGTTCTAACAGGCTTACAATCACTCATTTTAAATTTCTTGAGTATATAATTTAAATACCTTTCTTGACTCAAGCTTAAAAGTCTGGAGTTTCTATCTTGAGTGATTTTAATTTCAAGAACATAGAATGCTTCTCCCATGTCTTTCATTTCAAACTGAGAATTTAACCATAACTTGGTTTTGACAATCATATCGTTGTCATTTTCAGTCAGAAGAATACGATCCACATATAGTGAGAGAATAACAAATTTACTCTAACTTTTTCAAACATAAACATAGTGGTCAAATTTATTTGCCACAAATCCTAATAACGTAATAGCCTTATAAAACTTTAAGTACCATTGACGTGGTAATTGCTTGAGTTCGTATAGAAACTTTTTTAACCTATATACTTTATCTTCTTTGTCTTTATTATATAGCCTTCAGGTTGCTCCATGAAAATGGTTTCCTTAAGTTCACCATTAAGAAAAGCAATTTTAACATCTATTTAATATAAATCTAGGTCGTAGTGAGCTACAATAGCAAGAATTATCTTTATTAAGGTGAATTTTGCAACATGTGAATATATGTCAATATAATCTAATCATTCTTTTTGAGAAAAACCCTTAGCAACTAATATTGCTTTAAATTTATCAATACTACCATCAAACTTGAATTTTTTCTTTAAAATCCATTTACATCCAATGTTTTTCATTTTCTTAGGCAAATTAGTCAATTCCCAAACTTGTTTTTTCTCAATAAACTCAATTTTCTCATCTGTGACTTTTACCCAGTCTGATGACTCACGTGAGTTTATTGTCTCACCATATGACAGGTTATCTTCCATGTTATCCATGTTTAAAGCATAACACAATGCCTTCGATATGTAGACATAATAATCATCTAAGTAAGACAGAGGAGCTCTAAACCTTTTATGCCCAACCTGAAATTGATGAGAAGAAGAAGATGGAGAGATTTTAGGATGTTCGTCGTTACTTATAGGCTCTTATAAGTCAACAGAATCATAATACAAATCAAGAGAATTGTCTCCATTTATTTATGAAATAATTTCTTTCATATTTTGATATTCCAAGAAGATAACATCTATACTTTTGATTAAACCTTTATTTGAGTGATAAAATCTATAGCTTTTAGATCCTTTGGGATATCCAATAAATATACACTTTATAGATCTGGTCTCGAGTTTATCTCTTGATTGATCTATAACCTTTATATGAGTTAAAGAACCCCATCTACAAAGGAGACTTAGATTAAATTTTCTTTCTATCCATAATTCATAAGGTGTAGAGACAAAAGCTTTACAAGAAACCCTATTTAAAACATATATTGTTGTATATATTACTTCTTTACAAAATACTTTGGATAACAAAGCATTAGATAACATGCATCTAACCATATCAAGAAGAGTCCTATTAAATCTTTCAGCCACACCATTTTGTTGAGGTGTGTCTGGATTTGTAGTTTGCGGTCTGATTCTATTGGCTTTGCAATATTCAGAAAATTCATTTAAGGTATATTTTGCTTCTCGACTTCTTAACAAAAATTCATTCAGACCATAAAACTTTAATCTTTCTACTAAGTTGGTTTTTGACTTCTTGATGATATTTCTTAAATTTATCTAATACTTCATACTTATAAGTTATAAGATATACACAACTGTATCTAAAAAAATCATCAATAAATGCTATAAAATATTGCATTCCTTTATGAGTTTGAGTCCTGAAAGGACCACAAATATCAGTGCGTATGATTTCTAATAATTCTAATGCTTTAATAACATTTTGTGAAAAGACTTTTCTTGTCATTTTTATATAAAGACAAGGTTTACATGTATGAAATAAAGATTCATTAAAATCAAATATTAATTTTAATTTAACAAGTTTTTTTTTATCTTTTTTAAGTTAATGTGTCCAAGTCTTTGATACGAAACATTTACATCCACATTAAAGACAATATCAATATAAGCAAAAATTGAATGAATTTTATTCATATCAGAATCATCAATTTTGAACAATCCATGATGTTTATTAAAAACTCCATCAAACAGAACTCGACTATGTTTCCCCATAGTAACTTTCCCTGGAAAAAATCTAACTTCAAAACCTTTGGCAATCAAGGCCGAGACAAATACTAAACTATGTCTCATGGACAGTACAAATAAAACATTAGACAATAATACATTATTTCTAAAAGTTTTAATGTGATAAGTCCCGACACCCATAACATGAGAGTAGGTATTGTTGCCCATGTACACCCAATGTTCACTAGGATTATACTTATCATGTCCACCATTCCTTTATTGTTCATTGCTATATGACGTGTTGCCCCAGAGTCTACCCACTAACCAAAAAGTGCTTGGTCTACATAAGAGCATTCCGATATCACGCAAATTATATCTCGTATCTATTTTTGTTGTCCATTTTTTTGTTCTTGCCATTATTGTTGTTTTACCGGCTCCTGCAATCTCTCTTAAAGTGTTCAAGTTTTTCACACTTGAAACACTTGGCCTCAGAGGCGATTGCCTGCGGCTCGCAAAATGTTGAACCTTTCTTCTTATCAAATTTGTCATTTCCTTTAAAAAAAAATTCTTAAAATGTGGACGTCTAGAAGGGCTATAACTGCAATTGGGTGCATATTTTGTGAAGTGTAATTCACTTTTTCTATCTTGTTGCTCAATTTTCAGATGAGCAAGAAGCATTTCCAAGATTAGATTTTTTGAATTCAACATAAGAGCAGTTTATACAATCTTTCATGAAGATGAGAGACTATGCATAATGGTGGATATCTACATACGATTAGGGATTACATTCTCAACTATTACCAAGTCCTTCGCCATAACAAGCATTTTGTTCACATGATCAATAACATTATCATTTTTTTGCATCTGACATGAATTATATTATTCTAATAGTAACTGTATGTGTGTTTCAGAAGTAGTATCATATTTCTTAGAAATTGTATCAAATATTGACTTAGTTGTAGGGTAATATTCAAATACCCTAATAAGATCATCGTCCATATATGTGAGCATGATGGTTCTGGCTAACATTTTGTCCATTTTATATTTTATAAATGCAGCTTTGACCTCTTCTATAGCTCCAGCACTAGGGTCCCTCATTTCAGTAGTGAGGGCATTCTCGATGCCCTCTAAAGTTAAAACAAGAGGGATCCTCCTCTTCCAAATGTGAAAATTTATGCTATTAAGTTTGTCAGTTTTGGCTAGTTCAGTGACACAAACCCTACTTGTCATTTTTTTTTTTGAATATTTTAAGATGATAAAGCATGATAAGAATAAATTCAACATTCAATAAATAGATAAATAAAAGAACATTAGCCATAAACTTATGAAATATAACTTTCATAATTAGCAATTTCATGAAGAACTACCTTATTATTTCATGTAAGTGCCAACAAATATATATGAAAATCAATTGCTTGATTTTTAGAAAAAATAAGTGAATCCACACTTTCTAAGTACTTTCTATAAATTCAAAAAACTACCTAGTTATTTCATGCAAGTACTAAGCAAATGTGCACTTTCTAAACACTTTTCTGTAATTTCAGAAAAAATTCAGAAAAGAGCATTACAATAAAAACAATATTATCTAAAAATAAAAAGGAATTAAAAAATAGGTGTTTGTTTTGCAAAAAAATAAAAAAACTAACCCTGTTCTGGATATTATTTCCCAAGTTTAGGTTCTTTTCTAGAATTTCAAGAAAAATGAAGGACCTCTGCTGTAATTTAGGGATACAGATGTCAACTACAGTGGAGTTCAAGAGCAATGTAGTAATTTATTGTAGAAGGATAGAACTGGTAATAAAATAAAAGGCAGGGATAAAATTATAACTTACCCATGCAGAAACTTGACCAACATTACCGAAAAAGACCAGGGATAAAAAAGTAATATAAACTAGCAGGGACTTAACCAAAATTATTGAAAAAGACCAAGGATAAAGAAGTAATATAACCTGGCAGGGACTTGACTAGAATTATCAAAAAAGATGAGGGGCAAAAATGTATTTTCAATTGTAAAGGTGTATAAAATGCCATATATCAAAAAAATTAGAAGCTTCTCGATGAAGCTTCTGTTGTGTTTTGATTTTTTTTTGTTTCAGTCGACGAGAAATCACCGGTCTATGTCGGTTCGTTCGTCAAAAAAAAAAAGGAAAACCGACAATGGTACTGCAGGGGTGTCAGAAATGTCTAGAGGTCGTCGGATCAATGTCGCCCATTGTTGCAATAGTGGAAAAATGAAGAACTTTGTTATTCGTTCTCTAGAGGGCGATGGGGTTTTTGAACAACTAGCCCATGTGGTTATCCAGTTGGGTCACCAAAAAATGCATAAATAATGGTGACAAAAGAAAGAGAAAAAAAGGTAATCCCTCTTTTCTTTTTGTTTTTTATATTTTCAGAGTTGCTAGATGCCGCCAATCTCCTTTTTTTTTTCTTCCTATAACAGACAGTGGATCCCTTGGTTATTGTTACAGAGGTCGGGGGTTCAAATCCTTCTTATGCAAAATTTTGGAGTTTTCCCAAATCGAGAAAAAAAAATGAACACAAAAACTATTTGTTTTTTTTTACTATCACTAGCAGGCTCGAGTCAAGGTTTGTTTCCCTTATTATTTATAAATAGGAACAAGGGTCGTCGGAATTCGGTGACCTATCTGATGTGCCTAAACAAGAGCACTGACCTGTTTTTGCCGATTTGATTTTTCGGTGACAGTTGATCGGTGATTCGTGACTCCGAGCATCAAGTAGTGATCCAGAGATGGTCCTGCACATACTGCCAACCTGACTCTGATACCAATGAAGGATCAAACAAAACAGATGTGAGAGAGTGATTTATGGCCTGCTTCAGGAGGAGTTTGCACTCACTCATTTTTTCTATATCTCGGTGAGTACACCCTCTCTTAAATAAGTGAGATGTTACTATGGGGATTTACTCCCTCCTGGGTAGCCGATAACCTAGCGTGAAAATGAGCAATTGTTTCATGATTTTAGCTTATTTAAAATAAAGCATGCTTCATTTTAGATAAGGCCCTATTTTGGGCAGTTTAACCCATTGGAGGGAGAGGTATCGGAGAGAGACTGGGCCCACCTCTCTCTTCAACGAGGGAGACTCTGTGAAACGTGGCCACGAAGGTCATGTATGACCAACACAAAAAAAGGTTATTTGTCAAAAAATAAAAAAACTAAATAAACATTTTTGGACATTTTCTGGCTTTCTGCATGTGGGAAAATGACCGAAGTAGCACTGATGGGAAGCAAAGGTTAACACCTGAAGGCATGTAAAACACTTGTTGGTGTTATCCTTGCCATTTCCTGCTTGTATATTAGCAAAAAATGGGCAAATGTGGCTATTTTTTCAATACAAAGGAAAAAAAATTCACCCATTTTTGGCTAGCGGACAAACGACTGAAAAATGATCACTAGGCAGGACTACCACACCGACCAGTTGCTGGCCGAAAATGGCTGGTATGTGGATCGTTCAAATAAACGGGGTATAAAAAAAGACATTGGATGGGTGGGAGTGAAAATCTGCATCAAGCACAATTTTCACATACCAGTTTGCCAAAACTCAGTTTTTGGCATTCAAACAGAGCCTAAACACAGTTTTAACTTCTAAATTGGGTTTTTATTCAAAAACCAAGTTTAAAACTTGGTTTTGAGTGTCATCCAAGCAGCCCCTTACTCTCGCAATTGTATAAACTCCAATCTTAACTTCCCCTCTATAGGGGTGCTTCCCGTAACCACAATTTACACAATGGATATTTACACCATTTCAGCCTTATGTTCCATGCCCACACAAACAAAAACCTGCGAAACAAGAAGCATCCATATCCTCAAAAGTGATGTTCCTGTTAGGCATGTCAAATGTCCTTATTCAGTTAAGGATCACGATAAGGTATCATGTGTTATTCTGTTAAGGATCACGATAAGGAAGGTCTAAACTTACCTTATCATCTGTTTAGGAGTTATATTCGATAAAATGTAAATCTGATTTGTTGTGTGTTGGAGATTCCTTTATATAAGGGATTGTTATGTGTATAAAATGTAATATAAAAACTTCAATTGAATATAACAAATTTCTGCTATTTTCTCTCTGATTATTATTTTCTTTACATGGTATCAGTGACCAACTGATTCTGAGCTATTGTTGCCCCTTCTCATCTTCTTTGCAATGGCTGACGAGCAGAGTTCAAATACCACTGGTAGCTCCTCGACTGATCCCTCATCTGACTCGTCCAACCCTTTCTTCCTTCACCATTCTGATAATCCAAGGACCGTCCTTGTCTCCAAGCCTTTCAAAGGGAAGAACTACTCTAACTGGAGTTGGGCCATGACTATGGCCTTTAGTGCAAAAAATAAACTCAGCTTCATCGATGGTACGCTTCCTCAACCACCTGATTCGTCTCCTTATAACACCTGGATACCCTGCAATTACATGGTCTTATCGTGACTGCTTAACTGCATCTCGTCTGAACTTGCTGACAACGTCATTTATGCCACTTCTGCTTGCGAAGTATGACAAGACCACAAGGTAGATTCACTAACAGTCTTGCTCCTCGCATTTATCATATCCAACATTCCATCACTCATCTTCAGTAGGACTCCTTACCCATCATTGCATATTTCTCAAAATTAAGGCTCTTTGAGATGAACTTCTCTTGTATACATCTTGTCCACCGTGTTCCTTCAGTGCTATGAAAATCATATTGGAAAAGCAGCAACAAGAGCACATCATTCAATTTCTAAGTATGGGTATGAATGATTCATACAACACCATTCGGGGTCAGATTTTAATAATGGATCCTTTGGCAACTGTTGCCAAGACCTACTCTTTGGTTTTACAAGAAAAATTTCAGCACGATGCTCATCTCAACTCGCATGATCAACCGAATTATACTGGCATGCTGTCTTCACAAGGCCTTTTTCTAAGTCTTCAACGTGATACTCGTGGTTTCAAGCCCAAAGTGCCTCGCCCAAATCGTCCTACCTGTGACCATTGTCATTGGTCGGGCCATACTAAGGACAAGTGCTACCTTTTTCATGGCTATCCTCCTGGTCATCGCCTTCACAATCCTGTCAGCCATTCCCTCCCTTCCTAACTGTCTACCGCTGCCACCACTGTCGCTTCATCTACACCATAGACAACTTCGTCCACTGCACCAACCTTCTCTATGGAGCAACATCAACAACTTTTGGACCTTCTTAAGGATCAATCTCCTTCCTCCTCCGCACACTTAACATGCTTGTCTACTTCATTTTCTTCTTCTACTTGAATTGTTGAGACTGATGCTAGTGATCACATGGCTTCCTCACTAGTATCATTATCAGATTGTCTTCCTCTTTCATCTTCTTCAAGTATTAGCCTCTCAAATGGCTCTTGCCTTTCTCCCTCTCATTGAGGGAACTTCTCCCTTCTCATATTTTGTTAAATAATGTTTTGTCAGTTCTTGATTTTAAATTTAATCTCCTTTAGCTGACTTACCAAATTTCTTAACTATTCAGTTACCTTTTACCCAACTTCATGTGTTTTTCAAGACCTTTCAATGAAGGTGGTGATTAACTCGGGTGAGAAGCGCAATGGTCATTACCATTTTCAATCTTCAAGCTCTTTTGCCTCTACAACTACAACTCATTCGAGTCTTCCAAACCTATGGCATTGTCGACTCGGTTACCCATCTCCTTGTCCCATTCAGTTGTTCTCTAGTTATGATGCTTCTATTTTCAGTTCTAATTAATGTACTTGTGTTGTTTGCCCCTTAGCGAAACATGTGCATTTTCCTTTTCTGTTAAGTGATATATCCACTTTATCACCCTTTCATTTGATTCATTGTGACATTTTAGGACCGTACTCCACCTCTTCTATTTTCGTCACTCATTACTTTTTGTCGATTGTGGATGACTACATGCCGAGCACGTGGGTAAAATTAATGTGCCACAAGTTTGGAACTTTTACCTTAGTCAATTTCTTTTTAATCTTGTACAAACCCAATATAACACCCACATCAAGCATATCCACACCGACAATGGGTCTAAATTTTTTTCCAGCCAACTTCAATATTTTATTTCGCACCATGGTATTTTGCATCAATATGTGTGTTTACACTCAACAAAATGGTGTTGTTGAGAGTAAACATTGATACTTGATGTTGCTAAAGCACTTCGATTCCAAGCTCATTTACCTCCAAAATTTTGGGGTGAATGTGTCTTAACCGCTGGATATTTAATGAATCAAACACCCACTTCTCGCTTACAAGGACAATGTCCATTTGAATAGTTGTTTCAATCCAAGCCAACCTATCAACACCTATGCGTTTTTGGTTGTTTGTGCAATGCAGCGAACATCCTTCCTCATCAAACCGAATTTGAATCTCGTGCACGTCATGGCATATTTTTGGGATACCCATTTGGTCAAAAGGGTTATAAGGTCTATGATTTGAACCCAAAACAAGTATTCGTCAACCATGATGTAATCTTCCATAAATCCACATTCCCATTTCATCAAGTAGCGCCTCTCACCAACAATTTTGTCATACCCATTCCTACGATGGATGTTCCTGATTCTCTCACCCATCACCGAACCTTTGCCACATGATCCTCCTAATCCTTCTAGCAATGATTCTTCACCATCGATGTCTACCCTCTGGCTCCCATCTGCTCCTCGTTGTCAGTCCACCATAACTCATTATCCATTAGTCATGCTTAGGGACTACTACTGTGCATCGGCCACTGCCTCCAGTCTCACCTCATCGCCATCTTCAATGAAAGATATGCATTATCCCATGTCCAGTGTTGTTTCATTTGCTAATCTTTTTCCCTTCTTTCATGCTTTCCTTATTCACATTTCTTTGGTTGATGAACCTACCACATTTAGTGAAGCCTTGAAAGAGTCTTATTGGCGTGATGCTATGGCAAATGAAATTCGATCACTTGAGGACAATGGAACATGGACCTTGACACCTCTGCCTCCAAATGTCAAACCAATTAGTTGTAAGTGGATTTATAAAGTCCAATATAAATCTGATGGCTCTATTGAGCAATACAAAGCCCATTTGATTGCAAAAAAATACTCTCAACAGGAGGGTTATGATTATTACAAAACTTACGCGCTTGTTGCAAAACTTGTGACATTTCAATGTTTAATAGCCATTGTTGCTATCCAAAATTGGTCATTACATTAGTCGGATGTGCACAATGCATTTCTTCACTGTAACTTACATGAAGACATCGATATGAAGTTGCCATCTAGTTTTTCTTGTAAGGGGACCATCTTGTTTGCAAGCTCAATAAGTCCTTTTATGGACTTGAGCAAGCACCTCAGAATTGGTTTGCTAAATTTTCAACTGCTGTAAAAAAAGTTTGGGCTTTGCTAATCTCTTACAGACTATTCGTTGTTCACATACTCCAATGACCCTCTTTCATAACTATTTTAGTCTATGTTGACGACAACAATGAAGTTGACATTCACAAGATTAAATCTCATCTCAATGAGCATTTTCATATAAAAGATCTGGGATCTTTAAAATATTTTCTCGATATTGAGGTTGCTCGACCTGCTAAATTTTTTTTTTTTATACCAACGTAAGTATAATCTTGAGATTCTTGATGAGATGAGTCTTCTAGGTGCACGGCCCATTGAGTTCTCAATAGAGCAAAATCTAAAGTTGAATGCCACTGATGGAGATTTACTGTGCATGATCGGACTCCATTCAGGTGCCTTATTGGACATTTGATCTATTTGACAATCACCAGTCCTGATATTGTCTATGAAGTGCATATGCTAAGCAGATTTGTCAGTACTCCTCGCAAACCACATCTTGATGCCGATACGAGAGTTTTATGATATCTCAAAAGAGGTCCTGGTCAAGGTATTTTGCATCATCCTCCAAGTCCTTGGATCTCAAGGCCTATTGTGACGTCGATTGGGCCAGTTGTCCCAACACTCTTTATCCGACTATATATTGTACCTTAGTTTCAGTCCATTACCATAAAAATCAATGAAACAACACAGTCTCACACTCATCCACAGAGGCTGAATATCGCTTCATGGCAGCCACTACGTGTGAGCTAGGTTGGCTCAGGTTTCACTCTGGGCATCAGCCAAATTATTTTGTGATAATCAAGTTGCTATTCAAATTGCAGCCAATCCTGTCTATCAAAAACGAACCAAGCATATCGATCTCAACTGTCATCTCGTGCATGAGAAGATCTCTTATGGTATTATTCAAACTGCTTTTGTTCCAACAAATGAACAACTTTTGCAGATATTTTTACAAAATCAATTGGACTGAGAACAATCTTATTTTCAAGATGGGTGTTCATAACATTCACTTGCCATCTTGACGGCGAGTGTTAGGCAAGTCAAATGTCATTATTCAGTTAAGGATCACGATAAGGAAGGTCTAAACTTGCCAGATTAGGAGTTGTAATAGGGTAAAATGTGTGGGCTGAAGATCCCTTAATATCAGGGATTATTACGTGTATAAAATGTAACGTGAAAACTTCAATTGAATACAGCAATTTTATCAGGGATTATTACGTGTATAAATGTAACGTAAAAGCTTCAATTGAATACAGCAATTTTCTGCTATTTTCTCTCTGGTTATTATTTTCTTTACAGTTTCTCATTAAAAAAACTTGCTTAAGCTTCAAATTTTAGGGTATATATACACAAAACCACATAAATCATAAGAAAAAAACCTAATCTACACTGGGTTTTTTACTGAATAATATCACCAACTATTTACTAAGAAATGCTCAGGATAGAACTAATATAATAAAAAAGCTTGTATATTTTATCATAAAAAATGTAATGCAACATCCGTCAAGATTTTTTTCTCCCATTAAAAAGCACATTTTGAGAATAAAAAGTACTAATCTAATATGCATTTTTTACCCACCAATTCAGACCGAAGAACAAACACCTGAAACTAAAAAAATTTGAACAATTCCTGCAACTGCGATTCCTCAAGGGCCGGGTACCCCACTTTTGGGGGATATGGATGATCCCTGCTCTGTGTATATACCGGTGTTGTCTTGTCTGTACCCATACATTTAAGATCCATTTCTAGGTATTGATTGGTCAACACTACTGTAGCCACTCATCATTGATACCAACTTCGTTGCACTTATATATATATATATATATATATATATATATATATATATATATAGAAAGAGAGAGAGGTCCACCCACTATATATAACATCAAAAAAGTTTTTTTCAAAGTCTATTCGTATGTTTTAAACCACGGAGATCACATCTATACCGTCAGATTTGCCAAAAAACATAACATACAGATTTTGAAGAATTAACTTATTATATATATATATAGAGAGAGAGAGAGAGTAGGGACCGGAGAAATTAAAAAACAAAGGAAAAAATAAATATAACTGGTTAGTAACCTGTCGATACTGTCAAAGAAGGGGGGGGGGGGAGTCAAAGTTGTGGAAGAGAAGGGCCAGTAAGACGTGCCACGACATGTCTACGTGGACTAATCCGCTTACCTGTCACCCACTAATCCTCTGATTGATCCAGCCTTTTCCTTCTCCCCTCGTTGATAAGGGCGCCCTCAGATGGACAGGTGTATGGACAGATGTGGCTCCCTCCCTCCACCTTTTGTTTGTGCTGTTTTTGTACAAACGTACGAATCAAACCAGTAAAAAAAATTGAAAAAAAAAACCCCACAAATTGCAAAAGTCACTGGCACCCCTACATCTGCACACCACGCCGCTGCCCTTTCTTGGAAAGATTTTTATTTTCATTTTTCATCGCCAGATCTTTTTTTTCATTTCCAGGCAGCGACATCCCACCGTTAATTAAGGGGACGCTGGTAACACCCCCTCAGTTAAGCAACATATCTTTTTCATGATACCATCTTTTTCCTGATATCTTCTCTAACAATCTGTAAAGTCTAAGTTCACAAAGCAGACCACATGTCACGTCCTACTCGCAGACCAAAGCCACTAGCCCCTAAACCCCCACTGCAATCTTGTTCAGAAATTACAGCAAAAAATTATTGCAGGTTATTATCAATGGGATCTCACTATCAATACTTCCATAGATCATAGAGAGGCGTCCGTCAACGAACTTTATTCCTGATTTGTGACGTAAAATGACTTCTGCGTTTTCGAGAAAGAAGTTTTACACCGAGAGAGAGAGAGAGAGAGGTCTGAGATGAGTCATATTCTTCGTATCAGATCTGTAAAATCCTCAAAGACAAGGATGAATTACACGAAAAACGGAAAAAGAAAATCATACATAGAGAGAGAGAGAGACAGTCAGCTAACCTCGGGGCAACTGATACGCTTGGGGTGTTGGCACTCACGAGGATGCAACAAGCAGCTGCTGCCACTGGTGGTGACCGTTGCGGGTGTTGCTGAGTTGACGGTGGTGCTGCTGGTGACAGTACAGGAGGGAAATAAAGCGGGAGAAGGGTGGTGGTGGTGGTCCTCGAGGGCCAGCAACCCGAAGGAGGCCGAGCATTGGTGGTGGTCGAGTGGTTCCTCGATGGTGGTGACGTTGACATCGCCGGCGTCGTCATCGGCATCAGCAGCAGCACTGCAAAAGCCACTGCCAACGCCGCCAATTTGCTGAATGGTTGCAGCAGATGGCGATGATATCTCATTCGTTAGCAAACTCGTCACGCTCAGAGTGGACTGAGGAGCACGCTGCCTGCCCATGCTGCTGTGTCCTCCCATGGCCATTGGCTCTGATACCTGCTTCCCGTCACGCGGAGGTGAGAACACCACCGGCAGATACTCGTCTGTGTCGCATGCAAACTTTGAGTTCTTGAAGTGCTCCTTCAAAGCTTCCAACCCCTATTTTTTTCCACCACCATCATCACCCGCAAAACCCGAGACAAACACAAAAAAAGTATGAGAATCCATCACATAATGATGGTATCATAAAATATATGGACGAAAGATATCAAACACATAACAAAGAGAGAGAGAGAGAGAGAGAGAGCAGACCTGCAAGCGAGCATAGGTGACTTCACAAATCTTTCTTGAGTTGAATGCCTCCCATGGCTGTCTATGGAAGGCCTTGTAGAGCCTCCACGTCGCCTCTGGAGACGTTAAGTTCACAAATCCATAACCAACATTGCACTTGTTCCTGCAAAATCCCATTCATCCGAATCAAACACTATATAGACTCGACCTCTCATAAAATATAGGTATAAATAGACTAGGCTTATACTTGAAATCGATGGGGAGATAAACGAAATCGTAAGCGGATAAAGGCTCATCGTCAGCATCAGTGATCTGCTCGTTGCAGCTTATACAGTGTTGATCAAGCATGTTGAGCAACAGTTTCTGACTGCACGCAATAAACCAACACGGAGATGAACAAAATGAAGAGGTGAAACGAAAAAATATGTTCAATTATACTAAAAAATGTACACAACAAAGAGAAAAAAAATAAAAAATTTACAGATACCTATAGACAAAACTGGAAAAGGCGAGGGAAAAAGAACATAGAAAGGGAAAGGCAAGAGAGGGAAAACCTGTACTTATTGGGAATGTTCTTTATCATGACGGTGGTCCTAGGGTCGACCCAGTCGGATCCTGCCTTGGCTTCCTCGAATGCGAAATGCATCTCCTCGTGCATTCTCACATTCCAATTCTTAGCCCCACCACCACCACTCTTAAAACCGAGGTTGGCCGCACCACCACTACCACAGCTGCCGCGAGGAGAATGACTTGATTGACGTTGCGAAGAGCTAGCGTTCTTGGCCTTCCTGCGAGTGAAAGCTTCCCCATCCACGCCGGCGGGAGAGGACGCCGCGGGCGAACCTCTACAAGTCAACCGAGCATTGTTAGTATCGGGAGCCCCTCCCACTCCACCAGTTCCTCTAGCCATTGCCTCTCCTTTCCCATTGTTATTTGAAGCCGAACGCAATGAAGAGAGACAAAACGATTGATCTAACGGCCTCGGTTGCGAAAGGTAAAAGGCAGAAGGTTCGGGTGTAAATGCAGATGGCCTTGGGTGGTAGCAGCTGAAGCTTCCATTGCTGCTAGCAATGGCGCTTGGGACCGCGATGACGTTACGCAACCGTCTGGCCTGGCCACCGGGACGGCTGAATTCGATCTTGATGCGCTTGCCGCATATCTCCCGTCCGTTCATCTCGTCCAGCGCCCTCGCTGCATCCCTAACGTCGTAGAACTCCACGAATCGGTGTTGGCGCTTCGATGGCGTCTCCCTCAGCTCCTTCACTGGTCCTGTGCACAGTAACATATGTATATAAATGCTGCATTAGTCCACCAACAACGGCAATCCTTTCATTTCTATTTGTTTTTTATTTCTCTGCAGACAACGCTACCACAAAGAAAGACAGAATCAATACCCAAAGAGAGGGGGGGGGGGGGGGGGGGGGGGGTGGTGTTTGAATAAAAGAGAGGCAATGAACCCATGAAAAATATTACAGCCGACAATCTACCATATACAACGTAAAGCAACTAAAGATCTTGGAGAGAGAGAGCATGCTTCTTTATCGATGTCGGAGAGAAAAAAAACATACCAAAAGCCTCGAAGATGTTCTTGAGTAAACCGGACGAAACCTCCGAATCCAAATTGAAGACCACCAACGTGCCTTGGTTACGAGCGTCGAGCAACTCACCACCAACGGCAGTCTTGTTGCCCCTCATCGATGCCGTACTGTACTGAGCCCACACCGCGCACCCACCGATCAACCCTCTGGCCTGGTGGGCCACCGGCGGAGGAGGAGGCGCCGCCGCCGCTCCGGCACTGAGGGCCGTATAGTGCTGCGCGAGCCTGCTCTGCTGCATCATGTGCTGCTCCTGAATCTCCACCAACGCCCTCTGCGAATGCCTAACGTCGAAGAAGTGAACCGTCACCAACCCTTGCCGGATATCCTCCATCGCCAGCGCCCTCACCGGACCAAACACCTCTAATTCGCTCACCAAGCATCCTTCGCTCACATTGAGAGGCACCGAGCTCAGCAGCAGCGACCTCGACGCGTTCTCTCTCCCGCTCGGGCCGAATTCGGCCGGCCGCGCCACCAGTCGAAGGGGACCACAAGCCGGAGGAGGAGGCGGAGGAGGTGGGGGAAGAGGATGCGGGGAAAATTCGCAAGGATAGTTGTAGGGATAGACAAAGGGAAGCGTTGTCGTCATACCCACCACGGTTTTGGGCCTGAACTCCTGCGCTCGAGGGTCCAAATGGGTGGATTTCGACGACGGAGCGGGCAAGAGAAAGCCGGTATTGCTTATGCTCGCCGGCGGAAAGGATGCGACGATGGTGGTAGCCGCGGAACCGGCCTTTCCCGTTCTTCCAACGCCAACGGAAGCGGTCTCCAGGATGAAGCCATCATTACCATTACCATTACCACCATCGCTTCCCATCGATCAAAAGGAGAAAAGAATCGAGCAGGCACGCCGCTAGCTTCGTGGTGAGGAGGTGGGGAACCGAAGAAACAGGGAAAGCTGAGTTGGGGTATCTGCGTCTGACCGCATGCAAAACTCCGGAAATATGGGTTAGCCCAAATAAGCGAGATTCGAGAGGTAGGGTTTTTCCTTGGGGGGGAGGAGCAGCAGCAGAACCCTGGAATGAGATGACAACCGACTACATAAAAAATCAGAAACTTCTCATAGCATAGTAAATTATTTAATTTATATAGCCTCCGGAAGAGAGAGATGAATGATGAATGATGACTAAGCCAAAGAGGGAGGCGGATGGTGAATGACCGACTCGCATGAGTTTAGAACTTGAGAGAGAGAGAGGTGACCACAAAAGCCGACGATTTCGTCGAAAACCTCTCGGAAAGAAGAAAGGCGGTATTGCGGCGAAGGAAAGAGGTCAAATCAAAGCTATTAATGAGAAAGACCCTGTACAGACGGTTTGCCGGCGCCCATTGAAGTTCTCCAAAGTAACGAACACTTCACAAAACCTCTCGACTCTTCTCCTTCTCTCTCTTCTTAGTGCTACGGGAATTGGGTGATGTGTAGGAATATCCACTGCTTCTCGCTTCTTGGGACCTTATTATATGACCAAATATTTCTTCCAAGAAAAATATATTATATGACCAGATATGCCCTTCTGCTTTAAAAAAAAGAAAAAGGACACCTTTTCTCTTTTCCTAAAGCACCAGACCACCCTTTATGGAACCCATATATTTGATAATTTCCTATTTTTAATACTGACATACCCCTTCTGTTTTTAATAATTATTAACTAAATGCGTGAACGGACAACAATGTACTGGTTCTCGCTCGTCTTCTCTATGAAAAGAAGTTTAGTAAGATGGGCTTAAATATTAATTGCCCATACTTAAAATAGTTACGGTAATACAACCCTTTATCCAAGAATGGTGGGGTTATTTATTGAGAGAGGCAATTATTAAATGAGGGGTTTCGAATTTGAGGAGAGAACATGACGAGACATTGTATTTCGTTTCTAGTTGGTGTTTGAATATTTGAGATTTTAGAGAGAGAAAGTGAGACAAAGGTCACACGTGTGAGGGTAGCTTTCGTTCTTGATATGGGGTATCTGAAATCCCGGTTCTTGCTGCAAGGGGATGAGTGGCTTCCTCCCGACACTGCTATTGCTTGTCAAAAGAATTAAGAAAAAAAAAATTACTTGTGGGTAAGGAGAGGTGTGTGGTGGTGTGGGTTGGGGGGAGGGGCTTTTTGTTTTTGTGAGATGAAGTAGACACTCACTTCTCTCTCCACAGTGACGGCACACGTGCGGGTCTTTCTAGAGCATAGGAAGGCTGAGTGGTCCGACAGGTTAATTCCAAAGCCCCTTTTTCTATTCGTTTTCTTCGTTACTTGCACGGTTTTGTCTCCCATTCTGCTTCAATAGACATGCTCCCACCCTCCCTCTATCTGGCCTTCACACCACACTCCTCTCACCCATATCAGGTCCCCCACCTACACAAGACCATGATATGTATTATACACCAATCTCTCTACCCCTCTCTCTCTCTCTCTCTCTCTCTCTCTCTCTCTCTATATATATATATATATATATATATATATACACCAATCTCTCTCAAAAGTTGTTGCTATCATGGGTCTTTTAATATGTGTTGTCTTGTAGGATGTCAAGAGTGTGACACATAGCAACTTTATCGTGTCACATGTTTTAACAAACATTTCTCTACGTTGGCTGCTTTCAGTCAATCAATAAAACATAAACACCACGAACCCTAAAGCTTTAAAGCCTACTACGTGAAAGGGACTTGAGATCAGTGTGGTATCGGTGCGTATCTGCCTGAATCGGCCGATACTTATCGCCAGAAAATCGATATGATACTGACCTGAATTGGTTATGTTTTAATAAATATAAAAACTAACTTAATATTATTTTAATTGCTTTAACACCTGTTACGTTCTGATTTATACATAATTTTTTTTTTTGCCCATTCAAAATGATTCTCTTGAGAATGGGTATCGGCCAATTCATCTGAATTGTTGACTAAACGATACAGGTCCGATTCGGATACTGACAACATTGCTTGAGATCGTACCTTACCCCACCAACCAACCACACTTCAAAGTTCAGGATTTTAGCCTTAATCCGAGGATCGATGCCAACATCCTCTGTTTTCATAAAATCTTCGGCAAAAATTAACAATTTTTTTTGTTTTTTTATTTATTACACGAGAAAACCAATGTGAGACGGGAAACCTGCCGTGCTGAAAACTCATGACTCTATGATCGCCATGCACAATGGTGTACAACCCTGCAGTCGTCCCTCTCGCTCACTGTTAATGTTATTAACGTGGATCATAGTTTGGATCCCACGTCAAATCAACCACATCAAGATAGTGGTAAGGTGATAAACGTTACCAGCTTGCGGTGGCAACCCGAATGAGAAAATAGGCATTCCAAATCAACAGGTCTCTTAAAAGCTTTCGTGTAATCTTCAAAACGGTTATGCAAAGGAGTCTACCAGAGTCCTGGTGTAACATAAACTGTTTATTTATAAGGAACCTCTCTCTCACACAGTAGAGACAAGAGACACGAGAGAAGAGAGAAGGTTTGTAAGAAAACATGGTGTGTCATTGTGATTACGTGGGTGCTTTCCTCTTGTGTTTTCTTGTTAGTTTATAGTATTAGAGCAAAGAAGATCTCACGATCACCTTTTTATGGATCCTTTAAGTCTGAGTTCTAACTCCATGCTTTCGATTTTCTCTGCACCCATGAACCTGCAATACTTTCTCTTGATGAAGTTATCGTCAGCGAATTACCTTTTTGGGAGTCTCAACTGACTCCCCTCCTGTGCAATTTAAATCCGATTGGGTACGTTGATGGATCAACACCCTACCTTGCACAATTCTTACCTGCGGAGCTCGGCAAGGATCCCGTTGAAAATCCAGCGTTCAATGAATGAATGTGCCAAGACCAGCTGCTTTTAAGTTGGCTGTTGACCTCACTGTTCGATATGGTGCACAACCAAGTTATTGGCGTTAAATCATGCCACAAGCTGTGGACCACCCTTAAGCACATGTATGCTGCATTTTCTTGATCTCCAATTTAGCAATTGAGATCTCAAATTCAGTCCATCAAGAAAGGGACTGATTCCATATCAGTATACTTTCATAAGGTAAACATGATGGCTTATCAGGTGGCCATGGCATCCAAACCTGTTCCTGATGATATAATTTATGCAGCTTTGTGGCCGGCCTCCCTGAAAATGATTATGGTGTGTTTTGCACTTCGTTAACCACTCGATTAGAGCCTCTTTCTTTCTGTTGATGATCTATTCAGTATGCTTCTGATTCATGAGGTTCAAGTCAATGAATCTGACACTGGTGAATCTCTGACCCCTATGTCAATGTTGCATATCAGCAAAACAATCACCGTGGAAATCAAAATTGCGGCAACCAAAACGCTGAAAATAATGGTAGTGGCAATCAAAACCGCTACCGTGGCCATGGTGGTGGCCGCAATGGTGGTCGGTCTAACTGGTTCAATCAGAACCAAACTCAGCAGCAAGGGAATCAGTCTGCCCCCTTGTCTGCCAAGTCGGCGTGAGGAACGACCATGGTGTGCTTCAATGTTGATCCTATCATTTTCAGAAGGAACCAACTACTGTCAAAGTATATCATGTAGCTTCGCCCCAAGCAGCTGATGATGATATGGACACATTACCCGCCCCTATCATCTTCCCCTCCTTTACCGTCTCGATCTTATCCTATATATGGTCACCCAATCCCAAACAGGTACTCTCCCACCTAAGTCTCTGTCTACCACTCGGTATCCTATCCCTAGTCTTTCTCACTGAACTTCATCAAATTCCTGAACCAACCCATTTTTCTTAGGCCCATAAGGATCCTAATTGGCGCAATGTGATACAAAATGAGTTTAATGCATTGCTCTAAAACAAAACTTGGTCTTTAGTCCCCCTATCTTTCTCTCGTAACATTGTCGGCTGCAAGTGGATATTCAAAATAAGGCGGCATGCCGACGGTTCTCCTGAACACTACAAAGATTGACTAGTGGCAAAAGGGTACAGGCAAGAGGTTGACGTTGATTATTTTGAAACATTTAGCGTAGTGGTTAAGGCTACTAGCACCCGTAATGTTCTTTCCACTGCTGTCCATTTTGGCTAGGATGTTTGCTAGCTTGATGTCCACGATGTCTTCCTTCATAGATGCCTTAACAAAGAAGTCTACATGACCCAACCTCTTGGCTTCATGGACCCACGATATCCACATCACATCTGCAAGCTTCATAAGGCTCTATATGGGCTTAAGCAAGCCCCGCAGGCATGGTTTCATCACCTCAGGATTTAGGTTTTCTTGGTTCTCGCTCTAAGACATCTTTGTTTATTCATCAACATTATTCATCAACATAGGAGCGTGCTTGCATATATTTTGATTTATGTGGATGATATTTTAATTACCAGTAACTCTATAACTTTCATTGATTAGCCTATCCCTATCTTACATCATGAATTTGATTGAAGCCATCCCTGTCAAAGGTGGGATCCTCTTGTCCCAACTGAAATACTCTATCGATTTGGTTGAGCATACTACCATGGATGGGGCCAAACTTGTTTTCACCCCTCTTGCCTCCAACGCCAAATTGTGTCTTAAGGATAGTGAGTTGCATCCAGATTCTATCGAGTGTCGATAAACTATTGGGACTCTTCAATATCTCATGCTTACTAGAATAGACCTTGTGTTTGACCTTAACAAGGTATGTCAGTTTATGCCCCAGCCTACGACAAATCATTGGAGCATTGTTAAACAAATCCTTTGCTATATTAAGGCCACTCTCCATTTTGAGCTCATGTTTCATCGTAGCTCTCATATACAACTCTCCTATTTCTCCGATGCTGACTAGGCAAGGAGCCTCAATGATCGCAAGTCCATGGGTTGTTTCCTGCTCTAACACTAAAGTTGATTATCAGGCTCTTGCTTCTACTACCACTGAACTATTGTGGCTCAATCAACTCGTGTGGGAACTTAAGATTGTTCCTCGTGGTCTTCTCACGTTATGGTGAGATAACATTGGAGCCACCTATATGGCTACGAACAAATCTTCCACAATTGTAGCAAACACATAGAAATCAATTTTTACTTCGTTCGGCATTATGTGGCCAAGAAAGAATTGGATATCCAGTACATTTCTACTACGTACCAGTTGATGACATCATGACCAAGCCTTTGAGCTCCATTCGGTTCACTATGCTTAGATCCAAGCTCAATATCTTTCCCAAGTCGTTCAGCTTCCTGAGGCATGTTAAGGACATTAACGTGGATCATAGTTTGTGTCACGGGCCTATTTCCTTCAATAGTCCAGCGCGACGCAACGGTCCTTCCTTACCGCTGCAAGCCTACTTATCGCTCGCTTGCCAGTCTCGAAAGCTTGTAATCAGAGTGCAAGAGAGAATAGAGGAAGAAGAATTGCAATCACAAGAAGCAATCACAATGAGGGTGAACAAAATAAAGCTCAACACATTTAATTCATTCACAATTTAGCCCGTAGGCCTCTAACAATTCAAGTATACGGGCTGCTCCTTCGGGGTATTGATTAACCTGAACTGGGTTGCTTACATTAGACTAAAAAAAAAGCAAAACAAACTCTAAATGCAACTTTACAATGTAAGTCACAAGAAAACATGCCCCCCCTCCCCTTCAAATCATGCACCATCCTCGGTGTCATCTGTTTCATGGTAAGCCCTGACTTCAGTCGAGTAGTGATTGTTCATCCGAAAGCTGACTCCCATATAGGTTCTGATATTTTCTCTCACTGCACTAGGTATTTCTTCGCTTCACCCAAGTAGTTGACCTTGTGGTGAAGGATCTCACTGAGGTGCTTCTCAGCTCGTTGTGTTGCCAAGGACCTCTGCAATGATGGGAGTGTGTTGTGGCATGCTACGTTCTAGATCTCCATCACCTGTATAGAACCGTTTGAGGTTGCACAAGTGAAACACCGGGTGCACCTTGAAATGTGAGGGCAACTCCAGCTTGTACGTCAGTTTGCCCACCTTCTTTGTAATGATGAATGATCATTCATACTTTCTCATCAATCCATGGTACCACAGGTGGACGATACTGGTATGACCAGGATAAAGTTTCACCAACACTTGGTTCTCAACTTGGAACCGAGCGGACCAACGATGCTTATTCGCCCACTTCTTCATTCTCTTTGTCGCATTGTGTAGGAATATCTTCACCAACTCATTCTGCTCGTGCTAGTCTCGAACAAACTGATAGGCGAAGGATGGCCTTTCCTTTTCTTGCATAGCAAGAGTGTGTGAGGTCAGTGACTGCTACCCCGTGGCTATTTCAAACGGGTTGTGGCCTGAAGACTCGCTCTTCTATAGGTTGTAACAAAATTGTGCCACATCAATGAGCTTAACCCAATTTTTTTGATTGGCACTAACAAAGTGCCTAAGGTACTGCTCGAGTATCCTATTGATGCGCTCTGTTTGCCCATTAGTCTACAGATGAAAGCTTGTTGAAAACAACAAATTAGAGCTAAGTAACTGAAATACTTCACGCCAGAACTTGCTCATGAAGCAAGTATCATGATCACTCACAATGCTCTTTAGTATGCCCCAGTGCTTCACCATATGCTTTACAAACAACTCTGCAATCTTCTTTATAGGGCACTCCTTAGAAGCTGGGATGAAGGTGACATATTTTGAGAAATGATCAACCACCACAAGGATGAAGTTGATGTCATCTACCTTCGGCAGACTAACAATGAAGTCCATGGAGATGCTTTTTCAAGGATATTCTGAAATCGGTAGAGACTCAAGGAGACCGACTGTCTTCTGGTTGGTTTCCTTGTCTTGCTGGCAGATGAGACACGTTTGCACATACCCCTCTATATCGTCTCTCATCTGCGGCCAATAATAGCCGCACTCAAGGAGTGCTAAGGTATGCTCCTGACGAGGATGACTGACCCATAATGTATCATGGCACTCCTTAAACAATTTTTGACGGAGGCTTCCCCACCGTGGCACGAAGATGCGTCCCTCTTTTGTCACGAGAAGGTCGTTCTGTAGCCAAAACCGACGAGTTTTCCCTACCTGTGCTAGAGAAACAAGGTGTTATGCTATCAGATCCTGATGCATACCTTTGCTGATGCGGCTCAGCAAAGCGCCCTCCAAATGCACTTCGAAAGGCTTCGCACGTGCAACAGCTAGTTCAGCCCTGCAGCTCAAGGCGTCCGCCATAACATTAGTCTTCTCAATCTTGTACTCTAAGGCAAAGTTGAACTCAGCTAAAAACATTTGCCACCGAGCTTATTTAGGCATTATCTTCTTTTGTATCTAAAAATAGCTTGTGGCAACATTGTCTATCTTGATGATGAACTGGGCACCCAAAAGGTAGTGTCACCAAGTCCTTAGGTAATACACGATGGTTGTCATCTCACGTTTATGCACCGTATAACACCTCTGTGCATCCTTTAGCTTACGACTCTCATATGCGATCAGATGACCATCCTACATAATAATTTCGCTGATGGAAAAGTTTGAGGTGTCTGTGTGGACCTCAAAGGGTCTCAAGTGATCAGGCACTCGCAACACTGACTCCCTCACTATGGCTTTCTTTAAGCCCTCGAAGGCATCTTGGCATGCTCCTGCCTAGAACCATACCCGATTCTTCTTTAACAGGCCAGTGAGAGGCGCAACAATGAGGGAGTAACCTTTAATGAATCGCTGATAGTAATTTGCCAAACCAAGGAATGACCGCAACTCTGTGACTTTTCTTGGCGAAACCCATTCATAGATGACTTTTATCTTTTGCCCATCCATGCACAACATACCACATCCCACAACATGGCCGAGGAAGTTGATATTCTCTTGACTGAAGAGACACTTCTCATGTTTAACATAAAGATCATTCACCTTTAGCACCTGAAATATTGTTCACAAGTGCTCGACATGTTCCTCCATGTTATTGCTATAGATCACAATGTCATCCAAGTATACTACCACAAACTTGTCTAAGTAAGGGTAGAAAATCTGATTCATTAGGGTCGTGAATGTGGCTAGAGCATTCGTCAACCCGAATGACATTGCTAAGAATTCATAAGTACCATAGCGGGTGACGAAAGTTATCTTCGGCTCATCACCAACTGCAATCCTCACCTGCCAGTAACCTGATCTCAAGTCTAGCTTTGAAAAGACTCGGGCACTGCCCAACTGATCAAACAAGTCCGCTATTAGTGGCAACAAGTACTTGTTCTTTATCGTGACCTTGTTTACGGTAATCCACACACAATCACTTGGAGCTGTCATGTTTTATTTGAAATAGGATTGATTCACCAAATGAGGCTTTCGATGGACGAACGATGCCTGCATCCAACATCTTGTCTAGCTGCATGTGTAGCTCTTTCAACTCAGCTGACCCCATGCGGTATGAAATCATTACGGGAGGCTTCGCTTCTGGGGTCAACTTAATCTTATGATCGACCTCGCGTCTTGGTGGTAGACGCTTGGGCAATTTCGGAGGCATCACCCCCTGAAACTCTGTCAATAGTGGGACTAGAGTCGGCAACACTACTGCTTGTATCTTCCCTTCTTCTGTGCGCACGACAACTAAGAATGTCTACTCCCCAAGCTTGACACCATTCTTCAATTGCATTGCCAACAACACTGAAGTCTTGCATTTCTGAGTAAGACATTGAACTGTATGTAACAAGTTTGACTCCATAATCATCAACGAGTTAAACTTTGGTAGCATCATCACATTCTAGCTATGCAGAAATTTCATACCCATAATCATCTTAAAATCGTCGAAGGGCATCACAGAGAAGTTGGCCTTGCCAGCCCAACTCCCAATTTGGATAGCCACATCCCTTGCTTCACCAAGGATGAGCTTGGCCTCAGAGTTCACCATTTTAATGGTGATTTGCTTTGGCATAGCCTTCAAGCCCAATCATTTCGCTTTTTTTCGCGAGACAAAATTGTGTGTGGCCCCGAAGTCTATCATTGCCAAAGTAGACTTTTCATTCGTAATGATTTCTGGATACATGAGTTCCTTGCTGACCTGCATGTTTTCATCTGCGCAACTTTTAGCTACGTTAATCGATCACATGGCCCCATCGTTGGTAGCATCAAGATAGTGGTAAGGTGATAAATGTTACCAGCGGCAGTCGCAACCCAAATGAGAAAATAGGCATTTCAAATCAACAAGTCTCAAAGATTTTCGTGTAATCTCCAAAATGGTTATCTTGTAACCAAGACTCCTGAATTCAAGAAGACTATGAGGACCAGAGTCATGGTGCAACATAAACTGTTTATTTATAAGAAACCTCCCTCTCTTAGAAAAGAGAAGAGAGAGATCATGGATGTAGGTTTGTATGAAAACCCAACCACGTTAAAATCGTTGTGTCATTGTGATTAGGTGGGTGCTTTCCTCATGTATTTTCTTGTTCGTTTACCCACCAAAGTGCTTTGGCCGTGTGACAAGGACACGCATCCTAAGAATCGAACTCTAAACATCGTTAAGCTTAAGCTGAACCACTTAGCCAGGTGTGTCGAGCGGAGCCCTAATAGGCTTAAAAATCGATAGCATAGAGTAGGATGAGGAACTCTTTAGTACATATCATGAAATCTGCCTTGATCAATGTTTTGAAAGAACATGGGGAGTACGTATTTTAGTGGAAGACCGCATCAAGTAGCATGAACGAGACAAAATATTCACTCCAAAAAGGGTTTCACGAGTATTTGCTTCAACTCTCCTTTTGATACGTAGGGATATATGGAAAAACGTGATTATAGAACATTTATGTAGGGGATATTTCCAATGTAGAGAGAGAAAGGGCAGCCTCATGTATCACAATATGGCCTCCAGTAAAACTAAAACTAGTTGAATAATGTTTTTTTTTTTTTTGAACAAGCAGCGTAGACTATGAGAAATCGTCAAACAGATACACAACAAAATTTCAGATGAAGTAATTACAGAAGAGAGAGAAGTTAGAGGTACATCAAATAAATGGTCCAGTCCCAATCCACGAAAGGGAGATGTTGCGATGGCCGAGTGAAACATATATATCCGATTGAATGGCCAGGATTATGCATGATAGATCGTGATTTTTTCTCTTGAACAGCCAACCATTTCTCCCCTTTCAAGTCTGCCACCATGTCGAAGAAAGCCAACATTTCCATACCCAGCGTTATTTCTTAGAAAACTTGACAAAATGAGGGACCAAAACCAGATCCTTGAGGGTTGAGCTTGGATGAACCATCATGTTTAAATCCCTCCATGCTGACTTAAAATTGAAAGATTAATGAAAAAGCAGAACGAGTTGGTGCAAGAAAGGCATAATCACAGGGATTTAACTTCAACAGGTCATGCATTTTTAATTCTGAGTTTCCATTATTCACCTAGTAATAAAAAACTAGGTGAATAATGGAAACTCAGAATTAAAAATGCATGACCTATTGAAGTTAAATCGCTGTGATTGTCTTTCTTGCACTAACTTGTTCGGCTTTTTCACTGACCTCCAAATCTCCAAAATTTGTTACTTTTGATAGACAAAATTCCTTTATTTGTACATTGGTCGCCCTTTCCCCTAATTAGGATAGACTTCTTTTCCCTGACGAGAGGCTACTAGTTAAAATAAATCAGCTTTTATATGTGGGAATAACCTATTTGAATACATTAACATTTTCTTTCCTGGTTATAAAATGTAAAATTGTACTTTGATGGTGAGACATGACTCAGTTAAATCATACAGTAATAGATAATAAATTAAGATTTGGCTGTCCATAGTGCCCCATTAAACAAGCTTAGATCCACATGAAAATGGTAGAAATGGATGCTCTTAAATTGGCTAGTGTATTTTCAAATTGAGCATTCCAACAGTGGCAAAATCATTGAATTCCAATATCAGTAGCCAAAGTGATCCTTTTCTGAAGTCATATAACATGTCCATTTTCTCTCTCAGCATTCTTGAATCTTTATCCAGTTGGTCCAAATTATTTCTAGACTAACCTCGATCACTGCAACAGAAAATACAAGAATTGCAATGCACATAAAGCACACACCATTTATCTGGTTTGGTTTGTGAAGAACCTACATCTATGAGAAATCTCTCTCTCTCTCTCTCTCTCTCTCTCTCTCTCTCTCTCTGATTCAATAATGAGAGGATATGAGTTAGAAAAGCTTTTTATTAAGTAATGCCCAAGGGGTTCCACGTTTCATATGGAAATTGCAATTTCCTTGGCAAGTAAGATTCTCATATGTCATCTTACAAAATTTGTGACCATGAGCTGGTCGACCTCTTTGCTTAAGGGCCAAGTCTTCCAACTTATTTCCTTCGTGAAGATCTCTTGAGGTTGCCTTATCACAATTGGCTTCCTTGATCACTCTTTCTGTGTCACCTTTAGTTTCCATGAATTGATCATTTTCATTAGGAAACTTAGCTTCCCTAACTTTCTATCATCAGGAGAATCAACCCAGTCTGCATCAGTAAAAACACAATTTGAAATATGTTTGATAATAATACCAAGCATTCATTTAAGGTAACACAAAATTCTTGTTATTACTGTCCAATGAACGTCTGTTGGTACATGCATATATTGACAAACAGAACTCACAATGAAATCTATATCAGGATGAGTCATAGTAGCATATTGCAATGATCCTACAACACTGCTGTATAAAGTAGAATCCTCAAACCTTGAACCTGCTTGAGCTGTCAATAGAGGAGATAAAGCCCCATAGGCTTGGACACAAGCTTAACACCAAGAAGAGATGTATTCTTAAGAAGCTCAAAAATATATTTCTTTTGTCAAATAAACAAAAAAATTTCATTAAATGTTGTTTCTGTTGCCAAGAAATAATGGAGTTTTTCAAGGTTTTTTAAAGCAAATTTCATAGTCAACTTTTTAATAAAATTTTCAATCAACATATCTGAACCCCTTGTAATAATAATATTATCTACGTAAATCAAGATGTATACAATATCTTTTTCATTCTTAAAAAAAACAAACAATGAACTATCTATCCTGTCTTTATTAAACCCATTTTTTATAAAAAAAATTGTTGAGACGAGAGAACCAAGCTCTAGGGGCTTGTTTTAACCAATAAAAAGATCTTTTGAGTTTGCAAACATGAAAAGAAAATTATGAACTTTCAAAACCAGGTGGTTGCTCTATAAAAATTTCTTCAAACAAGTGTAAATGCAGGAAAACATTTTGAACATTCATCTGTTTATAGATCAACTTCTTTCAACAATAATAGATAACACTAGATATATGGTAGTTGGTTTAACTACTGGGCTAAAAATCTTAAAATAGTCAAAGCTTTTTTGTTGACCATAGCCTTTAGAAACAAAACAAACTTTATTGGAGTACTCCATCAACATTTCTGTTAACCTTCAAAATCTATTTGCATCCTACTACATGTTTGGCTTCTTTTTTCAAAACAAGAACCTAGGTCTCATTCTTTATCAAAGCATCTATTCAGCTTCCCTAGCTTTTTGCCAATGAAAAATTTGATAAGCCTCTTTAAAAGATATATTTTCATCATCATAGTGACACAGCGAAAAGTAGGGCGGGACAACGAGCCGGGCGGGTTGGGCCTAGGCCTAATTTTTAAAAGAAGGCCGGACTTGAACCAGGCTTAAACCCTATTCAACAAGATATTGGGTCAGACTGGGCCAGCCCACTGGCTAACAGGCTGGCCAAATATATATATCTATATATATATATATATATATATATATATATATATATATATATATATATATATATATATAGGGTCAAGTATGTGTTTTAACAATTGGATTTATCTTGAGTTTCATTTTTTTTTGTATTTTTTAAAGAAATGAATGCAAAATACGTGAACATAAGATAACTTGTAAACCAGTATGGTCCAGCCCGAATTAGGTCCATGGGTCGAATGGGTGGGCCATGGGCTTTGTATTAGACCCAGGCCTGATCCAAACCAAGCCTATGCCCCAACCGATTGGTCAATGGGTCAAACTTGACTAGGCCCGACCATTTAAAAAACCCGATCAAGCCCATCTACTAACTGAGCTGGCCAGCCCGTTGTCCAGCCCTAGCCAAAAGAGCTTCATGTATAGGATACTTCGTGGCAGAAAAAATCTAAGGATTTAAAGTCCCATCTGGGAATTTAGTGGCCATATGGTGAGTCCTAACAGGTTGGTTTTGAACTGGAATAGGTGTAGGTTCAGACTTAGGAAATGACAACTCATCAAAGTTCAATGGAATAGGAGAGATTGTTGGTGACGTGTAATATCGCGTATTTTCATACTTAGTTAAATTTGAGTTTTTTGAAAATTTGGCTGTTTGAGAGGAAAATTGTTTGAGGCTCAATTTTTAGACTGATGTCTTTGAGTCTGGGCTTGACTCAGGTCTCATCAACAAGGTTGAGGCGAGCCAAATGTAACGTGATAAAGAGTTTCATTTTTTACCTTTAAATTCAAGCAAAATTCGAGCGAAGTTGAGTTATTTTTGGGCAAAATTCAGAATTTGGTAGTCGTGTAATATATCGTTGGATGCGTCTCGAAAGTCTGAGCACAACGATATTTTATTCTTCTTGATTTGGGCTACAATTGGTCTGAAAATTACATTTTTTTAAAAATTGAGCAGTTTGTCGAAACGGATCTAGAGTTGGATCCAAGGCCTAGGATCCAAATTTTTATGGATTTGGGTTCTATTTAAGTCCTACTTAATTATGGATTTAATCTAGATCTTGATCCATTTTTTGTTTTGGGTATGGGTTTGGATCTTGGATCCAAATCCAAGCACAATATTTTTCAGCTTTAAATTCAATATAAAGCCTTAATTTGGGTTTTATTATAGCTAAGAAGCCTTTAGGGTTAATTTGGTTATTTTTAAAAGTTTTTAGATATTTTTAATTAATTAATATTTAATAAATAATTAATTAAATAAATAAATAATATCAATTCTGAATTTGTATTTTTGGGATGAGTGAGACTCTCTAAAATAGTCCCTATTCTTACCTAAGAAGAGTTAAGAGAGTTTTAGAAAGGTTGAAAGTCTTAAAAAAAGAAAAGTCAACAAAAAAAGAACAGTTTCAAAATTTTAAAAGATAGCCATATGGAAAGAGGGTTCCCTTTTTAGGAACTCTCTTAGAGAGGGCTGGAAGGGAGGAACGTCACACCCTCTCCCACTTATTATAAGAGAGAGAGAGAGAGAGAGAGAGAGAGAGAGAAAGAGGAAAAAAAGAAGAGAGAGTGAAGGAAAAAGAGAAAGAGAGAGGGAGAAAGGGGAGGAGAGAAAGGAGAAGAAAAAAAAGAAGAAGGAATACCTTCTTCTCCAACAATCCAGCCACCTCTTTCCACCATTGTTTTCTCTATTTTTCAATTTTTATCTAAGGTATCGGTCTTCTCTTTTGAATCAAGTGAGAAATCAAATTTCGATTCGATTCTTATACAATATTTTATGTAAATCCATGGTTAAAGAGTGAATCCACATGTTCTCTCTCAAATACATGGATGAGGACTCATGAATCCTCTTTCATATGTGTGTTTTGGTTCTTTACACAGTAAAAAAAAAGAATAAAATTTTGTATATAGGTTTTTCATGCCAAAACATAATTCTATTTCACAATATAGATGGTTTTACAATACTTGTTTTATAGTGGATTTGATCCCTACGTTCTTGCTCAATGTATATGTATGCTATTGGATGCTTGTACGACTGTTAAACAAAAACTAAAATAAAACAGTATATGCATGTGGTCTTATATGCATTTTTACATATATGTATAGGTATACATATCTGAATATTTAATGTGCTATTGATTCATGGAGCTGGACCGATCTGCCCTGTGTTATAATATGGGCAGATCTGGTCCAGATCTTGGGTTTGTAGTTCCTAAAAGAAACATTGTTCAACGCAAATCTGTTTCATTAAAAAGAAAATTTATCTACACTTATGGTCACATTCTGTTTTCTGTATCTACATACATACCTGAATGAAAGTATGCATACATAGGCACCTATGAGTAGTGAAGGTTCATACAACCCCAAATCTGGATATGCACTGTGTAGGCACTATGAAAACCACATACGGTTGTGCCTCTACACACCTGGTTTTGTTCCCCTTCAAAAGGAACATGTATACGTAGAAAGCAAAGAGGTTTAAAGTTTTTTAATGTATATATATACCTTACTTTTTTTCTGATGGCCTGGCTTGCCAGGCCCTTTCTTCTTGGGTGGGCTCGATTAGGGTACGGTCGGCAGACCAACTGAACCCAGTTCGCTTGGTCGGGCCAAGCCAGACTCATCCTATCCTGGCTTGGCCTCCTCAGGCCTGATTTGCCAAGCCTGACTGAGTAGTCGTGCACAACTAAGTAGTGCTCGGCTGGGCAGTAGGTCGTTGCGATATATATATATATATATATATATATATATATAAACTCAGGAAGCGGTCTGGACAGCAAACCAGCCAAGCTCAGCTCGGCTGGCAATACTGGTCAAACTCGGCCAGCAACACAGACAGGCCCAGCTTGCCAGACCTGTCAAGCCTACTTGGCCCAACCGAGTGGACTCGGCTAGGCAGGGTTTGTGACAAAAAAAAAAGATGTGGGTATTCAGTTATGCATTGTAATTCTTTTTTTCAGATTTGTCGATTAAATTAAAACTGGCTTGTTGCATACCAAAAGATGGGGACTGTATTTCTCTGTCAAAGTGTAGAGTCCAATTCAAAATATAAACTCAGACTATGACTTGGCATCTGCCTATGCATGTTTGCAATGCCTTGGGATTCTTGGATTTCTCGACATCCTGTGATTGCAAATCACAAGCACACCACTTTCTTAGGTTTATTAAAAGTATAAAAAGGTGCCAGGTGTTCGCGCTTGAAGCATGTGATTCTTGGTCACAAGAATCACCTTGTGACCAACAATCACAGCTTCTACTTTATCAGCTGTGATTGTTCATCCCCTCCTATTACCAAGGCAAACGTGTTATGGCATGAACTGTTTATTTTATACCATATGGTTTCAAAAATTAAAAGGATTCATTATCTCGTAGATGTGTAATGATAGATTTTTACACTTTGCTCCTGTGGATAAGTGTCTTCATTTTGCTGTGTTCCAACTTGAACAATTTTATACAGTTAATCAAGCACTATTCTAGCACTTACCTTGAAAACATGGGTTAGTACATCCTATTGTGCTCTTCGTGATGCTGTCTCTCAAAACTTATCTTGGTTTTCTGGGGATGGGTCACGTCTCTATTAAAAAAAAAGGATTTGTAGTGAGTTTTGTTGTGGTTGTTTAGCCCTGACAGCACACACAGGCCAAGACTGGGCCTGTGCATGTGCTGTTAGGCCCAACCAACAACAGTCCAGCCTGTTTGGGTGTGTTCAGTTCAGACAAACCCAACCGACCAGGGTCAGCTAGGCATGTTTGGAACCCCAGCCGGCTTGGTTGGCTGAGTGTAAACCCCTTCAGAAAAAAATATATATGTGTGTGTGCAAATGTTGGATCCTTGCATTACAAAAGAATTTTTAGTATGTGATGTGTGCATTGAGGTGTGTATTCTTTTCAAAAAGAAATTGTCCATTAACAGTTATTATGCATTGATGGGTATAGGTTTATCTCAAAATGAAACAGTGTATCTACACATATGAATGCATTTGATAAGTAGCACATGCATTTACCAGGTTTATGCTGAATTTGATTCAAACATGCAGTTGCTAAATATATGCAGAATTTTATCGTAATATGCATTGCTATGGTTATGCAAAAATGAATGAGAATATGCATTGACATGTATATGCAAGTTTATTGATATCATGTAATTGATATGAACCTATGCATATTCAAAGGGTACTATGCATTGACAGGTGTATGCATCCTTAAGGAAACTATGCTTTGAGGCGGATATGTGTATGCAAATGACATAAGTAATGCAACAATGAATGAAAGCATGCCATTAAACTGAATATGTGCATTACGTGAAAGCATGCAATTGTCACTATTACATGAATTGAATGTAAACATGCTCCTAAATATCTTTGTTTCATACACACAGCTGAAAACTACACATATGAATGTGCATTTAGAAAGCATGTGAATTATGGCATATTGTTATGATTTTTTCTTATGGTGCATCAATGATCCAAGTGAATTATTGCAAATCTGGAGAGCCTCGAGCACATGATGCTCATTTATTTACTTTTAAATGCATCGCAAGAATCATATTTATTTTTATTGCATTGTATTACACTGTTCTATGTGCTTCCATGGGTAGGAGTCTCGTGATGATTCTCGTAGAGGTAGATACGAGCTTTTTCCTTTGCTTTTGCATGTTGAATTGCAAAACTCAATAATTGGATTTTAATAAAAAGATAATGAATAAGAACAATGTAATATACGTTCTAAGATCTTTTATCGGAAGAATTAGAATTTTAGAGATTCAGTTTTGGGGGACCACGAGGATACAAAAACTCTGTGTGCTTTACTTTGACCCCTGAACCCGATATTGAGTTTTTTTCTCTTGACCACGGTTTTAGAGAGAGTTTGTCACTTTACCTAGGGGTGGTGTGTTCAACACTGTTGTTGTTTTGATATATCAATAAAGTGACACTTGTAGGCATGGAGGATCCCTAGTGTTCCCGACATTAGATATGGAGGTCTAATGTCTGAAGGTGATTCGATCGAGGGCTAAGTTTAAAACTCAGTAATAAAATACAACTTGTGTTAAGCTGCCCTGAGAACCTAACTTGACCTCATAGATTTTACCTGTTTGGGTATCCGCGGGCAACAATAATTAAAAAGAACTTAAATTATATGCATTTAATAGGGCATGCATATGGAAATGACAATTTTAATGAAAGAAAATAAAGTGCTCATGCATTGCACATAAATAATGTATATTTCTGCTATGCATTAGATCATGCATATTTTATATGTTCCTTTAATTGTTACATGTTGGTGAATGCATGATGTTTAATTTCTAATGCATGTTAAATATCCTGCTTACTTAAATTGTGATTCCTGTTGTTGATTAATGTTCTTTCATGTTTAATAAATGCTTCATATTGCATGAATGCTTATTTAAATTATATAATTGACATAATTACATTTCTTTGAATTATTGCATGAAATCTTATATGTGTTCTTTAGCTCACTTGTTTCATTAGAAGTATCTGTGCTCAGGATTTCGGTTCTGACACCCTACTTCTATGGTTTTTCGCAGTCGCAGGTGATCAGTAAAGCGACTGACTTCTAGAGGAGTCACATGTGTCACACACTTACTAGACAGATCATAAATGGATAATATGACTCTTCTTTTATTTTATTTTCGTTTCATTTAGTTGTTATTGCACTCTGAATTCTTTATTTATGCAATTGTTTCGAGACTTATCACTTATTATTTAATAAAGGTTTGGTTTGGTATGGATGATAATTGTAATCTCTATTGTGGTTGGTTATTTTATCCAATTGGGAGTGGAACTGTAAAGGCCTCGGGTTTCTGGGAAGATTTTCACAATGGTTTAAAAAAAATTTGTGTTTTCAAGGGGTATGAGTTGGGGTCATTACAACTTGAACGATGAGTGGTTTGATCCATCTTGATTGGATACTGGCCTATGGGGGATGCCATACTAGGCATGTATGGATTGGACACTCTTTGATAACTAATCTCTTTAGGCAAGTGGGCCAGCTATTGTAATTCTATAGGAACATGTATTACTGGAGAGAACTACAAGCTGAAGTTGGTTTGGCTTGATTGGAATCTCAAATCTTGCTTGCAGGGAAAATTGATTTCATCAAATATCACATGGTGAGAAGTAAATATGTGACCGATCTTAGGATTCAAGCAAAAATAAGCATGAACTAGAAAAACACACTTCTCATATTTAAAATCTAGTTTATGATTTTTATATTCACAAAGGCAAGGATTTTCAAGAGCATGTAATTTGGTCTAACATTGAATATTTTTTTTTCTACAGGAAATATATAGCTCAAAACCTTTGATGGAGTAGTATGATTAATTAAATAAACTGCAGTACTAAAAGCATATGACCAAAACCTTCACTTTCAACTGGAAGATCAGAATTATCAATAATCTGTTGAACTATACGTAATGCTGGATGACCTACCTGAGGATGCCATTAATCCAAGGTAGCTTTTTCGCCTATAAGAGCTAATTTACCTGCACCTATTTGGCCTTAAAGAAGAAATTTCCTATTGTTTGATCATTTACATAATAACAATTAGGATGAAATTCAAATAACACATTATTGTTTTTAGTGAATTTTTGAACAAAATTAAAGAAGATTTCTAATAATATTAAGAACACACAAAATATCTTTCTAAACTAAGTTTTTGTCACATGCAATAGAGCCAACATAACTAATATGCAAACTTGAACAATCTTCGATATTGAGAAAATTGAACCCTTGATATCCAAAAGATAGTAGGTGAGCTCCAACAAGGAATTCCACATGCTCCTTATATACTCTACATGGGAATATTCTTGCCTACAAGGGACTGACCTTCTTGCCCAGAGGATCCGGACTTATTGAGAAGGTTTTCCATAAATTCCATAACCTATTCATGGCTGAACATGAGGGATTTGACAAAACATACCACCAAATTAAGAAGGAATTCACTTGGTGGGCATCAAGAAAGATATAAAAGAATATGTAAAGAATTGTGACATGTGACAAAAGGTCAAGTACTACAACTTAGACTCTCACGGGATTGCTTCAACCCTACCAATTCCCCACCAATAAGAGACATATTTATAGACTCCATAGAGGGTCTGTTAAGCTTGGAAGGACATCATTCATATGGATGGTCGTGGATTTGGAGCATTCCTACATGACTAAGCATGTAGCCAATTTATTTGTGCAACAAATATTCAAGTTGCATGGAATGCCTCGTATCATAGTAAGTGATTAGGTTTCCATCTTTGTGAGTCATTTTTAAAGGAATTCTTCAAACTATAGAGCTCTAAGTTGGCCATGTGTACAATGTATCATTAATAAATGAATGGCCAAACCCAGGTACTCAATAGGCGTCTTGAAACTTATCTTTGGACCTTTGCTAGAGAAAGACCAAAGACAAGGGTCTTCTTACTTTGGTTGAATGGGCTTACAATTTCGAGTACCATTCCACAATCAAAATAACTCATTTTTAGGCACTGTATCCAACCACCTTCTATATCACCTCGCATATTCGGGATCACTACGGGTATAGTGGAATCGACCCTTATAGAAAGAGACCAAGTTCTTAAGATTCTCAAGAAGAGTTTGGGGATTGTCCAAAACCGTATGCAGCAACTCTACAATAAGAGCAACCATTAAAAAGAATTCAAAATGTGAGATCTGCTCTTGCTCATGTTGTCTTAACATATGCAACTCACTATTAGAAGAGCTAAGTACCACAAGCTCCAACCTCAGCACTTTGGTTCGTACAAGATCTTGGAAAGAATTGGGAAGGTGGCTTATCGTTTGGAGCTGCCCTTACAGGCTCAAATACATCTCATCTTCCATGTATCAAGACTTAAGAAATTCCATAGTGATACATCTGAGTACCCCTGAAAGAAATTGGAACCGAGTATACAAGAGAAAATATCTTTCTTTTCTTTTCACTTATTATTATTATTATTGAATTAGGAGTAGACGATACATTTATAGATTTACACGTACATTTGACAATAATAGAATGTTGTAGATATCGTTCTCTTAATTTTTGTTGTAATTCCTTGATTATCGGCACTATACACTCGATATGTCTTTGATAGTCGTTGTGATCCCTGCATGATCCCTTGAATATCGACATACATGTGTGATCCCTTGATTATCGACCTCGTGAAACCATAACCATAGTGATCCCTTGAATATCGACATACATGTGCGATCCCTTGATTATCGACCACGTGAAACCATAACCATAGTGATCCCTTGAATATCGACATACATGTGTGATCCCTTGATTATCGACCACGTGAAACCATAACCATCGTGATCCCTAGATTATCGAAATCACATGTGAAATCTTTGACTCCCCCTCAAGTTGGAGTGTGCAGATTGAGTACGCCTAACTTAATTTTGAGGCGAGAGAAGTGATCGGTGCCAAGCGCCTTGGTAAATAGATCTGCATACTAAAAATGTGTGTGAATGAATCACGCTTGAATTAGGCCACTTTGAATTTTCTCCCGCATAAGGTGGCAACCAATCTTGATATGTTTGGTACGCTCGTGATAGACTAGATTGGCAGCAATGTGGAGAGTTGCTTGATTATCACAATGGAGTGTCATGGGTTGTTAGTGATTAATTCCGAAGTCCAATAGCAGGTACTTGATCCATATGAGTTCACAACATGATAGGGCCATGGATTGATATTTGGCTTCGGCCGATGACCATGACACAATAGACTGCTTTTTAGTCTTCTAAGAAATAGGGTTGTCCTCAATTATGCCACAATAATTCGATGTGGATCGACGAGTCATTGGGCAGAAGGCCCAGTCTGAATCACAGTAACCAACTACTTGAATGTTGCTGGTGGATGACATCAAAATTCCTTGTCCTGAATAACTCTTAATATATCGAAGGACCTGCATGGCAGGGTCCATATGAGGCTGTCGCGGCTGGCTACTGGATTGACTTAGAATATTAATCGCGAAAATAATATAGGGTCAAGTTATAGTAACACTACAAGAAAAATGTTATTTAGCGACGGAAATTTGCACCGAAAATAATCCATCGCAACGTTGTGATAGATTAGCGAGAGAAAAATATCCGTCCCTAAAATTTGAATTAGTTGCAAAATTTACGATGGAAAAAATCCATCGCCAATGCTGTCGCTAATTTATGACAGATAAGCGACGGACAAATTATGTCTCACACTCCATCACAACTTCACGATGGATAAGCGACACCATTTTTTCGTGGCTACTCTGTCACAAATTTACGATGGTGTTTGTGATGAACTTTTTTTGTCACTAATCCATCGCTAAATAACCCATAAAACCCTAATGCGAGCCCCTTTCTTTTCTCTTTCTGTTTTATTCTGTCGCCCATCGTCTGCCACCCATCGTCCATCGTCCGCCGCCTGTCGACCATCGTCAGTCACCCGTCAACCATCACCCTCTCCTTCACCTCCTCCTTCTTCACTCACTCCATCTCTCGTCGCCGTGTGCCGCAGCCACCGACCCCCGAGCACTGACACTGCCGTGTGCCATGTGATGCCACCGATGACCTCCGAGCACCGACGCTGCCATGTGTCGATGACCCCCAAACAACCTGATTCATTGACAATGCCTCATGGTGTGATAGGATCCGGACACGACTGGGCTCTTACCCTCTCCGGCGTCGTGTGTCACCGCCACCGACCCCCGAGCACCGACGTCGCTGTGTGCCACCGTCGATGGCCCTCGAGCATCGATGCCACCGTGTGTCGTGTGTCAATGACCCGGTGACCCCCAAACAACCCAATTCGTTGACAGTGCCTCATGGTGTGACAAGGTCCAGACATGATTGGGCTCTCACCCTCTCTAGCGCCCCTTCTAGGGGACTTGGGTCTAGTCCGTCGGTAAAGACGCTTCTATAGACTACAATTCGGTAGGTGAAGCCTACCGATTCTCAATCTGAGCTATTCCCGGTTCACTCATTGTTACTAGGGGAATCCTTGTAAGTTTCTTTTCCTTCGCTTATTGATATGCTTAAACTGAGCAGGTGGTCTCACCTGACCTAGGGTCGCTAAGCTGAGACGAGTAATCGCCTTTAGAGTTCCAGCAAACTTTTAACACTTCATGCGAGTTGCGGCAATCCATCTCACATAGAGTGCACGACTATGGCAATCCTCTGCTTGCCTCACCGCATCGTGCCGTGAGCCAACATTTCAGCCGATGGCACACCGATAAAAAAATGCATCGCAGACCAATTCTCTGTTTGTACATTTGTGCTTTGCAGGTGCGTAGCTGAGCTAATTGCACAATGCTTAGTGCTAAGCATCATATATGGCTAAAAATGTCATACAAACAGAAATAAGAAAAATGCAAAGGCAAAAGCATGCAAATTGGGTAAATACCCGTGGTGAGTAAGTGATGCACGCGCATCATAGGTTATTTAATTTATTGAATGAAACACTTTTTTGTTCACACACTCACTTAGTTGTGGATATCTAGGACTACTTTGATGAAGTTTGGAGATCATGCTGAGCATGATTTGAATGTATGAAAATAGAAGTGCTCTTATTTTTGGAGTTCAGATTTCATGCTAGTCATGGTAGTAGTTAGCGGGATATTGGAGTGTATTTGTTGTAGGTATTTTTTTACCATTATTTTGATATGAATGATTTGAATGTGTTGCAATATTTGATATGACTGTATTCGTGCTTGCATAAAGTTATTTTCAATTTGATTATGCCTTCAATGTGAAATTATATCATGAAAACATGTTTCAAATGGATGTATCGTGTTGATGAATGTGATTTCATCACTCTAAATATCCTTATGATGAGTATAAATATGATGTGATGGTTTTGCACATGAAAATATTAAGTTATCAATGTTTGTATCATAGTTCTTGTGATTAAATGACATTATATATATGACTGTCTATGTGATATATATATATATATATATATATATATATATATATATGACTGTCTATGTGATATATATATCAAATCATTATATCCACCATCAATGCATGATAAATTAGACATTTTCTTCATTATAGCATTCTTATGATTCTCTTTTAACTGGTTAGGATAATATCCGTAACATCATAGGACAAAATGACTGCAAACCGTGAATGGATGTACCGCAGGATAGTTGACAATAAACTATCGCTTGAATATATGGATGGTGTTAATAGTTTTATTGAATTTGCAATGACAAGTGTCAGTATAGTGGATCACACTGGTCGGATCAGATGCTTCTACACGATGTGTAAGAACAATCGATTTGTAGAACCTCATGGCGTTAGAGACCACCTATACAGGAAGGGTTTTGTGAGTAATTATCAGAATTAGATGCTTCATGGTAAAGAATTGTGTAACAATTTTGATGCACGGGTGGATGTGGTGCATAATAATCCATATGTGAATTTGATATGTGATGTCGCAGAACCAGAACCAGGTTCTGCTACGGGTCCTAGTAATGTACCAACTTGGGTAGAGGAAGAAGCAACAAATGATGCAACTAGTAGATTTTATGACTTACTTAGAGATGCTGATGAGCCACTTTAGAATGGTTGCGAGAGTCACACTATCTTGTCTGCAGTTCTTCAACTATTGAATTTGAAGTCCGAGTATAATTTGAGTCAATCATGTTTTGACCGTCTGTGCTCTATTGTGAAGAGTACGTTGCCCAAAGATGAGAAATTGCCCCAAAATTTCTATCATACGAAGGTTATGGTCAACGCTATAGGTATGGGGTATCAAAAGATAGATGTTTGTCCAAATCACTGCATGTTGTATTTTAAAGATCAAGAAAATAGCAGATCATGTCCGTCATATGGGCATCATCGGTTCAAGCCAAAGACAAGAGGCAATGGTAGCATGAGGTCAAAAAAAGTGTCATACAAGTCGCTATGCTACTTTCCTCTCACCCCTAGATTGCAACGATTGTATATGTCTTTGAGGATAGCTAAACACATGAGATGACATGCAAATAAAGTGGATGAACGCCCAATGAAGAAGAAGACAAAGAGAACGAAGAGGAAGAGGAGGAAGAAGAAGAATATGAAAATCAAACAAGTGATGATGAAGCATACTCGAGCTAGTGAAATACATCTTGTAATACATACCACATCACTTTCTTATATGCTCTTATGTTTGTATTTCAGAGACCATGATATTCATGGTTGCAGTTAGCAGGATATTGGAGTGTGTTTGCTGCAAGTACATGTTTGACATTATTTTAATATGAATGATTTAAATGTATTGCAATGTTTGATGTGATTGTATGCATGCTTGCATGAAGTTATTTTCGATTTGATTATGTATCCATGAAGATATAGAGTTATGTAACTGATCCAAATAAAATTTTTATTTGTTAGAATATGGTTCATAGAGGTCATAGTGGTCGAGCATCTAGTCTCAGCCTTCATCTTCACGGGCTGCTTTGATAGATACATCATTTAACTAATTGTATACTTGATTAGTTTAAATGTGCATTGTGTGAATTTCTAACTCATTTTTCTATAGATGATGTTTCGCCTACATATGACCCACCTACACCAGCTATTTATACACGTCATGAGACAACGCCGGATGCAGGGCCTTCTTAGTCTGACGCACGATAACCCATTCAAATAGTGTATATCGATAGTCGACTGTAAGTATTTCATTTTCACTTATCCAATACTTATCTTATAAATAGTGTATATCGATAGTCGATTGTTAATATGTATCAATTCATGTGCAACGCAAGTTTCAAGCCACAAGAAGTAATACAAGAAATTAGGTAGTCACTAGTTCAATATCTTCCAAGACTGGTCGCTCAATGGATATAGTACCCGAAGGAGGTGTTGGATAGATTGTGGTCCTCTTTCATGGTATACAATCACTTATTATAGCTAATGTGTTTCATATTTAAGTTTTTGTTATAGTCATGTGTACTAACTTTCTAAAATTACTTGTAGGCTTCGAACCGCTTTGCGACTGCGAATGAGGAGCATGATGTGAGACGTGTGTAGCATAAGGTGGCTGCCAATCGATTTGCAGATATGCTACACAATATGAAGACTGCAGCAATAAAAGCATATGGTGGGATAGATGATCTACTGCAGTGGAAGGGTCATAGCCCTCCTACTATCATGTCAGATTATTGGGATGCAATGTGCGACAAGTGGGCGGGCCATGAATTTCAAAACCGCTCAGCAAAGGTTGCACAAAACTGAGCAAAGATGCCTGATGCTCATCTACACATAGGTGGATCTAGGACTTTTAAGAGTCACCTGAAGAAAATGGTAACTCATCAGCATATATATTGTCAAATTTATAAGTATTGTTGCATACTTTTTAATTGATTTTTTTATCATTTAACCTCACAGAAAACAGAAAAAGGAGGCATTGTGCCTTACAAGGATGTGTTTGTTGAAACACATAAACGTAAGAGCATGAGAGAGTTCGTATCAAAGAAGGCGAGAACGATAACAGTATGTATTTATTGTATTAATAAACATTGTAATAGACAAGTTACCATAAACATTATAATTATTAATTATTAAATCATACTATAATCATTACTTTGTAGAAGTCATACGAGCATCAGATGGTAGAGCGATATGACAAAGACTCCACTCAGCATCCAACTTTTGATCCTGCAGCATGGATGACTACAACCGGTGAACCAAAAAAGGGTCATGTGCTCGAGTTTGGGAGTAATATGAACACTACACCAGTCGTTGCCTCCTCCAGCCAGGGCTCTCAGAGTTCTTCTACCAGCATCAACTCCCAACGTTCGATTGACCCTGCTAATTCTTGGGATAGTGTCTGCCAGCTTGTTAAGGACACAGTGTGTGACTATTTACATGAAGCCATTTCTGACATTTTTCGTAATTAGTTGTGCAACTTTTTTCGGGACAGAAGAACTTTGTCTGCAGGTATGTCATTTGTTTCATGTCGTTAAATTTTAAGCTAGTATATGCATGATTTCATCACATATGAGCATGATTTCATCATTGTGAAAGTTTTTTGACTGCCTTATAACACATATTAGCATGATTTCATCATTTCGAAAGTTTTTTGACTGCCTTAGAACACATATTTGCATGCTTGAATCACTATGAAAGTTTTTTGACAACCTTAGAACACATATATGCATGAATTCATCACTATGAATTTTTTTGACTGCCTTATAACATATATATATATATATATATATATATATGCATGATTGAATCACTATGAGAGTTTTTTGACAACTTTAGAACACATATAAGCATGATTTCATCACTATGAAAGTTTTTTTACTTCTTTATAATACATATATGCATGATTGAATCACTATGAAAGTTTTTTGACAACCTTAGAACACATATAAGCATGATTTCATCACTATGAAAGTTTTTTGACTGCCTTATAACACATATATGCATGATTGAATCACTATGAAAGTTTTTTGACAACCTTAGAACACATATATAAGCATGATTTCATCACTATAAAATTGTTTGACTGCCTTATAACACATATATGCATGATTTTATCACTATGAGAGTTTTTTGATAATATTAGAACACATATAAGCATGATTTCATCACTATGAAAGTTTTTTTACTGCCTTATAACATATATATGCATGATTGAATCACTATGAAAGTTTTTTTACAACCTTAGAACACATATATGCATGATTGAATCACTATGAGAGTTTTTTGACAACATTAGAACACATATAAGCATGATTTCATTACTATGAAATTGTTTGACGACTTATAACACATATATGCATGATTGAATCACTATGAAAGTTTTTTTACAACCTTAGAACACATATCTGCATGATTTAATCACTATGATTTTTTTTTACTGCCTTATAACACATATATGCATGATTATGATGCATAACACATTTATTTGATAGCCTTATAAACCATATATGCATGCTTGAATCACTATGACATTTTTTTAACAACCTTAGAACACATATCTGCATGATTGAATCACTATAATTTTTTTTGTCAGCCTTAGAACACATCTGAATTCTATTAATGTCCTTCACTTTATTGCTAGCTAGTCTATGTGTAATTCATTCATGTTACTTTGATTTCCTTAGATTATGTGCATTGCATATAATTTAGTTCCTTATATTTTGTTTATCAATACTAACTTTTCGGTTCTCTTATAGGATGCTAGAGATAATCAGCGTAGAGGAGGTGATGGAGGCATGGATAAAGGGGCAGATTGAGACAATGAATATGATGATGCTTAGAATCTTGGCGATGATTAGATTCATGTGTTTAATTTGTTGCACCTTCTTGTTGTTTCAAACAAAACTCTTTGTATATGTTCACTTGTAAATAATTAGAACTTGACGAGGATTATAGTGGATCGATAAATTTTTTTACTTTGTATCTTGTGTTAAATTTGTTTCACCTACTTTGTATATGTATTTTTTATGTGTACTTTATTTTTTATACACAGGATACATAAATTGTATAACAAAAAATTTTTTCTCGATATTTATATTTCAAACAATTTTTTTTTATTTTTTATGATAGATTAGCGACGGGTAATATTTGTCGCTAATTAGTATCGGCCTCCAATTTAGCAACGAATTAGGGATGGATATTTATCCATCATAATGTTGAATCAGTCGATGTTTTGCGACGGATTATAATCCATTGCAATTCCGTCGCTATAATAGCGATTGATGTGTATCTGTCATAAAACCAAATCTCTGTGATTAGCGATGGCCTTACGATGAATCATGGCATTCGCTAATCCATCACAAATTAGCGATGGAAGTAGTGACAAATATGTTTCGTTGCTAATTAGCGACTAGGAAATTGCGATGAAAGTTATCCATCGCTAATATGTCGCTAAAATGTTCAACAACGGATTTGTGTTGGATTAGCGACGGATTACGATCGTCTTTAATCCACAGATTTCTTATAGTGTAAGATATAACAGCCAACCAACTAAGCGCCTTTACGACCCTGGGTCCACCACCAAAACTCCATCTTCATTATTGAGTTTGGTATGTGGTTCCATGGAAATTTGACTTTGCATGGCTCCAAGGTAACCCATGGCCTACAGGATATCGAGAGCATATTTTCGTTGAGATAAGAAAATACCACTTTTAAGTCTTGCAACTTCAATGTCGAGAAAATAGTTTAGTCGTCCATGGTCCTTCAATCAGAATTGTTGATTGATGTGAGACTTAAGTTGCTCAATGTATGTAATATTATCTCCTGCAATGATAATGTCATCCACATGAACTAGAATAAATATGTGTGTTGCATTAGTAGCTTTTGAAAAAAATGAATAATTAGCTTTAGATTGTGAGAATCCTTCCTGAAGTAGATAGTGCGAGAGCTTGGCAAACCAGTTTCTAGAGAATTATTTGAGTTCATACAGTGATTTATGCAACGTACAAACTTTATGCTCTCCCTGAACATAAAAACTTGACGGTAAGTCTATATACACCTTTCATCAAGGTCCTTGTGAAGAAAGATATTATTAACATCTATTTGATATAGATGCCAAATCTTTATTACTGCAATAGCTATCGAGCATTGCACTATTACAAACTTAGCAATGGGAGCAAAGGTGTTATTATAATCTAATCCTTAAATTTGGGCATAGTCCTTGGCCACAAGTCAAGCTTTATATCTTTTAATAGAGCCATCAGAGTAATATTTAATTTTATACACCCATTTGCAACCAACGGGGTGTTTGTTCACAGGTAGATCTACAATCGACCAAGTTTTGTTCTCTTCCAATGCCCTAATCTCTGAAGTCATAGCATCACGCCAACATTGAAACTTTATGACATGGAAAAAAGTTTTGGGTTCTGAGTGTTCGAAAATGACATTTAAGAAAACACAATGTTCTTTAAAAAAATGATCATAACCTATGACTTTGGATAACTCATGATCCGTGTTGTGAACCTCTCCTCTCGCATCGGTCAATTGGAGTATGAGAGTGATTGTGTAACAATTGCAGTTTTTGATGCGGTAGTGGTTGATGGTTTCTTTTAGATCTTTGGAGATGAACTTAAGTTAGTTCAAGGGTTCTAGAATTGGGAGATTCAAGATTTGGATCAAGGTGACCAGAGTTAGGGATCTCATTGACTTGAATATCACCGGGTTCTTGAATCTCATAATATTGAGGCTCGAATATGGAGATGGATAAGATATGCCCTTCCCCTTTATCTGGATTGTTATGATTTAAAAAAAAAACACATTTTCATAAAACTTTATATCCCGACTAAAAAAAACCTTTTTTGTTTCAAGATCATACACACGATAACCGATTTGACCATATGGATACCCTATGAAAATTCTTTTGCATGCTCGATTATCAAATTTATGAGAGTGATATATGTTGTGGGCATAGCACAAGTATCAAAAAACACGAAAATGATCATAAACATGGTTATTCTCATGAAATAACTCGTAAGGTGTTTTGCCCATTAACAGTTTGGAACAAATGCGATTAATGATATATGAAACAGTTAAAACACATTTTCTCCAAAACTTAATGGGTAAAGAGACTTGAAATCTCAAGGCTCTCACAACATTGAGTAAATCTCTGTGCTTGCGCTCGACCACACCATTTTATTCGGAGGTCACAATGCAACTATATTGGTGTTCAATACCCTTTTCTTTTAAAAAATTTTGCATGTCATTTAACAAAAATTCAGTTCCATTATCAGGCCCGAGACTCAAAATCTTGCTATTAAATTGATTTTCAACATGTAAAAAGAAATTTTTGATTTGAACTATGGTTTCAAATTTATGCCGCATGGGATGAACCCATATGGTTCTAGAATAATCGTCCACTATGGTCAAGAAATATTATATTTCGTATAACAAGGTAGTTTGGTATCCTCTCCTTATGTTGCAATGAATTAATTAAAAAGGCTTTGACGAAGAAATCAACCCTCTAGAAAAAGGAAGACGAGTTTGCTTTTCCATATGATAGATATCACAATGATTATGAAGAACATAATCACTTAATTTGTTATCATTTATAAGAATTTACAATCTAATATTTGAAAGATGTCCACGTCTTAAGTGACAGATATTGGAATCAAAGGACGAACTACTCAAGGAAAAATTATCATCGATCGCAAAAACATAAGTCTACCATGTCGCTTACCCACTCCAATCTTCTTCTTTTAGAGATGGTCTTGAAAAATACAATGATCATGATAAAAAAAATGTCATATTTCAGATCTTGGATTAATTTACTGACAGAAATAAGATTGAATCTGAATTCTGAAACAAAAAGACCATTTGAGAAAAGAAATTTTGGCGTCAATCAGACACTACCCATGTGAGTCGCATGTGTAGATGATTCGTTTGGTAGTCCAATAGGAGAAAAAATGGTGGGCCTTGAAAGTATTAGATTTGATAAGGAATTAATAATATGGTTTGTTGTGCCTGTGTCTATGATCCAATTTTTGAACGATATGGAGCAAACAAAAGAAGCATCAAGATTACTTATTAGGTTATCTGCATATGGTGGTTTGAGATTACCTAAATTTATCGCAGCTAGTATTTAGTCAAGTTGTTCTTGAGTAAGTCGTTGGGGGCTTTGGACAGACATTGACTGACCTAACTCCATTAATGGGCATTAGAGGGTGTACCAGATCGATTTAGAAACCCATAGAGGTGAAAACATTTGGCTTTCACATGACCGAGTTTTCTGCAGTGATCACATTTTGGATGAACACAATTTTGTCGATTTTTATTTGGATCCATGTTGAACTGAGCATTGGATTTGTTTGCGATAGATGCCATCAATTCTTGATTTGCCATGACCCTAAGATCACATTGTCTTTCGTAGCTCTTATTCAATCCCGTTAAGAATTGCATAAGACTTTCCATGTCTTGTTGCTCATGGATGGTCTTCATTTTTCCACATGTGCATGGCGGACTAGTCATATATGTGGATAGATCATCCCATAGGCCCTTCATTTTTGTGTAATAGGCTGCCACAGAGGTTTGCATTTGCTTGAAATTTATGATTTGTTGTTGAATTTAATATATGCATGGAGCATTCGATTGGGAGAATCGATCGTAGAGTTCGGCCCATACTTTAGCAGTGGTTCCAACATAGATGATGCTTGAGGATAGATTTGGATGCAATGAGTTGAGGAGCCATGACATGATCATGTTGTTGCATCATTCCCAAGTAGCAACAAATTTTCCAAGAGAAGTCAGTTTTTTGATGGATCCATCTACGAATCTAAACTTGTTCTTCACAGATAGTGTCATAGTCATAGCACGATACCATCTGGTATAATTGGGCTCTTCATTTCTTCAAGATTCTGGCTTGATGTGTTTTCATTTTCACTATCTCATGTCGGGATATCACCTGAGTGCTCTGATACCATAAAATAAATTGAAACCCAGGATATAAGAAAAAATATATTTCTTTTCTTTTCACTTATTATTATTATTATTCTTGAATTAGGAGTAGACAATACATTTATAGATTTACACGTACATTTTACAATAATCGAATGTTGTAAATATCGTTCTCTTAATTTCTGTTGTGATTCCTTGATTATTGGAATTGTACACTCAATATGTCATTGATAGTCATTGTGATCCCTGCGTGATCCATTGAATATCGACCAAATGTATATGTGTCTTTGATAGTTGTTGTGATCTCTGTGTGATCCCTTGAATATCGACATACATGTGTGATCCCTTAAATATCAACCAAATGTTGTGTGATCTCTTGATTATTGACCACGTGAAACCATAACCATCATGATCCTTGGATTATCGAGATCACATGTGAAATCTTTGAACCCCACTTCTAGACCCAATCTTGGATAGCTTTATCAACAGGTACCCAATAAGATATTGGGTGAGAGGGGAAGGCACAAGATGACCAGCTAGTTAGTGAGATTTTGGTTCAATGGACTGGCACCGACTTAGATGAGACTACTTGGGAGCTAAAAGATGACATCCTCGATTTCCCGAGTTCATGCCTTAAGTACAAGGCAATTCTTGAAGACAGGGGAAGTTGATGCATGCCTAGGACTCTTGGGCGACTATAGTGGATCAGATAGAGTCTAATTGAGTACAATATGAGAATCAGATATGGAGTTGGACATAAGAGTCATAATTTTAATTAGAAAGGGCAAAATGAGAAGGTAATGGACTAGGTTGTTACATGGATAGTTCTGTCTTTTGGGTAGCCTAGACCCTATATATAGGCTAAGTCTCTCATTTGTATCCATTTCTTGCTTGTACTCTATATGAAGGCTCAAGACCACTTGGCTATAGGGATGGCAGTGGACCATCTCCACCCTCGCCCCATCTCAAAATCATGCCCTCCATCTCCGCACGGGTCTTGATTTTAACCTCTATCCCTACTTTTATCCTCGTTTCATGTCCTCCATCCCTGGTCCAAATGGGATGAGGCAGGGTAGGGCCCCCTTGGTCCACTGCTATCACTAAAGAAGGATCGGGGGTAGGGCAAGGCGTGGATTGGAGATGAAGACGGGATGGGGCTGGGTGGGAAAAAGCGTAAGTCCATCCCCGCCTCCATCTCCACACGGGTCTTGGTTTTAACCTCCATCCCCATTTCATGTCCTTCATCTCCAGTCCAAGGGGCAAGGTGGGGTGGGGCTCCATTTTCTTCCCGTCCACTGCCATCTCTACTTGGCTAGAGAGAGGCTCTAACTGATTTTGGTTAGAGAATTCTTGCTTTCAAATCATCTTTTAACATCCATCTCTCTCTCTCTCTCTCTCATCTTGGCCATTCACCCCTTCCATCTCTACGATCTTCTTCAAGCTAACCGACATTTACCATCTATCTCATCCCATCACCATCTTGATTTAGCTAGAGTTGAGATACCAATTTGGGTTGGTATCACAAACTTTGTAGCAGTTTGGTAAAATCCATGAATGCCAATAAATGACACTCATTGATCAAACCCTTTATTGATATGATAGAGTTGGAGAACTAATGAATTATGTTTCCCATTCCCATTGAATTTTTTTGTGAAGTTCAATCCCAACTCATAGCCAATGATTATTCAAGGACTTGTCATCCCACTGTTAGGTAACAATGGTGCATGACTTGTTTGTGACTCGATAAATTAACTATTTATCATATCTTACTGAAACATTGAGTTATTACCGCACAAAAATGGTACACGATAAGATGGATTTACACTATAAGAAAAATGTTAGTTAGCGACAAAAATTTGCCACAGTTTTTTCCGTCGCAAATTTGCGATGAATTAGCTAGGGAAAACTAGCCATCACTAAAATTGAAATTAGTTGCGGAATTAGTGATGAAAAAATTATGTCTCAAAATCCATCACTAATTAGCGATAGAAAAATTCCATCTCAAAACCCATCACTAATTAGCGACAGAAACATTATGTCCCAAAATTCGTCACAACTTCACGACAGATGAGAGACAATTTTTCCGTTGCTACTTTTCAATTTAAACCGGCCCATCTAGGGCGTGAAATTCTCCCTCCCTCTCTTTGATAATTTTTGATATAAAATGGCCTCTGTATAGCCGAATCGGACCCCTCCTCCCAAGCTCTTTGATAACACGCTCCCTTCTAAAGGTTTTCTTTCTTCTTCCTTCCTCGTTTCCTTAATTGCTTGCATCATTTTTTTTTATGTTTTCTTTCTTTCTTTATTGATCAAGAGAGCGTGTTTTGTTGCCTTCCTTGCAGAGGTGCTAGAGATTTGGTGGGGTGCGGACGTTGTGTGCTTCGACGTCGACAACACAGTGTGCATCGATGAGGGGATTGACGAGTTGGCGGATTTCTGCGGCACCGAAGAAGCGGTCGCTGAGTGGACGAAGAGGTGCATTTGGTGAAGGATTGTGGGATTGAGGTGTTTGGGATGTTTTATTTATTTATTTATTTTTGTTTGTTTTGAGGCAGAGCAATGGGCGGATCTGTTCCGTTTCAGGACGCTCTGGCTGCGAGGCTCAATCTGTTCAAGAGTTCATTGGCTCAAGCGAATGATTTCCTCAGCAAGAGGCCTCCTAGGTGATGCATTTCTCTCCTACATTTCTTCATTTATTATGGTTCAGTGTGTTTGTAAATGTAGAAACTTTTTGTTTTGTTTTTTTTCTCTCATTTTTTTTTGTTTCGACCATTTTGGATACTATTGCATGAAATTTCTGTAGTTATTTCTTATATTTTCAAATTAAAATCTCTTCAAGAATGTTTTTCTCAAATTCAATGAAATGTTGCTTTCAGAGGAAGAAAATGCCGACCATAGATGATTAATTTTAAATTTTTTTGTGAGAGAAATGGTCAACATTGTTATTGGTGGCTCTGGTCCTACACATGCATAGCTGCACATGATATCCATGGTTAGTGACACAGTATATTTTGTACATACTTTTGACATTCTCATTTTATATATACTTTTGACATTCTCATTTTGTACATACTTTTCAAATATTTATATTTCAAACAACTTTTTTTAAAATTTTTGAGATTGATTAGCGATGGATATTATCCGTCGCTAATATTTGGTTTTGCGACAAAATGTAATCCGTCGCTAAAATAGCCATGGATTAGCGACAGATATGTATCTGTCACAAAACCAAATTCGTGCTTAGTTAGCGACGAACTCGCGACAGATCATGTTTGTCGCTAATCAATAGCTAATTAGCGATGGATTAGAGAGAGATAATTTTGTCGCTAATTAGCGACCAAGAATATGCGTCGGATGTTATCCGTCGCTAAACATATTTAGCGATGGATTAGCGGCGGATAGCGTCCGTCGCTAATCCACATTTTTCTTGTAGTGTTAGAAGTGTCCTTTTTTATTTGTTATTATCTTATTGCGGACAGAATCTTGGTTTAGTTTAGGGCAAATTATTTATTATACTTTGCATCCATGGAACATGCCTTTCATGCGAAAGCCACCCATGAGTGAAAGTGCTTCCTAAGGGGGAGGAAGGTGCATCACACATTTCCTGTGAAGGGCCTCTTTGTGTAGAAACGAATGGATCCCACCGTCTTTTTCTCATGTTATGTTTCATCATGTGGGAAACATGCCCTCTTTCATATGAAAAAGCACATGTTTCCCATATTTTGTAGTGAAACAAATGCACCCTTATTGTTACGCCTGTCCTTTGGGGTGCGGGTTTCACCTGAAAGGCACCACCTGAAGGGAAAGTGCTTCCTATGAGAGCCGCCTCATGCAGGCCCCAACACTACTTATTATTCTTAGTGACACAACTTGAACACTAGCACCGATTTTTTTGGGACTCTTAAAAGTTTCTTTGGTTTAAAGGCTTCAAATCAGGACTCTAATAGACCGAATTAATAGGTAAAAGAATCGGGCAACTGGCATAGAGAAAGAAAACATTTAACTAGTTTAATAATGAAATATAACCATGCCTTTGCAAATGTTAAGAATAGAAGGTTCATAACAAAAATTTTCTTTACTTGGAAACCAAATTCAAAAGATATTTATTTCGGGGGTCATTTATAACAATGACGATAATGAATTGTTTTTACGTGGTGAAGCTTATGAATAACCCATGTGGTATTCGAACCTGAGATCCCCCCCTCATGATAGTGTGACCTAACCATCCACCATCTCATTTGACCCTGACAATGATGATAATGGTTGATAAAGGCAGAATCCATGGTTTATTTTTCAGGGCCATCCTCCAATGATCTGAGTCCTCCCCACACTCTTATTCTTTCCTCTGCAATAGAAGCCTGCAAATTTAAAAGTCAAAGAACTGTTATTTCAGATTATAATTTAAAGTTACAAATACATGCATTAATGAGTTCTCAAGTTCTTAAGGTTGTGTTTGGGTGGAAATTGCACAAGTGGAAGGGTGTCAAGGGGAACAAAAAAATGTTGGCCAATATGATGTTGCAATTTCTTCCTGCTGAGAAGGTAATTTGTATTTTTCTCTATTGATGCTTGAAGAAATAAGGATCTTACATATATGGAGAAATAAGGTGTGGTAGAGAAATTATCTACTATGGTGCAACACCATCTTACTTTTCATTTAGTCGATTGTATTTGGATCTATCTATCAAGTATAATCTAGCACCTATTACTTGGATGAAGGGTATTTTCTTGTTTTTCAGGAATGCAACAGAGAGAGAGAGAGAGAGAGAGAGAGAGAGAGAGAGAGAGAGAGAGAGAGAGAGAGAGAGAGAGAGAGTTTTCTCATTTTTCCATTCTTGTTTAGCATGGGGAAAAGACCTTATTTCGAGGAAACAAAAAAAAAGATTAAGAGTCTGATATGTTTGTATATAACACCAAACAAAAATTAAAAATTCTTAGTTTCTCATTTAATTTCAAAATAGTTAGTTACTAGCCTTAGGGAGTTTTACTTTTTGGACATGCCATGAAGAAAAAGAACAGTGTGATAGTAAACAGGAGAAATAAGAAGAGCAGCTCATGCTATTCAAAAGAAAAAACAAAAGTCAGAGAATTCTTGGTAACGATATTATTTTTTCTTTTTCTTCCATTTGTGTTGTTTCTTTGTTATCCTTTTACTACAAATTGAGTGCTGTTACAATCAACCTGGTCTGTCTAGATCAAATACATATTGTTCTCATATATGCATTACAACTGTTCATAAACTTCATAAGAACTGGCTAGTTGAACCTGTTCAACCATGAAAGCGATAAATTCCAACCAAATGAAAATCTAGTTGATCTTTTTATTTTCAACTATGATTTAATTGGTGGTAGCACCAAACTTTCAAATAGAAGAAGATGGGAGGATCAGGTGCAATGTCATTGCACTCTTTTAGTGTGTGCTGCTGCACCAGATCACCCTCCACTTTTAATTGCACACTTGCCTCTCAGCTGTGGGGCCCAAGCAATGATTGAGGGTAACCAGGTGCAGCAGAGTACACTAAAAGTGTGCAATTACATTTCACCTGATCCTCCCCTAGATGAAGGTTCAAAAGAAGTTGACATTTCCCCTATAATGAAGGCATAAAATCAAGCTCACAATGACTCTACTCATCTGGTAGGGGTGACTTGTGAATCACCAAGTTGACAGGATGTCACGAGTTGGAAACCCATGAGGTACATCTCTTGCTGCAAGGTCAAAGCTGGGTGTACTTCCCAGTTGGTAGGAGTGGCCTCAATGGTTTTACCAACTCGAGGACTGATGAGTTCAGTGAAACCCGCACTAAGCACCCTTTGATATCGATTATAGAACTTCTGGACCTGCACCCTCAACTCAATACCAAACTAGGTAGCGTAGCCCACACAAAGTGTGCAATTAATGATCAAGGCAGCGGAATTCCAACAGATCCGATCAGGTGTCCAAGATCCAATTAAAATATCAACCAAATAGGATCTAATATCCAAATACTATATCTAAACTATGTTCAAAGATGACAAGTGAGCACGCGCACCTGACAACGTGCAATAGACGAACCAAACTATGTCGAGCCAAGCCGAGGACCAACCAAACCGCACAGAACCAAAAACCAACTTGAATCACTCACATAGTGAGCTAAATCCATGCAAAACTCGAAACAAAAATGAAACAAATTTTCATTTCCAAATCGCATGTACACTTTAGATAAAAGGGGCAAAGCAACCTCACACACTCAACTCACCAACGTGGGGCTCCACTTATCTGGTAGGATCAGCTAGTGCACGTCACCTTGTGTTGGGACGTTGCAGGTTCAAAACCTAATGGTATAGTTGTATACAGGGCGGCTCAAGAGAATTTGAATATTTGATGTCTCACGCTTCTTTCTTCTACCAACATATGCAGCTTTTGCTTATAGAACATATACCGATTGAAATTTCCTTCAAGAATGGGAATGCCCTTGACGTCATTTGGTCTGAATAACAGGAAGTATGCTGCAACAATTATTTAAGGCACATATAACAGACTTTTGGTCATACCTAGAACATAGTAGACCTCTCGTATAATTAGATCTTCACTGACATTAGTCGTGATCTCTGCTTCTCAACATATGCAACTAAAACATCTACTCGGCTACTTTTGTACTGCTTCATGTGTAAGAATTTGCTCTTATCACCGGTATGTGATTCAAGCATCCAGAGTCGACAATCCAATCATTTTGATAATTAATCTTTTCTTTTTCTAGTGGAGGTTTAACGCTAACAGAATTGCACTGTTCTCTTCTTCCTAACCTTGTAGAGTCTCCGACTCCACAGAATATAGTAAAGCATTTTTCTGCATTTCACCTCTAGCTGCCTCGTACTCTGAACTAGTAGTAACTACTGCATTTCCTTCAATAATTTTCACTCTACTATCTAGAGCAGAGTGTTCAATTTGTTGAAGCAGGTTGAGCTTATCCTATCATCAAGGATAAGGATCGTCTCGTCCAAAGTCCAACACGTGTATATTTGAAAAGGATATCTGTATATTCGTTACCATGTATAATTTTTGGTTTCTCCTTTTGTAAATCAGTTATCCCACATAATCAGGGAAACAACATAACAACATCCCACATAATCAGGGAAGGAAACTGTATATATCGTGTAAGTATCTATTTACAAGATGAATGGAAAAACATATTTCTCTCATTGCCCGACTCTACCACTTTCTCATGGTATCAGAGCTAGTACATCATTGCCATCTAATCGAAAACATCAGGAAGGGCCAATTATGCAAGTAAATTGCACCTAAACCATTTAAGCATAAAGAATGGAGGAAAAAACATGTTTACCTCTTTGTTCCAGTTGGTTCGGTAAGTTATTGCAAACAATATGAATGTTTGCAGCGCAACCCCAACCGTCATCCCACTCCAAATGCCCTGACAATTTTCACATTTCACATGGAGATTAAAAGTGAGTTTTTCATGGAAAAAAGGGCACTATAGAAGTATTGATTAGAAGGTATCGGAAGTTTCTCTACCCTAAATTGAAAAAAAAAAAGCATTGATTAGAAGAGCAACTGATAAAAGATCCATGTTTTTTAAATTTTGAGCTTATGTTTTGCAGTGTATGAGTTATGTAACCTTGATGTCTTTGAGATCCCCCAAGGAAGTCATGGTCTTAGTAATCAAATGCTCTCATTTTTCGTTTCTGTTTCTATTTTTGTTTTTGTTTGTGGTTGGTTGCCTCCGAACATCAAAATTTTCTTCAATTCCAAATAGGATACTGCTGCCCACAGGGACTGCGCTCATCTGTCTGGGACAACTTGTGAATGTCACTAAGCTGAGGGGATGTCACGAGTTCGAGTGCGCATCCAGTGTCGCGAGGCTGAAGCTGGTTGTGAACACTGGAGGGCAAGGGGAAAACCTGGGGTTTTTACACCAATGAGCTCATGATGATTGAGGTGGTTTTTTTCTGTCATCAAAAAAAAAAAAAAAAGGATACTGCTTCTCTTTCGGTTTTATATTCTATTAGCTCACTTGTAATAATTCAACAGTTTGAGCTGCTCGCGTGATGATATGGTGACATAGATGAAGTCTAGACGTCAATGTTTCCATTATTTTATGCTGCCAATTGCGATATAAAAGATTCAGAAATACTTTTGAAATCAGTAAAAGTTAGTCGTGAAAACACTATGATACTTATATTCTTTTGGATTTTCTTAGTTTTTATCAGCAAAATCTTGGTAAAATAACAAACTAAAAAATAAAATAAAAATGAAACATAAATAAAATGACTGATATTTTTAAAGATATTATGTTGATATAAACATAAAAACACAACATTTTCATCTAAATGATACACTATCACAATAATTCAAAATTTTGAGATATTTCCAATACTGTTTAAAACGATAACTAAAATATCATGTTTTTTTCACAATATTTCCAAAACATGGCCGATATTCCTCTCATTGGGCAGAAGTGACTGTGAAATGAACTTGTCATCCTTGAATATGGCAGCAGTCAACAATCAAAGCTGAACTTTTCAAACTCATAGCTGGGTCAAAAAATCATCGGTCTATATGTTGAGCTGGTTGGGACCCAATTACATGCCCTATGTCACAACCATATCACAAAGACATGCAGACACGAGGATGCATGTTTGACTCGCAAGTTTGAAAATGTTTTGGAAAATAGTACACAAGGATACAGAATTTTTTAATTTTAAATCAATATAAAGTAATTTTTTAATATTTTTAATGTTATAAATGCATTTTTATTGAAATAATACTTTAAAACAATAAAAAATAGTAAAATCATGTTATAATATTATTTGTATGTGTCCTTGTCCTTGTCCATGTGTCCAAACATGTCCGCTCGTGCCACCAGGGACACACCACCAAAAAATGTCGTGTCCCTATGATATAGTGTCCCAATGACATGAGTGATAGGAGTCAGATGCATTATTTTAATAGTTTTAGTAATTAACATATTTTTTATAATATTTCAATAATCAAAATATACTTTTATGTATTCAAATACCAGAAAATTAGTTTTTTATTGATTAAAAATTAAAAAATCCATCTCCTCATGTCCTATTTTTTATGTGTATAACTCGAGTCGTATTTTGTGTCATACCCATGTCCTTGTGATGTAAAGCAAGCCTTGTGCCCATAGGTTCAAGGCTAGAATCCAAACATATGAAAAACGATGGGATCGTGTCATAAGCCAATAAAATATGGCACGAACCTGGATCATGACAGATGTTTGCATGACCAATGTAATAAACTGATGGTAGCTTCAAAGAAATATGAATCTCTTCTGTTAAATTGGTTCGTGATAGGATCCTATCATATGCCATATGATAGGACCATTGTCCTTGGATAGGAACTTCTGTTTTGGGCAAAGTTACAAATCTCGTTCTCAGGAAAAAATGGAAGAGGGAAAATCTATTGATATTTGGAAAATCTCGTTTTCAGGAAAATTCTGAGAAAAAATTGTCATATATAATAATATAAAATATACATAAAGTATGTACGAAATATATAGAAATATAATAAACAATATAAGAACATAACAAAATGGTATTCTGGCATTAATATTGGGATAAAATGTGATATTTGCAACGTAAATGGTATTTTGCAAATATCATGTTTTTGGGTTTATATCAGCTCTTGAAAATATCGGCTATGATTGCGATATTTTTATACTGGCGGTATGTGACAAAGGTTTTGGAAGATAACCAGTATCCACCATGTGTGTCAAATTTGTCCATTGAACTCGTCTTGTGGGCTTCATGGCAAATGGGTTCCACTCATCCCCAAGGTCATCCATGTCTTCATTCCCCTCCTTGGGATTTCATTGATGCAAGTTGTTTTAATCGAATCAGGCTCCATAGATGTGATCTACATCATTCATTTAGTGAATGTCGACATTTGAATTGCTGGAATCTGACTTGTGTGCAGGATTTTTTTTGGCAACTCAAAAATCAATGATTGGTAAAACCCAAAATTTTGTGTTTTAAAAAAAAAATCAGTTTTTTTTTTCATTCAAAAAAGTACAGTGGAGGGTCGATTCTTACTAAATTGACAGGGATGAATTCATCTACGGGTCTAGATTTTATGAAAACAATTGCATCAATAAGATTCACCAACGGGGGGGGGGGGGCTCCACACCCAGTGTAGTATGTTAGAATAATCACTAGTGGGGTCTGCCTAACCCCAGGTTGCCTTTCAAAAAAAAATTTGCATCCATAAGATTTAAGAGGGATATATGAAGATAGGGGATGACATAGGAGAGGAGTGGAACTGAACTGGCTTCATGGGGCGTCCAAGGACACGGTGATGAGGAGATCAGGACCAAGGGACCTTTGACAGAAAACTGTCCAAGATACCTTGGATGCCGTCCGTAAAAGTGAATGATACATAGAAACCATCTGCCAAATCCCTCCAAAACTTCTTGTAATGGACAAATTTCAGCCATTCATTTAGGGCATGTTTGGAATAGGTAGCTGGGATGGGCGTTTATGGAGTTTATGCATTTGAAGAAGCGACAGCTGCTTTGCCAGCTACCACCTGCCAAATCCATCCTTTAGTGTAAATACAAAAGAGAAACGCCATGTGGAAAGTGGGTCCTGTGCCAAGCTGAAGGCCCAGGTTCGAATCCCTCTGCCACATGGGGCTTAAGAGTTATCTGGTAAGGGTCTGCCTAACCCCAGCCTGCCTTTGAAAAAAAAAAGACAAAAGGGCCTCACTTCCCATCCCAAATGCATAAATGCTCATCCTAGTGCTGAGATTCCAAATGGAACCACTATGGGTATTTAACCAAGATTTTGCCTTGGGAACACCAAATGCACAAAACGCCCATCCCAGCGCCGAGATTCCAAACAGGCCATTATCAACTATTGATGCCGTACTTCAAGAAAAAGAACCACATCCAAAAATTTTGTGGGACACGTCTAGGTGGTGACCATTTTTTACAACATCAAGATACCTCATAAAGTTTTCTGTCCAAGATCCCTCAAACCTGGTGAGGGATCTTGGACAGATTCGTTAACTTACATAAAAAAAGGATACACTATCGATGGACACTGTGAACAGGAAGCGACTTTGGTCCAAGGGCACAAGCGATAGAATATGAGAACTGGAAATATGGCTGTTTCCAAAAAAATTTGTACAAATCCAACCATGAGGATGTGCTTGGCGTGGTGAATTTGCTAGGAATCAACTATTGGATCATGCATTTTTGATGAAAAATGCACTTTTTAATGCTTGAATAATATTTATGAAGATTGTGAGCCATTGATTTTAAAGCCTTAAAAAAATCTAGTTTATGCATCAAAATGGGATGATTTAAGAGTGGGTTCTTACAAAACTAAGCATGTAATTAAAAAAAAAAGAATAAAAAATCCATGAAATCACGGTTCACACATTAGTTCTCATATTCTAGTGATTCTATATATATATATATATATAGAGAGAGAGAGAGAGAGTATACCGTGACTCCCAAGTTCAATTTGAATCCCATGATTAACCCTAAAGGCATGCCAAATAGATAATAACATCCCACATTCACATAAGCTACAATAGCTTGCCAGCCTGCTCCAATAGCAACACCTGCCAAACAACACATAAATGTCAAATGAGAGAGAGAGAGAGAGAAGGGTAGATGAGAATAGGGATGGCAGTGGACCGGGGGAATGTGGGGCCCCACCCTGCCTCTCCCCGTTTGGACTGGGGATGAAGGGTATGAAACGGGGATGGAGGCGGGGACGAAGGTTAAAATCCATCCCCGTCCGGGGGTGGAGGCTGGGATGGACATGCACTTTTCCCCGCCCCGCCCCAACCCCGCCCCGCCCACTTTTCCCTACAATATCCCCGCCCCGCCTCATCCCCGTTTGAACCGGGGATGGAGGACATGAAATGGGGATGAAGGTGGGGATGGAGGATAAAATCCATTCCCCGCCGGGGATGGAGGCAGGGGTGGAGGATAAAATCTTGAGGCCGGGCCGGGGTGGAGACCTTGTCCCCCGCTCCGCCCCACTGCCATCCTTAGATGAGAAGTATGCAAGCCGTTTGTTTCAGGTACAACAGGGAGAAAAAAAGAAAAGTGAAAACCCCTCTTTGACGTGAAACCCATGGAAGAGTCTTATTTGTTGTTCTCATTTTTGGTACAAAAGTTTCTTCTCACATAGTTTAGATAAATTAGATTTGGCACCAATACCTTATGATATCCCTCCATATTTTTGTTCCATCTTTAGTGGAACTTTCTCTCTCAAGAAATAATACATATATCAAGGTAAAAAAGAACCATCTTTTCATATACAATTCATGAATAAAGGAACACTTTTGCATGAATACGGTGCTCATGGGATTTACGTGACCTTTTTCCTATATGGGATGGCCATAACCTACAGCATTGTGGGCCCATAGAACGTTGCTGTTTCGCTTCCCATAGGGCGCTACATTGGAAGGCCGCATCGCACGAAACGAATCTCCCGTGGGAAACCAGCTTCCCCAGGGGGAGGGTCCAACTCACCTTTCGTATGAAAGGTGGCGTTTTGTGTGAAAAAACATGGGCTCCACCACTGGATCCCATTTGTTTCACCGCCAAAAGGAATCCATAACTCGTAGTATGGGTGTCAATGAGTTCCCTGGGATCCGGTAGGGTCAGGGTCTGGTAACAAATCAAGGGGTCTAATTTGCTATCCGGATCTAACCTATAAGGTCATGTTAGAATATCGGCCTGAGTATGGTTTTTGAGATTTCATAGCAAACCCAGGTCCGACTAAAGTTCTGATTTTTTTTCGTTCTGATTAAAATCCACAATTTTGCAATGTAGAAAAATATAAAAAATATTATGTTACTAGTTATGGACTGGGTCTAGTTTACATAATCCTTGGCAAAGTCGGGTATATATGATTTTTTTAATGGAAGATTGGATCGGTCATAGGGCCGGATCTCACACCAATACCTCTTAGTCGGATCCAGTCGACTCACAATTAATCTTAGTTTATCTAACTGAGGTTTTTAATTATTTGACTGTTTAAGTGAAAAGTTAGCTCCCCATATGCTTTAAGTGAATTGGACAGATGTTCTTGTAAGAGTTGGAACCACACGTTTTTTGTCCAATCACATTGCACCTGGTCTCTGGGCTGCAATAGGTAGGGCTCCCCTACGTTCACCTTTGGAGCTACTGAAGACAGGACCAAGGTATAATGTGAAGCCAAAAGAGACGTGCCTCTATCAACTCTTATTACGTCCCACATGCTGCCAAAAGACATCATAATATTGTCCTCTGCGAGTCTTTGACACCCAACTCACAGTCAAAGCTCACATCTTCACCACATAATATCAAGATTCAGGTTTTAGACTCGTCTAACAAAAAAAAATGTTTTAGACTCGTCTAAATCAATTACAACTCCTCTCTCTCTCTCTCTCTCTCTCTCTCTCAGACCCGTTCAATCCTAGGGTTGTCAACAGGTCGGATCTGGTTCTGAACCAGGTGAGTCCAAACCCGGATCTGTCGATGTGTGGGTATCAAGTTTGGACCCGGATCCTATTGGGTGTGCTATAAGAAGAACCATAACCAGACCTTATAAGAACGACATGAACCAGACCTGGTAAAATAATAGTTTTTATTTTTATTTTTTTATATTGAAAAATCACGGATCTTAATTGGAACTCGGGTCAGACCTGGGTCTGGTATAAAATTTCAAAAACCATACCTGGCTCCATATATTAATCAGACCCTTTTGATCCGATCCGGTTTCTAATCGGACCTCCTTTTCTATCGCCTGACCCTATAGAGTTTGGTACGGGTCAGGTTTGGGTCAAACCAGACCTATTGACACCCCTATTCAATCCCCTTAACGCACACAAGTCATCTTAATATGTAAAGATGTAAATGGATCAGATTCGGTTTGGATGTAGGCAATTACTAAGAAGGACATTACACAATCTGTCTTTGGAGTCGAGTTTAGATTCGAAAATCTAATACTGTTTAATGGATCCGACTTAGCTTAAAATGGCCAATCAGATATACCTATATATAAGCATGCTAAACGGATCTGATTCGTTTCAATCGAACCAAACATTGATGTCTCTATTCGGACGTGCCTAAGCTATCTGCGAGACCAGCCATTGGCCAGTTCTGAAGTGAACTTACTGATCTTCTCATGGTTAAGAGCAAAAACGAAGAGCTGACCAACAGAATGGATCAAGTGCAAATCAAGTGATCATTCATGTTCGGTGCTTTGGCATCTTCACCGTTGATCCAAAAGATCAACAACTGTCATAAGGGCTGATCTTGATGTCACCTGGACATCGATGTTATGGATGCAAAATGGGTCGAATCCAGGATGGGTTTTTTTGCAATTTTTAGCTGTTCTGGGACTGATCCGAATCCCCATATACCGTTTGCAACCCTAAAATGGGAGTGGACTGTGGGACGCCCTTGTTCTACCGAAGCAGGTTATATGTCCCTCCCCCCCCCCGAACAGGAGAGTTAGCTACATCTCATGTTCGGGGGTCCCAAAGAGCACCACATTGCAGAAGACACTACAAATCGCTATAGTGAGATTCAAAAACACTATAAATTGTTATAGCGATTTGCGGAAGACACTACAAATCGCTATAGTGAGATCCAAAAACACTATAAATTGCTATAGCGATTTGCGAAAGACACTACAAATCGTTGTTGAAAAGCCGGATAACACTATAAATCGTTGTGGGGCTCGTTGGAGACCCGAAAATACTACAAATCGCTATAAGAAAGTCCGATAACACTACAAATCGTTGTTGGAATGCCCCAAAAAAATTTGGTCCGGAAGGCGCTGCCCCCCGAGCCCTCCGCCAGGGGCGGCTCCTCCTGCAGCCCCGTTCGCTGATCGCGCAGCGGGATCCGCGCCGGGGGGGAGCCCCCGAACTCCCTCCTGTAAGGGTAAAAACTCTAAATCAGACTCCACAACGAATCAAGTTGAATGATGCTACCCACGCTGGGAGGAGTCCCCAAACCCTTCTCATGTAAGGGCAAAAACTCTGAATCAGACTTTACAACTCTTCAAGTTGAACGATGCTACAGTCAGTGTGCAAGTCAGTCGGTGTTTGATGGGGCAATGTAGGATCGTCTGTTGGATGTGCACAGAAGTAGCGAGAGAAGCGAGAGAGAGTGCGAGGATTGATGTTCATGGCCTTCTCTAGGGAGAACTCTTTGCCTCCCTTGATTTCTTCTCTAGAGAGAGAAAGAGTTTTACAGTGTTTTACGGAGAAAGAAGAAGAAGACTTTAAAGAGTCAACATCATCCTCGACTTTCTGGATTGAGGACATGTTTGTCCTTTTTTGAACTGTTTTTTTTTTTTTTGAATGAAAGGCATTTTTGTCATTTTCTCAAACCATCACTTGATGAGAAAAATAGCAAGAAAGGGTATTTAAGTCTTTGCAATAACACCAGAGTTCGATGCAAAGTTATGTCAACATACACAGGAATACGAGCCCCATGTGCTTGTATATGTGATGCTCATTCAAAGCCCGAACACAGACATGGGATTCAGTAAATCATCAGGGGGGAGAACATACACCACCCTCCCGTGTTTCACCTGTTCAGATGGGGATCGGCATTCAAGGTGCCTTGGACCTGACCATCTTTCTACTTCACGTGCCTTGGACATCTCTTTCTGTGTTGGTTCCACAACATCGTGCTTTGGCCACACAAGAAAGGTTTAGAAAGCTTGGACTAGTACGTCAGACAAGGTGACATTTAGCTAACGGTCAAACTGTAAATGAGAATGGAAGCTGGAAGGTCAGTCCTTCCTGAAAGCAATAAAATGCAGATCGGATCATATCTAATCTCCGCCACACATCTCATTCGACGGAGATGTACCCAAGTAAGATGTGCGGCAGGGATGATCGGTTATATTCAATATGACCTGATTTGCCTTCTGCCCAAGCTACACCTTGAGGTTTGGATTCTAGCCATTTAGATCAGCAAGTGAGATTGATGTCAGACTTGCCTTTAAAGGACTGGGACGCTCCTTCAAGTCCCTGATGCACCAACTAATGAATTTGTACTATTATCGCAGTTCGTAGAGTCGATTACCGAGTCACTGGGTTTTAAAATCAACTTTGATAGATCATCGCGCAAGTGGATTTGTTAGAAGCATGATATACCTGAGAGCACAGGTTGGACATTGTCAATGACGATTGTCAGTGCTAGGAGAGGGGTGAGTTTTTTGACTAGTACTTGCACCTCCTCACTGCTAGTAAATGCCTTGGGGAAGTAGTTCCTTGTGATGAGCAGAACGGATGCCATGAGCACACCGAGGATGAACGTGGATATCACCACAACCACCACTGCAAATTTTGCTGTCCTTGGATGGCCTGCTCCCAATTCATTCGACACCCTCACACTGAAATTCCAACAAACAGTCCAATTACTAACGATTCGCGTTCTATCTAATCTGCGACTCCGAAATTATTGAGCAAAAGATTAGCAGCCAAGAGGTTGAATTAGATTTGCTTGCCAAAGATTGTGTGGCCTCACTCATGTTCAACATGAGTTTTGAGTTCGTATTTATTCAGCACATCTTTGCCTTTATTTCCAAACATATTGTTTTGTTGGCTAGGCCAAGAAAAAACCCGAACAGCAGTTCAGGTGCAGTAACATTGAATACTTTAGTGTGACAGGCTGTATCTAGAGATGGATGGCAGTTAGGTGCAGCGACACACTCAAAGTGTGCAATGTGATTGCACTTGATCCGCCCTCAAAACCCCCATTACCAACTTCACATTGGCAGGCATCCGGTTGGTAAAACCTTTGAGGGCCCCTCTGCCTACAAAGAATTAGGCCCAGCCAGCTTTGATCTTGCGGCAATATTTCCAAACATATTTTTGGCACAAGCTTAGCCATCAGGGAATTGCAGTTTCCATACAGGCAGAACTATCCTACCAAAATGGTATCTCAGATTTTGATTTTTCTGACTGATAATTACACAAAGAGGAAGTAGGTCCAGATAACGTATAACCAACTCCTGTATTTATTGCTCCCATGATATATTTATTCATCTGGTTTTAACTGAATTTTTAGTTATCTTGATTTGGAACGCTACCTTAGCTGACACACTGTCATGATGATCATAGATTCATTAAACTTTTGTTGGTTGTAGTGATAGTCTTGTGATAAAAAAATTACGTTGTATTATCTTATGCTTGATGCTTTTCACGTTTTGGAACTTGCATTTAAATAAAACTTTTATCGACAGTATGACGTTATCGGATGTTACTTTATTATTTTCTCTGCAAACGTATTCGGATGCAACTCTGACAACTGGAAGATATTCAAGGCAAACAAGAAAAATATTGAAAGACGCCTTCGACATTTTAAAATATGTATACTGATCAACAGGTTAGCTAGAAACTAGAGGTTTGTTGGTGTTTTGTACCTTATTGCTGCATTTGAACCAAAGGCTACCATAATTGTCCAACCTAAGATATTCATGCTGCACATGGAAAGAAAACCAGTAAGGAGAAGGCGGCAGTGCATATTACCAAATTAAGCATGATTTTAAACTAAGCACTTTGATTGATGTGGGATTATGCATTGGCCCACCAATGCTGGCTGTTTTCAGCATATATGATCAAATGAAATTAAGCAAAAGGACAAAAAGGAGTTTTCCTTACCAAACGGACAATGCATCTACTGAAATTTCAGGGTTGCTCAAGTACCCACCAAACAGAATCAACACCATGTAATACCACGTCTCCAAGCTGAGAAAATCATTCACCAGCATCATCATAATACGATAATCACAACAATAACAACAATAATGACAAGAGGGATGCATCAGGTACCATAACATGACAGCAGATGCCAATGAGAGCTTGAAAAAGGCCCAAAGATGTTGGAAAGCCTTCCATGAGAACCCATTCCAAGCTTGGCCGCAAGTACCACTGAAAATATACAGCAGCTGAGCAATAACAATGAACCACCATGATGAGTCAAGCACAATAGCAGCACCAACCAATCCCCAATTCAGTTTCATGATCAGCAACCAACTGAAGAAGGTGTGGAGAATCAGAGCAACAAAAGATATTGCAGCCATCACCATTATCTTGCTCTGAGACTGCAGGAACTTGGCTATTGGGAAATTCATGGAGTAGGCAAAGAGTTGAGGGATCATCCATATTGCAAACGTTCCCGCCGTCTCAGCGATCGCGTGCTCTTGCCCAATTAGTTTCAGGAATGGAGCAGCAAAGATGTAGAAGATAGAGAGCAATATTGCTGTGCTGTTGAGGATGACCCATGATCTCTGCATGTAAATCCCAAGCATGTCAAGCTGTCCTGCTCCGAACGCTTGCCCGCATAGTGTTTCTAATGCGCTTCCCATACCTAGCTGCAAGCCAAAAGATGCAGTGAAAAACGGGTTACTGAGTTCAGAGCAGCACTGAAAACATTTAACGCCATGAGCAATAACAGAATTTTCAATACATAACAGCTCAAACTAAGCATTATTCTGAAGGAAAAAAAGTTATTCGATTTATGAAACCCCTGTTGAGAGGAAGCAGATCAGGTCATGCTGAACATGAGCTTTTTTGCTCATGCCAACATCGTGGCCGTCCGTTTTGTCTTTTGAAAAGTTAAAAAGTCAGCGGAACAGTTATATGCTACATGGCATTCATCCAAAATGCAAACAGACGGCCACGATGTTGGCATGAGCAGAAAACTCATGTTCAGCATGACCTGATCTGCTTCCTCGTTGAGAAGCTAACTGAAAATAGTTGGAGGTGGGTCACAAGGTTTGAATGAATACTAGGTATGAATCAAAGTTCAAATAGTTCTTGATCAATTCCATATAGTCCATGCTCTAGACCGGCAATCAGATAAACTAGAAATCATCTCTCTCGATCAGATGAGAGACTTATTTTCTGTAAAACCACTTGGTACAACAGGTCACACACTTATATTCCGGAAATACCTGTTGCAATTCATGTTCCTTATTGAGACAGAATGAATTGAAAATATATCCTTGGGCAAGAGATTGAGCTTTTCTAACTCAACCTTTCTAGCAGCAGTTTTTTTTCCTTTTTCGTCTGATTTTGAGTCTGGAAAGACAATCTTTGTATGAAAAAAAATTGGCCTCCTTGTTGGGGTCCTTCAGATCTGTCGCACTCTCACCCAGTTGGAATAAGCACATATACATGTACACATACAGAACAGAGGCCATGTTTATGACCAACCACCACAATTAGTAAACATCAAACACTGAATGGGAAAGTGATGCAGATCATCAAATCACCACTATAAAATCCCTCTCAAGATCAACCCATGTAAGAAACAGAAATCAATACATACCATGACTCCAAAGGAGAACCCTGCAATAACAGAGTTCTCCATGGAAACAGCTGCCAGCTCCAGGTTCCCCACATGGCCAGAAAAGGCCTGAGTGATTGCACCCAGCGAGTACTGACACAAGGATGTGAAGATGGCAGGCCCGGCAAGGAACCAAAGCTTCTTTGATTCAGCAAAGGACTGGATAAAGAACCTCCTCAAGCTGTTGATGGGCTCAATATCTCCTTCAAACTCCCAGGATTCACCACTTCTGTTTCCATGGCTACCATCGTTACCATTCTCATCGTTCAGCAATGGCCTGTTCTCTCCTTCCATCGACGGAAGGAATCAGAGGCTGTGTGGATAGGATAGATATCTATGAACCTTGGGGTTATCACTTCTATTGTGTGCAAATTAATGGTTGAGCAGTAAATAGCAGGCAGGTGACAGCGCCGCTGTCACATTGATTGAGCACATGGCATCCATGAAGCTTGCTATTTGATGACTTAAGTACACCAATTGGCCAATCAGCATGGGCCTACGCACGCATAAGCGGAGGTGTTTGTTTATCACACACCATTTTGATACACGAATACTGCTCGACATGACAGTCAAAGGCAGAGTTAAGTGAAAGTCTCTGTCACAGGGTTCGAGTCAGGTGAACAGTGCTCATACTATATTTTTATTATGGTTTAGGTGTGTGAATGAGCACGTGGTTGGTCACATAGGTTGGTAGTAGAAAGGTATTCGTTTACTTTATTGTCTGAACTTCAGACCTCTTTGTTGCAAATTCTTTGAAATATGATTAGGATGCGATCGGATCATGTTTAAAAAACCGAACTGAATCAGCATCTGATTAGATAAAACCATATGTGATTTCTCAATTGAATTTAAAATCTTTTACCGAATTTGACTAAACGGTTACCGGTCGACCCTTACCATATACTAGGGTTGCCAATGGGTCAGGTACCTGACCTATCAAGGTATACTCGAACCTGCCCAAATATCAATTTGTCATATTCAGGTTTTGTCGGGTTACAGAAATAAAATCTTAAACCCGGATCCATATAAGTTCAGAAGTTTACTATTACTAATATTACATGTAAAACACTTTGGTTGGGTTGGGTTGGATACATGGAAAAAATCATAACCCAAACCCGGCTTGCATATTCTTGGATCGGGTTTGGGTTGACACTAATATTATTTGGGTTGGTACATTTTATGCCCATACTCAAGAAATTAGGTTGGGGTACCAACTGACCTTGTACCAAATACTAGGGCTGTCAACGGGTCGGGTGACCGACCCATCAAGGCATATTCAAACCCACCCAAATAACAATTTGTTGGGTTTGGGTTCAAGTTCGGATTTTGTCAAGTCACAAAAATAAAATCTCAAACCTAGATCCATATAATTTCATAAGTTTGCTATTACTAAAATTACATGTAAAACACTCGGGCCTGCTCGGGTACTTGACAAATAAAAAATTCGGATCAGATTGGATACCTGACAATAATCACAACCCAAACTCAGCCTGCATATTGCTCAGATCAGATTCGGGTCAATCCAAATATTATTTGGGTTGAGACTTTTTATGCCCATAACCCCAAAAATCAGGTTCAAGTTGGATTGGGTGCCCAGTACAAACCTGCCATATTGACAGCCCTAGGGCATATACATTCAGTGTCTATGACCACCCTAGTTTAGATTCTTGGCTTTGCCCTACTATCAGTGTCTTATTTTGTCTTTATTATCTAAATTATTGATAAGTGCTTGTTAATCAATTAAAGAACAAAAAATGATTGTACGACAAAAATGAGATGCTTCTTGAAATGTCCCATAATTTTTTAAATCCTCCTTATGTTCAATCTTTTTAGCACTATTTTACCCTTCACCCAAGTAAACCTCCTAAAGTTAATGCAATATCTCCAAGTATCACAAACTCTCTCACTAAAAGATAAAATTTACACATTTTTTTCTTTTGTGTACCTTACTAAATTCGCATAACAAAATTTAAGAAATTCTTGTAACTGAAACTTGTCAAAACTTTAAAGATATTCCACTAAATTCACATATATAATATGAAGTTCACATAACAAAATCTATAAACTTCTTTTAACTAAAACATATCAAAACTTTATAAAAAATATCACCAAATTCACATATATAATACGAAGTTCGCATAACCAAATCTGCAAACTTCGTGTGACTAATTAAAGCATGTCGAAACTTCGTAAATATTTCACTAAATTTGCATATATAGTATGAACTTTGTATAACCAAATCTGCGAACTTTTAAGTATAATACCTAATTTTTGGGTTTTTTTTTTTAAACTAGGGTAAGAAATGACTAAGTTTTGAGTTTTTCTCTTTGAGAACCTGAGAAAGTGTATTCTCAAGGATGTTAGCATTTGAGCATTATAAAAAATTAGGTGTCTACATCGACAAATTATCGTGTCCTTTCTTTGAATCTAACAAGGTATTTATTGGACAATGACCTTAAACTCGATGTGCATACTTACAAAACATCAACTTTTCTACAATAACAATGACCTTAAACTTGATTTATATTGCAGATCTTAATTTTTGTCAATTGTAGCAACCAACAATGGGTTCTTTGAAAAATGTATATGAAAGTGAAAGAGTTTTGGTTATACAATTTCAAAAGATCTACAACTAATGCAGATAATGATAACATTATTTATTCAATAATATGCTTATTTTTCTCTCATACTCGATAGGTTAATGTTGTGTCACAAGTTTTTTTTTTAAGGGGGTTTGGCTACGACTGTTACAGATATTGAATGACCTGTCTCATATATTATATTCCTCAACAAAAAAATAAGTAATTACAATGCATATGTTTGTTAACTCAATTTGTACACATGTTCTTAACTTGGTATATGATTATGGTATTTTGTCAAATTGTACACAGTACTTAGGCAAAAATACAAAATTAATTTTTATGCAGGTACGTGTTTATATGTCATGTTTTGTTATATTTTTGAAATGTAATATATAGTTAGTTTGCTAATAACTTTTTTTTCAAAATGATATAACAAACTACAAGAAGCGTACGAGCAAGTTCTATAAATGCATGAGAAAGAAGACGACTTTGGATGCTGCCAAAAAGAAGGTTGAAAAGAAGACAAAAAAACAAAAAGAATCACATCATAACACAAAAGGTCCAAATGCAAATCAAAAGGCAGAGGATGATAATACATTATATAATGAGGTGCTGGATGGCAATGTCTCAGAAGCTAATTATAAAAAATTATAAAACATTAGATGCAAATTTGACAGAATTGTCGAATATTCGAATATAAATTTGACAGATTTTATGATGGGTGTTTAAAATTTATTTGTTTAACATCAATTCATTTTATTTCTTTGATGTTTTGTAAATTTTGGATGTTCTTTAATGATTCGATGTTTTGTAAATTATGTTTTATAAGTTCTAGATGTTTTTTAAATAGGTGAAAGTTATGCACTTTAGGAGGAAAACCGAATTTCGCATGTTTTGCATTTGCATAAGAAATATGAATTTTGCATATTTAAGAGGAAAATCATATATTTAGTAAAAATTTTACATATATATATTGGAGAAAATTTACATTGGCATAGAAAATTCAAAATTCTCATATTTAGGAAGAAAATCGAATATAAGGAAAAAGTTCACATATATAGGAAGAAATCCATATATATATATATATATATATATATATATATATATATATATATATATATATATAAGTTGATTTTCGCATAGATAATTTAAAATTCACTTATTTTGGAGAAATCTTGCCCATTAGTTCATACAAATCTCGTTTAAGTGCATAGTTACCTAAGTTGAAAATAAATTTTAGAACTAATGGTTTACATTCGCAAATATTGTTCATTGTTCGCAAATCCTTAAGTTGTAGAGTTACTTGTGTCTAAACACAGAAATTCACAAATAGTCCACCAATTTTGTAAATATGCATATTTTGTTTGCATTTTTTTTTTTGCAAAAGTCACTAATATTCTTATGTTTCGCAAGTATTGACCAATGTTTGTAAAAAAAAATTATGGACTTTATCATCCTAGCAAATATTGGTCAAGATCACGTGTAACATTCAAATTTATATGTTGTAATATTCAAATTTACAATTCAACAGATACACAATTCACCTATAACAATCAAATTTATATGTTGAAATATTCAAATTTATAATTCAGCAAATACATAATTCACTTGTAACATTCAAATTCACCTATAATATTCAATATTAAAATATGTCATTCAATTTTTCAGTTCAAGAGATACACAATTTATTATAACATTCAAATTCACCTATAATATTGAAAATTATACACATCTGATCAGAATTCAAAGTTAAGTTGTTACAATCACAGGTATATACAATTTAAACTTAGTATATATTTAAACCAGTTAAACTTTTAAATAAAAATTTAATTACAACTTCATTTATAATTAGTTACAAAACATTGTTTACTTAATTACAATGATTTAAAAAATAAAAAAACATAAGTCATTGTTGTAGATGCATCAGGTGTACTCATAGCTCCTCGATGACCTCAGTGTCCCATGCAATAAGGTAAGCTTGAGTTTGTATAATAAACTCCTTTGCTTTAAGCAAATCTTTCATCATATGGTTTTTATCTCTCAGTCCATTCAACTATGAATCTGCTCCACTTGCAGTTATTTTGTACTTGAAACTCCTCATCTCAAGTACTTCCTCCCTCTTAATGATCATCTTGGTGGAGGGACTACTTGCAAATAGTAGGTTGTCATCCTCATGAGCAACTACATCCTCATGCTCCTCGCCAGCAACTACAATCACGGATGACAAGTTGATGTTTTTGTCACAGTTGATCTAGTCTTAAAGTTCAAAAAGGAACATCGTAGGGTAATGCTTCATTTGATCCTTCATTATACTCAAGATGATTCTACTAACTACATGAGGGTAACTGGGTGCTAGCTGAACAAATACAAATTATTGGACCACTCGATTGACTATTGGGCACTCATCTTCATTCATTTTGTGCAACTAAATATCTCTTTCATGATGTCCTTCGCTTGCACAACCACAACACCTTCCTCTTGGTCCGCGTCTTCGTAAAGATACTACGTTACCTACAGAATAAAGTTTCATTCATGGTTAGTCTTATATTACATTATTTATAAAAATATAGAAAATCTTTTCAAGAATACTTACATATGCTCCGATCAATACACACAACTTTGTAGCACATTAGGCCCTTCCCATGTGAGGAGTCAACGTTCTTCGATAATTCTCCTCATTTTCGTTATATGACCGACTCTACATTGCAACACATAAAAATTCAGATATATAGAGACGTCTTAGAGGCCTTCTAATAGATATGTGCTCACATACCCAAACCAACAAGGATTAATCTAGATTAATGCATAGTATAAGACATCAATAATGTTAAATAATGTTTGAGTATAAATAAAATGTTTAGGTATAAAAAAGAAATAAATGCCTCCAACAACACCAATATGCTAGAGATGTTAAGTATTTCATGTCTTATGCTACTTAAACATGCATATATGTATGCAAGTGCAGTAGCTCCCCATGCATATTCATTGACGTGATTCAGGTCATGCAATAGCTCCAAGTATGATCCATGGATCATCTTTTCGCCAATGTCGATGAATAAACATATGCAAAAAATATAGTGTAAAAATGTTCTCACATCGTTTTCCACCCTATGATTGGCCTTCCTTCCAAAATACAGTAGCTTCCCTATCATTATCCTTCCTTTGTTGGGGTCATATTGGCTACTCAACTATGATAACTTGAGTATTTCACATTTGAACAAATCCTTATTCGCTTCTAGATAAAGAAGATATAAGCACTTGAAATCTCTCCACTGATGTGTACTCATTATATCCCCATGACACTTAAATCCAGTGATTTGTCTCATGTCTTCCAACGTAATCAACATCTCAATATTTTTGAAATAAAATATGTTTGTTGACGGATTCCAGAAGTACACAACGAACTCTATGAGACTGTGATTGATGTTCTATGGTGTAATCTCTAAAATTTTTTGAAAATGCATTTGATCCAACCACTCCTTTACTTTCTCTGTCAGTTTTAGGAATTACTCGCGTACTTGAAACTAGTAGAATCAGTTCATTGAGCTTATTAGACTTGATAAATTTTGTCCATGTGGATCTTGCAGTCAAATATCATAGATTAATTATTGAATATATGACTCAACCTTAAATCACAATCATATATGATAAATTAATAGTTAAATTACCATATTAAGAGAACTTGTCTTATAATTATGCTTACACATACAAGTATAACACTTTAAAGATTGAATTGCAAGACTCAATCTAGTTATTCTAAAAACATGCTTCATACGTACATGACAAACTAATTAATTAATTATAATATTTAAATTAGTTATCCTAAAAACATGATTTAAATATATATATATATATATATATATATATATATTAAATTAATCAATGAATTGTAATAGTTAATATAGTTATCTTATAAACATGCTTACACAAACAAATATAACATTTTAAAGATTGAATTGCAAGATTCAATCTAGTTATCCTAAAAACACTTCACACATGTATGACAAGCTAATCAATCAATTACAATATTCAAACTAGTTATCTTAAAAATATGCTTCCAACATATATGACAAATTAATCAATGAATTGCAATACTCAACATAGTTATCTTATAAATATGCTTACACACATGAATATAATATTTTAAAAATTGAATTCCAAGATTCAATCTAGTTGTCCTAAAAATATAGTTCACATATACATGACAAACTAATCAATCAATTATAATATTCAAACTAATTATCCTAAAAAGATGCTTCAAACATATATAACAAATTAATCAATGAATAACAAATAAAGATAGTATATGTCCATAAGCATCAGACCTATGTTTGCCACTGCGACCTCTTTTTCTAAGCATGCACTTACTCTGACAAGTATTGATTGACCACCTTATTATCTAGGACCTCCACCTCAAACTCTTAAGGATCCTACTATGATCTTGCTAAATGGTCCTCCAGAGGATCCTTCTGTATACTCTCTAACCCAGCCTCCTAAGCATCCTTTTGTGTACTCTCCACTGCAACCTCAACCCTTAGTTGAGCATCCGATCCAACCAAAGGACCCTCACTTTCCTCCATTTCATGGGAAACCTTTATATTAACCTCAACCTTAGGGTTGTCATCTCTCTTATTGAGGTACCTCATTCACCTTTATATAGGATTGCTCACCTTTATTTTCCACTCTTCATCTCTATCTTGCCATTGTAGGTGATCGCATCTTCAACTTTCTCTAACTGAGTATTGAGGTTAGCAATAGGGTTATTCAAGGATAGAGGCATATCAATCATTAAGGAAACAAAGTGCCAAACAGACACTCACATGCAAATGTTTTAAACAAAAAAAAATGGATTATGCTATTGAACATGCACATATAACTTGAAAACTATGCAAAGTAACTAGCTTATGCTAATGTTTCAAAAAAAATAATTGATTTGTAACAATGTTTCAAAAATTAACTTATTCAACCATTAAAGATGTGCTTACTGAAAAAACTCACCATCATTGGTGAAGTAATGTCGATGATTTGCCAAAAATAGTCATTGAAAACATATACTAGAAATTTTACCAAGAGAATGAATGTTGGGGACCAAAACAAAAACCTAGTTTATGTGAAAATGACCCTGGACTATAATGAAGGGGTTTTAAAAAGGAAAAATTGTATTTAATTCTCATACAAAACTTCACATAAGAAAGAAAATTCTGCAAAATCCTTACTCCTAACATTTCCAAAATTCTACAAAATCTGCAAATTAGTAAGCAATTATGCATATACATAACATAATTATAATCCAAATGCAAATCTCGTATAATATATGTGAATTCAGTAAAATATTTATGATGTTACAATTTTAGTTACAGGAAGTTCACAAATTTGACTATGTGAACTTCATACTATATATGTGAATTTAGTAAAATATTTGTGCTGTTATGATTTCAGTGAAATATGTATGATGTTACGACATATATCAGTTATAGGAAGTTCACAAATTTAGTTATGTAAACTTTGTAGTATACATGAAAATTTAGTTAAATATTTTTTATGTTACATGTATCAATTATAGAAAGTTTACAAATTAGTCATGCGAACTTCATACTTTGTATGTGAATTTAATAAAATATTTGTGATGTTATGATAGGTTTCAGTTATATAAAGTTTGCGAATTTAGTTATAAGAACTCCATACTATATATGCGAATTTAGTAAAATATTTGCAATATTATGATACATTTTAATTACAAGAATTTCATGAATTTAGTTATGCAAATTTAGTAGAATATTTATGAATTTAGTACAATATTTGTGAAGTTTGACAGGTTTTAGTTATAGGAAGTTCACATATTTGGTAATGTGAACGTAGTAGTATATATACGAATTTAGTAGAGTATTTACAAAATTTCAATAGGTTTCAGTTACAAGATGTGTGTAGATTTTGTTATGCAAATTTTGTGAGATACACAAAAAAATATATAAATCTACTTTTTAGTGAGAGTTTGTGATACCTAGAGAGCGTACCGATATATCGCACAAACTTTAGGAGGTTCGCTCGTGCAAAGGGTAAAATGGTCCTAAAAAAGTTACACATTTGTGAATTTGGACATGAGGTGAATTTAAAAAATTATGTGATATTTCAAAAAATGTGTCAATTTTGTCATATAATATAATCATTTTTTATTTTCTTTTATAATGGTGTAAGTAACCGGATCTTTCTGTTGAGAGTGCAAGAGGGTCTCAAGGGTTTTACCAACCAGAAGCTTGTCAATGTGCAGTTTGGGTGCAGAATGGGGAAAGGGATGTAGGGCTTCGTTCCCTTGGCCTAGCTGGATCCAATATCTTATTCAAAATCTGACAAATTAGCCAAACATGTGCGGCCCATTTACTTTCACGGGCGGGAAGGCTTATCTTGATTGGGTTCAACATTTTATGCATGATGTTATACTTTCAAATTTTTAAAATTCTCCAAAAAGTAGAGAAGAGGTTAAACACTATTTTTCAAAAATTCATTTGGAATGGTAATTTGGAGGGTAACACCAAGGCAAAGGTAAATTGGTTGATTATCGCCCAACCTTTGGATTTTGGTGGACTGGCATAACTTGTTTAGATTTAATGTGGCTCTTTTAGCAAAATGGTTATAGGTGACATGTATGAAGGAGAGCAGGATTGCAAAAATATTCACGAAAAAATATGACTTGATTGGTTAGCCTTGGCATGGATGGAAAACCACAAATGAAAGAGGGGTTCTAGCATTTGACAAGGTTGGGTTAATGCCCTTGATGTGTTTTGCCAAGCCATAAAGATCGAAGTTGGGGACAAAAATATAGTGCTTTTCTGGCATGATTGCTGGTTGGAAGATCAGAGTCTCAGGGGTATCTTTCCTGCACTATATGACACAGCTTGTAGAAAATACTGTCAGGTAGGGGATGTCTAGTCACAACAAGGCAATTCGTGAGATTTAGTGCAAAGAAGAAATCCCTTGGAATCAAGCCTTCCAGTATTGGATGATTGCACAATTCAGCTGCGGGAGGACAAGATCTCTTGGCAGTTATCGAGCAACGGCTCCTTTAGCGCTTCCTCACTCTATATAGCACTAGGCACTACGTCAGTGGCTTGGCTACCAAAGAAGGCGTTATGGGGGTGGTCTTCCTCTAAGAAGCACTTTTATGGGTTGGCTCATCCTCCATGACAGACTCACACTGAGCTAAGACTGAAACATAGAGGAGTGCACCTTGCAAGCCGGTGTTCTCTATGCTTTTTTTTTTCAACAGAGAAAGCTGGGGTTAGGCAGTTATACAATTATACCATTGGGATTCAAACTTGCAACATCCCAACACAAGGAGATGTGCACTAACTGCGCCTGCCAGACAAGCAAAGCCCCTCGTTGGTTGGTGTTCTCTATGCTTTTGCAAGGAAAAGACCACACTTGTTTTGGGAATGTAGTTTCATGTGTTCATTGTTACATTGTGCTTGGGGTGATCTCAATCTGGTTTGATTTGAGAAAAGAGTGACTTTCTTGGTAGACTGTTGATTGCAGCACATTTGGATTCGAGAGAGGCAGGCTCGAAGTTTATTTGGAGGGTTTGGATCCTCACAGCTTGGAGGCTTTTATGGCTGAAACGCAATCATCCCATCTTATAGGGGTTCTGATATTGAGGGGACTGCTTGATCAACTGAGATGGGAAATCAGCGAAAAAGTTTGTCATAAATGGCCTGTACAGGCCCTGGATTGGATGGAAAAAACAGGAACTGCATCTAGTATGTTCATTTTCTCTTATGGCTAAAATATGAAAAACATAACATGTCATGGTTAAATGGTGAAAGAAAGAGCCCACTATTGAGAAAGGAAGTTGAGCAAATTTTGGCACATATATAGGAGAGGATGGAGCGTACGTAGCTGTGACATGATAGATAATGCAACTTTTACACTTTTTTTGTTTTTATATAAAAAGAAGTTAACGTCTGGCAGTTATAAAAGTCGAAGCAGGTTATATGTCCCCCCCCCCCTGAACAGGGCAGTTAGCTACATCTAATGTTCGGGGGTACCAAAGAGCACCACGTATGTAAGCATGTGCGTCTCGTATCCCCATGTTTGTCAGCATTAATTAGCATTGGAGTTTGATGCGATTGCAAAGACTTAAGTACCCTCTCCTCCATTGGTGCCAAAAAAAATGATGATTCTTGAAAAGGAGTGGTTGTAAAGACTTAAGTGCCCCGAAGATGATTATTTAAGACCCAGTCTCTGCACTGCAGGATTATCTGAGAAAGAAATCTCCCCTGGAGGAGGCCATGAACATCAACCCTCTCACTCTCTCTCTCTCCCTTCTCTTTCTGCTTCTATGCACATCCAACAGAAGATCTTACATTGCTCCATCAAGCACCGACTGACCTGCACATTGGCTGTTGTGGAGCCTGATTCAGAGTTTTTACCCTTACAGGAGGAGGGTTTGAGGGCTCCTCCCAGCGTGGGTAGCATCATTCAACTAAATGAGTTGTAGATCCTGATTCAGAGTTTTTACCCTTACAGGAGGAGGGTTTGGGGGCTCCTCCCAGCGTGGGTAGCATCATTCAACTTGATTCGTTGTTGAGCCTGATTCAGAGTTTTTGCACTTACAGAAGGAGGGTTTGGGGGCTCCTCCCAGCGTGGGTAACATCATTCAACTAAATAAGTTGTAGATCCTGATTCAGAGTTTTTACCCTTATAGGAGGAGGGTTTGGGGGCTCTTCCCAGCGTGGGTAGCATCATTCAACTTGATTCGTTGTGGAGTTTGATTCACAGTTTTTACCCTTATAGGAGGAGGGTTTGGGGGCTCCTCCCAATGTGGATAGCATCGTTCAACTTGATTTGTTGTGGAGCCTGATTCAGAATTTTTGCCTTTACAGGAGAAAGGTTTGGGCGCTCCTCCCGATGGTCATCCGACGAAACAAACCCGAGCCATAAAAAATGTTTGTTTGAACTTTTCATTGTCATCTTCTTCTTCTTCCTTCTCCGTAAAACACTGCAAAACCCTCTCTCTCTCTAGAGAAGAAATCAAGGGAGGCAAAGAGTTCCCCCTGGAGAAAGCCATGAACATCAATCATCTAACTCTCTCTCCCTTCTCTCTCTACTTTTGTGCACATCCAACAAACGACCCTACATTTCTCTATCAAACACCGACTGACCTGCACACTGACTGTAGCATCATTCAACTTGATGAGTTGTGGAGCCTGATTTAGACTTTTTGCCCTTACAGGAGGGGGGTTTGGGGGCTCCTCCTAGCGTGGGTAGCATCATTCAACTTGAAGAGTTGTGGAGTCTGATTCAAAGTTTTTACCCATTCATGTTTTAAGGCATTTAGATCTCATGTTTGAACATCCACGCATGTGCAGTTTGCTTTCATCATGTTCAGTTGCTTTCTAGATTATACTTTGAATTCTGGTGCAATTTAGATCTATCGATTTGTATGTAACCAGAGCTTATTTTAATATGAATTTTTTACTGCAACTTCATGCATATGTCTTCATGCTCTCCACCAAAAATCAGATCATTCTGAGTTTGTTTGACCCACTTTAAAAATCGAGATTCAGAACTTGTTATTTTGCACCGTCAGGATTTTAGCAGAATCAGGACCAACTTGCAGGAGTAATTTCTCCCTAACCAGAGATGATCTTTCCGATCTGTAAAAAAGGTTGTTTTCTAAATTGAATCTAGTTTGTTCATACCAAATTTCAGAGATTTTTATGGTGTTTTCATATCCGTTTTGGGTCGAAAACCATAACCCTATCACCCTGTGTCATTTTAACGGCTCAGATTTTGATCCATTTCGTTTGAATTTTATTTCCTTAATGGGAGATCATTTTTCAGATCTGTAAAACGGGTTCTCTTTTTTTATGTGTCTAGTTCATCCCTGTAAATTTTCAGAATTTTTCATGGTCAATTACTATTTTATTTTGATTAAATACCAAAACCTTGTATCCAGATTTTATAAAAGTTCTGATTTTGGTCCTCATATCATGACTGTTGTAACACTTCTTCAACAAATCGCTATTTGATTGACAATATTCTTCAGCAAATCATTGTTATATTTTTTTTGGGTCTCTAATGAGTCCCTACTATGATTTGTAGTATTTTTGGGTCTCCAACGAGCCTCACAATGATTTATAGTGTTGTTCGGTTTTTTTAACTATGATTTATAGTGCTTTGGGGTCTCCAACGAGCCCCACAGCGATTTGTAGTGTTTTTTGGTCTTTTAACTATGATTTATAGTGTTTTCGGGTCTCTAACGAGACCCACAGTGATTTATAGTGTTGCTGGACCTCGCTATAGCGATTTGTAGTGTTTCTCGCTAAACACTACAACGATTTGTGATACAAATCGCTATCCGAATCAGGACCAACTTGTCAGGGCCATATCTCCCTAACCAGAGATCGGATTTCAAATCCGTAAAAACTGGTGTCTTCGTTATGAAGTCTAGTTTATTCCTGAAAAATTTCAGTAATTTTTATGGTCATTTAATACCCCATTTTGATTTAAAACCAGACCCCTATCAGTCTGCCTTATTTGAGTGACATAGGTTTTTATTTCATTTTGTAAGAGTCATATCTCCCAAACGAAAAATCATTTTCCAAATCCGTAAAAAGGGTTTTCTTCCTCTATGTGTCTAGTTTATATCTAAAAAGTTTTATAACTTTATATGCTCATTTGATATTTCAAACTTGTTAAAAACTGAGACATGTTATTATTCTCTTTTAACTGAGTGGATGGAAGTTAATTATAACTTGTTGGAGACATGTCTCGGTTTTTAACAGGTTTGAAATATCAAATGAGCATAGAAAGTTATAAAACTTTCCAGATATAAACTAGACAAATAGAGGAAGAAAACCCTATTTACGGATTTAGAAAATGATCGTCCGTTGGGGAGATATGACTCTTACAAAATGAAATAAAAACCTATGTCACTCAAATAAGGCAGACTGATAGGGGTCTGGTTTTAGATCCAAATGGGGTATCAAATGACCATAAAAATCGCTGAAAATTTACAAAAATAAACTAGACTTCATAACAAAGACACCACTTTTTACAGATTTGAAATCTGATCTCTGGTTAGGGAGATATGGCCCTGACAAGTTGCTCCTGATTCAGATAGTGATTTGTAGTGTTTCTCGCTAACCACTACAGTGATTTGTGATACAAATCACTATCCGAATCAGGACCAACTTGTCAGGGCCATATCTCCCTAACCAGAGATCGGATTTCAAATCCGTAAAAAATGGTGTCTTTGTTATGAAGTCTAGTTTATTCTTGTAAATTTTCAGCAATTTTTATGGTCATTTGATACCCTATTTGGATCTAAAACCAGACCCCTATCAGTCTGCCTTATTTGAGTGACATAGATTTTTATTTCATTTTGTAAGAGTCATATCTCCCCAACAGAAGATCATTTTCCAAATCCGTAAAAGGGGTTTTCTTCCTCTATTTGTCTAGTTTATATTTGGAAAGTTTTATAACTTTCTATGCTCATTTGATATTTCAAACCTGTTAAAAACCAAGACATGTTATTATTCTCTTTTAACTGAGTGAATGGAAGTTAATTATAACTTGTTGGAGACATGTCTCGGTTTTTAACAGGTTTGAAATATCAAATGAGCATAGAAAGTTATAAAACTTTTCAGATATAAACTAGACAAATAGAGGAAGAAAATCCCTTTTACGGATTTAGAAAATGATCTTCCGTTGGGGAGATATGACTCTTACAAAATAAAATAAAAACCTGTCACTCAAATAAGGTAGAGTGATAGGGGTCTGGTTTTAGATCCAAATGGGGTATTAAATGATCATAAAAATCGCTCACAATTTACAGGAATAAACTAGACTTCATAACGAGGACACCACTTTTTACGGATTTGAAATCCGATCTCTGGTTAGGGAGATATGGCCCTGACAAGTTGGTTCTGATTCGGATAGCGATTTATATCACAAATCGCTGTAGTATTTAGCGAGAAACACTACAAATCGCTATTCGAATCAGGACCAATTTGTCAGAGCCATATCTCCCTAACCAGAGATCGGATTTCAAATCCGTAAAAAGTGGTGTCTTTGTTATGAAGTCTAGTTTATTCCTTTAAATTTTTAGCGATTTTTATGGTCATTTGATACCCCATTTGGATCTAAAACCAGACCCTTATCAGTTTGCCTTATTTGAGTGACATAGGTTTTTATTTCATTTTGTAAGAGTTATATCTCCCCAACGGAAGATCATTTTCTAAATCCGTAAAAGGGGTTTTCTTCATCTATTTGTCTAGTTTATATCTGGAAAGTTTTATAACTTTCTATGCTCATTTAATATTTCAAACCTGTTAAAAACCAAGACATGTTATTATTCTCTTTTAACTGAGTGGATGGAAGTTAATTATAACTTGTTGGAGACATGTCTCGGTTTTTAACAGGTTTGAAATATCAAATGAGCATAGAAAGTTATAAAACTTTTCAGATATAAACTAGACACATAGAGGAAGAAACCCTTTTTACGGATTTGGAAAATGATCTTCCGTTGGGGAGATATGACTCTTACAAAATGAAATAAAAACCTATGTCACTCAAATAAGGCAGACTGACAGGGGTCTAATTTTAGATCGAAATAAGGTATCAAATGACTATAAAAATTGCTGAAAATTTACAAGAATAAACTAGACTTCATAACGAAGACACCACTTTTTACAGATTTGAAATCTGATCTCTGGTTAGGGAGATAATACCCTGACAAGTTTGTCCTGATTCGGATAGTGATTTGTATCACAAATCGCTGTAGTGGTTAGCGAGAAACACTACAAATCGCTATCTGAATCAGGACCAACTTGTCAGGGCCATATCTCCCTAACCAAAGATTGGATTTCAAATCCGTAAAAAGTGATGTCTTTTTTGTGAAGTCTAGTTTATTCCTGTAAAATTTCAGCGATTTTTATGGTCATTTGATACCTCATTTGGATCTAAAACCAGACCCCTATCAGTCTGCCTTATTTGAGTGACATAGGTTTTTATGTCATTTTGTAAGAGTCATATCTCCCCAACGGAAGATTATTTTCCAAATCCGTAAATAGGGTTTTCTTCCTCTATGTGTCTAGTTTATATTTGGAAAGTTTTATAACTTTCTATGCTCATTTGATATTAGGGACTCATTAGAGACCCAAAATCATAGTTAAAAAAACCGGACAACACTATAAATCATTGTGAGGCTCGTTGGAGACCCAAAAATACTACAAATCATAGTAGGGACTCATTAGAGACCCAAAAAAAATATAACAATGATTTGCTGAAGAATATTGTCAATCAAATAGCGATTTGTTGAAGAAGTGTTACAACAGTCATGATATGAGGACCAAAATCAGAACTTTTATAAAATCTGGATACAAGGTTCTGGTATTTAATCAAAATAAAATAGTAATTGACCATGAAAAATTCTGAAAATTTACAGGGATGAACTAGACACATAAAAAAAGAGAACCCGTTTTACAGATCTGAAAAATGATCTCCCATTAGGGAAATAAAATTCAAACGAAATTGATCAAAATCTGAGCCGTTAAAATGACACAGGGTGACAGGGTTATTGTTTTTTACCCAAAACTGGTATGAAAACACCATAGAAATCGCTGAAATTTTATATGAACAAACTAGATTTAATTTAGAAAATAACCCTTTTTACGGATCGGAAGGATCATCTCTGGTTAGGGAGAAATCACTCCCGCAAGTTGGTCCTGATTCTGCTAAAATCCTGACGGTGCAAAATAACAGGTTATGAATCTCGATTTTTAAAGTGAGTCAAACAAACTCAGAATGATCTGATTTTTGGTGGAGAGCATAAAGACATATGCATAAAGTTGCAGTAAAAAATTTAGATTAAAATGAGCTCTGGTTACATATAAATCGATAGATCTAAAATGCACTGGAATTCAAAGTATAATCTAGAAAGCAACTGAACATGATGAAAGCAAACTGCACATGCGTGGATGTTCAAACATGAGATCTAAATGCCTTAAAACATGAATGGGTAAAAACTTTGAATCAGACTCCACAACTCTTCAAGTTGAATGATACTACCCACGCTGGGAGGAGCCCCCAAACCCCCCTCCTGTAAGGGCAAAAACTCTAAATCAGGCTCCATAACTCATCAAGTTGAACGATGCTACAGTCGGTGTGCAGGTCAGTCAGTGTTTGATGGAGAAATGTTGAATCGTTTGTTGGATGTGCACAGAAGTAGAGAGAGAAGGGAGAGAGAGTGAGATGAGGTTTTACCCCTCTCTTGTAAGGGTAAAAACTCTGAATCAGGATCTACAACTCATTTAGTTGAATGATGCTACCCACGCTGGGAGGAGCCCCCAAACCCTCCTCCTGTAAGGGTAAAAACTCTGAATCAGGCTCCACAACAGTCAATGTGCAGGTCAGTCGGTGCTTGATGGAGCAATGTAGGATCTTCTACTGGATGTGCACAGAAGCAGAAAGAGAAGGGAGAGAGAGAGTGAGAGGGTTGATGTTCATGGCCTCCTCCAGGGGAGATTTCTTTATCGGATGATCCTGCAGTGCAAAGACTGGGTCTTAAATAATCATCTTTGGGGCACTTAAGTCTTTTCAAGAATCCTCTCTTGATTTCTTCTCTAGAGAGAGAGAGGGTTTTACAGTGTTTTACGGAGAAAGAAGAAGAAGACTTTGAAGAGTCAACATCATCCTCGACTTTCTGGATGGAGGACATGTTTGTCCTTTTTTTGAACTGTTTGTTTTTTCTTTTTTGAATGAAGGCCATTTTTGTCATTTTCTCAAACCATCACTTTATGAGAAGAATAGCAAGAAAGGGTACTTAAGTCTTTGCAACAACACCAGAGTCCGATGCAAAGTTATGTCAACATACACGGGAATACGAGCCACATGTGCTTGTATACGTGGTGTTCATTCAAAGCCCCGAACACAGACGTGGGATTCAGTGAATCATCGGGGGGGAACATACACAACCCTCTCTATAAAAGTTGAGGTGGCATGGCGTTTGAATTCTCAAAGTGAATCAAAGATGCAAAGAGATTGAGAGAGACGTTTTGATAATAGAGACTACAAGTGGCGTTATGCATGGGTGTCACAGCCCTTGCCGAGTGGGATGGAGCCTAGGCAACTAGGCAGACTGTGAAGTTCAAATCTCATGGGCTTCACTCGTTGTACAAGCCAAAGCCTGACGACTCCCTGGGGGCAAAGGGGTAAGCCTACGAAAACAGTCTGAGCTATCATGGCTAGGTCTCTGTTCCTGGGGGCGATTTCTCCCTGTAAATATATATAAAAAAAAGAGTAAGCGTTACCCATGGGGCAGGCTAATCCCATGCCTAACGTAGATTCCATGTTTTGTGGTATTAAAAAGAGGGTGGTTCATGAGATACTGTTACCGACTCATCTGTTTCTTCAAAATATGAGAGAGAGATTGAAAATTTTACCATTAGCCATGTTACACTTTCAGTTTTTGAGAAACTATATACAACAACAACAAAATTTTAATTACATTTTCAAAGCACTTAGAAAGAATGGCAATTTAAAAAAAGTTATAAAGCATCTTACTTTTGGCAACTACTACATTGCTTATGCTTTTATAATATGCAGAATATTTAACTGATTGCACCAATACAGTGATGACGGAAAACAGATGTTTTGATTCTTGATAATTTGCTTCTGTTACCTCGTACTCCATGAAATGTTTTTAAATTTTTTTTTTTTGAATAATTGGGGAAAGCCACCTCACTCACTGGCAAGATCATTGGTGTAGAAACCCCAGTTCTCCTTACCACCATAGACTACACCCAGCTTCAACCTCACGGCAGGGGACTAACACCCACGGGTTTCAAACTGTAATGTCCCTGGGCTTGGTGACTTTCACTAGTCACCATAGAACTTTGTGAGCCTTTTTATTTATTATTTAGTTACCTCAGTCCTTTCTATTAAATTTTATACAACTGGTAATGCCGAAAAAAACCAGACTTGACCATTGGGTTCTATGTGGATCATTGTACCATTTTGAACGGGTATATAGTTGGGTAGGAGTTTATGCATTTGGTAAAAGCATGGTATATCTACCGTGGCAGACTGGCAGTAGATATTTGGAAACTGGTAGCTGTGGATTTACACAGTTAAAAGAGGGAGTGAGACCGTCTCCTTTTTGTATCTTTTGTATTTGTATTTGCACCAAATCCTGGATTTGGCCACTAGGGTCTCCCTAAAGGTGGTAGCTACCAAATCCGTTATTTAGCACCTACCAGTTTTTGTTGTTCTTTTTTTTGAATAGGCAAGCTGGGGTTAGACGGACCCCTGCCAGATTCATTCAAAAATTATGAATAACCCTGACTGGAGACCCGTCCGGTGGGTGGTCCTTCCAGGACTTGTGAACACCCCCTTTAGCTAATCTGGCCAAAAATCTATATATGCTGTTAGAATTAAATTTGGTTCTATTGATGGAAAAGCTATGAAATATGTAAAAAATGTCTCTCAACTGCATTGAAATTCTACGTGAGATCTGCCGACCTTCAAGCAATTTGGAGATGCTGGAGACGATGTCTACTCTACTTTATATCATAGTGATGCTCAAGGTGGGGTGTATGTAGGGGTGGCAAAATCTGACCCGACCCGCCAACCACTTCTTAGATGGGTTAGGGTTTGGCTTAAACAGGTTCGTGTCGTAAATGGGTTGACCCGGCTAACCCGTTTATTAAATGGGTCGTGTTCGTATTAGGGGTATGCCAACCCGTTTATTAAATGGGTCGTGTTCGTATTAGGGGTTCTTTCCCAACATGTCTCTCGTTTGTCAGCGAACTTAATCATGTACCAGGACTTTAGGTCTTCTTTGATATTTTCAGTTGGTAACCATTTAACCCCAAATAAATCGGTGATGTTTCTCCATAATGCTTTGTTGAACTTGCACCTAAAAAAAAAAGGTGACAAACGTCCTCCTAATCAATAGCACAGAGGGGACATCTACTCAGATATTGATGACTAAGTTTATATAGCCGATCATGCGTCATTAATCGACTTTTGACTGCCCATCTCAAAGTCAGTGAGGCGCATGGATGACGCTGCCTGGTCCAGATTAGTTTCATCACTGCGTCCTTCTGTTTTTTATTTCGCAATGTGTCCCAAGCAGACCTAACAAAAAAGTAGACTCTGATTTTATGTATTTTGCAGTCACCAACCTAAGCTAGGAAGGGAGGTTGTTGATCACCTTGCTAGGAAGGCTCGATTAAGGTCCCCCACCCTAAGCAGACCGATCGAGCCCACCTTCTTAATGAGAGGCACAGACTTGTCCCATCAAAGAAGATAACAAGTGGCCCAATAATTAAAGAATATCCCTCTCAAAGGAAACGACATACATACCTTTGCAAGGAGGATACGATAGACATAGGAAGAGCAAAACGCACCTAGCCAATATATCGGGAGGGACTGAAGAACCAATTAATGAGGACGATACAACCTGCCATCGACAACTGTCTACCGGATCAAGCTTCCAACTTAGCTCTAAGCTTCACGCATAGTCTTTCTAAGCCTGTCAGTAAATAAAGGGAGCCCTAGTTTTACCTTCCACCCACATTTCCTCGCAATCTCTTCTTCCATGTGATGAGACATGTTGAAGGTTATGAAAATGCACTTTTCTCTGCTGCTTGGAGTCCTTGAAGAAGAATAAGGTGTCGTCTACATAAAAACGAGTGGTGCCATTGGGTGGTCCCTAGCGAGACCGGCTTCAGCTGCCCTCTCGAAACCTCCATATTCAAATTTTGCTGGACCACTTTTTACCGAACACAAAAAAAAAAAAAAATTTGAGTGAGTGAGTCTTGCAGGAACTCCCAGTCCACTTTATCATAAGCTTTGGCCAAGTCGGTCTTGAAGATGACACCTTTTTTCTTGCTGACATTCATCGACTCCGAAATCTCATGTGCTAGCAAAAGACTATCATGAATACTACGGCCTTTGAGAAATTAAAGCCTACAAATAGGTCTCATTCGGTTTACCACGATCTTGGAAATGATTTTATAAATTAAATTGCAAAGACCAATATATAGGTCGGAAGTGAGATGACCCCTCAATTTTGGAAATCAGTGCTATATTCATACAATTGACTCTCTTCAGGAGCTTCTCGGACTGGGAGAAGTTACAAATGGCTTTTAAAACATCTTGGTGTACAATACTCGAATATTTTTGGAAAAAACATATAGGAAATCCATTTGTGCCAAGCGTGTTGAACCCATCCTGCGATTTTGATTTAGTTAAATTTTTAAACTCAAGCGAAATTCAGCAGGCAAAATTCAAGAGTTTAAGTTGAATTAGGACTAGTTAGATCCGTTATGAATCATAGATCTCGTAGGAGATCCGATTTGACAATTTTGGATTTTGGTTGATTCAAAAAATATAATTTTTAAAATTGATAGGCTTCTATTTTGGGTTTTTCAACTTTGATCAAATTCAAAATTTGATTTTTTAAAATTTACTGAATTGTGTTTTGGACTCAAACCAAGTTTCATGTGAGACACAGGGGTCACGTCCAGCCCAATGGAGGTGCCTTGTGCTGATATGGTGGCCCATAGAGGTTCATGGGTGACTCAGGGTTTTTATAGATCGTGGATGAGTTATATTCAGATCCAAACCTAAGTTTTGTATCCAATATTGATTTGAATTTCATAAATGGATATGAATCTTTAATTTATGTATTTGATGAGTTTTTCAAAATTGGGTTAACAAGGATCCGAACTGCACAATATGACATGTTGGTGCCTAGTTGTTTTCTACATTGAGCAACACGATTATTGATGCTTAAATTATAATTTCGGTATAATAAGCATATTATTTGAATGCATTCCATGATAATTCTTGATTGATAACCATTCATATGATAGGTATATTAATGAGCATTATGTATCACAAGGCATGATCAGTGGAAAAATAAATGGTTGCACATGTTTTGCATATTGAAGTATGATCATGATCGCATTGTGTGTGCAACCTTTATATATGCATGTAAGCATATGATATGGTGTATGCGTAGTGATAATGAACATGTGATATATACTTGAATATTCTTCAGGAGTGAGCCTGGGTTCGGTGGAATCTATGAGTGCCTATGGAGCACCAAGAAAAGAAAATATTGAATATTCATGCACATAATCACATAATTGTCTTGAGGAGGCCGTGTTTAAGGTCACCCAATGATGGGGTGTGAACTACGAGTTGTTTAAATGGATTAGAACAATGGTGTGTTATAGAATCTCCTCGTATGGAGATTGGGCTAATGAGCCTGTGTGTACTGAGAGCACCTAAAATTAATTCATGAGCTTAATAATTAAATAACACCCAAGACCACTTTGAAAAGAGTGGTGGTACACATGACCGATTGACCGTTGTTACTTTTGAAGAGTGAGGTGTCTCCATTGGTCCTCAATCTCCGATCGTAAGGGGTCAGACTACCGTGTGGCCTAGGTGGTATGTCCTGAATCTTTATAGAGTAGAAATTGATTTTGCATAGACCATTGGGAGATTCTCTCGATCATGAACCGCTCTAGTAGAAACTCCGTGGGAGTTTGCAAATTCTTTTAATCAATGATGCTAATAAAATATATGGCATAACAAACACCCCATTGGATTGTTGAATCAAAGTTAGGGACCTAAGAGTGTACCTTTAACGAAGAAAAAAAAAGATCAAGAATGGAATCATTGCAGTATTTTAGTTTGTGTATAAATTGTTGTAACTTTAGAATGATGCAGTGTAGCATATATGATCTGAAAATCTGAATGCAAGCATGATTGATTGTGTAATTATAAATTATGCTTGGTGTGTTTTTTATGAAATAGATTTTTAAAAGATATTTTTGATGAAAATGATTTTGTGAAAGCCAGAAACCAAATAATAAAAACCGGCTCACACTAGGGTGAGATCTGGGTCGAATTCAGGGAACGGGAGAAAACTTTGTATTTCACACAAATTGCAAGCTTGATTGCCTTTAAAATAAAAATAAGTGAAAATAACTAACTATTACAATGTGTTACCTTCTTGCAGAGGGCTCAAAAAGAATAATTAATGGCTTTATACAAACTTAAATTAATGAAATAAATAAATGACCCTAATCTAGAAGAAAGAAAAAAGGGGTCTTCAGTTGCTAGAGCTTTAGTCCCTTTAATCTTCACTGCTTCCCTTTGACCAGCAAGCTTATAAAAGCTATTAGTATTTGATTTGTAGGCTCCTTTACTCTTTGGTCACTTGATAAAACATTCCTTGAAGGGGCCTTCAGGGGACATTTTTGGACCCTCTGAAGGCTCAAAGGGGCTTTTGAGAGGACCTTTTGGGGACCTCAGCGGGCTCTTTAGGGGTACTTTTAAGGGTTTATCATACGTTCAACCGCTTTCCTGTAAAACAAAAACACAAAACGAGCAGAACCACACAAAGAAACAATACCAAAATCTAATATTTCAAAAAAAAAATCAAAAAACTAATCTAACAAACTAACTAATAAACTTGTAACAAATAATTAACATATAACAAACTATGTAACTGACATGTAATAACTAAACTAATTAACGAACTATGTAATCTTGAAACTAATTGACAAAAAAAATCAAGAAATCAAGCTAACTGAATTCAAGAATTGACTAAACTAACCTACCGGCTAAATGACAAAATAAATAACAAACTACACAAGTCTAATAACTAACAATTACACACATGGTGTATAGATATAAGTAATTAAATCTAAAACTTAATAAAATAAACTACCTAACTATATAACCTAATGAATTAATAATTAATAACAAGAACAACATGAAATTAAACTAACAATCAATCTATGCTATATTAAAATTCTAAGTCTGGACTAAATTTATGTGAATCAAACAAAGTAAACTAACACATAAAGTAAGCTAATCTAATCTGTAGATAAATAATAAAATTTGAAAATAGAGAATAAAAACTACATTAAATAACATTAACTAATGAATAGTTAAAGAAAAGCTAACCCACTAGCATACACGATTTAAAATCTAAACTAACAAGAATATTACATTAACAAAGTAACTAATGATTGTATGAAAATTTAATCTAACTAACAGAATTTGGAATTAACAAAGAACTAACCTAACTACTCTAATTAATAACAATCGATTAAAAGAACAAAACAAAGATCGTCTATGCTAATTTTATTCTAATCTATACAAAACTAAATGAAAATGGGACTGCCAATTAACTAACATGAATTAAACTAAGACTAAAGCTGACTACTAAATTATAAACTGACTTTATACAGTTAATACGATTGAATAAAACAAATAATATTGACTATGCTAAAAAGAAAATGATAATTGATAAAAAGATAGAAAATTGGCTAAACTACTTAATCTATTTTATGCTAATTAAGCAATTAATAAAAAACAAGAACATGACTTAAACATTAAATAAACTAACCTAATACTAAAAGTAAACAAGAACTACTTAGATCTAATCATGAAAATTAAAAAGAAATAAAAAACCTAAATCAGCTAATTTATTCTGATCTAAATAATTAATATAACAAATACTGAAAATAAAGAACCTATTCTAAATTAATTCTACACTAAATCTGAACCTAAACTAATTAAAACATAATGTGATTAGGGGAAAACATCTAACTACATGCATCGATCCAATTAAAATAATATGATTAGGCACAAATATTGAGGAAATCGACTAAAACAAAATTAATCTATTTTATTTGTTTATTTTATTTTTGCAGTTTATAAAAACAAAATTCATCTAAACTATATGTAGCCATTAAACTATGTTATATGCAATGATGAAATACTATTCATGTATTCTACGAAATAAATAAAAAATAATCTAAATAATAATTTGTGGAGAGATGAGGGAGAAGAAGCAAACATCACGATTTGCCTCGAATGGAGGGGTTGATAAGAAGAAACAGTCTTTCCTCTGAGCTGCACGTACATCTGACGACGGGGACAAGAAGAACCGACACCAGAAGATATTAGAAGCAAGACGAAATTGGGGGAAGAAAGAGAAAGAGAATAGGGAGAACCGGTTGAAAACGAAAAGGCGGAGGAAGAGAAGAGAGGGAGGAATGCAGAGGGCATGTTTTCTCAAGAGGGAGACGCCCCTCTATGGCTGGAAAATGAGTTTTTATATTATAAAATTTAGGTCACATGATTTTCTAAAGAAGTCCAATTAAGTTTTAAAAATTTTGAAAAGTCTCCTTCTAGAAAAATGTGTCTTCATAAAAGACACTTCTAAACAGAATAAAATACTAGTTAAACACTTCTAAACTAATTAGACTAATAATTAAAAAGTCTTAAACTCAAAAAAACACTGAAAAACACAGGAAAATGCTTGAAATATGTGATTTTACCTTTAATTTTAAATTCAAAGCAGTTTCTCAAAAACACTGATAAGAATGAGTTTTTGGTATAATTTTTCGATTGATCATTTATAGAATAATATGAATAAAATGCAAAAATTATGCATGATCAAATTCCTCCGTGCCTATCGTTTGCTAGTCCTCGAGCAAACTGACCTTGGATGACAAAAAGTAAATGAAGACTAATAAAGCAAAAACCTAACTCACTTTCGTAGGAATCACAGTAGCATTTAGCATATGCAACAAGCTCTTTAAACCCTTGGGTTACCCCAATGGATGAGTCAGGTCTCGTGAAAGTTTGTAGTGATGCTACCCACAAACATCTCTATCATGTATACATAAAGATTTCAACTTCACGAAATATTAGGCAGTTAAAGAGTTTGTTTTCACAAAAAATTCTTGTTATTATACTTTTAAAACATATTTAGAGTCTTTACCTGCCACCACAAAGTAAACCTTTTTCTTTTACTTTTCTAAATATCGTAATCATTTATGCTTTATTCTTAGAAAATCAAATATATGCATGTCATTGTTTATTTATCCTCACTTATATTTTTTCTGCACGGGTTTCTCAAAAATTATTCCTAGGCACTAAACTTTATCTTTATGATCTTGATTTTCTTTCTTTCTTTTTTTAGATTTTCAATTTTTTCATACTTTTTTTTTGTTGAGCACTATATCAAATTTCCAGTTTTTATGACTCATGTAACAAGCTTTGGGTTAGTGACTCCCAGTCCAGACGACCTTAGGGCACCAGATACAAAGTATCCCTCGAACTTAATTGCTTGAGTCATTAGACCTTCATTTTTTATAGTTTTATGTATAGCTCTCTTCTTTGTCGTGTGCAATGACATCTATTAGGCTCTCTATAAAGTCTATGTAACGGTCTTTCGAGCCGGTGGCTCTCAAACCAGATGGCTTTAGGGCACCAAGTGTAAACACCCTTCAGGCTCTACTTGCTCGAACCAAATAGGCCATAGATATTAACTTAGACATAGAAGTGATTTTCTTCGTTATCCTTTTTTACCTAGGAATCAAACACTTCAACTTGTGTCTGAGCCTAGCTACTAGGAAATACGAAGAGATCAAACAACTTAATGTATGCTCTTTTTCACTTTTAAGTTCTTCCTTTCAATATTGTTCATTTGCTTAGTTTTTAAAAATAAATCGTGCATATTCATACTTGTGATTCAAAATAAAACTCTAGCATGCATCTATCATCATTTCTTTGAAATCCACATAAGCGACAATAGTTTCCTAGATTATTGTCAAAAAAAAAAATGTGGGGCTTAAAAAAATCTCTAAAATGTTAAATTGTCTAAAACATTCATATAAGATTAAACTCATTCCTTAAAAACCTAATTTTTATGAGTTTTTAATCAATGCAAATATATGGACAGAAGGAAAATATTTGGTTGTACAAACTATACCCTCCCCCATGCTTGAATGACACAATCCTCAGTGGCACTCCCACATGCTTACATGAAACTAGATGAATGCACACTATGGAACAAAAACATGCAAGAGAACGAGTAAAAGTCACCTTATCCATGTTATGAAATTTGTCTTGTTACCTGTAACTCATAAATCATATTCGCAAAAAGAATAAAATGTATACATGATCTATCATACATGCTCAGAAATCAAGACAGAAAGAAATATGCAAAAGACTATGAAAAACTACGAAAGAAACAAACCTAAATACTAATGGTACAACATACATACATTGTGCACTGCCTCACACATCAACGAGGTCAATGACCTTGATGTCTTATCTAATAACAACCTTAGAAATGTAGGGCTTCAACCGTTGCCCATTGACCTTGAAATTGTTGCCCATTCGTGGGTCCAAGATATCAATAGCACCATGCGGAAAAAAAATTGGACTATAAACGGGTCATCCCATCTAGACTTCAACTTTCCTTAAAATAGTTGGAGTCGCGAATTGAAAAGTCAAACCTTCTGACCAAGCTCGAACTGCTTCCTCAAAATATGTTGATCATGAAAATGCTTAGTTCGAGCCTTGTAGATTTTGGCCCTCTCGCACGCATCATTTCACAACTCCTCAAGCTCACTCATCTATAATTTTCGCTCTGCGCCAGCTTGGGCCATATCAAAATTGAACTTCTTAATCGCCCAATACGAGGTTATATTTGAATGTATTCGGATATTGTATATTATTGCAAGTATGTTATTGCCTACTCAGATTCGGGTTGTTTGACCCCTTTACTTGAAAAAAAATAGGTTATGAGGAGGTCGAGTGATCCTTCATATGTTCAGTTGTTCTTGGACTTTTCTTGCTACCTGTCGAGGTGGTGTTTTGATTCCTCGTATTAGGAGGATTTGGTTTTGGCTTGGACATTACTTTTGGGGATGGTTTCGAATCCAAACTATTATGAATGATTTGAACTTTTATTTAATTCAGTTCAATTTATGATGATGTACTTTCATTTCTGCAATTTAGTTAGTGAATGGTTTGGTATGGCAACTGTGACAATCCCGATTTGTATGGTTTTGCTGAGTTAAAAAAAATCATAAGAAAAGAGAGTTATAAATCGGGGTCGTTACAATATATGGTATAAAAGCATCTCTGGAATTGAATACTGCATCCATGAGCTCAAATTGGTTGTCTGAATCTTAGAATAGATTCATTCTATATGTGCATAGATAAATAATAGAAACAATAGCCTAAAAAGAATAATCATGTGAACATTAATTCTATTGGGCCTACAATGATAGGGTAAGCGATACTTTCGGCTTCATGAAATATGTTTTGAGCATGAAAGGTTGTTTAGCCATGAAGATAGAGAAAGCCTTCATATTAACTGCAGGGTGGCAGATTAAAAAACTCATGAGTGAAGTCTGATGCATCAGGATAGAGGTGTTGGGAGATCTCTCTCGACTAGGTCGTCCCTCACCCAGGACTGGTAAAAAGTGTTTGGCTAGGGCAAAGCAATAGATTGTTTGAATATATCCTCCTAAGTCATGGTCCTAATCCAGGTATTGCTTGTGTAGTAACTAAATTATTTATGCATTTAGTTAAGCATGGCATGCATCACGTAAAAATAAAACTTAAATAAAGGTACTTAAAGTCACTCATGCATAAAAGATCTTCTATCTTGCAATGGTAAGTGCATGTATGTTTATATGCTCATGCATAAGATTTTAACTATTTATAAATGATAATCTTGTGATGCACTGTGATGATATGCATATTTGAATAGATAATTGTTTGCATCATTGCGTGAGTTTATTGGAATATGATCATGTATATTGGTTTTGGTTTACCTGTATTGGTAATCCCTACCAGACTTTTACGAATCTGACCCATTTTATGGGTTTTTAGGTAAAATATGATGTATAACTGCAGAGCAGATGTAGAATGCTTGGATGGTATCGGGAGCTAGTCTTTTCCTTTTCTAAGGATAGTTTTAAAAAAACATTTATTATTATTTTAGATTAAAAATACTCTGATATGAATTTTAAATTATTGGAATTGAATAAAATTTTAATAGTGCATGTTATTTGCATTTTAATTTAGTTATAATGATTGATCTTATTGTAACCTGCTCAAAATATTTAAACCAAAGAAAAAGGTTGTTTTCCCTATTTTTAAAAGAAAAAAATATCTCAAAAATTTTTTGGTTGAAATTTTAGGGTGTTACACTATCGATATCATCAACCCATTGTAATCCAAAATTAATTTCAGGATTAGCTTAACAAATGAGTTTGGGAAGAGGTTAATCCACTCTTTGTCCACCAAACAACGATCAAATCGGTCCGCTTTGAAGTTGAGCCCCACTTGACTGTTATGCCATGTTAGATTTGCATGAGAAATGAAGAGTTTCGAGAGGCCACATCATATAATCATGTTGTTGAAGTCTTCATTGTCCACATAGCCAAACTGTGAACCTACATGTTCTATCACGCTTTTGGTGGAGTTCTAAAAACCATCTAGAATGCATGGAATGTCTCTTAGATGCGCTAGAAGTTGGGTCCACAACTCCACATGATTCCAAGCTTCATTATAGCCATAGATACCAAAAACTAGGCACATCTGGTTCCCTTTTTCCATGAACACCGCAAAGATTTATTCCGAAGGAAACATGATCTCCACTCTAAGGACCGCCAAATCCCATAAACAATATAATCCTAATGCTATGGTTATCCTCATGGTTACTAGACACCTTAAATCTGGAGAAGTCATATTCCAACTAGTTAATCTTGCCACCAACTATCTTGGATTGAAGGAGGAATGGCATTTCTACTCTATTGCTTCTCATCACATCTTGAATTTGATGCTTGACCCAAACCCTGACCCAGACCTGTAATGTTTCAGCACAGAAGCCTCATTTGAAATAGATGGAGGAAAAGAAAATGACCCCAACTCACCGGACCTGGAAAACTTAGGCAATTTCCCTTTTGTAGGTTCTTGAAAGTTGACTTCATCTCTGACAGATATGGTTGTTCTCCCTCCTATCCCTGCACTTCCACCGAGGTCGAGTCTTGAAGCTCTTGAAGAACACGCTTGTTGATTGTTGGCCTCTTATGCTTATAGGAGAGAACCGGGAGTAGGCCTCTTCTCCTTACTACCTTGGATACCCCCACATGACCCTTTACTCTGTTTGGAGTAGGTCCTAGTCGTAAGTGAAGACCCAAAACCATGCTTCATAGGTGTGATCCAGTTAGGACCCAGGGGGTGAAAATTGGACAGTCAAAGCCTGGAGGGAGTAGTGATTCGATTGTAACAAGGACTGAACTGCCTGTTACAAGGAAACTAGATTGAAGTTGCACAGTTGTGGTGGACACCTGTTTTATAGCTGTCTTGAGGCCCTGACCATCTGTCACATCCTTCGTACATTTCTTGAGCAAAGGGTAAGGGTTCTCGCCCTCCTTTGAATGTGTATATGTGTCCAATATCATCGGACTTGTTGAGTCCGTGAGGTTGAAATCAATCTTCATTAAACATGTTTTTCGACCTTCGGTCGAACCTCCGGTTGTGTTTGATCTTTTCGACCCTCTCTTGGATGATCAAGTGACTTCTCAGGCACTACCTGATCGGCCTTGATGAATACCTTCAGTCGATGTCTCTTGGCCATGATGTGAGTCTCTCCTAGGGTCTAGTTGTGCAATTGGTGGGGGAGATGGTAGGAGTCTTTCCTAGAGTCCCGTGAAAGTTGTTCGCTCCACCTCATGCAAGGTTGTGGTATCTTTCTCATCCACTTCTCTGGTTAGCCATTAAGGTGAGTTTCGTATAATGTATCTATTGTTTTGTTCTCTTTTTTTTCTTTATAATGTAGTTTCTTCTTCTTTTTGTTTAGTTGTTAATGTGGACTTATTATGTATATTTCATTGTTGTTAATCTTACCCTATGTAAACTTCTAATATTAATACTAGATTTATTGTTTATGGTTTACGATCTTTAAGGATTTTCACATATAGTTACTTATTTTTGTTTGTTACTTGTTAATATTTAGTGATTTTGTCAACATTAGCATATAAAAATGGAGGTTATATGCTTGATATCTCCTGCAAAAATCAGAACCAATATGCATCATGGTTTTCCTTTAAGTAGCATATTGCCACGTGAAGAGAGGTGCCATGAAAATATTGACATGTTAATTTTTCATCTGAATAATCTTTACTACCATTTGACCATGAAAACTTTTATGAATAAAATGTTGCATGATTATGTGATATTTTCTTCAATTGATTTCTTATTTCTAAAGAATATGGAAGTCTTCTAGCCATTAGAACACATGCATTTAATCAAATTGTGATTATACAATGGAATACAAAGTTCATGGGAGAATTAGCTTCCGTCTAATGAAGGGAAAATTATCTTGATATTTATGTGCCTATTGACATGTATATGAGCTTTTACATTTTTTTATTCTTTTATCTACTAACTTACAATTAGTAGATATGGTTGAAATTATTTTTTGTGTTTTACATAAAACTAATTGCACATAAGTTTGTTTTGATGTTCAATTTATAAATCTTCATAGTAAGGTTGAACTTTTTATCTGGCGAATGCACATATTGAATTGTACTTTTTAGATATTGGGTTACCCTAGCAAACCTTTATAGTTTACATATGTTTTTTCAATTAATTGCTTCATTTTTTTTATTGTTTGCAAAGTATAATGTCTTCTATTTAAATCATAGATAGCTTGCGATGTCTAAATGTGGTGCAAGGAAAGGAGTCAATGACTAATCACCCGACATAATTGCGGTAGTTGAGACTGAAGAGGATCCGTTGAAGCCAAAATATAGTGAAGTGCTACTATTTTTTTAATAAACTTTCTTGGTCAATGAAGTAAGTATATTACAAGTTTTTTAGGTGTATTTGTTTATTTTGATCATATGTGGATTATTTTAAAAATAACATGAGTTTATTTACCTATTTGATGCAACACTTAGAAAGATTCATACTTAGACCTAAAAAAATGTCAGATGAACGCGATTTGTCGAAAACCATTTACATGACCCTGTACTTCTTTGAGTCTATAAAGTAATGTTTCTCTTCTTTTCTTCTTTCTAATATAAATTAATCAGTAAACATTGAAATTCATAGCAAATTCTCAAAACTCCCATACATCGATATGAGGCACTCGCATGCTTGGAGTCTTACCGTATGTTGTAGCCATTCTATAAATGTGATAAGGTATACACTTATATAACATAAAAATTGAACTGCATAACTATCTTAAAATCGATTTATTTTGAAGATCATGATTCATATCAATTGGGGCAATTATCATTGGGTTCTTTGGGAGATGAATATGGAAGCAAAGAAGTTAAGGTTATATAATTCGATGGGGACTATAAAACTTTTTTATAGTAACATTATAGATATGGTACGTAATGTTATTACCTATTCAATAGTATGCTTCATTTTATTCAAGTACTCATTCAGTTTAATGTTGTGTTGCAGGTTTTTTTTTAATAGATGAATTGGTTACGATATTTACGTAGAATGGTTGGCCACTATTGTGTAAGACATTCCTAAGCAATCAAACTGATAAAATATACATGTTTGTTTACTTGGTATATGAATGTTACAAGTATGATTGTGAAATATATGTCCTTTTGTATATGCAATACTTAGGATTAAGCGAAACATTAACATTTACACAAGTACACCATGATGTTGATCATGTTTTGTTTTTGTTTTTTCTGTGATATTTGTTGCTAATTTACTGAGTGACCTTTTTTCAGTCTAATGTAACTGCAGTTAGGCATCGATTGATAAAGGTCTATAAATGTGAAAGGAAGATCATCCTTGAGGAGAGAAAGAAAAAGAAGGTTGAGCTTGAGGTAATGAAAACTGATGAAGAGATTAAGTCAGATGATTCCCTTGCGCTTGAGGATGTAGAGATGACATCGAACAATAAGGTGTCAGATGGTGATGAGAGATTACAAGAGCTCTGGGCAATCATAGGTATTGTTTGATTATGGTTGTATACATAATAAAGACTTTATGGATAACTATGCAGATTTTAGACTATAAATGTGGGTAGTGTATTATGTATTGGCTATGGATGTAAAAATTGCACATAAAATGTTAAATTTATGTGGATGACAGTAAATTTTTTACTATAAATGTGGATGATTATGTATATGTTTTACAATGTATTTACCTATTTATAACATGTGATTGATTTGTTTATCAGAATGAATTGTGTATACAATGAAGCAATGAGCTAATGACCCTCTTTTTTGTGTTTCTGTAGTTGGCTAAGGTATCTTCAATTTGATTTTATTGCCCTGTCAACCATGTGCAAGTTCATATCAAGAGAACTCCTAATTGATTACCTTTAGGGGTCATTCTAATGTCATTCATCCATGCAATGAACGACATTCTAACACAATCATGATTGGATTTCATGTCATTCATTCGTACTCGAGAAAAGTTAGGTGCACTGCTACTCTCTTGAATAGTAGGCTTTTAGTGACTTTTTGCACCAAGAATGAATTTTGCAAGGTACGTGCAAATTTTCATTCATTCTTTTTTAATAAGAAAAGAATTTTTTAAGGTACGTGTGAATTTCTGGTCATTCTTTTTAAATAAAAAAAAAATTGTATGTTCCTTGCAAAAATATGTTCTTATGTAAAAAGAATGAATGAAAATTTGAACTTTCTTCTTAGTACAAAAGTCATCATTTGCAAATACATGTTCATTTCCTGTTATATATATATATATATATATATATATATATATATATATATATATATATATATATATATATATATATATATATATATATTATATACAATTAAAGTGAGTGAAAAAATTAATCACCTATTATATAAACAACACATATCAAATGAAAAAAAAGAATAAAATAACTTCATTCTGTGTTATATACACAATTCATCCTCATCAAAAAAACAAGAATCAGACTTCGTTCTCTGTTATATACACAATTCATTCATAAATAACTTCATCACCTCACAAATACATTCATTGATTTATACATAACTTAACAAAGTTCAATTAATGTACATAACAAAGTTCAATTAATATACATAACAAAATTCAAAAATATACAAAGTTCAATTAATGTACATAAAAAATTTCAACAATATATAAAGTTTAATGATGTACACCACAAAATTTATCATTTTAGTAGCTTCTTGATGCAATTTTGCAAATTAGTGATAAGAGCACCTTGAGAGTTAAGCATCTCCCTCGGCTTGACAACTTCTTCTCATTCCCTTGTCCTGACAACTTCTTCCCTCAAACGGGTATTTTCTACATTTACTTCAATAGCACTTGTTATAGTCCTAACCTCCTCGTTGATGTAGATCTTATCTCCCTCTTCATTCATGTGTACATTGGCCATGAATTTCTTGTTTATGTATTTTCTACTATCTTACCAGTCTTCCAGTTCGTATTCAAACAAAGTGGGGTAATCGTTCTTATGATTTATTGTGCTATAGATTGTTTTACTAACTACTCCAAGGTGATAGGGTGTTTGCTGAACAAAGTCAAAATGTTGAACCACTCGACTGGCTAATTGTTGCTCAACTTCATTCATGTTGTACAACCAAATATCACTTCGTGTGAGGCCTTTCACGTGCACAACCATATCCTCATGGTCTTCATCTACGGTGTCTACGTAAAGGCACCACATTACCTAAAACATAACAAGCATTATGAATACTTCTAACAAAAGAACACCTCCAAAAGATTATTTGAAGAATACTTACATATGCTTCAGTGATGTTCTGTAATTGTGATATGCAAGATTCCCTATCAATATTAGGACACAACCCTCTTCAATCATTTTTATCGTCATTGTTATGTGTTTGTCTTCACATTACAGCACGTAAAAATTTAGAGAAAGGGTTATGTCTCAAGGGTCTTACAATGAATATGTGCTCCCATATTCAAACCTATATGGATCAATACAAGGATTAGTACCATATTAATCATTTATAGATAACGAATGTAAAGAAATATCAAATAGGAAACATGAAATAATGAATACCGCTAACAAAACCAAAATGTCTGTTCGGTTAGTCTTGCACTCAGACAAACCTGTATACATGTGTGCAAGAATAATAGCTCTCCATGCATATTCATCGATGAAATTCAATGGTTGCAAGAATTCTAAGTACGATCCATGGATCGTCTTCAGACCCGTGTCGATGAATAAGCATTCACCAAAAAATAGAGCAAGAATGCATTGATGTCATTCTGTGAATTCTTTATGCGGTTCTCACCCTAACTCTTTATCAATGTATGGTCATAGTGATAACTCAACCATGATGACCCCAGCACCATCCCATGCCTCATCATCTGCATCTATGAGGACACGGCTCGAATCCTTGAATTCTCCCTAGTGATGTCCAGTCAATGGCTTCCCATGGCACTTCAATCCAGTGATTTCTGTTGTGTCATCCAACCTAATTATCATCTCAATGTCTTTGAAGATGAATTGCGAAGGTCGTGCTATATTTGTGGAAAGACAAAACTGTCTTTCGGACAACGAGAGAATTTCAGCAAATTGCAAGGCATTTCCAAAAAGACTCTATTTTATAAGGACAATACTATAATTTTCCTTAAAAACTTTATCTTCCTTTTTCTTCTTCCAATTATTTCTCTAGCATGCAAATGGGGACTTAGGGATGGACTTTTGCAGATCAGCGCACCATAATGAACGTGTATCGACTTGGGTGGCTTTTAAAGTTTATCAGGACACATCCTTTGACATACACAACGTTGTACATTGCCTCATAGCGTTCTTAACAGATACAGTGTTTATAAGATGTTCTGCCCAACCAGGGGCAGCCACCTGGTGGTTCCCTTATTAATTAATAAGGGGCCCCACTTTTACTAAAAGATAGAAAGTGTTCGCCTTCGAACACTGAACCACGCCTCTATTGGGAGTCATCTCACATTTCCAAATAACATTTCATTTTTTTTCGCAAGGCCTCTTTACATTTTTTTTCAATTCTAAAATAATCATTTACAGAGCTCACAAGGGCTCGACACCTAGGGGTGTCAACGGGTCAGGTTTGGTTCGGACCCAGGTGGAACCAGACCTGGCCCCAATTTTTGGATATGATATTGGATCCAGACTTGGGTCTAATTGGACCTACCATAAGAGAAACCATACCCACACCCAATAAAAACTACATGAACCAGACCTGGGTCATACCCGGTAAAACAACATTTTTTAGCATTTTTACATTGAAAAATTATGGATCTTAATCGCAACTCTGGGTCGGGGCCAGGTCAGATATAAAATTTCACAAACTATACCCGGGTCCATGATTGTTATAAAAGTCTATAAACTTCAAAATTGGGGCTGTTAAGGGGTTACCAATTGGGGCTCCGCTTGTCTGGCAGGAGCAGTTAATGCACGTCACCTTGTGTTGGGACGTTGCAAGTTCGAACCCCAAATGGTATGGTTGTATAACTGGTAGGGGTATGCCTAACCCAGCTTTCTCTGTCAAAAAAGAAATGCTGTTAATGGGTTGGACTTCGGCTGGAGTCAGATGGGACACGTGAATCCAACTTTGAGGTGCAGCTGGTATCGCTATTGGGAACCATGTCCGACCAGACCTTGCCTAAGTTGCACCTGGATTTGAATCTAGATTACAAAATCCACACCCGATTAATCAGAAAAAACCACTAATTAAATATTAAGTCTTAAAGCATGAAGCGCAAATAAATCTCTCGACGGCTTGGACAAAAAAAACTATAATAAGAATTCTATTAATTTCAACAAATCTTAAATATCGATTGCTAAAAGCATTGGAAACTAACATTTTCAGAGCATGATCGCCAAATGGTAAGTTAGCATAAACATAATTTTAAAAAAAAGTAGATGATTTAATATGCATGTGCATACTGGAGTGCTCCAAAGGGGTTTGGCGCAGTGGAATGGGGCCTAGGCTGCTAGGCAGGTGGTCTTGGTTCAAATCTCATGGGCGTCACTCCTTGCGCAAGCTGAAGCATGGCGACTCCCTGGGAGCAGGGGTAAGCCCGCAGAGTTTTAAGACAGTGACCATAAGCACGGCAGGCAGAGCTGGGGCGGCTAGGTCTCTGATCTTGAGGGCAGTTTCTCCGTGTAAATATCAAATAAAAAATGTGAATACTCAGATATTAGGGGGAACCTAGTTTACATGGTAGGGTTGGCTTGGCCCAAAGTCGGCTCCTGCATAATTAGCCCATAGATATACGCTATGAAGACTCTTAATCAGAAATCACATTGATTACAGGGCCTACAAAACAAGTTACTGAGGTGCATGGCCCTCACAAGAATAGCCTAAAACAGAATTTTGTGGTATACAAGATTTGGAAATAACTCAGAAACAGGGGGCATATCATACTCGGATTGTATTAGATCAAGTACCTTTTTGCTTCCCAGCTTTTTCCATAATGGTATCTTCCTTACAAAGCCCAAAACCATCCTTCAGTTATCCCATTTTCCAAAATCATACCTCTTTTTGTCAACCATGGCAAAACCATCCTTAAGACGGAAAGGTGCACTTGTCTTTACATTTTAGAATGCAAAGACAGTTTTGGAAAATCAAATAAGGTAGAGATGTTTTTGCTAGTTGTCCATAAGGTAGGAAAAAAACCTTCTTTTTAAAAATCAATCACTGTAGAACTTAACTGCTATCAGATCCTTCTGGTGTCAGCATACAAGGGCTCCACACACATGACTAGGTGGGGCAGCTTAAGGTGATCAAGTTAAAGGATGTCATACCCAAAGTGCACAACCCCTTAAGGCTGAAGTAGCAGGCTTTTTGGTAGGTAATAGGGGTAGCCGAGGGCTTTTAACGGCTTGAGGGTAGGCGATATGGCAGAACATCAATCTCTCCCGAGCTTCACCACCTGACTGAGGTTTTCCCTTGATAAATATAAAAAAAAAACCTTCCCCATGTTATACACTGATAAGGAATGTATAGATTCTCGAGAATCCCTATGATTCATATGGCCCTGGGATGAATGATATGCAACCACTGTCAGTAGTGAGTATGCAGTTTAGATCCGTGTTACAGAACATCAGGTTGGTCTGATCCAAGTGTCCTAAGGATAATCAGAAACTTGCAATGGAATCTCCCCCCTCCCATTTTGGCTGTATACGGTAATACGAATAGACGTCCACCAAGGTATTCCGTCAAATGATGGTTATAAGGACAATTTGTTTAGTGACTGCTTTGCAGCATGTTCAAGGATGTGCTGAAACATTCGGTATCACATTTTAATAGGTTCATCTTTTTTTTTTTTTGAATGAGATATCAGAACTCATCAGAGAGGATCTTTTTTTTTAAGTTCAGTAAGTTCTATTACTGCAAGGATTTGTGATTAGTCTTTATTATGCTTGTCTAATGGAAAAAAGAAAAGAAACCATAGCGAAGAACTGAAGATGCAATTCAGTTATTGAGAATCAATGGACATGATTGACATCCCTGGAGGTTTCGTTAACAAATGATTGTCATCTCCTTTATATTTACAAAAGAATTGGTTATGGAAGCAAAAACATCAGATGGTTGTGGAACAAGTGTATTAACCATTTCTAGGTTTTGATCCAAACATGGTGAATGTGGACTTCAAGCTCATTAGTGCAGAGTCCCAACAAAATATTCAGTATAGATAGTCTACAGCCCTAGATGAACCGCAGAGTTGAATTATTGTGCGACGGAATGCATCAGTACTAGGAAGATCCCATTTGATGTAACATCAGGGATGGTACAGTAGCTTCAAAGTTGAATGTTATTCATGTTCTAGCACAACAGGAAAGGATATTTTTTCTATATATAGCTTTTAGCCAAAGTATCTATGCCCAAATGCCACCAAATAACCAAAATTTTGAACTTACCCTTCATCCCTATTTTTGTACAAAGTACCTCTTAGGCCATGAGTTCGTCTTTAGATTGATTGTTTAATTTTTTAATGATACCACAACCAACTCCTTAATACTTTTGACCATATGCTGTCATTTAAGCAGACGATTAAGATTTACTGAAAACGGATCTCAAGAGAAACATTCAACTGGACGACAAAAAATAGGATCTACGTTCATATTTTGTCAAACTTAGTTTGGACCTGTCAAATTCTATTTCACCAAACTTGGTCCTGACAAAAGAATATAGGAATTAAGCAGGAAATGGCCATTCCGTTCTGATAAAGGGATTAAGAGTAAGTTGTTTCAGACTAAATCTTATGATTTTGAAGAAACTTCTGTAGGTAATTGAAACTATATACATCCACAGCATCAGTTAGAGTTTTAACCATTTTATGCATGCTAGGATTTTGAAACATACCTCATCCCAAGACTTCAAAGAGTAAAAGGAGGAGGTAACACGAGTGACCATCAGAAAAATGTATGAAGCACCTATCAAAATGTACAATCTCCAAGAAGGTCCAACTTCCAGAGCATATCGCCAAAGCAGGAATTGAAAGCAGGAAGCAGTACAAGAATCAGAATCGAGTAGCAAGCATTTCAAATCTTTAGAGGATTCAGGACATACATATAGGGGAACTGTTTGCTACCTTCATGAGACTCAAACCTCCTAATGAAAATCCCTAATTCTTTTACTTTTTATTTCACATCTGGCCCTCCAGATGTGATCTACCTATCTGGTTTAACAGAAATCCCTTGGATCATCTTCTTTTAGACGTGTGTGTGGGATATTCTGGGAGTTAAAAATCAATAACCTACAATATACCAAATTTTCAACCCTCAGAAAATCATATTCTTACATCGAAAAGATACAATTCAAGGGTCAATTCCTACTATTTTGACCATGTTGAACACATTCATGAATCCAGATTTGGTTAAGATGAACTTCCCCTATGAGTTTAAACTAAGGGGTTTGGAACCCGTGAGGGTAGCAAATGTTTTTCATATATATATATATATATATATATATATATATATATATATATATATATATATATATATATATATATATATATATATATATATACTAAGTCACACGAACTCGGCTAAAAGGTCGACACGCCCCGACACGGGTGCGGCTTCGGACACGGGGCGGACATGGTCAACTAAGTGTCGGACTCGGTCAACGCACGGGGGCTGAGTCCGTCCACATTTTGGACTCGATCAACTTTGACTGAGTCTGTTTTTGTCTATTTATTAAAATTATTTTTGGACTCGGTCAACTTTTACCGAGTCTATTTTTGTCCATTTATGATTGTTATATATATATATATATATTATTGTTATTATTGTTATATATATATATATATGGAAGCTATACATCTTAGACAACTTATTGAGAGAAATAGAGAGAGGAACAAAGATTTGCATATGGTTTTTATTGATTTGAAGAAGGCATACGATAGAGTACCTAGAGACGTTCTCTGGTGGACAATGATGAAGAAAGGTGTTTCTCTCAAGTACATTAGTATAATTAAGGATATGTATGAAGGAGTAATAACCAATGTCTGCACTTATGGAGGGGTGACAACCAATTTTCCTATAATGGTTGGGTTACATCAAGGATCTGCTTTAAGCCCTTTCCTATTTGCTATAGTGATGGATGAGCTTACGAAATCAATTCAAGAAAATGTGTCGTGGTGTATGTTGTTTGCTGATAATATTATTTTGATTGATGAGTCTAGAGCTGGGGTTAATGCTAAGTTAGAATCATGGAGACAGACATTGGAAGCAAGAGGTTTTAAGTTGAGTAAGAATAAGACAGAATATATGGAATGTCGATTTAGTAAGCAAAGAAGTAGTGATGGGAGTGTAGTGAAGCTTGGTGAGCAAGAAATATCGGTGGATGATTGTTTCAAATATTTGGGATCTATCATTCAAAAGTATGGAGAAATTGATGGAGATGTAAATCATAGGATAAAGGTTGGGTGGATGAAATGGAAAAGTGCAACTGGAGTGTTGTGCGATCGTAGAATGCCATTGCGGTTGAAGGGAAAGTTTTATAGGACGACTATTAGGCCCGCTTTACTATATGGTACGGAATGTTGGGCTGCCAAGAGACATCATATTCAAAAAATGAGTGTAGCTGAGATGCGTATGCTTAGATAGATGTGTGGAAATACAATAAAAGATAAGATTAGGAACGAGGAGATACGTAAGAAGGTAGGTGTTGCACCCATTGAAAATAAGATGAGAGAGAATCGTTTACGGTGGTTTGGACAAATTCGGCGAAGGCCTAATGATGCTCGAGTTAGAAGGATGGAGAAATTGGAAAATATATTAGTTAAAAGAGGCCGGGGTAGGCCTAGGAAGACTTGGATGGAGATGATAGGAAAGGATATGAAGGCTTTGAACCTCACCGAGGACATGGCATTGGATAGAAATGATTGGAGAAGGATTCATGTGGAAGACCCAGAATGATTTTCTTTGTTGGTTCATATCGCTGACCCCAATTGTTTTGGGATGAAGGCGTAGTTATTGTTGTTGTATATATATATATATATATATATATATATAACAATAATAAGATTGTAAAATTTAAAGCAATAAATTTACCTGTCAAAGCTAACAAAATATATATATATATAGCCGTGTCCCCATGTCCAAAATTTTTGAAATTGCTCTGCACCCATGTGACATAGTATATATATATATATATATATATATATATATATATATATATATATATATATATATATATATATATTCCGCTGCTGTAATAAATGCATGCACATTGGGTTTCAAATATCAACACTAAACAATGACGGAGGCAACTTTTCGGATCTAGATTCTTTTGTTGTATTTAGACTTAAGATTCGGTTGGAGTGATTTAATATCCAACATTGAATCAAAATTCAAATCCAATTAAAGGACATATGATTAGTCTGATTTGGTATTAGCCAACGTCAAAACCAAATCTGACCTGTTTACATCCATATCAATTGACACTGGCATATAGCAGAGAATTGATTTGTAATCTGATCTCAATAATGCTTGAATCTGACTCACATGCAGATCATTCCCCTCTGGATCTTTGATATGCCAGTCTGTCATTGTGGCAGGTCTATCAGTTAAGATTAAGATAGTTCTTCCTGCAACTTCTTCATCTACCCTTTCTGAAAGGCAGAAGCTCTGCTGCTCATAAGAGTAAGGGGCTGGTTACCGCTCTCTAGGAAAGTGGTACAATGTAGTTCCTAATACAAAACATACCAAATATTCACAAATAGAAGAGGTTCCCTTGCATGTGTTATCATTTTAAGACTCAATTGGGTTAGTTCAAGATTGACCAGAGACGTGATATGGGAGGGTAGTGACCCAACCTTAAATCCTCACTGCAAGGTCAGCCTTGTAAAACTAATTGACTTCCCCATGCACCACCTGATAGACCATGAATGGGGCATCTTCAGTGACATACTAGTATTGCTCTTGCTGCATTCCTATACAGTATGATATGCAGAGCGCTTTCATGATTTCCTCCCTTCTCTCCCACCTCTCATCCATTTATCTTTAGAAATCATAATGGGTACAGAGCCCACCATGAAACTGCTAACTGTTGTTAGGGCCACAGTCTATATTCGTTACTACCCTACCTTGATACCATCTTCCTGCATTTATTAAGTATAAATGGAGGTAGAGTTTTTAACCACTCCCTAACTTTCAGGATTCTCCTTGTCAATGGATTTTCATCTTTCCATCTCTTTAATGAAGAAATGAGTGTGAAAAGTCATCCTAATATTATGGGCCTATGTCACAGGGACACGCCACTTCAGGTGCATGTTCCTGGTGACACACTTGGACACATTGACATGGAAACCAACACATACATCAATTTTTCTAATGTTTTTAATGGTTTTTCAATAAAAATGCATTTTTATCATTAAAATATAAAAAAAATTTATTGATTAAAAATAAAAAATTTATGTCTCCTTATGTCCTATTTTCCAAAAAAAAAAATCGAACTTGCAAGTCAAACGTGCATTATGTGTCCTCGGTATCTGTGTATCGTTGTGACATAGTCATGGGCCAATTGTATGGTGCTTTTGATGCTTCTGAGGAAGTATACTATAGTACATCCTCTATTAAGGTTAGCACCTTCCTATGTGTGTGTAAGCTCCTCAAAGACTGACACTTCTTCTAATGATCAATAACTCTTGATAACAACAAACCTCAACTAATCAAGATACATTTTTTGACATTGCAAAATTGCCATAGCATAATTCCTCATATACATCTACAGTTCTACATGTTGGTGAGTCAATCAAAGTGGTTGCTTCAGCTACTACTTGATCCTTCACTCTCTGAAACAGTTAACTCTTAGGAGGCATTCCAACCTGCCTTCCATTATTAACCCCCATAAAACCCGTCAACTCTAGCGACAAAATTGACATATTGAAGACTGACTATTTGGTAGATTCTTCATAATCACTATAATGGCCGTCATCATTTAGAATTCAATCTATTAAACAGACAAGCCTACTGGAGCAAATTCAGCCATTATTAAGATAATCCCAAAAAGCACCCAGGCAAAGAGACTAATTGTCATTCAATCCATTAATGACATTTATTGAAAAAGGTTGAAACAATGACCAAACTCCTGGAATATCAAAAATAAAAAAAGATGGTCTGTCTCTTATGATGCAACACCATCAACCATTCAAACTTTATCATTCCCTCATACTTGGATTTTCGTGTACAAACAACTCTTAACATTCTTCCCCCATAGGTTTTTCTGTACAGTACAGCCAAATATTACAAGTTTAGGTTTTAGTAATGCATATGGTTTAATAGCTTCAAGAATTCAAATGTCAAAATCAATAAATTTGTATGTTGGGCATCCAAATCACTAAAAACAATGGTGAGAATTCCGTCTGTATAATTATAAAAGGTTGAATCAGCTTACTTAGGCATTGGTAAACTTTGATTAACCATAACACCAGATATATATTCTTTAAAGAAAAGGAAACAATGCCAGAGATTATACTATAAAACATCACCAAGAAATCATGCTTTGACAATAAAACCAATGGCAGCAAGAATGGGCTTGATTAACAATCAATCAACTAGCAGTTAGAAATTCATAATCACAATGAGATTGAAATTATAAATTTCAGAAATCAGAACTGTGAAATTGTCTATGAAGAGACAATACGCATACAAGCATAAATACTTTATAAAGATGTGCACGAAGGCACTCTCACAACTCTTGAACAAAATACGCAAAAAGCGTAAAAGTAGCAAACATGCACTTAAGGCATGTATTTTATAGAAAAGAGTAAATGCTTGAGACTCTCAAGCTATTGAATAACAAGGGGGAACACCCCTATTTATACAAGAGCCAAGAGATGCAAAGGGGGGGCTCCCAAAGGAGTCGTTGGGGGCCCCCCAACAACTCTATTGGGGGACCCCCAATGCACCTTTAAAGAAATAAGGAAAAAATAAATGAAAAAATAAAAAAGAAGTACAAAAGAAAATAAAAGGGAAAAATACAACATATTCCAAATGGAATATGCGCAAGATAGGAAATTACAAGAATACCCTTTTCGGGTAAGAAAATAAAAAAAGGTATATAAATATATATATTTATATATAGAGAGATACATATACATATAATATATTATATGTATATGTATCTCGGTGTATATAAGTATATATATTTATACTTACAAGAGTGATTTTTTGAGATACATTTTAACACCCCCCCTCAAACTTACGGTGTGATAACCGCAAGTTTGTTAAGAAGGAAATGAAATCTGGGCGAACATAGAGCTTTTGTGAAGAAGTCTGCAAGTTGATACTCAGACGTCACGTATGGTAGATCAATGACCTTCTTTAAATATTCTTCTCTGACATAATGGCAGTTCATCTCTATATGCTTTGTTCGCTCATGAAAGGTGTGGTTCTTGGCAATATAAATCGCACTTTTATTGTCACAGCATAGCTTTGTTGGTTCTCTGATAAACACTCTCATATCTTCCAAAAGGCGTCGAATCCATACAATTTCCATGGTGGTAGATGTCATGGTTCTATATTCGGCTTCAGTGGATGACAGAGAGACCTTCTGTTGTTTTTTACATCGCCATGAGATCAAAGACTCACCTAAGAAAACACAAAAGTCAGTGGTGGAGTGACGGTTACTAGGGTCACCTCCCCAATCTGAGTCAGTATAAGCAAGTAATTTTAATTCAGAAGAATAAGATAGAAATACTCCTTTATTCATTGTTCCCTTCAAATATCTGATGATGCGAAGGACTGCACTCATATGAACGGTTGTAGGAGCGTGCTGAAACTGACTGGCGATGTGTATAGCATGTGACAAATCAGGTCGAGTAATGCTAAGGTACATTAAAGAACCTACCAACTGCCTGTAAGGAGTAGGATCGGTTAGAGAAACATCGTCATCAATCTTCATTTTTTATCCCACGACTTCAGGAGTTTCGCATACTTTGTCATCAGAAATTCTTGATCTGTCAATAATCTCACAAGCAAGTTTAAACTGAGATAGGAAATAACCACGTTGCGAATAGGCAACCTCAATTCCAAGAAAATATGTCAGAAAACCCAAGTCTGACATCACAAATTTCGAAGTCAAGACGGACTTAATACCCTTGACTCCTTGAACATCATCACCTGTAATTAACATGTCATCAACATAGAGTAATAGTATCACAATCCCTGTATTAGATTTTCTAGTAAATAGAGCAGTGTCAGTATAACATCAGGAAAAACCATTTTTCAGCATTACACTGGTAAACCTGTCATACCAGGCTTTGGGGGCCTGTTTCAAACCATAGAGGGCCTTTCGAAGACGAAGAACTTTATCTTTAGGAATCTTCATGCCTGGTGTGGCATCCATATATACTTCTTTGTTAAGATCACCATTTAAAAAAGCATTTTTCACATCCATTTGAAAAATGTTCCAATTTTTAATAGATGCAATAGTAATAAGACATCTAACTGTCATCATTCGGGCTACAGGAGCAAAGGTTTCTTCATAATTAATTTCATACTCTTGCCCATATCCTTTAGCAACTAAGCGAGCTTTATACATTTCCAGAGATCCGTCGCTCTTAGTTTTAACCTTAAAAACCCATCGACATCCTATAGTTTTCTTTCCTATGGGTAGATTTTGAAAATCCCAAGTTCCAGCCTTTTTAAGGGCATTAAGTTCATTTTGCATAGCTTCTTGTCATTCTATACATTTTTTAGCTTCTTCAAAATTCCTTGGTTCAAAATAAGAGTGAATGGCACTAAGACAAGCCCTATATCGGGGTGAGAAAGAATCAAAAGAAACAAAACGAGTTGGAGGTCTCCTATTCCTCTCAGATCTTCGGTGATCGAGGGTAGGACCAAGCTCACTATATTGGTCAATAGCGCTTCTAAAGGTGTCTTGGTTTCTACGAAAGTAGGTTATTGGGTCACTTGAAAATCTACTATCTTGTTCATTGAGTGAGTCATGTTCACCATCATCACCATCATTTTCTTCATCATGGTTTGATGATACATCATCATCACTAGATATATCATCATTACTAGACAATAAGTCAAATAAGAAGGAATAATCAAAATTTTCTTGTTGAGAAACATTTTTTTCAAAGCCACTTTCATTTTCTAAAAATGTTACATTTCTAGAGACATATAACTTATCATCTCGAAGATCATAACAACGAAAACCTTTTTGAGTTTCGGAATATCCAAGAAAGGCGCAAGGGATAGCCTTGGGAGAGAGTTTGTCGTTCTTATCCGTAAGTATAAAACACTTACACCAAAAAACTCATAACCTATTATAATCAGGTTCAAGCTTATATAAAATCTCGAAAGGGGATATTTTTCCTAATATCCTAAATGGTAAGCGATTTATCAGATAAACAGAAGCAAGAGCTGCTTCTGCCCAAAAGTTTTTAGGAATGTTTTGGGAAATAAAAAGGGTCCTAGTGGTCTCAATGATGTGCCTATGTTTTCTTTCGGTCAACCCATTCTCTTGAGGTGTTTTAGGACAAGACCTTTGGTGGACAATTCAGTGATCCTCAAGATATACTTTAAATTGATTGGAGAGATATTCTCCTCCAGAATCACTTCTAAATATCTTTATGTTACTGTTGAATTGATTCTTGATCATTGAATGGAAGGTTTTAAAACACGAAAAAACTTCATGTTTGAATTTAAAAAAATAGATCCACGAATATCTGGAAAAATCATCCACAAAAATGACATAATAAGAAAAGCCTCATTTTGAAGTAATAGGTGTGGGTCCCCAAACATCCGAATGAACAATTTTGAAAGTTTTAGAAGAAAACATAGTTCTTTGCTCAAAGGGTAAACTTTGCATTTTTTCGAGAATACAATCATTACAAGAAAATGAACTTTTACATAGGTCTTTTGCAAAATGTAAATAAGACAACTTGGTGATATTAGGATGACCAAGTCTTTTGTGCCACACATTTATATCTTTGTTTTGAGCAACATTACAAAAAGATTTTGGAACTTGAAGAGATTCCATATAGTATAAGTCTCATTTTCTAAAGTCTTCCCCAATCAATTTCCCGAACCGGCGATCCTGTATTAAACATTTATCACAAGAGAATTTAATATCGCAACCATGGTCCGAGAGTTAAGAAACAGAGAGAAGGTTTAAGTTTAGTTTAGGTATAAATATATTTTTTGGAATAAAAAATCTTGGGTTTCAAAATTACTTATTCCTTTAATTTCAAGAGAGGTTTCATCTGCAGTGGAAACAAAAGAGGGAGAGATATTTTTTTAGTAATCGGAAAGTGAAAACATGTTTGGGGACATATGAAAAGATGCACCGGAGTCCAAAAGCCAAGAGACTTTACCTGGAAACGATGAAGTAGACACGGCGGCACCGGAGGTAGCTCCCTTGAGGAGAGGTTGAAGGGCTTCCACTATTTGATTTAAAGAGAGTGACCCACTTGATAATGTCTCCTCCTTTTGTGGTATACCGGTGGTAGCCATTGCGAGAAGCTTTTTCCATTTGGGACATGGGTTTGATATGTCCGGGTTCTTTACAAAAATGACATAATTTTGCTATAGTCCATTTTTCCTCTTTGCCCACCATTTTCACCTTGATTTTGTGGTTTAAAATGAGGGGGACGATAGGTTTTTACATTGTTCCCGGGTCTAGATACGGCATTGACCTCATTGTTTTCTTCATAATTACAAGAAACCACAAGAACACTTGATCCTTGTTTACATAAACTCATACAAGTTTCCTCACCACTTAATTTGGTGAGTACATCTTCAAGAGAGGGAGGAGTAAATGAGGATAGAAGAGAAGACCTTATTTGCTCAAATTCAGGCCTTAGCCCATTCAAAAAATTGAAGAACCGATCTTCTTCAAGTTGCTTGTGACGGAGTTCAATTGCCTCTCCACTCCATTTTGGTTCAAGCATGGCAAGCTCATCCCAAATGGAGGAAAGATCGGCAAAATATTCCCTAATAGTCATTTCACCTTGAGTAAGAGAGAGAGCCTTCTTCTGAAGATAATACTTATGAGATAGATCCCTCGATGTATACATCTTCTCAAGATAGTGTCAAGCTTCCGATGCCTTTTTGAACTTAATAATGTTGGCATTGATCTTAGTTTCTACGGATGAAAAGAACCAAGAAAGGATCTTGAAATTCTTCATTTCCCATTCATCGTGCTTCTTAGAATATTCTTCAAGAGCTTTGACCCTTTCTTCTCCTTCAAGAATCTTGATTTCACTTCCGTTTACCTCAGTTATTTTGGGTTCCGGTTCCGGAATTGTGCCTTGCACATAACCCCATAGCCCCTTCCCTTTTATGTGAGCCTCCATGTTTCCGGCCCAAACATGATAGTTGGACCCATTTAATTTGAAGCCAAGAGTAAAATGAGACTCTTTTTCGCCCATTATGAAGTAAAGAGAAAGGGAGAAAGGACGTATCAACACAATATTTCAAATTCTAGCTTGCGCAAGATTCTTCTAAAATATTTGAGAAGCAAGATCCACCACTTCAACCTCCAAAAATCTGAAGGCACACTTTTCGAGGCACTCGAAAAGAGAAGAATCCCACGATCCTCTATCACCAACCGAGCTCTGATACCATGTGAAATTGTCTATGAAGAGACAATACCCATACAAGCATAAATATTTTATAAAGATGTGCACGAAGGCACTCTCACAACTCTTGAACAAAATACGCAAAAAGCGTAAAAGTAGCAAACATGCACTTAAGGCATGTATTTCATAGAAAAGAGTAAATGCTTGAGACTCTCAAGCTATTGAATAACAAGGGGGAACACCCCTATTTATACAAGAGCCAAGAGGTGCAAAGGGGGGGGCTCCCAAAGGAGTCGTTGGGGGCCCCCCAACGACTCTATTGGGGGACCCCCAATGCACCTTTAAAGAAATAAGGAAAAAATAAATGAAAAAATAAAAAAGAAGTACAAAAGAAAATAAAAGGGAAAAATACAACATATTCCAAATGGAATATGCGCAAGATAGGAAATTACAAGAATACCCTTTTCGGGTAAGAAAATAAAAAAAGGTATATAAATATATATATATTTATATAGAGAGAGATACATATACATATAATATATTACATGTATATGTATCTCGATGTATATAAGTATATATATGTATACTTACAACAGTGATTTTTGGAGATACATTTTAACAAGAACTTCACCACACACAATCAGAAAATGAAAACAAAAGAACATATTTTCTATCCATTTCCATCGTCCTGTGCAATCTCTGCGCATCTTGGCTACGAGTTCCAGACAAGAGCATATTTCCTCATGTACCTGCCACCTCTTTTTAGCTTTCAATATTCAATGGAACCTGCTTTTGCATATGATTCTCATATGATTGGGAGACTTTTTTCAAACAAATTAAGGAATCTTTACATGCAACAAAAGAATAATAAGACCTACATTTATGATACATTTAACAGAATCAAAGAGAGACTACAGAAAAATGTCAGAATATGGTAGCTAATACCCATATGTGCAAGAGAATCCAGTAAGTTATGAGGCTCATCCTAGCTCCAGGCCGCTTCTTCAAAATGCGCCCACCAGAAACCCTAAAAAACATATGGGAAATCCTTGGTGAGATGAAATGAGACAATAAATGGCGACATAATAAACTACAAATGAACAAACCAAAATTCCAATACATAAATCTTCAAACCAAAGTTCATATCTCCAAGATCAATATAGAGTCTTAAAATTCTTTTTTGCATGTATTGCTGATCTAGCACAAGGAAGATTTGGTTCAGGCTTTCAGAATTAGCCTATGGGGTGAAAAGATAAACCTCTCATAAACATCAAGGACCTAAGAAGCATTGTAAGAAACACAACAGTTAAACCCAAGACTTTACCAGATACCATCAACGCGATCAGCAAGCAGCTTCGCTTGCTTTGGGATAAGGCCAGATGCATTCAGAGATTTAAAAACATGACCTGCATAAAAATTATTCATATTTAAAGAAGCAGTTCCAAGTTTTGCTTACACCATGCATGAATAATAAAGCAACCTGAATCAAAAGTTCAACCTTTATCATCATCTTCATGGTGATTAACTAAGCGATCTGATTCCATATCAATATTCAAAGCAAGGTGTTCACTTGATCCCTTGTACATTGTCCTCACATGTGCAGCAGGAGAGGTGCTAGGAATTGAATTCTTGCTCTGTGGGCCCTGAGAAAAGACAGTTCTCCATCAAAGGGAAATAGACAAAACAGGAAGAGCAAACATGCAGAGTATCATCTAATTAATAAAGCATGGAAGTGGTAACTTCATAACAGCTAAGGGAAATGGAATATATACAAGAATTAGAAGCACCAAAGTGACCATTATTTATTCAAAAGCTTTCACGAAATACAGATCTAACAGAATGGTTGGATCCAATAAAAAATGTTCATATTATTTGGATTAACACAAATCAATCATCCAGCTGACCACAAACTCAAGGGAGAAGGTTGATGATAAACCAAGACACAAGATAATGTATAGAAAATGATACTGATTACATTGAGTGAATGTAACATATTTGCAAGGGAGGTAATTTCTCTCGAAAGTAGTAGATCACACTTCAGCATCCCTTCAAAATAGCTCCCTTAGAAGTTATGCACATAGGAAGGCAAAATATTTTAAAGATTCTTTTTGCTGAAAAACCTTTCCAGTTTTTGGAGAAACATATACATGGGAAATGAAATGTAACAAACAGTACTGTCAGTGACTCCCAATAAAATAAGCAGCTTCCAAGATGCAATCACATTAGATTTTCAACTTGGCATTGCTCAGTGAAAGATCAGGTTTTTCCAGGTAGCCAACAGGCAAGCATATTTTCAATGACAATTGCATGGTGAATGTTTCAGACAATATCAAGTAAAACCCAAGATGGATCAGGTACAAAGAACAACTGAAGTTATGATTGATCATGATATCTGAGCTTCTTCTCCAGATATTCCAAAATTAAAAAAAAAATCCATAACTGGAAAGCTTCACCACAGAAAAGATGTACATGCACAAAAGACGGGCACTAAGAGATAGAAACTCATCTGTTCTCATTACTCATTACATGCAATCAAATATATTAGCAATCATACTATGATTAAATAAGATAGATATGCACATTAATATGAACAACAATGAGTGAGATTGTATTAATCAACTAAGGTCCACAAAGGCATTCAAGGCTGCATTAGTTTTCCTATAGAAAAGATACAAGGACAATTAATCTACACTTTTTAATGAGCACCCTTAGAATGTCGCATGTTCCAACCTGAACCGCCATTAAAAAAACAGAATATATAAGTTCCTGACCTTGTCCTTTTGGTATGACTTTATAAGCTCATCCTTGAGTAAGGTCTTCTATTTGGTGTCTAAACTGAACCAAATCGATCTTAGTTGGCTACAGCCAATTTTTAAATTTAATCTGAAGTTTGATTGATCTCTTACAATTTGATCTTTTGGTTGTAAGTTGTAACTACTGTCTTTGTTGGCAATGATATGTTTCCTTCCTTTGAAAAAAAAAAGAGTTCTAACCTTGTTCTTGATCAATTTTCCAAGTCCCAGAGTCCTATAAGCTATTATAAGTTCGGATCTGATCAAATATTTATACCCATCACTGTTTTTACAGCTGTCTATTTCTGAAGGGACTCTTCTCATAGAAAAATATCAAAATGCCAATGTGCCTTATTCTTTATCAGCTTTTTAAATTTTCATGTTTTTGTCTTTCCATTTTCAACCAGAAAACCTAGTCACTCACAAAAAAAATTCAGATATTTAGTGATCACCCATATTATTGACACACACACACACACAGATATATATATATATATATATATATATATATATATATATATATATATATATATATATATATATACACTAGGTTAATACAAAAATTAGTTTTATATCTTCCTGAAAAAGAACCAATATATGGAAGAAAAAAAGACTTTGACAATCAAGAACTTTCTTGAAGAACTGGAAGCACATTGTTCTATTGAAATTGGAGATCTGCTGAAGGTTGCTGGCTAATTATTTCCATGTAACTGAGAAAGTATCCAGCATTGCACGTACAAAGTTCCAACATGCATGGCAGAAACTAAAATTTGTTATGATCTTGTAACTAATTACCCCTGTGATTTTGAGCATTATGGATGAATTCCTATACGCGAGAAGTTAGGTACATCTACCTAATTTTGAATTAAGTTCTACAAAACCTGGTTTAATGATATCAACATAAATCAAATAAATTATACAGGAAAAGGCAAACCAATTCTATTGCATAACCAAAGATTTTTTTTATACAGCACAAACTGGTATCTTTTTTCTTTGACTACATGAAAAACATTTTTACATAGCACAAACTAGTACCATTTTACCTGGACTACTTAAATACTTATAATGACAAGCTAAACTGGTTCTGTTTTTTCGATAAGGTAATAAAATGAATAAACCAAAAACTGGATAAACTGGTAAAGCAGATTCAAAGAAACAAAAGAATAAAACTTACCACATGTTCAATTTCAGATATCTCGGACCCATTTATTGAAGTTGATGCTTCATACCCACTCCTCTCATGGATGACATATGATGGAGCTTCATGATCCAGAACTGAAGCCTCAAGTAATTTATTCTTTGCTAATAGATCATCTATTTCCTTTTGTACGCTGCGTAGCTTGGCATCCATTTCCTGGGCTTTTAACTTTGAGCTATCAGTGTCCATTATTACTGCTATTACCATCTTTTCCAATACCTGCAAAAGTGACCTTGCACTAACTGGCTTCTTATCTGCCAATGCCTCATGTCCTCCCAGTTTCTGAATTATTCTCTCTACACATGACATCAGATCGGTTAAGTCGTTGGTTTTCCTTTCCATGTCCTGATTACTGGAGATGAGTTTCTCAGATTCCTGCTTCAGATGTGCAATCTCACGATTCTGAGTTGCTAGGACTGCCTTAATCTCCTTCTCTTCATTGATGCAAGTGTTTACCGTTTGCTGAAGTTTTGGAAAATAATCAAGTATGTAGAAGATCTTGTCCATGGGACTTGGAGGTCCAGAGCTTTCTATTGTCTTTGGGTAGTCAATCTCAAGATGCTGCACTTTCTCAGAAAGAGATACTATTTGAGCTTCGGATTGGATATAATCTGCTCCTGAAAATCAAGAGAGCTGTTAATAGAATAAAAGTGGAATGCCAATGTGAGGTGAAAAATAAATATCTTAAATAACCAAGTATCAAACAGGTGTTCACCTTGATCTTTGACTGATGTTTGGTACAAAGACGAGAGTTCCACTTCCTTTTCCCTTAGTGCATTCTCTTTCTTATGATAATCCTCCAGCTTACATGTCAATGCATGACAGGAAATTTGCAACTCTTCTAGATCTCCTTCCAACTGAGAAATTTTTGTTTGGCTTAAATTTCTCTCTTGTAGCACACTTTCCAAAGCCTGTTCAACCTCTATCGATTTATTTTGCAACCCTTCCATTGCCTTGCACCTTCTACTATCAACATCCTGAAAAAGTTGGAGTTGATGCCTAACATCTCCTGCAGCCAATAACAGACTCTCTGCTGCTTTTACACAATCATCAGCAGAAACAGTTTCACCTAGATGTGCTTCTGCATCCTTGTCAAAACTTGGATCTGTTACACGGACCTTGGAGTTAATGTTTAGTAGATCATGGTTCTCTGTATTCTTCAGCACTTGTGTAGCATCAGTGCATGCAGAAAGTAAATTACCAATATTTTTCTGCAAGATTGATACTGTGGTCTGATGTGCCTTCTTATAGGCTTCAAGATCATTGACATTTAACTTCAAGCACCCCATGGAATCTAACAGACATATTACTTTATTTTTCATTTTCTTTAGCTGCTGTAACAGAGACCCAATTTGATGGTCTAGATAAATTGAGTAATCTTCAAATTTATCATACAGAAGTTTCACATCCAAGTCAGAACTTACACTCTCCACCATTTTAGTCTCCCCTACATTTGTTTCATGCACTGAAACCATATTGTTTAGATGGTCATCACACTTCAGGCCTGGAGCAAGCTGTCTGACTGAATATTTCTGCATGCAGAAAGAACAAATTGATCATGTACATGTTGATATAAAAGGCTCGTCAACAAAGAAGAACGGATTACTTATTTAGAAAAACAAAACAAAAAAAAGAATCAGATGCAAACAACTCAAGAATGGACAAAGAAATTAACACCAAAAGACAAAAAAGGGTTTACCATTTCAAAGTCAGAGAAAAGTCCTTATGTCTGGTTTTCTCATGTGTCAAAAGGATTAAAACAAACAGCATAGTTCATCATGATCAACATGTTAAGATGCACAATTTCCTAACTTCAGCATCAATACAAAAGACATCTAAGCATACCCAAAGACTGCACGAGCTTCTTCTGATGTGCCAAAAATTAAGGACACAAAACTACAATAAAACTATATGTGGTAAATATATGGTACTACCAATAGAACCATCAACCCATATAGTTGCACGCATATCTACTTAAGCAGACCCTGCAGGTGCTTATCATGGGTTTTTAACTGTAATAAAACAAGAAGACTTCAATCACAAACCAAAGGTTCTCCAATCTTCAACGAAAGTGTTCTCTCAAGGAACACACTTACAACATTCACAAAGAGAACCACAAAGTGTTCCAAAGGATCACTCTTACAAACTCCACAAAGGGGATAAAAAATATAATTTATTGACAAAGAGAATGTGCCAAAAGGCTTACAAAACAAAGGGGAGAACACCCCTATTTATACACAAGGGAGAGAAGTGAGAGAGAGAGTAGAGAAGGAGCAAGGCTCCCAACAGCTAGAAATTCTAGTCATTGGGAGAATTTCTAGCCGTTGGGAACAGTCAAACTTAGTTTGACTTCTCCCTATATTACATATATTATTAAATGTATATGTAATATATATTATATATACAAGTATATATATAAGTATAAATGTATGTACATTTTAACATTTTCTTTACTAGCAAATATGATTTGGATGCAGTAATTGTGATATAAAACCTGAAACTTTATCACAAAATTCTGGTGCAATTTAGGCCTTTGACTTTTTTTTATTTTTAAAAAAAAAAAACAGTCCAATTATCAAAATATTCTAATAAAAAAATGTTTAATTTTAGTTAAATTTAGAAAATCAATTGGGTTTGCAAGATAGTATGATACTATCGATTACCAAATATTTACCTGTAAATTCTCTGCATTCAAGATGCTTGTTTTATAGAGGATCAATTAGAATAGAATCTTTAAAGAGAATAAGTGCTCCCAGATAAGAGGTCATAGCAAAGGGAAGAACCTATGATAATCCTAAGATCTTTGTGAAGGCCATAATAAATAAAAGTAATGTAGCAGTACCTGCCCACTGAGTTCTAGGCTTTGAAAGTTTTGCAATGAGGCATGTTTCTCATCCAACAATGTCGTATCCTCTGTTTGACCTATCTGATTCGCTATTTCTTGAAGCAAAAGTTCCATGGTCCTCAACCCATCAAATGGTTTTGAAGACCTTTCGGTCAAATGATGCAGCAGCTTGTTTGTGCTGATTTTCATGTTCTGCAGGCAATTAAGCTGATCATTTAGCTCAGAAGTCTGCCTTTCTAATCTGGACTGGGTTCCAGCTAACTGTTCCATACACACAGACAACCTGGCCTGTAAGTCACCAACTACGGTTTCATTTGCTAATTCTGCTCTTTCCTTTTCCTTCTGAAGTACAGATAGATCTGCCTCTGCCTTTGAAAATGCATCTTGTAGGGTTTTAATAGTTGTATAAGCATCTGCCAACTTGAAAGCCTGAAAACTAGTTTCCTCCTTTGCCCTCTCTAGCTCTTCCATGGCACTGTCCTTTTGAATTTGTGACTCACGAATGTACTCTGATACCAATTTCACCCTCTCTAGAGGATCTTCCAATGTGAAATCACCAGGAACAGAGATGCTTTCTAGAGAAGCCATAATCCTCTGGAGCATACCATTGCTCTCAAGAAAAAAGTGTTCTACTTGAGACTTTTGATTGTTTGCTTCAGCAAGATCCGACTCAAGGTCTGGGATGCGTTTCAAGTCGCTTGACAGCCTAATTATCTGATCTTTGTATTCATGACGTGCAGATTCAAGATGCTGTAGCTCCAACTTGAGCTTCTCAATTTCTGCATTCTTTTCATCAGTAGAAAAAATCCAACTAGATTCAAGATGCTGCAGCTCTAATTTGAGCTTCTCAATTTCTGTGTTCTTTTCGCCAATCGAAAGCTTCCAACTTTCCTTTTCTTGAACCAACCCTTTGCCTTTCTTGACAGCCATAGACAGCTTTTCCCTCAGTAATGCTGACCTCTCCTCAGTCTTAACTAGTTCTTTCTGGAGTATGTCTCTCTCATTTTTCAGAGTTGCCATCTCTTCTGCCAGTTTCTTTGACTCTTCCATGAGATTGTTTATCTGAAGCATATGTTCCTCTTCTTTTGAAGACACCTCCACCAACAGCTTTTTGCATCCTTCAAGCTCTTGGATTTTATCACCAGCCATATTAATTTCTTTCTGAAGCACGTCTCTCTCAGTTCTCAGAGCTGCCATATCTTCTGCTAGTTTCTTAGCCTCGTTCATTAGATTGGTAACCTCTGACAAATGTTGCTCTTCTTTTGAAAATGCCTCATCCAACATCTTTTTGCATCCATCCAGCTCTTGATCTTTGGCATCTAATAAGCTTTGCAATCTCTGCAGTTCCTCACCCACATTAGAAGAGTCATCGATTTTATGTGCAATCTTCCCAAAGCATCTTTCAAGTATGCCTGAATCCGGCAATTGCTCAGGGAGCTCTTGATGATTCATCGTCTCACCAGCAACCTCAAGCAACCTTCTGATCAGTTCATCTTTCTCAGACGACATCAAATCAGATTTTTCACTAATTTCCTTATGCTTAGACATAAGGCTATTAAATTCCCCTTGAAGATAATCCTTCGTATTCTTTTCTGCCAAAAGGTTCGCATGGACATCATCAACCTCCTTTTGAACTTCTGACAACTCGGACTTGTATCTTTCCACAGCTAACTGTCTTTCACTCATTTTATTTTGCAACTGCAGAGTCTCCTGTCTAGCCTGCAACAGTGATTTCCCCAGCCAGTCCACCTGAAATACAAGTTCCATCGATGATACAGATTGGGGCAAGTCGAAGTACGATAAGGTGCCCTTCAGTTTCTCGGAAATGTTGTCCTTTTCCAACAAGAGATCCTCCAAAACACCATTCCGGTCGGCAAGCCATTGTAACTTTACTGTGATGTCCTCAGATTGAATGTCCTCGGCAATAACGACATGAGACAAGATCTCTTCGGTTTTCTGAAGGAATGAAGTCTTTAGCGACAATGATCCTTGAAGGGTGTTCACTAAATCCTGACTTCTGGCCAGCTCTTTTTCCATCATAGCAGCATTCTCCTTGTGCACAGCTTCTGCCATCTCCAGTGCATCAGATTTCTCTTGAATTTGAGACAAGCATTTCTCCAGTTCATCTGATTTCTCCATTAATGACTGCTTTAGTGAATCGCGTTGTTGAACCAATGATTTGCCTTTAGTCACTGCCATGCTGAGCTTTTCTTTTATAGACTGATACTTCTTTTCCGACTGCTCAAGGTCTGCCCCAGCTTTCACCCTTTCTGCATTCAAGGTTTCTAGGTCCTCTTTAGCTTTGTCCAACTGCTCAAGCAGTTTCCTATTTTCTTCTTCAAGCACAGCTCTCTGTGCAATCACCTCATTCAACTCAGAGTCTTTTCCCCTGAACTTCAGCAGTTGTTTGTGAGCTAGATCAACGATTACACTGGCATCTTCCTCGTCGGGCATTGCGGTCTCGGGATCAATTTCAATCAAGCGCCTTCCAAGATCCTCAACTAGGTGAAGTAGCTGTTCATGCTTTTGGATAAGTGTCATGGCATCTTTCTGGACAAGAGCCACTCTCTCTTCAACAGAAGCAACTGATGCATATTCGCTATGAGTTATTTTCACGAGAGAATCTAACAACCCATCGCAGAAGGTATCAAGATACGATTCCCAGTTGATGCGAGCGTCGGCTACAGCTCTTGCTGAAGCTTCTTGCTCAGCCAAGTTTTGCTGCATGGTACCCATGTAAGTGATGGCAACATCATGTGCTATCGATTCTCGGATTACTTGCTCCCTAAGCCCTTCGCGCTCCCTCTCGAGCTCAAGATTAGAATCCACTGCTTCGTTTTGTTTCCTGTATAACTCATTCAATTTTCCATTGAGATCTTCGATCTCTTGGTCCATTGTAAACAGAACAGCATGAAGCTCCCGAATCGTACCATCGGATTGCAATCTTTCGCTCAAAGCATTCTTTGCGTGCGAAATAAACTTTGAACAATCTTCAAACATCAGGTGCACAGGCGTGTTGGAGATGGAAGCCGCCGGTAATCCGTCCCTTTCTTCTGCTTCGCGAAGCCGATTCACCAGCCCATCGTTGTCCTCATGGAGCCCAAGCTGTTGTTCGCTTAGCATTCCCAGCTGGTGATGAAGATCTGCAAGTTCTTTGAAGAATCTTTCCCTTTCTTCCTGAACTCAGAATTCAGCATAGCGAATTATCGGGGCTAGTCGAAAATGAAAAACCCTTTGACATGGTACAGAAGATAACTCACCTGCCATGATGGGGAGCAAGCAATGTTCAAGGAAGCCTTGCATTCTTCAAGCTTATTCCTCATCTGCTCTCTCTCGGCCATCGTCCTCTCGAGCTCGTCCCGCACTCTAACCAATTGATCCCTCATATCCTGCACCTGATGCTCCATCTCCATCACCAACGCCACATCCTTAGTGTTGCCACTAGAATCCTCACCCTGATTAAGGCTGCCATCAATCGACTGAACCCCGCCACAATCCACAACCACAATAGATTCCTCGAGGCGTTCCTTCCTCATTTCAACAGGAACCCACTGATCCGTTGCATCGACGAACGCTTCTTCCTTGCTAGCATCATCTGTCCGCCCCCCATCAACAACCGGAGGAGCACCACCGGCACCATCCACACCAGAATTTTGCAATGATCCAATCATTACCTTCTCGCAGCCATCGACTTCTTCTCGGCTACCCGTACCAATCTCCGATTGCGTAATGCCCGAATCGACGGTCGATACCGAATCAACGCCATGACTGGATCCATCCCCAACACCACCGGAATCCCGATCTTCAATCGCACCATCGTCCTCCCGCCTGGCGCCAACACCGGCACTAGAAGAAGCAGCAGATGGGAGCGAATCCGCAACATCTACGACGACGACTCGATCCGAATCGCCACCGCCCACCGCGCCACATTGGGCATCATGGCCTTCGTTCGAATCACCGACATCCTTCGCCTCGCCGACTTGTTCTTCGTCACGGAGCGCACCATTTTCCCCGTCGGACATATCTGCGCAACACCTCTCGTTCTCCTTCTACTCCTCTATTTCGCCCTCCATTCCGAAGAGCAAAAAAGTGCACCAATTGAATTCAGTAGCAGAAGCAAAGATGGCCGTATCTCATTTCATTCAATCCGATCACGAGAATTGCCCGATTCATTGATCAATTCAGACGAAGAACAAACCAAGAGCAAAGGTAGCACAATTCAGATCTCCAACAGGAAACGATGGCAATACGTGAGTGTGGTCAATTGTAAACATACCTTGCTTCTTCCCTCTCTCTCTTTCTCTATATCAACTATTCAAGCGAGGAAATTGTGAACTCTGGATGGATGGGCTGCGGATTGCTTGCCTTATTGAGCAACCACAACAACAATGAACAACCTGCACGTAAGAAGGGTGCATTCCCGTCGAGGGTCGTTGTTTGTAACAAAGGGAGGGAGGGTACTACTGAGAGACTGAGACTGAGAGCAAGCCTTTGGCCTTCTATTCGTTTGGGGTTAAGGGGTAATGGAGCGTTTCGTAGCGTCGTTATAAATATCGTCGATATTTTGGCTAGTTATTTATTTTGCAGTTAAAGCTGTAATATTTTCAAAATACCATTTCTTGTGAAAATGCCGTAATTTTAGCGTTACATTAACGTTGAAAATGAATTTTCCAGCTTTTTTTATACACAAACATGTTTGGAAAAACGCAAGAATTTGAAAATATTTGGAGATTTTCCTGAGAAAGATATTTGTGAGGACTATGATTTTGTACACTAAACGGGTAGGAATGGGATAGGACATAGTCAAATGCCATATTCGATAATGGGATGCTGGCTAAACGGATTCGAATTTGGATACAGATTTGGATGGTGAAAGCCTGGTACCAGATTCGTTTTTTTTATGTGTAAACGAATTCGGATATTTGTTGGATTCGGTAGCACAAAATCAAAACCATATTAGCATCAGATTATTATCGAATAAGGATGTCCCATAAAATCTGATTCATGGACATCCCTTATGTAGACTCCTTTGCTTGCAACTCGACCCCCTAAGGGTGCAAATATGAGTTAGATCATCTTGATCCAAATTCGAATATTGTGCATAAGATTAGGATCTTGTTCTACATAAGATTCAACGGTGTGGGGTTAAATTCAGGTCAGAAATACATGCCGTAATACTGGATCCGATTAAAGAAAACCAAAACAAGTCAAGACATCAAATTATCTCAAAAATTTGTATTCAAAAATAAAGTGTCGGATCCGAAGCACTGGTCTAGCCAAACCCCAACTAAGTATGGACCATAACTACCAAAAAGCGAAATCCATACAGGATGCAATGGGTGAAGTGGAAGCAGAGAAGCCAGTGTTAAAAAGAAGAATGAAGCAGGATTCATTTTGGAAGCGATTATGAAAGTCTTCAAGTGAAAAGTAGACTTGTAACGACCCAAACCGGAGCCTCTCGAATCTGGGTTCATGAATGTTAGTTTTTAGAAAAAAATTACCAGAATAACCTCAAAATCAAGGTGTTTTTCTTTCATATTGATAATAATAATAAAGTCTACATTCATCAATAGAAATAACAATGTTGAACATCCAAACATATGTACTCAATTCACATAAACCCATAAAAAAGAAGGGTAGAGATGAAGTAAAATACTACAGGTACTTCAAGGTCTGAAAGTAGTCCATTCGAGTCCACAGTCAAGTCCTTTGATTTGTATCAGTCCCTGAACCTATATTTGTAACCAAGCAGGGGTGAGTTCACAACTCAGTAAGTTCACATCTACAAATAAGACATGACAGTTACAACTGTAGTGAGCTTTAAGTTCTTAATATTAGTTTAGTTTGTTATGATTCTCTATCTTCATTTTTTAAGTAGACATTCACATTCTACTCTAATCAGCTATTCCGGAGATAACCTTCTTGGGCATAGCAACCCATGTAGATAACTCAGAGTCTACGATATTGACCAGACATATGAACCACTTACAACAACATAGTCCAAACCGGCTTAGACTATAGATTCACAATCGTTGCAGCTTTCCTCACCTATTATAATCAGAGAACCTCAGAATGCTCATCGGTAGCTAACCGAAGAGTCTGAGAAGTTATACCTACCCCAAGGTATCCGAGGAGCTATACATGCCCCCAAGGTGTCCGAAGAGCTATACATGCCCTCTAAAGTTTGTAGTTAATGCTACATCTTACATGTGTCTATTGGGCAATATTTTTAACCCATAAAGATTACCTAAGAATTCTTGAGGTACGAGCGATGTACATATACCCCAAACAATGCCCTAGACTATGTCTCGTCTTGTAGAGTTCCTTATCATATTTTGTATTGTTATCCTTTATGCATTATTCTTTCAACTTTCATTTTTTAGCATTAGTGCATTATACAATAATCAATGTATGTTCACTAACTACTCTTAACATGTAATAAGATGAACTAAAATTGAATCTCGAACACTAGCTCAACTGACTGGACTCAGCTCAATTTCAGCTAAATAAGCTGAAACGGGCTAAAATGGGTTCCTAGACACTTGAAAATGGTTTTGAACTGAAACTGGAGCACTTGAACTCCTGGTGAGCTCAAGCTAGACTCTGAGGAATAGGATTGACTGGGAATCACTGACTCGGAGACAATTGGCTTGGATTCGAGTGAGAAATGAGCTCATATATCTAAGGATAACAACCCACTACTGAGTCAGCTCATCATGTCATGATACTTAAAATACCCCTCCCAAGGCATAAGCATGGCATTCTCAGGACAAATCCTATCCTGAAAACTTTGAAACTCTACCCTCATTTTTCAAAGCCAAGCATTCACATTTAGTAACATTTTACATGCATCAATATCATGATTTTCTCCACATAGGATACATTCATAATCTAAATCATGTTATAAGTCAAGGAATATGTAATATGTGTCAACATTTTTAAGCATCATATTGAATATCAAAATTATAGATTCCTAAGCATGTTACTCAGTTATTTTACTCAAAACAGGATAACACTAGCATACCTATAACACATGGGACCATACTACAAGATGCCTAAATTAACTAGCATGTATTTTATTTAACTAAGGAGGAATTTGCAAATGTTCACTTACTTGAAATATTTAAATTTTAAGTTTAAGGAATAACATTAGTCTTCTCGCAAATTCTGATCTGAAATAGATAGAAAATCCCATATCATCATTTAGAGTCTCGTCTTATGAAAATATACCTAAGCTTTTATGTCAAACTCTGATTCTATTTTTCTAGAGTTTGTCATCATGTCCCTTGCTAATGGATCCTACTCGAAAAGAAGAATTCAAGAATCCAAAAATCACTTAAATCTTATACCAGGGTGAAAAGTTTTGCCTAATATATTAATCGGGTATAACAAGAGCAAAATGGTTTTTTTACTTTTTGACTATCCCTAGACTCATAGAACTGTATCCCAGACTTATTCTGGGTTGAGTCCAATCTTGCCTTTACACTAAACCTAGTTCATACTCACTCTGGTTCAGGTTTAGTTCAACTGGATCATTTTTATTTGAGTTTCATATCCAAATCCAACCTTATTCTTATGTGGAACTTTAAAATTTTCATATAGAGATCCGACTGGATCATGGATATGGTACAACTGATCCAAACATTATTCATATTGGGTTTGGTACAAAGGTGGTGTCAATGATGAAATAAGATTGGGTTTGAACCCAACCCAACTGGATCCAATTTATTTTGGATCTACCATATATAGACATGATCCGATCTAAGTTTGGATCCAATTTGGATGCAGATCCGACTCGTATTGAAAAACTGAGACATTTACAATCTCGTGTTTCACCATGTTCAATATATATATATATATATATATATATATATATATATATATAATTTTTATTTTATTCATTTTTAAAAAACTTAACTGCCACCTAGTGTGGGCCCCACTTATTTTTCAGAAAATGAATTTAGAACTTTGAAAATAGAGGCGTTAAAAATGATTTTTTTTTAGAGACTTCAAAAGGACATCTAAACTACCTAATATTTTTTTATATTTTTGAAATATGAAAGATATAAAATGAAATGAAATGAAATTGAAAATTAGGGTTTTGCATCCCTGCAGGGTGGGCCCCGCTTGAAGAAAGTGGAAAACTGATTTGAAAATCAAGTTTTTGAAATAAAGGGTTTTAGGAAGGAAAGTTTTGAAAGAAAGAATGAAAATAAAATTGAGGTTCTAAATCAACTAGAGTCCTAAATGGATTAAAACTCCTCCAGATGTGGTACAAACTGTGTGGGCCCCACATCAGAGTTTTGAAAATTGAAATAAAGACTGAAAAGGGTTTTGAAACAAAGTTGAAATCATCAGATGACAATCGAAGGTTTTAAAAATAGTCCTAAACGAACTGAAACTCTAGACTAGAGTCCTAAACCAACTAAAACTCTGACATTTAGATTTTTGAAAGCCAAACAAAAAAGTTTTTGAAAGATTTTCTCAAAATTAATGAAAATAAGTCAAAAAATATAGTCAAGGTTAGAGTCCTAAATTAATCGAAACTCTGAAATAGAGTCTTGAATCAACTGGGACTCTACAAATGGACTAATTTTTGAAGGATGAATGAAAAGGTTTTCAAAACAAGTGAAATTGAAAGTGGAAATAAGATTCAGAATAGAGTCCTAACCCGATTAGGAATCTGGGACAGAGTCTTGAATTTTGTAAACTCTTTATTTTAGGAGTTTTTAAAAGAAAGCAAGGAGATTTTGAAAGATTTGTTCATAAACTGGTGAAAATGAGCAAAATACGAGACCAGAGTGAGAGTCCTAATCAACTAAGACTCTAGGATAGAGTCCCAGAATTTCGAAACTCTTAGAACTGAATCTGTTTTTAAAAAATAAGTAAAATAAAAGTAAAATAAGGAAAGCAGAGTAGAGTTCTCCATCGATTGAAACTCTAAGGTAGAGTCCAAAATTTTTGAAACTTTACAATAAAGTCCTAAAATTTTGAAATTTGATTGTTTGAATGATAAATGAAGAGGTTTTTGAAAGATTCTCTCAAAATTGAAGTCAGGGTTAGAGTTTTGATCCAACTGAAACTCTAGAGCAGAGTCCTGATCCGACTAAAACTCTAGATTTTAACTTCTTTCGAAAGGTTTTGAAAGATTTTCTTAAAAATAGGTGAAAATAGCAATGAAAGATAGAGTCCTGATCCGACTGAAACTCCGTGATAGAGTCCGAGTCTGACTAAAACTTTGAAATTTTGGGTCAAACAAAAAATTTTCTTGAAATAGGTAAAAATAGAGGTAAAAGATAGAGTCATGATCTGACTGAAACTCTGAGACAGAGTCCTAGTCTGTCTGCGATAGAGTCCTAGTCTGATTGAAACTCTAAAATTTTGACCAAAATAAAATATTTTGATAAATTTTATTGAAAACAAGTAAAAATAAAGATGGAAGACAGAGTCCTAGTCCGACTGAAACTCTGTGATAGAGTCCTAGTTTGACTAGAACTCTAAGATTTTTGTCCTTTTGAAAGTTAGATGAGAAGGTTTTTAAAAATAAGTGAAAATAGGAATAAATGATTAAATCGGGATAGAATCCTAATCCGACTAAAACTCTGGGACAGAGTCCTAATTCGATTGGGACTCTAGTAAAGGACCAAGTAAATAGAATAAACAAGTTATGAAGCCACTTCTGACTTAAAATCAATAAAATGAAAGATAGAATATGTTTAAAAATATGAAAAGACAGAGTCCTAGTTCAACTAAAACTCTGAAATAACTGAAATTTTGTGAAGTTTAGAAAGAAGAACATAATTCAGAAGTGACACCACCTGGATGGGTCTTATCTGAAAATTGATTTTAAAACAAATGCAGATCGCTTTCTAAAAAAATTATTTTGAAATAAAGGAATATAAGATACTGGGGGATGGTAAATGGCAAATATCAATCTAAAACCCAGGTTTTTGAAATTGATTTCGAAATAAGGTTTTAAAATCTAATCTAGATTGAAAGATTTTGAAAAACCAGAGTGTTGGATCTCAAAAATGACATGCAATGCAATGAAATGACATGCAATGATATAAAATAATGTAAAATGATATGACATGAGATGCAAAATGCAAAACCCTGGTTGAGGGATTTGAAGTCCTGAACCTCTGAGAGAGACAAAGAATTGAGCATTTCTGTTTGAAGACAAAAATTGATGATTGAAATTATGCCAAAATAAAGATTGAACTTTGAATGTAAGATGAAATATTTGGATTTTGATGTAAAACTTGGGCTTTGAATAGCCCTGACTCGGGTGTCGACCAACTGATTCTCTGAAGGCTTCAGAGGGCAAGCCCTAGTAGCAAGAGAAAAGGGTTTGTGAATGAAGGTGGAAAATTTGAGGTGTTTACAGCTGGGCTCAGACATAAGTTGAAGTGTTTAAGTTCCATGTCGAAAAGGATAACAAAGGAAGTCACTTCTTTGTCTAAGTTAGTATTTGTAGCCTATTTTGTTTGAGCAAGTAGAGCCTGAGGGGTGTTTACACCTGAGACCCTAAAACCATCTGGTTTGGGAGTCACCCACCTGAAAGCATGTTACAGACTTTATAGAGAGCCTAATAGTTGTTGACATTGCACATGACAAGAAGTAAGCTATATGTAAAATTATGAAAATTGAAGGTCTAGTGACTCAAGCAATTAAGTTTGAGGGATACTTTGTATCTGGTGCCCTAAGGTCATCTGGTCTAGGAGTCACTGACCCAAAGCTCGTTACGCGGGTCACGAAAATTGAAAATTTAAAATAGTGCTCAACAAAAAGAAAAGAGAAAGTATGCAAAAATTGAAAAAGAAAAGAAAGAGCATAAAAGGAAAATTTCACTGCATAGGAATAAGTATTGAGAAAACCTGTGCAAAAAATATATGAGTGAAGATAAATAAATAACGACATGTATATATTTGATTTTCTGAGAATAAAGCATACATGATTATGATATTTAGAAAAGTAGAAAAAAAGGTTTTACTCTGTGGTGGCATGTAAAAGACTCTGATTATGTTTTGCAAGTGTAATGACATGAAATATTTGTGAAAATAAACTCCTCAATTTCCTAATGCTTTTTGAAGTTGAATTTTTATGCATACATGACCGAGATGTTTGTGGGTAGCATTACTGCAAACCCTCATGAGACCTTACTCATACAATGGGGTAACCCAAGGGTTTAAAGGGCTTGTTGCATTTGCTAAATACAATCGTGATTCCTACGAAAGTGAGTTAGGTTTCTGTTATGGTTAGTTATTATTTTTGCTTTTTGATTCAGTTTGCTCGTGGACTAGCAAACGATAAGCACAAGAAAATTTGATCATGCATACATTTTGCATTTTATTCATAGTTGTTTATGCATGATTCATTGCAAAATCGTGTTAAAAACCCAGTTTTATAGGTATTTTCGAGAAACTACATTTAAATTGAAAATAAAGAAAAAACATGTTTTTAAATACTTTCCTGTATTTTTTCAACGTTTACTTTTGTTTAGGACGTTTTGATTAGTGTTTTAATTATCGTAGAAGTGTCTAAGTCATAGTCTATTTGCTTTAGGAGATGTAGCTTTGTAAAACACATTTTTTAGAAACACTATTTTGAAAATATATTGGAGTTTTCTAAAAAAAACATGTTACTCTAATTCAAATAATGTAAATATTTTTGAGAGAGAGAAAAAAAATTTTCTCCTCTTGAAGTTGACGCCCCCCTTGCTCTCTCTCTCTCCTCTCTGCCTCTCTCTCTCTTCCCTCTTCTTTCCCTCTTCTTTCATACCGGCTTCTTCTTTTCTTTCTTGTTTTCTTTTTTTTCTTCTTGCCCCTATTTTCGCCAGTCTTTCTTTCTTTTTCGTCAGGAGATGTTTGCGACAAGTGAAAAAGTTGTTTCTTCTTCTCAACTCGTCTGTCGAAGGTAAGCCGTAGGTAAACCTCTTCTCCCCCTTTCTCCATAGTTTAGTTTCATAGCATGCATTGTAGTTAGATTTTCATTATTTTTATGGCATATTGTAGGATTTAATTTCACCATATCATATCATTCATTATTTCTTGTTTTCGTAAAAGAAAAAGAAAATAATAAAATAATTATTTTTCTTGGATTACGCATAAGTAGATAATCGTAGGTTTAGTTTAATTTCTGATTTTGACTCATGTATTTCCTATTTTTTAGTTTAATTTAAGAATTAATTTAATTAGAAATAACTTAATAGAATCACTTTTATTGAATAATGTTTTTTATAGTCTGCATTTTTCTTTATATTCTTTTCTTTTTTAGATTAATTAAAGCTAACATTTTTTGATTGATATTAACAAATTAGTTAGTTGTTTATCTCTTAAGTAGTTGTTTTAACAAGTTAATTTAGTTTCATTGATTGATGCTTGTTAGTTTTCTTGACCGTAGAATAAATAGATTGCTTGTGGGATAAAGTAGAGTAGATAGCTAATTGTTTTCTTTATTATTTATTTATTTTCTTCTTTCAACAAATTAGAATAGAATTATTTCTTATGTTCAACAATTAGTTTAGAATTTATATTCCCAACACTTAGATTTTTAATTTAGTTATTGATTATCATTTTTCCTTAGAAATCACATTAGCCGATTTAGGTAGATTTAAATTCCAGCAATTAGTTAGTTTTATTGTCATGTTAAATCTGATTTTTTTACATCAATTAAATTTAATTAAGTTCAGTTTATGTCAGTAGATTAATCAGAAATTAATTAGTTAATTTAAATTATTTGAATTACATTAGCCGATTTTCATTATTACATTAAATTGTCGATTTTGATTAATTAGTTAATTTGTTGATTGCTTGCTTAATTAGTTGATTAAAGTCCTTTTGAGAATTTGATTAGTATAGCATGTAAGTTAAATTAATTTAGTTTATTTTATAGTTTACGTTTTCTTTTATTAGTTAATTAGTTTAGTTTATTTCTTGTTATTTGCATTAGTTAATTCCATAGTCAGTTTCTTGTTTCTTGTTTCTTGTTTCTTCTTTCTTAGTTAATTAGTTATGCTAATTTGTCTTTTAGTTAGTTGATTCATGTTAGTTCTTAGTTAGTTATAGAATGAGTTATGTTATTTTGTCTTTTAGTGTACTGTTATTTCATAGTTTATTTAGCATTTTTATGATTTTTTGTAAAACTAACCCTTAATATTTTTATAGTTTTTTATCGTATCTTTGTATTTCGTTTGTTTATTTTTATAGAAAAGCATTTAGACGTACAATGAGCCCTCAAAAGTACCCCCGAAGAGCCCTCTGAGGTCCCTAAAAGGTCCCCTTAAAAGGCCCTTCAGGCCCCTTTTGAGTCCCTGAGTGAGCCCTCAGATATAAGGATCAGTAAAGAAGAAGTAAAAATATCACAACAACTGCAAATCAAGAGGACTAAAGACTCAAAGTACTGAAGACTTTTTCTCTTTCTTTTAGATTAGGATTTATTTTATTAATTCAATTTGGGGTTTGTAATAAGGCACTTTATTTTTATTTGTTTAAGCCCTCTACAGAGGGTCGTACTCTTATTTAGTTAATTAATTAATTTTTATTTTTCAAAGTAATAAAGAGTAGCTTAGTTTTCTGTGGAATACAAAGTATTTTATCTCATTCCTTGAGTTTGACCTAGACTTCACCACTAGTGTGAACTGGTTTTGTTATTGGATACATAATTTGTACAAACATTTTTACTGAAAATTTATTTTTAAAATGCTTTATTGAAAAAGTTGCATCAAGATGAAGTAAGATACTCCAGGTACTTCGAGGTCTGATAATAGTCGAGTTTGAGTTCACAGTCAAGTCCTATGATTGGTAGCAATCCCTGAACCTACAGTTGTAACCAAGCGAAGGTGAGTTTATAATTCAGTAAGTTCATATCTATAAATTAGACATGACTATTACAATTGTAGTAAGCTCTTAATCTTAGTTTAGTTTGCTAACTAAGCATATATGTTATTTATGGATTTTATCCCCTTTTATTGATTCTCTATCTTCATTTTTAAAGTACACATTCACATTCTACTCTAATCAAATATTTCAAAAATAGCCTCCTTGAGCATAGCAACTCCATATAAAAAACTCAGAGTCTACGACATTGGGTAGACATATGAATCACTCACAACAACATAGTCCAAACCAGCTCAAACTGAACTCATAATTGTTGCAACTTTCCTCACCAATTGTAATCAGGGAGCCTCAAAATTCTCATCGATAGCTAGCCAAAGAGTTTAAGAGGCTATACCAGCCCTCAAGGTATTTGAGAAGTTATACCTGCCCCCAAGGTGTCTGAGGAGCTATACATGCCCTCAAGGTTTGCAGTTCATGCTACATCCTACATGTGTCTATTGAGCAATATTTTTAACCCATAAGGATTACCTAGGAATTCCTAAGCAAATTCTAAGGTACGAGCAAGTTACACATATCTCAAACAATGCCCTAGACTATGTCTCTCCTAGTAGAGTTTCTTATCTTATTATGTATTGTTATCCTATATGCATTATTCTTTTAACTTTCATTTTTTAGCATTAGTGTATTATACAATAATCAATGTATGTTTATTAACTACTCTTAACATGTAATAACAGACACATATCATATATCTAAGGATAACAACCCACTATAGAGTCAGTTCATCATGTCATGATACTTAAAACACCCCTCCCAAGGCATATGCATGACATTCTTAGGACGAATTCTATCCTGAAATCTTTGAAACTCTACCCTCATTTTTCAAAGCCAAGCATCCACATTTAGTAACATTTTATATGCATAAATATCATGATTTTCTCTACATAGAATACATTCATAATCTAAATCATATTATAAGTCAAGGAATATGTAATATGTGTCAACATTTTTAAGCATCATATTGAATATCAAAATTACATATTCATAAGCACGCTACTCAGTTGTTCTACTCAAAACACGATAACACTAGCATACCTATAATACATGGAATCACACTACAAGATGCCTAAATTAACCAGCATATATTTTATTTAACTAAGGAGAAATTTGTAAATGTTCACTTACCTGAAACGCTTAAATTCAAAGTCTAAGGAATAACCTTAGTCTTCTCGCAAATTGTGATATTAAATAGACAAAAAATCTCATATCATCATTTAGAGTCTCGTCTTATGAAAAATTATGAAAATACTCCTAAGATTTTATGCCAAACTGTGATATTAAATAGACAAAAAATCTCATATCATCATTTAGAGTCTCGTCTTATGAAAAATTATGAAAATACTCCTAAGATTTTATGCCAAACTCTGACTCCATTTCTCGGAGTTTGTCATTATGTCCCCTGCTAATGGATCCTACTCAAAAAGAAGAATTCTAGAATTCAAAAATCACTTGAATCCAATATCGGGGCGAAAAGTTATGCCTAATCTACTAATGGGGTATAACAAAGGCAAAATGATCTTTTTACTTTTTGACCATCCCTAGACTCAGAACTTTATCCCAGACTCATTTTGGGTTGAGTCCAATCTTGCCTTTACACTAAATCCAGTTCACACTCACTCTGGTTCAGGTTTAGTTCAACTAGATCATTTTTATTTAAGTTTCAGATCCAGATCCAACCTTATTCTGATGTAGATCATTTAAATTTTCATATAAAGATCCGACTAGATCCTGGATCTAGTACAACTGATTCAAACCTTATTCATATTGGGTTTGGTACAAAGGTGGTGTCAATGATGAAATGAGCTAGAAATGTCTATAAAGGAGGATATGCTAGACATATTTTATATATATATATGTGTGTGTGTGTGTGTAGACATATATATTATATATATATTGAACATGGCGAAACACGAGACTGTGAATGTCTCAGTTTTTCAATACGAGTCAGATCTGGGTTGGATGCAAATTAAATCCAAACTCAGATAGAATCTTGTCCATATATGGTAGATCCAAAATAAAATGGATCTAGTTAACCCTGTCAAAAAAATGTCTATATAATTGTTATTTTGTTTATTTGATGCATTTTTCTAACTTTTTATAGCTCAAATGTTCATATATTTTTTAGTCTTGGTGACTCGCCATCAGAGTCTTTTTTTTTTTGAGTCTTGGTGTCTGTCTTCCTAATTTGTTGGAAGAAGTGAGTATTCCTGTCCTCTAAACCATTGAATCTGAGATTTTTGCTTCTAGTACGCCTTTTCATACCGATGCAGCTCTTGAAGGTCATTTCTCACCTTAGTTTCTCTGTGAATCAAACGTGAAGGTCATTTTTCACATTTTCTCTTTCAATCAAGCCGACCTACTCCATGTCCAACTAACTTTGAATGTCCCAAAGCTCTCCTTGACAACTCTTATTCTCATGGATGTCACCTAGAACATCTAGATCATCCTGATTCCACCTTTTTGAGGTTGTGTTTAACTTCTTTAAGCTTCGAGATGACAACAGACATCGAGACCCCTCAAACTTGTTTTGCCAGCACGCCTTAACTGTTCAACCTCTGCTCTCCCAACCCACATCTTGAAAAATGGGAAAAGATGCTTGGGGTGATCCAAACTCTGACAATAATGAAAGATCAGAGCAATACTTGGGAACAAATTTTATCCAAGAGTTAGAAAAAGAGTTAACCCAATGATCGATCATTCACAAAAATTCTGTCAAGTTTTCTAGCAATATGATTCAATATTTTCTGTATGTTGTGCTAGGAAAATTTAACTCCCAAACAAGGCATCTCCATGAGACCACATTGAGAAATCATATCATTAAATTCATTACTGACAATAGAAGGCACTTGTCCTTCCCATCGTTCTGACTGGTCTCTAACAGCATTCTGATCCCCAAGTAACAACCAAAGGCCCTCAAAATCATGATTAATCAAGCCCCTCCAAAGAAACCCTCTTTCAATATAACTGGTGGAACCATAGTCACCAGTGACAAGGATATTACCCAAGGGAGATTTCACTAAAACAGAAATAAATTGGCTAGAGGCTCCAAAGATTTCCACATCAATGGCATTATGACGCTACAAGCAAATTATTTTACTCACCGGAGCATAGTCAAAATTACCAAAGATTTTATAATTACGGAATTCAAGGAGATGCCTATTAGCAGCTATAAGAGAAAGCTTACGTTCAAGAAGAAACACTAAATCCACTTTTTTTAATTAGCAGCACTTCAACAATCTTTCACCTGTCCCAAGCACAACCAAGGCCTCTAACGTTCCATGACAACACTATCATGAGGAACGGTTACAGGAAGACATAGCTGATCCCCTCTTGTCTGGCGCTTGAAAAATACTCACTGAGTTTAATGCAGGAAGCTGGTAAGGAGCCTGAAGAGCAACTCCAATATCGTTCTGGATGATCACTTCTGAATTTAATGGTGCCTCATTACTATTCTCAAATGCCTCAGCCAAGGATTTCACCTAGCTCGGTTTCTGCCTCTCCCACCAGTTTGGGTCTATCCAACACCTTTCCTTTTAGCTGTTGCCACCACCACCACCTCCATCTTCTCATTTTCTCATAACCATGGCCATCACTTTTGATCTCTCTCATTCTCTTGCTGCTGCCACCACCATCACCACTACTTTTCTGTTCTTTGACAACCATTACCACCACTAGCAGCAACCCTTCCTTTGTCCCCACCTCCCACCAAACCATCCAACATACCAACACTATGTCATTGATTAGCTCTTCTTCCGCCTCCTGGGTGCCAAACCTTCTCTTAAACCCTTCATCTCCATTCTCCATGTCATTTTCTAATTCTGTTTTATACTGAAGATCATATTGAAAACAAAAAGAACAAATTGAAAGAGCAACTTACTACACACAATTTAGGTAGTTCGGTGTTTGTGATCCCCTACGTCCACGGGCCAAATAGTCTAATCAACTCAATGACTTGAGTAGGTTTCATTATTGAGAATCTTTATATAGTTTTTACAATTAGATATTTCAAGCATATGATCTGGACTCTCTCTCTCTATGATTATCATGAACTCCTCCTAGCCTTAGCTGATTATCATTGATAATATCTGGACTCTCTCTCTTTATGTTTAATGTGAACTCCTCTTAGCCTGAGTTGGTTATTATCGATAACCTTCATTTGGTTATCAACATACTCCATTTGCCTTAGCCCTTGATGATCACATATTCGGTTAGCCACCTCATCGTGCTTCTCATCATGGACTTCCTTATCACACATTCGGTTGGCCACCTCATCATGTTCCTCCTTATCATGAATTTCTTATCACATATTCGGTTGACATCGTGCTCCTCCTTATCATATATTCAGTTATGCCTCTTCATGTGCATCAGTTGATTGTGCCTCTTGTGCTCCTCCTTATCATTAACATTATCATTCCCCCGTCAAACTCGAGCTGGGGTGAATCCATGTCCCGAGTTTGCTACGAAGTCGATCAAGAGTAATATGAGGGAGAACCTTGGTCAAAATGTCAGCTACCTGTTATGATGAAGGAACAAACTTAGTGATAAGACTACCACGCACAACCTTTTTTCAAACAAAGTGAAAATCAATATTAACATGCCTCATGCTAGAATTAAATGTTGGTTTAATGGTTACATGAAGAGCTGAAAGATTGTCACAAAATAAAATAGGCGGTTTGAATAAATATATCCCGATGTCCCGAAGAATAAATGACGATCATGTAAGTTTTGCTGCAGTCGATGTCATTGCCTTGTATTAGTGTTGGAACGAACCACTGTGTGTTGTTTCTTAGCACTCCAAGATATGCAATTGGCTCCAAGGAAGGTGCAAAAAATTGTGGTGGACCGTCTGGTAAGAGGATAGTCTGCCCAATTTGTGTAAGAGAAAGCATATAACTGAATTAGAGTATTAGCCAATAACCAGGTTCTATACTTAATGGTACCATGAATATATCGCAAATTTTTTTTCACCATTTGAAAGTGAAACTTAGTAGAATTTTGCATGAATTGACTAACATAATTTACGTAGTATGAGATGTCTAGTCTAGTAAATGTCAAATATTGTAACCCTTCGACTAGACTTCTATATAGGATACAATCATAGAATAATTTTGCACTTTCTTTTGTAGGACAAAGATTAGATGCCATAGGAGTGGAGACAAGCTTGGTGCCAAGCAACTAGGCATGATCTAATAAAGCATAAGTATATTGTTTCTGATTCAGGAATAGGCCTTAAGAGAAGTGATGGACCTCGATTCTCAAAAAGTAGTGAAGATGGCCCAGATCTTTCATGGCTAACTTTGGCAACAAACTCATTTATCATTATGAGATCATTTCTTGTGAGAATAATATCATCAGCATAAAGTAGAAAAAGCATTGTCCCATGATAACTTTGATAAATAAACAGGGATGAGTCAGCAACACTGGAATAAAATCTCATAGAGAACAAGAATGTACCAAACCTATCATACCGAGCTCATGGAGCTTGTTTCAAGCCATACAAAGCTCTATTTAATTTACAAACAAAATCAAATTTATCTTTATCACGGTACCCAGGGGTTGATTAATATAGACATCTTGAGTAAAAAAAACCCATGTAAAAACTCATTATTAACATTTAACTGTCCGATATCCCAGTTATAGGCAAGAACAATTGTTAGAACAATTCTAATTGATGAAGGTTTTATGATAGGAGAGAAGGTCTCTGCAAAATCGACTCCAGGTATTTGACTAAACCTGTTAGCCAAACAAGCTTTAAGGCATTCTACGCTTCCATCACTTTTAAATTTTGTTTTAAACACCCATAAACTCTCGATCACATTCATATTAGACATGCGAGGAACTAAAACCCATGTGTCATTCTGTTCTAATGCAAGCAACTCTTCTTTCATAGCTTGATGTCAGTCTGGACTCTTCAAAGCCTTATTAACAATTTTTTATTCCAGTGGTACAGTTAGAGCCAAGAAGTATTTAGGATTTGGTTTGATTATTCCTTCTTTCAACCGTGTGACCATAAGATGAATGTTCTGAACATCTGTCTCAGCAACATTAGAATTCTCAGGTTGAAAAACACCTTCTTATGGTTGAGCATCAGGCTCAAGAGAAATCAGATTTCCATGAGTCTTATGGTTATCAAGATCTTGAGAATCATTTTGACTTGCAGTGGGAAGGCTAGACGTGTTACTTGGAGGGCACTAGTTTGGCAGTTATTATTAATGCAACTCTTCTCCATAAAATCATAAGCTTGATGACAATGGTTTGAATCAATAAAACTTACTAGTTCTTCATTATCAGATGTAGACGAAAACAGTTTGCCAAAAGCTCTATATGGAAAAACATGCCCATCAAACACATGTCTGGATATAAAAACATGGTCAGTAAAAGGATAAAAACACTTGTACCCCTTATGAAGCTCGCTATATCTCAAAAATACATATGGTAGAGACCATGGTTCAAACTTATTTTTGTTGTAGTCTCTAATATAGGGAAAGCATTTGCAGCCAAATGATCTAAGGCATGAAAAATTCAATTATTTTCTTGTTAACAACTCAAATGGCGACTTCATATGAAGATTTGGAGATGAAAATCTATTAATCAACCACACAACCGTAGAGAAAGCTTCCACCCAAAAACATGTTAAAATATTACTATGAAAAATCATAGTTAATCGATCCCAGTTCAGTAATAGAGTGATGTTTATGCTCTCCCATTTCATTTTGTTCTGGCAGTTTTTAGCAGGCTTTAATATATTTGATGCTTTTTCTTTCAAATATTTTTCCAGCGCATGGCTATGGAACTCACCTCCTTCATCGGTTTGAAAAACTTTAATTTTTTTCTCAAACTGAGTAATCACCAAATTGTTAAATTCAATACATTTTTCTGAGTTCAGATTTGGCCTTTAAAGGATAAAACCATATGAATCTAGAATATTCATCAACAAATATAGTATAAAGCTTGAATTATTGAAAAGAATATATGGGTATCAATCTCCACAAATCACAATGAACCTTATCAAACGATTGAGAACAATGTTCATCAACTTCAAGGAACGATAACCTATACATTTTGCCCATTTGGTAACGTGAGCATACTGAAGAGAATTTATTCTGTGCGGTTATCTCAATAAAATTGTTTTTAACTAGAAAATCAACCAACTGCATGTTGGGATGGTCGAGTCTCGTGTGCCAGACATCCTCGCTAGCATATCATAATCATGTAGAATAGTAGACTTGCTTATTCTTCGGTGTGACTCTATACAGGCCATTGATTCTATTGCTCGTCACCACCACCTTGTTGTTGGCTTTATCCTTTACCAAAAAAGTGTTAGACGAGAACTCAAAGGAATAAGGCATATTAAATGTTAACTGGCTAACAGAAATCAGATTCTTCTTAATTTCAAGAACAACAAGAACATTTTCAAGAATCAATTCTTTGCTTTCAACCTTTAAGTTTGTCATTCAAGTGTGAGTAATAACAAGTTTACAGCTATCACCAACAAAAAAAATTTCCAAACCATAATACTTATTAAAATTGTCAAGTTTACCTGCATATGAAGTAACATGGGTAGTTGCTTCTGTATTTGAAAATTGTGCATTATCTTGACCATCAGAGAGTTTTAATGCTACGAGCATTTGGAGAACATCTTCTGCCTGAAATGTCTGATTGAATTGATGCCAACAATTGATAGCATTATGATTTGGCTTGAAACAAATTTGAGAGGTCACACCCTTTTCTTTATTTTTCGATTAAATTTGATTTTCTGCTTAACCATTGAAAGGCTTCTTTTGGGTTGAATTATTTCCACAATTTATGGTTTGACCTGCTTAAGTGAACTCATGACCTTTTGAAAAAAACTATTTTTTTTATTGGAGTATCAATATTTTTTATTTCAAGTTCTTTGACTAAAAACGCTTAGTGGTTGTTCACTCCTTCATAAAGATCGCATCTAGTTTGATGACTTTGCAACAACCCGATAGCTTATTCATATGAAGAGGTTGGTGGCTTTAGCATGGTTGTAACAAACGAGTTGTAATCAGCTCAAAGCTCATTCAATAACCAAAACACCTTGGTGTCATCATCAATAGGCTTGCCTATGGCTGCAAGCTCATCACATATATTTTTGAAGTTATTTATATAATCGACTATAGGCATTTCATTCTTTCGATGCAGTCGCAACTTTTGAACAAACAAGAACTCATGTTCTTTAGATACATGAGCGAAGGAGGTTATCAAAGCATTCCATACCTCTCGAGAGGTTTGAAGTCTAACAACAATTCCAAGAACTTCTGCAAGAGTATCAGTGATCCATCCTCACAGTAAACGGTATGATTTCCTCCATATCATGTATTTGGGATTCATAGCAGTATCAGTTGGAGTCTGCATATATTGAGGCGGCGTGAGGTATTCCCCATCAAGAAAGTCTGTCATGTCTTGGCTTTCAACAAGACCAAAAAACTAAGATTGTCATAACTGAAAGTTGTTATGGTTAAGTTTAATTGTCACGAAATTAGTGACATTCAAGTTAAACGGGTACGGATATTTCACCAATGAAGTCGATTCAATTGAGATAGCAAGTATAATAATGAGAAAAGTAATATGAATGCAAAAAACACCCTCACCGGGCAAAGTGCTCTGATACCATGAAAACAAAAAGAACAAATTGAAAGAGCAACTTACTACACACGATTTATGTGGTTCGGTGTTTGTGATCACTTACGTCCATGGGCCAAATACTCTACTCAACTCAACAACTTAAGTAAGTTTTATTATTAAGTATTTATATAGTTTTTACAATTAGATATTTCAAGCATATCCACTCTCTCTCTCTCTCTCTCTCTCTCTCTCTCTCTCTATATATATATATATATATATATATATATATATATATATATATATATATATATATATATATATATATATATATATATGTTTAACGTGAACTCCTCTTAAGCTGAGTTGGTTATTATCGATAACCTTCATTGGTTATCAACATACTTCATTTGCCTTTGCCTCTGATGATCACATATTCAGTTAGCTACCTCATAGTTCTCATCATGGACTTCCTTATCACATATTCAGTTGGCCACCTCATCGTGCTCTTCCTTATCACATATTCGATTATGCCTCTTCATGTGCATCAGTCGATTGTGCCTCTTGTGCTCCTTATCATTAACATTATCACATATTAATGTACCACATCATCAACTTCAATTCGTAGTAGATTTTATGTTTTATTGTGATAAGGAAATGATGGCACAGATTGCATGAACTAGTTGATGGTTCAGTGGGCTGAGGAAATCTCAGGAAGATTAATGGTGTCTTCAAGACATGACTGTCACCATCATTTTTGAAGTTGCCAAAGTTCTAACCTGTTGGATCCGGTTACCGGATCCATAATATGGCCATAAGGTCTAACCCAAGCGCCACAAAATTAGTGGAATCATTAAGGGTGATTTATGAAAGTTGTAACCCCCTTATTAATATTAATTGTAATGTTATTTAGTGAGTGCATGTGTAACCTAGTTACTGGTTGTATAAAGGTTATTGCATTAATGTGGCATTATTCTTTAAGTTATGATGCAATCAATCCAATCCTTGTTGGTTGCCTGGCCATGGCAACGTAGAGAGAGAAACATAAACCAAGGAATGAGTTTCTTAATTATGTAGGATTGTGAAAATCCCAACAAAATCTCCCTAGTATCTCGTGACCTCATCGAGTCATTGATTCCAGTTCTTTTCGCCCACCAAGGCATCACACTCAGCTTGGTATTCAAGGCAAGAGATGTGCATCCATGTGTTTCGAACTCGTGATATCCCTTAAAGTTGGTGACATTCACTAATTACCGCTACCAGATGAGCGGAAGACCTTGTTGGCAAAAATTCTCTCTTTTTTCTACTTTTAAGTCTGCACATACTTTACACAAATCGTAGCACCATATGACGGCAGGTTGACTTATGCAAATGCACCTGCTTTCATTAATTTTCTTCACCAACAAGCTTGAACGTCCCCCAAGGGGGGTTGGCGTAGTGGGGTGGGGGCTTGACTGCTGAACGGGCAGGCCCGTCAAGGTTCAATTCTCATGGGTGTCGCTCCTATGTGCAACCCAATGTGTAGCATAGGCCTCGGGGGCAGGTGTTGTAGCCTCGAAGTTTTACGCAGCCAGCACGACGACCATAAGTATGGCAGGCTGAGCCAGTGCGACCAGGTCTTCGTGTCCGGTGTGATTTCTTTGGGTTATAAATTCCCAAAAAAAAAAAGAAGCTTGAACGTCTCCTCCCAATACCCGTGTACTATAATAAATTTCTCTAATATCAACAAAATTGGACATAATTTTTATTGCAATCCATATGAATTCACATTAATCATAAAAAAAAAACGAATGGAAATTGTGACATTGTAAACTTCAATTTTCTTCATCATTTTGCTTGGATAAGTCTCCTCCCCATACCTTTATCCTATCTTCGGCAATTGAAGCCTGCAAAAGTGAAGCAGTCCAAAAAAATCGAGTCAATCGTGTACTTCATGATAGAGCTGCGAACGAATAATATATAATTGGATATCCTATCCGAATTTGACACATTATTTCCAGATTTGGATCCTTACAATAAGATCCAAACGTGCATTATGATCAAATTCAGATTTGCTACATAAGCATTTCTTTTGGACTCAGATGGAATTTGGATCAGTATTTTAGGTCGGATGTAATTTGGATCTGGATTAAAATCCAATCTGATTTCTTTTTCTTTTAAATGTAAAAAGCTTTGTTTAATTAGTTTTTACTAAATCCAGTATTACCACATATGTTTTTTATCCTGATTCAACCATACGGTATTGGATATGATTCGGTTCTGGATCTAAATTTTGATCTAATCATGGATTTTTATTTAGATTCAGATCCAACATGATCTGAACTGTACCCGATCCGTTTGCAACCCTACTTGTAGGAATGAGCATTGCACAACACATATTGCCTAATCTGTTCCCATGAGATCAAATGCTGAAAAGAACAAGAATAAAACAAAATGCTTACCTCCTTATTCCAATTAGTTCTATAAGTCATCAAGAATAGAACTGCTGTTTGCAGCAATGTCCCAGCAAGCATTCCGGACCATATTCCCTGAAATATAAATCTTCTATGTTAGGGAACAATATAGAGCACGAGTGCTTTATCAACTAAAATCTTGATACAAAGTTAATTTCGAAAATAGTGCTACTACTCCTAATTTATATTCCCTCTGTATTCTTTCAAAAATAAATTATATACCATCTATATATGTATATGCATAATGAACCGACTCTGAGAGTGCTTGGATCTCGGCTTATCCAAATAAATGGTAAAAGCTACATTGCGGAACAGGATGAATAATAACATCCCAATTTTCTGGTTGGTGGGAGCAACCAATCACCCCTAGGGCATATATATATATATATATATATATATATATATATATATGCAAGACAATTTCTGGTGCTGATATAGGTTTAGTTGATACATCTTGAGAAAAACTCATGATTAAAAAATCTTAAAAATATAAAAATAGCAAAATAAGTAAGAAATATAACATGTTTAGATAATAAAATACACGTATAACAAAAGGAAGAAGAAAAATGTGATTAAGATATAGAAAAGAAGTAAAAAAGTAAAAGGTAACTCATAATATCATGATATTATTGTGATATATATGAATTTCTTAGATTTTCAAAATATCATGATATTTTGCGTTTAATATCATTTTATAAATTTACATCCATATTATCGCTATATTTTAAAATACAGCCTATATCTGTTACTAGTATATATATATATATATATAGAGAGAGAGTAATGCTCCAGGGTACCTACTCCCACATACTAGAAATCATAGTTATAGGTTCCATCTTCTTAGTCAGACATTATAGATGTACTTAACATAGTTTATTTGATAGGAATCGTGTTTTTCAGACATAAAAATAGGCTTTTCAAGACACAAAATTTAGGTACGATGTGAGCCATTGATTTTTTAAGATCTTAAAACCTACATGTATACCATAATCACATGATCCAAACTTGTTTTCCACTAAATAATTATTGTAGATCATATCTATAGGGTCTGATCAACGAAAAAAGATGAATTTTTTTTTAAATTTGAAGCTTCTTTTAGGTGGGAGTAGGTGCTCCAGGAGCACCCTATCATTACTTTATATATATATATATATATATATATATAGAGAGAGAGAGAGACTTGACCACCATAGTTTATCGTGGTACACACTTGATTTAGATAGATCTAGGCTCCACAAGCAAAATCTAACTATCTGATCATGTTTAGCATATTCTATATATTATTTTCATGTATTAAAGTTGATTCAAATATGATCTTTTATACCATTTTTAAACCACCCTTATTTTTACGAATAATGAGCCATTGAATTTTCATCGTCTCACGAAAATAAAATCTAGTATATTAAGCATGATAAAAGCTTTTAATATACTAAATAAATCATGCCAAACACATCTATATGGTTATCATTTGATGGCTGAACTATGCAAGCAAAAGTGTGTACCACTATATGGTATCATGGTACAAAACCACCATATATTTTTCAGTGTATATATATTGGAAATGTGGTAAAAGCTGTAAACCTTCATTATTTACTTCTCAAGACGGGATGCTTAAACAGCTCGTGCATCGTTTCAGAAGAACAGCAGATAGTCTGTCATCCAACTTGATAAAAAATGAAGCAGCAGACTCATTTTTTCAAATAGAATACAACTTTTTTTTCAGGAAACAAATTCAGGTAATATGCACGTTAGGCACTCTAGTTTGATGGGGATATGATACAATTAAATCAAAGTGCATGATAAATTAAAATTGCGGATAAAAGAGAGAGAGAGAGTACCGTGACACCAAAATCTAATTTATATCCCAGGATCAAACCAAGTGGAATGCCAAAGATGTAATAGCATCCGACATTTACATAAGCCACAGCAGCTTGCCAACCTGCTCCAATTGCCACACCTGTTGGAGCAACATAGTTGAAAAAATAACACTCTAATGATGATGATGATGATGATGACGATGATGATGAGACAGAGAGCATTTATCATCTTAAAATTTAACTAATTAAAGAAAGAAAATGAGAGACTTTTGACATAAAAACATGGACATTGCTATAGGCAAAAGTGATTCAATTATAGTTAAAATGGAGAAGTAATAAAAGAATTGACAAGCAACCCTGTTACTATTTAAGAAAATTATTGAAGTTAGTTAACATATTAAAAGTGTCAAATATATCTAAAAATGTTGTTGAGATGACACACGATCACAAGTGTACCCATTTTCTTCTTCAATAAAATGAACCCTTTCTTGCCATTGTTGGTGAGCATAGTGACAAAAGTTTAGAACGGCAAAATATCATTTTTCAAAAACTCGCAAGAACTTGAAAATTTTTCATAAATCTAGCAATAAAATTTTTGGCAAAATCTTGGCAATAAAAAAATTTATTTTTATAAGAAAATATTAATAAAAATTATTTAAAAATAAAAACACATGGTTTTCCACCATAAATAGCTGTTTAAAATGTAAATATCATGTTTAAATCACGATATTTATGTTTTTTCATAAATCTCATGAGAAATTTCTGTTTTAAACTTTTAGTCAATTTCTAGCGATATTATCCCGAGATTTCATAAATCTTGTGATATTTGTCACTATATTGGTGAGTACCTAAATGCTGAAAATCGGCTAGCATTCCTTAACAAGTTTTGTTTTTTTTATTACATATTAGCTATGGAGATTGTATCTGACCAAACATATTGAAATTGATCAGCATTTAGACACAAGATTGAGGAAAGGGAGTTGGAGACCAGGTAAGTTTGAACTAAAGATCAAATTGCAAATATTTTTACAAAGGACCTGAGATTTTGGTATTTGAAGAACAATTTTTTCTCATTTTCTGTTATTGGAAAAACTTTCTCAATACCAAGACATGAACCGGAAAATATTGGTGAATAAAATATGAATAAAGATTAAAAAAAAACTCTACAAAATGTTGTATTTTCAAAACAAATGTCAATTTTAAAAGAATATAAATTTCCTATAATATTATGTACATGCAATCTTGTAGAAAATAAAAATACTATTTTTTTCACACTTTTTGCAACTTTTTTTTAGGTCTAATATTACCAACATATATTAGAAATAAGCTTGGGGTCATGTTTTTGCAACATGCAAGTTGGTTTTCTAAGTGCTTCGAAATGCAATGGCTCACAATGTACCCGAATTTTATGATACAACAAATCATATTTTATAATGAAAAAAGATGATCCAAAGTGTAGGCCTTAGCAAACAAATTATGCATGAGGTTAGATTGAGTGGATACAACTTGCACCTATAATTTTCTAACTAGATTGTACATACAATGGACAGTAGAAATTAGTAAATATATATCCATTTTAAAATATTGCATTCCGTATTTGGAAATACCACAATAAAATCACGATATTTTCAAAATATTGGAGATGTTTTTGACATTGAAATGTTAGCCAGCTTTTTGATAAACAACCGGTAAGTTATTCAGCTTCATGAAAGAAAATCGCTCTCAATAAATTTAGGTGCAGAAGGAGAAAAAAAAGAATTTATCCTACATATGAAGTAGTAGGATCTATTTGAGTCTTAACCGTCCAACTCAGGCATCTTGACGGTTAGTATTAGTCCACATTCAGGCAAAAATGTGGACTCATTATAGCCATTGGTTGGACGACTAAGATTAAATGTAGGATGGATCCCGTCATATGTCAGATGATAAGATCCTTCTTGGGGGAAAGGACTTTGAACTGACCGGAGAGAACAGGTTGGATGTTGTTGATGAGGATGGAGATGGCCAGCAGAGGTGTCAGCTGCTTCACCAATGCTACCACCTGAGCGCTGCTGGTGAATGCCCTCGGGAAGCTGTCCTTGGTTATGATCAGGATCAGGGAGAGAAGCACGCCGAGGAGGAAAGAGGTGATCACCACCACCACCACCGAGAATTTTGCTGTCCTGGGGTGCCCTGCCCCGAGCTCGTTCGACACCCTCACACTGAAAAAATCTCATCAACCACTTCAATCACTCTCAAATGCATACCCACATAAAGATTGTGATATTCTTGCTTAAATATTACAACAAGAATATGATATTTTACCAACGGGGTCTCCGTGCGGTTGGTAGGAGCTGTCAGTGCAAGTCTCCTTTTGGTGGAAAGTTGCAGGTTCAAACCCCAATGGTATGTTGAATAATAACTGGTGGGGACCTAACTACCCAGTTACAGCGGTGAATTTACTAGCAACTTTATCAGGACATGTTTTGCTTTCACCCTTTTTGTAAGTTTTTGGAAAATTTTGATTGGGCTGGTAAATGATCTGAACGAACCCAACAGGACATGTTACCAATGGATTAAGCTTGTGTTCGTGTTTAGCCTAGCCAAGCTCAGCTCATTCCTAAATGAAATGAGCTGAATGCGAGCTGGCCCGTGTAAAAACATTTCATGTTATTTATACATATAATATATAATAAATTGTTATATATATATATATATATATATATATATATATATATATATAAAGAGAGAGAGAAGGGAGTAGCGGCTTTAACAGCGGGTGCTATCTGCTAAAGACCCATTCAGAGAAAAAATTTTGCATGCACCGTCCATCGTGCTTGCAATGGACGGCACGCGATCATTGGCCACAGTTGACAGGGAGTAGTGTTGGCAGCTTCTCTCTCTTGATATATATATATATATATATATATATATATATATATATATATATATATATATATATATATATATATATATATATATATATATATATCCTTCTCTTTGTATATATTTTATGCATTAACCTGTCAATACCATTCTCTTCTCCCAAAACAGGACCAGTAAATATCATCTCTGGCTACCAAACATGAAGCTGGATTAAGTCCAATCACATTGCACATTTTTTATGTGCTGTTTCACCTCAGCACAGCTGTAGGGCACCAATAGCAGATGGTGGGTGCTTTAAGTGCAGCAGCACATTTGAAATGTGCAATGTGATTGCACCTGATCTTTTTCAGTTCTAATGAGAATGGTTACGAGGACGAGGAATAAGGGGACTTCACCTTGTGGCTGCGTTCGAACCTAAGGCGACCATCGCTGCCCACCCCAAGAGGTTAGTGCTGCAAGTCCACAGAAAAACAAATTCAATAGAATTTAAGCATCCAATCAGCCAAATGAGGGAACGGGTCAGATGATTTTGTAAACGGCTTCAACTTGATCAAGAAGAACAAACAGAGTTATAATCAATATACAAAATTAAAAAGACTGATGATGTTGAACATGAACAGCATATGAGTCCAGTGGTCCACAGACGGTGGAAGGAGACAGCTCAATTCTACCAAAGGGGGGCTCCGCTTGTCTTTTTTATTTTAACCTCTATTCTCTCTTTCATGTCTTCCATCCCCGGTCCAAACAGGGCGAGGCGGGGCAGGGCAGGACCCCGTTTCTCCGGTTCCACTGCCATCCCTACATCTAAGACGCAATGAATGAATGGTTGAAACTCAAGCAGAAGCCATGCTAGTTTTGATGCCGTTCATCTTGCTTTGAATGAATGGCATCGAAGGGAGCCACTGAAAGGGGGTACCCCTGATCTGATGCGCGCTCATATGAACCACACAGTGTGGTCCCTGTGTCCGTCGGATTGGCACCACCAAGAACGGAAGTAAATTTCAATATCACCAATAATTGGTGGATCACAATTATTTGGTGGATATCAGATAATGGGCACCACGATCGCAGTTCCCAATGAGATGCACGGTTCACGAGTGAGATGTGCGGTGGGATCGATTGCATCTGGACATCATTTTTGACCGATTGCAAACACCAATCAGATGAGAACACGCAACTTCGGGCCCCACTCTCTGTGGAATAAGAGAGGCTTGGTGGTGGTGGTGATGGGCACGGACACGGACACGGTGTCTTAATTGAGAACGGGACGTCAGTGAGAGCGAGCAGTTTGTCATTTACGAATGAAACGACAAAAACCCAACTTGGATGCTCGCCCTCATCAATCTGAAGTTGGCGAGTTGTTCTTTTATTCTTCTTGTTACTTTTTTCTCCTTGCGGGACAAGCCATGGCAGAGAACCTCTAACTTTTTATGCTTTTTTTAAATGTTGGATTGGCAAGCTGGCGTTAGGCGTAGTGGGATAGGGGCCTAGGCTGTTAGGCAGGCAGTCTAGGTTCAAATCAATGCATTTTGGCTAAACTAGGGGCTACAATACTGCAAGATTTGTGAACTTTCGAGCTTCTGCGCTTAGATGAAATGAGATACAGAACTTTCAAGCTTTTAGTGTATACTTACCAAATAGACATGGCATCGACAGCAATCTCTGGATTCTTTAGATATCCAGCAAAAAGAATCAAGACCATGAAGTACCAAACCTCCAAACTACAAAAAAAAATAAACAAAAAAGGTTAAGCAATTAGCACAACAGAAATAATGAAATTATACCAGCGCATAGATCAGATCATATTATATACAATTGATTATAAGTCCACATCTTACTTGGGAACAGTGCATCCCGCTTAAGAACCATGAGAAGAACAAGATCAGGTGCAATCACATTACACATTTTAAATGTGTTTTTATTTTTAAGAACACCTCTTAAATTTGTTGCTGCACCTCAAAAACCATCTCCTGCTGAACCCACAGCCGACAGCTATATGGTAAAGATGGAGGGTCCTCAGGTACAGATGTACAGCACAAATAATTGATCCAGCCTCCCATGACAGTGAAAACACGACATCTCAATAAAGCAATGTACAGTGTCGTCTCATGATGGGCTTGCAAGAACTTGCTCAACGGCCACTCATCTTGGCATTTCTCGAGATGGGTGCAGTGTCCATCTCATGAAATGTTCAGATGGATTGATCTAAGCACGCAGCGCTGCTTCATAAAGAAAAAATGACCTCTATACAATATGAACTGATCTGGCCTCGTCACTACCAGTAAAACTATTATTACCATAGCATAACGGCAGAGGCAAGCGAGAGCCTTACGAAACCCCAAAGATTCTGAAAAGCCATCCATGAAAACCCGGTCCAAGCTCGGCCACAAGTGCCACTAAAAATATACACCAACTGAGCAATAACAATGAACCACCAAGAAGAATTAAGCACGATTGCTGCACCCGCCATGCCCCATCCGAGTTTTATCATCAAAAGCCAGCTGAAGAAAGTGTGGAGAACCAGAGCAATGAGCGAGATCACAGCCATTGCCATCATCTTGCTCTGTGCTTGGAGGAATTTGGCAATGGGGAAGTTCATGGAATACGCGAAGAGTTGAGGGATCATCCACAGAGCAAAGGTTCCTGCTGCCTCTGCTATGTGATCCGCCTGCCCGATGAGTCTTAGGAGTGGGGTGGCAAAAATGTAAAAGAAACAGAGTATTAATGATGTAGTGTTGAGGATGACCCATGATCGTTGCATGTAAACACCAAGCATGTCAAGCTGTCCCGCACCGTATGCCTGCCCACAGAGTGTTTCTAATGCGCTCCCCATCCCTAACTATATGCACAAAAAAGGACCTTTGTTAGGACCCAACAACTCTAGTAGACTGAGTTGCATTCTATACAAATAATGGGTTCGTGAACTTAGCAGACACACACACACACACACACACACACACACATATATATATATAGGGCCACTAAAATACATTAAACTCTACCAGCTGCTAATGGTTTCTACCAGTTTAATCCTAGTTTGTTTCTGTATCAATTTTGATCAAATTCCCACTCAAGTTGCCCAAACCAGATCCAGCCAGACCTAGTATATTTGAGGTCAACCTTTGGACCTGGTTGAGATCCTGAGTCCAATTAACTAACGAAATTAAGACTGAACTATTAGTGGCCTATTCTTAAAAATGAAGTGGGTAATTTCCAATATATATAGTAATGGGTCCCTGCTAGATGCAATATGTTAGATGAGCTTTTCAGGTTTTTTTTTTATTGATAAATTTTAAATGTGATCTATGTACTTGATTTTATAGGGATCAGTTCTTGAAGTATTTTATTCAACGCATGGGTGGGTTTTTATAACTTTCGACAAAACCAACAGTCTATCATCTTTGTAAAACTTTTAGGCTCCAAAATCGTTTTTTTTATCCAAAAAACGTGATTCAGGTGTGAATTCTTCTTAAATTGATCATGCTAAACACATTTATGGGGTCGAAACTGAAAAAAAAAACACAGAAAGAACACAAAAAACCATTTAACATGTTTTATATATATATATGGATGCCTTTGCACCCCGTGAATGTACTTTCACATTTCATACATAACCATTAAAAGGAATGAAAAAAAGAAACCATAAAAACAAAGCCAGATGGAATTCCATAAGGAAAAAGAAAAAGGAAAATGGTTGGGAAGGACGATACCAATCATTAGCCACCATATACTTTGATTCTTCTTTTTCTCTTTTACGATAAATAGATCAATGGGAAAAGGGGATATAATGATGAGAGATGCATATAGGCTTTTACACGGACGGTTTTTTTTGTTCGGTATACGTACCATAAGTCCAAAGGAGAAGCCAGCGATGACGGAGTTTTCGATGGAGATGGCGGCCAGCTGGAGATTGCCGACGTGACCGGCGAAGGACTGAGTGATGGCTCCCAGCGAGTATTGGCACACCGACGTGAAGATGGCTGGGCCGGCCAGGTACCAGAGCTTCTTGGACTCGGCCCCGAACTCATCAACGAATCTGCCCACGCGGTCGATGGGCTCGATGTCTCCATTCAATGCCTTGAAACCGCTTCTGTTGCTGTTTCCTTCCCCCAATAAAGGCTTCTTGAGTTGGGGATTCACCATCTCTGGCTCTCACACACAGCTCAGAGAGAGAGAGACAGAGAGAGAGAGAGAGAGAAACAACTCGGAGAGCAAGCGGCGAATGTGATAATAAGGGGAAGAGCAATTTGGTAATTTTGGTTTTTAAGTTTTATCAGAGACGTGATCGATCGGTGCTCGCGAGACGCATGCATTCTCTCTCTCTCTCTCTCTCTCTCTCTCTCTCTCAAGCTCAGCCGCTGGCGGTGCATCCGGTGCCGTTCATCTATGGATGAACGGCGGCGGAAAACCCACCAACGGATGGAGCTCCATCTTGCTTTATTACCTTTAGGTGCAGTCGCATTGCAGCAATTTGAGTGTGCGCTGCATCTCGTGACCTCAATCTTTGAGATACGAGGGGCCAACAGAAGATGGGCGGATCAGGTGCAGTGGCAATGTGATTGCACGTGGTCTGTTATCTTCATTCGGATGGATGGAAACCGTCAGGATGTGGGTCAGATATGGGCTCTGTCTCAGCTGATTCTTTTGGGTAGGTGTGAACAGTTTGGATTTGGGTCGGATGTAGCTTTTACTAAGTGAAACTAATTGGATATTCGCCAATCAGATTCATATTCAGACGAAGAAAGCTACTCTAGACTCGGAATATTTACATGTAACCTGATTCATACATCTTTTCGAATTGGATATCATTAGAAATTTCTATATGGAAACAGAATTCGAATATAAATTGGATTCAGTTTTCTTTACTAAATCCAACTAACTAGATTTAGGTCACATGTTCGATAACATCCGACCCATTGACACCCCTTTAGCCAAGTCATTTAGTTGGATTTGGTACGGAAAATCATATCCGAATGGCTATTGGATTTGGAAATCATTTTAATATTTCTTAAATCCAGATTCAAATCTGAATCTAAGTCCAGCTCAATGTGTGACAAGATCTCACACTAACTAGCTCCAAACTTAGTTCAAAAGCAGGACGGATCAGGTGATTTGACAAAACACAACTTTTTGTTGTCTTAAAATCACCACCGTCTATGCCTTGAACCACCGCGATTCATCGTTCAAGCAGTGGGGCCCACCAAAAGTGCTGTATGTCATCATTTTTTTTTACCACGAGTGGTGGTGTGATCGAAGGCAGGACAATGGTGATAAAGAAAAGTGTTTCACATTACATGCAGCGGCGCTGCATGATTTAGCATCACTGACAGCTACCTCTCCAGCATTAGGGCAGCTAAATATGCTGAGCGGCTCAGGGTTCGGCTCACCATGAACTCATTTATGTTCGGTTCATTTAGCTACCGAGCCATGCCATGAGCAGCTCGTTAACAAAGACTGAGGCTAGCACGAACAAAGGGTGCTCGGCTCGGTTCAATATAAGCTCGTGAGAATCTCTAAGATGCAAAATTTTAGTGCAATACATTTTACAAATGATAGTTTTGTACTCTTGGTTAGAACATAACCTGTAAAAAAGAAGTCGGTAGGTCAAATCCCATTATTGTCAATGTATAAATACATGTTTTAAGTAACGTTTTATATCTTCTTTCCTTCAATTGTTGAATGCCTCAAATACTTAACATGAAGACAACAAAAGATCCTACCTAATGTTGAATTGGAACGTGCAATGTTGAAAAATAAGTAGGAAGAGATTTGGAAGGATCGACTTTCATGGCAAAGTGGTTCTCCAACTTGTGAAAAGCATCCTTATACTTCTGAATAGGGGTGTCAACAGGTCGGGTTTACCCGGACCCCACCAGTACCAAACCATATAGGGTCCGGGTACATTGATAAATAAGAAGACCCGATTAAGATTTGGGTCCGGATCGGAAGGTCCAACATGGATCCGGTATAGTTTGTAAAATTTTATACCAGACCTGAGCCCGACCTGAGTTTTGATTAAGACCCACAATTTTTTAATATAAAAATAAATAAAAAATATTATTTTATTGGGTATGGTTCATGTAGTTCTTATCAGGTCCGGGTATGGTTTCTCTTATGATGGGTCCAATTAGACCTGGGTCTGAACCTGGTACTATACCCAAAAATCAGGCTCAAGTCTGGTTCTACATGGGTCAGAACCAAACCCGACCCGTTGACACTCCTACTTTTGAACAGATTTTGAAGTGGCTTCAGAAAGAAATTAAAAAGTTTATCATCAAATATAAGGGAGCTAAATGGGCGCTCCCTACATCAGGGCCACTTGGGAGCTAAAAAGTTGCCCACATAAATACTTCATCACAATAAGAAATAAGTAAAGACGATATCTTTGTCACGGGCCTATTTCCTTCAATGGGCCAGCGCGGTGCGACGGTCCTTCCTCACCGCCGCAAGCCTACTCGTCAGCTCGCTTGCTGATTGCGGAAGCATGTAATCAGAGTGCAAGAGAGCAAGAGAGAATAGAGGGAGAGAAATTGCAATCACAAGAAGCAATCACAACAAGGGTGAACAAAAGAAAGCTCAACGCATTTACTTCATTCACAATTTTCCCCGCAGGCTATTACAGTTCAAGTATACAGGCTGCCCCTTCGGGGTATTGATTCACCTGAACCGGGCATCTTACATCAGACTCAACAAAAGCAAAACAGACTTTAAGCGCAACTGTACACTGTAAGTCGCAAGGGAACATGCTCCCCCCTTCAAATCATGCGCCGTCCTCGGCGCCATCTGTTTCGTGGTAAGCCCTGACTTCAGCCGGGTAGCGGTTGTTCATTCGAAATGCAGACTCCCACGTTGGTTCTGTTGTTTCCTCCCACTGCACCAAGTATTTTTTCGCTTGTCCCAAGTAGTTGACCTTGTGGCGAAGGATCTGACTGAGGTGATTCTCTACCCGTTGTGCTATCGGAGCCCTCTGCATGATGAGAGCGCGTTGTGGCACACTGTGTTTCGGGTCTCCATCATCTGGATGGAACTGCTTGAGGTTGCACACGTGGAACACCGGGTGCACCTTGAAGTCTGGGGGCAACTCCAGCTTGTATGCCAGCTTGCCCACCTTCTTTGTGATGGTGAAGGGTCCTTCATACTTTCAGAGTAGTCCGCAGTGCTGCCTGCGGAAGATGCCTGTGCGACCAGGATATAACTTCACCAACACTTGGTCCCCAACTTGGAACCCTGCGGGCCGATGGTGTTTGCCCGCCCACTTCTTCATTCTCTTTGCCGCTTTGTGCAAGAATGTCTTCGCTAACTCATTTTGCTCGTGTCAGTCGCGAACAAACTGATAGGCGAATGATGGCCTTCCCTTTTCTTGTGTGGCAAGAGTGTGCGGGGTCAGTGACTGCTGCCCCGTGGCTATCTCGAACGGACTGTGGCCTGAAGACTCGCTCTTCTGCAGATTATAACAAAACTGTGTCACATCAAGGAGCTTCACCCAATTTTTCTGATTGACACTAACAAAATGCCTAAGGTACTGCTCCAGTATCCTGTTGATACGCTCTGTCTGCCCATCTGTCTGCGGATGGAAGCTTATTGAAAACAGCAACTCAGAGCCAAGTAGTCGAAATACTTCACGCCAGAACTTGCCCGTGAAGCGAGCATCGCGATCACTCACAATGCTCTTTGGTATGCTCCAGTGCTTCACCACATGCTTTACGAACAACTCTGCAGGGCACTCCTTGGAAGCTGGGATGAAGGTGGCATACTTTGAGAAACGATCCACCACAACCAAAATAGAACTGAGGCCCTCTACCTTCGGCAGACTAACAATAAAGTCCATGGAGATGTTGTCCCAATGACGTTCTGGAATTGGTAGAGGCTCAAGGAGACCGACAGCCTTCTGGTTTGTCCCCTTATCTTGCTGGCAGATGAGGCATGTCCGCACATACCCCTCAACGTCGTCTCTCATCTGCGGCCAATAATAGTTGCGCTCAAGGAGTGCTAAGGTCCGCTCCTGACCAGGATGGCTGACCCGTAGTGTATCATGGCACTCCTTGAGTAGCTCTCGGCGAAGGCTTCCCCACCGTGGTACAAAGATGTGTCCCCCTTTTGTTACGAGGAGGCCTCCTGTAGCCAAAATCGCTGAGTCTTTCCTGCCTGCGCCAGAGAAACAAGGTGTTGTGCGGTCGGATCCTGCTGCGTACCCTTGCGGATGCGGCTCAGCAATGCACCCTCTAAATGCACTTTAGAAGACTTCGCCCGCGCAGCTGCCAATTCAGCCCTACGGCTCAGGGCATCTGCCACAACATTGGTCTTTCCAACCTTGTACTCCAAGGCAAAGTCGAACTCAGCCAAAAACATCTGTCATCGAGCTTGTTTAGGCGTCAACTTCTTTTGTGTCTGAAAATAGCTCGTGACCACATTGTCCATCTTGACGACAAACTCGGCACCCAAAAGGTAGTGCCACCAGGTCCTGAGGCAATACATAATGGCGGTCATCTCACGTTCGTGCACTATGTAACGCCTCTCTGCATCCTTCAGCTTGCGACTCTCATATGCGATCGGATGACCATCTTGCATAATAACTCCGCCAATGGCAAAGTCTGAGGCATCAGTGTGGACTTCAAAGGGTCTCGAATGATCAGGCAGTCGCAGTACTAGCTCCCTCACTAAGGCTTTCTTCAAGCCATCGAAGGCATCTTGGCACGCTCCTGTCCAGAGCCATACCCGATTCTTCTTTAACAAATTTGTGAGGGGCGCAGCAATAAGGGAATAACCTTTAATGAAACACCGATAATAGTTTGTCAAATCGAGGAATGACCGCAATTCTGGCACTTTGCTTGGCGGAACTCATTCCTGGATGGCCCTTATCTTCTGCCCATCCATACGCAGCACACCACACCCCACAATGTGGCCAAGGAAGTTGATCTCCTCCTGCCCGAAGAGACACTTCTCTCGTTTGACGCAGAGGTCATTCTCCTTCAGCACCTGAAACAATGTTCGCAAGTGCTCGACATGTTCCTCCATGTTGCTGCTGTAGATCACGATATCATCCAGGTAAACTACCATAAACTTGTCTAAGTAAGGGTAAAAGATTTGGTTCATTAAAGTCGTGAACGTGGTTGGAGCATTTGTCAACCCGAATGACATTACTAGAAATTCGTAAGCACCATAGCGGGTGACGCAAGTTGTTTTCGGCTTATCACCTTCGGCAATCCTCACCTGCCAGTAACCCGATCACAGATCTAGCTTGGAAAAGATACGGGCACTGCCTAGCTGATCGAACAAGTCCGCTATCAATGGCAATGAGTACTTGTTCTTCACCGTGACCTTGTTCAAGGTACAGTAGTCCACACATAACTGTTTAGAGCCATCATGTTTCATCTGAAAAAGGATCGGGGCACCAAATGGGGCTTTTGATGGACGAACAATGCTTGCGTCCAACATCTCGTCTAGCTGCTTGCGCAGTTCCTTCAGCTCAGCTGGCCCCATACGGTATGAAACCATTGCAGGAGGCTTCGCTCCCGGGGTCAACTCAATCTTGTGGTCGACCTCTCGTCTTGGCGGAAGACGCTTTGGCAATTTCGGGGGCATCACCCCCCGAAACTCCTCCAATAGTGGGGCTAAGGTCGGCGACACTGCTGCTTCTACCTTCCCTTCATCTGCACGTACTGCAACTAAGAATGTTTGCTCCCCATGCTTGACACCCTTCTTCAGTTGCATTGCCGATAACACGGAAGACTTGTCTTTCTGCGTAAGGCACTGCACTATGTGTGACAGGTCTGACCCCATGATCGTCAACGTGTTAAACTTTGGCAGCATCATAACATTCTGGCTTCGCAGAAACTCCATACCCAGAATCACCTTGAAATCGTCTAGGGGCACCACAGAGAAGTTGGCTTTGCCAACCCAACTCCCCACTTGAGTAGCCACATCTCTTGCTTCACCAATGATGGGCTTGGCCTCAGAGTTTACTGTTTTGATAGTTCTCTGCTTTGGCCCAGTTTTCAAGCCCAACCGCTCTGCCTCTTCCTGCGAGACAAAGTTGTGTGTGGCCCCCGAGTCTACCATTGATGAAGTAGACTTTCCATTCATAATGACTTCTACGTACATAAGTTTCTTACTGACCTGCATGTTCTTAGCTGCGCAACTTCTAGTTGTGTTAATCGATCGCATGGCCCACATCCTTGGTTGCATGGTCTCAGTGTGACTGCATTCAATATAGTTGCATTCTTCTCGTGCAGCATTGGTTTGCCCATCGTCCTTTACAAGGCACTTTGGGCACTACCTGGCGATATGTCTATCGCCGCAGAACCAACATGTCACAACCGCACCCTTGTTGTTGTTGTTATGCTTTGTGAAGTTCTGTTTCTTTTCAGATTGATGGCGTGTCGACACCTCACCTTTATCATTGCGCTGCTCATCCTTCTTGCCTCCGTGGTCAGGCTTTTTCCCAACTTTGGTTGATGGGGTGAAAGGCTTGCGCTGAGTGTCAACTAAGTGCTCATCCGTCACATGTGCATCTTCTAAAATACGGGGGTTTCTCCTTTCCACTTCAGACTGTACCCATGGCTGAAGTCCCACAATGAACCAGTTGAGCATGTCGTTTTTTGGCATGTTAGGTATCTCCAACATAAGCTTCTGGAACGTTCTGACATAGTCTTGCAACGAACCAGTATGTTTGAGCTCACGAACCATTCGATAAGCCCGCCTCTGCGCATTTCTTTGCATGAAGTAGTTGCGCAACTCCATTTTGAAGTCATCAAAGGTGTCTATCACACATTGACCCCTTTCTATGTCATTGTGCTTCCACCTCCACCAAGCGATAGCATCCCCATCAAGTAAGGTCGTTGCAGCCTTAATCCTCAGATCTTCGAGGGTCACATTCTGCATATCCAAGTAGTCTTCTACTTGGAACAAGAAGTTCTCAATGGCCTTGCTGTCGCGAGAACCATTGAATTTTGTGGGTCTTGGTACATCAATCCTTGATGGTCTCTCACCATTTCCGCCATTTAGGGTCACCGTCCGCTGCAACGTACGGTTCTTCAACTGAAGCTCCCCTACTTCAGTCTGTAAGTCGGTCACTGTAGTCGTCAACGAAGTGACCTGCCCCATTAATAAGGTTACCTGCTCTTGCAGGCTCGCCACATCATTCAATCCATTGAATGATTCACATGCGCGTGAAATCGCTTCATCATGCGAAGTCACCTCTTCCATCAGCTTGTTAACAGTTGTAGCCAACTCTTCTTGGCCCCGAGGTGAACCCATCTCCTCAGCTTTAGCAACTGCCTTGCCTTTGGTGTTGCGCAAATTTTGATAAGGCGCCACGATGTCTTGCTCACAAATCGCAGCCTGTCGGCGTGTCTGTCGACACTGACTCCGGAGTCCCTTCCCCAGCACGAGAACGAGCTCTGGTACCACTTGTCACGGGCCTATTTCCTTCAATGGGCCAGCGCGGCACAACAGTCCTTCCTCACCGCTGCAAACCTACTCGTCAGCTCGCTTGCCGATCGCGGAAGCATGTAATCAAAGTGCAAGAGAGCAAGAAAGAATAGAGGGAGAGAAATTGCAATCACAAGAAGCAATCACAACGAGGGTGAACAAAAGAAAGCTCAACGCATTTACTTCATTCACAATTTTGCCTGCAGGCTATTACAGTTCAAGTATACGGGATGCCCCTTCGGGGTATTGATTCACCTGAACCGGGCAGCTTACATCAGACTCAACAAAAGCAAAACAGACTCTAAGCGCAACTGTACACTGTAAGTTGCAAGGGAACAATCTTATTACCTTAATAAACTCCATGACAATTAGTCAATAAATGCCCAAAAAGCTATTTAGGTATTGTGAATCTTACTAAGATCACACAAAGCATGATGCACTTGATCCATAGTTGCTCCTTTAGAAAAAAGAGTAATTAACAGTTGCATGCCTTTTCATAAAAAAAAACATAAATAGGGAAAACAATTGTATGTTTAATTTCGATGTTTGATTCGGTTGTTAGTTTGTGCTCAAGATTAACCTTGAACGATTCGAACGACGCTTCAATGAGTGTGGGTGGTCGGCGTTCTCCTCAGCCAATCGACACCCTCAATGAGCCCAAGTCAGAATGTTGAAAGGTGAGCAGGACCCTTGAACCTAGAGAGGAAAATCACACATATGTGGTACTTGATAACCACATTTGCCCTCATGGTAATCTTCATCAAGCTACCATGAATCTCTCCTATTTATAGAGAGATTTGAGAGAGGCTCGTAATGGATTCATAATGTGTCCATAATGATGGGCATGAATAGATAGTTATGAGACCTCATAACTATTCTGTAACCTTCAAAACTCAAGAGCCACACTCATATACATCCCTTAATGTGCCCATGTCAACATGGGTCACATCCAAGTTGGATCTGATTTGATCTAAAATTCAACATTCTCACACTTGAACCATTGACATGGAAAAACATATAATTGAGGTTCTTTATCATTATCTAAATTTAATTTTTATGTGGGTTCACATATTATCCTGTATCATAATAATGAATTATACGTGGAATGTCATATTTCTATATACTATTGTATTATTTATTTTCAGTATTTAGCATGCTAAGAATACATTTATGAATGTGTTGGTCTTTGACCCATTCTATTAATCCTTTTAATATTGTTATTTTGTTATTCTCTTTTAATAAAATGTGAGACACTTTACACAAAATCAACAATACACAAAATCATAAAAAAATCAACTTAGTTTCATAAATGTGATCATATATAACCATAATATATTGCCATACATAAGAAGGAATTAAATAGACTCATCATCATTACATGTTGAGAATATAATTTTGATGCTAGCCTTTTAGTAAGAGGATTCACAATCATTTTTTTTATACCAATTGTATCAATACACACTAAATGATTCTCAATTCTTTCTTTAATAATAAAGTATTTTAACTCTATGTGTCGATATGAGATGGAACTCTTATTGTTATTCAAAAAAAGACACGGCAGCTTTATTATCACATAAGATCTTTAGTAACTTCTCAATAGAGTCCATTATACCAAGACCAGAAATGAACTTTTAATCCATATAACCTGAAATGAAATCTTGTTTAAATGACTAATTTTCACCCCAATGACTTACAGAAATTCGTTCACTGTCCTGCAATGAGAGATGACACCTCGAATATTCTTAGCTACTCATTATTGCAAAAGCAACGGGTTAAGATTAGTTGAGCACTCCCACTTCTCATAAAAAGCTTTCTGAACGCTCGCACTTCTTATAGACATTCTTATGTTCGGTTGTACTATTCTTTGTATGAGTGAGAGATTAATCGCTCTATACGAGATTCATATCAAAAAGATAAATGTAAGATCTTTTATTATTCACATTTTCTAAAGTAAGCATAATAATCATTATTATTTCACTTTAGTGAAAACAATAGTACTCTGAGTTGCTTCGTCTCCTCAATTCTCAAGGATTTGACTTCAATTGGTAAAACTAATAGATCATGTAATCAGAGGCAATTTGGCACTGCACTTTTGGGTACAAACATGCTTCATGGGCTGTTGTGAACATCTACTATTACACTCTGTGTGAATTTAGAACACAATGACCTACATTTGTGTAGAATCATTGTTTCATAAAGTTACACACGATCTCAATATCGAATTTCAATCTCAACATAGTCCAAGAAATCCTTAATCAATAAAACTTGAATCATTTTGGTGATAACTAGAATGAGTTGATCAAAATCTTTTACCATAAGTTTATATAAAGGATGTCATAACATAAATAAAGTGCATACATTCATAATCTCATGCTTAAATAATTATGGATAACTAAAAAAACAAAATGAAACACACCTTATATCATGTTAAAGTTATCAAAAAGTATGAGATCAATGACCTAGATTGAGGTCTTAAAACGGTCTAAACGGGTCCTTAAAGACCCTAAACCGGTCACAAAAAGCCTTGAGTCAGTCACAAAAACCCTGAAACGGTCAGAAAACCACTGAAACAGCCAGGAAACCCCATGAACCGGTTATAACAAGCCCAAAACGGTCTCATAAACCATTGAACCAATCCCTAAAAAGCCAGAACTGATCCCAAAATACATGAACTGATCTCATAAAGCATTGAATGGGTTTTTAGAATGTTTGAATCAATTCCAAAAACTCAAGAACCAGTCTCAAGAACCCCTAAATCGGTCCAAGAAGGACCATATCAATTTCTAAACTGGTTTTGTCCTTAATGGGTTAAATGGTCCCGTTCTGGACATGATTCAACCCATGGGTGAGAACTCGGTCCACCCAAGAATAGTAATGGGTCCTGGACCAAGTCTCAATGGGTCAAGACCAAACCCGGTCCACCCAAAACCCCAACGAGTCTGGGTCTCAGACCGGGTCGTACTCAAACAGATCCACCCAACACCCCATTGAGTCCGGGTCACGGACCAGATCATACTCAAACCGATCCACCCGGAACCCCAATGAGTATGGGTCCTAGATCGGGACGAACTTAAACCTCGTCCACCCGAAACCTCAATGGGTCTAGGTCTCGGACCAATTCCGACCGATTCAAACTCAAATCGGTCCACCCGAAACCCCAACGGGTCCAGGTCCCAGACTGAGTCTGACCAATCAAACTCAAACCAGTCCACTCGAAACCCCCAATGGATCCGGGTCCCGAATTGAATCCAACCGAATTGAACTTAGACCTGGTACACTAGGAACCCCAATGGGTCTCGGTCTCAAATCGGGTCCGACCGGGTCGAGCTTAGACTCGGTCCAACCGAAACGCACAATGAGTCTGGGTTTCGAACTGGGTCAGACTTAGACCTAGTCCACTAGGAACCCCCCAATGGGTCCGGGTCCAATCGGGTCGAACTTAGACCTAGAACTCCCAACAGGTACGAGTCTCAGACTGGGTCAAACTCAAACCGGTCCACCTGAAACCCCAACACGAGTCTGACCTGGTTGGGCATGGATCTGATCTACCCAGAACCCCTAACGGGTCTCGGTCACAAATCGGATTATACCAAGTTTGGAGAAAACCTGATCCACCCGAAACCGCCAATGAATTCTAGTTCTGGACCGGGTCGGACGCAGACCCGGTCCACCCAAAACCACTATTCCACCTGTTCTCATTTGTCAAATGAAAGAGCCTATTTAGGAACTTGCAATGCCCTCAATAAATCCAAACACATTTCCAAGATTACCAATATAATATTAGTCAAGTGAGATTCATGCCTATGGTACTCATTCAATTTTTCTTACTATGAAAAGGGCAATTTAAAAGAAGAATAAATATTCAATTTTATGTTATAATTAAGGGCAAGACAATGATTCTATGTGTACATGCACAAAAATCATACATGCATTTTAATACAAGGATAAAATAGAGATCTTCAACTATGAGTTGGTGCACGCAAGGTCAAAGAAGTTTTGAATAGAGCATTTGTAATTGAACTTCTAAAATAAGAGTCAAATAATAATTTTAATAATGAGGAAAGCACTTCTTAAAAATCAATTGTTACAAGGGTAAAATCAATGCGTTTTTAGATTGAATCAATAGCGAGGGAAGGTACGGATGAAGTCGAGCCTTAAATAGAAATAGAAAAAAGACATTGGGATTAGATTGACTTGGTAAATTTAGTAATGAAAATGGAGAAATCAATACAAAGGCTTCCAACTCATTGCAAATGCAACAATGAGAACACTCGCTACTTGGATTGGACCCATGCCATGTCTTCTTTTATTCTAGCTATTATTCATCGCTACATTGTTCCCAAGGACTAGCACAATCGAAATAGCAAAATTCTTGGGTCATCTCAATTGGTTCAGAAACCACACATTTTTGTGGATCATCATAGCATATAAAAACATGAGTTAATATCAAACCAAAAGCAACTCAACGACATTTTATGCATGTGGGCATTTGATTACCAATAATAAAACTTTGTAGGAAAATTAAAAACCTCCAAACTTTTGAGTGCATAAGAATTACACAGAAAATTTTGGTGAACATTTTAAAATTCTCCACTCTTTTATGACATTATAATTGCACCCCAATTGCTTTGCTTTGTTAATAATTATGACATTATCATATATTAATTAGATAAGCCATATAAAATTATAATTGTATTTCAATTCTTTTGTTTTATATGTAATTCATATAAATTGGATAACTAATTAATGCTAATCACAAAACATTGGTTTTGCTCAAATGATATAATGCAAGTTAACAAACAAAAATGCAAGCAAAGATTATTATTCATCTAGTGCTCCTCATGATGGGTGAAACTAAAAAAATTATATAGAAGGGTCTATATATATATAAACAAAAAGTTAGACAAATCATTCTTAATTAATATAGAGTCAAAATCACCTTAAAAACTAATATTTTTAAAACAAATAATATATTTAAGTATTATGTGTTTAGTGGCAAAATAGCAACTAATTAAAAATATCACATTAAAATCATGATATTCATTCCTACAAGGATCTCAAACTCCACCAAGATATTTTTAAGGTGGCATATAGAGAGCACATTATCCTTAACAAAAAAATAATGCATCATTTGCAAACATAAGATAGGAGACTAGATCACGGCATTGAGGAATAGCTGGTCTTTGAATACCATTGTGTTTTTATCATTGCTCGAATACGCCTCTCCAGACATTCCATTACAACAAGGAAGAGGTAGGGGAAAGTGGGTCCTCTTGCCTTATCCCTCGTGAACTAGAGAAGTACTCTCCTGAGGAGCCATTAATCATGATTGCAAAATTCGCAGATGTGACACAAACCATGATTTTATGTACCCAGTTCGGATGGAATCCAAGGTGATAAATGACATTTTCTAGAAAACCCCAATCCACTCTATCATAGTCCATTTTTAGGCAAATAGAGGGAAAAACAATGGAGTCAATCATTTCATGGGCAAGGAGAATGCTCTCTTGGATTATTTGGCCCTGAAGGAAGGATCATTGGTTTTGGGATATGATGCGGGTAAGGATAGGCCTCATTGAGAATGTACGAATGCTCTTTGTATCTCCACATAATAGACTTTAGGCGATCAAGAGCAAGTTGAGAATCAAGAATGATAGTTATATCAGGCTTGTGATCTTCAAGAAGGTGATGAAGGTCTTGCTGAGTGGGTTTGTTCGCGAGCCTTCGAATATTCCAAGAGACAACTTTCATTGGGAACAATTGAGTGGGACCGCTGCATCCTCCTTCTGGCTTGAGTCAAGAGAAGGCATATAAATCATTTCTCCATCCTACTGCTGCTAATTTAAATCTGGCTCGTTCACGTGAAATTCAAACTTTGTGGTGTTTGGATTATGAGCATTCCTCAAGGTGGATTGCTTAGCCTGGCGTCATGGGATAGAGAGGTCACCTGAGAAGTTTGACATATCTACTCGAGCCATCCATTTTCTGCCTTTGAATTTTTGGGTTTGGATGGTTAGAGATTGGGCAGGTTTTGTGGGATCCTTTGCTGCGCATAACAAAACCAGAGTGAAGGGTGAGCGTACTTGAGGCGGCCATCAAAGAACCGGATGATGGTTGGTGGTTGGCTGGAACAGGATGAGCTTCTCTCCTCAGCCAGATGCAGCCCTCCAATGAGCGCAGGCTCCCTTTAGCAGTTGGTGAGCAGGATCCCTCTTCCCTCATTGAATGGAAAAACACTCGGGCGAAGGGTAAATATTTCCTGATCTTCTTCCCGTTTTTCATCTTGATTTTTCTCATGCATGGGTTGCTCATTGATACCCGGCTTTATAGCCGCAGCAGGAGATCAGTTAGCGTAATTGTTCCCTCCCTAATTTCTCGTATGTTTATCGAAAGGAACACAAAAAGGGGGGTTACCAAAATTGTGGATAACTGCCACACATTGTGGCTTATCCCAACATTCTTCTATGTATTTCAACGATAAACACTTAACCATAACCTTTATGAGAATGACTTGATGAATAGATTGGCCTTTACAATCTATTCTATAGATCCTTAGTTGAATTTATAATCTTTGTAAGATTAACAATTATAATGAGAATCAAAACTTTATGTGATTACTTTATTCTTATGCATATGTCAAAAAGAGTTTAACAAGCTCATCCTTAATACATGTTCGAAATACAATCTTAGTGTTAGCCCTTTAGTAAGAGGATCAGCAATCATCTCTTTGGTACCAATATTAACAATATGCACTAGATGATTCGTTGTCTTTTCTTTAACAACAAAGTACTTTAATTTCATATGCTTACTTGATGTAGCACTTTTATTGTTATTCGAATAGGACACTGCAACTTCATTATCATAGTAGACCTTCAGTGGCTTCTCAATGGAATCAACCACATTTAACTGTGATATGAAGTTTTTCAATCATATGGCCTGCGAAGTAATCTCGTACAATGCTATAAACTTTGTCTCCATGGTGTGAGCAACAGTGGTCGTATGCTTCCCACTCATCCAAGAAATCGCTCCCCCAGCAAATAAGAAGAGATACCCAGTAGTAGACTTTCTACTATCAAGGCACCAACGACCTCGAGGTGATTAACCTTATGATACGTCAACATATAGTTTTTTGTCCCTTGCAAATACCGCAAAACTTTCTTAGCAACCTTTCAATGAGATATGACTGGGTTAGACTGGAATCTACCAAGCATCCCTACTACGAAAGAAATATCTAGATGTGAACAAGTTTGCGCGTATTGCAAGCTGCCAACAACTGATGCATATGGATAAGCACTCATCTGTGCTTTGTCAATTTTGTTCTGTGGACAATCCTTTTGGCTCAATTTGTCACATTTTGATATGGATGTTGTATCAGGATAACAATTCTCTATCCCATGTCACTTTAACATCTTATTTATGTAGGATCTTTGGGAGAGGCTTAGAAAACCTTTTGCTATGTCTCGTCGGATCTCTATGCCAAGTACATAAGCAGTCTCACCCATATCTTTCATATCAAAATGTGATGCAAGAAACTGTTTTGTCTCTGTAAATAACTTTATATCGTTGGTTGCCAGCAAAATGTCATCCACATACAACATCAATATAATGAATTTACTCCCACTTTCCTTAAAGTATATACATTGATCAACAATGTTTTCTGTAAACCCGAAAGTCACAATGACTTAGAAAAATTTAATATACCTCTGTCGGGAGGCCTGTTTAAGTCTATATATTGATTTGTTAAGCTTGCAAACCAAACGATCATCTTCAGAGAAACCAAAAGGTTGTTCCATGTATACCTTTTCATTTAGATCCCCGTTAAGGAACGTTGTTTTCATATCCATCTGATGCAGCTCTAAGTCATAATGAGCTACGATGGCCAAAATTATCCTCATTGAGTCCTTAGTTGAGACAGGAGAAAATGTCTCATTATAGTCAATGGCCTCCATCTGGGTGAATCCTTTAGCAACCAATCTTGCCTTATATCTCTCTATGTCACCTTTGGAGTCTCTTTTGGTCTTAAAGACCTATTTACGCCCTATGAGTTTTATTCCTTTAATTAGGTAACTCGACAAGATCCCACACTTGATTCTTAACCATAGAGTTCAACTCTTCTTTCATGGCTTTTATCCAGTGTGAAGATTATTTGCTTTCAATAGCTTCCATAAAAGTCAACGAGTCATCATCTATATCTGTGAAATCATCAGGCTCCTGAAGGTAGACCACATAGTCAGAAGCTGTGACAGATTTTCTAATTCTTGTAAATCTCCAAACAGGTTGTTCTACAGGTTTCGATTGAACATGTTCATCTTGTTCGTGCCGTTATGCAATATTCACAATAAGTTCATTTTGGATTTGTGCATCAACAATCGGGTGATTAACCACATCATTATTAGGAATAACAATATGGTATCTCTCGATGTTCTCTTTAACAAGTAATGAAACTGGATCCTTTATTTCTTCAAAACCAAGGTTTTGAAGTGCACTTAATCCAACTGAACCATCTTTAAGAAATTTTGCCTTATCAGTTTCAATAATCTGTGGTGAATGAGATGGGCAACAAAACCTGTATCCTTTTGATCTCTCTAGATAACCAATGAAATATCCATTGGTTGTTCTTGGATCAAAGGATTTAATGTAGGGGTTATACAACTTAGCATCTGCAGGACATCCCAATATATGCATATAAGACAGTGATGGTTTTCTACCTGTCCACAACTCGTAGAAAGTTTTATGCACAGATTTTGTAGGAACCTTATTCAAAATATGCACAGCAGTCCTTAAGGCTTCACCCCACAACTTCATGGGAAGTGTTGAATAATTCAACATGGCTCTGACCATTTCTTTAAGCGTATAATTTCTCCTTTAAGCTACAGCATTCTAGTAAGTACTACCAGGTATGATATATTGAGACACAATGCCTTCCGCTTTTAAAAATTGCGTTAATGGTCCTTCCGTTTGCCCCATCTCAGTAAACCTACCATAATATTCGTCACCTCTATCAAACCTGACTATCTTAATAACTTTATTGGTTTGTTTCTCTACTTTTTTCTTAAATTCCTTAAACATCAGAAAAATATCAATTTTTTCATAAATCAAGTAGAGATACATATACCGTGAATAGTCATCAATAAATATGACAAAATATTTCTCACATGTGTAACAAGGGGTAAAAGGTTTACATATATCCGTATGGACTGTCTCCAATATCTCACTACTACGTTTGGCATCCTCTTTATATGTATTTGTATGCTTAGCCTTTATGCAATTAACACACGGGTCATTGTCAGTAAAATCTAGAGATTTTAAAATCCCCTCATTTACAAGTCTCGTTATTCTCTTTTCAGAAATATGACTCAACATTCAATGTCAAAGCATGTAGGATTTATCATTAATCATGCTACATTTATTCTCAACCAATGCGTAATCAGAAGTCAAAGACTCCTGAGTTTGGATCTTCACGTCTAATTTGTATAAACCATCATAAACTAATGTAGGACCAATTTCAATAGAATTTTTATAAATGAATAACTTAAAATTTTTAAATTTAAAGCAATATCCAAATTTATCCAATCTTGAAATTGAAATTAAGTTTTTACTATATGATGAAACATAAAAGACATCATGAAGATCCAAATTTACCCCTGTATCTAAAGTGATCCTGCAGGTAGCAACACCCTTCACATGTGAACGCATCTTGTTCACTGAATAGATATTCTTCTCATGCATTGTTGGTTCTCTTTTGTTCAGAAACGACTCTAAACAGTTGAAAATATGAACAGTAGCACAAAAGTCAATCCAACAGTTATTTTCAGGAATTTATAATAAATTACATTCATGAGAAACAAATGATAAATTACCTTTTTTTCTAACCATTTCTTATGCAATCTGCCTTCCTGTGCCCCTTCTTGCAAAAGAAGCACTTTATGGGAGTAGAATCGGATTGCTTGCTTTGAGATGTCTTATCTTCTGTTAACTTACTCCTAGCATTTTTTGTAAATGCATTTTTCTTTGGTCCTACCTTGGATCTATGAGAAGTCATATGTGCACTTTGCATTTTCTCTCCTTTCAATCTCTTTTTTTCCTCAACACACTTGGACATAAGTTCATTGAATATTCATTCATCATTATGTGTATTATAAGAGATTTTGAAAGATCCATACTCCAAAGGTAAGGACGCCAGAATCAAATGCACTAAGAATGAGTCAGAAATGGTCAGCTTTATGTCATTCAGCTGAGACGCTATGTTCCTCATTTTCAAAATATGTTGGCGAATATTACTCCCTCCAGAATATTTTATAGTTATGAGTTTCGACATTAGGGTACTGGCCCTGGCCTTATTGAAACTGACAAATTATGTCTCAATGGCACTCAGAAATTCCTTCATTGTCCTGCATTATGGGATAACACTGCGAATATTCTTAGCCACCTTAGATTGCAAAAGCAACATGCTAAGTCTATTCGAGCACTCTCACTTCTCAAAAGCACTCTTTTGTTTAGTAGTGCTTTAATCAGTTAGGGCAGCAGGTTCATTTATCCTAAGGGTCAGATCTAAATCCATATACCTCAATGTAAAGAGAACATTTCTTTTCAATCACTAAAATTAGATCCATCAAGAAAAGATATAGAACTCGAGTCATCTAAAATCACAGAAATAGAAATTGTATGACAAAAGACATGTATCAAAAGAAAGCACATATGAGACAAACCTGGTGGAAAAAACAATAAATAAAAAGCCCTGAATATGCTTATTTTTTGGCGAGTGTAAGGGGTCATCGGAGTCCTACTTTGGTAAGAACTCTGACACACATAATCACTACGCCTACCGACCACAGTTGGTAAAATTAAAGCTCATGTGAAGCTAAGTCATCTACACAAGGTACATTTGAATACACATGTCCGATGTATCTCAACACGTTTACCTTATTTTATCCTACCTAAATTCCAAAACATGATAAAACTACATTTGGGTCGTTTATCGTTTCATGAATCTAAGTACAACAATAATATTGGCTAAATATATATAATAGAATAAAAATTTGACAATATACGTGTATTCAGTCACTTTGGTGGCATGAATTTATTAAGTCATTTAGCAATCCTTGATGCCAATATTATACATTCATTTATGCATGCATAATTATAAATAAAATGCATGAACAATAACAAAAGTCAATCTTAAATGGGTAAAACTCAAGATCCTCAAGCAAGAATCGGTCTAAAAACACCCCGAACTGGTTTGAAAACACTCTAAACTGGTTCTGAACCTCATAAACCAGTGCTAAGTATGAACAAAAGCTCATAAACCCTATAATTGTATGCCAAAATCCTTGTATCTTCTTATATTTACGAAAACAGAGTCTTAGCATCTTAGAACCGGTGAGAAACTGGAAGGAACTGGTCAAAAATGGTTTTGAACTGATCCCGAAAAGGTTTGTATCGGTCTCTGATCTGGTTCAAGCCGTCAAATAGTGTTTAGACCCCTACTAGAAGCCTATTCATTTTTTCACAGACAAGTCACATGTTTGGTAATATTTAAATTTCCCACAAAGCCATTTAATTTTCTTCTTCCCAGGTGTGGAGTGTTAAATAGGGCCGGAAAAATGCACTAAGCAAATAATAAATGTTGCCTCTGCATCAGAAAACATTTCTCCACCTTTTCCAGTCTACAGTATCATGCAATATGTCAAATCGCCACACTGTAAAGCTTAAATGGACTTTGCATATGTTAAAGATTAGACTAGGCCTTGAAGCTTGCTCCATGAGCTTTGAACCAAACAAATCCATCCAAAGACTAGATGAACCCTTGACGGAATTGGCATGTAAATTATGGTTTCAAAGTTCTACTGTTGCAAGAAATAATGATAAAATATAATATTTGATCGACAGTAAGAAATCTGATAAGATCATCATAGAGTGAAAATATTGCAATTCATTGGCAAACAGAACATATAACCCTTCGATTTATCTGCAACACAATCCATTGACAAAAGGAGCATATAACCCTTAGTTTTATCTGCAACAAATGGAGAAGAAAAGCCCCATTATGCTCTTTCCTCTTGCTTTTAACAAATTTATATTCCCTTCGAGTATTACTTTGCTAGTTTTACGTTTACCTGAGATTTCTCTACAGTTCAAGAAAATTTATTAGAAAAAAGTTACTAGAAATTCATGGCCCATACTTTAGTTAACACAGAAACAGTTTGTTTTCATGATAAGCAGGCCAATGGAAGTTGGCTAAGCACATTTTAAGTAACATTTCCCAACACACTATGAATAACATCCATAAAGGACCATTGATATATGGAAAATTCATAAAAGATTGTACAACTTCACATCAAAGCAAAGAAAAGTTCATAAAGCATGCACGTTCTACTGTTTTTTGGCCTCTTGATTTCCCTGCATGGCATCACATGATTCTGAATCAGTAAAACTAGAAATCAGGAAGAATAAATGGGATATCTCCAGCATTCACACAATTTACCAATATCATCACATCAAGGCCAAATGGACTTGAAAGAACCAATGGACCGATCAAATAGGCAGGACAGTCATCACTGTACCATTTAATCATAGCTAGTATATTAGCATATCTTAGTGCGTATCAGCAGATAGCCAAGTGATGACCATGCTGAAAGGTATATTGGGTCCGTGAGGCAGAAACAAGAAGGCGGGTGCTTACCAGTTGGTGTGGCAGAATTCACTTGCTGTAAAGAATGTCATAGTGACCTGGTCGGTACAGCATTGTGACTATTGGCTCAGCACCCACCTGTGAACTATCACCTGAGGGGATAAAGTCATGGTGATTTACAGTAAGATTGCCAGAATCACAAGAGCTACGGTCAAGATAGACAACACGGATTGGTACACCCAATGTATCTGACAATGCAATGATGTGGACATGGTCACTCTCCTCCCCCATTGGCTCCACCGATGTCTTGCAGAACTGATGCCAGAATTCAAGTGGATAAAGGCAGTCAGAAAGAGGAGTAAAGCACAAGAATGACCACAGAAAGCGAGTACCCAACAGTCAATAATATATATATATATATATGGTGGCACGGTACCACTATAATAGGGTGACACTAATCTTATAGCCGTTGGATTCTCTATAATCCATTGGCTATTTTTGCTTCACATAAAGTTGTCCAAGGTGGACAACAACTTTATGGAAGATTGGAAGGTGAGCCGACTCAAAAAAATATGAGAATGGCTCACTCCAAGCAGGCTGCTTTTATCCATTTTCACAGAGGGTGCTATCTTCCCCATTTTTTCTTGTGAGTTGGCTCACCAGCAACTTTATGTGAAGCAAAAAATAGCCATAGGATTATAGAGAATCCAACGGCTATAAGATTGGTACTATACCATGATTTATTCCGCCTACATATATATATATATATAGGTTAATGTTTGCTACAACTAATTGTATTTACAATCAACTTAGCAAACAGTGTTTTTTTTTTACATATAACACCACAGGTGTGATCTACATATTTTTATTAGTAGGAACCAGCTTTTGTGTAGCTGGAATCCGACCTGCACACAGGTTTTTCCGGCAATCCAAAAAAAATGATAATCAATTCATCGATTTTTCCTAACTCATAAACACATGCTTTTCATCAAAAAAACATGATTCAGGTATCGATTCCTACTAGATTGAACATGTTGAACACATCTAAGAGGTCAGATTAAGGCCCTGTTTAGATTAAAGGGGGAAAAAATAGATTTTGCCTCAAACAACCTGGTTTGCCAAAAACCAACTCACATGGGATGTTCGGGTGACCAAAAATGAAAAAAATTAAGGCCTGCCATTTCCTGACCTGCCACTGGCCAGGAAATGGCCTGCATGGTGTAAACTCAAAAAAAAAAATAAAGGGAATGGCTGGCAAGCCATTTACCGGTGGCAAGCTATGCAGTCAAAAACCCCGACTAGGCGCCGACTAGTCGGTCAGGCTAAGTAAAACACCTAGGCTTTGCAATGCCTAGGTGGGTACCTTAAAAGATACCAATTTTTCCGACTAAGCACCTAGTCGGTGACTAAGCTGCCTCCGCCTAGGCACGAGGGCAGTTTAGCCATTTATTATATATATATATATGTGTGTGTGTGTGTGTGTGTGTGTGTGTGATTTGTTCTGTGAAATCATGAAAACATACTTAGTTATTATATATGTACATATATATATATGTGTGTGTGTGTGTGTGCTACTTTGCTTTGGGGATTTTTTCTGTGAAACGTTGAAAGCATGCACAGTTAATTTTAATTGATTATGTTTTTTATATAAGTCTGTGTTTCAGATGAATTTTTCTATAAAATCCTGAAAGCATGCTTAGTATTATAAATTATGTAATATGGTATTTATATATGTATTTGTTATTGTGCTTCCATGAAAGGTTGAAAGCATATTTTGTTGGTTATACTGAATATGTTATGAATAATTGAAATATATATATATATAATAGTCACTTGTATCGTTAAAGGTAAATCCTGAAAGCATGCTTAGTCACTTGAAATATTATATATATATATATATGGGTTAACCTAACATTAAACTTGTTGTATTTAACATTAGATGGATTCAACCTATGAAAATGACTAAAACACTCTTAAAATAATAGCATTTTTTTCAAATGCAACGTTGCTTTTGAAGTCAAAAAGGTAACTTTGATAGCTTTATAAAGTTACTTTTTTGGAAAAGGTGCTGAATTTTCAATTCCCTCCAAGTTCAAAACACCTATAATGCCCAAAAAAACAACCTTGCATTTTAAAAAATATCATTCTTTCAAGAGTATTTGTCATTTTATTAAGGTTGAATTCATCTAATGTTAAACACAACTAGTTTAATAGATTAACCCTATATATATAGGGCCACTAGAATATGAGAACTATGAACAATGTGTTTCCAACACTTTTTTTGCAAATCCAACCATGTAGATGTGTTCAGCGTGGTGAATTTGCTAGGAACCAACTGTTGGATCACGTATTTTTTATGAAAAAATACAATTTTTGGATGCTTGAATATTTATGACGAGGGCATCACTCTCTCTATTTCACCTCCCCGTATGTATCCCCCCCCTACACTTCTTCACTCGAGCTGCCGTTCCACTCCTTGGCCATTTCACCTACTTTGTTCTTTTCTTTCACCTCCCCTTGAATATTTAAATCAGAAAAACATGTTTGCTACAATCAACATAGCAATGCCCTTTTCTTTTGTGGGTAAATCTAAACCCCATAGATGTAATCTACATGCGCTGTTTGGTAGGAATTACCCCTTGGATCACCAGAATTTGACATGTGTACAGGTTCTTCCAGTGATGCAAAAATCAACAGTTGCAAATGCAACAATTTTCTTGGCTCATAAAAACATGTTTTTTCATCGAAAAAACACAATCCAAAGGGTTGATTCCCACTACATTGACCACACCGAACACATCTACAAGGTGAGATTGAGTTAAAACAACTTGCATTGTGACATCCCAGCTAGATTGTAGGTACATTTGAGTGTAGCAAGCACACATATATATAGACTACAACTGTGAAGCGAGCTGACACCACACATTTTACACTGAGTGTGCTACAGAAGCTCTAACTGCGAGTGATGATTCTTCTTTTACATGAGCCGTCCCTTTATACAGGCTTGCCTCTTTACTGAGGTAGCTCACAAAACCTAGACTCGCTTGGAAAGCATTCGTTCGTTGCTAACCTCTTATTCTCCTCCAATCTCCAAGCTCTTATATATATATATAGAGAGAGAGAGGTCAATTCTAAGTGAAAAATATAGAATTCATTCTACTTTAAACAAGAAACAAATTGTTGATGATTGTCCAACTCATACTCAGAACCCTGCATATTTCAAAGGCATAACATTGTTTTTTCATTGAATAATAAATACCAATATATGGGGTTCCCCTGGATAATCACGGAAAAGATAACATGTTTCCAAAATATGCAAAAAAACAGCATACAATTGATTTAATGGAAAAGAGATGTTCATGTTTGTAATATCCTAACATTTTAACCTGAAAATTTGCATGCATAAGAAAGACAGCTGACAAATGAAACATCATTGCATCTCTTTTCTAATTAAAACAGAGAGAAACAGATAATGCCAAACACACCTGATCCACCGTACCATTGGTTAAACCCATCACAAAAGGTTCAAAAAACTCGGAACGTTGACGTATTTCACCCGATGTGACAAATCTGAAGAACATCACAACTAACCAAGAAACTCCGTCACATAAATCACCCTTCAAATGATGTCTATAACTCGAGTATCTGTTTGTCTTACCATATTCAGAAACATAAGGATCACAGCTCCTCTTTACAAGCTCATCATGGCTGCATTCAAGGTAACTGTCAGTGTTAGACAGGAAACAAACTGCATGATAAGAAGGTAATAATTGATGAAAGGCAATAATCTCATTAAGCATACATTTTATACACTGTTATATTTTACGAGAACTCATATAAACAAGGATCAGGTACTCTGTGAAGAACTGTTCGAGACCAGGTGCTTGGGTTAGATCAAACTTAGTTTGGTATAAGATAGTGTACCTGGACCATGACCTATACTTAGTCATGCCAATGATGAACCCACAGGGTTGCACCATTAGTGTGTGGTAATTCATTGGCTTCATTCTTTATACTCTTGAAAAGAAACAAATACCATTGAAACACACTCTGGAAAAAGGGCACTTAAACAGCCAACTTGTTGTTTCCACATTGTAGAATAGATCGACGCATGGAAGCAAATAAAGGAAATGAGCAAAATACCTTATGGAGGTCCCTTTTCCTGCAATAACACTATCCAGCTGCTCAATGAAAAGCTGATAAAACAAAACATAATAAAAAGATGGTTATAATCTCAAATGGAAATATGGCATTAAACTGAAGAAAATACCCACTAAAGACCATGCATATCTGTGAAAGAGAAATTAAGAAGAAAAGCAGTAGTTTGCCATTATTTTTACTTCAACAAATAGAAAAACAATACCTCAAAGAAATCCTCAAAGGTAAACTCTGTGTACCCTAACCCCAGAAGAGTCTTCTTACATTGCTCAATTTTCTTTTTAACACGATCAACCTCATTGATGTCTTGTGTTTCCAAAATATGCGCCTAATCCGTAACCTCAACATTTCTTGTTAGCTGATAACAGAGCATCATCCCCACTACCCTCCCGCATATTAGATGGAAAAGGAGAAGTAAATCATAAATAACTGAGACATGATGAAAAACTTCAGGGATCACCATTACCAGATATGAGAACATAAAGCATCGATAGAAGCAATTTCCATCTCCTCTTGTCCGTCTAATTGCAGCATATTTCTCACCAAGCAACTAGAGCATGTAAGCTTGTTCAGAATGCCGATCTAAGATAGAGATACATGTAGAAGCACGCACACACACACAAAAGTATATATACATATACACACACACCACACACTAAATGGTCCACCCCTTGTCCTCTCTTTAAAAATCTGTTTGTTAAATCTGTTTTTTGGCAAACCTGACCATATGGATGAGATCTCCATGGTTGAAAACATATTCTTGGGGCAAACTTTTTTTATGTGTACATAGGATTTTACAAGGTTCCAAAAATCAAAGGTTCTGAAATTTCTAAAATTTTCTGTTATACAATCTTACCTAGAAATCAACCTCAAAAGCTATCACCCTTTCTCAAGCCCATGGTTAGGGAATTTTTTTTTTCAAGGATAAGTTTACCCATTTTTTATGATGTAAACAGCACTAGGATCTCTGTTGTAAGTTTCAGACATGATGATATTATACCTTGATCTTGGCCTGTAGGACAGGGCTGCCAAATTCGTACTCTGCTGCTAAAGCTGAGATTGGTTCCTGCATGAGCAACATTCATCTCCATAAATGTTTATTTTTGCATAACCTAAAATCATTTACATAAATCAATGTTGTGAAAAGAAATTGAGGCGCATGGCGATGCGCTCCACCAATAACCAAAGCATTAACTTAAAAAACTTTTAAAAAATATCTAAAAAATAAATAAATAGAAGAAATGCTTTATTGGTGAAGCAACAACCAATAAGAAATAGAAAATCTCAAATAAATATCGAAAAATGTGACATTAATGCAACAACTTGATCTATGTAAGTATCTAAGAAATAAAATATGAGCATTCAATAAAAAATAAATAATAAAATCTCTAACAATAAAATTTCTTAACATCATGTCATCATCAGAAAATGCATATAAGCATTAACAATTTAATAGCCAAATGTTAATGTATTTGTATTCCTGGATTACAGCCTTCATATAAATGTGCATGCAGGGACAAAAAAAATGCAATCTTATCTAAACAAAAGAGAGTACAGAACCAGTGTTGATAGAAATAAAAAAAAGGCTAACATTAAAAAAAATGACTAATATAAAAAAGAATGCAAAAAAAAACAATAGAACCAAGAGACAAAAAGAGATTACCTATGGGGAGAGAGAAGGAGAGAACAGTCTTCTTCTTACTCCTTGGTGTTGGTAGAAATAAAAAAAAATAACTAAGACAAAAAATGCAAAAAAACTGAATAAGAAACCGAGAGTACCTATCGGCAAACAGAAAGAGAGGGAGAGAACACCCTTCTTCTTTATCTTCTTCTTCTTCCTTTCGGCAGAGAGAGAGAGAGAGGAAGAGCGAGATACATAGAGAGAGGAAGAGGGAGAGAAAAAGATAGGGAGAGCAAGAGACGAGAGAGAAAGAGAGAGCGAGAGAGACTGAGAAAGAGAGGGAGAGGGAGAGGGAGAGCGAAAGGCGAGAGAGAGAGGGAGAACGAGAGACGACAGAGAGAGAGAGGGAGACTGCAGCAAGAGAGAAAGAGAGGGAGAGCAAGAGAGGCCCCGACCCTAATTAGGGTCAGGGCCTCCCTCTCTTTGTCCCCAAAATTGGGTCAAATGGGGGCTTTGACCCCCACTTGACCTGATAATAAAAAGCGGTGCGCCTCACCCTGAGGTGTACGCCTCATAGCATATGAGGCATACGCCTAAGGCATTTTATGTCGTTTACTTGCGCCTCAAGGCACAAGGGGCCTCTCCTTGGGGCGAGAAATGCCTTTTGCATCTTGAGGGATGTTTTTAATAACACTGGCACAAATATAGAAAACATTAGGCACTGGTTAGACATTGTCAACATTAACATTATTGAGGACAAATAAATATAGGCTTACATGTGATCATAATCAACAGTAACAAAACAAATAAAAAAGAAACTAAATAGACCCGATACCATGGAAAGACATCACGATCACTAGTGGAAAAAAATTATTTGCTAAGAGGATAGTTTCTTCCTACCAAAGCAATTGGAAGTTCCACCGAATAATCATCCTAGTCAACCTAAAAAAAGGATACAGGCCCAACATAAATTACTTGTTTTTCTAGAACCCTTTTTTGTTCCATCCATATATGTTCTGATCGCCAATCTATCCAATGATCGAGTTTCATTCTATTGGAATCTATGTCACAGGGACTCGGCAAACCGGGTGCCACAAACGCGTCGATGCGATGCGGATGCGCGTGCAGGTGCGGCACCCAGTGCGGTCAACCCGACCCTGGGTGTGGTCAACACACCCAAGGTCATTTGTGTCCAATTTTTAGATTTTAAAAAAAAAAATTGCTCGATGAAATATATTGCGGAGGGAAGGATTAGGGCAAATTTTTTTTGCCCTAATCCTCCCTTCCTCTCCTCCTGACCTCTCCTCCTGAAGCCGACGTTGATCGACCTCCGTCGGACCCCGACGCCGCCGTTGACCGCTCCGTCGGACCTCTCTTCCTCAGGTATGCTCTCTCCTCTTCGACTCCCTCTGCTCTCCTCCTCTCCTTTTCGACCCCTCCCCTGCACAAAGAGGGAGAACAGGGAGGGGGCTCGGCCCCTCCCCTGCACACACAGAGCGCAAGGAGGGGCTCAGCCCCTCCCCTGCCAACAGGGAGCGCAGGGAAGGGGCTCGACCCCTCCCCTACACAAAGAGGGCGTAGGGAGGGGGCTCGGTCCCTCCCCTGCCAACAGAGAGTGTAGGGAGGGGGCTCGACCCCTCCCTGCACAAAGAGGGAGGATAGGGAGGAGGCTCGGCCCCTCCCCTGCACAAAGAGGGAGGACAGGGAGGGGGCTCGGCCCCTCCCCTGCCAACAGGGAGCTCAGGGAGGAGGGGGGGGGGGGGGGGCTTTCTGCTTCACTTCATCATTTTTTGTTTCTGTTGTTAGTATATTGTATAATTTACTTCTTTTCTGCTTTACTTGTTTGATTGTTTTTATAATTGTGGTGTTGGTTTTTATGATGTAGAATAGAATTGTAGATTGTTAATTTGATTTATTGCATGCATGATGATAAATTGATTTGATAATATTGTGATAGTTGTTTTTTATTTTATTAGTGTTAATGTTGTTAACTGTTAAAACTTAAAATATATATATATATATATATAATTTTTTTTTGCCGCACCCCCGCACCCACACCCACACCCATGTAACATAGATTGGAATGATTATATATACAGGTACAGGTCAAGCCAAAAAATTATGACAATTCTATCCCTGCAAATGGGCCTACCACCTAAGTGCATGGGCCAAGGTGATAGGCTTGTACCTAGCCCGACTAAGCGGATTAATTGGAGCCTAGTTGCTGCACATAGGGACTCAGTATCAAACTGTCAATCCTGCATCTGGTAATAATGACTATGCAGTCTGTTTCCCCCATGGACCACAACTGGCTGATGGAGCCCTTCAATTGACTTCTTGAAGGTTCAAGTTTTCCTCTACTATCTGAATTTTATGTTGCCAGACAGTATATAGTCGAGCATGTCTCATCTGATGCAAATGTCTCGCTTTTATTTTTATCAGTTGAACTTTCAAACTTTTTGCTGCTACTTTGAGCAGTAACTATGTGTTTGGATAGGGTTATGAAATCCAGGAATCAGTTCAATTGGTTGGATGGTATAAGCACCCAGATGCAAATCAATTACTTGCTTGATACAGTGAATTGCATGTGTGTGTCTCACACCTGACCTCGCTAGAAATCCTCATGTCACATTGTGCTGCTATGCTGGCTGTGGCTATGAATGGAACATGTACAACTTGCTCTTCAAAATTGATATCTCCCCATTAGAGTATTATATAAGAGGATTTAACACTTGATACTGTGCAATGATAAACATTTGGTCAACTTTTTTTAACTCTTAATTTCTCCAACAAAATTACAATCTATCTAGAAATGTTTATACTTATGAAAATTGAGATTGTGAGCAAGAACCAAAGCACTTTTTTATCACAAGAGGAACTGGAGTAACATATTTCTATTCCCAGTGTACTCAGGAGACTTATCCAAATCATTGACAAAATTATTTCTGTCAGTGGTGCTTGGATGTGTGACACCTTTTTGTATACTTCCTTGTATCAACCCATCCACATCTAATCAAATGTTTTTTCTTTCTATATAAGGACTGAATCATATGCTTGGTTGGATTACTTTTGTAGTAAGAGACACCTTGACCAAAGTGTGCTTTACATATCTCATAATCCTTTTCAGTCTTCCATGTGAGATCTAGTAGGTGCATGCAGAACTGACATACCTAGTATATAGCATATGCAGTGTTTGATTGAGTGATGGTTAAGTATTGCAGCACACCAGTCATACTGTGGTGTCTCTTTGGGTCTTTTGTTCATTCTCCTTCATCCTTATACTTTGTCAAGACCATCACTAAATTTCCTTGAAGCTCTATCATTTTTCCTTATTGAGTCAACATCATAATTTCAGAATCCAAATGTAATTGACATATGTGACTCAGCCACACGCAATCCATCATTACTTCAATCATCACCCAACTTTGTGCAACTTATAACAGTTTTAAACCTCATTGCCATTTAGTAAAACAACCTTTACTTGGACAGAAAGCTGCAAGAAATTAAAAGAAAAAAAAATCAAAAGAGCATTACGCATATGAAGGGACAGCAGCAAAACTTTTAAACATTCTGAAACAAAGGGGCAACAGAATGGAAAGGAAAAATAGTCACCAAAACAAATTTGAAGAACAATACAAGTCAATAAATGAAAAAGTAATATGAAAGGAGTGAGGAGACAATGAACTATAGAATAAATTATAAACCTAAGGTAAACAAGGATCCTCAAAAATGAAACCAGAAAGCTTCAATACGTTTACAAGCCCTCTAAGTCCAAAAGATTATGACTAAATTGGCACGCCAAATGAATGTCGCTATCATTCAGGCTTCAAGACTGATGCTAACAAAGCCGGTGAAAAGGCTTAAAAAAACAGCAGAAAAGAGATTTTGAATTTCTCAGAACGTGCCTTGTCACCAATAAATGGCATCTTAGTTGCTTCTTCTGCCTGGATTGCTGTCTGCTGTTGCAAGATCGCATCATCCCTCACATTAACCCAGTCAAAAGTATCAGCAGGAACATTATCTTCAACATTGTACTCCGTTTCTTCATCGACAGATTTCCCTTGCTGCATTTCCCTCTGTCTTTTTCTTCCTCTTTTGGACAACCTTGTTAGCCAGAAGGAGCAATTAGACACAACAGATATAAAACTTATGATCACAGGTTTGAGAAATAGTCATAATATTCCAACAATGAGAAGCAACATGGTGAAAGGCCGTGGAGCAAAGAAGAAGGAATCAAGAACAAACATAAACGAACAAGATCTCATGTTCTGAAAAATAACACTCATTCTATTCGGTGCTTGAATAAAGCACGATTAGTCCTGCTTTCATGCGAAAGGAGAGTTCTTTCCCACAGGAGCTGAATCAAATGCCCCAGCGGGAAGTCGGTGAAGGGCCCACATTCTTTCATATGGAACGCCCTGATTTGTATGAAAGTGGCTGAGACCCACCTCCCTTAGTGCGAAGGCTGCTTCCCACACCCGGACGTGTAACAAACGCAGGCAGAATTACTGTGATTTCAAGAAAGTGGGATTTTAAAACCCATAAATTCTGAGAAGATAGTATTGCAAGGTTTCAGTTGTAAGGGTGTGAATGGTGATCTACAAGAAAGTGTGATTCTTAAAATCCATTCAGAGACAATATGATAACAGGATTTCACTTGTAAGGATGTGAATGGTGGTCCAAAATGGGGGTAGCGCTACTGCCCAGAGTTTGGCAACCCTAGATTTCCACAATTGGGTATCCCTTTGGCCAGGTTATACATTATCAAGAAAAAGAGCAAACATGAGATTCTAAAATCTCACAATATGTTGGAATATTATGTCTACATCTTCAAAATCGGACTGTTGACTTCATCCCCTGCTATTGAGAACTTGAAAGAAGCCTTAGGCTGTCTTTTTCTTGACTCTTTCGTCTGTTTCTTAATATCATGGGCTTGAATCGAGGATTGTTGGTCTCTGTTCCTCACGAAGACTACGACGATGCTTAGAGTAACAAAGCAACAAACAACTCATACAAGGACGATGAGGAATTGGAGAAACAATCGAGCGTGGAACACAACACAAGAACCGATGGATTTAAGTTCCATTCCTACGAGGTTCGGGTATCACATCAACCCACAAAATCAGCATGTGTCGGTGCAATAGATCGTAAAAGTACACGCCAAGAAACAAATCACACACGAGAAGATTATCCAAAGAAACTCAAGAAACCCTAAAATAGAGAAGAAAGAGAGAGAAAGAGAGACCAGACGTCCGGCGGAGAAAGGACCTCACGGGTAAATGCCGCCGGATGAACCGGTGGAAGTCGCCGGACGGAAATGGAGGCCGCCGGCAGGGAGCGAGAGAGGTGTAAGTGAACGAGACGGTGCAGTGGGGGCCCGCGATGAAAAAAAGTTTTTCAGAAGATAGAGAAATATCTTTTTTTCGATTGCGAGAGCGAGAAATATCTAACCACCTCATTTGAGAAGAACGGGAAAGGTTTCATCTGGAGACCCAAATGTTTCTTGATATTACAAAAACTGCCTAAGTGTTTTTAAAATAACATTTTAATCGCACTTTTTGTAATAAAACTTTCAAATTCGCGACCGAAAGTTTTTTTTTTTTAGGATAGGCCAAGGAAAGACCTCGCATCACTAGCTGAAAATGGCAGTTTTTTTTTGTTTGTTAAAACGCTTAAAATTCTTCATACTCACCAAGGAGTATGCCTATCATGAAATTGGGTGGGTAATAACCTCAAGTAATCACGTTGATTCCTTTATTAGTCAGATTTATTTAAGAGGTGGTCATAAAATGTTTTTCAGAAACACAAAATCGGTTTTATAAAAATTACCAACCAAAAGATGGCTGTTTAAGTAAAAGTTCTTTTAATGGTGTGTTCGAGTGTCACCGATGTTACCCAGCTTCCAACAATCGCAAGATTTTCGGACCATTTTGCTAAGTCATGTGATTTTTATTTTTATTTTCTCAAGATTTTGTGCAACACTTTCATAAAGTAAAAGTTACGATTGTGATTGCTTCTGCCTTGAATCTTGTAAAAGGCAAGCTCGGGTTAGGCCGACCCCTACCGTAAGAACAACCGCCCCCATGTGACAGAGGGATTCGATCCTGGCCTTTGGCTTGACACATGATGTGGTCTGGCCAGGATATGTACACCGCACTAGCTATTGTCTCTCTTGTTTGCTTAAGCAATCCGCTGTTTGAGCTCACAGGTGCTCCAAAGCCCCAACACACATGGGTGTTACTTGTATTGGCGCACGCAACTCTCTGAACACAATGCGCGCAGGCATGGAGGTGATGGGACCTTAGTTTTAGGATTCATTTTTGGAAGGCAAGGACCTTGCTCGAGGTTTCTATAATCTCGTTAGGCAAAAGTTTGGAGTTGTTGAGCTATTCTTTTTAGCTCCTCTCTCTTTTTGACCTTGTATTCGACACCACTTGTGAGCGTGTGTGTTGATGTTTCCACTAACACTCTACACTATTACAAGGCGAATAAAGAGCTTCGTCTCGCTCAATACTAGGATACAAGCTTAGCAAAAATAACACTAAAATACAATTAAGAGCTATCATAAATTCTGGTCACAATTTCAGCCACAGTCGGCTTAGGCTGAGATCAGCCTACTCGGTCTAAACTGTCACGCAGGACAATCTCACAAATCTGCACACTAGAGTGCAGGGAGGTTCACAGCTTCGCTATGTTGTGAGGCTTCAGTCGGACCAGACACCACTGAGTGTTGCGTCGTGTGATGCATGTTACAGGTAACTACGCTAATGCGCACTGCAGTAGGCAGTGTGTCAGGGTGCTGTGTGTTGCAGGCGATGCGCATGGGAGAAGCTAGCATGGCACGAGTGTTGTGCGTACGCAGGTGACATGCGTGACAATGTTGTTGTGTGCGTGAAGGAGGCATGCACGGTAGTGCAGATGGGCATGCGGAGGAGGCGTGTGCGATAGTGCGGCGTGTGCATGATGGAGACATGCACGACATAAACAAGTGTGCGCGGGGAGGTTTGTGCGGCAGGAACAAGTGTGCGCGGGGAGGTTTGCATGGCAAGAGCAAGTGCACGCGGGGAGGTTTGCGCGACAGGAGCAAGTGCACGCTAGAGGCGACATTGTATGTGTTGTGGTGTGTGCATGAGGTAGAAGATGTGGTGCGTGTCGGAGGCAGGAGCTGCGGTGCGTGTAGGAGGCAAGAGCTGGGCGTGTGCGAGGCTGAGGCACCGATGCCTTGACACTTTCGACAGGAGATGCGTCAAGACAGAGGAACGTCCCGATCCTGGGACCTATGAAGGATCAACTGTTGTTGTGCCGACTCAAGTCGATCGGCCTTTTTTGCTTTTGGCAGAAGACGATCATCAGCCGGAAAAGCTCCCTCAGCCTAAAAGAAATTATGAAAGATCTCTTAAAGCCTCCGAAGTGTTCCTCACGTGGTGCAGTTAAAGACGACGATCCGATAGGTGCGGCACAAGTAAATGAACCGGTAGTGAATGATTTGGTCAGATCAAACTAGAAACGAATGAGAGAAGATCAACACTCACTGATTACTCGAAGTGAGGCAGGCGATCTTGTCATCTTCTCAGCAACTTGAAGCTCCAAAGGAATCCGCTATCTCGATGGATGTGTGATCGTCGAATCTAGGCTCAAAGCACTGGATCTAGCATAATTCTAACTCAATCAACCTTAAACTGACTTGAATTGGCCCAAGGAATGATGCAGACATCAATTCCCAAATTTCCCCAAAGCTAGAGAATCGAATGCATAAAGGCATCAAGACAGGAAATCTCTCCAAAGACCGAAGTCTTTTTCAATATTTCAAAGATCAAAAGTTACATAATGCATTACGCAAGCCTTATTTATAGGCTGCCAAAAACCTAAAACCAGAAATGAAAACCATGGTTGTATTGTAACTGCTGAAGTGGTCCCATTCAGCTAAAGTCAAATGCACTGAACCTGTTCAGCTGACCTGGCGCACATACACTGGATTCGTTCAATTGAAGAGGGCGCCCAAGGCTCCTGTTCACTGCATTTGGACACTGCTAAGGTGGCCTTTTCTCAACCGTTCAAGTGACTGGCTGAGTCACTACTGAAGTGTCAGCTCAACAAAAAACTGTACAATCTACCGAATTCCATGCTGGCGAGTCTGGCCTTCCGTTGTTGCTGCGACTGGCGTGGCAGCTCCAACTGAGACACCCAGCTAACTCAGATTTGCATGAGTTCTCTGCGGGTCGCATCAGAGGTGACGCGATGCATGCAGGCGCAAGTGTGGAGGTGATGCATTGTATGCAGGTGCAGTGCATTTAGCGCACGCAAGTGCACAGAGTTCACGGCACACATAGGCACAGGCGTTGTAGAGCGTGCACAGGCTCTGTCTGCTAATGCAAAGCAGGTTATATGTCCCCCCTCGAACAGGGCCGGTACTGAGATCTCATGTTTGGGGCTTCCAAATAGCGCCACGTATACGATCGAGACCGGCATGGTTCCCGATGACAGTCCGCATCATACTGCATCGTAATTTGATGCCGCAATAAAGACTTAAGTACCCTTTACCGCCATTCGCTTCATCTTCCTCGAACGGACATAAATGCCCTCCTTCTAGAAAACTGAACCGTTGGTTCGTGAAAAGGACAAAACTGCCCTCCATCGTTATCGCGCCAAAACGTTCCGCAGAGTTTGCGTATGTAACAAGCGTTATGTTGTAGGATTCAAATAGTTCGAAACAATTCATTCTCGCTCTAAGCACTCTACCGAAGATTCTTTGCTTTCATCTGGAGTCGTCGAAGCATCCTTTCCCTTTGTTCCAGAGCATCTGTTTCCGTCTTACCACTACTTACTCTACAGTTGGAATATCCAAATTCCCATCGTTTAGGTGAGTTTCGTGTAACGATGTGTTTCTTCAATCTGAAGATTGCTTCTTATACAACGATTTGTTTCTTATGAACCCAAATATTCCGACGATTTCTAATCATGATGATCGTGTAATGTGTTGTGCAGGTTAACAATGTATGCGCCTCATCAGATTAGAGATACCCCATCGTTCTATGGGTTGTCTATTAGAGAAGTGATCCGCCAGTCCCATCTATCTAAGGTTTTTGAAAGATACCAAAATATACTTAAGATTGAGAACGATGAAGACAGGGAAAAAGCCTTGGAATCGTATTATGCGGAGGATTATCCATCAGATATCGAGGTTGCGGACCAAAGGAAGAACTCTAAAGAACGAAAGATGCAGAACAAGGATGACGAAGAGAAGGCAAAGGCAAGAAATATTGCTGAGAATTTGAAAAGAAGGCTGAGGATTGAGGCACTGTTGAGGGAAAAGAGGAAGAAGAATGAAGAGGAGTTTCAAAGTTATGATAGATATTTAATGGATGAAACTGCGCCAGAATGTAAGAGGAGGGGCTTGGAGCGCAGTGCAATGTTTAAGAAGGCATGGCTACTGAAGAAGGAGGAGGAGAGGCGAAGGCAAATGAATAAGGAGGAGGAAAAGAAGGAACAGAATATTCCTCAGTATGAGGAAGAAAAGGAAAGGCGGATGAGGGAGAAGGAGTTTGAGGAAGCTAAGGAAATGCAAAGGCAGGAGAAGGAGAATGAGGAAAAGAAGGAAAGGCAACGGAAGGAGAAGGAGGAGGAAGAAGAAAAGGAAAGAGAAAGGAAGAAGCAGGAGGAAGAATTCCAGGAAAGAAGAAAACAAGAACTGGAAGAGAAAGAAAGGCGGCGGAAGGAGAAGGAGGAGGAAGAAAAGGAAAGGGAATGGAAGAAGCAGGATGAGGAATTGCAGGAAAGGTTAAGAAAGAAGCAGAAGGAAGAGGCGAAAAGGGAGAGAGAAATGAAGCAGAAGGATGAGGAGAAAAAGCAGAGAGAAAGGAAGAAGAAGGAGGAGGAGGCGAAAAAGGAGAGAGAAAGGATGCAGGAGGAGAAAAGGGAGAGAGAAAGGAAGCAGAGGAAGGAAGAGGAGAAAAGGGAGAGAGAAAGGAAGGAGAAGGAGGAGGAGAATAGGGAGAGAGAAAGGAAGGAGAAGGAGGAGGAGAATAGGGAGAGAGAAAGGAAGCAGAAGAAGGAGGCGGAGAAAAGGGAGAGAGAAAGGAAGGAGAAGGAGGATGAGAAAAGGAAGGATAGAGAAAGGATGGAGAAGGAGAGTGAGAAAAGGAAGGCGAGAGAAAGGCATGTGATGGTGGAGCCGGTAAAGATGGAGATTGAAATGCAATTGGAGGCAGTGGACCCACCAGAAAGTCCCAGGTTGGATGGAAAACAGCAGAAAATAGCAGCCAAGGTAAATATATTTGTTCTGTCTGTGAAGATTTAATAACATGTTTAGCAATTTTGGTATAGCGATTACTGTGTTAGGTATTAATTTGTATAGCGATTACTGTGTTAGGTATTAATTTGTATAGCGATTACTGTGATAGTCTGTCTGCAACCAATATTATTTATAGCAGTTAGTAGAATAGTATTTATAAGTACAAATGGAACTAAATTACAATTGGTAGGAATAATATGTTATTTTGTGTTACAGGGAGTTCACAGGAGAAGTAGAGCAGTAGGTGAAAAGCTCGGAGGTCGGTGTCAATGGCCTGTAGTTCTGTCGTGGTATGGTCAGCTGAGTGCATATCAGAAGGACCGATTACGAAATATGCACTTCGGTGGCCTTTTGGACCAACAATATTTTGAAACTTGCTGGAATACCATGACCCACCTGGTAAATAAATGGAATGATAAGACAAACACATTCCAGTTTGATTCTTTTGAGATCACCATGACTCTAGAAGATGTGGTGAGGATCACTGGCCTTAAGTGCGATGGCAGTGCTGTCCTGTTACGGCATTCAAACTATAAGGCAAGGGAGAAATGCACGGCCCTGTTAGGAATGTCGATGGACGAATGGAGTCAATGTATTTCTGGTGGAATAAATTCCACATCAATGAAGGTCTCATTTTTTCGTAATAAATGGGAAGACCACTCCGCTACTTGTGCATCTGAAATAGCTGACCAAGAGTTGCGCGGCTTTCTTCTATATTTTTTTGGTCTTACATTATTTTTCGATTGTTCTGGTTCGAGAATAAGTTCCATGTGGCTGCAGTACCTGACAGACTTAGACGAAGTAGACAACTATGCCTGGGGTGCCGCTATGCTCACACACTTGTACAGTCAACTCCACCGTGCGAGTAACGGTACGAAAACAGTTGGTGGATTTTAGCCATTTGTTCAGGTATTTGTTGATTACATACTTAGTAATTGTAGAACAATCTCATTGCAGGTTGTGGTGTTACTAATAATATTGTTTTTGTTAAGCCTGGGCGTTGGAACATATTATCCCATTGCGTCCTCGTTGTGGCCCTCCGATTTGTGGTTTTCCAAAGATCGGTCGTTGGGCTAGAATAAATGTCGCAGTTTATAATGCTAAGTCCATTTTAGATGGGCTGCAACTAAACGAGGTAAACGTTCTAAAATTGTTTACAATCGCGACAGCATTTACCATTGAGTATTATAAATCGTTGTAATGTTCAGCATTCTTAAGTATCCATCGCTGCAGGATTGTCTTCCGTAGTACATATCATTGTTGCCATATCATGCGTAAATAAATGTTAATATATTTGTCATTCTTTATTAAAAAGAATTACCAATGTACAGGTTTTGTGGAAACCTTATAGAGATGGGGAGGACGATGATGAAGACGTTGTTGCGGTGGCTGCTAGATTGGCTTACCGCGATTTGTGGCTATTCTGCAATTTTGAAGCCGAGTTGCAGCAAGGTAGTCGAGTTCTTCTACAATCTGGCTTGGGGCAGTCTATCCCAAATAAGCCTTTGGAAGTGAGAAGGAAGATGAATAGTGGTGGTGGCAGGAACGTTAATTGGCTCAATCGCTACAGGGACGAATTATTAAATTGGAACTCAGGTGGTTTGATCCCTTCTATTTCGAAACCACATGAAGGACGACAATTTAATCCCTTCTATTTCGAAAGGTATTGGGAACCAATGCGGCGAAATCAGAAGATTGAAAAAATTGTTTACCCATGCCTCCCAACTGCCCCTTCTCATGTTGCAGCCCAACCTCTACAACCAAAACGTCGTGTCTCTCCGGTTACTACGACTGGTCCCTCAGTAACAAATCGCGAGGAACAACGAACACTTGCACTAAAAGAGAACATTGTCTCTGCCGCAAGGTTCGAAGTTGTGGAGAGGGAGAATAAGAAATTAAGGGCAGAAGTAAGCACTATGGGGATTCAATTGAACTCAGTGGTAGAGATGATGACCAGTTTACTTAATAAAGGTCTCGCAACAAAGATGCCACGCAGGATAGACAGTGCACAAATAAAAAGTGAGAGACAATTCTATGATATTTCATCTGATTCGTCAAGTGCCTCGGAATAAATCGTAGTTTTTCATTTTTATCACGCTAGGTTTTTGTTGTAATTGTATAATGAGTTGTAGTAACGTGACATTCTTTTATTGTTTAATTCTTTTTTATTACATCTTTTCGTCTGTGGATCTCTGAAATAAATAAACTTCAATCGAAAATAGATGTTTGTTCAAAAATCGTGGCATTGCCTAACCTCTCTAGCATCGCTAAGATATATCATTTCTGTTTAGCAATCACTGTATTTGTCTCCGCCTCGAAAGAATATCGCAATAAGGATTGGCGATGTAAGACTTGAACAATAATTTAACGAGTTCTGACGGCGTAAATGATAACAGTCAATAGCGACAAGAAAAGGATTTGTCGTTGCGTGAATATATCGATGTATCCATATACGATAATCAATAGAATAATCGTGAAAGATTATTCATACCCAAAAGCTTGTTATAATGCGACCGACAAACGACGCGGTTTTTATTATTTAAAAGTTAATAATTAAATTTTGGGGGTGTTTTCGAAAAAGTCTGGCATGTGAGACGACGTATTTTTAATTATTTCTATCGAAAAAAGGGTGGTTTGTGGAAAGACGTATTTTTAAATTTTTCGAAAGCAATCATTTAATTTGGCGGCGTCTATCGAAAATAGGGCGGCAGACGTATTTTTTTTATTTAAAACGCAATCATTTAATTAACGGGCTGTTTTCCGAAAATGTCCGGCATGTGAGACGACGTATTATTAATTATTTGTATCAAAAAAGGGTGATTTGTGGAGATCGGTATTTTTAAATACTTCGAAAGCAATCATTTAATTTGGCGGCCGGTATCGAAAAAAGGGCGGCATGTGAAACAACGTATTTTTATTTATTTAAAACGCATTTAATTAGCGGACTGTTTTCGAAAAAGGGCGGGACGTTAAAGGACTTTACCTTTGTATTTGACTGAGGACGGCGTTTCCGTATCTGCGTTGCAAAGGTGCCATCGATATCTCCGTCCAGGCATGGCGCCAAGAAGGGGACAATCGAAGCAGTACGACCAGCCATGGCGTCCAAGAAGACGACTACGGGGCCAATACGACCCGACACGGCGCCAAAGATGATGGGAGCACTACGACCGGGCACAGGGCAACAGAGAGGACGGTGGGAGCAAAACGACCAGGCACAACGCCAATGGAGAGGGCGATGAGAGCAAAACGACCAGGCACAACGGCAACGGAGAGGACTATGGGAGCAAAACGGCCAGACACGGCACCTAAGAAGAACACAACCGCATCCACAGTACCAGCATTAGCGCTTAAGACGTATATTTTTTGAAACGCCTGAGTTGTTTAGTCAACATTTGCCTTTTCATGTCGTATTTGGACTATTGTTGTTTACTGTAGACAATAATTTCAATGTCGAATCCTGAATACCCATGATTCGTGGTGCACACAGTTCAACATCCACAGGCAAGGTTGGGCAGCAACGCCCTGACGAGTGCGTAGATGACATCGAGCAGATGCAAGAAGAATTTGCAGTTGGGAACACTATCAGTAATTTTGTAAGTATTGAACCACTATCAATTTCCAGGTCGTTCTGGTTTGTATGTTTTGAAGTTCGTAAATTTGTGCAACCAGACAATGTGTGATTTTTTCGATTACATCCAGAGCAAGCCAACGAGCAATATAGTACGCATCATCACCCCTTATTTCATGGTATGGCTGTTCCACTGTTGTTTTCTTTGTTTTTATTACGTACTCAAGTTTCTTGATGGTTAAATCTTACTATTTCGTGCAACAGATGTACGTCCGGCGAAAGCCATACAGCATTGGATTCAAAGATGCAGAACCTTGTTGGAACAACAGTGATGAGTGCCTAGACATTTCGAAATTTGGAAAGGTAAGTGAACAAACATCTTCTCCAAGGTTTAGTCGTAACATCCCCATTATGATATGTCTCTGGAATAAGAAATTATTTTTTCGATTCGCAGATTTTACTTCCTACACTCTGGCAAAATCCCGACCATTGGGTCCTATACGAGATGAATTTTCTGGAAAAACAACTATGGTGCTACAACTCATTGGACTGCCACAGTGGCGTAGAACGCGACACTATGCATTTGGTAAGATTGTGGCCATAGGTGAATCGTAGCTATTCGAGGTGGACCGGAGTGTAATATATTATCCCTTTATCACAGGCGGGATTCCTTAACGAGGCTGTGGGTGTGGACATTGCCGAGTGGATGTTGCTCTATGCTGACGATGCTCCTTTACAAAGTAATGGGGTCGATTGTGGCATATTCGTAATGAAGCATATTGAAGCAATATACAATAGAATAGATGTTACTTTCCACGCTGTATGAGCTTTATATCCGATGTTATTGTTTATTCCTGTTATATATTCGTTTCACATTACATGTTTTGTTGCAGGAAATTATGTCGGAAATACGCGACGAAATATGCGAACAATTGATTGAGTTTAAAAAGAACGGCAGACAAAATATGTGAAGTGAAACATATCGATTGTTCTATCTGTACAACCTAAGGAACTCTGCCATCACCGTTCTCGCCCTCCTCCTCGACAGCAACCCAGTCGGTGCAGTCGCGCTGAGGATGGCCAGCAGAAGCTCCACCACGTCGTCTTTCTCTCCCTAGCGAGGAGGTCTCAGCACAGCCGTCGTTCAGGTGACGGGTGTTCATCTCGTTCCGGTGACGGGTGTTCTACGAAATGTAAATCGTAATCAGAAATAGTTTTGTGTCGTATGCGCATAACCAATGCTGGTTGTTCTTCAGTAATGAAAAATACTGTACGGAGATAGATATTTCTAAAAATCGCATTCAGTGAACGTATCAATAAGAAAGGTTTGTTCTTAGAAATCGCTGTATTGCTGAACCTACGGTAAGGTACGCCTAAGGCGATTTTTTGGGACGCGTGTGGACGTACTTTTGGATTTATTTGAGATCGAAAAATTCAGTCCAATCGCATTGATTAATATTTGGAATAGCCCCCACATTGTTCAATTTCATTAATGCAGAGTGCATTTTGACTGGTTTTGGTGTTTGTTCTCAGAAATCGCTGTATTGCTGAACCTACGGTAAGGTACGCCTAAGGCGATTTCTTGGGACGCGTGTGGACGTACTTTTGGATTTATTTTAGATCGAAAAATTCGGTCCAATCGCATTGATTAATATTTAGAATAGCCCCCACATTGTTCAATTTCATTAATGCGGAGTGCATTTTTACTGAAGATTTGCTTTTGGTTTAATGAAACTGACGTATATACTTGAAAACTGACGAAGGGTGATAGGACGTTTCATTAATATTTGATTGACACAACACACACAATAACGGAAAACAACATAAAATAAAACCGATATACCATGAAATACGGGCTTACGACGCATACAGTCTGGCTTGGTGCGCTGCTTTTAATATAACTGACGAAATCGGATATAGTCTGTTTGCAGCAAATATGTTGTTGTTAACGGACGTACACATGGCTTACGTATATAGACAACTGGTACTAGTTTCATACTAACAAAATTACTGATCATGTTGTATTGTGCGAATTCACTCTGCATTCTGTTGATGTCCTCCATGAGTGATTGACTAAGTTTTCGCCCAACTTCGTCGGTGGATGTTCGACTGAAATGAATACAGACATTGCAACGAACGATATTGAAATTACATTATACAGTACACAAAACACAAATCGCGAAAAACGGCATGAAACAGACGGATTTTGATAAAAATGTAGACGATATGTAGACAATATACCCATGATTCGCCATTGTTGATCGTGTAGCTATCTTCGTCTGTGTAAGTTTGTATGTATGAAGGAACCGTCTGTTTGATTGTTGTTGGTTCACGAAGTAGAAGACAAACACAACTTCTAGTACTCGTGCGACTATTTATGACCTAAAAGATGTACTGCTCAACCAACATGATCAATGAATACTGTACAACAAATCAAACATTTATTGTTATCCGTTTTAACTGAGTAATTCCACTTCATATTCGCTGCATGGCGATTTGTGGTTATCGTTGAATAGCGATTTGTGCAGCAATACTCGGCCTTTGTAAAGGGTGTTGGTCAACGCCGATTTGCGGTGTTAAACGATACTAGTATAAATTGATAGTGAACGTTTATCCATAATAACCCCACGGATCTAAAAAAAAAACCACGGGTTGAACCACATATCTTAAGAAATGAAGTGAGGAAGACAAAAGACACATTGAGTAGCCTTTTATTTATAATATATGAATACAACATTTCACAGGATAACAATAATGATTTCAAAAGGCAATTGGAGGTGTCACAGGAATCTCGTGTGAGACATTAATTTAGTTGTTATGCCTCTTTGCATGCCCCGATCTCCACAATGCCGGATTTGTTTTTGCGTGTATAGTCATTTGTCACTGACGACTTGCGGTCCGTGGTTGGATTTGCTTAAATCGATAGATAGCGATTTTTTGCTTCTGCAGAAAGTCGATCGATGACATCACTGTATGGCGATTTGTGGTTATCGTTGATTAGCGATATGTGGCATCGCAGCACAGCGATTTGAGGGTATTGTTCGACTGTCGATCTAAGCGCGATGACAATGGTTGTTCAAGTAAGCTTTTTTGGGGCATTGACCAAGGTTGCGCTTCATTTTATGATCCAAGTAGGCTTTCAACCGTGCAAGTGATAGCATACTTAGATCATAAAATGGAACGCATCTTTGATCATAAAAAAGCTTACTTGAACAACCTTTGTCATCCCGCTTTGATCGACATTCGAACAATACACTGAAATCACTACGCTGCGATGCCACATATCGCTAATCAACGATAATCACAAATCGCCATATAGTGATGTCATCGATCGACTTCCTGCAGAAGCAAAAAATCGCTATCTATCGATTTAAGCAAATCCAACCACGGACCGCAAGTCGTCAGTGACAAATGACTATAAACGCAAAAACAAATCCGGCATTGTGGAGATCGAGGCATGCAAAGAGGCATAACAACTAAATTAATGGCCCACACGAGATTCTTGTGTCCCATACCTATCTGCCGAATGCATCAGAGCCTGTCATGAAAGAGAAAATATTAGACACTGAATTAAGTTTCACAAGAAATGCATACCTCATCGCAACATTGATTACATACCAAAAGACTTGTAAAACTGTAGCGATCGTTGCCGGAACTCATGTCGGGAGGAATGTAGGTTTGAACGTTTGGTGGTACTTCGGCATGGTATTGCTGCATGATGGACATTACACGAGTTAGCTATTTGACAAGCTTATCGCAATGGGAAGCAATATAATGTTTTACATACCTGTTCATTGCAAGGGCCTTGTTGTTTTTTATTACAGGTAGGTTGTTTCTTAATCCTCTTCTTGCCAACCAATTCTACTGCACCCTTTGCCCTTCGACGACTGCGATCAGAGGCAGGTTTTCTTTTGATACCCTTCGCTTCATGAATATGTTCATCATAATCAACAACATTCACTACTGACTTGTTGAAGATAATGTTTACGCTTCAGTGCAACTTCTCAGGAGTGTCAAGCGAAACATGATTTTGACCTACGCTTTTCGATCCCATTATCTTCGTCTGATATTCATTCACTGCAACGGACTTAATGTGAATTAACTCCACGTTTTCAAGTAACTCCGTTGCAGCTTTTCTCACACATGCATAGCCTTCTTCACTTCTCGATGCCAAATCAGCAACATGCATGAATGACCTACACAGTTGTTGGTAATGGGAGGCTATGTGGCACTTCTCGTCAACACCAGATTTACTCGCATTGTCCATAACGAGCATTTCAATCTTCGCGCGTCTGGTCCATCTTCGCATTACGTAAGACTCAGGTATTTCTTGTATCTTCTCTTGATTGAGTGCCTTTAATGCATGACAGCATAGAATGCCTTTGAATTCATACATTTTGCACGAACATTCTACCCTTCCGTTGTCAACATTGTACGTGACATGTGCTTCTTGCCTTTCCTGATGCTTTTCGCCCTAACAAAAAATATGGTATTTGTGTATATTCTCGGTTTGCACGAGTCCTTCTATTTTGCAATTCATGACATGCAACACCTCTTTCTTGATCCATTCAAATATAGTTAGTGTATACAGAGCTGCAGGTCGCATCAATATTTCCATGCCAAAAGTTTGAGGTCGTGTATTGAAGCATTTCACGTCTTGTTCAAGCTCATTTTGTCTTAGACCGTCTACAAATAATTCATATTGTTCCATGAAACGAAACATTGTTAAACATGAATACAGAGTTTTCTTCAGGGTGCCATGCATAGATTCGACTCTTTGTGTGCTTATCATACCTGCACAATAGTATTGTCTTCCATATGCCAATGCCCACTTCTCTTTTTCTGTATATAAATTTTGTAACCACAGACAGTCAGTAAGGTCGTATGTCTTAATCATTTTGTCCCAATCCGACTTAAAAGTGACCTCGTCTACGCTATGAAGTACACACCTCGTAAACGTTTTGTCAAACCCTGTATTCTGATTAAATATGTGTCCTATGTTTTTTGCTGCATTTTGAAAGATATGCCACAAACATAGGCGATGATGTGCATCTGGCCACACATGAAGCACTGCAGCCGCAATTGCGTGATCACCATCTGTAAGTACAGTTTCAGGATGCTTCCCGTTCATTGCCTGTGTAAATACTCTTAACAACCACTCAAAGCTTTCATTGGTCTGGTCATACACAAAAGCACCGCCTAATATACAACTCTGTGCGTGATGGTTCACTCCCACAAACTGCGCAAATGGCCACTGTTCAGTATTAATCTTTACTGTAGTATCAAACACAAGCACATCATTAAAGCATTCATAATCTACTCTAGACTTTGAATCTGCCCAAAACATATTCACAGCATATCCATCTTCGTCCACTTGCATTGCACTAAAGAAACCATGTTCATTGCTTGATTTATTCTGTAAGTAGCGAACCAAACAACATATTTCTCCGTTCTTCATGTTATCTGTCCTCTTCCTTCTCAAGTGGTTTCTTAGATCCAAATGAGTGAATGACACATTTTCGCGACCACCATCTATGCGAGTAAACAAATTGTATGTCTTCCTTGGTGCAATGCCAGCGCTATCGGCTATTTCAGCCATTGCAGCATGCGCTACAGTTAATTTATGATGTGACCTTAGCATAGCAGTCATAAATGATGTAGATAAATCATGATTATGATCACTGATTAAAGTATGCACGACAAATTTCCCATTCAGATGTCTTCTCAAAACCAATCTCGCCTGACATCCACATCTTGATTTTGGCATGCTCCTTGTTGGATTTCCCATTGATTTCTTCCAACCTTGCTTGGAACAGACATATGTCTTTCTAACCAAGACACCCTGTGCATTTTTTGACTAAGAAAACCTTCTCACACTGAAGCCAACTTTTAAGGCATAATCATTGTAAAATTTATATGCATCTTCCTCGTTATTAAACTGCATTCCTTCTACAGGAACATAGTCACGTGTAATTCTATGTACATTCTCAGTTCCTACGGTATCAAAATCTACCTTATTATTGAATTGCATTTCTTCTCCTGGAACATTCAAGTCAAGTGTACTTCTGTGTACATTCCCGGGGCCTACACTTTTATTATGTGCACTGTCATCAAGATCTACCTCATTATTGAATTGCATTTCTTCTCCTGGAACATTCAAGTCAAGTGTACTTCCGTGTACATTCCCGGGGCCTGCACTTTTATTATGTGCACTGTCATGGTAGTCTAACTCATCATTGAATTGTATTTCTTCCGCTGGAACATTCAAGTCAAGAGTGGGTCTAATGCCTGCACAATTCTTTTCATGTGCATTGTTAGTGCAGATGTTCAATACTTCAGTTGCGTCATAAGTATAGATATTCAATTCTCTAGATCTTTCGATGGATTCAGTTACATCGTCTTTATTACAACCTGATGATAAGCTCAACAATGTTTTAAGCAATATATCAATTTGTGTTTTGCAGCAAAATAACAAACAAATCGATAATAACTAACAAAACGGGAGTCTGTTACTAATACAGCGGTTTGAGATACAATGAATACGATGAATGAATGTAGGATACCTGATGGGGTAGAGGCCCTTCCTAGCATCTGCAAACAAGCATTCTTGTCAATAGGTCCCAGCGTCTTACAAATATCGATAAGTTTCCAACCTTCGTAAGAACAAGATCTACCTGCAATAACCAAACAATGCCTTAATGGCACACAAGACGACATGCCTTCTTCATCGATCGCATGATGAGATGAAAAGCTACTCACGCTGCCTTAATGGCACTGGTTAGAATGTTTGTGCATCATTGCCTTCTTCGATAATGCCTAACAACAACGACAAATAAAATAAGACAGTGGAATGTTTTGTAAGCAATATATCAATTTGGGTTAGCAAGCAGCATAGCTTTACTACGATTTAATCAGGATGCATATAACAACGGATACCACTAGGGTTAAGCAAGTCAAAACAACGATTTAATGCATGACAGTATCAAATCAAGTGCAGTTTGATGTTTGCTTATACTGAGCATCGACTTATCGCTTACCATGCCAATAAAATACACATGTCATACATGTGTGTTGACGATAACACTCTCATAATATCCACGAGGCTCTAAAGCGAGTTCAATAGAAGTCGCTGAGAGAGCAGCGATATGCATGCGAAAATTGCTCCGCCATTCGTGTAACGATGTGTTTCTGCATCAACATGTTTTCAAAGTCTGTGTACAAATATCTTACAAATACATATTACATGAAATATAATATCTTACACCAACGATATGTATGTATAGCGATTTGTAAGATATTGAAAATCGATGCGGCAGTTCAGCATAATAACTTGCAAGTCGACGATACAAAACCATACTATCTAAAAGGTCGATAAATATATCGCACAATAAATTACAAATCGATAAGGAAGAACTTGAGCATAATAGCAAACAAATCGATATTAACTAACAAAAATGTATCTCACAAAAACGGGAGTCTATTACTAATATAGCAGTTTGAGATACAATGCATACGATGAATGAATGTAGGATACCTGATGGGGTAGAGGCCTTTCCTAGCATCTGCAAACAAGCATTCTTGTCAATAGGTCCCAGCGTCTTACAAATATCGATAAGTTTCCAACCTTCGTAAGAACAAGATCTACCTGCAATAACCAGACAATGCCTTAATGGCACATAAGACGACATGCCTTCTTCATCGATCGCATGATGAGATGAAAAGCTACTCACGCTGCCTTAATGGCACTGGAAGGAATGTTTGTGAATCTTTGCTTTCTATCATGATGCCTAACGACAACAAAAATGAAGAGAAGACACTGGAATGTTTTGTAACGCAAGGCAGGCACGAGAAGGCGACAGTGTGTTGTACAACAGGATAAAAAACAAGGCGGAAAGCTAGACTGGAGACGAAGGCAAAGTTTTGGTTGATAATGGGAGCAACTGTTACAGCAGATGGCGCAGGGGTTTAATGAATAGGGAACGTCATGGTTAACATCAAACTTTCTGGATGGAGGACTTTTTTGTCTTTTTATCGACCCGTCGTTTCACAACTTTTGAATGGAGGATATTTTTGTCATTTCCTCGAACCGTCATTTCAGGGCAGGAAAAACAAGTAAGGGTGATTCAGTCTTTGCAACAGCACCAGAGTCCGATGCAAAGTTATGTCAACATACACGGGAATACGAGCCCCATGTACTTGAATATGTGGCGCTCATTCGATCCCCCGAACACAGACGTGGGATTCAGTGAATCATCGGGGGCGAACATACACCACCCTCTCGAGTGCACAAAGACGCTTACGCGATATATAGCGTGCACAGGTGCTTGTGGTGTGAATGAGCTTGTGTAGGCACTTGATGTCCAACACACGTCAACACACCTCAAAGCTTTAACAATGTGTGATGTCAACTAGCGCAGAGATTCAGAGAATCAGGATTTGCTCAAGCGTATTTCTCAAAGCTCGATCGACGCATGTTATCCACTGGCGTAGAGGCTACAGATGACCAGATCCACTGAAGCACATTTCTACAAGATGATTTATGTATTTTCAAAAGTAAAAACTGAAGAAGAAAGTGAAAGTGATTGCACTCAGCTATGGTTCACAGAGACACTCAAGAGCAATATGCTCTCTCTCCGTCAAGGCTTAATGCACAGGATCAGAGTGCGCAATTGATGGCGATCTCTAAGCAATGGATCTTCTATCCAATCAATTGAATTCTCAATCAAGAGAGGAGAAGAGAATATGAAGTGGAAGATAAGAGATGATCTAACTGGACTAATCGAATTAGTCTAATTAGCGTAATTCCTCATGAGCGGCCAGTCTCCATAAGATGAGCCAAAAAAAAAACTTGATTTTCATTCTAATCTCAAATTCTTACCTAATGTCTAAATTACAAAAGACCAAACTATTTATAGAGTTGACCTTTACTTGACGCCAAGCCTTGGGCAACTCAAGCTTCAAAACCCAATGTTGTCAACCCTTAAAGCTATGCTGAAACCACACTGCCACAACTCTTTCAATGTTGTTCAGCTTGTTGCATACTCACTCTCTTTAGCTGACTGTTCTGTTGCGCCCCTGAACTGAGCCGACTGTTGCGTCTAAACCTTGTCGTACTGACTGTGCTGGTGTTGCTTGATCACTCAGCTCACTGCTCAACTGTCTGCCCATGTCTTGGTTCTCTATGTTCTGTGCCAACCAAATCTACCTCTTGCATTGGCCTGAATTCAGTAGGGTCCACAACATGTGTTAAAATCATTAAAATAATATAATATTAAGCTATTTTTTACATTTATTACAAAATAGACGATTCAAGTCAGTATCGTATTGATTTTCTGGTGATACAAGATGTATAGGCCGATACAGACACATACAAACTGATACAACACTGGTCAACTCAACATCCCCTAAAAATGATAAATAACAAATGTCAATGGTAGTTTGAACATTTGTAAAAATTGATAAATAAACTAAATAAATAATGCATTTTAAGCGTGACAAATTCAATGTATTGATAAAGTCATTTGATGGACATTGAAACATAAAAGCCAGAAATTCACACAAAAAAGGTTTATGAGCAAAGTGAAAAGGCAAAAGGTAATTTATAGATGAGAGAAACTAGATTATTGATCCATACCGAACATAAGAAATAAATTAATAAATCCAATAAACCTTTTTATAAGCAAGTTGGGATACCTTATCTTGAATTTTGAGCCCAAAATACCTTTCTCATGATAATGTGATTTAATCATCTAGATATCTCATTTAATATCAAATGCAACACTTTAATTTTCCTAAAAAAATTGCAATACGATTGAAACTAAAATAATAACCACCATGTGGAGCCCTTGTCAAAATTGGATGTACTCTTCATTGGCTAGGGGAACGCTAAAGGGTTTTACCAGTTGAAAGCTTACCAATGATGGTTAGTGATAGACCTAAGGGGTTTGGCATAGTGGGATGGCGCCTAGACTATTTGGACAGTCTAGTTCAAATCCCATGGGCGTCACTATCCTGCGTAAGCCAAAGCTTAAAGCTTGGTGACTCCCCGGGGTCGAGGAGTAAGCCCTTGGAGTTTTACACCAATATGATCAGAGACCGTAGTATGTCAGGCTGAGCCAGCACGGCTAGGTCTTTGTGCTTGGGGCAGTTTCTTCTAGTAAAAAAAAATGATGGTTAGTGATAAGGATTTTTCCTTTGGTGTAGCCAAGTAATAATAATAATAATAATATCAGTACTTTCTTTTTACAAAACTTTAAAAAAACATATTGTACTTCATCTCTCTCTCTCTCTCTCAAATTTAAGAAAAATTAAGGGGGATTTTCGGCAAGGATGTTAGTGTTTGGGAGAAACCAGGAGTAGCAAAAACATGCAAAGATTTCCCATATGTGTGAATTACCTGGGAAATTCAATAAAGATTTCGTAGGCACAATCATATAAACACCCAACTATCTAAGTTAACGTATAACTACTTCCACCAAAGCAAATATATAGAAATATCAAAGGAAATCAAATCAAAAGAAAAATACACCAATTTATTTGGAAAACCTTCTCCAAAAGAAGATGGAAAAAAATCATGAGACCATCACAAAGAATCTACTATGTGAAATTAAGTTGCAATGTTTTTTTATCAAGCTTATGGATACACACTCTTGCTGACAAGAATCTCCATTTGGCGCTCTATTGGTGGTTTAAAAAAAAAAACTAAGTCTTTTCACTATTACAATGAACAAGAACCTCACTCTCATATCTCTCACTATATGGAACGCTACAACAATAGATGACTCATGACTAATACACTTACAACTTAAAAACATGAACACAAATAGCTTTCCATATGTCATGCTCACATTTAACTCATTATAAAAGAACTCAAGAGGTGGACCACCCAAATGAGGATGGATCCAACCCAAATCCAACAAAACCTAGGTTTTCACCAACCTTGGTTTTGCCTCAATCCTGGTATTTGGCTAACCTAGTGATAAAATCGATAATGTAAATGGATAAAATGGGTAAGTCAAATGGTCAACCAATTTACATGGATATCTCAAGATAAATACAGTAAGTTATATCTCCAAAAAAATCTGCAACAATTTATGATCCCAGACGATAAGATGATCCAAATGGCTCCTAATAGCCAACGTATTTTGAGGGATTATATCTATGTATATCATTTTATTTTATTTTATTCTTTTCTTTTATATTTTTTTTCTTTTGTATTTTTTTTTGTTTTATATTTTTTCTGTAACTTATATCATTGACTCAGATATTATCTCATGTAACTTCTCATAAGTGAATCAATGAAATCATCTTTTACTTGATGTCTTACTCTCTCATCCTCACATTCTCTGATTTTCACATGGTATCAGAGCATATATTATTTGAATAAGATTGATTCATCATTTTCTTCACCATGAGCGGTGAAAGCAATACCGAAGTTTATCCCCTTTGGAATACATTGATAATTATTTCTATCTGCATCACTCAAACAACCTAGGTCAGGTTTTAGTGTTGAGTGAGATCATCGAAGACAACTACCAGCCTTGGAGTCATGCTATCATTGTCAGCCTTTCAACATGATAAGGTTCGTAGATGGATCTGTGATGAAATCGGCTCCAACAACACAAAATTTTATAGCATGGACCTGCTGCAATAACATGGTACTCTCTTGGCTTTTAAACTCTTTATCCTATGAACTCTCTAAATCTGTAATATATAGAGAGACTGTTGTCGATATTTGGAATGATCTCTGTGAGATTTTCACAAACCAATAGATACATGATATATCAAATCAAAAGGGCCATTGTGACTCTCCAACAAGAAAATATCTCAGTGGTAGCATACTATACCAAAATGAAAATTATGTGGGACAAGTTGTTCTTGCATGTTATCCTTTTCACATGCGCATGTAGGGCTGTCAGGGCTCTCACTAATATATTTTAGCAAGAAAGACTTTTAATTCCTCATGGGATTGAATGAATTTTATGCTTTCGTCAGAAGCTAGATTCTTATAATGGATTCATTGTCGGGAATCAATGAAGCATACAACTTGCTTTTGCAAGAAGAACGCCATAGAAAACTATGCGTTGAACCCAACATGAAAGTTAATGTAGCTGTCATGGTTGTGAGTGTTGGTTGAGCTTTTAAATCTCAAAAGAAAGGTTGTTTTAAAGGAAAGGTTTTTCATGAACGCTTAAAATGTGACCGTTGTGGAAAACTCAGTCACACCAAAGATTGATGTTATGTGATGCATAGTTATCCCCAAAGGCAAGCTAATACGGCCTAAGTTCAAGTGTGGAACAATACCTCAAGCAGTGCTATTCAACCTCCGCTTACCGTGAAACTTATCAATCATCTCATTTCTCTCATCTCGACAGGTAACCAACAACCCATAGCCAACATGTCAAGTAATCTCCCAATCTCTTCTTCCCTATCTAGTTTTTGGAATTTCGACACAAGTACAATATACCATGTGTTGTTTGCTCTTTATGATGTCGTCCATTGAAAGTTATAAATCGTCCAAACTTGTGAAACTTTCAGATGGATCTTTCTCTCTGATTTCCCATGTAAGAAAAGCTCTTGTCACTCCTAATATTGTACTCATTGACGTTCTTTATGTGCTCGCTTTCAAGTTCAATCTAATATCAGTCAATAAACTTGTTAAATCTGTTGATTGTAATGTTTGTTTTTTTATCGTTGTAAAATTCAGGACCTTCACTTGAAGAGAAAGATTGGACTGGGTAGCGTGTGTGTGGGTCTATACCATCTTGATGTGGATTCAAATAAGGTTGTTGCCACCATCGTTGACCAAGCTCCGATGTTCGATCTTTGGCATTGGAGATTGGGACATCCTTCTTTTCAGCATCATAAGACTTTGTCTTAGATTAATAATTTTATTTTCATTTCATTCAATAATTGTCATTGTCAAGTCTCCTCTCTCACTAAGCATACCTGTTTACCTTTTCCTTCTAGTAAAAATCATTTATTGTATCCTTTTGAATTACTTCATTTTGACATTTAGGGTGGCTATGGTACACCATCCATCACTGAAGCCTATCATTTTTTAACTATGGTGGATGACTATAATCGGACCACTTGGGTGTTTCTCATGTGTTTCAAATCCTAGACCCAAGGATTTTTTTAAAACTTTTATCATGATGGTTAAAAGTTAATTTCATTCACATGTTAAATATGTTTGATTAGATAATGGATCCGATTTTTTTTCCCATGATATTTAATATTTTTTTATGAAAATGGGATTTTACACCATCATAGTTGCATTTCAACACCCCAACAAAATGGGATCATTGGACACTTACTCGAAGTTGCAATAACCTTGTGTTTTCAAGCTCGCTTGCCATTGAAATTTTGGGGTGAATGTGTCATCACTACAATCTATCTTGTAAATCATCTTCCCATTTCCATTTTAAATAAAGAAGTGGATACGATGCCTCATGAGCTTCTTTATAACTATGAACCCAAGTATAAATACTTGTGTGTTTTTAGATGTCTCTGCTATGCTCATAACGTCCATTACAAGCACAAATTTGATAATTGTGCTCGTAAATGTGTGTTTGTTGGGTATCCATTTTACAGAAAGGATACAAAGTCTTTGACCTCGAAACTCAATCCATGTTTGTAAACTGTGATGTTATATTCCACAAAAAAAAAACTTCCCTTATCAACAAAATGTTAATCATCCCTTAAGTGAATTTGTATTTCCTTTTCCCATTGACGAGCCTTCTCCTATTGGTCAAGATGTGGCTCCAGATTCAATCCAATCTGAAACTCCAAATCAAAATAGATCTTGTGAAAACCATGATATCTCTAAAACAAAAAGATCCAATGACAACCTTAGGAGATCCACATGTCAGATCTACCCCCATTTACTTGAAGGATTATTAATGCCCGCATGCAACACTCTACGCACATACATCATCTTCCAATTCAAGTGGGTCATTCTTTCTCTTTTGCAATTATTTATCATTTTTAAAAATTTCCAAAAATCACCTAGCATTTCTTTCAACATTTCATCCCATGATGAACCCAAAGATTTTTTGTCTGTTGTGGGTGATAAGAAATGGAGACATGCCATAGAAGCTTAAATGAAAGCACTTGAGAAAAATAATACTTGGATTATTGTCAAGTTGCCTCAGGGAAGAAGGCCATTGGATCAAAGTGGGTTTTTAAAATAAAATATGGTCAAATGGATCCATCGAATGGTATAAAGCGAGGTTGATAGCAAAAGCATACACAACAGGAAGGTCTAGATTACCATGACATGTTTGCCCCTATGGCAAAACTTGTCACAATGTGATGTTTACTTTCTCTAGCAGTCGTCTACCAATGGCCATTACATCAATTGGATGTAAATAACGAGTTTTTGCATAGGGATCTAGATGAAGACATCTATATAAAGTTGCCACTCGGATATTCTCTCAAGGGGAGCCTCAGGTTTGCAAACTCAATAAATCCCTCTATGGCTTAAAACAAGCATCAAGACAATGGATTGCAAATTTTTTCCAAACTCATAAAGAAGCTTTCTTCAAACAATCTCTTATTGATTATTCTTTGTTTTCCTTGATCTTAGGACCCAAAAGAACTTTTGTCCTAGTAATATGATAGTGACAGGAAATGATGAACCCATGATTTGAAAATTAAAGAAATTCTTTGACAATCATTTTCACATCAAAGACTTGGAAAGTCTCAAATATTTTCTTAGGATCGAGGTGGCACAATCCAAACAAGGAATCCTTTTATATTAGAGAAAATATACTTTGGAATTATTGAAAAGTAGGATGCCTTGGAGCAAAACCAAGCGATATACCCATGAAGCAAAGGCTCAAACTATATCACCTAAGAGATACATTAAATAATCCTATAGGAGATTGGTCAGACATCTCATTTATCTCACCATTACCCATCTAGACATCACCTATTCGGTAAATATTTTGTGTCAATTTATGCATGAACCAAGGGAACCTCATTAGGATACATCAGTGAAATTATTATGTTAGCTTAAATGCACATCAGGTCAAGGAATTTTATTAGATGCAAGTAGTGAGCTCAAACTATCATGTTACTCTCATTCAAATTGGGCTAGTTGTCCATTTACCCGCAGATCCATCACTGGGTATTGTGTATTTCTTGGATCAAGCTTTATCTCCTAGAAGACAAAGAAACAACCCACAGTGTTCAGATCCTCGTCGAAAGTAGAGTACCAGTCTATGGCAGCAGCTACCAATGAAGTGGTCTGGTTAAAATGTGTTTCATGAACCGGAAATCAATCATGATTGGTCATGTATAATTTTTATGCATAAATTCATACATTTTCATGCATGATCGTGTGCAATAATCATTTAAAAATGCTTATTTATAAAGTTTTTCAAAGATTTTTATTGAATTACAATTTGATCAATTTGAGCCCTTTTAAGCCTTTTTGTGAAATTAATCAAGTTTTTTGAAAATACTTTCAAAAAATAGAGTTGTTTGAAATATTTGAAAAATGTATGGACTCTTTTTGAAAAATCTTCCAAAAACCTAATGAAAAAGTTATAAATAGGAAGTTTTGAGAAAGAGGGGGGTGTTTCCCACCTTGAGATTCATGCTCCCCCTCTGACTCTCTTCTCTCTCTCCTATCATTCTCCAAATAGGAGGTTTTGAGAAAGAGGGGGGGTCTCCCACCTTGAGATTCATGCCCCCCCTTTGTCTCTCTTCTCTCTCTCCTATCATTCTCCTTCCTTTCTCTCTCTCTTTTCCCTCTCTCTATCAGTCGGTTTCTTCTTCTTCTCTCTTCTTCTTCTATTTCTTTCTCTACCTTTTTTCCTCGTCGACATCTTTTCCTTCTTCTTTCATCAAGGGGTGCAGCATGACGAGCATAGATCGTGGAAGGCCGCTCTCTTCTCAACCCATCCGTCGAAGGTAAGTCATAGGTAAACCTCTTCTCCCTCTTCTCTTTATGTTTCATTTGTATTTAGATTAGGTTTACATATTCGTTGAATGTATATTTTACATTTTCTTTGCATACATTATATTTTATCATCTGCATTGGCATAGCATATAGAATACTTTGATTCTGAATTTTGTTTTCCGCATTGAGTTTAGAAATAGATCGAATATATTGCATCAGCTAGTTCTTTTGTTTCATAGTTTCTTTGTTTGGTAAGTAGTTATTTTTTCTCTTTTTTTGTTTTGGTATATTGTGTTATGATCAATTGATGATGTCAGTCCATGTTATAGAAGCACGCAGCATAGTGAGTTACACTTCGCATTCACCGAACAAAACTTTGGGTTATAGTTCGCACTAGCTCATGGTTCGATCGTATGACCTGCATATAACGTTAATATCTTTTATTCCTCAGGGCTTGCATTGCATAAAACAAAAAAATAACAAAATCTGGAAACCCGATGTACTACATGCTCTGCAGATTTAGTTATTTCCCAGTTTGCATGAAAGAAAAAAATATGTTGCAGAGGGTGCAGTCGCATACACTCGATCATGCAATCTGATCAGCTGCTTACTGCCAGCTGTAAACACCCTAAATTTTCAGGTCCGTTTCAGACATCTCCTTCCACAGATGCTAACCCTCTGCAGGGCGATGTAGAGTCTCACCCCTAGGTTTACTCCAGTCTAGAGGTAAGTCTACCTCGTTTAGTCAATAAAATTATCATTTTACCCCTGAGTCACCCTTAGATCCTTTTATTAGTAAGACTTAGTCAAACTCATCTTAACTTCAGAGAAGTCATAATATCAGTCATTTCTAGCTCCATTGAGCTCACGATGAGTTGTGTCAGTGCATTCTGGCTAAATTTAGCTCATTTCAGGCGAAATGAGCTCATTTTTAGCTCAAATATTAGCGAAATTGTCCCCGAGTCAGTTAAACTCAGTAGATCCTATCCTCATGAGTTTAACTTGAGTTTATTAGGAGTTTGAATGGTTCAGCCCCACTTCAAAGTCACTTTCCACATCACGGGACTTTCAATTTAGCTTATTTCAACTCATTTTAGTGTCAATTTTGTCCAAATTGAGTTAACTCTAGTCGGTTGAGCTAGTGTTTTAGCTCTAAATTTAGTTTATCTTAGTATAACTAACTTCCAAAATAGTTCATTCCAATCCTATCTAGTTCAAATTAGTTTAGACTAGTTCAATGCCATGTTTTCTACCCCTGCGGGGCAAAAACTAAAAAAATTAAATTTCTTCAGAATATCGTTTCTGTCAATTTTGCAAACTGGGACAAGTCCCAATTCGAACTCAGATCATTTCCTTTATCTGACATTCTAAAAATATTCGAGATAAAATCCATATTTTAATTCAGATATTGGATCTCATATTGGATCTGATATCCATTTGCCACCCTGGACCTGGATTCTTCATCCAATTCATTTTATTATCCAGATCCAAAGTCCAATTTACCTTTTGAACTTGGAATATCTCATTGGATATCTAGGATCCAATTAATCATTCTAGATCCATTTCCATCTGGATTCACCTTTTGATCCATTCAGAAGGATAATTGAATCAATTTCTTAACTCAGAATCAGATCCATCTCTTTGTCTGATGTCTGAGATCCAATTTTACTTCTTGGATTTTGATCTAGATCTAAGATCCAATTCTATTTTCAGGCTTGATCCAATATCCAAATCCAAAATTCATTATAAGCCTGGATTTTCCATTTCAATTCATATCCAGGGTTCGAACATTGTTTCAAACCAATTTCTTTGATTTTTATCCTTAATCCATATTCAGATCCATTTTATCCAAAATTTTGAATCCAGATTCTAATTTGAAATCCAATTTTTATTTAATTTTCAAAATCAATCATTGAATTTCAAATCCAAATTCAATATTTTTGCAAAATCTTTTGAAAATTAATCTGGATCCAATTTTTAATTCAATTTGGATTTCGAAAAATTCCAAATGGATCTCAGATCCAATTGAGATCCATTATCTTTAATTTCCAAATTTCCTTTAGTTTCCACCATTTTATTTCTCTTTTATTTTCAAATCTCTCATTTTTAATTTTAAAATTCAAAAGAAAAAAAAAATTATTTCTAAAGGGGGTGCCACTTGGCATTTTCTTTCAATTTTAAAAATGATTTTCACTTTAAACTTTTTCTTTAGTTTAAAAACCTCTTTTTCACTTGTTTTTAACTTCACCCCTTTGTCTTTAAAAACCCACATGGGCATCACTTGCCAAGTCATGCCATGTGTCACCTTGTTTTCAAAATTCCCATATTACCCATTAAAAAAATAAAAAAGACCCTCATGCCCCCCAATATGGTTCAAATGGTGACATGTGGCAAGGGCTTTCTAGAGTCCTTGCCACATCAGCCTTAAGCCCTAACTAATTCCATTTTTGGGTATGCCCAAAATGCTCCCAAGATGGGCTATAAATAGACCCCCAAGGGGAAAGGGGGGGGGGCAATTTTCACATCTTGAAAAATTTGAGAACTCCCTTGAAAGTTGGAGTTCTCTCTCTCTCATCCACCTTGGGATTGGCACCACCCTTGGAGCTTCTCCTCTCCCTCTTCCAAATTTGAAGCAAGGTATGCCTCTTCTTCTAATTTCATTTCTTCTTTTGCTTTGTTTGATTTACATTTTGTAATTTCCAGTTTTATAAAAAAGCCATTATGAAAATTGGCAATATCAAATTCCTTTTCAATTGGCGATATCAATTCAATCCATGCCTTGTTTCTTTTAATTTTAACTTTGTTAATTCTGTATTTAATGATATTTTATTATTTTCTTTCTTCTAAAATTCAAAAATGCATCATCTAGATTTAATTTTTTTTTATATATTGCATGCACTCATTCTCTTTTCTATTTTCCATGCATTTTGATTCTGGCCTTATTTTAACATCTTAATTTCAGATATTTTTCTTTGCATTTTTTATCTAAATTTTTTATGGGTGATTTATGACTGTATTCACATGAATCTGTGATTTTTTCATGATTTTTGGGGATCTGTGCACCCACTTTAAAAATCAGGATTTGGATCCTATCATTCTGTCCCATTGGGATTTTAGCAGAATTAGAATCGACTTGTCGGAGCAATGTCTCTCTAACCGAAGATGATCTCTCCAATTCATAAAATATGGTGTCTCTATAATTGAATCTAATTTGTTCATGCCAAATTTTAGTAATTTATATGGTCATTTCATACCTGATTTGGATAAAAAATCACAACCCTATCATATTGTATTATTTTAATTGCTCAGTTTTTAGTCTATTTTGTCAGAGTCATATCTCCCTAATGAGATACTAATTTTTAGATCTATAAATTTTTTTTCCTTTATCTATATGTCTAGTTCATTTCTATAATTTTTTAGCAATTTTTATCGTTGATTTCTATTTCATTTGTATTTAAAGTAAAAACTCTGTCTGTTTACAATCTCGGGCGTTGCTCAGACACTGGATCGACTTGTTGTAATCATACATCCCCAATGGTAGATCATTTTCTATATCTGTAAAAAAAAAAATCCTGAAAATGTTTAGTTTATGCATACAAATTTTCATAAATTTTTATTTTGATTTCATATGTTGTTCTGATCAAAAGTCAGAACCCTATCATTTTGCATTAACACAATTTGCTCAGACCTTGAGCCAACTTGCATGGATCAGATCTCCCTAATGGGCGATCGTTTTTTAGATCTGTAAAATGGACTCTTTTCTTCTACATATCTAGTTTATCTCTGTAAATTTTTACTAATTTCCAAGGATATTTCATATTTGATTTTAATCAAAAACCAAAACCTTATTATTTTGCATCATTGAACATTGCTTAGATCTTATCTCATCTTGTTTAAATTAGATCTCCATATTGGGAGATCATTTTCAAAATTTGTAAAAAGGGTTTTATTCCATTTTGTGTCTAGTTTATCTCAGTGATACAACCCACCTAGAGTTGTTTAACACTACACCATGTTTTCCTATCATTAAAAACATAAAAAATTAGTGTGCTCATGTCCCAACAACAATTTAAAAAAGTTGTATGGCCTTATGGAGTCAAGTTCCAATTGCATTGAATGATTAATCTTATAATAAAGGAAAAACATGTGCATTAGGTTGACTAAGATGGGTCTTGGTTGGTTTGGGAAATAAAATGAGCTACTTATGGCTTGGCTAATAAAGAGCTCATTTGAACTCGTGAAATAGGCTTGACAAATCAAACATGAATAACCATTGTTTGGTTAGTCTTGATTCATATAGGCTTGTTAACTAGTCATAAATATACTCCTTGTTGACACCCAAAAAAATTTTGGGATTCCAAACCAACTTCGATCGTTGGTCCCCGGCACATAGTCATGTTGTGATTCATTGGAATTCAAGATATGTTTACATGCCTTGAGTTTCAGGGTGTGAATTTCTTATACTATTCACCAAAAATACACAATATTTCTTTGGAAAAGAAAAAAGTTTCTATTTTCCCAACTATTTCAAGCACAAACACATATTTTAAAAGGGTTTTTTCAAAGTTTCCATTTGATAAAATGCATTTTAAATATTATTTTCAAAGGTTATTGGTGTTTTTGGGTCCTTTTTTTAAGGAAATCCTATTTTTACTATACCTTAACTCATAAACTAACATTTTTAACCTCTTATAACCAAAAGTAAAGGTTTCTAACTTTTCAATGAACCAAAAATGACTTTGATCATAAAAAGTTATAGCCAAAACATGGTTTTGAATTTTGAAATAACTGTTTAAAATGTATGGCCCACTTTGAGAAAATTTTTGACCTTTCAAATGGTTGAATTTGGTTTTGAGCATAAAAGACCAATTGTAGAAAATGATGTTAGCTTTCAAACACCATAAACTGTTTATCAAATATCTTTATGAATTGCAAGATATAGTTGTTTTTTGCAACCTCTCAAAACTGAATCCATATTGGTTTGGGTTTTGACCAGAATTGAATCCAAACCTATTTGAGTCTATGCCAGTTGACTAGAATAGAGTAGACCCAAATCTGCATCAGTCAGATAAACTAGTGCATACCTCTTGGTATTGGACCTGTTTAGATCTAGACTTGATTTAGTGGCCCAAACCCATTTGGGTTTGAGCCAATTGAGCAGACCCAGGTCTGGACCAATTAGTTTAACTGGCATAAACCTCTTCGGGTTGGACTTGGGTTCAAACTTGGACTTGATCCAATGGTCCAAACCCATTTTGGTATGCGCTAGTTGATCAAATTGGAGCAAACCCAAGTCTACACCAGTTAGTTCGACTAGCGTAGACCTATTTGGATCAGACCTAGGTTTGGATCTAGACCCAATTTGGTTGGCCCAGACCCATTTGGGTCTATGCCAATTGAGCAAACTAGAGCAAACCCTGGTTTGCACCAGTTGATTAAACTAGTGCAGATCCTTTGGGTTAGACTTGGGCATGGATCTGAACCCGATTCATTGGCCCAAGCCCATTTGGGTCTACACTAGATGGGATGGCTAGAGTTGACCTAGTTTTGAGCCAATCTATGCATTTGGCATAGACCTTTTAGGTATGGACCCAAATCAGATCCAGACCCAAACCAAACTGACCTAGTGCACTGCTATGTGCCAAATAGTCTATCTAGAGTAGACCTTGCTTTACGAAGCTTTGGAGAATCACTTTCTTAGGAAAATCTCAACCTTGGGGCCCAAGGAAGCCAAATATACATAAAACAATGAGTTTAAATGATCTCAATTCACATAAATCCATGGGGTCCATGTCTATCTAGAGTAGACCTTACTTTATGACAGATAGTTCATCTGGCTCAAACCCTATTATGTCTGCACCATATGACCTATCAGGGGCAAGTTTGAGAGGGGTTTTGGGCAAAAAACATTATAAATACACCCCTTTGGCTTTCATTTTCAATATTCTAAGCTTGGGTGAGATCTTCTACTTGAGCATGTGTGCTCTGGTAAAGAATTGGGAGTGCCTACCTTATTCCATCTCTTCCTTCACTTTAGGGAGCAGCCCTACCAGGTAAAATTTTCAACTTTCTTCCTCGGTTAGGTAGTTTGTGTAGGTCTTAGGCTAGATTTCGCACATGGTTGGCCACCAAGCTTGGGAAATAGTGCTTAACACTCTTCCTACCTAGGAATAGTTTACTTTTTTTACCAATTCCCCGCTATATAGAGTAATTTTTATATGGGTAATGTAAAAGTGCAGTAGGATCAAGGCAACGAGCACTAGAGGGGGTGAATAGTGCTTTTAAATAACGTCTTCAGAATTTTGACGGATTTTGCAATTCGCAAAGCAAACACACAAAGAACACAATAATTTATCCTGGTTCGGTTTTTCCCGACCTACATCCAGTTTCCAAGCAAAACCAGCTTGAGATTTCCACTATCAACCTTGTGTAACTACAAGATCATACAGACCAAATCCGGTCTCACTTTCAGTAACACACCTACTAAAAGCAAACAACTCCTTTAAACCAAGGAGTCCTTCCTTTTACAGAAAAAAGAAATAAGAAACAACTTACAAAACAACCTACGAGCCCTTCTTATGAATGCAAATGAGATGCAATAGGCTTTTGAGATTGTTGGAATACTCTACTCACGAATTCACTGTCTCTCAAAGAAATTTGAGTGAAAAACTGAAGTGAAAAATATCAAGTGAGTGAAAAAATGAATATTAGTGAAAAGCAAAGAGTAATTCAATGTAATTGTATTCAATTTGATTGATTTTGAATATAGAATGCACTCATATTTATAGTTGAAAGATTTCATACGTTAAGGGTATGAAAGGGTGTCAAAACAGTCCATTTTGAACGATCAAAATGTTTGAAAAATGAAAAGACATGTCTTTTAAAAGTTTTAGAAAAAACAGCAAAATTAGTCGACTGAAACAGTAGTTAGTCGACTGATAATTAGCTATTAGTAGACTGACAGTTATCATCGGTCGACTAATGTGTTTATCAAGTCGTTTGAAAATCTGAAGTTTCGAAACTTAGTCGACTAGAGAAAAAATTAGTCGACTGATAATATCATCAGTAGACTGAAAAACCTTTCAGTTAACTGCTGCTAAACTTTTCTGAAAATACATGTTCTGTCCGATCGACTGATAAAATCATTAGTCGACTGCTGCTAAATTTCCAGAAAATAGACATTTTGTCCGGTCGACTGATAAAACCTTCGATCGACTAATTTGACAAAAATGACATTTTGTTTAGAAAATTTGACGCGAAAGAATTAGTCGATTGGTGAGTCTATTGGTCGACTAATAAACACGAAAAACTAAATAAAGGGTTTTCTAAAAAGATTTTCATGAAGGGTTCTTTTAGAAAAGTTTTTCTAAAGACATTTTAGGTGAAATGCAACTGAAATATGCACTCTAAGTAAGGCTCTTACAAGAATCTAAGACTTTTAATGAATTTTACATTTGCACACTAGTCTTCAAAGATTCTTCATTGAATTCTTCAATGCTTGTCATCTTTCTTCATTGCCTTAGCTGAAATGTAGTTGATTTACTTGTTCATCATCAAAACCTTGTACTTGAAGTATCATGTACGGCTTCATTGTGGTAACAATCTCCCCCTTTTTGATGAAGACAAACTAATCAAAGATGGAGATTTTACTCCTATCAATATGTTGCAAAACATTAAAAGTTAGTACATTCAAAGCACATATATCACATATTGATTGGTTTGCATTTCCATCATTACTTCATGCATTTTTAAAACTTTTTCATAAATGCAATTTTTAATGCTTTCAAATGATATAATTTCCATGTCATAATGCAATATGCAATTTCTATCTTTTTCTCTTAATTTCTCATGCAAGTTCTATCCTTTTCTCCTAATTTCTCATACAATACAAGTTCTATCTTTTTCTTATTTCCATGTGATGCAATTTCTTATGTAATTTCCGTCTTTTTCTCCCCCTTTGTCATAATAAAAAAGAGTAAGGGCAGACATAGCATAAGCAAAATGCAAATTAAATTTCAAAATATTACAACCCATAAAGTATCAAAGTTCAGTAAGTACATTAATCAAAGATCAAGAGAAGTGTTGCTTGATGATCTCCTTGAGTTCAGCAATATCTTTCTGAATTGAAGAAAGTTGTTGAGTCACATCTTCACGAAAAGTGTGTTGATGCAGTTCCAAAGCTTACATTCACTGCAAAACTTCATCATTGTCTTGACTAGTAGAGAATTTTTTTCGTTTTGCTTGAGATGAAGGTGTCACAGAAGATAGTGAGGGTTCAAAGAGTGATGGTTCAGATGGTTCAATTTGATCAAAGTTTAAAGGAGGCAGATATTTGATTTACATATGTTTAAAAATAGTTTGATCAAAGAACTCATTTTGTTCAATATATTTTTCATTGGTTAAGAGTACTTTGAAATATTTGAAAATACGAGTAAGAAGACATCCATACAGAAGAAAAGGTTTTTGTTTCCACAAATTAGTAAAATACACGTTGGCTCAATTTACCGAAATATTTTCAAATAAGACATAAAGAGTCGTAGATAGATCTGTGGAATAGTAATCAAAAGAACCAGTTTTAGGTAGAACATTGTGGGCAAGAATTCGTCCAGCAATGCGTGCGCGAGTTTGAAGATTAGTATTTTTGAAAGGAGGGCAATGAGGTGCACCGAGAAGAAGAATTTGTTCAAAAATTCTTTCATCATTATGTTCAATAGTATTGAAAAGAGTATATAAATGTGGAATACCTAGGATTTGTCCAAGCAGTTTAGAATCAAACTCAATTTCAACATCGCGAACAAGAGAGGAAAGAAATCCAGTTTCATGATCAATTTATAAATTTGTGTAAAACAAGTGGATCAGTAAAGGATAATGAAGGGGGTCTGCACCGGCGTCAAAAAGATGTGAAATACCTGGAAATAATTCTATGATTTTGTAACGAGAAAACAGATGAAACATGACATTTCGGCCTGGTAAAATAGGAAGTGCAGAAATCGATCCAAAAGTATCATATAAAAGAGGATTTATGAGTAGTCTGAGAGAAAATCCATGTCATGCTTGTGGTGTAGTTGGAGGAGAACCTTGTGCGGATGCAGTTTTCTGTTGAGGCATGGTTGATAAGAACGAAACAGATTCACCTGTAAAAAAAAAATCACAATTGAAGAGAGTGATTGATCAACACAATCGTTGAGAGGAACAGTTGGAGATGGTGTTGATGTCGACTTCCAAATGCTTTAAAAATGACGTCCGGCGGAAGGAAGATGTTGTTCGACGTTGTGGCGGAGAACCAATGCAACTTTGTGCAAAGTGAAAGATGTGCCTTCTACGATCAAGATCATTGGTAGTGGCCAAAATAATCGACAGTAACAACCCACCGAAAGAGATGTCGAGTTTTCACAGATTTTAGGCAAGAATAAAGAGGCGATGAGGAGTTCGTCTGCAAGAAGATGACACGGTGGATGACGGCGGGTGAGAGAAGGCTGCCATAAGAGAATTTCGGTGAGAACTGAAAATGCACCGGTCACGGCAAGAGGATTCTGGCGAAAAGGGGTTCGAACGACACTTCGAGGGATTTTCAGAAGAGAGATAGGAGAGAGAGAGAGGGGGTTTCGTTTATGAAAAGGGGAAAAATGAATGGCCGTAAAAATGAAACGGTGCCCTTAAAAAAATGGGTGTTAAAAAAAATCCAAGGGGTATCGGGTCCCTTCAGTTGAAATTTAAAAAAAATATCAGTCGACTAGAACTTTATCGGTCGACTAATAAGGTGTGATTCCTTCAGTAAAAAAAAAATTTAAAACATCAGTCGACTAGAAGTTTATCGGTCGACTAATATGGTGCAATTTTGAGATTTTGTTCAAAAATAGCATTTTCAAAAACAAACTTTATAAATCTAAAAATAAGCAAATGCCCAGTTCTCTCCTAATTCTCATAAAATCTTCATTTTTAAGTGGTTTAGTGAAGATTTTGGCATGTTGTTCATTAGTGGATATGAAATTTAACGAAATGTATCCTTTTAACACATGATCTCTTAAAAAATGATGTCTAACTTCAATATGCTTAGTCCTTGAGTGCTGAACAAAATTTTTTGAAAGATTTATAGCACTAGTGTTATCACAATAAATAGTTGTTGTGGAGTAATTCAAACCAAAATCTTTTAAGGTCTGTTTCATCCATAGTACTTGTGAACACGCTAAACTAGCTGCTATATATTCTGCTTCAGTTGTTGAGAGTGACACTGAATTTTGTTTTTTACTAAACCAAGAGACTAAGGCATTTCCTAAGAAATGACAGGTTCTGCTAGTACTCTTGCGATCAGATTTACTTCCTGCAAAATCTGTATCACTATATGAAACTAAATCAAAGGAAAATGATTTTGGGTAAAACAAACCAAAATTTGAAGTATCTTTCAAGTAACGAAGAATTTGTTTTACTGCAGTTAAATAAGATTCCTTTGGATTAGCTTGAAATCTAGCACACATACAAACACTAAACATAATATCAGGTCGACTAGCAGTTAAGTATAATAGAGATCCGATCATACCTCTGTAGAGCTTAGTATCTACATTTTTACCATTTTCATCTTTATCAAGAGAAGTAGTTGTACTCATAGGATTTCTTCTTGATTTTGATGAGTCCATCCCAAATCTCTTGAGAAGTTCTTTTATATACTTAGCCAGGTTGATGAAGATTCCTTCTTCAGTTTGCTTTATTTGAAGTCCAAGAAAGTAGTTTAATTCGCCCATCAAGCTCATTTCAAACTTTTTCTGCATAGCTTTAGCAAATTCTTTACAAAGAGAATCATTAGTAGAACCAAATATTATGTCATTAACATAAATTTGCACAAAAAGAATATCTGGATTAAGATTTTTAATAGATAAAGTGGAGTCTACCCGACCAATGGAAAAACCAGATTGTTCTAGAAAATTTCGTAGTCTTTCATACTACGCTCTTAGAGCTTGTTTAAGTCCGTACAAAACTCTTTTTAATTTATAGACTTTTTTTTGATATTTCTCATTTTCAAAGCCTGGAGGTTGCTCTACATAAACTTCTTTATTGATGTGTCCATTTAAAAATGCACTCTTAACATCAATTTAATATAACTTAAAATTCACGTAGCTAGCAAAAGCAAGCATCATTCGAATTGACTCCAATCGAGCCACTGGTGCATAGGTTTCATCAAAATCTATTCCTTCTTCTTGATTATAGCCTTGTGCTACTAGTCTTGCTTTGTTTCGAATGACTTCGCCATTTTCGTCCAGCTTATTTCGGAAGACCTATCTTGTTCCAATTACTGGATGATCCTTTGGTCTATCAACTAGTTTCCTAGTAAATTGGTTAAGTTCTTCAGACATGGCCAAAAGCCAAAATTCATCATCACAAGCCTCATTGATATTCTTTGGTTCTATTTTAGATATGAAAGCAATATTTGTAATATATTGCAATTGCCTTCTAGTTTGGACACCACTCTTTATTTCTCCAATAAATTGTTCATGTGGATGATTGGGAACTTCTTTTCAAACCGGTTGAAGAGGAACATTTTCTTGAGAAGTACTCTCTATCAAAGGTTCTTCTTGAAGTATTACTTCTTCTCCTTCGCTTAGAGGAATAACCTGCTCACAATTCTCATCAAATGCAACATGTAAAGATTCTTCAATGCAAGATGTTTTTTTATTAAAAACACGACAAGCTTTACTTCTAGAAGAATATCTAAGAAATATTGATTCATCTGATTTTGAATCAAACTTATCAAGATTATCTTTGGTATTTAACAAGAAGCATTTACTACCAAAAATTTTGAAATATGAGATCTTTGGTATACAATTATAATACAATTCAAAACATGTTTTATGTAAGATTGGTCGAATAAGAACATAGTTTAAAACATAACATGTTGTATTTATTGCTTCAGCCCCAAAGTATTTTGGTAAATTTTTATCTTGAAGCATGGTTCTAGCACATTCTTGCAAAGTTCTATTCTTTCTTTCAACAACTCCATTTTGTGGAGCCGCTCCAGGAAAAGCAAAGTTGCGAGATATACCATGTAAATCACAATACTTTAGAAAAAAATCATTTTCAAATTCACCACCATGATCACTACGAATTTTAATAATAGATGTAGATTTTTCATTTGTAATTCTTCTATAAAGTTTGGAAAATTCAGAAAAAACATCATTTTTGCTTTTTAGAAAAATCACCCATGTAAATCGAGAATAATCATCTACTATAACAAAAGCATATTTGCTACCGTTCAAACTTTGAATTCTAGATGGTCCAAATAGATCTAAATGTAAAAGTTCAAGAGGACGTTTTGTTGAAACTATATCTTTTGCTTTAAAAGAACTCTTGATTTGTTTACCCATTTGGCAAGCATCACATAAGTGATCATTCTTATATGGTATTCTAGGTATGCCTCTAACAAGATCATTCTTAGATAACTTGGAAATAATTTTAAAGTTAACATGTCCAAGTCTCTTGTGCCATAACCATTGAATTTCATTTGAAACAATAAGACATTTTTCATTAAAAGTGGGCAACTCATCTAGATAAAGTTCATACACATTGTTCCTTCTTTTACCTTTAAAAATGATCTTTTTAGATTGAAAATCAGAAATTAAGCATAAATCATGTTCAAAAGAAACAAGAAAACCTTTATCACATAATTGATTAATGGATAATAAATTATGCATTAAACCATCTACTAAAAGAACATTTTCTATCAAGAGAAATTTTGGATTACCAATGTTACCAATACCGATTACTTTTTTCTTGTTATTGTCACCAAAGGTGACGCTTCCTCCATCCTTACTTTGGAGGGTGAAAAATAACTCCGGCCTTCTAGTCATATGTTTGGAACAACCGCTGTCTAATATCCACTTGCTCCTTATTTTATGTACCTACAACAAAATTAGAAGACAAAGCATTTGACCCCTTTCTATTTTCGGGTCTATGAGAGTTAGTCTTAGAAACCCATATCCATTTGGATTTTGGTTTCCTTTGCTAGAAAGTATTCTTTCTATAACAAGATTTAGTATTTTTAGAAAAATCATGTCTAGGCTTATAAGCATTATAAGTTCCATGATTAAATGCATTTTTATTATAACTAGAAAATTTAGTTCTATGAACAAATGGTTGAGAATATTGTCTTTGATTCTTCACCACATAGTTTGGTTTATTTTGAGTATCAAAGAAGCTATATCCCAATCCGGTTTTATTAACCGAGCATCTTTGAGAACCAAGAAGTCTTTCTAGATTCTCTTGACCATTTGTGAATTTGGTCACTATAGAAAGAAGATCATTTGATTTTTCTTTTAGACTAGTTATTTCTTTTTGTAAGAGATTGGTTCTAATTCCAATTTCTTTTATCTCAAATGCTTGACAAGAGTTTTCCTTCTTGAGATCTTCTATTTCTTGAAATAACACTTTGTTTTGAGAGTCAAGAGTTGAATTTCCAGTTTTTAACTCTTTATTTTTAGAACTTAGACTCTTAAATTTAGCATATAAATCATTAAATGCTTCTAATAAATCATCATACTCAAATTGACTTACCGAGTCTTCTTGTGCTATAAAGCACATGTTGGCGACTTCTTCATTTGATTCTTCATCGGAAGATGAGTCACTATCATCCCAACATGCTTGAAATGTCTTTTTCTTCTTGAATTGGTCCTTGGGCTTGATTTTGAGAAGAGGACAATCTTTCTTGATGTGTCCTGCCTTTTTGCAGTTAAAGCACTTGACTTCATTTGGATTGGAAGAATCCACTTTCTTTACCTTTCTTTAAAATCTTTCCTTTTTGATGAATCTTTTGAATTGGTCCTTGGGCAATATCTTCATCTTCCTCTGAATTTTTAGAGTCAGAAGTAGCCTTAAAAGCAAGAGATTTCTTCTTGGGTTCTTCTTCTTGTCTGTCTTGAAGTTGGACTTCATATGCCATTAAGTTACCAACCAAATCTTCAAGAGTGAGAGTGTTTAAATCATTTTCTTCCTCAATAGCTGTGTTTTTTCTCTCCCATTCAGAAGTTAAACACCTTAAAATTTTTCTGACTAAATCCACTTGTGAATATTCTTTTCCAAGGGATTTTAGAGTGTTAGTGATATCGGTCATTCTTGTTACCATGTCCGATATAGATTCATTTTGCTTCATTTTAAACAATTCAAATTTGTGAACTAAAGAAGCGATTTTAGATTCCTCTACCTTTGACGTACCTTCGTGAGTCACGAGAAGAGTATGCCAGATTTCATTTGCTGTAGAGCATTGAGAGATACGATTGAACTCTACCTTGTCAACGACACAATACAATGCATTCATAGCTTTGGCATTAAGTAAAGTAGTATTCTTTTCTTCATCGGTCCATTGACTGAAATCAGTTGATGGCATTTGGTACTTTTCTGAAACAACTCTCCAAATTTTGAGATTCATGGATTGTAAGAATATTGTCATTCTCACTTTTCAGTATCCATAGTTTGTTCCATCGAAGAGAGAAGGACGAACAGAGGAGCATCCTTCTTTGTGCTGAGATGATGTTGCCATGCTAGATGATGGTCAAATCAAAATAACAACAAACATGTTCTGATACCAAATGAAAGTGCAATAGGATCGAGACAATGAGTACTAGAGGGGGGGTGAATAGTGCTTTTAAATAACGTCTTCAGAATTTTGACGGATTTTGCAATTCGCAAAGCAAACACACAAAGAACACAATAATTTATCCTGGTTCGGTCTTTCCCGACATACATCCAGTCCCTAAGCAAAACCAGCTTGAGATTTTCACTATCAACCTTGTGTAACTACAAGATCATACATACCAAATCCGGTCTCACTTTCAGTAACACACCTAATGAAAGCAAACAACTCCTTTAAACCAAAGAGTCCTTCCTTTTACAGAAAAAAGAAATAAGTAACAACTTACAAAACAATCTACGAGCCCTTCTTATGAATGCAAATGAGATGCAATAGGCTTTTGAGATTGTTGGAATACTCTACTCACGAATTCACTGTCTCTCAAAGGAATTTGAGTGAAAAACTGAAATGAAAAATATCAAGTGAGTGAGAAAATGAATATTAGTGAAAAGCAAAGAGTAATTCAATGTAATTGTATTCAATGTAATTGTATTCAATTTGATTGATTTTGAATATAGAATGCACTCATATTTATAGTTGAAAGATTACATACGTTAAGGGTATGAAAAGGTGTCAAAATAGTCTATTTTGAACGATCAAAATGTTTGAAAAATGAAAAGACACACCTTTTAAAAGTTTCAGGAAAAGCGACAAAATTAGTCGACTGGAACAATAGTTAGTCGACTGATAATTAGCTATTAGTAGACTGACAGTTATCATCGGTCGACTAATGTGTTTATCAAGCTGTTTGAAAATCTGAAGTTTTGAAACTTAGTAGACTAGAGAAAAAATTAGTCGACTGATAATATCATCAGTAGACTGAAAAACCTTTCAGTCGACTGCTGCTAAACTTTTCTGAACATACATGTTCTGTCCGGTCGACTAATAAAATCATTAGTCGACTGCTGCTAAATTTCCAGAAAACGGACATTCTGTCTGGTCGACTGATAAAACCTTCGGTCGACTAATTTGACAAAAATGATATTTTGTTTAAAAAATTTGGCGTGAAAGGATTAGTCGACTGGTGAGTCTATTGGTCGACTAATAAACACGAAAAACTAAATAAAGGGTTTTTTAAAAAGATTTTCATGAAGGGTTCTTTTAGAAAGTTTTTTCTAAAGACATTTTAGGTGAAATGCAACCGAAATATGCACTCTAAGTAAGGCTCTTACAAGAATCTAAGACTTTTAATGAATTTTACATTTGCACAATAGTCTTCAAAGATTCTTTATTGAGTTCTTCAATGCTTGTCATCTTTCTTCATTGCCTTAGCTGAAATGCAGTTGATTCACTTGTTCATCATCAAAACCTTGTACTTGAAGTATCATGTACGATTTCATTGTCATAACATAATGCCCTTCCTACATAAGAATTTCAACTAGAGTAGAGAGACTGTTGGATCTTCAGCGCACAGATGGCTAATGGGACCTTCGTCAGTGCACGAGCAAGGGCTAGGGTTTGCCATAAACCTGAGTAAGTAGTCTCTTTCCTTTTGTTATTGTTAGTTGTTATTTTCCTGTGATTTCTTTTTCATATGCACTTTACTAACTCAAACATATTTATTTTCTTTTAGTTTAGGTGAGTCAACGACTCTAGGTTTACTCGATAGGTGCCCAAGAAAGCTTTAGAGGATCACTTTCTTAGGAAAATCTCAACCTTGGGGCCCAAGGAAGCCAAATATACATAAAGCAATGTGTTTAAAAGATCTCAATTCACATAAATCTTTGGGGTCCATGTCTACAACCAGATATTGGTTTGTAAACTTGGTATAATCCATACACGTGATAAAGCAGATACAGTGATCAATGAAGTACATTGAAAAAGTACTTGGTCCAATCACTACTTGCCACATCCCATGCCTACCCTCCTCCTTTAGAAAGGGGTCACATGCCTCTCCCCTTATACAAAAGGGACCATACTCATCCTGATCACTGAACCACACCTTAAGTTGATAACATGCTTCAACATTTTTATATGATGGCAATTCTCCAACAAGATTAGGTTTGGATAACTAATTTAACTCAATCCCAAACCTTTGCATTTTGGCTTGATCACTAAAAACAAAAGTAGCATATTCTGATCTTGGTATTATGGTAATAAAAACAAAGCCAAATATATACGAAGCATGCATGAGTTTGAAGGATCTCAATTCATATAAATCCTTGGGGTCTTTGTAGACTTGGGGATTATATAAGTCGAGACAAAACAACTATGATAATCGACCAAGTATTTCAGAAAAGTACTTAGTCCAATCTCACTACTTCTCATGCCTGCCCCCTCCCTCTTCAGAAGGGGGTCCTATGCCTCCTCTCTCTTTCAAAGAGATTGTACTTGGTTCGATCACTGAACCACACTTCGGGTTGAGAACATCCTTTAACATTTTCATACGATACTTGAACAAGTGGTGCTAGATGAGATAGATCAATGCACATTTTTCAACATTTTTATATGATGTTAATTTTGCAACATGAGTAGGTTTGGATAACTAATTTGACTCAATCCAAAACCTTTGCATTTTGATTTGATCATGAAAAACAAAAGTAACATATTTTGATCTTGGTATTATTGTAATAAAAACAAAGTCAAATATATATAAAGCTCTAAGTTTGAAAGATCCCAATTCACATAAATCCTTGGGGTCTATGTCTACAACAAAATCTTGATTTGTAGACTTGGTATAATCCATATACGCTAAGATGAATCATATATAATAATCGACCAAGTACTTTGCATAAGTACTCAGTCCAATCACTAATTGACACATCACATGCCTGCCCCCTCCTTCAAAAGGGGGTCCCATGCCTCCCCCCTCTTGTAAAAGGACTATACTCGGTCTGATTATTGAACCATGCTTCAAGTTGAGAACATTCTTCAACATTTTTATATGATGGTTGAACAAGTGGTGCCAAATGAGATAGATGATTTCACATTTTAACATTTTTATATCATTCCAATTCTTCAACAGAAATATGTTTGAATAACTAATTTGACTTAATAAAAAACCAATGAATTTTGACTTGATCATGAAAAACAAACCGAAAGTAATTGTATCATCTTTATAAAATGGCATGTTTTCAGAAATGCCTTGCAATTTGCTAAAATCCTCCATATGTCAAAAATGTTTTATTCTTGATTTTTAGGACATTATTACCCTTTTCACAAGGCAAACCTGTTGATGTTCACACGATGGATATGTATATCGTTCGAAGGTCGTAGCATCTCAATAACAAAGATTTGCATAAAATTTTGTGGACCTAATAAAATTCACAAAAAATGTGAACATGCTTTGAATCTTGAATACAAGATATTCACATAAGAAATAAGTAGATCTTCTGAGATTCGTAAGGTTGATGCAAACCTTCTAGAATTTAAAATTTTGAGCTCGATAGGTTCGCTCCATACATTTGCAGATATCTTGACTTTCGCGCAAACATCATGCAAACCTCATTTAATTAAAAACTCACATAAAGTCAAGATGTGTGTTTACAAATATATGATGTGACTTTCACAAATATATGTTGTGAATATCTTTAACTTAACATATTTTCTAATTTATGCTCAACAGGTTTGCATCATACATTTGTGAATGTCCCGACCTTCGCACAAATACCATACACACATCTTTTAACTAAAAATCACATAAAGTCAAGATGTTTGCACACATAAGATTGAGAGGATATATAAGTAATTTTGTGATTGACTTGATGTCTACACACTTTATCATGTGAACTTCATTAATTGGGAGATTAACTCTAATATGCAAACCTCATAAGATTTAGAGGTTAAGTAATCGTGTAATTGTCCTGATATCCGCATACTTTAACACATGAACTTCATTAGTTGAGAAGTTAACTCTAATATGAGAACTTCATAAGATTGAAAGATTAAGTATTTGTGTGATTATACAGATATTTACACACTCTAACACATGGACTTCATTAGTTGAGAGGTTAAGTCTAATATGTGAACCACATAAGATTGGCAGGCTAAGTAACCATGTAATTGTCCTAATGTCGGGACACTCAAACATGTGAACTTCATCTGTTGAGAGGTTAACTCTAATATGCGAACCTCATGAGATTGAAAGGTTAAGTAATCATATGATTGTCTTGATGTCTGCACACTCTAACACGCAAACTTTGTCAGTTGGGAGGTTAACTCTAATATGTGAACTTCATAAGATTTAGAGGTTAAGTAACTGTGTGATTGTCCTAATGTTTGTACACTCTAACACCTAAACTTCATCAGTTGAGAGGTTAACTCTAATATGCGTACTTCATAAGATTGGGAGATTGAGTAAATGTGTGATTTTCTTGATGCCTGCATACTCTAACATACAAACTTCATCAGTTGGGTAGTTAACTCTAATATGTGAACCTCATAAGATTAAGAGGTTAACCATGCAATTGTCTTAATGTATGCACACTCTAACATGTGAACTTCATCAGTTGACAGGTTAACTTTAATATGTGAACCTCATAAAATTGGAAGGTTAAGTAACTATGTGATTGTCCTGATATTCACACACTTTAACACAAATAACTCTAATATGTGAACCTTATATGATTGAGAGGTTAACTATGTGATTGTCCTAATGTTTGGATACTCCAACATGTGAACTTCATCAATTGGGAGATTAACTCTAATATGTAAACCTCATAAGATTTGGAGGTTAAGTAATCGTGTGATTGTCCTGATGTCCACACACTCTAACTTGCAAACTTCATCAGTTGAACGATTAACTCTAACATGTGAACCTCATAAGATTGAAAAGTTAAGTAATTATGTGATTTTCCTGATGTCTGCACACTCAAACATGCAAACTTTATCATATTTACTTAACATTTCATGTTTCTATGACATTATATTTCTGCTAATACATTCATTCAAATTCAATTTATGCAATATTAAAGAATTATAATCCTGCCAATACATTCATTCATTAAAACCTTGTCAACACATTCATACATTTAATCATATTATAAAAGGCATGTTATTTATATAATATTTCATGTTTCTATAAAAATCATAACCCTACCAATATATTCATTTATTTAAATTTAATTTTTGCAACATTAATGAATTATAATAGTTATCAAAGTGTAAAAATCTTGTTATTTACATAATATCTCATATTTCTATAAAAAAGTCATAACTATGCCAATACATAATATTCATTTAAATTCGATTTTTGCAACATGGAATTACAAATATGAAAATCTTGTTATTTATATAGTATTTTCATGTTTCTGTAAAAAGTCATAACCCTACTAATACATCCATTTAATCAAATTCAATTTTTTAGCATTAAAGAACAACAGTTACCAGAGTATAAAAATCATATTATTTACATAACATCTCATGTTTCTGTAAAAAATCATAACCCTGTCAATATATAACATTCATTCAAATTTAATTTTTGCAACATTAAATAATTACAACAATTTTTAGAGTATACAAATCTTGTTATTTACATGACATTTCATGTTTCTATAAAAGTCATAACCCTTCCAATACATCTATTCATTCAAATTCAATTTTTGCAACTTTAAGGAATTACAACAATAGTTATCAGAGTATAAAAATCTTGTTATTTACATAACATCTCATATTTTTGTAAAAAATCACAATATTTCCAATACATAACATTCATTCAAATTTAATTTTTACAACATTAAGAAATTATAACTCTGCCAATACATTCATTCATGAAAACCATACCAATACATTTATACATTCAATTATAGTATAAAAAGTATGTTATTTACATAATATTTCATGTTTCTTCAAAAAATAAGGATCACATACCCAAGATATCTATGGGTTGTGACTCATTTGGATGTTGTAGATACGACACACGTGTTCTCAAATCATGGAGCGCTTTATCCTTCATAGCAAATAGCTCTTCCTAGGTCTCTAGAAGCTTGTCCTTCATAGCGAGTACCTTTTTATAGGCCTGTAGAAGCTTGTCATTTGTCACAAGTAATTGATTCATGGCTGTCAAAATTGTATATAGTTGAAAGATCTCAGCCTTAGCAGCTACCAATTCTGCGTTTGCATGTAACTGATCAATTGCAACTCCCACTTCACTTAAAGTCCTATGCTTCAGACTCCTAGCCCCGATTCCTTCAACCCCTTGCATTTGTAAACAAAATATATAAGTTTCATAAACAAATTATGAGGTAATCAAAGTATGTAATTTGCATTATCGTCTTACTGCCCATTTTGATGTTGGGACTGCCAGACATATATTAATTGTAGGCATCTATATACCCTAGGCCAACACTTATATCGAAGTAGTATGCAATGTCATCTTTATTATCGCACCAGTTTTGCAGTCCTTGAGAAACATGATGAGGTAACCATTTGACCAATCCTTGAGACAACATAAAATGGTTTTACTCATAGAAGGAGGATGGCTGGGTGGTGATTGACCATAGTCAAGTTATCACATTACTCGGCTTGCCATTTGTCGTTAAACCATATTCATGTTGTGCATGCATATATTCTTTTTGACGAGCTTCATCACATGGACAACCACATCCATGCCACTACTTTGTGTTCTCTGTAGGGCACAACATCACCTACATAATGCAGTTTCAAACATTAACAAATATATTGAATTATTTATAAAATAAAAAACTTGTTTCACATATACTCACTTGTGCTTTGGTTAGCTTACTCAACTTTGTATATCAAAAGGCCCTTACTATGATATGGACATTCCTTCTTCCATTATTTCTCTCCTTTTATTTATTACTTTTTTCTCACGTGACATGATTCACATTCCCATACATGAAAACTTATGCATTGAGTCACATCTAAGAGAAATTTTAATGTTTATGTGCTCTTATATCCAAACCTGTAAAGTGGACAAGTTGTGCTATATGAATTACATCAATGATCACAAATTCATGTGTTGATATAAATCAAATCAAAATATTACTTTTCATACTTCTAATAAAACTAGAATGTCAGGTAAGTTTTTTTTGCCTTGCTACACATGGCTCAAACTTGCATATAGGTGTGCAAGTGAAGCTACCCCATGAAAAGTTATTAACATGGTTTAGGTCTCGTGCAAATTTTGTGTAAGATGCATGGATGGCTTTTCGACTAGTGTTGATGAATACACATGCACCAAAACAATACAACAGGAATGCCCTCAACTCTTTGTCTTGTATATAATCGGCCTTCCCTCCCATGTAAGGTATCTTCTCCTTTAGTCTTCTCGATTTGTTGTTGTCATATATCTTCCTCAACCATGACAACTTGAGTTTAATCTTGTGATAACTTGACATTCATACTTAAAGTTTTCAAACCTTGGTGCATTTACTAGCTTGCCATGGCACTTTAATCTTGTGATATGTGACATATCTTCCAAAGTGATGGTGAGCTCAAATTTAGAGATCTGGAAAGTGTTGGTAGTGTGATCCTAAAATCACATAATGACATTTATAAGACTATGGCTAATAGTTCATGATGCAACCTCTAAGGATCGTCAAAAGTGCATTTGATCTAATTAATCCTTATGGTTCTCTAACACCATTACAAACCACTTGTGTGCTTGAAACCAATAAAACCAATGTGACAATGATTGCAAATTCTCTGCAATTTATGGTTGCATATCCTGCAATAACAATAAAATTTGCATGAAATTAGTTACATATTACAATTTAACATGTCTCGTACACTCACATATCGTAATTAGTTCATTGAATCAACATTTAAATTGATTAATTGTAGTATACTAGTTGCAACTACACATATCAACAAATAATTGATCCACTATTGCACATATAAATAATTTAATATATGATTATGAATTATAATATATAATTGATTTTTTTATAAATATGTTTTATACACACATCACAATTTACTCATTGAATCAACATTAAAATTGATTTGTTGTAGAATAATAGTTACAACTACATGCATCAACACCTAAATCATTGAATACATAATTATGAATTATAATATATAACTAGTTCTCTTACAAACATGCTTCATACACACCCACATATTATAATTTAATCAATATTAAAATTGATTCATTGTAGTATACTAGTTACAACTATATATATATATATATATCAATAGATAACATATCTATTATTACATAGACATCATCAGATTTAGAAAGTACTTATTAATCACCCCTAGTCTCATCCCTGAACCTTCTGACCTGCAATAACCTTTTCATTGGAGCATGCACTTCCTTATCCATTAGATGAACTTTTCCCTCCTCCTTCTCCACCATTTTATCATTATCATCCTCCACCTTTATTCGGTCATCCTCCCTCTCCACCCTTTTTTCCACTTCAACCTTGACTTCCTCTCCTTGGAGAGGTTTCCCCTCTACTCCCTCACCACCCACACTCTGACTCTCCACCTCAGCATTGGCTTCCTCCCTTTGTTGAGGTTCCTCCTCTTGCCTCTCACAACATACATTCTGACTCTCTACCTCAGCATTGACCTCCTGCCTTTGTTGAGGTTAATTATTTGCCTTCTCACCACCCATACTCTAACTCTTTACCTTAGTATTGACCTCTTTATTTGTTTGATAGATTTTTTCTCCCTTCTTTAGCCTCTCCTCCACCTCAACATTGACCTTTTTCCTTTGCTGAGGTTCCTCCTTTGCCCTCTTCACCCTCTCCCTCTCTATTTCATCATTGCCATTGCAAGTGGCTCTATCTCTTGCTTCTTTCAGTTAGGTTTGCAGGTTAGTAATAATCAGGGAATCAAAAGTCATGGCTTCTTAAACTTCTTACTTACTAACTGCTCACTAACACCCCCCTCTTTAGATGCTTCTTGGATGAGAGACATGCCACTAGACATAAATTCAGCAACCTTTTTTCTACAACTATTTTCTCACAGATGACTCAATTGTCAGTACTTTTTCAAGCTGCTTATTTAATTATAGCAATCTCGGCTTCCTCTTGCTAATGCTATGTTTTTTATGAATTACATCAAAAACCCATGCTCTTACATCAGAAACCAATGTTTTTGCCATGGAGGAGGTTCCAATAATCATCCTTCTGCCATACATCAGTGTATGAACCATCAACCACTGAGTATTTTTTCTAAAAAAATCAATATTCAATAGAAAACAACTTTAGTATACTACACAAGGTTTATGAAAGAAAAAGTTATTTTAATTGGCCTTTTTATAACATATATGTATCCTACTTATTTCTCCCATCAACCAACCAATGTTAGTGCCTTCATGACACATTTTTCATTCGTTATCTTTATAGTAGAAGATAAATAATTTCTTACACAACCAAACTCGATGATAACGATAAAAAAGCGGACAAAGGAGACTCACATGAAATTGAATTATAAAAAAATAAAATAAGCTATTAAAAATACAAATATAACTTGATAATCATACTATTGTTCACTCGTTATCTTTATAATACAAAATAAACAACCAAATTCAAGGATAAATGCTCACCATATTAAGAAAGAAAGCAAACAAAGGAGACTCACATGAAATTGAATTAAAAAAAATAAAATATGTTATTAAATATGCAAAAATAACTTGATAACCATGTCATCATTTCACAAAATAATTGACTCATGTCATTGTTTTCCAAAATAATTGATTCAACCGTTAGAAGGAGCAAAACTTGTGCTTATAAAAAAATCTCATTGATGATGTGCCACCACGTGACGAAGCTCAGACAAGAATAATGTCACATTGCCAGAATAACTTGCTGAAAAACATGTTGGGTACCACACGGGTTGAGAACCACAAAACCCCTACAAATAAACCCTAATGTTGTGCAAATGGGTCCTTAAATGCAGAACACAACTTTTATACATATGCATACTCACATTTAATGCAATACATAGCTTTTCAAATATAATGTGCAAGGGTTGGGAGATTCACTCAAGGTAATGAGAATATTTGTAAAACTGACAAGTTCACACGTTGAATATGCAAATGTCTAATAGGTTTGCAACTAAGGTCAAAAGGTCAACATATATGAAGAAGTTCACAAGTCATATGCACGAATGTCAAGAGGACATTCTCAAATGCATGACACGAACATATTGAACTCAAACTAGAAAACATGCGAAGGTAAGGACATTCCCAAAATAAGCTTAAGACATTCGCTTGTTAAATAGATTCATATTTCATTGACAAGAGGTTCACATATAATATTCGTGAATGTTTTTGCAAAGGTCATGACATATACTTGCAGACATCCTAACTTTATGTGAGTTTTTAGTTAAAGGATGTTCATATATCGTCTGCATAAAGGTCAAGAGATTCACACAAAGGTAATGAGAATATTTGTGAAACTGACAAGTTTGCATGCTAAATATGTGAATGTTCAATAGATCCGTAACTGAGGTCAAAGGGTTCACATATATGAAGAAGGTTCGCAAGTCTTATGCTTGAACGCCAAGAGAACATCCACAAATGTATGGCGTAAACATACTAAAATCATACTAAGACATTCACATATTAAATAGATTCACATTGAATTAATTCACAACATACATTTGCAGATGTCTTGACTTTATGAGTTTTTTAGTTAAAGGAGGTTTACATGTCATCTGTGCAAAGGTCAGGATGCCCACAAATGTATGGCACAAATCTGCCAAGTTCAAAATTTTAAATTCTAAAAAGTTTGCACTAGACTTGCTAGTATCAAAAAATTCACAGAGTTCATATGCAAATCTACGCAAATCTTCTATGTTGGGATTCAAGTTAGCCATGTTCACAAAATTTTTATGTGAATTTTATCAGGTTTGCGAAATTTTCATGTAAACTACTTGTTGTTTAGATGTGACCTTCAAACGACATACATATCTTTTGTGCGAACATCAACAAGTTTGCTTGTGCGAAAGGCAAAAATATCCTAAAAATATCAAGAATCAACAATTTTAGGCAAGAGAATGATTTCGGTAAATTAGTAGGTGTTTTAAAAAATATGCCATTTTTGAAAGACAATAGGATCATTTTCCGAAAAACAAAAGTATCATAATTTGAACTTGGTATTATGGTAATAAAAACAAAGCCATGTATATATAAAGCATGCTTGAGTTTGAAATATCCCAATTCACATACATCTAGGGTTGTACAATAAGGTGAGCTAGCTCAGGCTCGACCCATTTAAGCTCTGCTTAAACTCATTTTAAAAAATAAATGAGCCGAGCTTGAGCAAGGCTGCAATCTCAATTCATATAAATGAGCTATCAATTAAGCTCGATTTATATAGTTACATAAAACATCCATTTTCATATATATACTTTATATATATATATATATACTTTATGTTAACCAAAAAACAAAAAAAAGTTGTTACCCCAACGGTTAAGTTGCTGGGCTTTCACATGGGTGGTAGTGAGTTCGAATCTCATTGATCTCTTGCCTTTCAAAAAAATAAATTTAAAATAAGGTTGTTCAACTCAAGCACGACTTCATCTGGTTACAGACAAAGAGTGTTCAAATTATTCTGTCACTAAAGTACAGCCCTACATAAATCCTTGGGGTCCATGTCTACAACCAAATCTTGATTTGTAGACATAGACTAACCCATGTAAGTTGAGACAAAGCATATATAATAAACCATCAAATCAGTACTTACCATATCTCACGCCTGTCCCCTTCCTTCAAATGGGAGTACCACACCTCACCTCTTGCAAAAGGACTCTAGCCGATCTGATCACTGAACCACGCCTAAAGTCGAGAATGTTCTTCAACATTTTTATATAATGCTTGAATTTGCCAAATGAGAGATATATGGTGCACATTCTTCAACATTTTTATATGATGCTTGAATAAGTGGTGCTAAATGAGATAGATGAGGGCTTAGGTTGCACCATCATAACCACCAAGAGGTAATTGGTTTCACCTTCATGGGGCTACCAATCCAAAACAAATTATCTATTCCAAAAATACAAATTATCTATTCCAAAAATACAAATTATCAGTGCTGAAATCTGTGACCTTTCACAAATATTTGTGATAAATCATGATTTTATGGCTGTATTTTAGAAGCAATCAAAATATAAAAAAAATACAATGTTTTGAAAATATCATCTATCGTTTTATCATTACATTATGTTAAATTTGCATGCTTTATACCGCAAGGACTGACCTTGTGTCTGTTTTTATGATCTTTGTTAGAAAGTCTACAAATGTAAACATTTAATCAATTTACATGGTTAAACAAAAGTTAAATAATGATTTTAAAAACAAGCATTCTTTATGTTATCGAAGTATATATATATATATATATATGATCTTTTAGCTTAAGAACCCTTAGTATCAAACTCCTCTCTCCTCTTTTCTATGTACTTTGCTTATAAGTTGCTATAAAAAAGTTTTATGCATTATTGTATTCTTACTTTCTTTGTGCTTGTACATGCACACACTTTTGTTTTTGCTTCTGCATGTGTATTGTGAGTTTGTTTGTATGCTTAAAAAACTTACTTTCACTGTTTGTAAAGAGATCATTTGGACCAGTGAAATAAGCTACATAATTTTGCATATAAACAATGAACTTATTTTTGTAAACAAATCAATTTGAGCATAGTTTAAGATGTTCATAACCCAAGTTTTATTATTTTTCAGTTTTTTAAAAGGGCACTTCTTTTTAAATGAGAAAGCTTGATCATCTTAGGTGGTATTTTGTAAATAACAGATAATTTAATGGCTTTTTACAAATTATTTTTCCTGTCCCTCGTGTGTGCAACAGCGCAAGCCTGACAAGCCGACAACTCGTGGGCAGCAACACCACGTAGGCCGCGACCAGTGGCATGCCAGTAATTTATCGAAACATACGGGACGTTTCAGTTAGAGTGTCAAAACTTGAGACAATTCCAGAACTGATTCGACGATTAAAGTAAATTTCCGTTTTGTCCCTTCGTCAGGAAAGTTAGGACCAGGAGAGGGGAGGGAACGAGGTTTTGTTGCGCCCGGCCATTTCTGCCCCCTCGCTCTCCACCGACTCGTCCTCGCGCCTTCCCGCCACTGCTGCATCCGAACCCTAGCCGCCGCCATGTTCGACGAGCCTCCGACGTCGTCGTCTCCCTTCTCCGCGAGCCCCAACCTCACGAGGCCAGACCTCCTCGACCCCTCCGCCGGAGACTACGCCGCCCCCCAGATCGGCGGCAGCGCCCCGGGGCCCGATGGCGTCCTCTCCGACCCCAGCAACGACGCCGAGTTCGGGTTCCACCGGCCGGACATGAACAAGAGCCCGCTCGTCGGCACCGTCGACCTGTACGAGCGACACGTCTTCCTTTGCTACAAGACCGCCGAGAGCTGGCCCCCCCGCATCGAGGCCTCCGAGTTCGATCGCTTGCCTCGCCTCTTCGCCGCCGCGCTCAAGGCGCGCAGCGGCAGCATGCCTCGCAAGGTAGGTGGTTCCTTCTTCCTGACGGAATGCTGAATCTCTTGCTCTCCCTGTGCATTTATTTCTGTGTCTCGCGGTTTCTGAGTGATTCTTGGGCTCCAAGATCCGATCATTTGGATGTCGACTGTTGAATCTTTTGCTCTATGTGCATCGGTCTAGTGTTTCTGTAGTGTTTCTTGAGCTCCCAATTTGATAATTTGGAGGCGGATTGTTGAATCTTTTGCTCTATGTGCGCTTCTTTCGTGTTTCCAGGGTTTCATTCAATGATCCACTGTTGAATCTTTCGCTCTGTGTGCACTTCTTTAGTCTTTCCGCCGTTTCATTCGGTCATCAACTGTTGAACCTTTCGCTCTGTGTGCGCTTCTTTCGTCTTTCCGCAGTTTCATTCGGTGATCGCTGTTGAATCTTTTGCTCTAAGTGCACTTCTTTCGTGTTTCCGTTGGGAGATCGACTGTTGCATCTTTTGGTCTATGTGCATTTCTTTCCTGCCTCTGCTGTTTCTGCGTGATTCTTGAGCTCTCAATCCGATCATTTGGAGGAGTAGAAACGCAGATGAGACTTCAGATCTTGATAATTTTTCGAGCAGTTGAGTGATCTAGAAATTAGGAGTTGGGAATTGCGATGGATGCTCTTGCCTTTCCTGTAGAACAGGTAGGAAGACAAGAATTGATTGGAAGTCAGAAATTTAGGGAATTAACCTCCGAGAAACTACTTGGGCTGTATCTTCTGCTTAAATTCTTGAATCATAAATTAGGGAGAAAATTAAGGGGATAGATGAGGTTGTTCTAAAGGAACGAGTCTTCATTTTTCTGATTAGTTTGAGGAAGAAACAATTTGCTATCGAACGCATTTCTAACTTTTTATTTTATCTGGCCCTTTGCATCTGTAGCGTTGTTTCATCATGTTTTCATAAGTTGCTTCTAATGGATTAGAATTAATATTATATTCATCATTGTCTTTCTCAATGTCGTTATCGCTAATACCGATCTACTGTCTTGCAAATGAATACTTCTGCTTTCTTCATAAGTCGTGGAATTCTAGTATTGATTGTTTGGAATATATTTTAAAGAGAGGAAGAAAGTTTGCGTCGCTTATTGGCTTCTCCATTTTACTCAGATTAGGATGCTCCTGTTTGAAATCAGATAGCTTTTTCTTTTTCTTTTTGGTATCTTTCTCACATTTCCTTGACTTTGACCTAGAAGTGAAACTAGATTCTTTATCAATTTAAGATAATGAACCAGGGATTTCCAATATGATGAAGCAACTTACAGTGTGATGCATTTATGTTTGGGTTGTGATGTCATCCTACTTACATTAGTTGTTTTTTTACCAGACTCGACTGACAATATGCGAGGGGCGGGATGGAACTGAAACTTCAAATGGGGATGTTTTGATTTTCCCTGATATGATCCGATACAGGTTAATGACATGAGCTAGACCTTTCTATGTATTTATTTGCTTTATTTCCTGTCTGTCTTCCTGTTCAGCAAAAAGCTCTGTGGAGTTCTGCTTCCTTAACATATTTCTAGCTAGTCATAAGTCAAAGTACCTGCTCAGCAGAGTAGATCCGTGGAATAACATGATCACTTTGTTTTGGTCATTTTTCATGTTACTGCTTGCTGATGTGGCAAAAAAAGGATGCCATACAAGCTTCTGTAACACTAGTGGTTTTGGTTATGTTGATTTAATAGATGTCATGCGTTTATTCACTGACTTGCCTGCGAAAACAAAAAAAATTGCAGGGGCTTGACTCATTTTGACGTGGATTTTTTTGTTGAAGATGTGCTTGTGAAAGATACCGAATGGATCTCTGGAACCCCTGAAACATTGATGGGATCATACGTGTTTGTATGTGCCCATGGTAGCCGTGATCGGAGATGTGGCGTTTGTGGGCCACCTCTTATTAAGAAGTTCAAGGATGAAATTGAAGCACATGGGCTGAAAGGTCAAATTTCTGTTAGTCCATGTTCACACATGGGTGGGCATAAGTATGCTGGAAATGTGATCATTTTTGGAGCAAGCATTGGAGGAGCAGTCACTGGTCATTGGTATGATCTGTAGTTTTTAACCTTCATTAATATGCTAGACAACTTTGACCCAATGCTGATATGATTTCTGCTCAAGCCTGTAGCTTTTCTTTTTATCCATCTTTTGGTGAAATTCATCTCCTCTTTATCCAGTGGGGATTTTTGTAACATTTGTTAGCTACATGATGATGCATCCTCTTCTGTTTCTATCTAGATTCTTGGAATCTAAAGACCACTTTTATAGGCCTGCAGTAACCTATTTCCTGCTATTCTAAGTTGATTTGACTTGCTTGAGTTCACTGTGTGCTTCCTCCATCATTTGGAACTTGGAAACATCATTTCCAGAGAGGCTTCCTCAGACTATGAATTGTTTGGAAATATACACTTTCAGGATGTGCTTTCTGTGATTCCCTGTCATAACTGAACGCAGTTCCAGGTTTCTCTTGCTTTCCTAAATTACCACCTTAGCTTCTTAAAGTAAAAGTTTTCTCTAGCCTTATGAAATGACCTGCATTCATGGTCAGGATGTTTCCTAAGATTTTCATGATACAAATATCTTTCTAACAAGAACCTTTTGGCCTGTGGCACTCAAATTTTTCTCTTTTATTCTTCTCTAAAACCCTTGCCATTTCACATTGCTGATTGTGCGCTCTATATAATTGCCATGTGAATTGCTGGATATCACACCTTTGTGTCTCTTTAGCCTCTTAGCTTTCTTTCTTGTCTTATGGCTGGCTTCCAACAAAAGATGGTGTTTCCTACTCTTTTGGTGATGCATGTGGAGAGTTCAGGGGATAGGCAGTTGACAGTTCCTCATTTTCCTTCACTCCATTCCATAGTTATGAAAAGCTTCTTAGGACCTCAATCACATTTGCTTTAGAAGTGTGAAAACTACATGCTTTAGATGCTTTATGGGAAGCATGGTTGCAGAGAATGGAAAGCTTGCTTTCCCCAATACAAGAATTGGACTTTTGTGATAACTATGTTTTTGTTGCTAGAGGAATTGTAGTTTTCTTTTAAAAATCATTTTTTCTCTATAAAACATACACCTGTGTGTCTGTGGGTGTTTTTCTGTTAAAAAGCTGAAAAAATATATTCAACCTATGTTATATGGATGCTTCACCTAGGCTGAAGTGTCGGTGTTGGATGCTTTCTGACACTGACACTCCTAGGAACTTCACCGACACACGTTTTTCAAATTAGGAGTGTCACAAAATTTAGACACGTGTGTCGTGTGTTCGACAACTTAAAAGGTGTCTCGACCAGAGTTACTGGAAGCGCCTAGGTAAGTGGGGAAGCACGAAACGTCGCGCTTCCCTTTTATGGGAAGCACGCTTCCCATCACGCTTCCCCCATGCTTCCCCCTCGTTTTCTCCATTTTTTCATTTTTTTTGTATTTTTAATTTTTTATTTTAGTTTTTAATTTTTGCTTCCCCCTCGCTTCTAGTTCGCTTCCTAGGTCACTTCTGAGACTATTCCCGTTTCGCTCCTAAGTGGTCCCACGCTTCCTGCTTCTTAAAATTTTGAAAGTGCCTCGCTTCCCGCTCCCGCTTCCTCAACTGGCAACTATGGTCTCAACATAGAGTGTCCAATGTTGGGTATCATAGACACGGGTGTCCAGCTTTGTGGATACTTGTTAAACAAGGAAGTGTCAAGTATTTTAGGTTTGCATAATTCTTTAAATCTCTCTCTCTCTCTCATATATATATATAACCAGTGTCCAAGTTTCTAGTTTTTTAAGATCTGCCATGTCCGATACTTCTTCCCATGTCCGACATCGACACCTGTGTCAGTATCCAAGTAACATAGTATTTAACTAAAATATACATGTCAATTGCTGTTTTTATGTTGTTTCTTGCTTGCTTCATGCATCAAGTCATCTCTTTAAACTCACATTTTGCTTCTTGCTGCTTTTCTCAGCCTCTTCCTTTTCTAGTAAATATGCTTCATTCACCTTCCTTGTGATGTCAAATGAACACTAAAATTAGAATTGGTCGGCCTTACCATGATTTTAGGTTTTAACACTTATTTGATTTTATAATTTCTGGAGCAGGTTCATATCTGTGATTTTTGTATGCACCAATGTTCTTTTATTTTTATTTTTGCACTTCTTTTACATGCAAATTTACTTTTTTGGTGGCATCAAGTTACCTGAAGAAGATTTTCATTTTTTCCTCAAAGAATGTTATGGTAGGTGATGGAATACCTTTATGTTATTCTTTTCTTATTTCAGGTATGGGTATGTCACCCCTGAGGATGTTTCTGTACTTCTAAACCAACACATTGGCAAGGGAGAGATTGTTGATCGACTGTGGAGGTTTGTTCTTTAGATAATTTTTGTATGCATTTGTGTCCAGAATAGATTGTGGTACTGGTTTCTGTAGGAACTCTTGAAAAATAAAGGATACAGTACGTAACCTAAGAATGATCAAACAGTATTAGTGATTTGTACATTGTTGTAATACACTAGAAAAGTACAATAGATTGCTAGTTTTGGACATGCATGAATTATGGTAAACTTTAAATCCATGCAGTTTTGTCTTAGATAAATAACTCAAACTATACCTTAATCTAATTACAATTCTTTTCTTTTACCATCATATGCATCATCTTGGTTTCTCCAAAATGCAATTTTGTGTTGTTATTATGTACGCTTTATCACGAATCAGTATGTAACTTCTCAAAATTGGGGTTTAGTAACTTGATGAGGGAATACACACTTCCTTTCATTATAGTTCTTATGCACTGGTAATTTGCATTTACTACATTAGAAACTTATGTGCTTAATTATTATGGAAAACATTGACTGTGATTTGAAGAAGCCTTCCTGGTTTTGATATGCACCATCTCTGAAGATATTTGCTTACAGTGTAAAAGATGGTAGACGTTCTTGTGTAGGGGTAAGTTTGGGCTGCCAATGTTATATCTTTAGGCTCTGTTTGGGAGCCTTGCATTGAGATGAAAACACCATTTCTATGTGTTACCAAAATATGCTTTTGCCAAACTCTGGTGTTGAGGATGAAGTTGCCAAAAACATCCTCTTGTGATTGGTGTTGAAATGTGGTGTTGGGGCTGTCAACTCCATTATGAATAGAGTGTTTTGGCAATATCACTGCTCCCACACAGAAGAGAGCATGCGAACACTGGCGGAAATCGGAACACAACTTAGATTCAAGGCTCCCAACAGAGCCTTAATGATTTTGTGGAAAAAGAAAAAACAAAACCTAGTAAATTGAATTATTTGATGCAAGATAGTCACTGAGACCATTGGACAAAGCACCACCTGGAGTATGCCATTCTCAAATTGGCACATGGAGCTCCTAAAGAAATCATAGGGTGTAGAAATGCCAAAGATATGCATGACAATTGGTGCCATTTTGCAAACGGTTATTTTTTTAAACAAGAACTGCACACAAAATAATAAATTTAAAATCAGGCTTTGCACTCATATAGAATGGCAAGTCGGATCGTCTCCTCAGGAACAAGAAATAATGTATACTATTTTACTTAAAAACCTCACTTTATTAATATTTTAAAAGAAAATAAAAGAATTACACTACCTCTGCAATTACAATGCAATAAAAGTGAACACAATTAAAATGAAAGCAAATCCTAAACTAAGCTCGGGACTTTTTCTCTTCGGACTCAATTAATGTGGCAATGATAGATATCCTCCTCTCCTGACAAGCAACTTCCAAGAAAAAATACCTGCAAAACAAAATAACACAACTATACTTATACTAACAAGATTATTATCAAAATAACAAAAAGCCCACGGAACTAACAATTAAAAACTCACACAAATTAAATCAAACTAAATTCGAAAACAACTGAAAGAAAATCAATAACTAATAAAATAATCAATAATAAATCTATCTAATTTAACACTACTCAAAAACAAAAACAAGAAGATTATACTAACGGTCAACATAAAAATATTGTGCTAACGGTTACCACTAAAAAGAAAACTAAATAAAAACACCTCTATTTTTCTTGAAGAAAATCAACGCGCACACAGACGTACCAGACCTAACTAACACTAATATATTGAATAACTCGAAGCAACACTCGAAAAAAATAAAAAAAACTAAACTATTCTACGCGAATTGCAAATAAAGAAAACCGACTTCGGCAGGACCTGTCAACTTTGGGCAGATGATGGGCAAGGTCAAAATAGATTAGAATTTCCTCAATTTCGGCATAAACCTAGCCAATATGCTCTAGTTACGTGTCTGCCTTGTCCCTGGACGAAATTATACAAAAATTCACATGAAATGATGCACTAAAATGCGAAATTCACTTTATCGATTTTTATTTCTAACGATAATTCAATTAAAATTTAATTAAAAACTAAGCAATTCAATCTAATTAAATACTAATCAAAATGTAAACTACACTAGAATCAATTCTAAACTAAAAAATAATCACTAACATGATGACACAATATTGTAAATTAATTAAAAACACAAGGAAAAACTAAACCGCACGCTAAATTTAATCTATCGCTAACTCAAGCAAACACTCAGTTAAAATCGACTAATTTAATCCTAAAAACGTGGATGAAAACAAAATCTGATGCAAAACAACAAGATAAAAATAAATTTTAATCTAACTACTATTGAACTAAAATTAATAAACAACCGAAATGAACTAGGACACGCTAAAACCACAAGACACTATACCGATTGACGCTATTCAAGTAAATATAATTTATCTAATTCTAATTAATCTAATCTAAATAAATTTTCTAAAAAGCACCTTCAAATTATTAAAATTTGCTATTTACCTCTAGGTACCATCTTTGAGGGTGAATTGGACTTTTGTCACCTTGGATCTTTGGATCTTGGATGGGTTTGACTATGGATCTGATCCAAGGTCCATGGTGAAGTCTTTGGGTCAAATCTGGATTCAAATATCCTGAAAAATTGATCCACTACCTTGAAATAGCTCTCTCTCTCTCATTTTAATTCAGTTTCAAGCAAAATTCGAACCAAAGCTTCTTTGCACCTAAAACATCACAAACATGGATACTTAAGCCATAAAACCACATATAAATGCATGAATGTGTGATAAAATGATATGCATTTCATGCATTATCAACAATCAAATAAAAAGATACTGTCAACCAACCCGATATTGAAAAGGCCTAATTTAGTAAAATCCTACATGAGTAACAAAAGTTCTAGTAAATGAAGAGGCCACACTTAGTAAATGGTTCTGTCTCCATTGATTATTTGCCACATGAAATGTGAATAAGGAATCTTCTCTGTATAATGCATGACCTATGTTAATTACCGGGACACGGTAAAATAGGCCACGTACCTGTGTCGACAAGTCCGACACGTATAGGTACAGGGTGCATCATGGTTAGGTGGGCCTGTGGGTTGGGTCGGGTCCAACTAAGACCCAACCCAAAACTCACATTCTCGTTTTTTTTTCTTTTTCTCCCTGTCAACCCCTCCCCCCCCCCCCCTTCCCACCCTCGGTAGAGAGAGAGAGAGAGAGGTACCCCTCTCCCTTTATATTAAAACTTTTCATTCCCCCTCTTTTTTGAAAATTACACATATAGACCTTGTTTTTTAAATTTTCATTCCCCTCCCCTTTTTTTTCGAAAATTACAAGTCATGGTCATTTAATTTTTGAAATATCCATTTAATTTTTAATATAGACCTTAATATGGATCCACATATGATCCAGACCCAAAGCTTATATATATATATATAGCTGTGTCTCTGAACCCTCATTTTATGAAATTGCCTTGTCGTACCTTCCGTACTCGCACCCGTACCCGTACCCAGGTGATAAGGTGCATGACCATATACACATAACAAAGAACAAAATTTGGAGTGACCAACACTTTTGAGGAACTCTGACCACAACAAAACCTCCTGTACATTCCATATTAATCCCAAGTAACCTCAAGAACCTAGCTCTTCAATATGCATAAGACTTTGTTTGGAATACAGCTACTGGTTTCTTCATTTTGGACATGATACTCCAATGAATTGAGTTTATCCTGATCTCATTGACAGGTCATGCACACTTCAATCTGTTGTTACAGGGCATATACCACACATATAAATCTACAACTATGAGTTTACAGGATCACTTTCTTTTCCATATGGATAGCAAGTGGAAAGCTTACTGTTAAGTTGTTGAGCACCATTAGACTTAAATGTGGCCATTGTATTTTTTAAGAGCCCTGCAGTCCTTGACAGGAATATGAGGTTTTCTGGTGAGACAACCAACTAATTTTCGAAAATGCAATGATTTATGACTCGATTTGGCCTGACTATGCTGGGTCAACTTGATGACTGGTCTAGGTCATATTAACTGTGCATGCATGTTTGACATACATTTGTACACACTTCTATGCATATGTTTCATATTGAAAGAAATGAATAAAGTATACACAGATACGTGTATGAATTATTCTTATATTTATGTGCATGTTAAGTATATATTTGTATTTGATGTATAGTATGCACTGATACGTGTATGAAATTTTGATACATTGTGAGCCATTGATTTTTAAAGGTCTTAAAAAACATACATGTATGCATGCTATAATCACATGATCCAAAACTTGTTTTCGTCTAAATAATGCTTATTGATCATATCTATAGGGTCTGATCAACAAGAAAAGTTTAAGAAATTTGAAAATCTAAAGCTTTTATTAGGTGGGATTAGGTGTATATATATATATATATATATATATATATATATATATATATATATATATATATGCCGCACCCCGCACCCAAGTTTTTTGAAATTGCTGTGTCACACCCTCCACACCTGCATCCGCACCCTCCACACCTTGGCAAATGGACCACGCCGAATGCATCTGCAGGGTTGGATTTGCAAAAAAAGTGTCGGAAATGCCTATTTCACACTTTGGTTCACATATTTTCAGTTAACATATTCTAGTGACCCTATATATATTCTTTCTAATAACCCGACTTGAATCAAGTTGAGCTGAGCGTCTTTTTTTATACTCAATTTGGTAACTTCAATGAGCTGCCTCATGCTTGGCTTGCCGACCTAGTTTTACAAGCTTGAACAAGCATTTTACAAGCTGACCTGAGTTGAGCCATGAACTACTCGGATTGTTTCCAAGCCATAATCTTGATCTATAACTGAACTGATGACCCATTATCTGATAAAAAATATATGGTTTTCTAAGCACATATATTATTTTACATGCTGTATTATGAAACAATCACTTTATATGAAATTAGTGTGTAGCATATTTTGTTAAATATTAAGATGTTACATAATCTATAATAATGTTAGAATATATGTTTGTGAAACTTGAAAGTTTTTTTTTCATGTAGTGCAGATTTATTATGTTGGCTGAGCCCAAGTGTGTTTAGGCTTTAGATCCTTTTCTTGGATAACTTGAAAATAGATGAACTCTATATGCTTTGGCAAGTGTTCTTCCATTGTTAGCATGACTACTGAAGCAACATTTCAGTTCTGTGGTAGCAATGGTGAAAACAATAGCTTTTATTATCAAGTGAATTTTGATAAACCAGTTTGAATTTTGCTTAATGCATGAATTATAAAGTCTGATAAATAACGTGTCCTTCATTTTGCAGGGGCCAAATGGGTCTGTCTGAAGAAGAACAGAAAAATAGCCAAGAACAGAGGTGTCAACTAAATGGCGAGGCAGTTTCACTAGATGGAACTGGTTTAGAGAAAACATCAATGGAAAGTGAAATTGTTACAGAGAGCACCTCTTCTGATAAATGTGGTACAAGTTGTTGTCAGGGCTCAGGTGGTGGGATTTCTTGTTGCCAAGATAGGTCTGAAGATAATGTTCCTAGTGGCATAAAGAAGAAGCCTGGTGGAGAAGAACAGACTCCTCTGAGCAAGAATGATGCATCGACAAGGTGCAAGGGATGGTCTTGTTCGCTTCCATCGTGGTTCGAGACATGGGAGCGGGAGGACACACTTGCAACCTTGGCCATTATTGGAGCTGTTGCCTCGGTCGCTGTGGCCTATAGCTTCTATAGGAGGTCAGATTGAAAACTGGTGTTTTGGATGTTTTAAAGAAGTTGCTTGTTTGTGGCACCGTTCGCTGTGGTTAAAAAGCCCAGGCTATTTTGTTGGAGTTCCATTATGTGTTTTATATATTTTGCGATCGACCACAAACATGTAGTACTTATTTTGAAACTGTGGTAGCTAGTTTTGCCCATTTTTCAATAATTGTTGATTGTCGAATACTAGATGATCAAAGACATCCTATGTTTTTTTACTTATGCAAGAATGCTCTTGAATAAATGCCATTACAACGTTTTGAGACGGGATATATCGATACCACCTACTCTGGATTTTCTATTCTATGTTTATGGTTGAAATTGTGTAATTTTTTTCGTTTCTGTGTAAGGGTGATCCTAAATGGTTGGAACCCTGCTGCCTAGCTGGGTCTTGTTCTTTCGTTTGCCTTAGGAGGTGTGTTAGAGAACAAGATGATGGATCCAGTCGGATAGAGTCCAGCTCATCCAATGTGCTGGCTGGACAAGGCAACCTCAAATGAAGTCTTACCTAATCAAAGACTCCTAGAGTCCAAGTTTAAGTCTAATGAGGAAGCCTGAAGTTTTTTTTTTATTGAACATAGGAAAGAGATCTTAGTTTTGGGATGAAGGCGTAGTTGTTGTTGTTGTATAGGAAAGAGATCTTACTGAGAATAGGAGAGAGTTATCTTATTGAGAATAGGAAAGAGAAACAGCTGTATCTATTGAAAGAGAGATTTTATAAATAAATAAGAAAACCCTCGTCTCACGTTAAGAGAGAGATTTACAGCTGTGGACGTAGGTTCAAACCTGAACCGAACCACGTACAATTTGAGCCTTTTGTAAAGTCTTACCTAATCAAAGAATCAAAGCGTTGGAATCCAAGTTTAAGTCTAATGAATTAACCCGTAAGTTTTTTTATTGAAAATAAGAAAGAGAAAGAGTTGTGTCCTATTGAGAATAGGAAAGAGAAACAACTGTATCTATTGAAAGAGAGATTTTATAAATAAAGAAAACCCTCCTGAGAGAGAGAGAGAGAGAGAGATGTGGACCGTAGGTTCAAATCTGAACCTAAAATTTGAGTCTTGTGTGTGACTGCCATGGTGCCTTTCCCTCATTTGTGTTTGAACTATATTCTTTTATGGTATCAGAGCTACTTTGCTTCGTCCGTTACCATGAGTTTTAGTCCCAACTCGAGTTCTTGCACATCAGATATTAGGGGTGGCAAAAATCTGACACGACCCGCCAACTCGCTTTTTAGCCGGGTTTGGGTTTGACTTAAATGGGTTTGTGTCGTAAACGGGTCGACCCCCCTAACCCGTTTATTAAACGGGTCGGGTTCGTGTTAGGGGTATGCCAACCCGTTTGACCCGTTTAATAAATGGGTTAGGCAGGTGCGTCAACCCGTTTACACGAACCTGTCAACCCGCAACCTGTTTATATTTAAAATGGTTCTTTGGGATGATTAAATCCGTAACCCGTTTGTAATCCAAACTCGTAATTGTGTTGACCCGTTTTAAATATACACAACACTTTTAAATATTTAAAACCCGCTCTGCAGAGGTGACAAGACTTGAAAGCAATAACATTAAATGTGAGAGAGAAAAAAAGGTGAAAAGTTAATCAGTCGAGTCCAGAGGTGACAAGACTTGAGAGCAATAACATTAAATGTTCTCATATGAAAAAAACTTTAATTTTTTTTAACATCAAATCAAGCTAAAAGCATAACTCTTTTTAATTTCTTCTTACATAAAATAACCTCTTCATTCTTATTTCCTACTTGCAACATCTTTTAACAGAGAGATATAATCGTGTCGGGTCGACTCAACCCGTTTATTAAACGAGTTAACCGTGTCGAGTTACCCGTTTAATAAATGAGTCGTGTTCGTGTTTGCCACATCCGACCCGTTTAATAAACGGGTCGGGTTCATGTTGAGGTGTTCTGACCCGCCAACCCAACACGATTGCCACCCCTATCAGATATGATGTCAAGATTGTCTTTGTCTCCTTTTCCAGTCTACATCACTTTGACTCTGCTAGCCATTTCACCCAATGAGCTACCTGCAATGGTTGCTGCCTTCATAATCAAACAGGTGAAATTCCACTAGAGGGGGGGTAAATAGTGAAATATGATTATGATCGATAAAATAAAATAACTAAGCAATAAGGCACAACACATAAAACACATAAGTTATACTGGTTCGGTCAATATCCAGACCTACATCCAGTCCCCAAGCAAACCACTTGAGATTTCCACTATAACATCCGAGTCACCGGATAAATAGTACAACACCCTCTTCCCAAGAGGTCTTCTTCTCTCAACAGAGAAGGGGCACACCCTCTTCCCAAGAGGTCTTCTTCTCTCAACAGAGAAGGGCAACACCCTCTTTCACAGAGGTCTACTTCTTTAAACAAAGAAGGAATACAGTGAATAAACAGAGTTACAATACTTCCTATAGAACCTTCAGAATGATATGAATGCACGAATGAAGGATTCTAAGAATGTTCTGTTTGTCACTCAGAGGATACTCTTTGTCAAAGAGCTGGACTTGACTTTTTCTCTTTTCTTTCTTTTTCTTTTTCTCTTTCTTTTTCAAGGCTCTCTTTTCAAATCACGAATAGAAAATTTTTCTCTTTGTAAGCTCACACGTCTATTTCATTCCTCTTGTTTGAATAGTTTATGTGTGTGTGTTTATATAGCTTATAAAAAGTAGTCGTTACATTTAGGAATTGTAACTTTTTGAAATGTGAAATGTTAGGTCATTTCAAAAACATTTTTTAGAGAAGTTCGAGAATGCCTTTTTCCATAAAGGTGAAATAGAGGGTACACTAGTCGTTGTAATATTTTCAGGTAATACATATTTTATGTAAAAAGTCTATTTCTTACAATAGTACATTTGAACGTTGGGTTGTAGTTTTGTCTTTATTCTAATTAATGATTTGAGGTACATTAGTACTTCTTTACTTTAAATGAGTGTAAGTACTATGAGTGCTTTGAGATATTTATTTGTACATAGTCATGTCAAGTGTATTCTTTATGTAGTGTATTTCAAAGTCTCCAGAGAGAATGAGGACAAAAAAGAAGGTCGACATTCTTTGGGAAGGATATTTAGAAAGGATTTGTTACAGAAGGCATTTAATGCTTTGTAGAGAGAATGATGACTACAAGTAAGTCGACATTCTATGGTTATGAAAAAAGGTAACTAGAGTCCTTTTAAAACCATATTTTATTTGTTTTTCTTATGTGTAGCCGATTTATGTTTTTTGTCTTCTTCTTGTATTAAGAAACATTTCATTAGAAAAGATAACTAAAGTCTTTTCAAAAACATATTTTATTTGTTTTTCTTATGTAGTCGATTTTATGTTTTTGTCTTCTTCTTATATTAAAAAACATTTCATTAAAGAAGATAACTAAAGTCTTTTCAAAAACATATTTTATTTGTTTTTCTTATGTAGTCGATTTTATGTTTTTGTCTTTTTCCTACATTCCTTTTTTCATGTTGTCTTGTATATAGTGTAAGGTATAATGATAAAATGTCTTTTTCATAAAAGGTTGTAAGAAGGTACAATTATTATATGACAAAATGTCTTTTTCATAAAAGGTTGTAAGAAGGTACACTTATTGGTTTTCAAAAAAGAAGCTTTTTGAAACTATCATATACTTTTATGATATAGTATGTATGAATAAGTATGTAATATGCAATATGCAAGTTCCTGAAGGTTCTGTTACATATGACTCTAAAGAAGAAAAAAATCTTCATCTTGAGGTAGCCGATTTCTTCATTTGAACTTTAGGAAAGCATGGCTCATCAAGCTTTTTCTTCAAGGAGTATGATTGCACCATAGTTGTACTTGAACAGGAAGTCTTCATCCTTATTGGGTGAGATATCCTTGCATCAAATACTCGTTAGATTTAAGGCAAAACATATTCAGTCATAATATAACATTATTTCAAGAGAACATATTATCATATTATATAAAATCAAATAAGACAGTGTATCATATTATGTGACATCAAAACCGAGTTTCTCAACATTCTCCCCCTTTTTGATGATGACAAAATATGCTCCCCCTGTCAAAAAGACATTATGCATAGAAATAATAATATGATAAAAAGTGAAATAATGTTTAAAGAGAGAATATTTCTCCAATAATGGAGACAGGTTTTCTCCCCCTTTGTCATGGACAAAAAGGAGGGATTAGAGTAAAAAAAATACAGACCGAAAGTATTTAAAAGTTATTACAGACCAAATATATATATATAAAAAATGAGTCTATCTCGAAGGTGGAGAAGGTGAAGGTGTCCGGTTGGCACGATTCCGCTTGCGAGTCTGCTGTAACAGGGTTTGATTACGAAGGATTCGATCCTGAGTTTGCTCGATATCCATCATAGCAGAAAAGTAATTGAAGGAGGACATTGGATCTGCTTCATCATAGCCGGGCATGTGCAGGGACCTTAGATTGAAGGTGGTACCATCGAGGACGTGAGAGGGACGGAGGATGACTTCGTTACGAAGTGGTACATGGAAGTATTTGAGAATGGGAGTTATAAAACACCCAAAAAGAAGAGGCTCAAATTTCTGATAACGAATAAAGAGGTCGAAAATAATGGATGACCAATTTATCGGAAGAGAAGAAAGGATTGCGTAGATAAGAAGAGAGATTTTTCGAGGAACTAATCCCTGGCGGGGATGCTTGGGATAGATGTTGTGGAGAAGAATCTAGGCAAGTAGCTGAGCATGAGGTTGGAGATTCCTCATGTGCCACGGAAGTTGGTAGCAGTTGGTGCAGAGAAGTATTTTTCGAAGTACCGATCGGTCGATTGGTACTATGGTGGTAAGGTCGGTACCGGTGGAAGGTAAGTTTAGAATTCTACCTAAGTCGGAAGCATCGAAAATCATCAGCTGTCCTCGGACTTTGCTGGTGATTGAGGTTTGTTCATGATCAGAAGAGAAGTTGGTGTAAAACAGTCGGACTAGTTCGGGATAGTAGGCAGCTGGAGATGACGATCCTATGAGAGGTTTGAGTTCAGGGAGATAGGTGTCTAAGTCGAAGAACTTGAAGTCGTCAAAGTTGATCAATTTTCCTTCATAAATGGAGCGAGAGCAGAGTGAGTTGTAGGTGTGAAACAAATCAGGATACCTTAGATCGGCGGAGGTGATCAGATTGGTAGAGGAGGAAGCCATTATCGAATGCCTTGAAAATAAATCACTAGGAGAGAAAGGAGCTAGAACCGAGAGAAAGTTTGTATAAGGATAGAAAAGTTCGAATGGAATGGTAAGAGATGAACCAATTGATTAAATAGAAGGAAGAAAATAATTGTTGATATGAAATGAATGACATTGGAAGTGAGTAACTTTTAGATTTTAGTCAAATAAGGAAATCCGTGAGGAGTAAGTTAAGAGACTTGTGAATGACGAATCAAATCAATGTTTGAGGATAGTGTATTATATTAGATTGAGGAGGACATAGTTATTGAGATATAGAGATTTTACTATGGATGAGTTTATCGACTAGTGGGGGAAGCCATTAATAGAGTATGGGGTGTCATGTTTTTACAAAAATGATTGATCTTTTAAAAATAATGGCCTAACAAGACAAACAACTTGTTACTCTATGTGAAGGGATTCTAAATTCATGAATGGAGAGTTAAAGACATAAAAAAGATGATGTGGATATCTAGAGAGGAGAGAAAGAAAATAAAGGACAACATTTACTTGATTTAGATATGACATAAAGTAAAGATAGAATAAATAAAGGTTTGCTTGGAGGCAAGACTTTAAAGGTTCTCGATTTTAGAGAGATATACAATAAGAGAGAGACAAGGTCACGAATGGAAAGAAAGGTCATAGGGTGATCATGTGATGTGTACTTTGAAAGATATGACATTTTAAAGAAAAGAGTGCCCAAAAAAAATGTTTCATGATTAATATTTGTAATTTTTTAAGAGTATACGTGGATATGAGAAGGACATATTTTGACTTAGACTAGTGGTGAGAGAGATGATGAGACAAAAAGGAGAAAGAGTTGAAAAATATATAAGAATTGAAATAAGAATAGACATGGAGGAGTCGGATTCAAAAATGTATATAAAAAATGTATTCGAGAGATGAAATGAGGGGACAAAAAAATTATGAATGAAGAGTGAGAGAAGTGAGATGACATATATGAATTTTTGTGAAGGATAAAAAAAATTGATGAAAGACATAAAGTTATGATTGATATGATATATTTAAAGAAACTCGACAAGGTTAAGTTTTAAACAAGAGTAGACAAAAACAGAGGCTTAATTTGTATACAAAAGAGATGATAATAGATAGTTTGTTGGGCTATGATATAATAGATGATATAGTAAAAAAATTTACGTGTGAATATAGCAACTAGATCTTTTAAAGAGATCAACTAGTCATTCAATTTTAACTAATGAAGAGTATGAGTTCTCATAAACTAAGTAGAGAGGTGAAACAATTTTATCGTAAGACAAGTTTTTATAAAGGACAAAAAATATTAAAGGAGTTGAGTGATGTGAACATTGTTATGATGGCTTTTAATACAATTATTTTTATGGATATGAGAGAAAGGAGATAGGACAAGGAGTTATAATGGATGTGTACTTGAAAGATGACAAGTTGAATGACATAAAGAATGTGTCTTATAAGAATAAGTGAATATGGAAACTTAGTTTGACTAACTAAAATCGATAAGAAGGAAAGCAATTTAAAATAAGATTTAAACAAGACTTATAAGAAGTATTATATTAAGTGTGATTAATTTATAAGTCACTTAGTTTGCATATTCCTAGTTCTCTTCTAATTCGTGTGAAGTCTTCATGTTTTAATGGTTTAGTGAATATGTCTGCTAACTGTTGATTAGTGGGTATGAATTCTAGTTTAATTATGTTGTTTAAGACTTGTTCTCTTAAGAAGTGGTGTCTTATTTGAATGTGCTTAGTTCGTGAGTGTAAAATAGGATTCTTAGATAGGTTTATAGCACTCGTATTATCACAGAAAATAGTTGTATTTTCAAAATTTAAACCAAAATCTTTTAAAGTTTGTTTCATCCAGATAACTTGAGTACAAGCTAGGCTAGTAGCAATGTATTCGGCTTCAGTAGTTGATAATGATACACAATTTTGTTTCTTACTGAACCATGATACTAGTGAGTGCCCTAGCATGTGACATGTTCCACTTGTGCTTTTTCTGTCAGATTTACTTCCAGCAAAGTCAGCATCACTGTATGAGATTAGATCAAATGTAGAGGATTTTGAATAGAATAATCCAAAATCAACTGTCTTTTAAATATCTCATTATTCTTTTTACAGCTTTAAGATGTGATTCTTTTGGATTTGACTGAAATCTAGCACACAAGCAAACACTAAACATTATATCTGGACGGCTAGCAGTTAAATAAAGAAGTGATCTTATCATACCTCGGTATACTTTTGTATCAACAGTCTTACCATCTTCATCTTTGTCCAACACAGTAGTAGTGCTCATAGGAGTGGATTTTGAAGCAGTTGAGTTCATGTTGAACCTCTTCAGAAGTTCATGAGCATACTTAGATTGATTGATGAAAACTCCATCCTTGGTTTGCTTAATATGCAGTCCAAGAAAGTAGGTGAGTTCTCCCATCATACTCATTTCGAATTCCTTCTGCATGGACTTAGAAAAATCTTCACAGAGAGTGCTGTTAGAAGATCCAAAGATGATGTCGTCGACATAAATTTGAACAATTAGGGTATGATTATTCACTACTTTGACAAATAGTGTAGAATCTGCTTTGCCAACAGAAAAACCAGTTTTTAATAAAAAAGTTTTAAGTCTTTCGTACCAAGCACGAGGTGCTTGTTTTAAACCATATAAAGCACGTTTGAGTTTAAAAACATGATCTGGGTATTGTTCATTTTCAAATCCTGAAGGTTGTTTTACATAGACTTCTTCATTTATAAAACCATTTAAGAAAGCACTTTTAATATCCATTTGAAATAATTTGAAATCCATATAGCTTGCATATGCTAAGAGCATTCTAATAGATTCAAGTCTAGCAACAGGAGCAAATGTTTCATCAAAGTCAATACCTTCCTCCTGGTTGTATCCTTGAGCTACTAGTCTGGCCTTGTTTCTTATAACATTACCTGTTTCGTCTAGCTTGTTTCGGAAGATCCATCTTGTCCCAATGATTGGATGATCCTTTGGTCTAGGTACAAGATCCCAAACGTCATTTCTTTGGAATTGATTCAGTTTTTCAGTCATGGCTAGCATCCAGAACTCATCAATGATGGTTTCATCAATCTTCTTTGGTTCAAGTTGAGAAATGAATGCCATGTTTGCAATCCGTTCTAGCTGAGCTCTAGTTTGAACCCCCTTTGTTAGTTATCCCAAAATCTGCTTTTGAGGATGATCTTTGATATCGACAAAGGTTCTTTGGTGATCATCTTCATTAGACTTAGCTGTGTTATCTAAAAATAAATCTGTACTTTCAACATCATCATCATTAGTTTGTATATGAACAGATTGATCAATATATTCACAAAAACTAACATGCATAGATTCTTCAATAGTATTATGATTCTTATTGAAAACTCTGTATGCTTTACTATGACTTGAATATCCTAAGAATATGCCTTCAACAGATTTAGCATCAAACTTATCCAGGCTATCTTTTGTGTTTAGGATAAAGCATTTACATCCAAAGACTTTAAAATAGTCTATTCTTGGAGTTCTGTCATAGAATAGTTCATAGGGAGTTTTATTTAATAAGGATCTAATGAGAACTCTATTTGTCATGTAGCATGCAATATTAACAGCTTCTGCCCAAAAAGATTTTGCAAGATTATTGTGTTGGAGCATAGTCCTGGCAGATTCCTGAAGGGTTCTATTCTTTCTTTCTACTACACCATTTTGAGGTGCAGCTCTAGGAAAAACAAAGTTATGAGAAATACCATGCAAGTTACAAAAATTTTCAAAGAGTTCATTTTCAAATTCTCCTCCATGGTCACTACGGATTTTAACAATAGAACACGATTTTTCGTTTTGTAATTTTTTACATAAGATTTCAAACTGACAAAACGTGTCACTTTTGTTTTTCAAAAATATTACCCAAGTAAATCTTGAGTAATCATCTACAATGACAAAAGCATATCTATTATGATTAAGGCTAGCTACCCTAGAAGGACCAAAAAGGTCCAGGTGGAGAAGCTCTAAAGGTCTTTTACTTGAAATGACATTCTTTGATTTGAAAGAAGATTTTGACAATTTTCCTAATTGACATGCATCACAAAAATAATCCTTTTTAAAAGATATGTTGGGTAACCCACGTACTAACTTATTTTTAGCTAGTTTGGACATGTATTTAGAATTGACATGGCCCATTCTCATGTGCCATAGATGTTGAGTGTCATTATTAGCTATGAGGCAATGTTCTGTGATGTTTTCTAGGTATAGTTCATATATATTATTCTTTCTTATACCTTTTAAGATGATGTTTTCATTTGTGTCAGCTATGAGGCATGCATCATGATTAAAGCTAACATTATAACCTGTGTCACACATTTGACTGATACTTAGTAGGTTATGTTTTAAGCCTTTAACAAGGAGAACGTCGTTGATAAGAGGTTTGTCTATGTTACCAATATTTCCAATACCAATTATCAAACCTTTGTTGTTATCTCCAAAGGTGACGGTTCCTCCTTCTTTATGATGAAGAACAACAAAAAGGTTTGGATGTCCTGTCATGTGCTTTGAACATCCACTATCTAATATCCATCTGCTCTTCTTCTTTGGAGCCTGTAAAACATTAAGTAAATCTCCTTTTTGGTACCCAATCGGGTCCTTTTTTGTTAGACTTTGGAACCCATATCCATTTGGATTTGGGTTTGTCTATCTCTTTAGAAGAGTTAAAAAGATTAACATTGTAATACTCCTTATTTAGTTCAGATGAACTTTTCACAAACGTGGTCTTTTGATTTATACAAGAAGGTTTTTTGAAATGAGAGTAGCCAATACCATTCTTGTAAAAAGAGACCTTCTGAGAGGATAAGAGTTTATCCAAGTTCTCTTTACCTTTAGTAAACTTGAAAACCGTTTTCATGAGGTTCTCAGTTTTACTTTTTAGCTCTGAAATCTCTACTTGCATATTTTTAGTTTTGGAGCTAGTAGAAGAAATTTCAGACATAAGCAAAAGATTTTTCTTTTTTAACTCAGAATTTTCACTGCTGAGTTTTTCATTCTCTTGAGAAAGCTTTAAATTTTTAGATTTTAAAACTTTATTTTTGAAACTCAATTTTCTAGATTCTTCAAATAGATCTTGAAAAGCATCTAGAAGTTCTTCAAAGGAAAAATCAGAGATTTCACTTACCGAACTTTCGTTTGCCATGAAGCACATATTTGCAGTTTCGACTTCATCATCACTTGACTCTTCACTAGTGAATGGTTCTGAATCATCCCATTGAGCATGCAGAGCCTTTTTCTTGAAGAACCTCTTCTTTGGTTCCTCAGTTTTGAACTTTCTTTTGAGAAGTGGACAGTCACGTTTTAAGTGGTCTGGCTTATTACACTGAAAGCACATGGGATCTTCTTTAAGATCTTTTCTTTCCTTGTGCCTGTTTGGAAGCCGGTTCCTTCTCATGAAGCGCTGGAATTTTCTGGTAAGTAGCGCAATTTCTGATTCTTTATATGAGTCTTTATTCTCAGATAGGGCTGAGAAAGCTAGAGTTTTCTTTATTGGTTGCTCTTCTTCCCTTCTTTCTTTCATGTGGACTTCATAGGCCATAAGATTGCCTATTAAGTCGTCCAATGTAAGTTTAGATAAATCTTGAGCTTCTTCAATAGCAGTAGTCTTTTTCTCCCAATCAGTTGTGAGAGATCTCAAGATTTTCTTCACCTTTTCAGTCTGGGAATATGTTACACCCAGAGATTTCAGATCATTGGTGATGTTGGTGAATCTGGTAAACATCTCTGTGATGGGTTCATCTTTGTTCATTTTGAACAACTCATATTTTCTAACAAGAGATGATATTTTGGCTTCTTTTACTTTATTGGTTCCTTCATGAATAACCTCCAAAGAATGTCAAATGTCATATGCAGATTCACATATAGATATTCTGTTGAATTCATTCTGATCAATGGCACAATATAAGGCATTCATAGCCTTTGCATTTAGATTTGTCATTTTCTTTTCTTCATTAGACAATAAGTTATAGTCTGCGGATGGAGATGTGTATGGATGCTCAACAATTTTCCATACAGCAAAGTCTATGGATTTGAGAAAGATAGCCATTCTGCACTTCCAATATCCATAGTTTGAGCCATTGAAGAAGGGAGAACGAGATGCGTGTTGACCTTCAATATCACGAGCATAAGAGGTAGATGCCATTTGTGCTGGAAGACTTGTTACGTCGAAACCAGCAAACTTGCTCTGATACCAAATGAAATTCCACTAGAGGGGGGGGGTGAATAGTGAAATATGATTATGATCGATAAAATAAAATAACTAAGCAATAAGGCACAACACATAAAACACAGAAGTTATACTGGTTCGGTCAATATCCAGACCTACATCCAGTCCCCAAGCAAACCACTTGAGATTTTCACTATAACATTCGAGTCACCGGATAAATAGTACAACACCTTCTTCCCAAGAGGTCTTCTTCTCTCAACAGAGAAGGGGCACACCCTCTTCCCAAGAGGTCTTCTTCTCTCAACAGAGAAGGGCAACACCCTCTTTCACAGAGGTCTACTTCTTTAAACAAAGAAGGAATACAGTGAATAAACAGAGTTACAATACTTCCTATAGAACCTTCAGAATGATATGAATGCACGAATGAAGGATTCTAAGAATGTTCTGTTTGTCACTCAGAGGATACTCTTTGTCAAAGAGCTGGACTTGACTTTTTCTCTTTTCTTTCTTTTTCTTTTTCTCTTTCTTTTTCAAGGCTCTCTTTTCAAATCACGAATAGAAAATTTTTCTCTTTGTAAGCTCACACGTCTATTTCATTCCTCTTGTTTGAATAGTTTATGTGTGTGTGTTTATATAGCTTATAAAAAGTAGTCGTTACATTTAGGAATTGTAACTTTTTGAAATGTGAAATGTTAGGTCATTTCAAAAACATTTTTTAGAGAAGTTCGAGAATGCCTTTTTCCATAAAGGTGAAATAGAGGGTACACTAGTCGTTGTAATATTTTCAGGTAATACATATTTTATGTAAAAAGTTTATTTCTTACAATAGTACATTTGAACGTTGGGTTGTAGTTTTGTCTTTATTCTAATTAATGATTTGAGGTACATTAGTACTTCTTTACTTTAAATGAGTGTAAGTACTATGAGTGCTTTGAGATATTTATTTGTACATAGTCATGTCAAGTGTATTCTTTATGTAGTGTATTTCAAAGTCTCCAGAGAGAATGAGGACAAAAAAGAAGGTCGACATTCTTTGGGAAGGATATTTAGAAAGGATTTGTTACAGAAGGCATTTAATGCTTTGTAGAGAGAATGATGACTACAAGTAAGTCGACATTCTATGGTTATGAAAAAAGGTAACTAGAGTCCTTTTAAAACCATATTTTATTTGTTTTTCTTATGTGTAGCCGATTTATGTTTTTTGTCTTCTTCTTGTATTAAGAAACATTTCATTAGAAAAGATAATTAAAGTCTTTTCAAAAACATATTTTATTTGTTTTTCTTATGTAGTCGATTTTATGTTTTTGTCTTCTTCTTATATTAAAAAACATTTCATTAAAGAAGATAACTAAAGTCTTTTCAAAAACATATTTTATTTGTTTTTCTTATGTAGTCGATTTTATGTTTTTGTCTTTTTCCTACATTCCTTTTTTCATGTTGTCTTGTATATAGTGTAAGGTATAATGATAAAATGTCTTTTTCATAAAAGGTTGTAAGAAGGTACAATTATTATATGACAAAATGTCTTTTTCATAAAAGGTTGTAAGAAGGTACACTTATTGGTTTTCAAAAAAGAAGCTTTTTGAAACTATCGTATACTTTTATGATATAGTATGTATGAATGAGTATGTAATATGCAATATGCAAGTTCCTGAAGGTTCTGTTACATATGACTCTAAAGAAGAAAAAAATCTTCATCTTGAGGTAGCCGATTTCTTCATTTGAACTTTAGGAAAGTATGGCTCATCAAGCTTTTTCTTCAAAGAGTATGATTGCACCATAGTTGTACTTGAACAGGAAGTCTTCATCCTTATTGGGTGAGATATCCTTGCATCAAATACTCGTTAGATTTAAGGCAAAACATATTCAGTCATAATATAACATTATTTCAAGAGAACATATTATCATATTATATAAAATCAAATAAGACAGTGTATCATATTATGTGATATCAAAACCGAGTTTCTCAACAACAGGTGTATGTGTGTCTTTTGCGTACACCTTGGATTTGTACCCAGGGGGCTTCGCTCATCTGGTAGGGGGTGACTTGTGAATGTTATCAAGTTGATGAGATGTCATGAGTTCAAAACCCACAGATAGCATCGTTTGCTGCAAGGTCAAAACTGAGTGTGATTTCCGGTGGGCAGCGAGACTTCAATGTTTTTACAATATGAGGTTAGTAAAGGCGAGGTATTTTCTTGGCCTAGCCAGTACACTATGGATTTGTAGCACATGTAAAACTAGAACTTTGCCCGCTAAGCTAACCATATTCGTTTAAAACATGGAATATCTGCCGTTTGTTTTCAATAAGTGCCTAGCAAGCAATTATTATTTAATTTTAGGTAAATTGAGAAAAGCAGCCTAACATATCATCTATTTAGTACTTACATAAGAACCACTGAACTTTTCAGTTATTAGTTCAACCTTTGCTAGAAGTAGGGCTGGCAGTGGGTGGGAGCTTGGACAAGGTCTTTACCCCCGCCCCATCTCAAAATTCTGCCCTACATCCCTGCATGGTTTTTTATTTTATCATTCATTCCCGCCTTCATTCCCATTTTATGTCCTCCATTCCTGTTTCAAACGGAGGGAGGCGGGGCTGGACCTCGTTTCTCTTCGGTCCACTACCATCCCTAAAGAAGGAGAGGAAGGTTTCCTAACGGTCAGTGGCGTAGCTAGGATTCATGTGAGGGGGCGGGGGGGCAAATAGGGGTGTAGAAAAAAAACATGTGTGATAGTCGGGGGTTCGGGGGCAGCGGCCCCGAATTTTTTTTTGAGATAAAATAAAAAATGGCTATAATTATTAATAAAAATCTATTTCATATGAACTAATCAAACTATTTGCTGCAGTCAGGGCTGGGCTACAAAAATTGATAAAAATCTATTTTATATGGAATCAGGGCTGGGTTAAGACTGGGCTTTTAAAATTTTTTTTAACTGTTTCGGGAGGCAGGCCCCCCCTAGCTACGCCTTTGCTAACGGGAATCAGGGATGAGACAGGACGGGAGAAAGCATAAGTCCATCCCCACCTCCATCCCCGCCTCCATCCTCGGTCTTTCAAACCTTTCAAACGGGGTGAGGCCTGTTCCTCCACACACACACACACCCCTCCCGTCTCTTGCCATCCCTAGCAAGAAGTATATGTTTAGCCTTATAATCATTCATATGATTTACTCGTACAAAAAGTATAAATGCTTTTCATGTTTGCTTTATTGGCAAAAGGGTACTTGATGGACTATTTTGTCAAGGAAGGGCTAAAGAGTAATTTCATGATCTAAGGTAAGTCTCGGAGGTAAATTATGATAAAAAAAGGCAGTTAATTGTACAAGTAATTATGTAACAAGCCTGATATCATCCTATGACATATGTCAATCCTAACCATCTAACTGCAGTCAGGAATTATTCCACGTTCTCAACTAAAATGTGGTCCAATCCTAGCTGTCCTGATTCATCAGCTGGATGGCTACGATCAACAGCATCATATGTCATAGGTTATGATAATTGTTATGCAAGCATCAAGGGTCTGCCTACGTGGAGGTAATGCTTCACAAAGTATCAGACAGGGCCTGGAAAATAAACAATTTTTTTGTGACAACTCCTAAAACGTGTTGGATCCAGGTACCAGATCCATGTGGCCATAGGGTCTCAGGAACCCAAGAGCCACTTAAATGGTAGGTCCATTAACTGATTTTTATGTACTTTCGATATTAATTTTAAAGTTATTTAGTGATGCATGTATAACCTATAAGGAGTTTTTTTTATATATATTAATGGGGCATTATCTCTAAACTAATAGTAGAGTTAATTCCAATCCTCCTTTGTTGACTATATAATATAGACCATGGCCATGACAAGTGAAAGAGAGCAAGAAATGAACTCGTCTCATTTAACTTGGGCTCATTATGAGATCAAACTCAACTACTTTCTTCCAGGTGGGTTATTCAGTCAAATTAATGAGTGGCCATATATTGAAAACAAGATCAAGGAAATTAATGAGTGGCCATATATTGAAAACAAGATCAAGTGGAGTTGGCCCAATTTCCACTTCTCAGCTCATCATCTCTTTTCTTAAACAATCAAAAAGCCAATTTTTCATTTTCAAAAATAGATACAAAGTTCTCCGCCGAAGCGGATAATCTCTGCGTGGGTCATCGGCATCCAAGCTCTTACGAAGATCACCAATGAAAGGCACTCGCACATCCGGTGTAAGTCAAACTTGGGACGAAGGGGTCAGCACTTTCTCCCTGAGCTGGCTACCACTGGGGCAACCCAGGTGGGTGATTCAAGAATAGATCTTACACTATCAATGCACCCTTAAGCCGAATACAGATCCAGTTCTTTGACATAGGATGGGTTTCATTCTACATTCAATTGTAGCTATCAAGATGCTTCAGCTGGACAACTAGGATTGACATAGGATGGAATCCTACTTGTGTCAAAAAGCAGCTAGCGCTGCCCTGCCCCCATTCACTCTTAGACCATCCATTCATCCTGTTGTAGCTGCAACAAATAAAGTAAATTACAGAAAGCCACCAACTCATCGCTTTTGTAATTGTTATAAAAACATGGTTGGCCTTAAAATCACTCATGCTCCATTGCTTAAAATGATGAAATGCCCTTAATGCCTGAGTTAAACAACCCAAGTTCAAGCTGGCTCCTTAAAAAAAAACATTTTTTAGTTAAAAATTATAGAAATTGGATTTAAACCTACTGAACCAAGCTCAAATTGGTTTGTTTATAAAATAATACATTGTTTCAATGTCGTAAGCTATAAAATTTTTACTCTAAAACTTATTGCTTGCAAGCCAAACACTTCAACCATTTATACTTTATGATACAGTATATATGTAAAATATATTTATTACTAGTTAACAATCTTATATGAGTTCCGATGAATCTAACACCGGTTGTTCATGTTTGACTTGCCTAACTTATTTTACGAGTTTAAACAAGCTATTTACTAGCGGAACACAAGCCAAGCCATGAGTGCCTGGTCTCATTCCCTAGCCTTGCTATTAATCTCTTTCTCTCTCTCTCTCTCTCTCTCTCTCTCTCTAGGTTGTCGGTGGGTTGAAACGGGGACCACCCCGCCTCGCCTCACCCCGATTGGACATGAAACGAGGATAGAGGCGGGGATGAAGGTTAAAATCAAAACCCGTGCAAGGATGGAGGCAGGGATGGACTTACTCTTCCTCCCCTTCACCCCTGTCCCCAATCCTTCTTTAGGGATGGCAGTAGAGGGGAAATGAGGCCCTGCGCCTCACCCCGTTTGGACCGAGGATGAAGAACATGAAACGAGAATGGAGGTGGGGATGGATGTTAAAATCAAAACCGGTGCGGGGATGGAGGGCATGATTTTGAGACGGAGCGGGGGTGGAGACCTTGTGTCCGCCCCCTGCCCCAGTCCACTGTCATCCCTAGGCTGAGTGGTTTTTTAGTTAAAAGATAATTTTCTTAATGCCTTCATTAATGCTTATTAGTGCTGACAAGGTGTGTGATGTAGGAAAGTGAACGAGACAGACTTCAGTTGGATCGGTCGGATGTAAGATAATTGGATGCCAAGTTGGATACTTAGAGCCGATGTCAAACCCAGATCTGATTACTGGGTGCATATTAGATTGGACATATACATATAATTGGGTTATATCTTGTTAGAGTTTAAGTCCGAGGTAGGTTCATATTTGGGCTCAGCTGTGAGGATCCTACAATTACGTTCGAATCTGCTTAATGTTCGGACCTGATTTTGCTTATTAAATCCAAATAAACAGACCCAGATTTTGCAGATATCCAACCTTAACCCGAACCATTTACATCTAGTGATGAAGGTGGATTAGGTATTCATGAGCAAAGCAGGTTATATGTTCCCCCCCGAACAGGGCAGTTAGCTACATCTCATGATCGGGGGTCCCAAAGAGCACCACGTATGTAAGCATGTGCGTCTCGTATCCCCATGTTTGTCAGCATTAATTAACGTTGGAGTTTGATAAGATTGCAAAGACTTAAGTACCCTCTCCTCCATTGGTGCAAAAAAAAATGACGGTTCTTGAAAAGGAGTGGTTGTAAAGACTTAAGTGCCCCAAAGATGATTATTTAAGACCCAGTCTTTGCACTGCAGGATTATCCGAGAAAGAAATCTCCCCTGGAGGAGGCCATGAACATCAACCCTCTCACTCTCTCTCTCCCTTCTATTTCTGCTTCTGTGCACATCCATTAGAAGATCATATATTGCTCCATCAAGCACCGACTGACTTGTACATAGACTCTTGTGGAGCCTGATTCAGAGTTTTTACCCTTACAGGAGGAGGGTTTGGGGGCTCCTCCCAGCGTGGGTATCATCATTCAACTAAATGAGTTGTAGATCCTGATTCAGAGTTTTTACCCTTACAAGAGAGGGGTAAAACCTCATCTCACTCTCTCTCCCTTCTCTCTCTACTTTTGTGCACATCCAACAAACAATCCAACATTTCTCCATCAAACATCGACTGACCTGCACACTAACTGTAGCATCATTCAACTTGAAGAGTTGTGGAGCCTGATTCAAAGTTTTTACCCTTACAGAAAAGGGGGGTCTGAGGGCTCCTCCCAGCTTGGGTAGCATCATTCAACTTGATGAGTTGTGGAGTCTGATTCAAAGTTTTTATCCATTCATATTTTAAGGCATTAGATCTCATGTTTGAACATCCACGCATGTGCAGTTTGCTTTCATCATGTTCAGTTGCTTTCTATATTATACTTTGAATTATGGTGCATTTTAGATCTATCGATTTGTATGTAACCAGAGCTCATTTTAATCTAAATTTTTTACTGCAACTTTATGCATATGTCTTCATACTCTCCACCAAAAATCAGATCATTCTGAGTTTGTTTAACTCACTTTAAAAATCGAGATTCAAAACCTGTTATTTTGCACCGTCAGGATTTTAGCAGAATCAGGACCAACTTGCGGAAGTGATTTCTCCCTAACCAGAGATGATCTTTCCAATCCGTAAAAAGGGTTGTTTTTTAAATTGAATCTAGTTTGTTCATACCGAATTTTAGCGATTTCTATGGTGTTTTCATACCAGTTTCGAGTCAAAAACCATAACCCTGTCACCCTGTGTCATTTTAACGGCTCAGATTTTGATCCATTTTGTTTGAATTTTATTTTCCTAATGGGAGATCATTTTTCAATTCTGTAAAACGGGTTATCTTTGTTTATGTGTCTAGTTCATCCCTGTAAATTTTCAAAAATTTTCATGGTCAATTATTATTTTATTTTGATTAAATACCAGAACCTTGTATCTAGATTTTATAAATGTTCTGATTTTGGCCCCCATATCATGACTGTTGTAGCACTTCTTCAACAAATCGTTATTTGATTGGCAATATTCTTCAGCAAATTATTTTTATGATTTTTTTGAGTCTCTAATGAGTCCCTACTATGATTTGTAGTATTTTTGGGTCTCTAACGAGCCTCACAATGATTTATAGTGTTGTCCGATCTTTTAACTATGATTTATAGTGCTTTGGAGTCTCCAACGAGCCCCACAACGATTTGTATTATTTTTCAGTCTTTTAACTATGATTTATAGTGTTTTCGGGTCTTTAACGAGACCCACAGCGATTTATAGTGTTGCTGAACCTCGCTATAGCGATTTGCAGTGTTTCTCGCTAAACACTACAGCGATTTGTGATACAAATCGCTATCCGAATCAGGACCAACTTGTCAGGGCCATATCTCCCTAACCAGAGATCGGATTTCAAATCTGTAAAAAATGGTGTCTTCGTTATGAAGTCTAGTTTATTCTTGTAAATTTTCAGCAATTTCTATGGTCATTTGATACCCCATTTCGATCTAAAATCAGACCCCTATCAGTCTGCCTTATTTGAGTAACATAGGTTTTTATTTCATTTTGTAAGAGTCATATCTCCCCAACGGAAGATCATTTTCCAAATCCGTAAAAAGGGTTTTCTTCCTCTATGTGTCTAGTTTATATCTGGAAAGTTTTATAACTTTTTATGCTCATTTTATATTTCAAACCTGTTAAAAATTAAGACACATAGAGGAAGTTTCAAACTTTTTAAGTTTTATAACATTTTATAACATTTTTTGGTTTTTAACAGGTTTGAAATATCAAATGAGCATAAAAAGTTATAAAACTTTCCATATATAAACTAGACACATAGAGGAAGAAAACCCTTTTTACGGATTTGAAAAATGATCTTCCGTTGGGGAGATATGACCCTTACAAAATGAAATAAAAACCTGTCACTCAAATAAGGCAGACTGATAGGGGTCTGGTTTTAGATCCAAATAGGGTATAAAATGACCATAGAAATTGCTGAAAATTTACAAGAATAAACTAGACTTCATAACGAAGACACCACTTTTTACGGATTTGTAATCCGATCTCTGGTTAGGGAGATATGACCCTGACAAGTTGGTCCTGATTAGGATAGCGATTTGTATCACAAATCGCTGTAGTGTTTAGCGAGAAACACTACAAATCGCTATAGCGAGGTTCAGCAACACTATAAATCGCTGTGGGTCTCGTTAGAGACCCGAAAACACTATAAATCATAGTTAAAAGACCGAAAAACACTACAAATTGAGACCCACAACGATTTATAGTATTGCTGAACCTCGCTATAGCGATTTGTAGTGTTTCTCGCTAAACACTACAGCGATTTGTGATACAAATCGCTATCCGAATCAGGACCAACTTGTCAGGGCCATATCTCTCTAACCAAAGATCGGATTTCAAATCCGTAAAAATTGGTGTCTTCGTTATGAAGTCTAGTTTGTTCCTGAAAAATTTTCAGCGATTTCTATGGTCATTTGATACCCCATTTGGATCTAAAACCAGACCCCTATCAGTCTGCCTTATTTGAGTGATATAGGTTTTTATTTCATTTTGTAAGAGTCATATCTCCGCAACGGAAGATCATTTTTCAAATCCGTAAAAAGGGGTTTCTTCTTCTATGTGTCTAGTTTATATCTGGAAAGTTTTATAACTTTTTATGCTCATTTGATATTTCAAACCTGTTAAAAACCGAGACATGTTATAAAATGTTATAAAACTTAAAAAGTTTGAAACTTCCTCTACGTGTCTCAATTTTTAACAGGTTTGAAATATAAAATGAGCATAAAAAGTTATAAAACTTTTCAGATATAAATTAGACACATAGAGGAAGAAAACCCTTTTTACGGATTTGGAAAATGATCTTCCGTTGGGGAGATATGACTCTTACAAAATGAAATAAAAACCTATGTCACTCAAATAAGGCAGACTGATAGGGGTCTGATTTTAGATCGAAATGGGGTATCAAATGACCATAAAAATTGCTGAAAATTTACAGGAATAAACTAGACTTCATAACAAAGACACCACTTTTTACGGATTTGAAATTCGATCTCTGGTTAGGGAGATATGACCCTGACAAGTTGGTCCTGATTCGGATAGCGATTTGTATCACAAATCGCTGTAGTGTTTAGCGAGAAACACTACAAATCGTTATAGCGAGGTCCAGCAACACTATAAATCGCTGTGGGTCTCGTTAGAGACTCGAAAATACTATAAATTATAGCTAAAAGACCGAAAAACATTACAAATCGTTGTGGGGCTCGTTGGAGACCTCAAAGCACTATAAATCATAGTTAAAAGATCGGACAACACTATAAATCATTGTGAGGCTCGTTGGAGACCCAAAAATACTACAAATCATAGTAGAAACTCATTAGAGACTCAAAAAAATCATAACAACAATTTGCTGAAGAATATTGCCAATCAAATAATGATTTGTTGAAGAAGTGCTACAATAGTCATGATATGGGGGCCAAAATCAGAACATTTATAAAATCTAGATACAAAGTTCTGGTATTTAATCAAAATAAAATAGTAATTGACCATGAAAAATTTTGCAAATTTACAGGGATGAATTAAACACATAAACTAAGATAACCCATTTTACAGAATTGAAAAATGATCTCCCATTAGAAAAATAAAATTCAAACAAAATAGATCAAAATCTGAGTCGTTAAAATGACACAGGGTGACAGGGTTATGGTTTTTGACTCGAAACTGGTATGAAAACACCATAGAAATCGCTAAACTTCGGTATGAACAAACTAGATTCAATTTAGAAAACAACCCTTTTTACGGATTGGAAAGATCATCTCTGGTTAGGGAGAAATCACTTCCGCAAGTTGGTCCTGATTCTGCTAAAATCCTGACGGTGCAAAATAACAGGTTTTGAATCTCGATTTTTAAAGTGAGTTAAACAAACTCAGAATGATCTGATTTTTGGTGGAGAGTATGAAGACATATGCATAAAGTTGCAGTAAAAAATTTAGATTAAAATGAGCTCTGGTTACATACAAATCGATAGATCTAAAATGCACCATAATTCAAAGTATAATATAGAAAGTAACTGAACATGATGAAAGCAAACTGCACATGCATGGATGTTCAAACATGAGATCTAATGCCTTAAAATATGAATGGATAAAAACTTTGAATCAGACTCCACAACTCATCAAGTTGAATGATGCTACCCAAGCTGGGAGGAGCCCTCAGACCCCCCTTTTCTGTAAGGGTAAAAACTTTGAATCAGACTCCACAACTCTTCAAGTTGAATGATGCTACCCACGTTGGGAGGAGCCCCCAGACCCCTCTCCTATAAGGGTAAAAACTCTGAATCAGGATCTATAACTCATTTAGTTGAATGATGCTACCCACGCTGGGATGAACCCCCGGACCCCCCTCCTGTAAGGGCAAAAACTCTAAATCAGGCACATAAGTAGAGAGAGAGTGAGAGGGTTGGTGTTCATGGCCTTCTCTAGGAGGAACCCTTTACCTCCCTTGATTTCTTCTCTAGAGAGAGAGAGGGTTTTACAGTGTTTTACGAAGAAGAAAGAAGAAGAAGATGACGATGGAGCAATGTAGGATCGTCTGTTGGATGTGCACAGAAGTAGAGAGAGAAGAGAGAGAGAGAGTGAGAGGGTTGATGTTCATGGCCTTCTCCAGGAAGAACTCTTTGTTTCCCTTGATTTCTTCTCTAGAGAGAGAGGGTTTTACAGTGTTTTACGGAGAAAGAAGAAGAAGACATGTTTGTCCTTTATTTGAACAGAAAAAGAAGAAGGCTTTGAAGAGTCAACATCATCCTCGACTTTCTGGATGGAGGACATGTTTGTCCTTTTTTTGAACTGTTTGTTTTTTCTTTTTTGAATGAAAGACATTTTTGTCATTTTCTCAAACCATCACTTTATGAGAAGAATAGCAAGAAAGGGTACTTAAGTCTTTGCAACAACACCAGAGTCCGATGCAAAGTTATGTCAACATACACGGGAATACGAGCCCCATGTGCTTGTATACGTGGTGCTCATTCAAAGCCCCGAACACAGATGTGGGATTCAGTGAATCATCGGGGGCGAACATACACCACCCTCTCATTCATGAGGGCTTTGCTCGTCAGGTAAAGAGCAGCTTGTGCACGTCACCAAGTGAAGTGACATTGTAAGCAATACTGTTAGAATCTATCTGAATCGGCCGATTCAGATCTAATCAGCCCTTAACCGATTCACCTGTCATTTCAACTATTTTTTAATATTCTTTAAAAGGTTAAAAACTGTTTTATATTTTTTAAATATTTTTTATTGTTTAATAACATGTGTCATCTACTGGTAAAAAGTTTTGGTTTTTAACTTTTTTTAGGAAAGTGATTCACCTATTGAATCGATTTTAACATTGATTATAAGTTCGAAATCCACGGGTATCTATATGCTAAATAAATGGCAGATGTCTGCCTAACCCAGCTTGCATTTTGAAAACAAAAAAAAAACAAAAAAGGTGTATTAGGTTATGCATCATTTGATGGACCAATCCTGGCCATTGATATCAACTCTCCAATTGCACCACATGCTCCACTGCTTCAGTGTAGTTAGTGAGTATAAGGTTTGAAAACATACCTTTTCCTTGAAGCGGAAGCGGAAAAACCGGATCGATGATGCTTGCTTTTGCTCAAAGGATGCGCGCCCTCACTTGGAGAGAACGAGAGATCCACAATCCAAATGCTCACTAAGTTGATTCACCACAAAGACAAATTCACTGTCTTCTTCTTCTGTATTTTTTCTTTACACTGTGCACAAATCTCTCTATTGAGATCTCTCTCTCAAAGACACAATGCACGGTCACCCACTTGTACACAGTGCTTTCTCTTTTTCTTAAGCACACAAAAGGTCCAACCTTTGTGTCTTCCTGTGTCTCACATAGACTCTCTTCTCTCTTAAGCACACAAAGGCCCAGCCTTTTCTTTATGTGCGTCTCACACTCTGTGTGAGTTTTTCTTCTCATGTATATTTTTTTTCTCTCTCTCTCTATTTCCCTTTCTCTGCACTTTACGCATATCAGGAATCCCTAGAAGAGGGGATTATGGGCGGTTATCAAACCACCCCTTTCTCAAATGGTGGGCCAGGTCCGGATCTCGCCCATCATGAGTGGACCCGGTACCTAACCGAATATTCTCCCACTCACACATGATGGTAAGAGATCTTAGAAGAAGGAACATCAAACGTGTTCTTATGGTGAATAACATAGTGTATTCATACTGACAAATGGATCGTGTGACCCGTGAGCTTAAGGAGTGGAGGCATATTATGTACCGGTTAGTGAAACGTAATAGCCTAAACCTGCAAATAATAAAATAACACAAAGTATACCTGCACAAGCCAGGTAAGAAGCTCATTTTTCATATTCTGGCATATTGAATACCTCTGCACATTTTATAGTGCTAAGCTATGCTACACAAAGCCTTTTCATTATGTCACATGTTTAATCATTAACCCAACATCCCCAGGATGTGGTAAAATAAGCTAGCCTTTAACATGTGTATAATCTGAAAATGTCAAATGATCTTCCTTTCCAACTCTTATTTTTTGAATCAAGATAAGTTGTTTTTCCAGACATGTACTTTTAAACTGAACCAGACATGACCTTAAACAACATACTAAAGTAGCAACACTCATCTTTCTCCTTAAAATAAGGTTAAAAGTCAATAAGGACACCAATATATATATATATATATATATATATATATATATATATATATATATATATATATATATATATATATATATATCAATGACTCACACAATGAAGAAGCAAGGATAATTCTTTATTTTCTTTTGTGGTCGACTTATAGTTATGGTGCGACATACGTGGTATGACTCACGTATTACGACCAGACTATCTCACTCTAGTGAGTGTATGCATACACCATTAATTCTTTGCCGTATAGATCTTTACTAGTTCAGTTCCTCCTCGAGAAACTAAACAGACTCTAAAGGTCATGTGGAGAGGTATAAGGCTAGGCTTGTTGCAAAATGTTTCACACAGATAGAGGGCATTGATTATACAACAAACAACAACAACAACAACTACGCCTTCATCCCAAAACAATTGGGGTCAGCGATATGAACCAAAAAAGCAATTCATTTTGGGTCTACCACATGAATCCTTTTCCTCCAATCATTTTTATCCAATGTCATGTCCTCGGTGAGGTTCAAAGCATTCACATCCTTTCCTATCATCTCCATCAAAGTCTTCCTAGGCCTACCCCGACCTCTTTTAACTAATATATTTTCCCATTTCTCCAACCTTCTAACTGGAGCATCATTAGGCCTTCGCCGAATATGTCCAAACCACCGTAAATGATTCTCTCGCATCTTATTTTCAATGGGTGCAACACCTACCTTCTTACGTATCTCCTCGTTTCAAATCTTATCTTTTATTGTATTTCCACACATCCATCTAAGCATCCGCATCTCAGCTACACTCATTTTTTGAATATGATGTCTCTTGGCAGCCCAACATTCCGTACCATATAGTAAAGCGGGTCTAATAGTCGTCCTATAAAACTTTTCCTTCAACCGCAATGGCATTCTACGATCGCACAACACTCCAGTTGCACTTTTCCATTTCATCCACCCAACCTTTATCCTATGATTTACATCTCCATCAATTTCTCAATACTTTTGAATGATGGATCCCAAATATTTGAAATAATCATTCACCGGTATTTCTTGCTCACCAAGCTTCACTACACTCCCATCACTACTTCGTTGCTTACTAAACCGACATTCCATATATTCAGTCTTACTCTTACTCAACTTAAAACCTCTAGCTTCCAATGTCTGTCTCCATAATTCTAACTTAGCATTAACCCCAACTCTAGACTCATCAATCAAAACAATATCATCAGCAAACAACATACACCACGGTACATTTTCTTGAATTGATCTCGTAAGCTCATCCATCACTATCGCAAATAGGAAAGGGCTTAAAGCAGATCCTTGATGTAACCCAACCGTTATCGGAAAATCGGTTGTCACCCCTCCACAAGTGCGGACATTGGTTACTACTCCTTCATACATATCTTTAATTATACTAATGTACTTGAGAGAAACACCTTTCTTCATCATTGTCCACCAGAGAACGTCCCTAGGTACTCTATCGTATGCCTTTTCTAAATCAATAAAAACCATATGCAAATCTTTGTTCCTCTCTCTATATCTTTCAATAAGTTGTCTAAGAAGATGTATAGCTTCCATAGTTGATCTTCCAGGCATAAAACCAAATTGATTCTCCGATATCATGACAACCTTCCTCAACCTAGACTCAATCACCCTCTCCCAAAGTTTCATAGTATGACTCATGAGTTTTATACCACGATAGTTTGTGCAATCTTGTATATCACCCTTATTCTTATATAAAGGCACCAAAGTACTCTTCCTCCACTCATTAGGCATCTTATTTGTTCGCCAAATCAAGTTAAAAAGATTTGTCAACCATTCTAAACCTTTCTCTCCCAAGCATTTCCAAGCCTCGATAGGTATACCATCTGGGCCAACTGCCCTTCTTGATTTCATTTTCTTCAAAGCCTCCGCAATTTCTTTCTTTTGAATCTTGCGCATGAAGTCACGATTTATCTCATGAAAAGGAATGGAGAAGTCTCCAAGATCTTGAGCATGACTATCATTAAATAGCTTATCAAAATAATCTTTCCATCTCTCCTTAATCTCCTCATCTTTGACTAAAATCCTTTGCGTTTCATCTTTGATACATCTAACCATACCCAAATCCTTCGATTTCCTATCTCTCATCTTTGCAAGCCTATAAATATCCTTCTCGCCTTCTTTGGTATCCAACTTGTCATAAACCTCCTTATATACCTTAGCCCTCGCGTTTCGAACAACTTTTTTAGCTTCCTTCTTTGCTATCATATACTTCTCCAAATTCTCATTATCACGACTCTTACTTAGATTTCTATGACACTCTCTTTTAACCTTAATAGCTAATTTGACATCCTCGTTCCACCATGATGTATCCTTACCTAGTGGTGCACCACCTTTAGACTCACCCAATACCTCCTTAGCCACTTTTCTCATGCCACCCGCTATCTTATTCTACATTGATTCTGAATCCTCCTCGAGACACCAATCAACTTACTTAACTACATGCTCTACAAACATTCCTTGTTTAGCTCCTTTCAGTGCCCACCACTTAATTCTAGGATCTATCCTATGTCTATCCCTTTTGCGGCATTGTCTAATTCTAAGATCTAAAATTAAGACTCTATGTTGTGTAGCTACACTTTCTCCCGGTATAACCTAACAATCGATGCAACAACCCCTATCTCTCTTTCTAAGTAGGAAAAAATCTATCTGACTCGTATTAACCCCACTTTTAAATGTTACTAGGTGAGACTCCCTCTTCCTAAACCAAGTGTTTGCTAAGATCATATCATAGGACAAACAAAAATCTAAAATCCTTTCTCCACTTTCATTTCTTTCTCCTATACCATAGCTTCCATGGATACTCTCAAATCCATCCCTACTAATGCCTACATGTCCATTAAGGTCACCGCCGATGAAAAGCTTTTCTCCATAAGATATCCCTTATACTACTCCATCTAAATCTTCCCAAAATTGATGCTTAATGGAATCATCTAAACCTACTTGAGGTGCATAAACACTAATAATATTAATAATATCCATACCTAATACTAATTTAATAAGTAAAATTCTATCACCCTTCCTACGGACCTCAACTACATTATCTATAAACTGACGACTCATAACAATCCCTACTCCATTCCTATTCCTATTTATTCCTGTATACCAAATCTTATATCCCCAAGGTTCTATCACTTTAGCTTTCTCACCTACCTATTTGGTCTCTTGAAGACATAAAATATCAATCTTTCTCCTACACATAACATCTACTAACTCTACCAACTTACCAGTTAAAGACCCTATGTTCCAAGTGGCTAACCTAATTTTATGGTCTTGGACTAACTTCTTTACCCCCACCCGTCCAACAAAGTGAGGGAACCCTTGCCTATTTGACACCACACCCGGGCGCCGGTGTGACGCGTCGCTTCTGGGCGACGACCTAGCGAATCATTGAGGATAATCATGACCCTCGTAGCTCATTTTGATTTAGAGCTGCATCAGATGGATGTGAAAACTGGCTTCCTGAATGGAGATCTGGATGAAGAGGTACACATGCAACAACCTCCTGGTTTCAGTATAGATGTCTTGAATAATTTAGTTTGCAAATTGAATAAGTCAATTTATGAACTTAAACAGGCCTCCCGCCAGTGGCATAAGAAGTTGAATCAGGTAATGAACTTTGGATTCACTGAAAACGTTGTTGATCAGTGTATTTACATTAAGACTAGTGGGAGTAAGTTCATAATTTTGGTTTTATATGTTGACGATATTCTTCTTGCTACTAATGATTTGAGTCTATTACATGAAATAAAAGATTTTCTTTCCACTCATTTCGATATGAAAGACATGGGTGAGGCCACTTATGTCCTTGGAATCGAGATCCGTCGTAATAGAACTAAGGGTGTCCTTGGTCTCTATCAGAAATCATATATCCTTAAGGTTCTTAAAAGATATGAGATGGAGAATTGTTCTCCTTGTTCGGCACCTATAGTGAAAGGGGATAAATTGAGCTTAAAGGCCTATCCTTAGGATGATATTGTAAAGGCTCAGATGGATGTTGTCCCATATGCTTCGGCAGTTGGGAGTTTGCAGTATGCGCAGACCTGCACTCGACCTGATATATTATTTGTTATGAAAATGCTTGGTAGATATCAGTCAAATCCAGGCATTGCACACTGGAAGACAGCAAAGAAGGTCATGCGCTATTTACAAGGAACGAAAGACTATATGTTGACCTACAGAAAAACTGATCACCTAGAGGTCATTGGATACTCTGATGTGAACTTAGGAGGGTGTATTGACAGTATAAAATTCACTACTAGATACATTTTCCTTCTAGCGGGTGGTGTTGTCTCATGGAGAAGTGAAAAACAATCTACGTACCACTGCTGCTCATACCATGTAGGCAAAATTTATTATTCTATACGAGACTTCGTCACAGACCATTTGGATAAGAAACTTTATTATGGGTCTTAGTATAGTGGACTCTATTGAAAGACCACTAAAGATCTTTTGTGATAATGAAGCAGCTGTGTCATTTTCAAATAACAACAAGAGCTCAACATCATGTCAATACATGGAGTTAAAATATTTTGTTGTTAAAGAAATGACTGAGAATCATCTGGTATGTATTGATACAATTAAGACGAAGGAAATGACTGCGGATCCTCTTACTAAAGGGCTAGCACCGGGATTGTATTCCCAACATGTAAAGGGGATGGGTCTTTTTTATTCCTTCTGATGTATGACAATACATTATGTGATCACATTTGTGTTTATGTTTTTTGATTCTCTAAGGTTTTGTGTTATTGTTGATTTTGCATAAAGAATCTCTCATATGGGTTAGAGAGAATAACAATATTAAAGGAACAATAGAGTAGGTGAGAGACCAACCTATTCATAAAGGTAATTTTCTACATGCTTAAGCACTGAAGGTGAATTGTAGTGTAGTACATAGGAATATGACATTTCATAAAGGAGTGTTCATATCCATGACCCATATGATTCATCATTGTGATAAAGGGTGGCATGTGAACCCACATAAAGAATTAAATCGAGATAACGGTATACACCTCAATTTAATACACTTTTGGTGTCAATGAGTCAAGTAAGAGAATGTTGAACATTATGGGTTAAGGGTCCAACCCACAGTGTGACCCGGTTTGACAACCATTAGTGGGTCACATTAATGGCCAAATAATGGGGTTAATGGGTGGGAGTTACATGAATGTGGAAAGACCACATTCACGTAACTGCCTTAATCTCCCATTATATAAAGGGGTTAGGAGGCTACGAAGATGATGAGTTATTCGTAGCATTTATCTTGTCATAAGAATTCCACATTCTGATATCGTGGAACAGGGTCCTGCTCACCGTCGACCTAAGGCCTGGGCTCATTGTGGGCGTCAACCGGCTGAGAAGAATGTCGAATTCCCTACACGCATCCATGACGAATTCAGGTACGCTTCCTGCATTTTGTTTTACAGGATTTACCAACATGATAATCATTACAAGAGACAATGTACCTTGTCCTCAATATGATGAAGGTTATTCTGATGACTGTTGACAAACTCTTGAGAGGCCTCTTCTAAAACTGCTTGGAGAAGCATGATGATATCATCAAGATGGGGTTGGTTTGGTGTTGGAGGAAAATGATGAAAATGGTATGTACTTGAAATGTGATGCCTATGGTCTTGCTGACAGATGATGATATAATGGTCTTGATGATACTTTGATGTATCATTATGAATGGATGTTTATGATGATACAACAGAACATTACGTATGACACCTGCCCGGGGCTGCATGAGTGGCAGCGGGTCTAGGGAGAAAGTGTTGACTAGGGGTGGCAATCGGGTCAGGTTGGCGGGTTGGCGTGTCAGCATACCTCAACCCGAACCCGACCCGTTTATTAAACGGGTCGGCTGTGGCAAACATGAACCCGACCCGTTTAATAAACGGGTAACCCGACACGACCCGTCAACCCATTTAATAAATGGGTTGGGTCGGGTAAAAGGGTTTTCAGGTTCGCGGGTCGGGTTGGCGGGTTGACGGATCGGGTTGGCAGGTAGGCAAGTTGGCGGGTCGGGTTGACGGGTTGACGGGTCGGGTTGGCAGGTCGGGTTGGCGGGTTGACAGGTCGGGCAGACGGGTTGGCGGGTTGACCCACCCGCCTAACCCGTTTATTAAACGGGTCAGCCGGGTTGGCGGGTTGGCATACCCCCAACCCGAACCCGACCTGTTTAATAAATGGGTTATGCGGGTCGACCCGTTTATTAAACGGGTTGGCTTAAGCCCAACCCGAACCCGCCTAAGAGGCGGGTTGGCGGGTCGTGTCAGAAATTGCCACCCCTAGTGTTGACCCGGTGCCTTTAACTGGTGGGCTCCGTAGTGTCAGTGACCCCACCCGGGGATTTACCTCGCAGGGGGGGCGGGCTCCTCGCCATAAAAAAGAACAGAACGTAGTTATGATTAAATTGGCCAAAAATATAATGATCACACATCATAATCGGTTAGTGGATGTGTAAGAGGTGGAGGGGTTGAACAAGATACCCTGTTGTTTTGTGCGTAAGCCCTTGCATGTCCTGCATTGCACCTACATGAGGGCACTGCCATTGTGGAAGACCACCGAAAAATCATGCTTGGGCATGAGGAGCCCTCGTTCACGATGAATAGCATTGGCAGTGTGAATAGCAAATCTGTGGCAACGAACCACTCAGGGTCGATTGAGATAACAGGATGGTTAGGTTGCCCTATCATAACCGAGGGGTCTTGGGTTTGAATCTCCATGGTGTTATTCCCCAGCTTGCCTGTCAACAACTAAAACAAAAAAGTCCAGCCCTGCTCCTGAACCTAACATTGATTAACAACAAACAGATAAGTAGATGACAAGCACATGCATCACAATTTACCTCTCTCTCTCTCTCTCGGAGAAATGGGAGGGAAAGAAAGAAAGCTAAGGGTCAGTGGAGAAGGAGACCACAGAGTGTTGAACAAAGAAAAGGAGAAAACTGAGGGAGGGGACAGAGAAGCAGATCAAAATAGATGTTGTAGATAGACTGTGTATCAGATAGTTATTTTTTGTGCATCAGACAGTTCCTCTCTCTCTCTCTCTCTCTCTCTCTCTCTCTCTCTCCAACAACCGGTTTAACAATTCATCCAACAACTTCTCTTCCATCCCCATCACCACCCCAGATCGATCGATAGATCGCTCGCTCGCTCCCGGCCTCCCTCAACTCTCTCTCTATGTTAAAGGAACTGATACAAAGGAAAACACACTGGAGGTGAAAGGGTTTCACCGTTCTGATTTTTTACTTAATTAAAATGAGAAAACAAATGCTACATATAGACGGTTGCGATTCCTTAAATCTAACAGATTGCCTTTACAATGTCGACCTCTATGACGGGTAACTTCCTTCATTCTTAGGGATTTACCAACTGTTCAGATTTACATGGTTACAACAATAAAACAAAATGGAAACAGAATAAAAAAATGTTTGCGGGAAGTCAAAAAAGAAAAGAAAAAGTTAGGAAAAATGGAAATTTCCCTAAAAAAAACGTCACTGTTTCCAACTCAGAGAAGAGATGAATGCATTAAAAAACACGCACCACAACTTGTCATGATCAAGTCTTGTTTTTTCAAAATTTGAGATCATGTTGTTTATTTTTTAATTAGATAATTTCCCGTTTGATTCTGGCTTCCCCCCCCCCCCCAAAAAAAAAACTTTAGCTATTTGAAACCATATTGAGAAAGCTTGCGCAGCGTGTTGCAAGATGAAGCCCCTTTGAAAGTATTCATTTGAATAAATCACATGCAGTCACAGATGTAAGATTGGATTTTTGCAACATTTAATTACAAGTAGTAAGCCAGTTATGTACGGTTGATCAGCAGTTCCTGTAAATTAGATGCTATGAAAGGTGTAAGATTGGATGATAGCAACTTTTCTTTTTCTAATCGTTGCTATTTTTACTTTATTTGCATCAAAATTTTAAGGGTTTTTTCGCAAATTAGTCCCCACGTTTTCAACTATTTGCAAATTATACCCTCCCTTATACCGATTTGCAAATCGGTCCCCGCCTTTTCATTAGCCCTTGCAAATTAGTCGGCACACCCGCCTTTTCATTAGCCCTTTTGTAACAAGGGGTATGTGGAACAAAAAGGACAGTAAATAATAGATGCAGCGGACAGCATTTCGTGGTTCGCCACGTCCCATGTTTGTTAAAAAATGTGAACTTTTTGTGTTTTTTGTCTTGTGCGACATGCGGGATGTGCCGTCAAACATACCCTGAGGTTAACCTCCGTTGTGTTTTCAGACGGAAATCAAGGGCAGACAAATTGACAGTTCTGCCCAATGTTGTCAGTTTCAGCACTGAATGCGTTTGGCCAACAATTCAGGTGAATCTGTCGATACTGATTCTCAACTGAATCATTTTGAATAGGCTAAAAACAATTAAAAAATATTTTGTGTCAAACACATGTTAAAACCATTAAAAATAATTTAAAAAATTAATTTTAAGTATTTTTTTACATTTATTAAAAAATAGCCGATTCAGGTTAGTATCGTATTGATTTTCTGCCCGTTATGATATGTATCGGTATTGGCCGATACTGACGTTGGTTCTGCCCTTATAGGAGGACCATTTTGCAAAATATGAATAAGGTAGGGACTAATTTGCAAAGCATGAGAAAAATGACTCTTCTACCTTAATCCAATGATCATGTTGCAAGAAACAAATAAGGAATAACTGAATTACAACCAGAATATTTATTGCTGACGTATAATCAAGAACAAAAATGATTTGCTAAACATGAGATTATGTTTCTTCTTCTTCTTCCCCTTGATTTTCTGATAGGGAAGTGTGGAATTATCAGTTTTAATTCAACAATCTTCTCCTTTCATCTTTCCTTTTTCTGCAAAGATCTCATTTGATCTTTCAATCAGGTTTCTGTTTTTTGTTGAAGATTTGGTATTTATTTGGTTATTTTCGTGTAACTTGTCAGTGGCTGGGTTTAGAGCAGATCTGATTAACCCCTTTTTTCCTTTTTGATAACCAAGGGGGCTGATTCTATTAAACATACATGGTCTTGTGATTGTTGCAGGGAGCAATTTATTATTAAAAATTTCTTCAGAAAAATTTGCTACATTTTTGGGTTTTTGTTCATCCTCGCACTTATTTTTCTTATTTGGTTTGTACATAATGATCTTGCTGCTGGATTGATGCCAATTGCAGACTGAGAGTCGAAAAACAGAGATTGTTAGGGAATCATGAAAAGAGGGGAGAGAATAGAGTTGGGGTATCAAGAACAAAGGTGTACCTGAGGGCTACCGGATTACCGCCTGTGAACCGCCAACCGCCAGATTACTGCCTGAGAGTTGAGTGTAACAAAGAGAGGGTTAGGCGTTGAGAGAAAAGGGGGAGGGTGGGTTACGGTGTTTGAGAGGAGGCGTGAGAATAGGGAAAGAGCATTCATATAAGTGAGGGTAAGATTGTCATTTGGTATGAATTTAATTATAGTTATAATCTAACCATGGTTAGGTTGATGGCAAGCTAACGGAAGGACTGTTTGTTTTGCACTAACTGCAGAAAAGGTCGGGGACTGATTTGCAAATTCATAAAAGGGAGGGACTAATTTGAAAATCACTCAAAAGGCAGGGACTAATTTGCAAAAAACCCAATGTTTAAATTTAAAGGTACCATTCTGAAAATCGATTCATTCGATACCATAACTATAAATCATTAAAAAAAAAAGATTCTCTCTGAATGGATTTTAACAACATTGCTTTAGACAAAAGAAACACAAGCAACTGCATTCCTCATTTGGTCATTATTAGAAATGATGGCAAGAGATGAAACAGTTGCATGTGTTCCTGAATTAAATAAAAAAAATACAAGGGAGAAAAAACACAAAAAATAACAGTTCCCCTCAACAAAATGGAACAACTGGATAACTAAGAAAAAATCTATGATCAGAAGAAATCAATCTCTAAATAATTACCGGAAGATTTAACACCCACTCCTGCTGTGTTCTTCCCACATGCAGAAGCAGCTGGTACCTGCACCCTTGGTGCACAACCAATTTCAAATGGTCTTGGCACATCCGGTGGGCTGGCACACCTAATAAGGGCCCAATTAACATTCTGGAAAAATGGATGCTGCTTCACTTCTGTTGCACCCCGCCTATATGCAAGCCGACACTGTGGTTCTTTCACGAGCAAACCTCGGATCAAGTCCCTTGCAGCAAAGCTCACTGTTGGTGACTCTGGGAACCTCAGGGGCTGGCCTACCACATTAAAAAGGGTAGCACGGTTCCCTGACCCCTTGAAAGGAGTCTTTCCAAACAAAAGCTCGTAAAGAAAGATCCCAAATGTCCACCAATCTACAGCACTCCCATGGCCTTCACCTTTGATGATCTCTGGTGCCAAGTATTCATGAGTTCCGACAAAGGACATTGACCTGGCATTTGTGGGTTCTGCAATGAGCTCTGGAAGAGGACTGACTTGATTACCAACATCATTTTTGGGCTTAGTTTTGAGCATCATTTCTTTTCTTATACGGCCTGAAAGGAAGCGTGGTGTAAAGCAGGTGGGCTGCACACATGAAGGCTGGATCACACATGAAGGTTCCATACGGGCAGGTTGGACACGATATGAAGGATTTCTCTTGGATGGATCTGCATCTGCGTTTGCAGACTTTACAAGTGTTGGAGAAACAGCACACCTCAAGGACAGATCAAAGTCGGAAAGCATGATATGCCCATCATCTCTCACCAGTACATTCTCTGGTTTCAGGTCTCTGTAAATGATCCCAAGCATGTGTAGGTACTCCAAAGCAAGTAGGACCTCAGCCACATAAAACCTAGATGACAATTGAAGCTCAAGATTAGGAGCTGCAGCAGTAACAGGCTAATCTTCTTAGACAAGACGCTGAACTAATAAAGAAACACATCTTGGGAACAATGTTCCACACACAATGAATCTTCCAAAGAAGAAAAAAACTATAACAGAAATCAACGCAAGAATCCAGACACCAATGTCACTCTTGAAATATCTTGGTGAGGGTTTTTCTCAGGAAATTAAACAATAAGAATTCTCTCAGGAAAATTCAGGGAAGTTCTGAGACTAACAATAAAAATTGAAGTATTATACAAAAAAAAATTAAAAAATGAAATTCTCAAAAAGATTAGGTGAGATAATATCACAATATTTTCAATTTGAAGGCTTTTTTTTATCTCACTATTTTTCCTTGTTTCAAAATTTTCCCCATAAAACCCTCAAAAACATGATATTTTCAAAATATCATGAGATTTCGTGACTATGCATAAAAAACAGCTTAGTTCATGCAGCCGTAATCAATGTATACAAAAATCAAGTTGTCTTTAGAAATCGATCTATAATATTTGACAGTTCTAGGTCATATGCATGCCACAATCATGAAACCAACCAATGAATTTGCAAAAATGCCACAAACATTTTGGCAAAAGATCTCAAGCACCTCTTTGAACCTTATACTATAAGCTTACAATCTGTGCCACGTGGACATGGCCAAAAGGACACTAAACACACTGTTCTTGTGCAAATTTCTATTAAGAGTAATATATAGGGGGACGGGGCACGAGAGTAAATTGGAATACCTTTGTCACGTAGCATGTAACACGTTCATGGAATAGTCATCATTAGTATAGACCAACAAAAAGACCATAAGGGACCATCCTCTAGCATGGTTTAATATGTCTATCCACACCACAGGAAATGGAAATGCCACAAATGTTAAGCCTCAAACTGACTAACACTACAAGAAAAACTCTAATTAGCGACGGAAATTTGCGATAAATTTTTTCCGTCGCAAATTTGCGACGGATTAGCTAGCTAGAGAAAACTATCTGTCGCTAACATTCGAATTATTTGCGGAATTAGCAACGAAAAAAATTCTGTCGCTAATTAGCGACGGAACAATTCTGTTGTCACTTACCGACGGATCAGCGGTAGAAATTTTCCGTCACGAATCTGTTGCTAATTAGCAATGGATTCACGACAGAATTTTTTCGTCGCTAATTTCCCCCGTAAGACCCTAATGTGAGCTCCTTTCTTTCCCTTTTTGTTTCATCCGTCGCCCATCGCCTGCCGCCTGTCGACCAAGGTTGTTAAATGCGATGAGGCGAAGCGAGGCGTTGAGCCTGTTATGAAGCGAGGCGTAAGCCTCGAGGCGTTGAAGCGTAAGCTTCATGATCAAAATAATAAAATATATAATATTAATAAAATAATGAAATTTTATTAATAATTTTACCTTAAAACATAGATGATAAAGAACATTCACCAGAATTAAAAAGTTTTCTCTGGCATTCTTTTTGAGTTTAGCAGAAAAAAAAATCTGCCAACGCCTTCTTCAAACTGCAAACACTTACAAATTAAAAAGTTTATAAAATCCACCACTATAAAGGGTACCAAAATTTAGAAAGGAAAAGCCTATTCCTTGAAACAGTCCAGGCTAGAAATCAAATTTGAACTCCGATCAGTCAGTTCATGTTTGGATGGGGTAGGAAACGAGTTTAGGTACAAACTCCATTTAGATTCAAACCTGTTCAGGAACAGTTTGGGTCAGACATGAAAACAGGTCAAATACAAACGACTTTGGCACTACACTTTTCCTACCAAATAACCAAGACGAGATTCGATCTTCAGACCCCAATATTCCAACCTATGGATCTACGACCCCAAATGAACGATATTGTACAGGGGTGATATCATACTTTGAAATCCACAAGGGGAGATGAGAAGAAAAAAGGGTAGAAAACAAAAGAAATTTTGTTGGGGGAAAAGTAGGTGACTCACCTTCAAGCGCCTTCTTCTGCTGCCACGAGTGAAGCAACCGAGCAACACGTTTCAAGAGCCCCAACCCCCAACCGTCTCCTCCGTCCTCTTTAGGCAACCATCGCGCCCGCTGGTGCAGACGGCATTCACAAGACAAGAGTGGGAGATGGCGTCGACTCAGGAGGAACAGGAGAATAGAAACAGGGTGGAGGACGCAGGTCCGAAAGGCCTGGAGCCGTACCGGGCAACTGCGCAGCAGAACACCCTCGAAGCGATCCGAGCCAAGCTAAACTTTGCGTGGAGGCCGAGCCTGGTGACGCTGATGCTTACGCCTTAGAAGCGAAGCGCGTCTCGATGTGAGGCGCACGCTTCACCCATGTGAAGCGTGCGCTTCAAGACTCAAACGCTTCACTACAGCGCCTCAGCACCTTCAGCGTGCGCTTCGCCTCTGAAGCGTACACTTCAGGTACTGAGGCGTTCGCCTCTCACAACACTGTTGTCGACCTCCCCCTTCGACTCAGTCCCCCTCTTACCTTCGCTCCCCTCTCTTTCGCTCACGTCATTTTTTCAGCCGGCGAGCCCCTTCCGGCAACCCCCTTCCGACCTCACCCCGTCTCCCTCTCCCGACTCCGGTTTCTCTCATCTACCGACACCAACGCCGGCGCCTTTCAGGTAACCCCTAACTCCCCTCTCTCTTTCCTTTTTCGCCGGTCGGCGAGCCCCTTTCTTTCCCTCTATTTCCTTTTTCGACAGGGAGGGGCCGAGCCCCCTAACTGTCTCTCGGTCTTACGGGATGCTAGGGAGGGGCTCGACCCCCTCCCTGTCTTACGGGATGCGAGGGAGGGGCTCGGCCCCCTCCCTGTTCTTTTTTAGATAGGGAGGGGTTGAGCCATCTCCCTGTCTTACGGGATGCGAGGGAGGCACTCGGCCCCCTCCCTGTTCTATTTTCGCCAGGGAGGGGCCGAGCCACCTCCCTGTCTCCCTGTCTTACGGGATGCGAGGGAGGGGCTCGTCCCCCTCCCTCTTCTTTTTTCGCCAGGGAGGGGCTGAACCCCTTTCCTGTCTTATGGGATACGAGGGAGTAGATTGTTTTGTATTGTATTATTTTGTATATTTGTGCTTTGCAGGTACGTAGCTAAGCTAATTGCGCGATACTTAGTGCTAAGCATCGCATGCGGTTAAAAATGCAATGCAAAAAGAAATAAGAAAAAAATGCAAAGGCAAAAGCAATGCAAATCGGGTAAATACCCGTGGTGAGTAAGTGATGCAAGCGCATCACAGGTTATTTAATTTCTTGGATGCAACATTTTTTTGTTCACACACTAACTTAGTTGTGGATATCTAGGACTGCTTTAATGGAATTCAGAGATCATACTGAGCATGATTTTAATGTATGAAAATATAAGTGTTTTTATTTTTAGAGTTCGGATTTCATGCTAGTCATGGTAGTAGTTAACGGGATATTGAAGTGTGTTTGTTGTAGGTACATATATGACATTATTTTGATATGAATGATTTGAATATATTGCAATGTTTGATGTGACTGGATCCATGCTTGCATGAAGTTATTTTCAATTTGATTATGCCTTCCATGTGAAATTGTATCATGAAAACATGCTTCAAATGAATGTATCGTGTTATGAATGAGTTTGCATTTGAAAATGAATGATAAGTTATCAATGATTCAAACATGCTTCAAATGAATGGTTTTGCACATGAAAATATTAAGCTATCAATGGATGCATCATAGTTCTTGTGATTGAATGACATCATATATATATATATATATGTGTGTGTATGTGTGTGTGTGATATGTATATCAAATCATTACATTCACCATGAATGCATGATAAATTAGATATTTTGTTCATCAGAGCATTCTTATGATTCTCTTTTAACTTGTTAAGATAATATATGTACCATCATAGGACAAAATGACTGCAAACCGTGAATGAATGTACCATAGGATAGTTGACAATGATGTATCGCTTAAATATATAGATGTATTGTCAGTTTTATTGAATTTGCAATGACAAGTGTCAGTACAGTGGATCCCACAGGTCAGATCAGGTGCCCCTGCACGATGTGTAAGAACAATCGATTTGTAGAACCTCATGGCGTTAAACATCACCTATACAAGAAGGGTTTTGTGAGTGATTATCAGAATTAGACGCTTTATGGTAAAGAATTTTGGAATAATTTTGACGCACGGGTGGATGTAGTGCACAATAATCCATATGTGGATTTGATATTTGATGCAGCAGGACCAGAACTGGGTTCTGCTATGGGTCCTAGTGATGTACCAACTGGGGTAGAGAAAGAAACAGCAAACGATGCAACTAGTAGATTTTATGATTTACTTAAAGATGCTGATGAGCCACTTTTGAATGATTGCGAGAGTCACACTATCTTGTCTGCAGTTCTTCAACTAATGAATTTGAAATTCGAGTATAATTTGAGTCAATAATGTTTTGACCGTTTGTGCTCTATTGTGAAGAGTATGTTGCCCAAAGATGAGAAATTGCCACAAAATTTCTATCGTGCGAAGGTTATTGTCCACGCTTTAGGTATGAGGTATCAAAAGATAGATGTTTGTCCAAATCACTGCATGTTGTATTTTAAAGATCAAGAAAATAGCAGATCATATCCGTCATGTGGGCATCATCGGTTCAAGCCAAAGACAATGAGCAATGGTAGCACGAGGTCAAAAGAAGTGTCATACAAGTCGCTCCGCTACTTCCCTCTGACCCCTAGATTGCAACAATTGTATATGTATTCGATGATAGCTACACACATGAGATGGCATGCAAATAAAGTTTGACATGATGAAGACAAGATCGTGGATCCTGTTGACGCGAAAGCTTGGAAGCACTTTGATCTTACTCATCAGATCTTCGCAATAGAAGTGAGAAATGTTAGGCTCGATTTATGTACAGATGAATTTAATCCATTGGGGGGTAGATCAACCCCATACTCGTGTTTGCCAGTATTTGTCACCCCATACAACCTTCCTCCAAGCTTGTGTATGAAGCGTCAAAATCTTTTCTTGTCACTATTGATCCCTGACCTGACGTCTCTGGGCCAAAATCTTGATGTATATTTAAGGTCATTGATTGATGAACTGAAAATATTGTGGGATTACGGTGTTCTCACGTAAGATGCCCACAAAAAAACAAAACTTCAATATGAATGCTGTTGTTCTATGGACAATTAGTGATTTCCCTACCTATGGTATGTTATCTGGTTAGAGCACACATGAAAGGTTGACATGTCCGTACTGTATGGAGGATACCAAATCTTTTAGATTGACGCATGGAAAGAAGCTGTGTTGGTTTGATTGTCACCGTCGATTTCTACCCAACGACTGTATGTTCCGACGATAAATGAATGCATTCAAAGCAGGCACAACTGAAATATAAGGTTCACCTACATGGTTGTCTGGCATAAAGATTTTAAGACGATTGCGATACTTTTCATATGAACTGACAAATATTCGTAGTGCGAGACCCTTCCTTGGATCTGGGAAGGATCACAATTGGACAAATAAATCTATATTTTGGAAACTACCATATTGGCCGACCTTATTGATACGACATAATTTGGATGTGATGCATGTGGAGAAAAATGTGTTTGATAATGTGTTCAATACGGTAATGAATGTCAAAGAGAAAAAAAAAGATAATTTGAAAGTCTGTATGAATTTAAAAGTAATATGTAAAAGACTAGAATTGAAACTCAAAGAGTATAATGGCAAAGTACTGAAACCAAAGGCAAGGTACGTGCTTGGACCAGATCAAGTAAAGCAGGCATACCAGTGGTTGAGACAATTGAGATTTTCAAATGAATACGTCTCTAACATTGCTCGGGCTGTAAAGATAGACGAGGGACAATTATATGAGTTGAAGAGCCATGATTGCCATGTTATCATGTAACGGTTGATTCTCCTAGCATTTCATAATATGTTAGACAAACCTATATGGGGGATATTATCCAAGTTAGGTTGATTTTTTAGAACATTGTGTGCATCGAAAGTTGTAGTAACTGAGATAAAGAATCTAGAGGATTCTGTTGTCACTACTATTTGTCAGCTAGAGAAGATATTTCCTCCAGCATTTTTTGACGTTATGGAACATGTGATCATACACTTGCCATATGAACTTAGGGTTGGTGGTCCTGTGCAATATCGATGGATGTACCCATTTGAAAGATAAATTTTTTTATATATTTTTCTCTCTAATGCTATTTGAAATTTATTGTATTACAAGATGTATATTATTGACAGATGCATGTTTGGCCTCAAAAAAATGGTTCAGAATAAAGCAAGAGTGGAGGGTTCAATTTGTAAGGCGTACACTTTAAAAAAGATTTCAAATTTCTCATCTATGTACTTTGAGTCTCACATTCCAACACGTTACACTTGCCCACCTCGTAATGATGATGGAGAACAAGTTATTGTGGCTGACAAACTGTCGATATTTAAACCACTTGGAAATGCCTTTGGCAGTTGCCGATCAAGACTCTTGAAAGATCGAGAGCAAGACGCAACACAAATCTATATCCTTTTAAATTACTCAGAGATCGACCCCTAGATCGAGTAAGTATAAATAATATGTTATACTAAGTTCTCTACATACATGGTTCAGTAATATAATTATTTGTTAAGTGCAGACGATTTGATCTGAAGTTGCGAAGAGAACTTTCCCATCTCACTGATTCAGAATTACAAAAAGAACGTGAAAATAAGTTTGTGGCGTGGTTGAAAGAGTTGGTAAGGACGATGACATGCATTCTTTCCGTGTAAACAACAATATGTTACTTAATTGGTCGTGTTTACAGTCATTGTTTATGCTTGTAGGTCCGTCATGGTGATGTTAATGACAAATAAATATGTGATTTACAAAATGGTCCAACCAAAGTTGTGTAATGTTACAACGGATACATCGTAAATGGTTATCGATTCCATACAAAAGACTACGGTGTAAACAAGTCAACGATGAATAGTGGCGTGTGTGTCCAGGGTAGCAGTTACAGTGAAAATGAAATTGACTACTACGGTGTTATAGAAGAAATAATGAAGTTGATTTACTTAGGCATAAATAACAGGGTAACTTTAATTAAGTGTCATTGGTTTGATCCCACACAAAACCTCAGGCATTGTGGAGGTGAATCATAAATCAATGTTTGGAACATATGAACCATTCATAATAGCATCGCAAGCTCAACAAGTTTACTATACTTCACATCCGAATACAAGAAAGTCAGATAGAAATGAATGATGGGCGGTTTGCAAGGTGAAGTCTAAACTATACCCCGAGTATGATCAGTTACAGGAAGACAAGATTATTGAAGAGGGTGATTACTATCAATCAGATGATATGTATGACTTCTCTTATGGTCACGATGTCACATCTCCATTATTCGATGGCACACGTATGAAAGAATGTGATCCAAATGATATACTAAGTGGATGGGCGCCCAATGAAGAAGAAGAGGACTAAGAGGAGAAGGAAGAAGAATATGAAAGTCAAACAAGTGATGAGGAAGCATACTCGAGCTAGTGAAAACAAGGTTTTAAAACCCGTGACTCGGAACTCGACTCGTTCTTTATTGACTCGTGACTCGGCGGGTCAACTCGGTGACTCAAACCGGGTTTTGTTAACTTTTGATTTTAAAAGAAAAACAATATGTAATTTGTCTCAAACCATGTTTTTCAGTAAATATATAGTCTAAAGAGTTGACAGTAAAAAATTGCAAGTTCAGAGTAGAAAAAGTACAAACTTCTTCATAACAAGGTCACATGAAAAGATCAAGTTACATGAAGAAACTTCTTCGTAACAAGCATGTCTTTGGTATTCAATGAAGGCCCCATGTAACTGAGTCTAGAAACATACTTAAACTCAAGTTTCTAAATAGAATGGTTTAGGAATTTCAGCTAAACTTCTCCATAAGACACCCTAGCTTTTGTTAGCTTTCCTTTCTAGTGATCTCACCTCATTGAGAACAACAACACATCATCTTGCATAAAAAGCCAGATTGAATTAGTTGCAACAAGGTAAAACAACAATAAGAGAATGAATCACTAGAAGAAATTCCAATTATGACCAAGGGAAATGCTGTCACATGGATACATGTACAAGCATACTGTACAAGATCAGCACAACTGGTATGATATGGGTGTTTCTGTGAAAAAATAAGGATGACAGGGTACAGATTGTTATGCACAGGTGTGATACAGACTTTGTACAAAAATGTATTTTTATATACAATGAAGGATATGATACGTGTTCATAAAACAACACTCAAAGGCACCCAACACCAGAACATGAAGTACAAGCACCGATACATGTATGCTTCACTTTTTTGTTAGATCTTTGAATCATTTTTTTTGCCAATATGTTTAATCAACACATAAAGATTGATAGATTATTGTATCTTTGAACTGGTTTGTCTTGTAATTTATTATTTATTATTAAACTGTTATTTTGAAATACCCAAAAAATCAAATTTCAAATATCCCAGAACTCGGCCAAGTCTGATAGAGACTGACCGAGTCAAGGCCGAGTCAAGGCAAGCCGAGTTTACCCTGCTGGGTTGACTCGCTGGAGGGCCGAGCCGAGTCAACCGAGTCACCGAGTTGACTCGACGAGTTTTAAAACCATGAGTGAAATACATTTTGTAATAGATACCTTATGTTTGATGTGAATGATTTAAATGATTTAAATGATTTAAATGTATTGAAATGTATTACAATGATTTGAATGTATTGTAATGTTTGATGTGAATGATTTGAATGTATTGCAATGTTTGATGTGAATGATTTGCAATGATTTGATTTGAATGTATTGAAATATTTGAATGTATTGCATGAAGTTATTTTCGATTTGATTATGTATCCATTAACATATAGAGTTGTGTAACTGATCCAAATAAAATTTTTATTTGTTAGAATATAGTTCGTGGAGGTCACAGTGGTCGAGCACCCAGTGGTAGCCAGTCTCAACTTTCATTTTCACGGGCTGCTTCGATAGGTATATCATTTAACTAATTGTATACTTGATTAGTTTAAATATGCATTGTGTGAATTTCTAACTTAATTTTCTATAGATGATGTTTCGTCTGCACATGACCCACCTATACTATTTATTCATACACGTCACGAGACAACGCCGGATGTAGGGTCTTCTCAGTCTGACACACAACGACTCATTCAAATAGTATATATCGATAGTCGACCGTAAGTATTTCATTATCACTTGTTCAATATTTATCTTATAAATAGTGTATATCGACACTCGATTGTTAATGTGTATCAATTCATGTACAGCGCGAGGTTCGAGCCACAAAAAGTAGTACGAAAAATTAGAAAATCACTACTACAGCATCTTCCAAGACCGATCGCTCAATAGAAAGAGTACCCGAAAAAGGTGTTGGACAAATTATTGTCCTCATTCATGGTATGCAATCGTTTATCATAACTACTGTGTTTTATATTTAATTTTTTGTTATAGTCATGTGTTAACTTTCTAAAAATATTTGTAGGCTTCGCATCGCTTTGCGACTGCGAACAAGGAGAAGGACGCGAGGGTAGAGTGGCAGAAGGTTGTTAATCGATTTGCTGATATGTTGCATAATATGAAGATTGCATCAATAAAAGCAATTGGTGGGATAGATGATCCATTGCAGTAGAAGGGTCATGGCCCTTCTACTATCATGAGAGATTATTGGGAGGGAATGTGCGACAAGTGGGCGATCAATGAATTTTGAAACCGCTCAGCAAAGGCTGCACAAAACCGAGCGAATATGCCCGATGCCCATCTACACAGGTGAATCTAAGACTTTTGGGAGCCACCAGAAGAAAATGGTAACTCATCAATATACTCTCAAATTTATAAGTATTTTTGCATACTTTTTAATTGATTTTTTTATCATTTAACCTTGCAGGAAGCAGAAAAACGAGGCATTATGCCTTACAAGGATGAGTTTGTTGAAACATATAAACGTAAGAGCACGGAAGAGTTTGTATCAGAGAAGGCGAGAGAGACATCAATATGTATTTATTGTATTAATAAACATTGTAATATACAAGTTACTATGAATTACATTATCATAAACATTGTAATTCTTAATTCTTAATTCATATTGTAATCATTACTTTGTAGGAGTCATACAAGTAGCAGATATTAGAGCGATATGGCGATGACTCCACTCAGCATACGCCTTTTGATCCTGCAGCATGGGTGACTGCAACCGATGAACCCCAAAAAGGTCGTATGTTCAGGTTTGAGAGTAACATGAACACCGCACTAGTCGTTGCCTCCTGCAGTCAGGGCTCTCAAAGTTCTCCCACCAGCATAAACTCCCACTGTCCGATTGACCCTGCTATGTCTTGGGATGGTGTCTGTCAGCGTCTTGAGGACAAAATGCGTGACTTTTTACATAAAGTCATTCTCAACCTTGTCCATAATGAGTTGTGCAACTTTTTTTGGGACAGGGGAACGTCTGAATTCAATATGAGCTCTGGTGCCCGTCAGGTATAAAGATTCATGTAATTTGTTTTATGTCGTTAGATTTCAAGTTAGTATATGCATGATTGAACACATATAAGCATGATTTCATCACTATAAAATTGTTTGACTGCTTTATAACACATATATGCATGATTGAATCACTATGAAAGTTTTTTGACAACCTTAGAACACATATAAGCATTCTTTCATCACTATGACAACTTTATAACACATATAAGCATTATATTAACATATATGAAAGTTTTTTTATTGCCTTATAACATATATATGCATGATTGAATCAATATGAAAGTTTTTTGACAACCTTAAAACATATATATGCATGATTGAATAACTATGAAAGTTTTTTTACTGTCTTATAACACATATGAGCATGATTGAATAACTATGAAAGTTTTTTTACTGTCTTATAACACATATGAGCATGATTGAATCACTATGAAAGTTTTTTTACAACCTTAGAACACATATGAGCATAATATTAACATATATGAAAGTTTTTTTACTGCCTTATAACACATATATGCATGATTGAATCAATATGAAAGTTTTTTGACAACCTTAGAATACATATATGCATGATTGAATCACTATTAAAGCTTTTTGACAACCTTAGAATACATATAAGCATGATTTCATCACTATGAAATTGTTTTACTTCCTTAGAACACATATATGCATGATTGAATCACTATAAAAAAAATTTACTACCTTAGAACACATATATGCATGATTGAATCATTATGAAAGTTTTTTGACAACCTTAGAACACATATAAGTATGATTTCATCACTATGAAAGTTTTTTGACTGCCTTATAAAACATATATGCATGATTGTGATACATAACACATTTATTTGACAGCCTTATAAACATTATATGCATGCGTGAATTATTGTGACATTTTTTTGACAACCTTAGAACACATATCTGCATGATTGAATCACTATGAATTTTTTTTGTCAGTCTTAGAACACATTTCTGAATTCTGTTATTGTCATTCACTTTATTGCTAGTTGATGTGTCATTCAACCATTTACTTTGATTGCATTAGACTAGGTGCATTACATATAATTTATTTCATTATATTTTGTTTATTAATACTAACATTTTGGTTCTCTCGTAGGATGCTGGAGATGATCAACGTAGAGGAGCTGATGGAGGCATGGATGGAGGGGCAGATCGAAACAATGAAGAGGATAATGCCCCGAATCTTAACGATGATTAGATTCATCTGTTTAATTTGTTTCACGTACTTGTAACTAATTAGAACTTGGCAAAGACTGTATTGTAACTTATAACTTGTGTTAAATTTGTTTCACCTGCTTTGTATATGTATTTTTTATGTATACTTTGTTTTTTATACAAAGGTTATATAAATTGTATAACGAGAAATTTTTTTCGATATTCATATTTCAAAAAAATAAATTAAATTTTTTTAAAATTTGCAATGGATTAGCAACGGATATTATCCGTCGCCAATTTAAATCAGTCGATGTTTTGCGACGGAATTTAATCCGTCGCTAATCTCTCGCTCAATTGGCGACAGACATTAGCGACAGATACATATTTGTCGTTAAATTTTAGCGACAGATTAGCGATTAAATACATTCCTTCGCAAAACCAAATCAAAACCAAATCAGACCTTATTTAGCGACGGATTAGCGACAAACATTATCCGTCGCTAATCCGTCGCTAATTAGCGACAGATTGGCAAGAGATAAATTATGTCGCATTTTAGCGACCAGAATTATGCGACGGCCGATTTCTGTCGTTAATCCGTCGCTAAACACGTTAACGACAGATTAACGACGGATAGCGTCCATCGCTAATCCGCATTTTTCTTGTAGTGTAAAAGGATCAAACATCATAGCTAGATTGGTAGTTGGACTATCTTAGCTGATGGTTCTTCAATTCAAATGCACCAAGGGTTCTAAGAAAAGATATTGCTCATTTCAATCTTGAAATGCAGGGTACACATTCATTACAAGACTGAAAAATCTAACTCACAGATCAAAAACACACAGCCACGGGACTCGACTGGTCCATATTTAACTTAGGACTTGCCCGAGTCATTTGTACTTTCCACACACACAGAGGAACCTGGTCAATCGATTGGGTCAACTAGGTTAGGTGCAAATCCAGGTTGAGTTGGGCCAGTCATTGGGTAGACTCAGCAGATTTTTAAACAATGGTCTTACTGTTGTTGTTAGACAACATAAAAGAACTGCCTTTTCCCCTGCAAAGCTTCTTGTTTCACAACAACCATCTCCATAACCCACTAATACATCCTTAATGGTAAGAGTTTAGATGCAAACTTTTAACTACCTACAAAATCTTTAAAAATGTGTTCATATTCACAAAACCTGAACTTAAATATAGCAAGAAAATGTGCGGTTGTAGCTGGACCTTAGCAATGACAATTCTAAGATGACATGTTGTCAGCAAAGACACCTTGACAATTGACAGTAGAGAAGAGTTGGAACAAAGACAAACACATGAATGTGCTCAATATGTTGGAAATTTCTCAAAAGAATCCTGATAAATTTTCAAATGGAAACAAGAATTCAGCAATAAGCAATGCTCACAGAATTTTGAATCGAAACAGAACCTTGAACTTCATAATGAATATTTACAATGGAAGACACCAGAGCTCTTGGTAACACCAGAATTTTTGGGTAGGATAAAGGCAAAACAGATCAGAACATTTTTGGCATCAGAACTAGCCATACCATAATCTACTAGCAGCGCACATATATAAAATAGTTCAAACTCCATGCACAATATGTACATGACAAAAGCCGCAAATGGCAAATGCCATGCTCCAGATCAACAGGACACCACACAATGAAACCTTTGAAAATGTAAAAAGGGTTCAAAGAAACAAACCTAGCTGCATGTTCAGGAAAATACTTTCCTTGTTGCCTCTGCCGAAGAGTGTGCAGGTCGCCCCCAGGACAAAACTCCATGACCAAACACGAAAATGAATCGGTCTCAAAATGGGAATACAAAGTTGGTAGAAATGGATGATCTAGACACTGCAATATCTCTCTTTCTGTTTGAGCCCTTAGCAATTTCTTCCTACTGGCAAGCGCCCCTTTGTCCATTACCTTCGTAGCAAAGTAGCAATTGGTTCCACACAGTTCTGCCAGATAAACACTGCCTATATCCCCGCATCCCAACCTCTTTAAAAGCCTAAAATGGCTTAGTCCCAAAACCCCCTCACGCCCCCGAACTTCCCGAATAGCTTCCCATTTAGAGTCATTTCCCTTGTGAGGTTTGTTAATGCTGCTGAAGCTCTCGTCACTAACATTGCTGCTATTACTGCCTCTGCACATTCTACTCTTCCCACTTTCAAAAAAATCTGCATGGGCGTCACTAATTTTAGTACTTCCACCAGTGTTCTCGGCGTCCCATGTTCTGCCACTAACCATTGCACTGTTAGCTTCAGCAAGCTGATCACTACCACGAATGCTGCCTGAAGCTGTTCTATAGTTGCTAGTAGTGAATGAAGAATCCGATCCAGAAGCCGTTTCACCACGAGTTTCTGTAATGCATTCTGCCTCATACTCACGAGCACCAACCAGCATTGGCACATTTTCCACCTGTTTGGGTAACTTGGGACATGAATCAAGTTCAGAAGACAACTTATCGTTAAAGATAGTCTGTTTTATAGACGCCTCATTACAAATAACTAGAGGATCAGGGTCACTATCCTCACATTCTAAAGCAAGCTGCTTCAGTGTGAGAGCACTCCCTGCTCTAGTTGGACTTACAGCTACACCAGGCGTTGTCATGCATAGCTTCGAGGGTGAATCTTGAGATGTCCCCTTATGTGTAGGCGATCGTAAACGGCCGGTTTCTGAACAATCGGGCGCACCTTCGCGGGCAATCACCTGCTGCACACTGTTGATCGAATGCTTCACGGAGGAGTTTGCAGCTGGGGATCCTGCGCCGTGTTTCCGGGGCGATTTTAGTGATCTTGGTTGCGGCTGATGAGTACCCAAAGAGGAATGAGGGGGTTGGCCATGGTGGTGGTGTTGGTAACAGGTTGGTGGATTGGAAGAAGGATTGTTAGTGACGGAAACGGCGGAGGGCACGCCTAGAAACGTCTCCCTGGAGCAATTGGGTGATGGGGGAGATGAAACCCGGTGCCCCACTTGCACACACGAATCCTTTCTGAGGATTGCCGATAATCCGGAAGCGGCCATCGATCAAGCCGTTGTCGCCAATATAATCGAGAAACTAACCACGTTGATCAAATGTATCCATTCGTCATCACCTTTCTTCACTCCAAACCCTGAAAGAACAAAAAGACGTCAAGATCGATCTCGTCAGGAAATTCAAATCGTAGAACGTCTCAACAGAAACCCCCAACTCTTGCTTAATGTGAGAATGATCCCAGAACGATCAAAATGATCCCCAAAATCGAAAGAATAAGATCAAATGGCTAAAACCACCACAAGAAAATACCCACATTTCGACGCCAAACAAGGGAAGGAAGAGTTAGGAAAGATTAAGATCCAGAGTTGATCGCCACTTCAACACGCTTGAACAATATCAAAGATAAAACATTGAGAAGGGAATCGGAAAGAAAGAAAAACTACGGGTTTTACGATCTTCAGAAGAAATGAGAAAAAAAAGAGACTTTAGATCAAGAACAGAGCACGAAACTTCACCTTTGATAAGAAAAGGAGAGAGAGAGAGAGAGAGAGAGAGAGAGTAATAAGAAAAGGATAAATAGAAAGAGTGTGGGGGAAGTTCTGCCGTGTCGTCTTGCATGCCCATCACATCCCAATTCTACTCATAGTCCGCCAAGATCCGACCCGGATATATCTAAATGTGGATCCTATTAGGGATGTCAATCAATCGAATTTTATTTGGTATCCAACCAAGTTTTGGTTCCATTTAGTTGCATTTGGTAAGCCAAAATTATATCTGATTATAAATTGGATGCAGATATGGATTTTATTTTATGCTACTGAATCTGATAAATACCTAATTTGCTAGATAACCGAATACATCTACATGTAAAAACGCAGATTTGATAGGAGCTTTTCACTATTTGAATCTGAATCTGAATCTAAATTTGAATCCACTTAACCATTATCAGATTAGTCAGATTTGGTACTGACAACATCCAATCCAAATCCAAACTGTTTAAGGTACCTGCTCTACTCAAATTCAGATTCGAGTCTTAAAGGGTTTGTTTGAGAATTGTAGCGAGTGTGGAAAAATTATGCAATCGTATGCTGAGGTGCTCCACTTGACGTGATCCTGTCAAGTGGAGCCTTCAGCTTGGTCAAGGCAGTTGTTTGGGAAGATGATGTTGAGAAGACAATTTATGCATTTGGGAAAGAGGTCACAGACTCACAAAAGATCAGATCATTCAATGGGCTCGCCCTTGTCCGAGGTAAAACCCCAAATAAGAACATGACAAACCTACTTACATGCCCCAATCTAAGACTAGGGGTGGACAACGGGCCTGTGGTTCTGGCCCAAACGGGTCTGGCCTCAATGTAGTTTTTGAGAGAAGGCCAACCTCAACCGGGCTTAAATCCGGCCCAACAAAATCTCCGGTTAGGTTGAGCCAGCAGGCTATATGTGCATTATATATATATATATATGTTTCATTTTTATTTTATATAGGGTACCGGAGAAATATTGATTCGAATCATCACCTATTACTCTTGACCTTCACTTGTCTGGGAAATGATCCCAAATGAACAGGTATGGAAGCTATAATTGTAAAACACGATCGAATCTATGGAAGCATTGGTTTATACATTCCTGCTGGTCTCGACTCTAGGGATAATTTTTTTTGCTATCTTTTTTCGAGAACCGCCTAAGGTTCCGAATAAAAAGATGAAATGATTTTTCATTATCTCAATTGAAATGATGACCTTCCCAATAGGCCCCATTTCTCCGGTACCCTATATAAAATAAAAATGAAACATATATATATATATATATATTCTCATTTTGCTCTATTAGGCCTCATAGTTTGAAGTGTTTTATAATAAATCCAAACCATTATGTGTTTAGCATACTCGATTTAGTGGGAATGGACTCTTGGATCATATTTTTTTTACGAAAAAATGTATTTTTATGAACAAAAAAAAATGATGCCTTCATAGCCATTGATTTTGGATCACAGAAAAAACCAGCATACAGGTCAGATTCTGGTGATCTAAAAGTTGGTTCCTACTAAACAAAACCTATAAACCACGTCTATTAGATGGGAGAAAAAATATCAAAACCTATGATTTTTTAAAGGGCCTAAGGGGGGCAAAACAAAAAAAATAAGGCAGACCAATTACATTTCTCTATCAATCTATATATATAATGCGTTCTTTAGGCCTCATATTTGTTAGGTCTCAATGGTCCCCTTCAAAAATCATAGTTTTAAGTATTTTTCTCATGTCTAACACAGTAGATGTTTTGTTTGGTGGGAACCAACTTTTGGATGGCCGTCCAAAATCAATGGCAATGAAGGTACCAGTTTTTTCCTGCTCATAAAATGATATTTTTCGTCAAAAAAACATGATCCAAGAGTCTATTTTCACTAAATAGATCATGCTAAACACATCTAACGATTCAGATCTATCATAAAACGGTAACCTATAGGACAGAAGGAGAAATGGGGCCTAATATGTTCTGTTATCATATATATATATATATATATATATATTGAAACTGGGTCAAGTATGTGATTAGAAACAAGGATTCATCATGGATCCCATCTATTGTCTTACATTTTCAAATTTTTCATTAAAAAAACTTATAAACTCAAAAAAAATGAATGAGAAATGTTATATATATAATGACTTGCAACCCGACCCAAACCTCCCGGAATTAAGCTCATGGGTCTAACAGACGGGCTGTGGATTTTGTAGTAGACCTGCACCCAACCTGATTGGTCAATGGGTTGGGTTTTGCCAGGCCTGACTCGTCAACTACCCGGTCAATCCGGTCCACTAATCAGATATTTACCAAAACGGATTCAGACTCTGACTCCACTGGTGAAAAGCTCGTATCAAATTTGCCTTCTTTTACATATAATCCAATTTGGTCATCCATTGGATTTGGTATCAAGAAACAAAACCATTTTCGCATCTAATTATAATCAGATATAATTTCAGTTTGACTAAACAAAGTCAAATTCGGTCAGATATCAGCTAAAACTCTGATCCATGTACATCCCTAGGTCAGATCAAAGAAGATCCCTAGCTTGAACCGGCCTACTGTGGTCTGGGCTAGGCCTTTAAATTTCGGTCTGGCTCCACCTGAACCGGCCCTCTGACCCGGCTCAACCCCAAGATGGCATACACGTGCTGGGCTGCAGGCCGGCCCAGCCCAGCTCATATATACTTTACATGCATCTGATTTCAAGAAATAGATATGGTTGAAGTGTTTACCTTGCAAGCAATAAGTTCAGTTAGAAACTTCTTGTTACGGCATCAAATCAATGTATTTATTTTGCAAATGAGTATCCAATATCTTTAAAGGTCAAAATTTATTAATTGATTTTGAAAAATGTATATTTTGTTAACAATCCAACTTGAAGCAAAGCTCAAACACCATCTTTCGGTTCGTACGACTCATTTACCAGTCCTACTGCTGAAGACAATGTCCAGGGCTGTCAATGGGTCTGGTTTGACTCAGATCCGACCCATATCAAACCCTATAGGGTCAGGGTTTGGTAATAAATGATATGGTAAAGGGTTAGATTAATATATGAACCCGGGTATGATTTGTGAAATTTCATACCATATTCAGGCCTGATCCGAGTTCTGACAAATTTTCACTATAAAAAAGATAATTAAAAAATATTATTTTACCGAGTATGGTTGGTTCGGGTCTGGTTCATGTAATTAATCCCTATAGAATCCAGGTACGGTTTTTCTTATGGTGGGTTTGATTGAACCCAGATCCTTTCCCTGTACCATTATCTCAAATAAGGCCTGGGTCTCGTTCCACTTGAGTCCGAATCAAACTGGATCGGTTGACACCCCTAACAAGTAGGGGGTGTCAACAGGTTGGATTTGGTTTGGACCCAGATGGAATGAGACTTGAACTAGATTTTTGGGTATGGTATCCAGTTTGGACCCAGGTCTAATTGAGTTTATTATAAGAGAAACCATACTCAGACCCAATAAGAACTACATGAACCAGACATAGTAAAATAAATTTTTTTTATCATTTTTACATTAGAAAATTGTGGGTCTTAATCGGAACTCAAGTCGGGCCCAAGTCTGGTATAAAATTTCACAAAGTATACCCAGATCCATGTATTAATATCGAACCATCAAATCCAGTCCCGGTTTTTAATAGGGTCTTCTTATTTGTCACAATACCCGGTATAAAATTTTACAAACTATTCCCAGATCTATGTATTAATATCGGACCTTTAAATTCAGTCTCCATTATTAATAGGATCTTCTTATTTGTCACAATACCCAGACCTTAATTATAGGGTTTGATCCGGGTAAACCAGACCCGTTGACACCCCTGCTAACAAGTAAGAATGTCCTTTGTGGCCTGAAGAATACGTGATACCAGTATGCACATAATTAAGTAATTACGTGAAACGGTGGGGCACGTGGTTGGCCTTGGAACTCACGTGCCAACACATGCATGACGTGGCAAGAGCTGATCGTAAGGAGGGAAAGCATGTGGGCAATTGTGAAACACCCACATTGGTGATCAATGCTGCACACGTGTGGCAAAGAGGGAAGGTTGTTTCTTGAAAGACAACATGCAATGATTAAATGGTACTATTTTTTCTTTCTCTCTTTTTTTTTTAAAGAATGATTAAGTGGTACCAGTTAGGCACCCAATTCTGGGAACATGGACAATTATCTTTCCGAGGAGGTTCTCGAAGTTTCTATGCCGTGTTAGGCATCATGCAAATACTGTGAAGTTCTATAAAAACATGTGACTCATTATTTCCAAAGAAGGTTCAAAATCTTATTTACCAAAGTCCATAGACCACAATAGAATATAAATAATTGACCATCATAAATTGAGTGAGGATCAGATCAGGTGTGCTCCTCATCCTGTCGACTGTTTACAGCACATGCTAATTGATGAGGTGCAGCAGCACACTTAAAGTGTGCAATCACATTGCACCTGATATTCTGGTATATTGGATCCATAATTAGCAAAAACAAATATAAAAATAAATGTTTTTTTTGCCAGTTTGGATTGATTGAAGGTTATCGTACCATTCTTAGGGCCTGATTGTGTTACGTGGAAGGTAGGCAGCCAATACCAGATTCAACTAATCGGATATTAGCTAAACATATCTGAATCTAGATTTAGTTGGCATGGTGAAAAAACTAGTACCGTATCCAGTTTTTTTACACGTAATCAGATTTGGATGTCCATCAAATTTGGATATTAGTCGGATTCAGTAGCAAAAACTCAACACCATATCTACATTGGATTATAATTGGACACTGTTTTGGTTTACCAACTACTAAAATAGAGTCGGATTTGGTCAGATATCCAGTAAAATCCGATTCATCGACATCCCTATTGAAAAATGCACCACCTTCAGCAGTAAACAAGTCCAACCACCACCTCGGCCCCTCTCCCGGGAAACGTTACCATGAAAAGAGGTGGTGGTGCTGATCTGGGATAACTCTTTGCTCATGGAAGAAAGCTCCCTTGCTAGATTTGCTAAAGTGGGTCATTTAGAAAACGCATGGGATATTATGACCCTGAGGACAGATCAGGTGATTTGATAAAACACAAATTTTTGTGTTTTTAAATCACCACTGCCCATCACTTCATTCATCACCATGCATTGTAAAATGATGACATCAGCACTTTTGATGGGCGACAATGAATGTTATGTTAGAAAAGTTTTAAAATTAAAATCTTGGTGATTTTGTTTACTACCAAAAGTACCTTGAAAAACTTTAGTCCTATATCTAAGAGAGAAGTTTTTCAAGAGGTTTAAATAGAGAGTTTGTTATCTATTCTTTACTTTGGTAAGCCTTGAGTCTTTAGGTGGTTTACGGACGTGCGCATTGTGCAACAACGAATGCGTCATTCGTGCGTGTATACGAACGCGCCATTCGTGCGTGTGTGCGCAAGGGTGCTTGAGGCACAATGTGGCATTTTGATGGCGCACGCAAATGTCCATTTTGACTTTTTGGTTTTGAGATATCTGGTCGTTTGAAAGGTTTTAATAGCATTTATATTGAGTTTATGGCGCTTTGTGGCTGTTGGACGGTTTTGAAAGCCTTTGATTGACAGTCAAAGGTGGGTGGCCGTTTAAGGACCTTTTCGTCCTATTTTCAAACCGTCAGGATTATGACCATTAATCTCATTTATCTCAAAACGTTTTAACCTGGCTAGTCTATAAATCTCTTCCTTTTCCATCTTTTGGATCATCAGAATTTCTGATTCTCCAGTTTTCTCCTTTCTTTCTTCTCGGTTTGGCTTGCAGAGTTCATGTGTGGGAGAGGTAATTTGTTCTTGCGAAGCAGTGACTCTCTTGAGGTTCAAGCCTAGTTGTATCCTGAGAACTCAGTCGTAACAAAACCCTTTTTCGCATCTTCGAAATTTCTAGAGTGGGGTGATTGAAGTTCTAAAGATAGTGATCTTAAGAACGTGCCTCTAGGTTTGAGATCTCTTTTCTGAAATCCATTTTATCACAAGGTTGGAATAACATGTTGGTGATTGAAAAAAAATGTGTTTTATCAAATCACCTGATTTATCCTCACATGGCCTTGCATTTCTGCATAAAATCGTATGTGTCAATGGCAACAAATGTGTTCCTGGAGCTTTTTTGCTTTTATTTATTTATTTATTTATTTATTTATTATCTTGTAAGTTTGAGGATAACAAATTAACAATTCTGATGAATCCAAGACCTTTTGGTTTTATAGTGTAACCTAATCATCCAGTTATCTCATTCGACCTTGATTTTTTAGATTCGTGGTCACTATCGATTCAGGTTGATCTTAAGTAAAGAAGGGGCAAGTTGTCATTAGATTTAGGTTGGTCTGGGTAAGTTTTGTCAAGTCATCACAACTGGTAAAAGTTAAGCGGATGAGACCTAAGCCCAAAGTTAGGGCTGAGCCATTTGGTTCATCACATAAAATGGAATCAAACCTGACTAGTACTCGATCCATATTTGACCTGTTTTATCTATTTTCATACGATGATTCATCCCCAACTAGATCTATGTTATAGTTGTTGAAATAAATATTTGATTCATAGTCCAACATTCTCTTACTTGACCTATTGACACAGAAAAACTCATTATTGAGGTTCTTTATTGTTATCTTGATTTAAGTTTCATGTGAGTTCACGTTATACTGAATCATATAAGTCATGGAGATGAACATCTCTACATGATATATATTTTCATGTACTATAATATCCTTTATTTTAAGTGTTTAGCATGTTAAGAGTATCTTTATAAACTGGTATGATTTTCTGCCCCTCATCTCTATCCATGCCTAGTAATGTACATTAATACCTGGCTATTAAATTGACCTCAAATAACTACTTTCTTTGGGAATCACAGTTCATACCAATCCTTCATACCTATGGTCTCATGGGGTACTATGATGGTATCAAGCCTACACCCCTAAAATTTGTTAGAGATTCAGTGGATTGCGTATGTAGAATGGCTGAATTAAATATGATCAACTTATCCTAAGTTGGATCATGTCATCATTATCTGAGTCGATTCATACTCAGATAGTTAAGTACACTATGTCGTATGGTTTTCCTTGAAACAATCATATGTTGTCCAACCAAGATCCTGCATCATGCAACTTTTTCACAGTTGTAGGATCTCGAGAAAAGAAATAGAAACGTAGATGAGTATTTTCAGCAAGCCTAAGTCATTGCTTCTAAAACTTATTGATGAAGAAGATATGATTCTTCAAGTATTGAGAGGTCTTCTGAGTGAGTACGTGGCCTTTAAGACATTCATAGAAACTAGAAAAGAACCCATCACCTTGCATGAGTTACACAGTTTATTGCTGGTGTATGAAGCTAGAATCAAGGATATTGATGACATCATTGTAGACACCACCATCTCTGCTGCTAATTTTTCATTTAGGCAACTTAGACATGGTTTGGGATGACGTGGAAATAATAGAGGCTGAGGTAAATTGGTGTCAGATTTAACAACTAAGGTGAGAGACTCAGGGTTGTGTGTTAGTATTGCGATAACCCAGGCCACTCACCTCTCCAGTGTTATCAAATTTTAAATATAGCACAAGAAAAATTATCATCTCCATCCACATCTCTGCATGTTGCACCACACAACAATGCATCAGTATACGGTGAAGAAGGATTGTGCCTTAATACAGGAGCCTCTCAGCATGTCATGTAACGACCCTAACTCATACCCCTTAAAAAGTGCAGATTTTTTTTAAATAAATGCATAAACAATCCCAGAGACCCGGTGCCTTTACAGTTCCACACAATTACCACTACAAGGGATCTTATACTCATCTTTCATACCAAACCATGATCAAACCAAACTTTATCTATTCAAATGCAAAGAGTCTGAGAAACAATTAATTAAAAGTAAAGAAAGCAAAATGAAATACAAAAGCAAAGAGCCATGTCGTCTAAAGAATATGCCCCGTAGTCGTGTGGTCCCCTCATGACTCTTCTCAGAAGCAGGTCACCCCACTAGGCATCTGAGGCTTTAAAGATGGTTGTTCCAAGAATAACAAGGAAATTGAATATTGCACATATTTTTATTTTCATAGATTTGGTTTGGTTTTAAGAACCACAACCTCATTTCTACCTGTCCATATATATACTCTTGTCCAAGGGACAGATATGTCAAGAATGAACAAAACAGATAGCATGAACAAAGACTCAAATCTGGTCAGATCTGCACATCATCATGGTGGCTAGATCAGTCTAGATCTGCCCGCTAAAAGCATGGAACATAACTGTCCAAACCTGTCCAAAGTGTCCATACAAAGCAAAAACATATATATATAGATCAAAACATATATATATATATATATATATTGAGAAAAACATAAAAACATGCAGAAAAATTGTAAGAAAATAAATCTCACATAATCTAACCTTCCTACATCGATTCTCATGGATTAAACCATGAAAGATCAAGATAGAATCCATGGTTCCCCATAAAAATATTGCCTAAAGCTTATTTAGGCTCTTTTTCTCATCCAAGACAAGAGAAAAATCCGTACCTTATATATAAAATGAAGACAAACAATGGTAGATGTTGAAAAACGTGAATGGAGGGCTAAAAGAGATCAAATATCCCCCTCTTCTTCCTTTTTTTACCTCTTTTTTCCTTACTCTCTCTCTCCCCCTTCTTTTTTTCCTTCTCTTTCTCTTTCCTCTCTCTTTTTGAAGTCTTTTTATATCCCCCCATAGGGGAGGTCGCCCCTCTCTTTTTCTCCAGCCCACTCTAAGAGTTCCCAAATGGTGAAACTCTCTCTCTTTTAGTTTCCTATTTTTTTTCTAAATACTACTAAATGTTGACTTTTTCACATTTGATAGTTTTTCTAACTTTATAAACTTTTACAACTCTCTCTTAGGTAGGAATAGGGACTCCTTTAAGAAGTCTTACTCAGCCCTAAACCAAAATTCGAAATTAATATTATTTATTTAATTAATTAATTTTTAAATATTAATTAATTAAAAATATTTAAAAACTTTCAAAAATAACCAAATTAACCCTAAATGCTTCTTAACCCTAATAGACAAAAAAAAAGCTTTATATTCACTTTAAAGCAGGAAAAACGTTGAGCTTAGATTTGGATCCGAATCTGGATCCAAGATCCAAAGCCATATCCAAGAACGAAAATGGATCAAGATCTGGATCAAATCCAAATTTAAGTAGGACTTAAATAATATCCAAATCCATATTAGTTCGGATCGTAGGACTTGGATCCAATCCGATCCAACTCTGGATCTGTCTCGATAACCTACCTAAATTTTTAGAAAAATGTGATTTTTGGCTCAACCATAGCCTTAATAAAAAAATAAATAAAATATTATTGCCCTCAGAATTCTGAGACGCATCCAACGACATATAACACGAATATCAAATTTTGAATTTTGCCCCAAAATAACCTAAATTTTGCTCGAATTTTGCTTGAATTTAAAGGTTGAAAATAAAACTTTTTCTCATGTTTTGATTGCCTCGTTTAGACCTAGTTGATGAGATCTGGGTCAAACCCAGACTCAAAAATATCAATCTAAAATCGAGGTTCAAATGATTTTTCTTCCAGACTTAGCCAAAATTTCAAAAATTTCATATTTAGCTAAGTGTGAAAATATGTGATATTACATCCCTACCCCCTTAAAAGAATTTTGTCCTCGAAATTAGAACATACCGAATAAGTGTAAGTATACATCTAAAATATGAAAAATTATAAAAGTTATATCATGATCGATCCTACTCACTAAGGATTGATCTCGAATACAATAAATACAATTATACAAGCACATTACAATATCTTAATTCATATTACAAAAATTAAGAAATAAAACATAAATACATAAGAAATTCACATACTTTCATAAAAGTACCTCATAGCCTTACCAGTGAAGGAGACTGCTCTGGAGTACGAGGCATGACTAGCTGGCATTCTTGGACAGAGCTCAATTACCAAAAAATAAAAATTTTGATACAAAAAGATGCTAAAATATAAGATTTTGTAGTGAGCTCTAATACCAAACTCGTAACGACCCCAACTCATACCCCTTAAAAAGTGCAATTTTTTTTTAAACAAATGCGGAAACAATCCCAGAGACCCGGTGCCTTTACAGTTCCACATAATTACCCCTACAAGGGATCTTATACTCATCTTTCATACCAAACCATGATCAAACCAAACTTTATTTATTCAAATGCAAAGAGTTTAAGAAATAATTAATTAAACGTAAAGAAAGCAAAATGAAAGACAAAAGCAAAGAGCCACGTCGTCCAAAAAATCTGCCCTGTAGTCGTGTGGTCCCCTCGTGACTTTTCTCAGAGGCAAGTCACCCCAGTAGGCATCTGAGGCTTTAAAGATGGGTGTTCCAAGAATAGCAAGAAAATTGAATATTGCACATATTTTTATTTCCATAAATCTGTTTCAGTTTTAAGAACCACCGCTCCATGTCCACCTGTCCATATATATACTCCTGTCCAAGGTACAGATCTGTCCAGAACGGATAGCATGAACAAGGGCTCAAATCTGCCCAGATTTGCCCATCATCATGGTCGCCAGATCTATCTAGATCTGTTCGCTAAAAGCATAGAACATAATTGTCCAGACCTGTCCAAAGTGTCCAGACAAAGCAAAAACATATATATACATCTATATACATGTTTCTACATGTGCATGTATATATATATATATATATATATATATATATATATATATATTGATAAAAACATAAAAACATGCAGAAAAATCATAAGAATATAAATCTCACATAATCTAACCTTCCTATATCGATTCTCATGGATTAAACTATAAAAGATCAAGATAGAATCCATGGTTTCCCATAAAAATATTCCCTAAAGCTTATTTAGGCTCTTTTTCTCATCTGAGACAAGAGAAAAACCCATACCTTGTATATAAAATGAAGAAAAACAATGGTAGATGTTGAAAAATATGGATAGAAGGCTGAAAAAGATCAAATATCTTCTTCTTCTTTCTTTTACCACTCTTTCCTTACTCTCTCTTTCTCCCTTCTTTTTTTTTCCTTCTCTTTCTCTTTTCTCTCTCTTTTTGAAGTCTTTTTATAGGCCCCCATAGGAGAGGTCACCCCTCCCTTTTTCTCCAACCCTCTCTAAGAGTTCCCAAAAGGTGGAACTCTCTCTCTCTCTTTTAGTTTCCTAATGTTTTTCTAAATACTACCAAATGTTGACTTTTTCACATTTGGTAGTTTTTCTAACTTTATAAACTTTTACAACTCTCTCTTAAGCAGGAATAGGAACTCCTTTAAGAAGTCCTACTCAGCCCTAAACCAAAATTCAGAATTAATACTATTTAATTAATTAATTAACTATTAAATATTAATTCATTACAAATATTTAAAAACTTTCAAAAATAACCAAATTAACCCTAAAGGCTTCTTAACCTTAATAAACCCCCAAAAAAACTTTATATTCACTTTAAAGCTAGAAAAACGTCGAGCTTGGATTTACATCTGGATCCAAGATCCAAACCCATATCCATGAATGAAAATGGATCAAGATCTGGATTAAATCCAAATTTAAGTAGGACTTAAATAAGACCCAAATCCATATTAGTTCGGACTATAGGCCTTGGATCCAATCTAATCCAATTCTGGATCTGTCCCGACAAACTGCTCAATTTTTAGAAAAACACGTTTTTCGGCTCAATTGTAGCTTGAATCAAGAAAAATGAAATATTGTTGCGCTCAGAATTCCGAGACGCATCCAACGACATATAACACGAATATCAAATTTTGCCAAAAAATATCTTGAATTTTGCTCAAATTTTGCTTGATTTTAAAGGTCGAAAATAAAACTTTTTCTCACGTTTGATTGTCTCGTTTAGACCTAGTTGATGTGATCTGGGTCAAACCCAAACTCAAAAATATCAATCTAAAATCGAGGTTTAAACAATTTTTCTCCCAGACTTAGCCAAAATTTCAAAAATCTCATATTTAACTAAGTGTGAAAATACGTGATATTACATGTCACAAACTACATTAACAATTTATCCATTCACAATGAATATCAGGGTCTTGATTAAGTGAAGATTGGTGATGGTTTAAGTTTAAAAATCAATCATATTGGTTTCTCTAAATTTCATCATGGTTTAATTTTGAATGATATATTACATGTGCTAAACATTACAAAAAAAATTGCTATTTATTTATAGATTCTACATGGATAATGATGTCTACTTGAAATTTCATGCTAATAGTTGTTGTGTGAAGGATCGCTACACAGAAAATTGCTTACTTCAAGGAACAAGTAAGGAAGGTATTTATCAGTTTCATATGGGAAAGTTCTCCAAGGAAGCTCATGTTGGAGAAATGACATATATTGGTCAATGGCATAAGAGGTTTGGTCATCCTATGCTTCGAACAATGCAGCAAATATTAGATAATTTTGAGTTGCCATTTATAATAAGACTGTGTGTGAAGCATGTTTGAAAAAAAAAGTCACAATTTACCTTTTGAATGTTTCTCTAACATGTGTCGTGGTTCTTTGAACACAGTTTATTCTTATGTGTGTGGCCCTGTCAAGTAACTAGAAATAATGGTTCTAGATATTATGTTATATTCATAGATGAATGTTCTAAATTTACTTGGCTTTATCTCATTAAGCATAAATATAATGTGGTTAATGTTTTAAAAAAAAATAAGTTGCTTGTTGAAAAGCTTGTGGGAAGAAAGATAAAATATCTTCATACTGATTGGGGAGGAGAGTATCAAGCTCTGCCTAAGTACTTGGTTGAGTATGGCATAGAACATAAACTATCTTATCGCCTCATGAACAAAATGTGACTGGCGAACAAAAGCATTGGCATATTGTTGACACAGGCTTGTCCATGAGGGCACAAGTTGGCATTCCATCCAGGTATTGGACATTTGCTTTCAGTACTGCAGTTTATCTCATTAATCGTATTCCCTTTAAGATTGTCAATGATGTTTCTCCCATTAAGAAATTATTTAATAATGATCTTGATTATAGCTTCTTAAGATTTTTTGGGTGTGCTTGTTATCCCTATCTGCGACCCTACAAGAAACATAAATTAGATTTAAATATGAAGAATTTAGACATAAATGTTGTTAAAAGAGGAGGGGATAGATCCCTAGGCATGGAGACAAGTTTTTCTCCTTGCATGGATATTGTCATAAGTAAGTCTATGATATATTTCTTGAGATAAGACTAGAACATGTTGATTGAAACTCGCTTCAATCCCAAAGAAAAAATATAAGGGACCAAGATTTTTGCCAATAAATTCTTCACTGAGTTTTCCAATCAATTGTTGCAATATCCTGGAAGAGCTACCAGTGACTATAATATCATCCCCAACCAAGAGTTTGAAGGTAAGAACTCAATCAAGAAAACTAGGATCTTGAGGCTTGCTGGAGGTCGTACAATGCTCTTTAGAGTTTGCACACATACTTTGGGTGTTGATGGCTCTTGAACCCAGGAGGTTGATGCATATGCACATTTTTTGACAAATAACTATATAAAAGGCATTTTGAACATCCAACTAATGAATGGCCCATCCATAATTAACAACAAGAGAGAGAATCAATCAAATAGTTATGCATTTTAGAGTCCCATCAGCATGTCTTTTGATTTTGAAGATTCCCACAGAGCTTGTCAACAAAATCGCCTATGAGGTTGTGATATTTCAAAAAAGATTGTGAAATTCTAAACAATTTATGAAACTCGTGATGAGCATGATCACCTACGAAAATCATAAAAGTTGCAAAAGTCCAGTAATTATAAAATTGTAGATAAGTATCGCATAAAGTATTACAAAATTCTAAAATATTTATGAAAGTCTGATATTTTTGTAATTTTGTAAAAGAATGATGCTTCATTTCTCAACCCCTTTTTGTATTTGGATGCCCTATTTTTGCAACATTAGGGTTCTTATGGTCCCCAACTGGTAGTCCCCCAATCCTGTCGATGATTTTTTGGGGGCATTTTGATGACATTCAGACGAATATTATGTATTGACTATGGACATAAAGAAATTCACATAAAATTTTAATTTTATGTGGATGATGGTAAATTTTTTACAATTAATGTGGATGACTATGTGCAATTCTTTTCTGATTTAAAAGGAATGAACAAAAATTCATATGTACTTTGCAAAATTCCTTCCTAAATTAAAAAGAATAAGCAAAAATTTGCATGTACCTTGTGAAATTTCTTCCTGATATGAAAAATCACTAGTTACAAACACATTTATTTCCTGTTATATACACATTATATACAATTGATTCTCATAAACAAATCAACCACCTGTTACACAAGAGAGACCAAAAAAAGGACCAGACAAACTCCAAAAATACAGGAAGATAGAAATCACATTCAGTGAGGGAGTCCCAAGTGTCTAATGTGGAGAAAAGAGTCCACATATCCAGGCTAAATGGTCCAGTCCATACCATGTCATCTGAGTCAGACAGAAAAAGTTAAATCACTAAAAGATCTGGTCTAGAGCCTAACCTCGAGGATGAGATATATGGACATGGATTAGAGAGAATATACAATGGATGACTTTCTATGAGAGGGGTACAATGATGAGGATAATGGGACCCCTCTAAAATTTCTAAAGTTCAGTGAAAAGGGAGACCCAAGGACTCACTTATCCTTATTCATGAGAAGTATGGCTAAATATCAAAACAACTCTAGAAGGCTAAATAATTGGTTCCCCATAAGCCTAAAGGAAGAGGCACAAAAATGGTTCTCCACCTTGAACCTCCAAAACATAATAGAATTCAAGCAGATCATAAATTTATTCTTGGAGAGGTTTAGATTTAATGTTGAGAACCTTCCCATCATCAACCAGTTATACAACCTGAACCAAAAAAAAGAGGAAGGTGCCTATGAATTTATAAACCAATGGCGGTCTATGGCCAGTAGGATGAAGGAATTGATGTCAAACTCTCATGCCCTAGTCATAGTTATGGACAACTTCTCCCAACCTCTACGGAGCCTCATTAGCGTGGCTCATGTTAAAATATGCATTGAACTTATCAAGATGGCTACTGTCTTCGAGGTAGTCATCCAAAGATGAGTGTATGATGGGTTCCTAAAGTATAATAGGGATGACAACATATACAGAAAGTCAGACCCATCTAAAGGTCAGGTCAACATAGTATGAACCACGGGGCAAAAAGCCAAGAAAAATGGTAGTCGGAATAGAATGCGGATAACAACAGAACCTCTCCAAAGAAGCAAAATGAGAACAAATATGGAAGCAATCCCGGGTGGACCAGAGACCGAACATTCACCAAATGCGAGTAGTATGAGTCATAGGTTCTGGATCTACTGTTAGAAGATGGCTTAGTCAAGTTACCTAAGGTGTCAGATCTGCCACAGATGAAAGGCAAAGACCCAACCAAATACTACATTTATCATAGAGTTGTGGGTCACAACACTGAAGATTGCTTTATCATTAGGAACATTATCCAAGACCATATAGATAGTGGAGAGTTGTTGGTGAATGAAGAACAACCAGATCTGAGCAAGAATGACTGCGCCGCAGAAAAAATGATTCAGGCTTATGAAGCAAGAGAGAACTGGTTCCTAGGGAAAGGTATGGAATAAAGATCATCTGACAACACAATGATTGGTGCTCTACAAACCCTCATCTGTAGTAATTGTTTCTACTTGATGGATCTAATACCCCAGATCTATTATCAAGAAGGGTGAAGGGTCCAAAAAAGAGAAATCTCATGGGAGAATCGTGAAGCCACTTAGATAAATGTGATGTATCTAGACCCACCATACAACAATTACACCAAGGTTTCTCTCCTAATGTCCATAATAGAAATTGACAACCTTCCTGTACAACTCATATTGTCAAAACCCAAGGGTCAAATAGACAGGGCAACTGTTTGGTCGAAAGAAGAAATGACCCCATCATCTAACCCAGTTGTGAATGCATTGGCATCTAGTTCGGGCCAAGTGTCAATCAGAAACCTCTCCAAAAGGTCTAAGGTCATAAGAGAGCCTCTTTCAACCGCACCAAAACTGAGAACCCAGGGTCTAAGTCGCAAAGGGCCTAACAGAAAATAGGCAAAAAGAAAAAACTCCCATAGGTCCTAAAGGACCATTTCACTAAAAGGGCCACTATTATAAGCTCGATGAAAGGACCAATCATAGAAAATAGCATGGGACATACTCTCCCCTTACAAGGCTCAACCTAGGACATAAAAAGTTACAAGGCAGACTGGACTCCTTCGTCTCTCCTTCAGTAAAAGGAATACACCACCTCAGAACAAGGCTTCCACACATCAAGGCAATGTCACAATGGTATGTAGGAAAAAGGACATCCTGGATGGGTTACCATCCCACAACCTTAGGTAAGCCTTCAAAAATCTAAACTATGTAAATAAATTTAAAAAAATCAAATATTTTTAAAAAATCCAAAAAAAAATAAAAAAAAAATCCAAGAAAATTTAAAAAGATTTTTCTTTCTACGGTACAAAATATCCTTTTCGTTGCAGGAGCATGTTATTCCTATTGACAAGACTAAGGACGCTTTTATCAAGTTCTTATTTGTTTTAAGACATTCTCAATGATGCCTTTTTGACAAAATCATGTGGGGGCATGTCAAATGACTTTGAACCTATCTAAAATCTAGGGATAGAGCATCATAAAGTCATTCAAAGTTCAAATCTCTTAGGCAAAAAGGAACCTCTAGTAGCCAAGCATATAAATCTCAAACCAGCTTAACCTTATTCAACGAGATCCAAGTGATCTTGAAAGCTTGATTTACCTCCAAACGTTGATCTAACCTCGTTTAGTGAGACCCTAAAATGGTCTCCATGTCTCTGTTGTCCTTAAATTAGTTTGACCTCATCCGACATGACCCATAATAGTCTTGACAATCCAGTTCACCTTGACTCTAATGGTCATAAGAAGATGATAGAGCTTCATCATGATGTTAGGCATACCATTAGAATATCATTAAAGGTTATAAATCTCTCCCAAAACGGATATACCTTTTCTCAAAATGATTATTTCCTTAAGTAGGTCTCTGCACCCGAGAGTCTACCAAATACGACATACAAGTCTTAGAAAAAGATAACGAGGTGACACAGTGAGGCTAAGATATTTTAATCTAAGGATTCTAGCCCATGATTCTATAAAGATGAATTATAAGGGCATGAGATCATTATTAACGCATGAGTGTCAAGCTTGTGAAATCCACCTAGGCAACCAGTCCTCCAAGAAAAGGGTTGGATGTTGAATACCTTTGATGTTAATTTGTTTGATAGGTTGGCCTCTTAAGAAGCTTTTTCTTTTAACTTGTTAGGGAAAATATCAAAAAGAAAGAAAAAGAAAGAAAAAGAAAGAAAAAAGAGATCAATACTCACCTCTGGATCTATGGCGTATTAGAATGAAAAGTGAGAGCTCAGAGAAAGTCAATACTTACCTCTAGACCTATAGCAATATGGTAGGCTCCGATCATGTGGCCTATAGAGGCAGAGGTAGGATAGTTAGGGGTACCCCTCTTAGACCGAAAAGTCATAAGACCCATGATTGTCATACCTCAGGTCAAAGAATGGCAAAAGTGAGGAATAAAGAACTTTTAAGCTAACAACAAAGATTCCAAGAAACTTATCTAAGGGTAAGAGGTGTACTTGAATGCATTCTCATCAAACCCTAGTCCTTTAGAATTCAAGCCTTACTGGGGATCATTAAACTTGACAGGAATGCCTTAAGACCTAATCTCATATCCCTATAACTAGTCACTTAAAAATCAAAGCAGAATAGGAAGAGAAAGATACCAGTGAAGCCAAGTATCGCTATCTTAGACAAACCTGAGAGGAGAAAAGTCTAAAGTATAGGGTTCTCAAGTGCATAAATCAACTTGTTAGGAAGATTCTAATTTTTAAAGAAAGAACAAAAATCCTTTACCTTATGGGTATGTTTGACTGTTTGTTACGGTTGGATGAAATAAACAAAAAGAACAAAACAAAACATTGGTTCTGTTTGTTTCGTAATAAATGTTTCAAGTCCAACGTTTGTTTGGATTGTACTCAAATGCTATGTTTCAAATGTTTGTTGTTTGATGACAATGTGCAAACAACTTGGACAGTCAGGGATAATGGGTCAAATTACTTTGTTTTGGATTGTATGACCAGATATGTCAACCATTTTATATGTTTTAACAAGTTTATTATGTTTTTTTGTCCGGATATGGATCCGATTACAAAATTATTTCTAAAATCATGATTTTTTATCCTAAATATGGATTTGAAATTAAAATTTTGCCTAAAATATGGATTTTTGCCCTGAATATGGATCTCGAATAAGATTTTTGCCTAGAATATGGATTTTTGCTCCAAATAAGGATCTCAAATTGATTTTTTTTCCCCGAATATGGATCTCGAATTGGATGTTTGGCCCAAATATGGATTTTTGCCTCGAATATGGATCTCGAATTGGATATTTACCCTAAATATGTATTTTTGCCTCGAATATGGATCTTAAATTGGATTTTTACCCCGAATATGAAAATCTCAAATTGGATTTTTGCACCGAATATGGATCTCTAATTGGATTTTGCCCCAAATATAGATTTTTGACCCGAATATGGATATGGCTTTTACCCAAATTTGGCAAAAAAAATAGATGTTTGATCATATGATTGTAATATGTGATTAAGAAAGGTTTCAAGGTCTCGAAAAATTAATTCCCACACTGATGGTGATTTCATGTTGGTTTGATGGGTGCTTTGCAGATTGGTTTGAGCCTGACTATGATTTAAAAAGGTTGGTGTATGAATTGTTAAAGAGTTGGGCGACTTGTGTCTGAAAACAAGTGGAAAAAGGATTAAGGATTTTGTTTTGTTTTTTTGTGATAAAGGATGGGTATGGTTGGGAAGAGCAGTAGGTGGAAAATTGACTTCGCTATTTCTTAAGATTTTCTTTTAGTTGGGTGCGGTTTCAGTTTTTACTTTGTGATTGCGGTCATTCGATTTTAAGGCTTCTTCAGTAAATGGTATCTCGTTTCCCCATGTGTGTCGGCATCACTTAGCATCAGAGTCTGGTGCATTTGCAAAGACTTAACTACCATTTTCCCACCATTAGCGTCATAAAATGATGTTTCAAGGAAATGACAAAAATATCCTCCTGCCAAAAAGGGTTAAAATCATCATCATTTTCGCCATAAGAAGTAAACTCATGTGTTTTAACAAGAGCACCTCACAATATGTCGCCTTAAACATTTTGGATCACCCTTTGATGATGCACCATCTGCTGTAACAGGATCTTCGATTGACGATGCACCATTTGTCATCGTCTGCTGATGTCAGAGCACTCTTTGTCGCTTTTTGCTGTCGTCGGAGCATCCTTTGTTGTCGTCTGCTATCGTCGGAGCACCCTTTGCCATCGTCATCGTCTATTATCGCTGGAGCACCCTTTGTCGTTGTCTGTTCGTAAGAAATAGTTAAACTATAATAAAAATCAATATTGTGTTTATTGTTCATCGTGATACGAGGGTGCAAACGTCGAACTGAGTAGACAGAGAATAGCGATTTACAACTAAGATAATGATGGTAACATCAAACTGAGTAGAGTAGCAATTTACAATAAAAATCAGATAAGAGAGTAGTGATTTACAATAGAAATCAAATCAGAGAGTAGCGATTTATAATATAAATCAGATAAGAGAGTAACGATTTACAGTAGAAATCAAATCAGAGAGTAGCGATTTACAGCAAAAATCAAATCAGAGAGTAGCGATTTACAGTAGAAATCAGATAAGAGAGTAGCGATTTACAGTATAAATCAAATTAGAGAGTAGCAATTTACAGTAAAAATCAGATCAAAGAGTAGCGATTTACAGTAGAAATCAAATCAGAGAGTAGTAATTTATAGTAGAAATCAGATCAGAGAGTAGCGATTTATAGTATAAATCAAATCAGAGAGTAACAATTTATAATAGAAATCAGATAAAAGAGTAGCGATTTACAGTAGAAATCAAATAAGAGAATATCGATTTACAGTACAAATCGGATAAGAGAGTAGCGATTTACAGTAGAAATCAAATCAGAGAATAGTGATTTACAGTACAAATCAGATTTGTATTGTAAATCGCTACTCTCTAATCTGATTTCTATTGTAAATCGCTACTCTCTGATCTGATTTTTATTATAAATTGCTACTCTCTAATTTGGATTTTACTGTAAATTATTACTCTCTTATCTGATTTTTACTGTAAATCGCTACTCTCTGATTTGATTTTTACTGTAAAGCGCTACTCTTTGATTTGATTTTTACTGTAAATCGCTACTCTCTGGTTTGATTTCTACTGTAAATCGTTACTCTCTTATCTGATTTGTACTGTAAATCGCTCTTTTCAACAGAGAGAGAATAAAAAAACCATGTCTGCTCAGAGAAAAATCTTATTGCTCTTTTCAACAGTTACAAGAGAGAAAGAAAAAAAAGAATTTATACAAGGCAAAGGCGACAACCCTAAACCTAAACAAGTTGGGTCTGATCCATAAGAAACTGAGTCTCAAACATAAGCCCAAAAAAAATTTCTTTCGGGGGGCGTTGCCCCTCCTGGACCCCTGCTCGCTGATCGCACAGCGGGACTCGCGCCGAGGGAACCCCCGAACCCCCCTTTCTGTAAGAAAAAAAACTATAAATCAGGCTCCACAACTCATCAGACAGAAACGAGAAGGCGACCATGTGTTGTAACACAAGCTAAAAACAAAGACGAAACATGCAAATCTATTTACGGGAAGTGAGAGAACATTTTCATCCAATGCATATCTATCTTATTGAAGTACATTTCCGTTAAAAGCATATATACCTTTTTTATATGTTATTTTATTATAAAGTCATCTTAAGCAAGGATAACACATCACCCTCCCAGCAAAAGTTTCAACCCATCTGTCGTATACCACGGCATAAACAAATATAAATTAAAACAAAATAGACAGACGCTATTGTAGCAAGAGACACGCTGGTACATCTCGCTCTCGCTCTCTCTCTCTCAGCTTCTACGGGAACTACGATCTTTAATATAATTGATAAGAAGATCCATGTTTAAGTGAGAAGAGCCCCCTTCTTCCATGGCTTTTTTGGCCATTTCTTTGAGTTGCTTGGCTCTTTCTCTCATGCCCTCTCCTTCGTCACCCATCAGACGAACCACGGCTTCCTCAATCTTCTTCCTGTGCACCACAACTGTGTCTTCCTCTTCACCAATCTTGACCGGCTTACTACTACCAACCGCAACACCATTTTGCAGAACCTGAACCACGAGCTTTTCATTCCCGTGCTGATCCGAGAACATAGGCCAAGCGACCAACGGCACTCCGCTCGCGATGCTCTCCAGCGTAGAATTCCATCCGCAGTGCGTCATGAATCCTCCCACCGACGGGTGCGACAGTATCAGCAGCTGGGGCGCCCACCCTTTGATGATCAACCCTTTGTTCTCCAACCTCTCCTCCAAATCAGAAGGGAAGTTCTCGATCGCTGCTCCTCTCACCACCCAAATGAAGGGACAATCCGAACCTTCTAGGCCAAAACCGATCTCAACCAGCTGAGCCTTCGAAACAACCGCAATGCTTCCAAAGCAGACGTAAATGACAGACTTTGGTTTCTTCAGATCGAGCCATCTCAAACAATCGCGCTCATCGATCGACGCCGTGTTCCCCCTCTCGACCTTGTCGATCTTCTCATTGCTGCAGAGGCAAACAGGACCGATGGTCCAGACGGGCTTCCCGATCGCTTGTTTGTAGTGCTCGACATATGCACCCTCCAACTCATAGAAGCTGTTAATGAGAGTTCCATCGTTCTCTGCTTCAGTCTCCACAACTTGTACGATTATCTTCTGGATATCAGTTTGTTGATTCTCAGGCTCTTTTATCTTCCTGCTAAAATTAGGCAGTTGAGCTCTTGTCAGTCCTATCTTATGAGGCAAGTCCGTCACTATAAACTCCTCATCGTCAGTTAAGACGTTCGCGTCGGGTTTGTTGCATCGTATAGAGCGTTGGACGCAGAGGATGAAGCAAGACATCCCGTGGAAAACTAAGCGAGGAATGCCGAATTTGTGGGCGATTTCTAGCGTCCAAGGAAACATCATATCCGATATGATGCAGTCGGGACGGCGGATTCGAACGAGTTCTTCGAAGGGATCGCGAAGAAGCGCCCTCGTTGCCACTACAAACTTATGAATCGTCTCTAGAGTTGATAAGGGATCAATACTCTCGCAGTTTTCAGGCAAGCCTAAGCGTTTGGTGGGGAATTGGAGCTCCACCACTTCAATGTCCAGACCGGAAGATCGGGATCGTTGGATGGTGGATCGGAATCGGTGGTGGTTGAGGGGAGTGGTGACGATGGTGATGGTTAGGCCACGCTGAGCAAGAAGCTTAGCGATGTCTATCATGGGGATCATATGGCCTTGAGCCATTAGAGGGAAAACCACGATATGGGGCTTCACACTCTGCATCTTTTCTTCTACTGCAGTTAGTGACATAGCAGGGGAAGTGGGAGGATGAGAGGTGAGGAGAACGATATTTTATTGCTTCTTATATTGGCTTGTGGAAATCCTGTTTCCTTGCACGTTGATCACAGAAGAAGTATGTTTTCCTTCACCGAAGAGGGTGCTGCACCTTTCCTGCCCTCCATCTCTGGGGTACAGCCTGTTATTAGCTGTGGGGCCCAACAGAGGATGGAGGTCTCTGCTGTCGTCATTTTAGGTTGTTTGTCCAATCTTTTCTGCGGTAAAATGAACAACAGTAGATTGGAAAAATATTGGCTACCCTCGAGGGGCACTGTACCTTCTACTAGAGATCACCCGTTCTTTTACATTTTCTTGATATGATCTTTGTGGCCTGTTTAGCTAAACACTTGTCTGATATTGTCTAATCGTTTTCTATAAGCTGATTTTCTAAAGGCTATAAAATTGTAAGGTCTACAATGTGTTAAAAAAAAATTCGACAGAGAAAGTTGGGACCCCTACCAGTTATACAACCATACCATTGGGATTGCAACTTGCAACATCCCAACACAATGTGGCGTGCCCCCGTTAGTCAATGTGTTGAAATTTCACTATTAAGAAAATCATAATTTTACACTGAAACCAACTCTCTAAAGTGCATGTCCTACCAAATGAACCATGTTGACACTCGTATGATCAAATTGGTTAAATAAAGCTGTACTGTACTGTAGAGTGTAGCCAATATTTTGGCCAGTAGATCTTTGCCTGTTCGGAAGAAAACAAAAAAGATGACAATAACCTTATCTATGTTGCCAGACTGTTCCATTAGAGTCTTGAGAGGCTTATCTCTGACGGCAATATCTTGCATGATACGAACCTTATCTATGTTGCCATCCATTCGTAGGCTTGTGGTTATCTTGGTCTACAGTCTACACATGCAAAACTTTCTGACAGAAAAAGACGACAACAAAAACGCCAAAAGGAGTGGGTTTAGTTATGCTTGGTTGCTCGGTTTTAGATTAGGGGTGTCAATGGGCCGGGTTTGGTTTAAACCAAGGTGGAACCAGTCTAGGACCCAATTTTTAGGTATTGTATCGGGTTCGTACTCGGGTCTAATCTGGTTTATTAATTGAAAAATCATACCCGGATCCGATAAGAACTACATGATCCAGACCCAATAAAACCATATTTTTAATCATTTTTACATCGAAAAATTACGGGTCTTAATCAAAACTCCAATCGAGTCTAAGTCTGGTATAAATTCATAAACTATACCCGGGTCCATGTATTAATCAGACCTTTGGTTCTGGACCTGGGTCTTTATTTATCAATATACCCGGATCCTATAGGATTTGGGTCGGGTCCGAGTAAACCCTGTAGTGGGCCGAACGATTTCAAACCAAAAATACAAAAAACAAAAAATTATATTAGGTTGAATATATTCTTTTCTTTGTTTTTCTTCTAAAATGTAATAATGCAACGATCTCATTAATAAACTCGTTCCAACCGTGCCAAGTATCAGATGGCCCACCTGAGTGCAAGCACGAGCATATCTTAGCCTCCTAGTACCAGATCCAGTACGGAACCATCCATTAACGAATCTGATTGAACCATTACATAAAAAAATGATTAAACCAAGTTTTTTATTAATGGTCTCGCCTTAATTGAATCAAGCTCTAGGGAGTCAGTCTGCACATGCACAGGCGTTTAATAGCTCTGTAGAACAAAGTTTGAAGTTAAAGCATCAAAATGATAAAATCCTTATGTTATTATTAGGTGAGTAAACACAACAAAAAAATATTGATTTTTAAAATTAATTTTACAAACTGGTTTCTTGGTTAAATCGCTAGACACATTATATTAAGAGAACTACTACCATCGCATATATGAATAAAAATTGACCATATATATTCAAAATTTAACTAATAATCAAATGTCTAATTAAATAATACTTTAGCAATTCAAAAAGTATTAAAATTCAAATAAAATAAGAAGCCTTTGGGATCATTAAAAACATCAATGTGCACAACCCCCTCCAACTTTCTGCATTCGCTCTAGCCATCACATGTCTCCTGAAAAATATTTAATTTTGAAAGAATGAGACTTTGAAAAGTCCCAGTAAAACTCACACAGCTAATGCAATGTATAACACATAAAGCTTGCATGATATAAGTATCGCAGAATTTGTAATAACTAACAAGTCAGATATAAAATTTCTATAAGTTATTCATGAATTTAAAATTCATAAGCATGTATGAAATAACAATCTTAAGCATGCTAACATCAACTTCAGATGAGAACAAGACATATATCAATAAACATAAATTTACTAACTTTTAGGACCAAGCATAGTTTGCAGTAATATAAAGTAAAGTAAAGCAAAGTGCAGTAAAGTAATGTGAGCAAGTAATTTATGTTTTATCTTGATTTCTCGGTCTAACTAGGTATGACATAGACTAACTCGAAACAGGCTGACTAGCTCGGTTGTTTATTATGCTATGCATTTTATTATGCCCGAGTAGCCCCCTAAGTCGTATCCCCTAAGGACGGAGCCCAAAATTGTGAGAGAAAATGGTCGCTCTGAGAGAAAGTAGATTTACTCAAGGATGTGACACTTGCATCACAATGATGATCATGATCACTCACTTTTGTACTCATACATTCAAATCATTGCATCATTTTTATATGCATTCATAATTCTTATAAATAATAAGTCAAATCATATGTGGTCATTCAAGCGTAAAATACATGTACATACTTTCTAAGTAAAGCGGTTAGATATTCATGATATACATTAATCATGATACATACATGTGATATATTCGAATCAGACAATCATAATGCAATCATTTACAACAAAACTATGTAGGCATGATGCGACATTCACCTAATAAGTTAACCTAGTCATTTGTAGGCATGATGTGTCATTCACCTATACGCTAACATAAGCGTCATAATCATAACCTCATATCACAATCTAAAATCAATAAGGATCTTATTATCACATCTGAGTTTGACATATAATCATGCTACAACAGAAAAGTCAAATCTATAGCTTCATAACTAGCTATCTCAATAAGCTTAGAAGATCATCACCATTTATCACAATATTTCATTTATTCATAATAAAGATTTACAAGATTCATGTCGGATCACCTGATTTGGGAAATATATGACCTCATAAGGAGTTACCGCCCTAGACGGATGGTTTGTTTGGTCTTAGACAATGCACTTCTTCACATGGACTTACCTCTCTAGCCGGATTACCTGATATGGTCATACACACCCTCACAGAGAATCCTTTGAGAACAGTTCCTCAACGGGTACTATATTTAGTGAAAACTATTGTCATACATGCATCAATACAATTGACCACTTTCAGGGTCTATAGCCACCAACACGGGTGCAAGCATATATACAATCAATAAGCATCATATCATACATCACTTCATATAGTATTAAAATCATAAAATCACATATTTAACTAAATAAGATTTCATAAACTATAGTTCACTATTGAACTTAAACATTTATCACATGCATTCATAATTTCACATCACGTGACATTTAAATCATTTCATACAAAAGAACATTATCCTACACATCAATCATCGTCACAAGAAATATTATATTTTCGTAAATTGAACCTCGAAGCATGCATAAACAAAACACGAGTTTTATACATGCATACGTGAACATATACATTTCATAATACGAAGCAACTAAATCTCAACATATGTAACTTTTACATAGTTTGAGTTGTGCACATAGGTTGAAAGTCATATATACATTATTTGACCACATAAATCAATATATCACCTTAGATATAATTACACAAAAAAGATACGTCAAAATATTATTGACCATCTCAGCATACATTATACATATATGTGTCTCAAGCAAACAAGACATACAAGTCCAAACAATTTATATCTCATTAGAATATGCCTTTAGAATCAACCAGAATAATATATTTGTAAGACAATGTAAAAAGAGTCAAGTATTACACATGATTCATATAAACATCACAATCAGATCTTATCATATGTCTAACTCATTAATCTTGGTGCAATATGATATATAATCACTGATAATATTCAATACATGTCAAAAATATATTACAATCATAAGTTTTTAACACGTTGCTAATTAAAGATAAGTATAAGATGCTAAAACAAATTCAAATCTCTGGTAACCTGATTTTATAAAATATGTCTAGAATAGTAGAACGCTGATAAAATCACAATATTTTTATCATGGTTACCTGTACCTGTCAAAAATATAACCCAATAAACTGTTCAAAAAAATAATAAATACATAAATAATTAAAAATATTTTATGAAACTCTATTCTGACAAAGTTTCAGTCCAGAATCGATAATCTACAGGATTTTAATCAGATTAAGGTATTTCTTGAAATTTTTTCAGAATGTTTTTGACAAAACCCTTTTTACACAGTCTTACATTAAGCATTAAGATTAACTCAAAATTTTATAAAATATTTAGAGTCATTTTTATGAGAATTTACAACCTTTATCAAAGAGGGGTCGAAATCATCTTGTAAATAGAGCAAAAAATAGAGCTCTATTAAAACAGGCATATCTACATCAATAAGGATCCAAAATGAGTGAAATAAGATTTTAAATTTAAGATCAATATGTGTAGATGATTGTAGTAATTTTATTTAGATTTTTTGGATTGGTATTCATAGAGTTATCGATTTTTTTTCAAAACTGGTCAGAAAATATTTATCAGACATTATAGCTTTAAGTTTCTCAGAAAATGATTTTGCAAAAACCTTTTTTAAGATTATAAAACCTTTAGAATCTGATTATTTTTTGTTTGAACTAACTTAATATAGGTTGATACATGAATAACACCATAAAAAATTATATTATAATTAGATCTAATATAAAATAATAATAAATCCCTAATTTTGTATGTTTCTCAAAATCGTTTTTAGGAAAAACTCCTTATTGGGTTTTTTCGATCCAAGAAATGGCTTTTTCAACCATAAAAACGTAAAGAGCAGATCAAGAATATATTTAAAGTTGCTAAAAATTAAAATAATCAAATCATACATGCTCCAAGTGCATAAAGAACATCAACTACGTAAATCTTACCTGTCTACGATCGATTTTCATGTTTAGAACGGAGAAATGAACAATCCAAATCCTATTACACCACCACCAAAAGACTAAGTGCAAGTCTAATGACTGCACAAGGGTTATCCGAACCTCATATACGTTTAGGAAGAGAGAGAAAATAAAAAACAAAAGGGAAAAAAGAAAAGAGAGAGAACTAACCTTGTTAATCATTCTCATGAGGGCCTCTATTTATAGATGAGCTTAGACTAGAGTCTCATCTCTAATATAAGAAATTAATATTTATTAATTTATTTTATTAATAAAATAAAAAGTAAATTATGAGACCTAATTCATTAAATTTCAAAATTACTTAAGCTATAAAAGAGATGTATGCAATTTTTATCCTAGCTTGGGCTCCAGTGACATGGTAACCTTTCGGGAGGCCTACAGACCCAAAGACTCATCAGGATTGGATGTTTAAATAGTAGATTTGATAGCTCTTGAAACGTATATCATTGTGGTGATCTTAGATTTAATCATAAGCACATGAATTGGCAATAGAATTTAGTCGATGTCAAAAAATATTAATTTTCAACTTATAATTAGGCATGAACTTCGATCAATAATAAAACGCTCAAATCAACACCAATTTGGGCATATAGATAGTTGATTAAAATGCCCTCAAAATGAGGAATGTCATGGTTGACTCTAATTAAATAGGTGAGTCATTGATCGGTTGAAAATTTTATTGAAACAATAATGATGTTGTTTAGAGCGTCTGACACTATTGGTCCAATCTAATGACATTAGATCCAAATCCAAAATCCATAGTCTAAAATCATTTACTTTCATGTTTAGTCCATATTTTTTAGGTTTTTCAATTATTTTTTAACTAATCTTTATAACTTGAGACAAATGTTCATAATTAATCGAAATCAAGAAAATCAATAATATCAAGAAAATCAAAAAAATCAAGAATTCGTGATTATAGATATGATTGCATCGATAATTCATCATTTATTCATTTTAATTATCAAGAAAAAATCTTGGGTTTTACAAGCCCGACCCATTGACACCCCTAGGTTAGATGGAGACTTTTGCAGTCCCACAGAAAAGGGGATGGTGTGGCCACAAAGGCTATGTTACTTTGAATCATATTGATTGGAAACCTCTTTAATTCTTATAAGCAGGCTTCGACTTCTTTGGTAGACGAAGATATTTTTTGCGGGGGTAGTTAAAAGGAAAAAATCCATCAACAATATCACATTGGCTGGCCTCTGGTTGGTAAAACCTTTTATGTCCTCCTGCCCACCAGGGAGTACATTTTGTGAGAAGCACACTCCCAAAAAAATAATAGGCCTTTTCTTATATGAAAATAGCATCACTTATATAATTAAGAATGTTTTTTAATGTTTTAAATTTTCTACTTTTTAATTTATGTTTTCATTATAAAATCTACATATATAATGTTTTTTATAAAGCACCTAGCATTTCTTTTAAATAAAATAACTAGTTTTAAACATGCTTTTGTTATTGTCTTGTATTCTACTTATTTTCATTGTTGTTTCATGACTTCAGCAACTTATGATTCCTAAAAATTTCACACTTCATGCATCTAACAACTAGGTCATCAACTAAAATGACTACCATATGGTTTTGTCATGGTATATTAAATCACTAACTTATGCCACAATGATTTGTGGACTCAAGGACACGGGATTCATATTCGACTTGAAATATTGAAAAAAATTGGACACGAGAACACATTTTTTTTAATTAATAAAAAACTATATTTTCAATATCTTAACATTAAAAAAGTGTTTTTTATTGAAATAAAATTAAAATATAATAAAGTATTATTTACACAATAGTAAAATAATGTGTACATGTCACCAGGGGCACAACCAAAATGGCATGTCCTTGTGACATAGGCACTAAAACTCTCATATCATTGATTGTTTTGGTCATATCCAAACTTTTGGGAATGATACTCGGGCAGATGTTCATCGCTCTTCCATTAACAAGGCAGTTGGACACAAATATGTGATTGTTTTGTATGGCAAAAGAGTTTTGCGGACTCAAAAAGGGTTTCATCTAGGCCACAAAGTCCTTACTGAGTTGTGATCACAACCATGGTAGTGGCCAGAGTTTTTCTATTATCATATGGTGGAGCCAAGAATCTAAAATACGGTGGGCACAATTTCACAGTAAAAAGCACCAAATCAAACTCTTAAATCCTAAGAAATGTCATTTGTAGATATGCTATTTGAAAAAATCAACCTTAAAATTCTAACCAAAACCAAACATGCATTCATGGAATCCTGTTTAATGTTGATTAAAAAACACACATAAATAACTAATTAAATATTTATGTCATGTCTAATGCTATTTAAAAAAAATGCATAAAAAACCTAAAACCATAACTAAACATTTATGCCATTAAAAAAACAAATCAAAATCCTAACTCCTAAAAACCACAATAAAACCTAAACTCTAATTCAACATTCATGCTATTAAAAAAAAACTAAATGAAAAGCATAAACACCAATAAATATCACATTATGTTAGTTAAAAAATAAATAAAATCCCTAAAATCCAAACTTATCAAGTGATTAATGGGATAATTTGAAAAATAAAATGTAAATTCATTCATAATTCATAGAATAATTAAAAAATAGAAACAAGAAGAAGATAATGAAGAGGAGGAGGAAGAAAATCTAGACACGTAGGGGTGTGCACCAGAGAGCTCTCGAACGGCGGACGGTTGGCCCTGATACAATTATGCAAAGAGAGAGAGAGAGAGAGAGAGAGAGAGAGGTCCAGTCAGTGTGTGCCCACCCTGACCTGATTTTTAACACATATTTTGGGTCCAAACCAAACCCTGACCTGGATCTGTCTATCGAGAAATTTTTCAAGGGTGGGCATGTGCCCACTCTGAACCCAATGTGGCACCGCCACTGTGTTCAGCCATGAGTTTCATGCCAGACAACCATAACCACAATTCAGAAAACAAGTGTTGATTATAGAGAGCTTAAAATATGCATATGGATTTAAATCATAACATAAGCTAAGTCATGCTACTCTATGTTTAATCAATAATTCCAAATTTCCATACACATGAAAGATCATAACACATAAGACTTTCTTTTTTTTATATTCAAATTTTAGTCATAGGAAGAATTATAAAACATATAGAAATAGTAATGAGGTATCACTCCTCAGTCAAGGAAGTAGGAAGGGCGACACTTTTAAAATTTTAGGAAGCGAGAAGTGAGAAACAACTTAGAAACAAACTGGAAATTGTCTCGGAAGCGAGAAGTAAAGCGAATCGGAAGCGACCTAGGAAGTGAATTGGAAGCGATCCTGGATTTAAATAGGAAACGAAGAAAGAAGTGACCTAGGATTCGAGTGGAAAGCGAAAGACAGTGAATAGGAATTGAAAGGGAAGCAAAAATATAATTATATTTTTCTTGATTGACCAAAATACAAGATTTATGTTATCATTGACAAAATAAAACATGAATAGATCAATAAAACTATTAAATGCATCAAAAAAACTTGATGATTCATATTTAACAAATAATAAATGCATCAATAAAAATTTATAATTTAATAAATAATACATCAAGAAAATTCATAATTCATATTCTTGTTACAACCATTTAACAAATGCATCATGATGCAAGCATTTAATAAATAATACATCCAGAAAACTAATAAATTTGATTAAGAAGCGTACTTTGTTCAAGAAATGAATCAAATGACTTGTTATTTGAGGTTGTGATCTCTCCAAGAAAGAACATAATTTTTAATTGCACAAGACAAATTATGCATTTATGGTATCTTATTTGCACATAAAAACCTAATAACTTTATGATCTACATCGTCTCTTTCTATCTTTTTAAATGTAATATGAATATCAACAGTGCTTTTGCTTCCACTAGAGGCAAAAGAAAATATAGGAGTCATAGGCTTCAGTTTATCCGTTCTTGGTCTTTTCAACTAAAATGTGCCTGATGAAGCTTTCACTCGTCGAACTTGCCTCTAAATTTTTCTTGCCAACTCTTTACTTTTTTCAACTGCAGTTCAAGAGGCAATCTCAACACTCTTTTCCTTTAGAGCTCTCATGAAATGTGCAAAAACTTGAGTATATGACCCATGATAAATAGTTTTGTAGTGCCTGCATATAAATACATGAGTTTCACCTTGCTTGCTTTGCCCACTCTTCTTTTGTCTTCATACATGGTACAATGGTATTGTTGTTTTATGTATGCTAGGTGGTTTTGAGTCATCTTCATGTATGTCATATTTTTCTTCATCTTCTTTATCTTCTTCATCGAAACAATCTTCATTCGCTTCCTCAAACTCATTATCTATTTCTATCATTCTCAATCTCAACACCACTAGTAGATTCATGCTTCAAATTGCAAAGAGAATCGTCCTCGTCGCCATAACTATTAGGCAAGTTGTTTGTCAAAATTATTAGTAAAGCAAAAACTAAGCAAAGATACTTGCATCAGTCTAAAGTTCTAAACTCTAAAGTTCATCAAAACGCAAGACTTGCTTTGGTTTGGAAAGTTTTGTTAAAGACAATCCATAAACTATGAAAAATACCAACAATTTAAAATTTTAAGAATATACACAACTTGATCAAGAATTTACTAACTAAATAATATGTCTTAAGACATTAATTGTATGTTTGCTTGGCCCCACCACTTTGGAGTCTATTTCCAAATGAGAAATAGAATCATATGAATGAGAATCACATGGGGGCAGATGAAAGAATGATTTACATGGAAAATGAGAATCGGACTTACATTTGCAAATGAAATGACAAATGCACTCTCACGCCCCATTTTCTCATGTTTGCTTAGACATGAGAAAATGGAGCAATATGAAAATCACTCTCGTTTGTGTGAGAGAATGATTCTCATGGAGACTAAATTCAGTAAACAAGCATACCCTAAAAAGCAAACCAGCCAACTAAACCATCATCGGCTATGATGCCTAGGTACTTCAATCACAACCACATAACATGATATATATCCTTTACTGCCTACTTGTAGGCATGGCACTTCTAGGTGAGCTGTAGTACAATACCAAAGCATCACAAAGAGAGTGAGAGTGAGAGATAGGGAGAGTGAGAGATGGAGAGACAAGGAGAGCGAGAGTGGGAGACAGAGAGTAAGAGTTTGAGAGATAGAGAGAGAGTGAGAATTCAAGATACAGAGAGAGTGAAAGACAAAGACAACGAGAGTGAGAGTGAAAGTTTGAAAGATAGATAGAGGGAGAGAGAGAGAGACGAAAGAAACATCAACATTACTAAGGCAGGGGATCAACAAAAAGTTGAGCCCGCGAAAACAAAAAAACACAAACCCAAAACAAAGGGCTAAAAGCACGAAGGCAAAACATAAAAACAGGAGAACATAGAGATCAGTCAGGAGAGAGAGGAACATGGAGAGTCAAAGAGAGAGCGACACAAAGAGGAAGTGAGCACTATAAGAAAAATGTGTATTAGTGACGGACTCTATCCATCGCTAATTCATCATCAAATCTGTCGCTAACATGTTTAGCAACGAATTAGTGATGGCTTAGTGACTGATTAGCGACGGATAGCGTCCGTCGCATAACCCTAGTCGCTAAACTGTGGCAGAATTTATCTGTCGCCAATTCGTCGCTACTTAGCGATAGATTAGCATCGGATCATGTCCATCGCTAAATAGAGATTGATTTGGTTATGCGACAGAATTTAATCCATCGCTAAGCTATAACGGGGGATATGTATCTGTCGCCAATTTGGCGATGAACATTAGTGACGGATTAAATTTCGTCGCAAACCAATGACTGATTTAAAATGGTGATGAAGTAGCGACGGATAATATCCGTCGTTAATTTTTAAAAAATATATATTTTTTTTTAAATATGAAACTCAAGAAAAATTTCTCGTTATACAATTCATATAACCTGCTTATAAAAAACAAAGTACACATAAAAAATATATATACAGGTAAAACAAATTTAACACAAGTTCTAAGTTAAACAACTTTAACAACCAAATACAGTCCTTGCCAAGTTATAATTAGTTACAAGTATGTCAAACAAATTAAACACATGAATCTAATCCTCGCCAAGATTCTGGGTATCATCCTCTTCATTTTATCGATTTGCCCCTCCCTCCATGCCTTCATCAGCTCCTCTACGCTGATCATCTCAAGCATCCTACAAGAGAACCAAAATGTTAGTATTTATAAACAAAATATAATGAAATAAATTATATGCAATGCACCTAATCTAATGCAACAAAGTAAATGGCTAAATGACACATAGACTAGCAATAAAGTAAAGGACATTAACATAATTTAGATATGTGTTCTAAGACTGAAAAAAATTTATAGTGATTCAATCATGCAGATATGTGTTCTAAGGTTGTCAAAGAATGTCATAGTGATTCACACATGCATATATGGTTTATAAGGCTGTCAAATAAATGTGTTATATATCACAATCATGCATATATGTGTTACAAGGCAGTCAAAAAACTTTCATAGTGATGAAATCATGCTTATATGTGTTCTAAGGTTGTCAAAAAACTTTCATAGTGATTCAATCATGCTCATATGTGTTCTAAGGCAGTCAAAAAACTTTCATATTGATTCAATCATGCATATATGTGTTCTAAGCAAAATATTTTATAGTAATTCAATCATGCATATGTGTGTTCTAAGGCAGTAAAACAATTTCATAGTGATGAAAGCATGCTTGTATGTGTTCTAAGGTTGTCAAAAAACTTTCATAGTGATTCAATCATGCATATATGTGTTCTAAGGGTGTTAAAAAACTTTCATATTGATTCAATCATGCATATATGTGTTCTAAGGTTGTCAAAAAACTTTTATATTGATTCAATCATGCATATATGTATTATAAGGCAGTCAAAAAACTTTCATATATGCTAATATCATGATCATATGTGTTATAAGGCAGTCAAAAAACTTTCATAGTGATTCAATTATGCTCATATGTGTTCTAAGGCAGTCAAAAAACTTTATATGTGATTCAATCATGCATATCATGTTCTAAGGCAGTCAAAAAAATTTATAGTGATTCAATCATGCATATATGTGTTGTAAGACATTAAAAAACTTTCATATATGTTAATATCAGGCTGGTCATATATGTTCTAAGGTTATCATAGTCATGAAAGCATGCTTGTATGCATTCTAAGGTTGCCAAAAAACTTTCATAGTGATTCAATCATGCATATATATATTATAAGGCACTAAGAAAATTTTATAGTGATAAAATCATGCATATATGTGTTGTAAGGTTGTAAAAAAACTTTCATAGTGATTCAATTATGTGTATATGTGTTATATGGGTGTCATAAAAATTGTATAGTAAATCAATCATGCATATATGTGTTCTAAAGGTGTCAATAAAATTCATAGTGAGGCAATCATGCATATATGTATTCAATCATGCATATACTAGCTTGAAATCTAACGACATGAAACAAATGACATGAATCTTTATACCAAACGGGCACCGGAGCTCATGTTGAATGCATACGAAGTTCCCCTGTCCCAAAAAAAGTTGCACAACTCATTATAGACAATGTTGGGAATGACTTCATTTAAAAAGCATTGCATTTTGTTCTCAAGACGCTGACAGACACCATCCCAAGACATAGCAGGGTCAATCGGATGTTGAGAGTTGATGATGGCGGAAGAACTCTGAGAACCATGGCTGCAGGAGGCAACGACTGTTGTGGTGTTCATGTTACTCCCAAACCCAAACACATGACCCTTTTTAGGTCCACTGGTTGCAGTCACCCATGCTACAGGATCAAAAGGCAGATGCTGAGTGGAGTCATCGTCATATCGCTCTATCATTTGCCGCTCGTATGACTCCTATAAAGTAATGATTACAATATGAAATAAGAATTAAGAATTATAATGTTTATGATAACGTAATTCATAGTAACTTGTATATTATAATATTTATTAATACAATAAATACATACCGATGTCGCTCTCGCCTTCTCTTATACAAAATCTCTCATGCTTTTATGTTTATGTGTTTCAACAAACACATTCTTATAAGGCACAATGTCTCTTTTTTCTGCTTCCTGCAATGTTAAATGATAAACAATTTTAATTAATAAGTATGGGGAAATACTTATAAATTTGACAATATATATTGATGAGTTACCATTTTCTTCTGGTGGCTCCCAAAAGTCTTAGATCCACCTATATGTAGATGGGCATCGGGCATCTTCGCTCGGTTTTGTGCAGCCTTTGCTTAGCGGTTTTGAAATTCATTGCTCGCTCACTTGTTACACATGCCCTCCCAATAATCTCTCCTAATAGTAGAAGGTCCATGGCTCTTCCACTGTAGTCGATCATATATCCCACCAGTTGCTTTTTTTGTTGCAGTCTTTATATTGTGCAGCATGTTAGCAAATCGATTGACAGTCACCTTCTGTCACATTACCCTCGCGTCTTTCTCCTTGTTCGCAGTCGCGAAGCAATGGAAAGCCTATAAATACTTTCATAAAGTTAGCACACATGAGTATAAAAAAAATTTAAATATGAAACACATTAGTTGTGATAAACGATTGCATACCATGAATGAGGACATTAATCTGTCCAACACCTTCGTCGGGTACTCTTTTCATTGCGCGACCGCTCCTGAAAGATGTTGTAGTAGTGACTTCCTAATTTCTCGTATTACTTCTTGTTGCTCGAGCCTCGCACTGCACATGAATTGATATACATTAACAATGGACTATCGATATACATTATTTATAAGATAAGTATTGGACAAGTGACAACGAAATACTTATGATCGACTATCGATATACACTATTTTAAAGAGTCATTGTGTACCACACTGAGAAGACCCTGCATCGGTGTTGTCTCGTGATGTGTATGAGTAGCTGGTGTAGGTGGGTCATGTGTAGGCGAAACATCACCTACAGAACAATGAGTTAGAAATTCACACAATGCACATTTAAACTAATCAAGTATATAATTATTTAAATGATATACCTATCGAAGCATTGCGTGAAGACAAAGGTTGAGTTTGCCTATCACTGAGATGGGATCCTATAAAGACGATTAACGAGTAACAATGTTTATATCAATATATAAGCAAAAACATAATGAATGCCTATATTTAAATATAACATAAAGATATTTACCTAATGATATCCTACAGCCTCCACTTGGTCCTCGACCATTGTGACCTCCATGAACCATATTCTAACAAATAAAAATGTTATTTAGATCAGTTACATGATATGCAATTTCATAGATACATATTTAAATCGAAAATAACTTCATGCAAGCATGGATACAGTCACATTAAACGTGGCAATACATTTAAATCATTCATAGCATATAAATGTCAAACATGTACCTGCAACAAACACACTTCAATATTCCGCTAACTACTACCTCATAACTACTACCTCATCAAACATGGCAATACTTTCAAATCATTCATAGCACTCAAACATGTATTTCACTAGATCGAGTATGCTTCATCATCACTTGTTTCACTTTCATATTTTTCTTCTTCCTCCTCATCTTCGCCTTCTTCTACATTGGGCATCCATCCACTTGATATATCATTTGGATCGCATTCTTCCATACGTGTGTCATCGGACAATGAAGATGTGACATGCAGACCATGTGTGACATCCTGACCAAAAGAGAAGTCATACATATCATTTGATTGATAGTAATCACTCTCTTCAGTTAAGTTGTCTTCCTGTAACTGATCATACTCGAGGTATAGTTTAGACTTCACCTTGCAAACTACCCACCATTCATTTCTATTTGACTTCTTTGTACTCGGATATGAAGTATAGTAAACTTGTTGAGCTTGTGAGGCTAATATGAATGATTCATATGTTCCAAACCTTGATTTATGATTCACCTCCATAATGCTTGAGGCTTTGTCGACTCTTGTTGTTGTGGGATCAAACCAATGACACTTGAATAAAGTTAACATGTTATTTATGCCTAAGTAAGGGAACTCCATTATTTCTTCTATAACACCGCAGTAGTCAAGTTCATTTTCATTGTAACTGTTACCCTGGACACACACACCACTATTCATCGTTGACTTGTTTGAATCGTAGTCTTTTGTATGGAATCGATAACCATTTACGATGTATCCGTTGTAACAATGCACAACTTTGGTCAGACCATTTTGTAAATCATATTTTTTTTGTCATTAACACCACCATGGCGGACCTACAAGCATAAACAATGACTGTAAACACGACCAATTAAGTAATATATTATTGTTCACACGGAAAGAATGCATGTCATCATCCTTACCAACTCTTTCATCCATGCCACAAACTTATTTTCATGTTCTTTTTGTAATTCTGAATCAGTTAGATGTAGAAGTTCCCTTCGCAACTCCAGATCAAATTGCCTGCATTTAACAAATAATTATATTACAAAAACATGTACGTAGAGAATTAAGTATAACATATTTTGTATACTTACTCAATATAGGGGTCAATCTCTGAGCAATTAAAAAGGATATAGATTTATGATGCATCTTGCTCTCGATCTTTCAAGAGTCTTGATCGGGAACTGCCAAAGGCTTTCCTACGTGGTTTAAATAGTGATAGTTTGTCAATCACAATAATTTGTTCTCCATCATCATTACGAGGTGGGCAAGTGTAATGTGTTGGAATGTGAGGCTCAAAGTACATAGATAAGAAATTTAAAATCTCTTCTAAAGTGTATGCCTCACAAATTGAACCCTCCGCTCTTGCTTTATTCCGAACTTTTTTTTTGTCAAATATGCACCTGTCAACAATATATATCTCGTAATACAATAAATTTCTAATAGCATTAGGGAGAAAAATATAAAATAAAGTTTACCTTTCAAATGGGTACATCCACCGATATTGCACAGGACCACCAACCCTAAGTGCATATGAAAAGTGTATGATCGCATGTTCCATAACGTCGAAAATGTTGGAGGAAATATCTTCTCTAGCTGACAAATAGTAGTGACGACAGAATCCTCAAGATTCTTTACCTCATCTACTACAACTTTCAATGCACACAATGTTCTAAAAAATCAACTCAACTCGGATAATACCCTCAATATAGGTTTGTCTACAAATCATGAAATGCTAGGAGAATCAACCGTTGCATGATAACATAACAATCATGGCTCTTCAACCCATACAATTGACCCTCGTCTATCTTCACAGCCCGAGCACTGTTAGAGACATATCCATCTGAAAATATCAATTGTCTCAACCACTGGTATACCTGTTTTACTTAATCTGGTTAAAGTACGTACCTTTCCTTTGGATTCAATAATTTGCCATTGTATTCTTGGAGTTCCAATTCTAGTCTTTTATATATTACTTTTAAATCTATACGGGCCTTCAAATTATCCTTCATTTTTTCTTTAACATTTATTATTGTATTGAACACATTATCAAACACATTTTTCTCTACATGCATTACATCCAGATTATGTCATATCAATAAGGTCAGCTAATATGGTAGTTCCCAAAATATAGATTTCTTTGTCCAATTATGATCCTTCCCAAATCCAAAGAAGAGCCTCGCACTATGGGCATCTATCAGTCCATATGAAAAGTATCACAATCGTCTTAAAATCTCTATGCCCGACAACCGTGCAAGTGGACCTTCTATTTTAATTGTGCCTGCTCGGAACGCATTCCTTTGTCGTCGGAACGTATGATCGCTGGGTAAAAATTGATGGTGACAATCAAACCAACACGACTTCCTTTCATGCTTCAATCTAAAAGGTTTTGTATCTTTCATGTAGTACGAACATGCCAACCTCTCATATGTGCCCAATCAGATAACATATCATATGCAGGAAAGTCACTAATTGTCCATAGAACAACAACCTTCATATTGATGTTTTGTGGGCATCGTACGTGAGAACACTGTCATCCCATAGTATTTTCAGTTCATCAATCAATAGCCTTAAATATACATCAAGATTTTGGCCTGGAGAAGTCGAACCAGGGATCAATAGAGACAAGAAAAGATTTTAAAACTTCATACACAAGCTTTGAGGAAGGTTGTATGGGGTGACAAATATCGGCCAACACGAGTATGAGGTTGATCTACTCCCAAATAGATTAAATTCATTTATACATAAACTGAGCCTAACATTTCTCACTTCTATTATGAAGATTTAATGAGTATGATCAAAGTGCCTCCAAGCTTCCTAATCAATAAGATGTGTGATCTTGTCTTCATCATGTTGAACTTTATTTACATGTCATATTATGTGTTAAGCTATCCTACAGTCGTTGCAATCTAGGGGTAAGAGGGAAGTAACAGAGTGACTTATATAACACTTCTTTTAACCTTGTGCTACCATTTCTCCTTGTCTTTGGCTTGAATCGAGGATGCCCACATGACAAACATGATCTATTATTTTCTTGATCTTTGAAATACAACATGCGGTGATTTGGACAAGCGTCTATCTTTTGATACCCCATACCTAGAGCGTTGACCATAACCTTTGCACAGTAGAGATTTTCTGACAATTTTTTATCTTTTGGCAACATACTCTTCACAATAGAGCACAGATGGTCAAAACATGATTGACTCAAATTATACTCTGACTTCAAATTCAGTAGTTGAAGAACTGCAGACAAGATAGTGTGACTCTCGCAACCATTTCACAGTGGCTCATCAGCATCTCTAAGTAAGTCATAAAATCTACTAGCTATAACGTTTGTTGCTTCTTCCTCTACCCCAGTTGGTACATCACTAGGTCTCATAGCAGAACCCATTTTTGATCCTGTGGCATCAAATATCAAATCTATATATAGATTAGCGTGCATCACATCCACTTGTGCGTCAAAATTATTTCAAAATTCTTTACCATGAAGCGTCTAATTCTGATAACCACTAACAAAACCATTCATGTATAGGTAATGTCTAACGCCATGAGGTTCTACAAATCGATTGTTCTTACACATCGTGCATGGGCATCTGATCTGACCGGTGAGATCCACTGTACTGACACTTGTCATTGCGAATTTAATAGAACTGTCAACACCATCCATATATTCATGCGACACTTCATTATCAACTATCCTACGACACATCCATTCACGGTTTGTAGCCATTTTGTCTTATAATGCTATGGATATTATCATCACCAGTTAAAAGAGAATCATAATAATGTTATGATGAAAAAATATCTAATTAATCTATTCATTCTTGTTTGGTGATTGTTTGTAAGTAATTTTTTTGTTTCAGTTAATGTGTAAATTTTCTTCCACTCTATACCACAAGCATGCTTAACATAAAATGCAATTCATGAACTATTATGCATGCATTGATAATTCAATATTTTTGTGTGTAACACTATTACATCATATTTATACACATCACGAGGACATTTAGAAATATGAAATCATATTCCATAAAATGATATATTCATTTGAAGCATGTTTTCATGATACAATTTCATATGGAAGGCATAATCAAATAGAAAATAACTTCATGCAAGCATGAATACAGACACATCAAACATTGCAATACATTCAAATCATTCATATCAAAACAATGTCAAACATGTACCTGCAACAAACACACTCAAATATCCCTCTAACTACTACCATGCCTAGCATGAAATCCAATCTCCAAAAATAAGAACACTTCTATTTTCATACATTAAAATCATGCTCAGCATGATCTCCAAACTCCATCAAAGCAGTCCTAGATATCCACAACTAAGTGAGTGTGTGAACAAAAAAGTGTTGCATCCAAGAAATTAAATAACATGTGATGCGCTTGCATCACTTACTCACCACAGGTATTTACCTGATTTGCATTGCTTTTTCCTTTGTATTTTTTTCTTATTTCTTTTTGCATTGCATTTTTAGTCGCATGTGATGCTTAGCACTAAGCATCGCGCAATTAGCTCAACAACGTACCTACGAAGCACAAATATACAAAACAATACAAGGAGGAGGATCGACCCCTCCCTGGCGAAAAAGGAAACAGGGAGGGGTTGGAGTCCCTCCCTCGCATTCTATAAGACAGGGAGGGGGCTCGGCCCCTCCCTGGCAAAAAAAAAAGAAGAAGAAGGGGGCTTGGCCCCTCCCTCTCATCCCGTAAGACAAGGAGGGGGCTTGGCCCTTCCTTGGCGAAGAAAACAAAATAGGGGTGTAGGTCGAGTCCCTCCCGTAAAACAGGGAGACAGAGAGGGGGCTCAGCCCCTCCCTGGCGAAAAAAAAAACAAGGGCTTTGCCCTCTGCCGGGAAAAACAAAAGGAGCAGAGGGAGCTCCACCCCCTGCCGGAAGACACACGAAGGCAGGGGCCAGAAGACAAAACCGAAGGCAGGGACCGGAAGACAAAACCGAAGGTCGAGGCCCCTGCCAACAAAAAAGAGAGGGGGCAACAGGAGCTTGGCCCCTGCCGACCATTCGACCCAACGCAGGCAGCAACCCTGTCGCCTGCCGGAGAAAGAAGGTTGAAGAAGACGAAGGAAAAGAAGGCCAAAGAAAAAAGGGGGAAGGAGTTACCTGAGGAGAGGAATGGAATGAGAGGCGTGGTGATGCTCGTCGAAGCAACGATGACAACGATTGGCAATCGGATGGGACTCAGGGTTATGTCGACGACAACCAGGAGGGTTTCAGGGAGGTGTCACCGGGGAAAAGAGGTCGTCGGTTGAGGGAGGCTCCTGGAGAGTGAGGTCAGAGAGGGACGGCGACAGGGAGATCGTCGGTGCAGTTGTCGATGACTCTAGTCGTCGATGGCCGCTGAGGAAATGAGAGGAGACACAAAGAGGGGGGGGGTTCTCGGGGTCGTCGGAGTGTCTGCCAAACACAAGACGGAGGAGGTGGTCGGGGCAGTCGCCGGAGAGCGGTAGGTGGCAGGGGCGGTCGCCGAAGAGCGGTAGGTGCCCAGGGCGAGCAACGCGGGTGAGAGAGAGAGAGAGCGAGAGCAGAGTTAATTTTGTGCCCTAGATGGGCGTTTTATATCGAAACTTAGCGACGGATTCGTGACAGAACAATGTCGTTGCCAACACCGATGTTACTGAGCGACGGATTCGCGATGGAAATATTCTGCCGCAAATACTGTCGCTAATTAGCGATAGAGTAGCAACGGGAAAAAGTCATCGCTAAGTTGCCACATAGTTTGCGATGGATGTAATTTTGTCGCTAATTAGCGACAAAATTGTTTCGTCATAAATTCTGCAACTAAATCAAATTTTAGGGACAACTCATTTTTTCTCGCTAATCTGTCGCAAAATTACGATGGATTATTTCTGTCACAAATTTTCGCTGATAATTGACATTTTTCTTGTAGTGGAGAGAGAAGGCGTTTGTACCCATTGTCTGAGGTCAAAGGTCGGTGGAAATCGTCGAAGAAATGTGGATGTTGTCGGAGGTCGATGGAGAACTGGAGTCACTGAGAATGAGAGGAGAGAGAGTGAACGGGAGAGAGTTGCGATGAAAATGAAAGAAAAACCTCAATTTGGTGTTTTTTCATGAACTTTTAAAAAATAACCATTTTGCCCTAGTTAAAAACACAATTTTTGTTTTTTTGGTAAAAAAGGTTTTAATAAGGGGTAAAACTATCCAACCCCTTAAAAAAAACGAACTCACTTTTGATATTGGGAAGTGACCTTCCTCATTAACGGGAATAGGCTTCCCTATTAACAGGAAGTGAGCTTCCCTGTAATGGGAAGTGTGCTTCCGGTGAATGAGGAAATGCGCTTTCCAAATAAAATGGGTGCTTCTCCACGCGTTTAGAAAGCACCGCATTTAGTGCTTACAAAGTGCTTTTCAGAAAAGCGTGCTACTCCACTCCTACGGGCGCTTCTGGTAACCCTGGCTAATAAGAAAAAGCATCCCCCTAACAAATCATCACTTAAAGTGAGATGTGCACAATATTCTGAACAAGCTATGAACCGTCCTTAAGCCACTTTAAGGATAACAGAGCTTGGAGTTTTCATCTTATACAGTTTCCCACCTGCATCACAGAATCGTACTCCTCTCTAGACATTCTATTGTTTCTTTCATTCCAAATGCTATCCTCACATGATAAGCAACCAACACCTCCAAACGATTTCTTACCAAATTTTCGAATGCCTCTAGCGATGAACAGTTCTCTTAAACTTTGCAGGTTACCCAGTGCACCAGAGGAAGAATGTCGTGCATCTTTGAAGAGCTGATGCATAAAATTGCATTCCCAAAATAGATTCAAACATTATTCACTATGTGCACATAAGCTGCATCGACTAGGGAAGTGGAAGCCTCTCTTTTTGAGGTTTTGATCTGTTGGCTGCCTATCTCACAGTCCCAGCCAAGCAATGAAAGATCATGTTCAAAGAACATGGGCCCTTTTCTTCAAACTGGACCTCTTTTGCTTGCACTCATCAATGAGGTTCATCTTGAATGATTGTTCCAGCTGAATTCCACCACAACCCTCTATTTAAGCAATTTTCTCTGCCATACACTGACACCAACTATCCTCATCTTGTTCTCCCCCCTCCCCAAGAGTGTGGGAGTCTACCATACATGATGGTATATCATCCACCTGGGTCCTGAATGGACTCAAGTCGACCCATAGATCCAAATCCGAACTTGAAGCTGTTGCGAGTGTCTTGTCTTCAGGGATCTCCTTCCATTCAGGGTTATCAAAAACCACATTAGAAACCTCCTTATACAACTCATTCGGTAAGGAGTTGTAATTAATATTGCTTAAAAATTTTAACTTCCAAACTAGGTTGGCATTACCAATTTAGACGGCAACAGCCTTTGGTCCATTGCAAGAGGAAAGATCATGCCTACCTGGTAACTCGAGCATAATTGACAGAATTCGGTCCATTGAATCTTTTAATGTTTTTATGTGAGCAGCTTAATGAGAGCTGTTGGGATGGCATGCAGGTAAGAGTACCAAACTTGCAACCTTGGTCATCCTCACAGCCGTTAGCCACCAGGGAATCCCACGCACAGTCAGTATCCCTAATAATGAAAGGGAGCGCTGAAGCATCTTGGGAAGGACCATCTGCAACCTCATCCTCCAATGATAAGAGGAGGCCATTGGGATTTCAACCACACCCTCTTTCCTCTGTTGAAACTCTTCGACTTTCTGGTGACTACAATGGGAAAGGACTGGTTTGCTGGCCTGATGCCTTCCCTCTATAGCTGGTCAGTGTATTCCTGCTCGAAGGACGCCACCTTTAAACTCCCTTTATGTTCTTGAACAGAAGAGTAACTACCATCTCCTGAGCTTTTGAACCTTCATTGGAGGAAGTCATTTTCTTTTCTTGAGCATAAGTGGCCTTCAACAACTTTGTGATGAGCTCTCTGAGACGAGGAAGGGTCTTCAAGGATTGGGATAGTGTCAACCAGTATATGACCCTGAGAGTGACATGCAGTTTGTTGAGATAAGCATTACTTTCACCGAGATCCTATCTTTGGATAGTTGTTAGGTTGCTGATCTGGTATGACCAGATCTTCTGGTATGACCGAAATATCTGGAAGGCTTGGAAATTTATATAGCTAATAACTGACAAGATATTGTATATCCTTTCTTGTTAAATTTCCTTTTATGTTTTTGGTCTGTACCTGCCTCTATATATTAGAGCAGCTTATGATAAGAAATATATTGGAGTGAGTTCGTGGATGTAGGCCATCCTTAAGGCTCAACCACGTTAAATGTCTGTCTCATTTGTTTTTGCACACCACTGAAAAATCGTAATAAGGTGGTTTGCACACCACTTACAAATCATAACAAGGGGGTTGCACATCACTTACAAATCGTATCACTGCACATCACTTATAAATAGTAACATGGTATCAGAGCATTTGGGTTATTAGCACTGTAGCAGTCCATCAATGGCTAACAATCAGAATCCCAGCAGTAGCAGTCCTTCAGAAAAAATGGTCATTGAGCAGGTAACCCCAAATCTTAAGATAACTTCTATTTTATTGAATGGAATGAATTATATTGCCTGGGCAAAGCCTGTTACTCTGTATCTTAGTGGAAAATCAAAGTTGGGTTTTATCAATGGAAAACTGCCAAAACTAGCGAATGGAGATCCAAAACTCAATGAGTGGCAATCCTTCAATGACCTAGTTATGTTTTGGATCTTAAACTCCATGGAGCCAAAGGTCGCAGAAGGATTTCTTTTTCTTTCTACTGCCCAAGAAATCTGAAACACTGCTAAAGAAATATATAGTGAACAATTTAATATTGCTCGGATGTATCAACTATCCCAAGATATCCGGGAGCACAGAAAAATTGATTAATCCATGAGTGAGTACCTCGGCAGGTTTAGGGCTATGTGGGATGAACTCAAAGCATATTTTCCTGCTTCCAATGACCCTGTTGTCTCTCATAAACTTAAAGAACAAGAGAAGATATTTCAAGTCCTTGCTGGTCTTAGGACCTGAATTTGAAAACTTTAGAAGTCAAGTCCTTACATCGGTCGAACTCCCTTCTCTCAATAATGTTTGTGCTATCCTTATGCGTGAGGAAACTAGGCGCCGAGTTATGAATAGAGGGCAACAAGATTATTCACCTTCTGAAAACAAAGATAGAGTTGCATATGTTGCCTATTCTAGTGATGATAAGAATAAAACAAATTATAAAAGCAACAATAGATTCAAAGGTAAGAAACTGGTTTGCTCTAATTGCAAAAAGAGGGACATGTAAGAGAAAAATATTGGTTTCTCATTGGTCGACCAATGACTAACAAATTTGATCAGCCGCGCGACAAAGCTATCTCCACTGCTAAAGGTGCACAAGCCACTGCTCAGGTCGCGCAAGCCTCTGAATCCATCACCCTTGAAAAACTTGCAGAAATGATTCAAAATTTATCCAGCTCTAACGATGGAGGGACTTGCTCGACAAAAGGCTGTACGGAATCGAGTAATATCTCTTACCTTAGCTCCTTAAATTCTTGCACTTGGATTGTGGATTTCGGTGCCTCCGAACACATGGCTAACTCTGATAAATGCATTGTTAATCTTGATCCTAAGAGGCAACATAAATCTGTTACTACAACCAATGGATCGTCTATGACAGTTAATGGAGAAGGAGAAATATGTTTTTTGAACTCTTTACAACCTTCAAAAGTGTTGTTTACCCCTAATCTGACATCAAATCTGCTATCAGTGGAAAAAACTACTTCTGTAATTGATTGCAATGTGATCTTTACTCCCAATACTGTTATATTTCAGGATCGCAAGACAGTGAAGAAGATTGGTAGCAGATACCGAGATGAAAATCTCTATTTTTTGCCAGATGAATGTAAAGTCTTATGCATCAGACAACACATAAACGAGAAGACATGGCATATCTGATTGGGACATCCCTCTAACAATGCTCTTAAAAATCTGATTCACGATTCCCATAGTTTGTTTGATAATAAGGATTGTGATGTTTGCAAGTATGCTAGACTCTCTAAACCAAGTTTTGTTTTGTCTGAAACCATTGCTGAAAACGTTTTTTATTTAATTCATTCTGATGTATGGGGTCCGACACCATTAGTCTTATATGTTGGTTTCAATTATTATGTCAGTTTTATTGATGATAAATCTAAGGTTACTTGGCTTTTTTTATTGAGAAGCAAGGACGAAGTGCTTCATAAGTTTAAAGAGTTTTGTAAAATTTGTCGAAACTCAATCTGGCAAGAAAGTTAAGACTATTAGATCGAATAATGGATCTGAATGTAAGAATAGATTGTTTGAAGCATATGAAAAAGAAAATGGCATAGATCATCAGTTCACTTGTGTTGGTAGTACACAACAAAATGGAGTCGTCGAACGTAAGAATCGGCATCTTCTTGAAAAAACTAGAGCACTTTTATTTCAAATAAATGTGCCTAGCAAATATTGGTGTGAAGCTGTCGCAACAGCTTGCTATTTGATAAATAGACTGCCTAGTCAACAATTGGGAAACAAATCCCCTTTAGAAATTCTTAGAAACAAGAAAATCAACATCAACTATCTCAAAGTGTTTGGATGCACTGTGTTCATTGCGTCTGACCCATCAAAAAGAAACAAACACATGCCTTGAGCTCACAAATGTGTTTTTTGGGGGTATTCTGTATCCAAAAAAGGATATACAAGTATCTAGATGTCGAAAATAATAGACTCTATGTTTTCAGAGATATGAGCTTTAATGAGCATCTTCCCTACTTTACTAATCTCGTTGAGTACAGGGGTCACAATGAACCTAAGAGGGAGAACGAGCCTATAATTAATTATGATGATTTTATCATCATCAAGGAGAAGCCTTCTGAGACTAAAATTGATGGTGATCATATCGAAAGTCAAAATGAAGAGAATGAGCTTTCTACTGCAACACCTCAAGCAAGGAGATCTAGTCATACTTTACATCCTCTATCACACTTAAAGGACTTCATCACTTTTCATACTGGTAAATATCCTTTGGAGAATAACATTACTTATGATCATCTGCCAACACATTATGTCTCTTATCTTGCCAAAATATCAGCCCAAAAAGAACCGATAAGTTTTCTTGAAGCCAAGGAATCTCTCATATGGACCAAAGCTATGAGAGAAGAGCTAGATGCTCTTGACAAAAACAAAACTTGGGAAATCACTCATCTTCCTAAGGGAAAGCCTGCGGTTGGATGTAGATGGATATACAAAGTAAAATACAAGAGTGACAGATCTGTAGAAAGATATAAAGCCAGACTTGTTGCCAAAGGATACACTCAGACTCATGGGGTTGATTATGATGAAACAATTACCCCGGTAATAAAAATGAACACTATCAGGGTTCTCTTGTCAATCGCTTGCAACAAGCAGTGGAATTTGTATCAACTTGATGTTAAAATGCCTTCTTGCAAGGAGAGCTAGAAGAAGAAGTATGCATGTATCTTCCTCTATGGCACCCAAAGGAAACATACCCAAACCTTGTGTGTAAATTAAATAAGGCTATTTATGGGCTAAAACAATCTCCTAGAGCGTGGTATACCAAACTCAGTCGTGCTCTTGAAGAAGTCAACTTTGTTATCAGTGTGGTGGATAATTCCTTGTTTATTAAACATTATGAAGGACATACCACGGTGATTCTCGTATACGTTGATGACATTATAATCACCAGAGTTTGTGAGGATGAAATTGCTAAAACCAAAGCCTATCTTCACAAAGTTTTTTATATCAAGGACCTTGGCCATCTTTGATATTTTTTGGGGATTGAGGTTACCTACTCAAAAAGGGTATTTTTATTTCTCAAAGAAAATATGTTCTTGATCTACTGGAAGAAACTGGAAAAAATGGATCCAAACCTATTGACATACCATTTGAAGTTCATTCTAAACTTTGCAATGAGGGAGACCCGGTTATTAACATAAAAGGATTTCAAAGACTTGTTGGAAAATTAATTTATCTTACGGTCACTAGACCTGACATTGCTTATGTTGTCAGTGCCATAAGCAAGTATATGGACTCTCCAAAAAAAGCTCATCTCCCGGCCATAGAAAAAATTTTACGGTATTTGAAGAAGTCACCGGGGCAAGGAATTTTGTTTAAGAAGGGAAACAATCTTGACATTGAAGGGTTCTCGGATGCCGACTGGACAGACAGTGAGGATAGAAAGTCCACTACCGGTTATTGCATATTTGTTGGAGGAAATCTCACAACCTGAAAGAGCAAAAAACAAAACATTGTCTCTAGGTCAAGTGCTGAAGCTGAATATAGGGCTATGTCTTCCATAGTAGCAGAAAGTATGTGGACCAAGTCCCTATTGGGAGAATTAGGAATCAAAATTAAAAAGCCTATTCAGGTATTTTGCGACAATCAAGCTCCTATCCACATTGCCTCAAATTTTGTTTTTCATGAAAGGACGAAGCATATAGAAATCGATTGCCACCATGTAAGAGAAAAGGTAAAAAAGGGTGAAATTTGCACTCTATATACAAAGAGTTTGGATCAACTTGCCGATGCGCTAACCAAAGGTTTCGAAAAAAGCCAGCTTTATCAAATATTAAGCAAGTGGGGTTGTATGGATATATACACTCCACTTGAGGGGGAGTGTTGAGATAAGCATTACCTTCACCGAGATCCTATCTTTGGATAGTTGTTAGGTTGCTGATCTGGTATGACCGAAAGATGTGGAAGGCTTGGAGATTTATATAGCTGATAACTGACAACATATTGTATATCCTTTCTTGTTAAATTTCCTTTTATGTTTTTTGTCTGTATCTGCTTCTATATATTAGAGCAGCTTATGATAAGAAATATATTGGAGGGTCTGACAGTTCGCGGATGTAGGCTATCCTTAAGGCTGAACCACGTTAAATGTCTGTGCCTCATTTATTTTTGCACACCACTTACAAATCGTAACAAGGGGGTCTGCACACCACTTACAAATCGTAACACAGTTTGATCCTTTATGCCCTCTTTTCCAGGCTTTAAAGCAGTGGTGGTGAAGTTTTAGTGGGGCGAAAAAACACATATAACCAAATTAGGGTCATTCTTAATCCTCCTACGCATACATCTCCAACAATATGCTGTTCTATTGAAGTTTAGATATGTACATCGATGCACAATCGACGTGCCCTGAGAAATCTTCTAGAGACAACGTCCGTCCATTTCTCCATTGCTTTAGGAGGGTCCAAACTCCAAAGACAGTCTCTTCCTTTGAGAAGAAGGGCGGGTAAAGATTTGTTGTGACTCCATCCACCACTAGAATAGCCTTCTTAAGAGACTTAACGAAGTTTTCTATCTCATAGAAGTCCAGAGCGCCATGGTTTAAGCACTCTCATAGAATATCTGATAGGTTCCTGAAGAAATCTTCAGGAAGCTGGAAACCCTTATCCTGAACAAACCGATCTCCTTTCCCAGAGAGAAACACACACACAGATCAGGTAGCGCAACGATGATGACTCCTCTAGACTGTCTCGTGGAGATTCTCTAGAATGACTTGATATCTTCCTTTGTAGGGATCCACCAAGCCTTACCTTGATACATACCAAACTTACCCTCCAGAACATTTCCTTATCTCCCTTCCACCTTTCTATTCTTGGGCCGGACAAGGGTTGTTTTGCAATCTGACCTGCTAGCCGCCATGAAGATGCCTGGATTTGCAGTCTCCCCTCAGTCACATTTCACCATTGGGGCAATGCGTCTCTCTCTCTCTCTCTCTCTCTCTCTCTCTCTCTCTCTCTCTCTCTCTCATATTAAAGAAATACAATATTAATTATTTGATCAATTAAATAGAAAATATAAGAATGAGTGAACTCTAATGAATTTGATCATCAAAATCAAGCAATAGACCTCAGCTATATGTACAAATTACAATGTTTTATGCTGCCATGAGAAATAGCAAGTCTTGCAACTAAAAGCACCATTTAGATGCTAAATTGACAGGATTCTGTAGATTGTTTACCATTCTCAGATTTGACGGTGGGAACCCGAGGAAGCAAAACATAAGAAACAGGTTAATCCTAAAAACAAATCACTGGTACATACACACATCACTAGGTAGATATATACTTCCCCTGCCCACCAAATACACTATAAACCAAAATTCTATGCGGCAAAAGCATCCACCATGACCACCACAATATTCAAAGAAGCAAAATAATCCAACACAGGATGTTCAGATATCATACCAAATAATACCATATTCACCAAAAAAGGAAAAAGGAACAAAGGGATAAGGGGGGCAACGCCATTGCTCATTTTGGCAAATTGTTCATTGATGGGGCAGACACTTTTGCTCATGAAACACAGTTTCAAGGCGGATGGAGGAAGTTTTTTTTTGCGGTCACCTTCACGGGAAGAGGCACAAGAACTGTAGACCCCCAATTTTGACCTAATCTTATATAATGAGTCATGTGCCAAAATACACTCATTTCATAGTTATTCTAATTTCAATTTTATTTTTTTACCTTCAAAATAGCATGTTTTTGTCTAAAAGATCAGTTAAAGTAGATCTTAGCTTTCAAATAAGCCAAAAATTAGTTCAATTCGACATCGAAATTAAAAGTTATGACCAAAACAAGGTTACTTGTTCAATAAAAATCCTATTTTTTCAAGTAAGTTCTACTTTGAGTACATTTTTTATCGTCAAGAAAATTGAATTTGGTCTAAAAGATGAATTAAAGTGAAGGATGTTTAGCTTTCCAACACACCAAATCGTTCATCAATCTGACATCTAGATATGAAGTTATGGCCAAAACAATTTAACTTGTCAAGTAAGGACAATCCTAAATTATTATTAGGAACTGCTAATGACAATTTAATTGTCGTTAGTCGGTCTTAAATTGTTTTTAATACTTTTTTAGAGTGTCATTAACAGGGTCCAAAAACCATAAGTTGTCATTAGTAAACCTCAACGTGTCATTAGCATTTTATCTATTGTTAACACCTCATTTAGTTCATTTGGTCTAAATTTATGGGTAGAATGAAGATAAACTTCTAAAAACTCGTCATATCTATCTCAACCACTTCAAAATTTTATTCATTGAACTTAGACTACATTCTAGAATCCCATAAAACCTATCATGTCTATCTTTTTATCCTAGTTTCTCAACCCCTAAGCTAGGTAATTTGGCCAATTAGAATGATGCAAAAAAACTTCAAACCAATAGGATTATGTCATGTCATAAAAAACTAAATCTAGATATCTATATTCAAACAACCCAAGATTCATATCCAAACCCACTTAAAAATCTATAAACATGGACCACCTAGTCTAGCATCTAGATCATAAGAAAAGAAACTCTAATACACTTACCATCCAACCTAGCCTAATACCCAGACTCTACCTACGTGAGCTTAGCCTATTAAGCCTACCTAGCCTAGTATAGGTCTAGATCCCTTATCTCAATGTGTCTCTCAAAACCCGCACCTAGCCAAAGTGATGCTAAAGTCTCTAAATGCTTGTCTGTCTTAGAAAAAGGGATACCTATCCTCAAAGTGAGATCTAGATTCCTTGCACTTTTTATTGAATTTATTTTGTTTACTTATTATAAAAGTGTGAATTTTTCTAACATTAACATATTTGTCCTTTGTTTTGTGTGTTTTTGAGTCTTGTTAGTAGCTCACACCATCACGCTCACCTTCTTTCAAGATTTGTGTATAAGGCATGAGTCACTTGCAAGCTACACTTTGGATATTGAATATTTCAAAGTTTCTGGAGTGGCTAATCCTTGCTCATCGGAGGAAGAAAGACACACTACTTGAAGAGTTGACCTACATATCTCACTTGTCTTATATTCTGACATGATTTTTAAATCTAATCTTTTTTTTATCTACCCTCAAATCCATCACATAATTTAACTCTGAATAAACTCTTAGATTTATCATCTTTTTATATATAAGAATTCCTAATCGAAACAAACTACCCAATTGATAAACTCTAATATTTAAAGTCTCTTACCCAAACCCCACAAGCACTTGCCCATACTAGGATGTGGCATTAGCATAGATCCCTCTAATACAGATCAGACTTGGGTTGGGTTTAGTCTAGATCCAAGCACTGGCATGGATCCCCTGAAATGGGTTGGAACTAGGATGGGTTTAGATCTGGTTGGATCTACAATGGATCCACTACATCTAGATTTGAATAAGGTCCAATCCAAGTCTAGATTGAGTCCATATCCAAATAGATTGGCACCGGTGCTTGGCATTGGCTACGATCTACAAGATCTAGATTTGGGTCAGAGTAGTTCAAATTTAGATCGGTTCCAAACCAAATCAAATCGGTGCCGATGTTGGGCACTGACTACGATCCATTGTATTTGGATTCGTATCAAACTGGTTCAGATCTCGATCAGGTTGAAACCCAATTAGATCGGCACCATTGCTTAGCACTAGCTATGATCTATTGGATCTAGATCTAGTTCAAATCAAAATCCAAGACCCATTTTGACACCTTGTGAGAAAATCCCTATGGTAACCGTTATAATGTTATACCTATAATTTTACAACTAATGTACATACTTAACCACCTAAATTTATTATGGTAATTCTAACACTCCCCCTCAAGTGGGATGGTGGGGATCCAACATACGCAACTTTTTTTTATATTTACATGGAGAAACCGCTCCCAAGAAGAGAGACCTAGCCACACTAGCTTTGCTTGTTATACTTACCCCTTGCCCCTAGGGTCCAACACGCCCAACTTTCTTTTCAGTTTCAAGAACTGTTCACACTCCTGACTTTGTGAACACGTGTGTTGTGATGAAGTAGTCATGAACCTAGTTTGGATCAGTCCATTTTGGATCTTTTCATAAATGACATGACAATCAATCTCAATGTTTTTGGTAGGGATGGCAGTGGACCGGGGGAAAGCGGGGCCCCGCCCCGCCTCGCCCCGTTTGGACCGGGGATGGAGGGTATGAAACGGGGATGGAGGCGGGGACGAAGGTTAAAATCCATCCCCGTCCGGGGGTGGAGGCGGGGATGGACGTGCACGTTCCCCCGCCCCGCCCCGCCCCGCCCCATCCCCGCCCCATCCCCGCCCCGGCCCATCCCCGCCCCGGCCCCGGCCCATCCCCGTCCCGGCCCCGCCCCGCCCCATCCCCGTCCCGGCCCCGCCCCATCCCCGCCCCCAACCCTTATACTCTTAGTTGTTTTATTTACTAACCCTAACTTCCTAATCCTAACCCTGGAGCCGCCGAGCAGGGCCATCGTCTCTTCCCCTTCCCCAATCCCCATCCGCACTGTCATTGGAGCCGGGCTGTCGCCGACCACCATTGGCCGTCGCCGACCACCGTTGGCCGTCGCCGACCATCTCCTCCCTCTTTTCTTTTTCCTTTCCCCGTCTGTAGCCTTGCATCGTCGGAGCAGCGTAAGTTCTCTTTTAGCTTGAATAGTTTAGAGCATAGCGCCCGCTTGATCATGAGTAGGTCAGGTGATAAGAGTAACTACTTGCTTGGCCTGGGTGGGATAGGTGATCAAGCGTTAGCCTTTGTTACTTTGCAAATTGAAAGGGGTTAAAATATGGTAGAGAGCAAGCAAGGTAGCTTGTCGAGAAAAAGAAAAACAGGAATTTTCCAAAGCTGATATTTGAGAAATGTGGAATTTTGAATCTTCTATTAGTAGAAATGTTAAGAATCTTGGAAATTTTGCACACTTGGTTTTATGTAACCACTCCCTAGATTTGATGAAAATCTGGAACTTTTTGTTGGTATTTGGTAGTACATAAATAGTTGGAATGACAAAAACCGTGACAATGTGACTTTTTTACTTTTTTTTTATCATCCAAATGTACCCTAAGTTTAAAATCCTAGGTTTCGTGAAGGATGCTTCCTTTTCTTAATGCTTTTACTTCATGGCTTGGATACCATTCTTCTTGTTAGTCTATAAGTCACCATGTGAGGCGATTTTCTGATTTATGCAAGTGACCACAAAAATCTAACTCGATTAAATGAAGATGTATGAAAGCAATTGAATCCAAGCTAATTTTTCAAGAAATTCATTCTGTCAATGTTTCCTGATTAAATTACGATAAATTATATAAAGTAATCAGCTAGAAATATTTTCTGGGCAGCTTACAATTATGCTTACTAGTGCAACTATAATTTGGTTTGCGAAACACCTGGTTCAATGCTATTTCTAGAATGTCCGAGCCCTAAGATTCCCTTGTTCTTAAAACTTGGTTGTTTTATTTTTTGTTGCCACATGCAAAATCGTCCACCTTGACATGGTCATAACCCTTAGGCCAGTCCAGATGCATCTTTGATATCAAATGTGCTCAAGTTGACCTGTACCTTGAATGTACTATGATAATCATGCAAGCCTGACTGGAATGCTTTTGCATTTTTCAACTGCATTTCTTGGGGATTAATTTAAAGTTGTAAGGATTAATCCATGGTTGGTAATAGCTTGTCCTTAAAGGTCATGTTTTTTATTTTCTAGTCTGGTTGTCTGGATCTGTACATTGCTATAAATCGTGGTAAGTTTATAATGATATTTTCCTTTTATTTGGAGTACAGTGAAAATATTTGGATATACTAAATATTCAGCTTGGACTGTATGATAATTATGTGTCACTCTACTACTTGATAGCGTGCCTTTCTCTTTATTAAATATTTTTCATCGAAGTTTCAAGCTTATTGCACCTGCTAACATCCAAGCCATTTTCAATTTTGGTTGGTTTCGGTTGGTTCAAGTTGTTTCTGTATAAAATTTAATTATGGAGAAATCAATTAAAGTTCATATCTGATAAGCAGTCTGAATATTTGTTGATAGTCTCTTTTTTGTGAATGTTTTGTAGATCTATAAGTTGGTGGCCAGTAATTTGATATGGAAGAGGAAGAACCATTAACCAATAAATTAAGTTCTCAACCTTCCAGTTCACATAGTATGTCTCAAGCTCTGGTTACACCAGTTGATAGCAACCATGTTTCAATGGAAGATAATGAAGATCAATCAACTGATTCAGGTAGATTTGCACTTGAACAGACAAGTAGGCATAAATCAGTTGTATGGAAACATTTCACTAGGAAAAAGATTGGTGGAAAGGATAAGTCAGAGTGCAATCATTGTCATAAATGTCTTGCTGGTGGTGCCAAGGCTGGAACTACTCATTTGCATGATCATATTAAGATTTGTCCTAGGCTTAAGCATAATAATATGAAGCAATATATTTTGGCTACAAACAATGCTACAGTGAATGCCGAAAAAACAATAGAGAATTGGCAATTTGTTCAAGATGCTGGAAGAAGGGATCTTGCTATGATGATTATTCTACATGAATATCCTCTTAGTATGGTTGATCATTATGGGTTTAGAAAATATTCTAATACTCTTCAACCCTTGTTCAAAATGATTACTCGAAACACTGTAAAGAAAGATATTCACAAAATTTATAATGTGGAACGAGACAAGACAATAAAATTGTTGGAAAAAACTAAGAGTAGAATTGCCATCACTACAGACATGTGGACATCTTCCAATCAAAAGAAGGGATACATGGCTATCACTGCACACTTCATTGATAATTCTTGGAGATTGCAAAGTCGAATCATAAGGTACTTGTCAAATGTCAATCATTTTTTTTTAATTCTTACTAACATGTTTTTGCAATATCAATATTTAATCGCCTTATTAAATTATGTTCAGGTTTTTATATGTACCTTATCGACATACCAAAGAAGTTCTTGCTGAGTGTTTGATGGATTGTTTGTTTGAGTGGAACCTTGATAGAAAGTTGATAAGTTTGACGATGGATAATTGCACCACTAATGATGCAGTTGTAGATATTTTATTGGATAAACTTCCATTTGGTTCATTAATATTACATGGACGGTTGTTTCATATGCGTTGTTGTGCCCATATTCTCAACTTGATTGTCCAAGATGGTTTGAATGTGATTGGAGAAAGAATTGAAAGAATTCGTGATAGTGTTGCTTATTGGACATCATCTCCCATGAGAATACAAAGATTTGAAGAGTCTGCTCATCAAATGCATATTTCAATTACCAAAAAACTTGCTCTTGATGTTAAAACTCGATGGAACTCAACTTTTATCATGCTTCAAACTGCTTTGCTTTATAAAGATGTTTTTACTCGTTTGACATATCGAGATCTCCACTACAAGCGTTGTCCGACGGAAGAGGATTGGGAGGTGGCACAAGACAATTGTGAGAAATTAGAGTTATTTCATCGTGCAACAGAATTATTTTCAGGTACAAAGTATCCTACAGCAAATGCCTACTTTCCAACTATTTGTGGGATTAGAGTTGAGATGACTAAGTGGCTAAATGATCCAAAAGATGTTGTGAAAAACATGGCGCTTAGAATGCTAGAAAAATTTAATAAGTATTGGAGTGTGATCCATGGTATTATGGGAGTGGCCACTGTTTTAGATCCAAGATACAAGTTGAGCATGTTGGAATATTATTACAAGAAGATTTATGGAGACAATGAGGCTTTAAATGAAATTATGAGGATTAAGAATCTTTGTGTGGAGTTGATTAGTGAATATGAAAAACAAGAAAACAACTCCAATGAACCTGAACTTTTTCCTCCTCCTCCTCAATCAAGTATTGGATCCAAATGTTCACTAATTGATGATCTTTCTGACTTTGATAAGTTTATACAATCTAAAGATATTGAAAAAGCATGTGGGAGATCAGAATTTGAACATTACTTAGAAGATGGGATGATGCCAAGAACTCCAGATTTTGATATACTATCATTTTGGAAGTCAAGTGGTCCCAAGTATCCTCTTCTACAAATGATTGCAAAGGATATATTTGCCATTCCTGTCTCCTCAGTTGCTTCAGAGTCTGCTTTTAGTACAGGCGGAAGGGTGATCAGTCCACATCGTAGTAAACTCCTTCCAACTACAGTAGAGGCTTTGATGTGCTCTCAAAATTGGTTGTGGGCTGAAGCACGAGGTAATGAAATTTCATTTTTTTATAATTAGTGAATGCTTATGTTATAATGTATAACTAATGCATTATTTTTAATTTATAGGTTCATCATCATCGAAGGATCCACAATGTTACACATTCTTAGAAGATATGGATGTGGTAAATTTTATTCTTTTACTCACTTCTTTTATCTGCTACTATTACTTGTTAACAAAATCTATTTTGTTTGGTTCATAGGAAAGTGAAGTAGAAGATACAAATGCTATCAATGCTGATGATATTTAGAGTTTAATGAGCTAATGGTAATTCTTTGATGTTCAACAAAATCACTTAATGTTGTATTGCAGCTAATGATATAGTGCATTTGACTATTCCACAGGTCTTGGTTGTAAGAAATGACTTGAAGATGGGGAAAGGGAAGATTGTTGCTCAATGAGTTACAAACTTACACGAGTTGCCTTTATTCATGAAAGTTCCTGTAGATGACACAATTTTACTTCTGCCAGGGTGAGTGCTCAGACCTATGCGGTATCTCAGTGAAACATCTTAATAGGTCTAGCTGTGGATTTGTTGATGCTTAAGCTGTTCATGCATGTAATTTGTAAGGAGATGCCCTTAGTTTGATATATAGTCTCGTTAGTAGGCCAAGCTGGACGTTCAATGGTTATCTGCTGTATGCTTGATTAAAGAGAATTTTGGCTACTATAGCCCATGATAGTTGATAAAGTTCACAAAATCCAAGTAGGTCACTTGTTAGAACTTATCTTCAAGGATTATTCTGTCCAATCTAAAATAGCTTTGATATGTAAGTGTTTGGTTCACATATGCTGACTACTTATAACAGTTGCTAAAGAAAGACTGCTGATTATTTATGTACCATTGAGATAAGGGCATGTTGCTACATTAACCAAGTTAATGTAAATCCAATGCTATCTAGATATTGTGGCCAAGTTCCATTTCTTGGATCCTGAACCAAAATGTTATTTGGAGACGCCTAGAAGTCCGACACTTTTGTGTTCAGTCATGTTTGATACTGACACCGACACCAACACTTCTTGACATGGGTTGGCATGATTATTTTCTAACTTTAAAGTGCCCAATACTATTGGTATGCTAGATATGGCATGTCATATGGTGAATAGTGATGACCTCTAGCAGAAAATAGCCTTTTGAGCTTTATTTTTCACAAGATCTTAGAAGTTTTTCATCAAAATTTCAATGTTTTTACAAATTATATGTGTAGGTTTTAGCAGGTCTGACAAAGTCTCAGGCACGTCACTATGCTGTTTGTAGCTCTTCAATCCCAAAGTTTTTCCGCCTTTTTTGTCACAATAGCTTCAAAAATAATTTGAATCTACTTAGTGCAGTGTTACCTGTGACTGTGAGCATCTGCAAATTACAGAAGAAAAATGGATATGTTGATCAAAAGTTGGGTTTTCTCTGTTGCTATATGGAATAATTGAGCTAAAATAAGGTAGCTATGAACTAATAGTGGTATTACAGGTTATATTGGTTTTTAACATATGATCCATTATGTTTACAAACACCTTCCCTTGCTTGAATGAATATTTGTGAGACTTATGCTTTGGTCTGGGGGTGGGGGGAAAGGGTGCATTTATTGCCTTGTTTTTCATGACTGCGTGGAGTTTTGGCACATTGCAAAAATTAAAAGCTAAAAAATAGTAAATGAAGGTTGAAACTTTCTTAGATTTGTTGTGAACAAAATGGCCTGATTTCACTGAGATACCCAACAAAACTCTAACAACATGTTTTTTTCTAGTCAAGTTGGGTTTGTCACCCTTGGCGGTATTGTTGAGTTTCTGCTATTGTAGAGCTAAGGCCTGATTTCTCTGTTGGTGTTGGTTTGATACCATGAATTTCGTGGAAAGAGTTGTAGCAAGTTTATAGGTTATGCGTTATCTTGACTGTTTTCCATGTGGATGAATTCATTTATCATCAACTGGAATATTAACGTGAATGATTTGTAAGTAGGGATGCAATTTGACGGGGACGGGGACGGGGACGGGGACGGGGACGGGGACGGGGACGGGGACGGGGACGGGGCGGGGACGGGGACGGGGCGGGGACGGGGACGGGGCGGGGGTGGAGGACATGAAACGGGGATGAAGGCGGGGGTGGAGGATAAAATCCATCCCCGCCGCGGAGGCGGGGCGGGGGTGGAGGATAAAATTTTGAGGCGGGGGTGGAAACCTTGTCCCCCGCCCCGCCCCGCCCCACTGCCATCCCTAGTTTTTGGTGCATTCATGAAATATGGGGTTAAACAACAATATGAAGGTTTGCTTGATTGACACGGAATAGGATAATGGGCTATGGATGATGAATTCCCAGATCATTCAACAAATATTTTGTCCATGTAAGCTCACTTGTTATGGCCATGGATCGATATTTTGCTTTTCCTGAGGATCTAAACATGATTGTCTACTCGGTTTTCTATGAAATTTGATTGGGTCCTATCACGGCATAGTACCCAAATGTTGATCATCTAGTCATTGGGCATGCTGCCCAATCTGAATCACAATATCCAAAATCTTGTTGCTTGCTAATTGATGACAACAGAATGCCATGTCCAGGAGTGCCCATCAGATAATGTAATAGGTGAAATGTTGCATCCATATATGGTTTGTAGGGTTGACTCATAAATTGGTTATATGTACTGCATACACTATATCCGATCTCATGACGGTAAGGTAGATAAGTCACCCAACAAGGCATCGATACTAGCTAGCATCACGAATTTCTTCTCCCACTTCATTGGTAAGCTTCAAATGTTGCTCCATTAGGAAAATGGCAAGCTTGACTCCAAGACATACCATATCATCAAGGATGTCCAAGACATATTTTCACCGTCAAAGAAAGATTCTTTTCTTGGAGCTAGCTACCTTGATTCCCAAAAAAATATTTGAGATGGCGTAAGTATTTAAGGTGAAATTGATTATTAATATGATCTTTTAATGCTTGGATTTGATTGAGGTTATCCCAGCAATGTTGATATAATCTATATAGACAAGTACAAACATGCATCATTGCTTGGTAATCATTGAAAACAAAGAGTAATCAGCCTTGGATTGCACCTTTCTTGTCTTCTTTAAAGCATAAGACAATTTCGAGAACCAACCAATTTCATGATGAATGTTGAAGGCCATAGATTCACTTAACATATAAGATCCTCCCCCTATTGAGTGAATCTTGGAGGCAATTTTATATATACTTCTTCATGTAAATTATCGTGTAAGAAGGCATTATTGACATGGATATGAAAAAATATGCCAGTGGATTAGATATTACCTGCAAGATGTGCTTGTGGACCCTGTTTACCTAGATATATAACACTCATGATCTTTTGGTATTGTTTTGGGTAAACTGAGGATTTGATGCATTTGGAAAAGGATTGGTAGTAGAGTTTGATCCTTCCGAGCCTTGGGCAGTACCCGCATTATTAGCTCGAGCGTTGGATGAGGTATTAGAGGAATTTCTTGAACAAGCTGAAAAAAACAAACAGATGGAATCATTTGGCCTTGACGTGTCCAAGCTTGAGCTTGATGAAGTGATCACAACCTCTAGGTCTTGGAAAGTACAATATGCAATGGGGATTAACTATAATCAATGAATCAGTTAAATACAATATGAACTGATCTGTGCTCGCCAAATTTTTGTGGGAGGCTGCCTTTCAACCATACACTAACACGATTAACTGATGCCATCTCAAAGAATTTTTGACAAGTTCTTAATGCATGATGCGAAAATATCAAGTCAGTCCAATCGATGGAATTATTGGCATTTTTATGATCCACTTCGTTCCTTATGTTTGATAGCTTGTTCAAGAGTGGATGAAATGAACAAAATAGAAAGAACAAAACTTTGGTTTTGTTTGTTCTGTAACAATTGTACCAAGTCCAATGTTTGTTTGAACAGTACTCGAATGTTGTGTTCCAAATGTCCATTGTTTGATGATGATATGCGGACAACTTGGACAATCATGGATAATGGGTTGGATTACTTTTTTTTGGATTGTATGACCTGATCCACATATTTTACATGTTTTAACAAGTTTATTATAGATTTTTGCCTTGAATATGGATCTCAAATTAGATCCAAATACTATAACATAAAAAAGTGTTTAAAATCTAAAAAACTTGGATTGGATCTAAAAACTAAAAAATGTTTCATTCATGACAAATGACAACAATAACAAAATTATTTTACTTTATTATAGCTCCTCCCTTGCCAATTATGCCACCACATGCACTATTTGGAACTACAAGTCACAACTTTGATGTAGAATCCATATCATCACCATCTTTGACATTTAACTGAATAACATAAATTTATCAAGAAAAATGTATAAATTTAATATTAAATTCACAAACAAACTTAATATTGCATTCACAATTGTTGTGCAACCATGCCAACAATAAGAAAAAAAAACTTGTATTAACAATGTTACCACACTGCAGTTTTGAAAGTATAAGTTCCATTGCACTAAGTATCTCACTAACACTTTCAGTTATCATAATGATTCTATCTGTTGTTTCCAGAAAATATTCATTGTTACGGGACAACTGAATATGAGTTCCAGATTGTAACTGCAACTTGGTGATTGTTGAACCACCTTTGCCAATGACAGATCCAGCTACTGCATTTGACACAAGAAACCTGACACTCGTGGGCTTCTCCTTCTCATCTAATAAACATGCTTGCATCAGTACAAAATAGATTGTTCTCATAAGATGATGCAGGTCATCACATGCATCACATGTCAACAACAAATAAAAGATAAATACATATAAAATAAATAAACAAGCAATTTGAAGAATGGCATTTAGCGATTCAAATAGCTTGAGAAATTATTCACTTGAACAAAAAGATCTCACAGAAAAATCTACCCTGCTGAGTGGGTGTTGGGCTTACGGAAAAGAATGGCATTTAATGATTCAAACAGCTTGAGAAGTGGGTATTGGGCTCTGTAATTCATTAGTCTTAAACAGTTGTACTCATGCATCATAAACTAAATTACAGTAACTTACCACCATTTTCTATCAAAATCAAGTACAATGCATTCCACAACATACTGGGAACAAGTGTGCTGTCTAACAGCAAGACCATATATACTTTATGCATGAGCTAATGTAAGTTTTCATATCCATACTAGAACCAGGGAACTAAACCCATGAACCATGTGAATGCCCATTTCCCACTCCTTGCTCTGCTCAGTACACTTGTATTTCCAAACAAACATCGGTGCATTTCCAAACAATTGCCAATAATTTCTGACTACATGTATGTATGCTTTTGTTTTCCAACTCTTGAACAAGGCTACCATGGTTACCATTAGTAATCTAGAATTAGTAACAAAGAGTGAGTTTACCAATTCGAAAAGTACATTGGAAAATACCAAAGTCATCCCGTTAAGAACCAAAATTTTTTGACAAGTCCGTCATGATTCGTACCCAATTGCCAACTTCTTGTTGTTCTGTGAGATTCTGCCAGACACTTTTATCAATCCAAACACATAAACCCTTATTTTTAGGACACCAAAAAATTTCATAAGAAACTCAAACAAAATGAAGGTCGAATCGCCAATCAAAATCGCCACCATAACACAACAAGCAACAAAAGAAAACAAGAAGCAAACAAAGGGGAATCTCAATGCCAAAGCACAACCAAACCCCAATTTAACAAGAGCACCGAACACCCTCAAAAATCCTAACAAACACCACAAAAAAAAACCTAGAAAAGAAACATCTACGAGCAATCAGATTGATATTTACAACATAAATACTGAAAAATTAACTCAAACATCAGATTCTACAACAAAAATTATCAAAAAAAATAGAGAAAAGGGAAGGAAAAAAGAAACAAAGGAAAAGGAAGGAATGTACAGACTCGAAGACGCTCTTCTCTGATTTTTTCATCCCTTTCAGAAGGATTACCAAAATGAAGACTGAATGAACGTCACTGCCCCGGATTTTGGAAGTTTTTCGATGCTGGTGGTGGCGACTCCAGCGAGAATCCAACAGCAGTGGTGGAGGAGGAGCGGTGGTGGTGCCGGTAGTCTCCGGAGAGAGACGCATCGCCGGCCTCGACTCCCCTCCGCCGGCTGCCGCTGCACAAGAGAGAGAGAGAGAGAGAGAGAGAGAGAGAGAGAGAGAGACGCCCATCGACGAAACGCGGCGGACGGCGTTCTGCAAGTCTGCCGCGTTCCCACATTTGTTAACAAACGTGCAAGTTTGAGGCTTTTCATCCCGCGCGGTGTTGGGGACGTGCCATAAAACACACCCTCAAGACCCACATGCTTCGAATAAGAATATGAAAATCCATGCCTCAAAAACCCACAGCTTTGACCGTGAAGCAAATGACACCCCCAGTGGGTTTCAAACTTATGACCCATTAACTTGGTGACGTTCACAAGTCGCCCCTACCAGATTAGCAGAGGAGCAGACCTTGTGGGCAGCTGATCTCTTTTCATTTTTCAGTATATTTATTGTTGGGTATGAATGATGCGTTAAGAAGTAACACGTTGGATCTCCAATGAGAAGTTGGCAGTAACAAGTAACCAATTAAGTTACAAGGATACTCCAATTCACTCTCATGTAGCGACCTCCTATGTATTGTTCTTGATAGAAAATCACGCAAGAATAGCATGTCCAGTGTCCGTTTTGAAGCGTCCTTGTAACATAGCTGACCAAGAATCCACCAAATTCCGACACTGTCATAATATGAAAAATATCACATTATGAAACAACACCAGAAAAAAGGCTCCAAACAGAACTGTCCTGTACCTTAAGAATCCAAAGAAGCAATACATCTTCCTTTGCATGCTCTACATGGTAAATGGCAATAGCCTTGTTAAGATTGCAGTATATGAGACAGACAGCACTGCACCCACTGGAATGGTGATTGCCCACGATAACACGATTTCGCGTACAGTCTCTGCCCTCACACTGTTAAGCCCCCTGGCAAAACCTACCCCCATGACTGCCCCAACAAGAGTATGAGTTGCAGATATTGGAAGGCCAAGTTTTGATGCCACCAACACCACCCATGCAGCAGAAAACTCTGCCGCGAACCCTCTGGTAGGAGTTAACTCTGTTATCTTCTTTCCAATGGTTACAATTACCCGGTATCCCCATATCAATAAGCCAGCAACTATCCCAAACCCACCCCAAGCGAGAACATCAGTTGGGATCACAACTACAGCTCCAGAGGCACCACCATGGAGAATAGATAATGCTGCTGCCAGTGGGCCAATGGCATTGGATACGTCATTTGCTCCATGAGCAAAAGACATGAAACAGGCAGATAGAACCTGCATGTAGCCGAATACGCCGTAAACTATCTCCAGCTCCGTGCCAGTAGGACCAGCAACATTTGATAGGAAACCTATGTTTTGGGGGGCTTTGTTTTGGTCTTTCAGTGCATCTCCAGAAGAGAGAAGGTGACCCAGCTGTCTGTAGATGACTCTGCTAACAATAACTGCACCTACTATGCCGCAAGCAAGCGCCTGAAGGCATGCAAAAAACAGATTCTTGCTGCGGGGGAAGGCCGCAAAGGAGATACCTGTAACACCAATAAGCACTGCAACTGGAGCAGCTGCTGCTGCTGCTTGGCCTGGGTTTGGAGCACTGTACACAAACTGAAGAAGCAATGGCAGAATATCAGAAATATCAAATAAGTTGATGTAGAAATAAAGTTGGTAAAAAGATCTACCCTCCGAATGCATTTGTAGACGAGGAAGGAGACTGCAGACCCCATGATTGGAGAGATCACCCAGGAAGAAGCTACCCTGGCCAGGGAACTCCAGAAGACTGCACCAACTCCACCATAGACCAGTCCAAATCCCACCATGGCTCCTACTATACAATGTGTGGTGGAGACCGGCCAGCCGTAGGATGATGCAACCTGACCAGACACACATATTATCTATTCAGTAACCTGATCAGACATAGGGACATTAATTATCTATTATAACCAATAAAAGAAACTTAAATAAACAAGGGAAAATGTTAGAACTGCATGTGCACATGCAATTCACACCACAAAATTAGCAAACTTTGCTTAAATTCATTATTTCATCATTTTGAAAGTATCATTTTAGATCAAGAGCATATGATCGATGTAGCAGATCTCTTGTATGCTTACAGATGATTTATGTGCCAGAAGATCTCCTGCATGAGTTCAGGCATGACAGCTTTCTTCATGGTTACTGACAGTAGCATAATATCTCATTTCGAGTTTTTCATCACTCATAGCCCTTGATTCATTTCGTGCACTCAAATGAAATATTAGATTTCAATTCACATTGACTAAAATAGGTTTGACGATGAACAGGCATAGATCAACCTACTTACTTTGATGTTGTTTTAGTGATATTAGTATTTCTGGGAGCTTGACAATCACTCTTACATTTGTTCAATAAACATTAGTTACATGGGGCATTGTTTATGTATAACACAACGAACAACATGAAAAAACATTTGTACCCTGCAAAGGATGACTTGAAAGACCAAACTACCTTTCTATAAGCATGCATGCACACATATGTACATGCATACACACACATAAAACAGAAATACATCAACAAATATTACAGTTATGAACCATTTCAAAATTTGTACGATCCTTGATCAACGGATTAAAGTACAACACTTCAAAGAATAAAATGGCTTAATCAGATTCAGACTTATAACATGGACAACATTTAATAGTGGCAAATGAAGCCATCCGTACCTATTTTACAACTATCATTCTTGAGAATATATTAACACATATCTCAAAAATTATCGAAAGCATGCTTTTCACAAGGGAGAATTGGAAAAAAGCTGGCCAAAGTTTAGTTAAAGGGAAAAAATGGAGAAAACAAATATGAATTGGTGCTAGATTACGATGGACAACATAAAAAAGTGTTGTGAATATGAGGAGAATATTGTGATAAATTTAAATCCAGTGCTATTTCAAAAGGCTTTGGGTTATTCCAGGACACTAACATTTTAAAAACAGTGAAAATCTTGCAACATTTTAGTAGGCATATCAGTGATAGAGATCCATTAATGCACAAAAGCAAAGAGGCATTCTTAATATTAAGGTTATAGCTCAGCCTTTGACATTTGACACTTGGGATACTCTCTATGTAGATTGTATGAAGAGCTTTAAGTCTACCCTTAAAGGACTGTGCAAGCGCTAAATATGAATATTGAGCATCTTACTGAACTATTGATTCAGCGAGAGATCGAAGTTCCGACGTTAATGTTGATCTTTCAACGCACCATCAGTCGTGCAAAAACAAATGACTTAAGGGAAAAACACTAAAGCAGGGGGGGTCGATTCAATCGATCCACCTTAATGGTTTATTTAAAAAATATAAAGAACTACTGTAAAACCCAGTTTAAAAAAAATTAAAGAGATCGGACCCGGGTCGGGTCCAGACCCGACCCGGATCCAACCCGTGCCCAGCCCCTCAAAAGCCTTTTTCAGAGGGGCTGGCAGCCTACGGCAGGGGGGGGGGTCTCCGGCGACACAGGGGGCGGGCCCTGTGTGCACCCCCTCCTTATTAAAGGGCGAGAGGGGAAAGGGGAGGGCTTACGAAGCTCCCCCGACTCTCTCTCTCTCTCTCATCTCTCGTCTCTCTCCCCTCTGTCTCTGCTCTCTCTCCCCCCCCCCCCCCCCGACTCCATCTCTCCCTCGTTCCCTCACTCTCCTCCCCTGCGAGCCCCGCCGGCGACGTCCCCCTCTCCGGCGAGCTCCCTTCTCGGCAACCACCTCCCCGGCGTCCTCCCTTCTCTCCAGCAGCCCCAGGTGAGTCCCCTCCCTCTCGCTGTCTCCTCCCCTATTACGGCAGGCAGGGGCCAAAGGCCCCTGCGACTCCCCCTCCTTCTGTTCACCTTCCGGCAGGGGCCATCGTCCCCTGCCCCTCTCTTTTTTTTAGTCCCGCAGGGGCCAATGGCCCCTGTCCCCCTTTTTTTCTCCACGAACGACAGGGGCCATTGGCCCCTGACTCCCCTTAGATAGCCGCAGGGGGCCTTTGGCCCCTGCGCTCTCTCCCTTCTCTTCTGGTAGGGGCCGATAGGCCCCTGCCCTTCTCTTTTGGTAGGGGCCGATGGCCCCTACTCTTCTCCTAAAAAGAGAAGCAGGAGCCACTTTGGCTCCTGCCTCCCTTCTTTTGGAAAAGCCCAGCAGGGGCCAGTGGCCCCTGCCCCTCTCTAGACCGACAGGGGCCTCTGGCCCCTGTCCCATTTCTTGTCGAGCAAAACTCGACAGGGGCCATTTGGCCCCTGCCTCATCTTCCGAGGGTCGCAGGTATGCATTTGGCCCCTGCGACCCCGTCTCTCTCTTATTTTGCCTTCCGACAGGCCAACGGAAGGGGGTGGGAAGCCCCCCTTCCATTCAAGGTAAGAGAAGTCGAGTCTCCTCTCTACCTTTACTCGTTTTTATGCCTTCTAAAAGTCGTACTTTTGCAGTGTTACGCAACGGAGCCCGTTCGCGCCCCGCGAACTAAACCAACGATCACCTACGTTCGTAGACGACTTCATTCTCGCAATACCCCAAGGTAGGAGAAGTTGCACAAGGACTTAAATAATTAAATCAAGCTTAAATAATTAAAGATCGAAAGGACTTAATGATATATTTATATACATATATGTATATAAGTACACTTTTAAATCAAGGACGCGGTTTCACGATCCTTGTCCTTACTTTCGCATTTCCTATTTTTGTTGTCGTCGCGCTTTACGCCCAGTCTCTTGTTTTAGCAATTACTACTTACTGTCTTTTAATTCAAGGACGCGGTTTCGCGATCCTTGTCCTTTGCTTTCGCATTTCCTGTTTCAGTTTGCCGTCGCGCTTTGCGCCCAGGCTTTTACTTTCGTATTTACTGGTTACTGTCTTTTAATTCAAGGACGCGAGTTCGTGATCCTTGTCCTTTGCTTTTGCATTTCCTGTTTCCGTTTGCCGTCGCGCTTCGCGCCCAGGCTCTTGCTTTTCGCATTATTGTCTCTCGTTTTTGCCTTGCCATAGACTCAGCGTATTCGGGAGGAATACCTATTCCACTTTTTACCTGATATATTTTGGGATAACCCTTGATCTTGGGCAAGATCAAGTTGTTGGGTGATGGGTTCATTTGTGAAGCCCATTTACCAAAACCAGTGTCGTGACTTACATAGCACCCAGACACTGCGTCATCGGATGTCAGATTCGAGAAAATCACATGCCACATGTTGGCAAGTTGTGTGTCGTTTCGAGAGATTTGAAATGTTAAAATAGCTTTTAAAAACATTATATCTCTGCGAAACACACTCCCGAGGCTCCTATTAAGGACCTATATCCCTTTCCTCGTAAGTGTTCTCTTGAACATGCGAGGCATGTTAGTACTACGACGATTGGATGAGAGAGTCTTATGACCTCGATTAGTGCTTAGTGCACGTTGTTGAAAACACATATAAAAATGGGATCGCCTTCATAGGCAAGATGCTCGTTTCGGTCTAATGGACCAGAGCATGAAGAATGAGGCAACGGCTAAGAAACCCCGTCGCACTCAATTCAACCTGGCTTCGTCAAAAGAGAGGACGAAGGGTACCAACTCCGATGGACAGACCATTTATGGCTTTTTAAAAGGGCAAAAGACCCGTTTTTCCCCAATCATCGGAGGTTAGGGATAGGGGCTATATAAGTTAGCCTAACACTTCTGCAGAAGTTGGATGCATCCCTATCAAGCCTTGGGGACTTACTCTCTCGACCATCGGTCGTCTCCATAGGAATAGGATTCAGTCAGACAACCGAGGTATTTTAAAATACTTAACATAATGAACACTCGGCTTGGACTCGACTGTTTCGACTCACGTGCCATGTATGTACCTGCATGGCCGGTTATCAAGTAATAACTAAATTGAGCATGCACACCCTTTTCAGTTTGTTGTACTTAGCTTATTCCTCCAGTCTAACTGCTTAGTTTGCTCGTTACTACCTGCTGCATAAATTATCTATGCCTAATTTAGTTCTTTCTGTCTTTGTACTCTCCTGTTAGTTTTTCGCAAAACTAACCCATTTCATGGGTACAAGTGACGATTAGGTGCATCAGGCGATGGCGCGACTGCGAGATGATTTAAGGACCCACTGTTTCTGCTCGTAGTTCTTCTTCTGGACATTTTGGTTTTTTATACGGTTTTTCCTTTGAGGAAATCCAAATTTTGTACAAACTTGATACTCACTTTAATAAAAGAAATGGTTTCCTAAGTATTATTGCAGATCGTCCATGGTAAATCTTTGTTTTCTCGCTAACGTGCCCAAGGTTGTCAAACCTGTCATTTTTCTTTTAAAAGAAATCGTTTCTGCTGATTTTTAAAAATAAACTTTGTAAAGAAAAGGAATTTTCCAACTATTTTAAGGAAATTATAAGGTTCGAAATTTTGGGGCGTTACAACTATAATGAATAATGACAAAAAAACTAGGGAATGGAACTGGGGCTGGAAAGAAAAGAAAAGCAAAATGAAAAGGTTGATGTAGCTGAACGTGACAGAGAACCAAAGACTCCCAAAAAATCAATCTCCCCCCCCTCTACGTAACCCTAAAGCAGGGTATTAGTAGGGCGCGAAGGGATCTAAGTCTCGGATCCAGTCCCTGGACCCGAGAAAGCTCCACGCTGCTGATGGATCTAGGACGCTATCAAAGTGCGGTGCCGCTTTAGACCTTCGCTCGCCTGGAATACAGGGGCACGTCCCTGCATTGTGGTACCGGACTCGCGATCGGATCCATCATCTGGGTCCGATCATCCATCCCATTGGTGCTGAGATCCCTGTCCACGCCCAGGTCACTCTGTATAGGCCCAGCCCAATCCTGCTCTGCATTATTCTTCCCTGGTTAAGAAGAAGTCGGCTCTGACGACTTATTGTCACCACAGTAAGCATATAGATCAGACACATTAAAGATAGGCGAAATGTGTCAATCATCGGGCAGTTCAAGGAGGTAGGCATTCAGACCCAATCGTCGGAGGATCTTGAAAGGGCCATGTTTCTTAGGACTCAACTTACCATAAGTACCCACTGGGAAACACTCAGGACGCAGGTAAACCTATACTAACTGACCTACTTGAAACTGAACATCACGACGACCTTGGTCCACAAAAGCTTTGTAAGCTTCATAATTTTCAACAAGTTTGGCTCGGACCTGTCGGTGAATATCACGCATATACTCAACAGCATCAAACGCGTCTGGGGCTGGGTCTTGGAGGCTAGTCACGAGTGCTAGATCCACCACATGTGTTGGTGAACGCCCATAAACTACTTGAAAAGGAGACTTGCCTGTGGACCGGTTGATGAAACTATTGTAGGCGAACTCGACTTGTGGCAAGACTAGGTCCCATGTCTTGACATTCTCCCCCACGAGACTGCTCAGTAGGTTCCCTAAGGTGCGGTTCACGACTTCTGTTTGGCCATCGGTTTGCGGGTGGTATGCACTACTGAACTGGAGCTTGGTTTTCAATAAGGCCCACAATGATTTCCAAAAATGACTCATAAAGCGAGTGTCACAAACTGAGGTGATCGAGTGAGGCAACCCATGGAAACGCGCCACATCCTTGAAGTAGTACGAGGCTACTAAAGAGGCGTCAGTGATTCGCTTACACGGGACAAAGATAGCCATTTTGAAAAACCGATCAACCACAACTAAGATGGAGTCAAAACAACGTGAGGTCCTGGGAAGACCCACAATAAAATTCATAGAGACGTGTTCCCAAGGCCGCTCAGGGATGGGCAAAAGATTATACAGACCGCTATTCTGACGTCGATCCTTGGACACTTGACACACTCAACAACTCTGGACAAACTTGACAACGTCTTTAAGCATTTTAGGCCAAAAGTAGCGTTCATCTAACAGTGTGAATGTCTTATCGTGTCCAAAATGCCCAGCTAGTCTCCCTTCGTGTAACTCATAAATCAACTGAAGCCTAAGAGAGAGTGTTGACACACATAGTTGATTACCTCGAAAAAGGTAATTGTTATGTATAGTGAACCGTGGGTCTGTCGTGCTGGTAGAGGAGAGACACCCTTCCCATACCTGCTGAAAATCAGGGTCCGTCGGGTACAACTCCTTGCACTGCTCAAACCCAATGACCTACACAGACATAGTCATTAAAAGGCTATTCTTCCTGCTAAGTGCGTCAGCTATCTTGTTCAGAGTACCTGATTGATGGCGAATCGTAAAAGTATACTCTTGCAAGAAACTGACCCATTTGGCGTGCCTGGCACTCAACTTCTTTTGATTGTTTAAATACTTCAACGCCTTATGATCCATGTACAAGACGAACTCCTTATAAATGAAATAGTGCCTCCAATAACGAAGGGCTTGTACAACGACATAAAACTCGACATCATAAGTAGAATATTGGCATCTCAACTGAGTCAGCTTTTCACTAAAGAACGCAATAGGCCTGCGGTTCTGACTCAGGACGGCACCAATCCCCACTTTAGAGGCATCGCACTCAACATAAAAAATTGCGCTAAAATCAAGAAGGGCTAGGACGGGGGCACTAGTCATTTTCTCTTTGATGAGCGTGAAAGCTTTGCCCGCGGCTGAGGTCCAATGAAAACCAGTACCCTTTAGGCACTCCGTGATAGGGGCCATGAGGGTGCTAAAATTTCTCACAAAACAACGGTAGAAGGTGGCCAACCCATAGAAACTACGGATCTCTCCTATAGTCTGCGGGGTAGGCCACTCTACAATGGCTCGGACTTTAGGAGGATCAACCTTCACTCCATCAGACGACACTATAAAACCCAAAAACACCACGCTTGACGTCATGAACTCACACTTTTTGGCATTCGCATAGAGTTTCTCTTTCCTCAAAATCTCTAGGACTTGACGTAAATGACTCAAATGAACAGACAATGAGGAACTGTAAACCAAAATGTCATCAAAATAGACAACGACAAATGGTCTGATACAAGGACGCAACACTTGGGTCATCATGTTCATGAAAGTACTTAGAGCATTTGATAACCCGAAGGGCATGACTAACCACTCGTATAACCCATCACGTGTCTTGAATGTCATTTTCCACTCATCCTCTTCCCAGATACAGATTTGGTGGTACCCGCTTTTTAAATCAATTTTCAAAAAAATGGAGGCACCAGCCAGCATATCAAACATGTCATCCAACCGGGGAATGGGAAAACAATATTTGACAGTGATGCGATTGATTGCCCTACTATCGACATAAATGCGCATGAACCCATCTTTCTTGGGAGTGAGCAAGGCGGGTACTGCGCAAGGGCTAACACTCTCACGAATGAACCCCTTTTGCAGTAGCTCTTGGACCTGTCTTAAAAATTCGGCATGCTTTGACGGGTTCATGTGATACGCGGATAGGTTTGGTAGACTCGATCCGGGGACAAAATCTATGGCATGCTGCACCACCCTCATCGAAGGTAGGCCATCGGAAAGGTCGTCTGGCATGATATCATGAAACTCCTCGACAAGGGGCGCGATTTCCACGGGAACAGGAAGAGACGTACTCATAGTCGGTTTGGCCACCAGGGCATAGCAATAATCGTCCTCCCTGCAGTGACTCAAGAAAGTCCGGTAGGATAGGCCCGCGAGTCGGGAAACTCGCTCGGGCTTATCCACAGTGGGAAAACCGGTCTCCTTGATAGGAAGGAGGATTATTTTATGCCCTTTAAAAACAAACGAGTATGTGTTCCTACGGCCATCGTGAATAGTCTTACGATCAAACTGCCAGGGACGTCCCAAGAGAATATGACAGGCACTCATAGGGACCACATCACACCACACTTCATCGTGGTAATGCTCTCTCGTAGAGAATCTGACTAGACATCGTTGGGTGATGGGAACTTCATTTCCCCCTTTTGAACCATGTCATTTTGTATGGTTGAGCCAGTTTTTCTGTTTTTAAATTCAGGGTGGACACAACGTTTTCAGAAACCATGTTTTCACAAGCTCCAGTGTCAATGATGATATCACACGCATGACCCTCACAATTGCACCTGGCTCTAAAGATGTTATTTTGCAACCATTTTGCGGGGGCTGACTCTCGAGGTACGGTTAGGACATGACGAATAGACAATAAATTCTCGACGTTACCATTGAACTCTACGACTTCTCCTTCATGCTCCCCCTCAACCGAGGACTCGCCCTCACTCTCACTATCTGACGATGGCTCGACCACGGGTTCTATGAAATGGGCGTTCTTGGTCATGGTGGGGCACTTGGAGGCAACATGTCCTAACCTATGACACCCTGATTCGGCTAGCAGGGTCCCGCACTCGCGTCGACGCAGGTGCAGGTGCGAGTGCGGCATCGGGTGCGGTCAACCCGACACTGGATGAGTTGATCTTCCGGCAAGGAGCAAAGGAGGAGGGAAGATCGCAACAGGGGGCCATCGGCTCCTTGCCGGCCTTCCGGCGCACCACGGGAGAGAGGGAGGGAACGATAGGGGATTGTCGACCCTCCAGCAATAGAGAGAGGGCCAGGGGCGGCATGAGCCAACGACCTCCTGATCGGAAACAAAGGAGAGAGGGAGGGCATGATAGAGGTTGTCGACCCTCTGTCGGTTCTCCGGCGACCCAACCAAAAAGGAAAATCGCAAGGAGAGGCTTTTTACCTGCGAGGTCACGGTGACGACGACGGCAACGACGATCGGGAGGAAGGAGAGGGGATGGCGCTGAGCTCGCAAATGCATGTAGGGGCTGGTGGTGTTCGGGAGTATATCGGTTCTCCGGCGAGTCGAGGGAGACGAGGCAGAGGGAGAGCGATTGAGAGAGAGATGAGGAGGGCGATCGGGAGGGGAGATAAGGCGGAGGAGGGAGGCGCAGGCGGTGAGGGTCCCCCCAAAGGGGTTTCCTTTCTCAGAAGAAGGGGAGGCTGCGGGGGTTTGAAATATGCGAGGGTTTTAACCCTCGCATTCGAATGCTAATAACTTCCAAAAGACATGTAGATTGCTAGTTGGTAGAAGCTAAAAAATGAGCATCTGCCATCTGGTTAGAAGGTAAAAGTTCATTCCAACTTCATAGTTTGTAGTTCATGTCACGTCAATATAAATGAGCAAATAATCTGAATCACACATTCTGTTTAAAGTTGATATCTCTAGTTACTTTTTCTGCATGAAACTATAAATAATGCATTTAATGCACCCTTTCAAGACCTATTCTTCATTTTCATCATTTAACCATTAATTGGGGTCTGGCGCACGACAGTTTCTCAGGCTAAAACTCGTTGAATTGTTAAATTATGTATATATAAATATATATATACTTACATATATATACATTCGTATATATATATATAAGTATATATACGTATATATGTATATATACATAATAATATAGCTTTTTTTCTGTTTTATATAAACCAAAAACCCGATATGAGTGTTTTGGTAATTCCACATGTACCTTTTTCCTTTTTACCTTTTTCCTTTTTTCCCCTTTTTCTTTTTCCTTTTTTATTTTTGTTTTTTGCTTTTTGGAATCATAAAGGGGCCCCACCCATCTAGTCGTTGGGGCCCCAACAGTCATATTTATGACCGTTGGGGCTCCCAACGACTAGAAGGGAGCTCCCTTTATGGTTCCCCTTTAGTGCTTCCCTCCTCTATATAAAGAGGAGGTTCCCCCTTGTAAATGTATGGGTTTTAAACCCTTCTCTTCCTTTCCTCAAAAATATCCAACTTATGACTTTAAGTCATTTTCTATATTTGAGAGTTTTTGTGTGTGCACATTTGGTGTTTGTGTTCGTGGCTCTATTGGTCACTCTTAAAGAGTGACGTTTGCTCTATTGGTGCTTCCGCCCTTTTTCATTACATGGTATCAGAGCTCGGTTGGTGATTGGGCTTTTCTTTGGATCGTGTGCCTCTCATTTTTTGAAGAAAGGTAGGACTCTTGGTGCCGATGGAACGTGACTCTAAAGTGGAGCTTTCTTTTAAGCTAAATGGGTCCAACTATCTCATGTGGGCCTCCGCTATGGAAAATCATCTTAGAGGTAAGAAACTTTGGGGTTTTGTTATGGGAACTACTCCCGAACCCTCTCTTGTTCTCACCAAAATAGAAAATGAAGTTGAAAAAGCTTTTGATGGCGATGAGCGCATCAAAGCTATTAATGATTATCAATCCAAAATCGAGGATTGGGAAAGTAACCATGCCAAAATTTTGGCATGGTTTATGAATAATGTAGACCTTAAAAATTGTGCGAATATTGCCAAGTTTAGAAGGGCCAATGAGGCTTGGTTTTTCCTTAAGGGTATGTATACCCAAAAGGATCTTGCTCGACAATTCTTTTGTCAAGAAAAAATCCGTTCCACCAAACAAATGGATATGAGTGTTCGGGACTATTTTAGTTCTCTAACTCCTCTTTGGGATGAACTTGCTCTTCTTGAGCCTAAGTGGGTGGCTCCGGAAGATATTGAATTAAGAAGGGAACAAATTGAAAAGAAACATTTCTTCCAATTTCTTCATGGTCTTCGCCCGGAATTTGAACAAGTAAGGGCATCTCTTCTCCATAGAAGCAAAGCCCTACCTATTGAAGATGCACTTGCCGAGATATGTCAAGAAGAAACTCGACTTGGCTTGAGCATTAAGAGTGATAAAGTTTTAGCCGTTACTAGGCCCGGATCGAATGTTAAAGCATATAGACCTCCCCATTTTAACAAAAATAATAATGGGCCTAGAAAGGGAATAATATGCCATTATTGTAATGAACTGGGACACATTAGACCGGTTTGTCCAAAACTCAAGGGAAAGGTTGCCGCGGTTGGAGAAAATTCTCCAAAGAAGGAAGAAGAATGTGCCAAAGAGGGAGATATCAAAGAAACTCTTAATCATATCTCCGAAGTTCTCCAACATCTTCTCAAGACTTCTTCTTCAACTTCCGGAGCCGCCATCGCCTATTCTTCATCACCTCCAGGTATGTGGATACTAGACTCTGGTGCTTCTTTTCATATGACATCTCATAAAAACTCTCTTTCAAATATTTTTTCCGAACCCATATCCTCTTGTGTTTCAACGGCCGATGGTACTTCATTAAAAATTGAAAGTATTGGAACACTTGATTTTAAAAACTTTTTTGTTCCTAAAGTAAGAATCGTTCCTAAAGTTAATTTAAACCTTTTTTTCGTTTCTCAAATCACCGATCATGGATGCCAAGTCTCTTTCTCACCTAAAGATTGCACCGTGCAGGATCTCCAGTCAGGGAAGCTGATTGGGCAAGGCCATAGAAGGGGTGACCTCTACTTTATGGATTTTTTGACTCTTCCATCTAAGTCATCTTGCAATCTTGTTAAAGACAAAAGTATTGGAATATGGCATGAGAGACTTGGTCATCCAAATTTTGTAAAAATGTCTCTTTTTCCGTTTTTGAACAATACTTGTAAAGACAATTACATGACTTGTAAAGATTGCATTTTTGGGAAATCTAAAGCTACTCCATTTTCTCAAAGAAGTTACTTTACCACTCGGCCATTTGAACTTATTCATTCCGATGTGTGGGGACCTTCCCCTATTTTTTCTAAAGGAGGTTTTTCATATTACGTGGTATTTATAGATGACTTTACTCGATTTACGTGGATTTACTTCCTAAGTCGCAAATCTGAAGTTTTTTCCTTCTTTAAAGAATTTCATGCCATGGTCAAAAATCATTTTTTGGGAAATCTATCTATTCTTAGGTCCGATTCGGGAGGCGAATATATGTCCAATGATTTTCAAAGCTATTTGAAAGAAAATGAAATTTGTCACCAACGTTCTTGCCCCAACACTCCGCAACAAAATGGTCTTGCGGAAAGAAAGCATAGACACATAATAGAAACTACAAGAACGTTATTAATTTCAAAGAATATTCCAAAATCCTTTTGGGCCGAAACAGTTTTAACATCTACATATCTTATCAATAGAACTCCTTCATCTTCTTTGAAAAATCTTTCTCCATTTGAAAAACTTTACAATATGTCTCCCGATTATAAAAGACTAAGAATTTTTGGATGTAAATGTTTTGTTCTAACTCATAAAAATGATAAACTTTCTCCTAGGGCTATTGAATGTATCTTTTTGGGATATGGTGAAAAACAAAAAGGTTATCGATGTTTTGACATACTCAAAAACAAACTTTATATCTCTAAAGATGTCACAATCCTTGAAAAGGAAAATGGTTTTTTGCACCAACCAAATGAAAATATTGATTATTCCTTTCTATTTGACTTGTTGCCTCAAGAAAACATCATAGATGGTCATATTGATCCTAGTGAATCCCTTAGCGAAGATCATTTTGAACATCCAAGTGATGATCAAAATTTTGAAGAAAATGTCTCAAGACAAATTCAAGTCTACTCTAGAAGGAATGAAAGAAATCCTCCTAGTGCCCTTGAAAAAATTTCCCAAAGTGAGTCAATCGAAGAGACCTCTCAAAGAAGATCAAATCGGATTTCTAAAATACCAAATAGATTTGTTTCGTATGATTCCTTTTCTCCTAACTTTCGAGCATGCCTACTTGCTCTTCATTCCTTTCATGAACCATCTCATTATAATGATGCTAAGTAATATGCTCATTGGAATGAAGCTATGGAACTTGAACTTAATGCTCTTAAAAAGGCACAAACTTGGGAAATCATTGATCCTCCCAATGGCAAGAAACCCATTGGATGTAGATGGGTTTTTAAAGTAAAAACTAAGTGTGATGGTTCATTGGAAAGATATAAGACTAGGTTGGTTGCCAAGGGATATGCCCAAGAATATGGGGTAGATTATGATGAAACTTTTGCCCCAGTTGCTCGAATGACTAGTGTTCGAGCTCTTATTGCTATAGCCTTTGTTAAAAAATGGCCTATCTTTCAACTTGATGTCAAAAATGTCGTTTTGAATGGTAATTTAAATGAAGAAGTTTATATGGAACCGCCTCGAGGTATGAACTTAAATGGAAAGATTTTGAAATTAAAAAAGGTTTTATATGGACTTAAGCAAGCTCCTAAAGCTTGGTATGATAGGTTTAGTAATGTATTAATCAATTTAGGATTTTCTTCTTGTTATACTGACATTGTTCTTTTTGTTAAAAGGACAGGTGATTCCATTATTATGCTTCTGCTGTATGTTGATGATATGATCATCACTGGGAATGATAAAAAGGGAGTAAATGATGTTAAGTCTATGTTAAAAGATACTTTTGATATGTCTGATCTTGGTTATTTGAGATATTATTTAGGAATTGAAGTGGCTTATTCCGCGCGAGGATACATCTTATCTCAAATGAAGTTAGCTACAGAAATTTGTACCAAATCAGGAATATCTGATGAAAAGAAAGTTGAGACTCCCGAAGTTATCAATTCGAAACTAAGACTTAAAGATGGGGTTCTTCTTGAAGATCCAACCCCCTACCGTCAATTAATTGGATCCCTCACCTATCTATCCATCACCCGTCCAGACATTGCTCATGCAGTTCATGCAGCGAGCCAGTTCCAGCACGCACCTACTACGGTTCATATGGCGGCCGTAATGAGAATTGTGTGATATATCAAAAATACCATCTCTAAGGGACTCTTCTTATCCTCTTCCTCATCTCTTGAATTGACTGCTTTTACTGATGCTGACTGGGGAGGAAATCCCAATGATCGTATCTCAATTACGGGTCTGTGCATTTTTTTAGGTGAATCTCTCATCTCGTGGAGATGCAAGAAGCAGCAGAAGGTCTCATTATCATCTACAGAAGCTGAATATCGGGCTATGGCGATGACAACCATGGAAATTGTGTGGCTGAGAAGTCTTCTTGGCGACATGGGCGTTCTCATTTCCACTCCTACCAAGCTCTGTTGTGATAACAAGAGTGCGATATACATTACCAGCAATCACACCTTTCATGAGCGGACCAAACATATCGAAATGGATTGCCATTATGTTCGAGACGAGTATCTCAAAGGGACCATTACATTGCCATATGTCACTTCAGAGTATCAACTGGCTGACTTCTTCACCAAGGCGCTCCCAACTCCACGATTCATGTTTCTTCTTGGCAAACTTTCGGTCTTCTCCCCGTAAAGTTTGAGGGGGCATGTTAAATTATGTATATATAAATATATATATATATATATATACATATACTTACATATATATACATTCGTATATATATATATAAGTATATATACGTATATATGTATATATACATAATAATATAGCTTTTTTTTCTGTTTTATATAAACCAAAAACCCGATAGGGGTGTTTTGGTAATTCCACATGTACCTTTTTCCTTTTTTCCCCTTTTCTTTTTCCTTTTTTATTTTTGTTTTTTGCTTTTTGGAATCATAAAGGGGGCCCACCCATCTAGTCGTTGGGGCCCCAACAGTCATATTTATGACCGTTGGGGCTCTCAACGACTAGAAGGGAGCTCCCTTTATGGTTCCCCTTTAGTGCTTCCCTCCTATATATAAAGAGGAGGTTCCCCCTTGTAAATGTATGGGTTTTAAACCCTTCTCTTCCTTTCCTCAATAATATCCAACTTATGACTTTAAGTCATTTTCTATATTTGAGAGTTTTTGTGTGTGCACATTTGGTGTTTGTGTTCGTGGCTCTATTGGTCACTCTTAAAGAGTGATGTTTGCTCTATTGGTGCTTCCGCCCTTTTTCATTACATGAATATGATTCAATCGAAAATATTCCCCACCAAAAGAGAATCATTCCCTTCTAATGGAGAGTGATATCGCATATATATACAGAGGGAGAGGGGAGGAATGATGTGGAGCCCACTGTAATGATTCATCTTTCCTCATTGGTCCAAATCTAAAGCAAATCTCCTTGACGTCCATGTCAGATGGCCACGTCGAGGGACGACTGTGGAGTATAGAGTAGGGTGGTGTGGGAGTGGGACTGGGACTGAGCCGTCATTGGGGCCCACGGATGGACCTCAGCATTTAATGGGCGTGGGAGTGTAAGGCGCGACAGAGACTGCCATGTTCCCAGCAGTATGCGTTCTCGCAGGTTCTTGCCGATGAGGAGGCCACAGGACAGAAGCTGCCAGAAGGACCCTTGGCCGACTAGGTCCATGCGGCTCACGGTGTGTCATGTCCTCATCTGTCTCATTTGCTTCCAAAAGATTCTTGCTGAATAAATTTCTCTAACTCTCCAATTGTTGATGCTCGAGTTTTTTTATATAAATAATATCATATATATATATATATATATATATATATATATATATATATATTTTTTTTTTGCCGCACCCCCGCACCCGCACCCATGTGACTTAGATCCTAACTCTTGACACCTAAAACAACGTATGGTAGACTCACTAGGCTTGGACTTGGAACTGGTATGATAGGCGGGTCCAGACTGGTCAGGCTTGTTGGTGTCTACTCTTGGGGTAAACTTTGAGTCTTCCTTCCTTGGGGAGCTCGCTCCCCTGGTTGGGAAACTTGACTTGGGTCGACTGGTCTGATCGCTCTTGGAAACTCTATACTCCTGCCTCCTTTTCAACTTTTTTCTCCACATTCATGGCATAACTGTTGGCCTGATCCAATGACTCGACTGTGACACAACTAAAATCATCAAAAATAGAAGAACAGAAACCAGAGATATACCTCGTGACCTGCTGTCAGGCGATCTCCTCGATCTACACTCGCAGGGATAGGCGATGAAACTCAGCAGTGTACTCCGCCACGGTACGGGTGCCTTGACGCAGGGTCAGGTACTCCTTGTAGGCTCACTCAGCGTGATCCGGTGGCACAAACTTGGACTGCATCTCTTCCCATGTCTGCACACGCTCTTGCCCCTGTCATCCCCTCGACCTTTGTAACTCAACCCACCATGTCTGTGCTAGTCCCCTCAATCGAGTGGATGCTAGAGAGACACGATGGTGCTCAACTACAGAATGGTAATCGAAGAAAAATTGCACGCATAGGCCCAGTCGAAGAACTGCTCTGCATCGAATAGTCCCGCGAACTCTAGAAGGTACAGCTTCACCCCGTAGGTGGAGGGGCGCTCTTTGCTGATGAGGTTCCACCATTCCTATAGGAAACTCATTCCAGAAGGCTTCATCATTCATCAAGGCAGCGTCATCCTCGTCATGGCACTGCTCGACTGGAGGTTGATGCTGATGGATTCCATTGACATGTGGTCGGTGCACAGGTCAAGTTGGCCCTTGCGGGATCTGCATAGCCACTACTTGAAGCTGTCTCGGTCTGGCCCACCCTTGGGTGGGAGCCATCTGCGGCTAGCGTTGAGGCACCGGTATAGTAGGGGGTCCCGTCAACGGGGAAAGGACTGGTCGGTTAACTGGTCTGGATTGGTAGGAATGGGGTAGTATGGGTTTGGGTTAGGGATTGGGTTATGGTAGAAGTAGTGGGTCGGATATGGGGCAGGGTTCCAGATTTGGGACGGGTTAGTGGATTAGGTCAGGTTCAGGGTTTGGTATGGGTATTGGGTATGGTCTGTGAAATACTGGGATGCCTCACCCGATTGGATCTGGATCGGGTCTAAACCTACACTATTCACCAGACCCAGAATGGGATAGGAAGGATCATGGATCAAGTTGTGGGGAATAAAGGCATGGCTAGAACTCGATCATTGATCCATAACATGATGGGTTTGGTTTTGACCCGGCTCGAAATCAAACTGGAGCTCCATTCGTGTAAAACTCGCAAAAGAAAAACTTGTTTTGGACCCGGGTCGGGTCGGGTCCGGACCCGACCCGGGCCCCTTTTCTTTAGGGTTTTAATAACCCGACACAAGAGAAAGGGTTTTGAAAAAAAAAACCTTTCTCCTGTGCGCCGCCCCCCACCGCGCCTTCAACCCGATAAGGGAAACCCATCGGGGTTTCCCCTTTTGTCGCCCCTCCCCGAGCTCTTTAAGAGCGTTGCGGGAGGGGAGGATCGATGCCCCGCCCCCCTTCTCGTTCCCTGCAGGCGAAAGCCTCGCCGGCAACCCCGACCGCCGCCTCTCCTCCTTCCCTGCGCACGCCACCGACCACCGCCGCTGTCGGCCTCCTCCCAGGTACGTTGTCTTCTCCTCCTCCCTCTTCTCCTCCTCACCCCTGTGGGTGATAGGGAAACCGACGGGAGGTCGGTTGCCCCCTGTCACCCCCGTTTCGAGCTCTCTCTCTCTGGCAGGGGTTAGCCCCCTACCGCCTCTCAATCTCCGGTAGGCAGGGGCAATGCCCCTGCCGTTTCCTGTTTCCTGGTAGGCAGGGGCTCGCCCCTGCTGCCCCTGGAGTTTTGGCACGCAGGGGTAATACCCGATGGGTTGTCATTTTCAGGATTTGCTGACGGGGAAGAAGATTGGTGGAGGCTATGAAGCAAATGGAGTTTACTACCTACATCATCCAATGGGTAATGTTCATGCTGCCGTGGAACATTCATTCAGTCCTGTTCAGTGGCATCGCCGTCTTGGTCACCCTTCATTGTCAAAGCTTCGTTCGGTCTTTCCTTAAATTCCTTCCACCACATCATTTCAGTGTGAAGCATGTCAACTGAGCAAGCATCATCGAAGCTCATTCCCTTCGAGTCAGAGTCAGTCTAATAATAAAGTTTTTGAACTTCTTCATGCAGATGTATGGGGTCCTAGTAAGATTCCTACTAGGACTCAGTGTCGATACTATCTTGTTATTGTTGATGACTCCTTTAAGTTGTCATGGGTGTTTCTAATAAAAGAACGGTCTGAAGTTCCAAGTATTATCAGATCCTTAATTCTTGAAATAAAAACTCAGTTTGAATCTATTGTCAAGATTGTTCGCACTGATAATGCTCTTGAGTTTAAATCAAAAGTTCTGTTACAATTTTACCAAGATCATGGCATTCAACCTCAAACTTCATGTGCCTATTCCTCTCAACAAAATGGGGTGGCTGAGCGAAAACATAGGCACCTGCTTGATGTTGCTCGGACCATTATGATTCAATCTAATGTTCTTGCGTTATACTGGGGTGATGCGATTACCACTGCTTGTTATCTGATCAACCGCATGCCTTCTTCTTCCATGGGTGATCAAATTCCATTACATATCCTAAAACCCAATACCCCACTCTTCTCTTTCTCTCCCAAAATATTTGGATGTGTTTGTTTTGTACACAAATTTGGCCCTGACCGTGATAAATTAGTTGCTCAAGCTACAAAATGCATATTTATAGGTTATCCAAAAATCAAAAGGGATATCGATGTTATGATCCTAATATTAGTGCAGATGTATCTTTCTTGGAATTCACTCCATATTACTCTAGTACTGATTCCCCACTGCAGGTTGATCCAGTTGAGTCTTTTTTATTGCCTATACCTCCTTTTCCTTTGGAATCCGTGCCCTCATTACCGAACCAAACTTCATCCTCTTCCAGATTTCATAATCCTCCATTGGTATATGTGCGTAGAGCTCCACCTCCGCAAGTGCCTTCGTCTTCTTCTTCCCCTGAGGTAAGTTCTACTGACAATAATGATCTTCATGATGATGATAACAGGCCTATTGCTCTACGAAAGGAGACACGACAATGTACCTTATATCTCATATCTCATTTTGTCTCCGATGTCAGAATTGGAAATCAGATGAAGTCTTTTATTTCAGCCTTATCTGCTGAAACTATTCCTCTGAACTATCAGCAGGCAGAACTTGATAATCGCTGGAAGCTGGCTATGCAAGAAGAAATGGATGCTTTAGTATCTCATCATACATGGGATCTAGTTGATTCCCCAGCAGATGCTGACATTGTTGGATGTAAATGGGTATATACAATAAAGTACAAATCTGATGGTTCTATTGAAAGGTACAAGGCCAGATTAGTAGCAAAAGGGTATACTCAGACATATGGTATTGATTTCTTTGAAACCTTTTCTCCTGTTGCACGGATGGGTACCATTCGTCTTGTTCTCTCAGTAGTTGTTCAGCATGGTTGGAGCTTGTACCAATTAGATGTGAAAAATGTGTTTCTATATGGGGATCTATCTGAGACAGTTTACATGCAACAACCTCCAGGATTCGAGGTTGAGGGGGAGTGTCAGAAGGTGTGTAGATTGAGAAAGGCGATTTATGGCTTGAAACAAAGTCCGCGTGCATGGTTTCAAAAGTTGTTTGAAGTGATGTCACACTTTGGCTTTAATAGGTCAGCAACCGATCATACATTATTTATCAAGAAAACTAGCTCTGGCATAGTTGTTATGGTGGTATATGTGGATGACATCATTCTTACAGGAGATGATGTGAAAGCTATTGAAGCCACAAAGGCTCATCTTCAAAAACACTTTGTTACAAAAGACCTTGGTTCACTCAGGTATTTTCTGGGTATAGAAGTTGTCAGGAGCCGTGAAGGGATGGTTTTGTCTCAACGGAAGTATGTTCTTGACTTACTAAAGGAAACGGAAATGTTGGGAGCGAAACCAGCAAATATTCCCATGAACCATAAAGTTCAGTTGTTTTGAAGAAGGGTCAAAACCGGTTGATAGCAAAAGCTATCGCTCCCTAGTAGGGAAGCTACTGTATGTAACTGTGACCAGACTGGATATTGCTTTAGCAGTAAGCAAAGTTAGCCAGTTTATGAACAAACTAACTGAGGTACACTGGAATACAACTATTATGATTATCAGATATCTAAAATCTTCTCCTGAAAAGGGGTTATTGTTCAGGAAAGGTGGAACTCTGCAGATAGTGGTCTATTCTAATGCTGACTATGCAGGATCTGTAGTGGATAGAAAATCTACCACAGAATTCTGTGTGTTTCTGGGAGACAATTTGATTTCTTGGAGAAGTAAGAAACAAAATATGGTTCCTAGGTCGAGTGCAGAATCAGAATATCGGGCTATGGCCCAAACAGCTGTTGAATTGATGTGGGTTCGTACTGTTCTTCATGATCTTCAGGTGAAGGTTTCCTCTCCTATGACCATGATGTGTGATAACAAGGCTGTAACATATATAGCAAACAATCCTGTCTTTCATGAGAGAACAAAGCACATTGAGGTTGATTGCCACTATGTAAGAGATATGGTTCAAGCTGGACATATCACTATCAAATATCTAAAGTCGGAAGATCAAGTTGCAGATATGTTTACAAAACCCCTTGCTAGACCAAATTTCTCAAAATGTTGTGACAAGCTGAACATGATTGATATCTATGCTCCAGCTTGAGAGGGAGTGTTGAGAGTAGGTGGTTTAAGTTTAAACCTTCTTAGTTTGGAGGTTATTTGAAAGTTTTATTAAATAAAGGACTTAGATGTAATTTATTATTTTGGCCTCTCTCTATTTAACATAGAGAGAGCCCTATTGTTAATTAACGAGTTTCTCTACATGTGCAGCCGTCTCTCTCTCTCTCTCTCTCTCTCTCTCTCTCTCTCTCTCTACCTAGGGTGTGGTGCATCCTTCTACATAACTATTAGCATTATTTATCTCAGCGTGGCTCATAAAAACTTCATAGTTCGTGGCACAATCTTACAGTTGGCAAATTCCAATGAATCATTAAGTGTGGTTTTGGATCAAAGAGTATCCTTCAAAAGTTTTTATAAAAAAAATAAGCAGAACAATTTGACCTTTGACCACAACGCTGTGGTTGCTTCATTTCTGAGAATCTAATCGGCAATGGAGCAGAATATGAAAACATTTTTCAAATAGGTGTACATGGAGTTGAAAGAATTGTTCAAAATTTATAGAGGAAACAAAAAAAGAAAAAGAGCTTATGATTGGCTCCTTTAAATGCCAATAGATAATAGAATCTAAAGACACAGATCATTGTATAAAAGGAAAGATTAAACAAGAAAAGTCACTTGAAATAAACTTTCAGAGATTCCACCACACATCCCTATTCCCTAATCTACTAGAAAGAAAAATAATTTCAGCAGAGAGAATTAGAAAGAAGGCCCCTGATATCACTGTATTAAGATAAGAGTGACTAAATGGGTGTTGGATTCTCACACTTAAAGGTTCTTCTACATTGTTCAGAATAAAGATATGTTAGCTGGCCCTGAACAAGGATAAAGTTATCCATCTAAGATATATTAATGTAAAACCAATGAGATCAATTGAGTTCAAACTTAAGAGCTTGTAGGTCTTCGAAATGTTCGACTTCCTGAAGTCAAGTTGGCATGAGAAGTCATGCAAACAATGGACATATGTTCAATAAAGGGAAAAAGAAAATATATGAGCCCTATAGTTTCATCAAAATAATAGGTAAGTATACAATGAATTAGGTGAATAAATAACTAAAGCTAGGCCTGGCAACTCAAAGATCATGAAAAACTTGAAAGGTACATAAGAGCTATAAAATTCCATATAAAATAGTACAAAGAGGGAAAAAGAATAATAGAAGTACAATGCAGACGATAAACCATATGTGCTGTGAACCTACTTAGACTAGAAATTTTTCTCTCTGGTGAATGCATGCCCACAAAGATAATCAGATAATAATTCATTGCACGTTTGTGTGCCTTTGAAAGTGCTACCATATATTAACAGGTCGTTTAACTTGATGTTCTCCAGTCTATAAAAAATTATAGTAGACTTAAAAGTTGTATTTACAAGTGGTCAAGGAAGCTACAGACAGGAACATAAACATTAGAATATATGTGTTCAGAAACAACAGATCATCTGACTTGGGATTCTAAAATATAAAGCAGAAATTTTACAGTTTCCCCTCATTCATTTTCATGATTTATCGTTAATATAATTAAAAGGGACGTTATTTGCTACCGTATACAGAAGCATGAGTTGCTTGAGATAAAGGCTCCATAAAAACTATGTACATTTGGAAAAAATACATGCTTGAAATGATTTTATGCAATGAAGCTTGAAAAGATACACAAGAGATTCAAAACAAGCAATCAATGATTATAGCAAACATGGTCACTTATATTTATTTATTGGATATCCACCCTGAGTGCAGTCTTGGGATTTTTTTTTTGGATTGTCTTTTCTTTTACAATCATGAGTGATATCTTGATCAAATATATCAAGGATTAACATGCATAAAGATGCTCTCTCAGCAATTAAAAGAATGCATATTTGTCATAAAAAGTTGATAACTTGATGAACCTAGTGGCCAACTCATGTAGGTGTTGGACTTCTAGTCTGAAACTTTGGACCAACCCCTTTTCCGTCGTTCATGGCATGTCCCAAGTATTTGGAGGTCTTTCAATAAGATGTTTGTGTTCATCATTCAATTCATACAGAAAAATATCATACATGCATTAACATGACAAGGAACAAACTTGCTACAACTCCCCTTCCTTTTAATTTCTATTGTCAAACTTAATTGAGTCAATCAACTGCTAATTCATATCAACTCCAAGTCAAGTATTTTCAACTTAAATGCGTAGAGTTTAGAGAGAAGGAAAACAAATATAACCTGAACAGCTTTCCAAAAACACGGAAAGCATGCCGATCGATTTGATATTACTAAAGGGGTTAATTATAACAATAAAAGCAGGATCAAAACGAGAAGATGAATGAATATAAATGTACATGGTATTTAATAAAGGGCAAGAAAAGCAGGATCAAAAAGAGAAGATGAATGAATAGAAATGTACATGGTATTTAATAAAGGGGTTAATTACAACAAGAAAAGCAGGGTCAGAAATAGAAGATGGATGAATAGAAGTGTACCTGCAACCATGTACCAGCAGCAGCTAAGCAAGACAACAACCCGGCAAAGAGCAGGTTCTCCTTCCCCTGGAAGACGCTGGAGATGAGGATCCCCTTCTGCATCGTGCTAGACACATTGGTCCCCATCAAGAAGGCGCCGGAGAATTCGAGCACCGCCGCCGTCAGGACCGCCTGCCGGAGGCTCAGCGCCCCCGATCCCACCGACGTCCCCATCGCATTTGCGACGTCGTTGGCGCCGATGTTCCAGGCCATGTAGAACCCGGACAGCAGAGTGATATAGGACAGCACCCTGTTCTTCAGGCCCATGCCCTGTCCCAGCGACCCCATTGCCAGGGGCAGCGTCAAGGCAGCCATCACGACGCAGACGGAGACGGCCTTGGCCGTCCGAGACGACACATTGAACACCCTCGCCATCTCCGGCACCTCTTCCTCCTGCGCGGGCGCCGGAGAAGCGGCGACGTCGTGGTCGTCCTCCCCCTTGAAGGATGCCAGTGAGGAGGCAGAGGGGAGGAATCTTGGGCTGAAAGTGTTGTATCCAATTCTGGGGTTCCTCTGCAAATTGAGAAATCGTCTAGGGAAGGGAGTGGAGTGAAGGAATTGGGAGCTCTTGGAGAGTAGATGGTTTTGAAGACCACCATTCTTTGAGCACAGCAAATGCAGTTGAAGGCCACCATTCTTTGAGCACAGCAAATGCATAGTCATATTATCCCTTTCTCCTTTCACTATGGAAGGAGAACTCCTTGAGCAAATAGAATACTATTCCAACCTAGAGAGAGAGGGAGAGGTGGTGGTTACAGTGGGTAACTGAAGCAGTTGGGGTACTGAATCAAGGCTGGTAGTTGTCCCATGGATGAATCTGAAGATGGTTGGTTGAGGTAGGAGGAGGAGGAAGAGATTCAGAGAGGTGCCGCCACAATCTGGGTTTGTCTGAATCTTTATTTTATCCACATAATTGTGCATTTTAATGGCTTTTCCTTTTCCTCTCCACTTATTTTTTTAAACACCCTCTCTTTATTGTGAATTATTTGGGAAGAGAGAGAGAGAGAGAGAAAGAGAATGGTATCGAGTGGTAGATAAGGTTCATGAGTTTGAAAGCGTAGCTGCGAGGTGGGGAGGGGAAGGGGGAAGGAGGAACGAGTGGAGGAGGAAGGAGGGGGTTTATGTGATGGTGGTGGTCATTCTCCTCTCTTCACGACAAGAGAAGCGTCCCTTTCAATCATCCTGCCGCTGACCGTTGCCCAAAGGTCGGGTTGGATCCTGAACCAAAACCCGCAATCTATTATGGGTTCAGTCTAGGGCTGTCACCGGATCAGGCTTGACCCAGACCTGACCTGTACCAAACTCTATAGGGTCAGGGTTTGTTGACAAATAAGCAGGTCCTATTAGAATCTGTGTCCAACCCGATGTGTCTGATTAATATCCGGAGCTGAGTATTGTTTGTGAAATTTCATACCAAACCTCGGCCCAACTTGAGTTCAAACTAAGATCTGTAATTTTTTAATGTAAAAAAAATAAATAAATATTATTTTATTGGGCAGGGTCTGGTTTATGTAATGTTACCGGATTCGGGTATGATTCTTTTTGTGGTGGGTCTGACTGGTCACTTGTTTTGGATCTGGTACCAGCATCTTAAATCAGATCTGAGTTTGGTCTCACCGGGTCCGAACTAAACCCGACTTGTTGACACCCCTAATCTAGCCCTTTCACTGGACCCATAAGACTACTAGATCGAGCCGAACGAAGCTAACAAAGGGTGTTCAAGATCAGCTAATTCTTATGGTGACCTAAATGAGCCAAGTTTGAGTAGGTTTATTTAAAAATTTTATACATTTTTTTTTTCAAAAATGAAAATAATAGAATTCAAATCCTACAGTTATTGTGTCAAGTTCAAACTAACTCGATTTACAAAATGGATACATTGTTTCAAGAATGTAAGCAATAAGATTAGAATTCTAAACTTATAGGATGTGAATACATTGTTTCAAAGTTGTGAAGGATACTTTTTGCTTATAAAAAATACTTCAGCCATCTATATTTTATGATATATCACATATGCACGTATTCATGGCATAACATGCACATCCCTAAGTTTTAGGCCCATAATTAAGGGTGTCAACGGGTCAGGTTTGGTTTATACTCAAGTGGAACTAGACCGAAACTTAGTTTGAGATGTTGGTATTGGGTTCCGATTCAGGTCCATTCGAATCCATCATAAGATAAATCATACCCAGATCCTATAAAGATTACATGAATCAGACCGGTTAAAATAATATTTTTTTACATTGAAAATTTGTGGAACTTAGTGGGAGGTCAGGGTCGGGCTCAGGTCTGGTATAAAATTTCACAAACCATACTCGTCTCCATATTTTAATTGGACCATTTGGGTCCAACCCTGATCCTAATCCAACTTTCTTATTTTTCACTAAGCCCTAACGCTATAGGGTTTGATACGAGTGGAGTCCGAGTCAACCCGACCCATTGACAACCCTACCCATAATATCCCTTTAGTTTGGCGATGTTCACAAGCCACCCCCTACCAAATGAGCAAAGACAAAGGCAACTGGTGCGAAACGGTCGGATGCAGTTGGAAATCAGATCAGAATCCTGCTTATAGTTTTCAGATTTGGATCCTTAATACAAGATCCAAATATGCATTCAGAATGGATCCGAATTTGCTTCATCAGACTGTTTTTTGAATTCGGATCAAAATCTGATCAACATGTTTTACACGTAAAAAAACTTACTTTTAATCCTTTTTGTTACTAGATGGAGTTTTATCACATGTATTTCGGATCCATATTCAACCAAATATATTTCAGCTCCGGATCCGAATTCAGATCTGTAGTTATCTTTCGGGCTTGGGTTCGGGTCTATCATAACCAGCCCCGTATCCGATCCGTTTGCCTTCTTCCAACTGTACAAGTTCCAGGTGGAACGTTTCTCCTCATGGCGGCAAAAATTTCCCGTCACCAAAATCAGGCCTCTTTATTTTTCACCCAATTTTTATTTTTTCAAATATCGTATATCATGAATTACTATTTATGGTAATTTACCAAAAAACAAAAAAACAACAAATAAATAAATACACTGAGCGAATCAGCGAACAACAACTCCTTTTATTATTAATTTTTTCTCGATTTTTTCACAAATTCGAAATTTGACATGCATTGCGATCGATCTGCGTCGATCGATAGATCGACGGTTGCTGCCTCCTTTGAATGATTCCTGTTACCGGAGGAAGAGGAAGATGAGCTGCGGATAGTCTTGCTTGCTTGCTTAATCACGCAGATCGGAATTGGGGTTTCCGGTGGGATCGATCGGCAATGGCGTCGGCGAAATCGTCCCGATCGAGGGTTTCCGGCGCCACATCCGGCGGGGACGAGAACGAAGTGGCGTTGGGGGACAGGCTGAAGACCTTCAAGGCCGATTCCTTCGATCCTGACGCATACGTCCATTCCAAATGCCAGACCGTCAACGAGAAGGTTTGCGGATCTCGCAATCTCGCTCGTTCCAGATTCCTTCTTTTAGTCATTGAATGCATTTGGTCTTTTTTTCTCTTCTTTTGAAAGAACATGCATTTGATCATTTATCCATCTTTTGTGATGCTTCCTTTGCTTGATCGTTTTCCCCTTTTTTCCAATCTAAAGATTATCTTGACTGCGGCCTCGCAAATTCATCCGCATTGAGGAATTTGAGTTGCGGCTGATTAATTTCGGGGCAAAAATCTTGTCTTCTTTTGTGTTTTTTGGAATTTTAAGGGAGTCACTCGTTAGTTTATACCTTCAATGCGTCTGACATCATACAGAATGTAAAAATTTCGTTCTCGGAAAAATATCGGCGAAGAAAATCTAGCGATACATTGATATTTGCAGAAAATATCTGGAAAATATCGGATTGTGTAAAAAACATATAAATATATGTAAGTGTAAAACACTCACTCGTTTGTTCTTTCATTGCGCCGTCATCAATCATGTAGAATGTCAAAAATTCGTTCTCGGAAAATATCGGTGAGGAAAATCTCGCGATACGTTGATTTATAAGGAAAATATCGGCATGTGTAAAATATATAAATATATGTAAGTGTAAAAAATATAAAATATATTGACAAACATTTTTATGCTGTAAATATCAGGATAAAAAAGGCGATATTTCCAAAATAAGTGATATTTTGAAAATGTCGCTTTTTAGGGGGGGATGTTAGGCACGGACCTTTGAAGATGTCAAAATACCGTGATCTTTTCAAATCGTTCCTGATATTTGTGACATAGTTCATACATAAAGTGAGTTTATGTTTGAATAATATGATTTTTCGAGTCGTTCAAATGCTGACGGTGGGTTTCTTCGTGAAACTATTTTGTTAGTAGAATCGAATGGTTCCTTTTATGAAGGCTGACATACGAATTGGCTGCTCTTTTAGTTACCATTCTCTATTTATAAACCTTCTTGGTATATGGGTTTGGTTTGTACGTTTTCTACCATTATGTTGCTGAAGACTTGTGCTCTCCTTCTTGGTAGAGATTCCTTTTGGGGGTTACGCAGAAAAAGATTCTTCTCCTCGTCTCATGCTTCTATTCCCACATTTCACATGCTCTTTGCCTTCGGCTACTGCGGAACATGGTCAAGAAGATGAGCAAACAAAAAACAAGATTAGTAGTATTTTCTTACCTGGTATAAACATGGGACAAACGAACCAGAAAATCTTTGGTACCATCACTTGACCTAAATGAGGTCGGACGTGATGGCTGGGTTTCTATCATTTCACTATCTTAGCCGAAGGAAAATAGAGGAAGAAAGTTTCAGACAACAATCTTAAACTTGTTGGAGAGCAAATTTTAGGTTGGAAGTGATGGCTGGATTTTGTTGCAAGAAATTCAGATAATTTGCTTTCTAATTTCTGTGCCTGAATTCTATAGGAAATTGAAGGAATAAATATAAAAATCGGAAAATGGAACATATGCCATCATCCTTATGAACATCATTTGATTTTTTTTTTCATCACTAAGAAGGTGGAACCTGAGTTACAGGAAGCTTCTTAGATAGGTAGGAATTTTGCTTTCTGGAAACTCGCTTTGGAAGCATGATACTCGCTTCCGAAACTTTATGAGAACCCACGCTTCTCCTATGCTTTCTGCATACTTTATCTATTCTTTTTATTATGTTCTCTTACTCAACTTTTCATGTTTTATGTGTTTTCTCTAACTCTTCTCACTCCCATTTGCTTTCTCTAAATTGGTAATATCATTTTTAGATTTTGTTAAAAATTTAATTCTTATACTAAAAAATCATGAAATTTAATATTAGTCACTTTTATTTTAGTTTTTATTTGTGTTTCATTTTTATTCTCTTTGAATTCTTATATTTCTTTTTTTTATTCTTCGCTTCCCTTTTCCTATGAATTTTAAAATGCATCACTTCTCGCTTCTGCTTCCCATATCGTTTTCCACTTCCGCTTCCTAGTCTGGCAACCTTGGGTGGAACTAGGGGTGGCAATCGTGTCGGGTTGGCGGGTCGACCCGACGGGTTGGCGGGTCAGCATACCTCAACACGAACCCGACCCGTTTATTAAACGGGTCAGTTGTGGCAAACACGAACCCGGACCGTTTAATAAATGGGTAACCCGACACGACCCGCCAACCCATTTAATAAATGGGTTGGGTCGGGTAAACGGGTTCTCAGGTTCGCGGGTCAGGTTGGCGGGTTGACCTGCCCGCCTAACCCGTTTATTAAACGGGTCAGCCGGGTTGGCATACCCCCAACCCGACCCGTTTATTAAACGGGTTGGCTTAAGCCCAACCCGAACCCGCCTAAGAGGCGGGTCGGGTTGGCGGGTCGTGTCAGGTTTTGCCACCCCTAGGTGGAACCATGCTGGAGAGCAAATTTTTCCCTTTTCTGAGCAACAGCTGTTGGTGAAATGCCTTTTCTTTTTCTCTCCGTTGCCAAATTTAATGGATCTCTTGTGGAGTAAAAGTCATATGTTTCTTACTCATTCTTTGATGACTTGACATTTCTGCATGCTTGTAAACTAAGAATATGTTGGTGGGGAAAATGTATTAACATCGGATCTGGAAGACATTAAGCACATAAGGGTCAATGCTATGGAAAATGGGTAAAGGTCTTTTTGAATTTATCAGTTCATCAAAAACCATTATGGCTAAAGGCGGTGGATGTTTTTTTTTTTTTTTAGACAGGCTAAAAGTGGTAGATGTAATGGCTACCTCCTTCATCCTTGGGTTGTGGGGGAATATTTGGCCACTTATTTTTTAGGTTTTCTTTTTTCTAGTGACACATAGCTTTGCCATAAATAATGACTTGTCATTCACATTACCAATATGTTTGTTTCATGGTGCGTTAGATTTGCTACTAGATGTGGAAGTTGAGAAATGAATTCATCTAACACTGTTTGAAACCATAATGCCAACAATTAGTGAAAGGTGTTAACATTTGAGAAAGAGGTTCTAAAGGAGTTTTGATGAAGAAATCCTGGTTCAAAAGTTAATTGAACCATAAATGGACAAGCAGCTCTAGGGCAATATGAAGGCGTAGTACATAAACTACTGCAGATGATTTCTTAGTTGGATTTCAAGGGGAAGCCTACCTCTTTATAAACTCGTTTATGTGTGAACACTTTGAAGATGTTTGATTGGCTCCAAATGACGAGTCTATGGGTATTGGACAAAGAGCTAAAGTGTGAAACAACGTAAAATGTTTGGTCCTATGAGTTGGAAACGGGTGCTTAATTTTCCTTTTTTTCTTTTTGTTATACTGTAGCACTGGAATCCTGTGGAATCTAGATAGTTTTAAACAAACATTAAAAGAAAACCACCTTTATGAAATCATTTTGCCTATAGATGCTCTTGATTATGCTGATTCTACAGACCTGGTGCAGTAGAGTACAGGAGTTTTTCACTTTAAATATTGTAAAATGATTTGAGTCCAAGTGATGTTATGTTTCTCACCATCGGTTCACTTTATCATATGTTCTGTTTTAGGGGGGAATATGCTTCAATTATAAATGCTTGATTCATGATTTCTTTTTTACCTTCCTTTTCTAGGAAATAAAACAATTGTGCTCTTACCTTAACGATCTGAAGAAGGCTTCTGCAGAGGAAATGCGAAAAAGCGTATACGCTAACTATTCAGCCTTCATAAAGTAAGTGGCTTCCATACATTAAGTCTGCCCTTTGGATTTCATCTGAACATTAAAGACTTTCATCTTTATCCTAGTCATGTTTCTTTCTTTGTTTCCTAGTTAAGGTTTTCATATTTTGTCAAATACCGAGTGACAAACTCCTATGTTCCTTTCATTACAGTATTTCCAAACAAGTTCCTGGATGACAATACAGGTTATCTCATTGATGATATTGATATTGATGATAGCGACAATATCGACATTCATGATAGTAACTATCAATAATGACCTTTTTCTACTTGCAATTATGGTCATGGACTTTTTTGAACCAAGAGGCATACATCATCAAACTCTTCAATTGCTCTATTTTACATACTAATAAAACCAAGCCATATCCAAGGATGCAGATGATGAGGATGCACACATAGAAGTATGTGCAAAAACAGCTTTTGGCTTCTTTGGGGATAATACTGCCACCTTGCTTAAGGTCTTCTTGTTATTTATTATCATTATGGGTATTTAATATTTATAGTAGGAGTTGGCTCTTTTTCCATTCTTGGCATTTAGAGCAGTATTACATTGAAAGATGGTGCAAGATATGTAATGAAATGTAAAAGTGAACAAATAGATGCCACTTATGGGCTTACAAGCACACAAGAATGTGCACAAACAAAGAGCCTCTTTTGGGCCAATACAAAAGAGTAGGGATCCAGGAAGCGGCTATGTGCCATGGCTAAGTGCCATAGCCAATCACATGACAGCATTTCATGTGGGGCCTGCACTCTGTCACTTTGTCATGTCACTTAACCGCTCCTTTGATCTTAACCCCAATACAAAACAAGATCACAAAGCCACTTATGGGCAAGAACAAAAACATAAAATATATATATATTGAGAAGAATGATTGAGACAAGCATTACACGATATGGGAAGGACCCATATTTATAGAGAGGATACACTACACAAGGGGATAGTCAACTAGCCATTGGGCTCAATGTTGTCAATTTCGGAATCAGACCTGTATCCTTTGGCCAATGATATTCGCTGATACCGATTCTCAAGTGAATCGTTCCAAATCGGCCAATAAATAATTGAAAAATATTACGTAGAACGTGACACATGTTAAAGCTATTAAAATAATTTTAAAATTTTAATTTTAAGCTATTTTTTATATTTGTTAAAAAATAGTCGATTCATGTCAGTATTGTATCAATTTTCTAGCGATACAATATGTATCAGCCGATTCAGGCTGATACGCACCGATACTAACAACATTGGTTGGGCTAGTCCCAATGGCTAGAAACGATAAAATAAAATTAAAAAAGAAAACATAAATACAAATGTGACCCTAATGGGCATAGCCTATTGCAACCAACTAAAATGCCCCTATTGGGCATAAACCTGTTGAAAAGAAGTCGTTATTGGGTCTTGGACCCAAGTTGGGTCTGTGCAGGACCAGACCAGACTCTTGTACTGGATCGGGTCAAGATCCAAATGATAAAAGTGTTGTAATTAAGCTTGTTGTTAGAGGGTATTTTTGTACCCTAAAACTATGTATTAGTTATATACTCAAAACCTAATACAAATGAATACACGTTGAATTCCTTTTAACGAGTTTTCCCTGCAACCCCTTCTCTCAATATTTCGTTCCTTCTTTCCAGCATAGGTGAACGTGGAGATCTTCATTTTAACATGGTATCTGTAAAACCCACTTTAAAAAAAAATCGGACCCGGGCCGGGTCCGGACCCGACCCGGGCCCATCACCGTTAGGGTTTTAAAACCCGACAAAAACCCTTTCCCCTGTGCGCCGCAACCCCCCTTTTCGACCCGATAAGGATGGAAATCGGGGTTTACCGATTTCACGCCTCCTCCCCCGAGCTCTTTAAGAGCACTAGTGGAGGACAAGGGGAGGCACACCTCCCCCTTGCGTCTCCTTCTTCCCTGCGCACGCCTCCAGTGCCGCCGCTGCTGCAACCCACGCCGCCGCCGATCGACGACGTCAGCCATCGTCATCGGCTTCTTCCCAGGTACGTTGTGTCCTCCCTCTTCGCCTCTCTCTCTATCACCTCGCCGGGAGGCCGACAGGCGACGCACGACCCCTGCCGCGCCTCCCACCTCCCCTGCGCCCATCGGAGGCCCGACAGGTGGCCTACGGGCCCCTGTCATCCCCTTTTTCCTCCATGGGGGTTCGCCAGAGTGTCGGCAGGGGGCCAATGGCCCCTGCGACACCCCCTCGCCCCGATCTCTCTCTCTCTCTCTCTCTCTCTCTCTCTCTTCGGCAGGGATTTGTCCCCCTGCCATTGTCCTTTCGCCGGACGGCAGGGGCTCGGCCCCTGCCGATTCGCTGTCGTCAGCAGGGGCTCGACCCCTGCCGATTCACTGTCGTCGGCAGGGGTGTGACCTCTGGCGTTTCAGTGCTGTGGGCAGGGGCGTGACCCCTGCCCCTTCAGTGCTGTCGGTAGGGGCTAGCCACCTGCCGATTCGTTGCTGTCGACAGGGGCTAGCCCCCTGCCGCTTCGCTGCCGTTGGCAGGGGTGCGACCCCTGCCGCTTCAGTGCTGTCGGCAGGGGCTAGCCCCCTGTCGCTTCGCTGCTATCGGCAGGGGATAGCCCCCTGTCGTTTCGCTGTCGTCGGCAGGGGTGCGACCCCTGCCGCTTCAGTATTGTCTGCGGGGGGGCTCGCCCCCTACCGCCTCACTGTTTTTTACAGTGGCTCATTCCCTGTCGCCCCGTTGTCGTCGGCAGTCGGGGGATCACTCCCTGCCGCCTAATCCTACCCTTTCCCCCGTCTCACCATTAATTATATTAGCATAATTGAATATTTCACACTCTTGCAGATTTTTGCAACAGGTCCTGTTCGTGTTCCGCGGCCCGACTCTCGTATTATCCTCACGCATAGGCGTACGCGGTTGCATAACATTCTGAGGTAGGGTAAAGTCGCACAAAGGGCAATAAATGAACCTATTTAAGTTGAAATAATTAAGATTCCCATGCTAGATATGCTTAGATTTATATTGCTTCTGCATTGCATATTTTCTTGTCTGCATATTTATGAGTCGAGGTATGATTTTACTCTTTGAGTATTAATTTGCGTATTTGCTTATGTGGTTGAAGGTGGTTTCGCACTTTTTGAATTACATATGCCCTTGTTTGCTTGTATATATTTCTGCCTGCATATTTCCTTTGAGTGAGGTACGACTTCGTGTCTCATATATTACTTATGACCTTATGTGTTTGCCTATCTAAGTGGTCAAGGTATGGTTTGGCACCTCATGTGTTACTCATGTGTTTTTCGCTTGATGTGCGGCATCGCAAGTCGAGAGTTGCTTGTCGTCATGTTATAACCTACATATGCTCACATTTATGGTAAATATGTACTTACATAAATGAAGTCGTGTGCCTATCCTGATTCAGTTGTTTTCAAAACACTAAAAGTTGTACTTGTGCATTGCAGTTCTTTAAAAGAGGGTTTCCTCCTGCGAACCCAGTGCTCTTCAAATGGCACAACTTTTGCAAAGTTAAGTTTTAATCCTCGCAGGATTTCGAAGTTACATTTGAGTCCTCCCAAGTCCGCACACTTGGGAGAAATATTTTATAACCCCGATTCGAGTTGCGACCCAATTCGAATAACCCCGATCAGGGGCATGAGCATATGAATGAGTGGGGTTCTGTTGAAGGACCCATTCTTTATTTATCAATCTGGTGTCACATGTCGATACTAAGATAAATTTTGGATGCAAGATTGATAGTGTTGTGCCTTGCGTGAATGACTTAATGTGGCATTATGCTTTTAAGGATGAATCGTGTTAAATGAGCACTCTTTTATTCTTTGGATCGTTATGAAGTTGTGTGTTGGGTGTTCCTTTTGAGAAGCCCACACACCTCCCTGGTTCAGTATAACGTACTTTTAGACATGCACAACATGTTAAGTACTTTGTTGATCGAACGAGAGATCCGAGATGACCTTGCATCATGAAATATGAAAAATGTTGTTAAAGTGAATTCAAGACTTATCTTGTCAGGCTATGTTGTATTAATTTTTTTGCAGATAATATCTGTTGGGGTTTCTTTTGTGGAATCATTTCCCTTTCATCGTAGTCGTACTTTTGACAAGTACGATCGTACTTTGTGACAAGTACGTCTTCTTACGTTGCGATGATTGGATGAGTAGGTTGTGGCAACCTCGATGAGTGCAAATAACAAAATGTTGTGATCACCTAAATAAGTGATGTTTTCGCCTTCACCGGCAAGATACTCGAGTTGGTCGAAAGACCAAAGTATGTAGAATGGGTCTTCAGTTAACTACCCCTGATGTACTCATTCGAATCGTTCACTCATGTCCGAAGAGAGGACAGGAAGGTACAAAACTTCGATGGACAGGCCATTAATGGTAGTTACGAGCAAAAGACTCGGCTTTCTCAGTCATCAGAGTTAGGGGAATGAGACTATCATAATTATCCTAGGTGGTAGCTCTCCATGTTTGGGATGCATCCATTGTTTATGCTGCTTTGGGGATTTCTCTCTTGGTCATCGACCGTCCTCTTAGGTGCGGACTCAGTCAGCTATCCGGGTTATCATAAAATACATGGCATAATAAACCCCTGGATCAATCTAGTTTGTTTCTAGAATCGTGCCTTGTGCGTACCCACTTGGCCAGTTAATATCGAAACATAATTTAAATCCGATTACACAATTTGTTGAGTTATGCACGTATGAAAGCTATAGCATGCAACGGGTTTCAATACTTATGGAATTGTGTGTGTGGTTGATGTAGCATCGTATTTTGCTAGTTAAATTGCTTATGCAGTTCTTTGCTTATAAAAAATAGCCTACTTGTGTCAGTGAAATGCTTGTAATAGTTTTAGCATTTTGCTCATGATAGTTGCTCCATGAATATGTTGAAATTAAATTGTTATTTAATTGCATGTCTACTTGACATATGAAATTATTCTGCTTAACTATGTTCTATATTGTCCCGCCTGTGCACCTACCAGTTTTTAGTGAAACTGACCCATTTTATGGGCAAGTTTTGGATAGGTAATACAGTCTGTGATGGCACGATGACGTGATGAGATCAAGATAGAGCTCTTTCCCTGACGTTTCGCTTTTAAGGACATGTTGGTAAATTTGGTATAAAGGGTATTCCAAATTTTCTCTTTTTATTAAACCTTGAGTTACTAAAGTTGTTTTAGTAAACTTCTTCTCGGTTTCAACAAATAAATTTTCCATCATTGAAATTGCACTTCAAAACCATTTGATTTCAATAGTTGTGCGGAATTCGGCAAAGGAAAGTTTACGCTGTAATGCGCTCAAGGTCCATTGACTTGTGGTTTTAAAAATATCATTTTCCGCTGAAGTACTATTTAAACTCTGATTATTGTATGATTTCAAAGCTTTCTAAACTATTCTAAAAGTTACAAGTCCTGGATTTTTGGGGTGTTACAGTATCAGAGCGGTGTTGAAGCTGGGCCTGAGATCGCCTTCTAGAAATATTGACTTTTTAGCCTTCTCGTTTGCGTGCGTCTTCTTCCTCATTTCTTTCTATTTTCAGTTCTGGTAGGAACGATAATATCTCCTTCTTCTTATCAACATCTCCTCCTTCTCTTCCGTCAGCGTCTCCTCCTCTTCTTTTGTTTTTAGATCTGATTCTCTTGAAATCAATCTTTTCCTTACCCAAAAGGGATTTTTGTTTGGATTTGTCGACGTGAAGAGGCGCAGATAAGTGTTCCCCTCTCTAATTGCAAACAATCTCTTTGATTCCAGAAAATTTTCCTTTCATTTATTGCTATTTTAGTGTTCCTTGTGCAACGCCTATAGGCAGACAATTTATACTCTCAAACCTGTTTGTTTCTTTCCATTCGTTTTGTTTGCTTATTCATTGTCCCATTGATATGGATTACTCATCGCCATCCGATCCTTCTGCAAATTTCTTGAGTCAGCTCGTTACAGAAAAACTTACCCATTCTAATTTTTTGACTTGGAAGAGGCAAATCCTTCCTTTTATACGGAGTCAAGATCTTGATGAACATCTGGATGGTTTAGTTCCTATACCACCACGACTTATTTTTCAGGAAACCAAGGATAAGAAGGGTGACACAATTACCATTTCTATTAAGAATCCAGAGTATATAGCTTGGAGGAAGCGTGATCAGTCTTTGGTTGCTTATATTACGTCAACACTCTCTCAAGAAGTGTTGGTTACTCTTTCAGATGATTGCACTGCGGAGGATCCGTGGAGTAAGTTGTCTCAGACATACTCTCAGATATCAGAAGCTCGAGTTATGTACTTAAAAAATGAATTTCAAAGTTTGAAGAAAGGCTCCATGACAGTCATGGAATACATAGGTCGCTTGAAGAGTATTATTGATCAATTGGCGGTTATTGGAAGTGCTATTGCAGATAAAGATAAAGTTCAACAACTTCTTAATGGATTGGGTCTTGATTTTGACATGTTTACCACAGTTTTATCATGCCTTCCTCACTTGCCCACTTTTGACGATCTTCAAGCGAAATTTCTCCAGCATGAGATGATTATGAAAAAAAGGGCAGAAGGAAATGAATCAGCTCGTCCTTATTCAGTTTTGGCCATGGACACTTCTGTAGGTTTTGGACGAGGGAATGGAGGGCATCAAGGAGGCAGAGGCCGCGGACGTTTTGGGCAGGGTGGACGTGGTATCTTGCCTACACCTAATATTTCAGGGGGTTTTAATACAGGGAATCAGAGGAGAGTGCCCACTTGTTTCTTATATAACAAAAGAGGACATGTGAAAGCTGATTGTTGGTTCAATCTACAGAATAGAGGAAAATAAACAAAATTGATAATAAATCAGCTACTACTGTGGACACAAAAGTGTCATCCACAGATGTGCAAGAACTTTTGTTATCAGCATTGTCACAGATGACGATCAAGCAAAATGAACAAGGCGAATGGTATGTTGATTCAGGTGCCGCCACACATGTTACGGGTAATGCGGGTAAGTTATCTCACTTATTGCCTTATTTTGAAAAAGGTAGTATAGTTACGAGAGATGAAACTTATCACTCCATTAGTCATACTGGCAATGCACATATCCCTATGTCAATGTCCTCACTTCACTTGTCCAATGTCCTTCTTGCTCCTAATATTAAAAAGAACATTGTTTCTGTAGCTAAACTTGTTGACGATATGAATTCTTCCGTCAAATTTACTCCCTCTTCTATTTATGTTAAGGATCTACGAACGAAGGAGACGTTCGCTAAGAGGGAGCGACAAGGAAACATGTACGTCTTCAAGGAGATTCCTTCAGTGTCTTCGCCTTCAGTCTCAGTCCTCCAGTTGAAGTCGTCCAAGCATTCTTCAGTGTCTTCGCCTTCAGAGTCTTTGTTTTTTCCTTCATTGAAGTTTTTAATTCATCTCATTGTAATAAGCCAGATATTTGGCATAGTCGTTTGGGACATTGTTGTCGGGGTTTCGTTGAAAATCTTGTATCTGATGGTCTCCTTCCAGAGTCTAGTTTATGTTTATTTTTTTATAATAATAATAAATGTTCTTCATGCGAACTCTGCAAAAGCCATGTTCTTCCTTTTCATATTATAAATAAAAGAGCTTCAAAGCCATTTGAGATTATTTGTTCCGATGTTTGGGGACCCGCACCTATTCCTTCTCTTTCTGGCAGTCGTTACTATGTTGTCTTTATTGATTTCTATTCCCGTTATACTTGGATATATTTCTTAAAACACAAGCATGAAGTTTTTCAAATATTTTGGGAATTCCATTCGATGGTCAAAACAAAGTTTGCTTGTGATATTGTGCATTTACAATGTGATGGTGAAGGAGAGTATTCATCGAACGAGTTTATTGCCTTTCTTTGGGATAAAGGAATAAGTCGATGGGTTTCTTGCCCTCATACTCCTCAACAAAATGGGGTTGCAGAGAGGAAACACAAGCATATTGTGGAGAGCGCGATGAGCATGTTACATGATCCGTTAGTCTCTGGACAGAAGTTTTTCACACATCTGTTCATATCATAAATCGTCTTCCTATGGCACTTTTGGATCGGAAATCTCCCTATTATACTTTATTTGGGCAACATCCCTCTTACGATGAGCTGGTTGTTTTTGGTTGTGTATGTTATGTACATATTGATTCATCTCTGCGAAATAAGTTTCAGGACAAGGCTGTCAAGTGCAGATTTGTTGGGTATGCAGATGAATACAAAGGTTATCGATGCTATGACCCTACTATAAAACGTATTAGGACCTCCAGAAATGTTGTTTTTGACGAACGAAATTTTCAGGTCAATGACTCTGCAGCGTTGCCATCTCGAGAATTAGAAGTATATGATCCATGGATGAGCGCAGATCTTTTTGCTAATACAGGAGAAACATGTCAAACAAATTGTCCTTCCTTCGGCTTGAGTAGGGAGTTGAATGACTCACAGATGCATGTTGAATTTTCTCCAGTTGAGCCACCCCTAGTAGAACGCTTCTCTGAACAGATATACACTAGACGGGACAAAAATACAGAGCCGAGGAATGTGAAAAGCATCGCCAATGATTCAGCTCAAAGGCCGTCATGCATTAAGCATCCTATTCAACGATGGGTGAGTTATGAGACCTTCTCCCTTGATTTCCAGTTGTTTATGTCTCAGCTCACAAAACAGGATGAACCCACTTGTTTTAATCAAGCTCTTCAATCCCGTCATTGGACTGAAGCTATGAATGAAGAAATGGAAGCTCTTCATGAATGCCAGACTTGGGAAATAGTCCCTCGGCCAGAAGGAAAGAATGTAGTTGGCTCAAAATGGGTTTATAAAATAAAGTATAAGCCTAAAGGAAGTATTGACAGATATAAGGCATGACTTGTTGCTCGAGGATTCACACAACAATATGGTGAAGACTACGATGAAACTTTTAGTCCGGTAGTCAAAATGGGTACTATTCGTGTCATCATATCCCTAGCAGTCGATCGAGGTTGGAGCCTTAGCCAGATGGATGTTAAAAATGCATTTTTGCATGGAACTTTAAAGGAAGATGTGTATATGGAGCAACCTTCTGGTTATGCCGAGAAGGATCCTACTGCCTGGGTGTGCAAACTAAGGAAATCTCTGTATGGGTTGAAACAAGCGTCCTATTCCTGGTTTGAAAGGTTCTCTATGCAAATTCAGAGTTATGGTTTTAGAAGATGCTCTCTGGATCACTCACTCTTTATTTACCAAAAGGCAGACATTGTTATACTTCTCCTTATATATGTTGATGACATTGTGATCACTGGGAGCTCAGATAATCATGTGCAAGACGTGAAGCAGTTTTTAATGAAAACTTTCAAGATGAAAGATCTAGGGGAGTTGTGGTAGTTTCTTGGTGTGGAAGTTGACAGACAACAAGACACATTGACACTCATGCAACAAAAATACACTCTTGATCTTCTGGAAAGGGCCGGGATGACGAATTGCAAACCAGTCAACACTCCGAGTGTATTATATGAAAGGTTGAGCTCTGAAGATGGCCATCTTTGTGTCAATCCAACAACGTATAGAAGCCTTGTGGGGATGCTGCAGTACTTGACCTTTACCAGACCTGATATAGTTTATGCTATCAATCAGGTATCCCAGTTTATGCATGCTCCAACGGAAGGTCATATGGAAGCTGTGAAGCGCATTCTACGATATTTAAAAGGAACTATAGGAGACAAACTTGTTTATCGCAAGAACGATAATCTGCATAGAGGACATGAACTCATCACTTATACAGACGCAGATTGGGCAGGGGATCCAGATGAGAGACGATTTGTCTCTGGATATTGTGTATATATTCGGCACAATTTAGTATCCTGGAGCAGCAGAAAACAAAAGGCAGTGGCACGATCGAGTACAAAGGCTGAATACAGATTGATGGTTGCAGGCACGACAGAAGCCACATGGATTAGACACTTATTGAGTGATCTTGGGGAGACAATTATTCGATCATTTCTTTTATGTGACAATCAAAGCGCAATAAACATTGCATGTAATCCTATCCAGCATAGCAGAACGAATCACATTGAGATTGATCAACATTTTATACGGCAGAAAGTCGAGATGAAGGAGATAGAACTACGTCATGTTCAAATAGAAGATCAAGTGGCAGACCTGTTTACCAAGGGGTTAACAGGACGTCAATTTTGGCTATTGAAGAGCAAGTTGTACATGCTCCAAAATCACGTACAACTTGAGGGAGAGTGTTAAAATACAGTTTGCGTATGGATCTGGATCCAGATCCATACGCATGTTAAATGAAACACATGCTCAATATAACCTCATGAATGGCATTCTTGTAATATCTCTAATATTACAAGGATCATTGTATATCTGTTTTGTTTTATAAAGTTTAGTGTTTTGGAGGTCGAGCGATTGAGTGCCGCCCCAGCCAATTATGCATCTCCTCTCTCTCTCCCCTTTTCCTGTGCAAGCTGAACCACGCATACATCCATACGAAATTTGTCATTATGGTCTTGTATTTTTTCATTTAATTTGTGAGAGTATTCATCTATTTTAGTATTCAGTCAACATCTTATTTGTGGTTAGAAGTTTGTCATTTGTAGATATGAAAGCAGTTCAGTGCTGTATCTGCTGCTTGTCAACTAAACTTTTATTTAAAGGCATGTCTGATGGCAGCAAAAGTTTCTCCCTGAACAAGAAACCGTCCGCTTTACTTGGGCCCCACGTGCAGCATCAAATGAAGGATAAAAACCCCCTTCTACTTTCCGTTTTTTGGGGAATTTGTACTGCTCAAAAAGTGGAGATAAAAAGTCTCTGAGCCCTCCCAGCAACCTTTTTATCTCTGATAGATTTAGCGGAGAAATTTCCGGGCGTTGCAAACATGCCCTAATGGAAAAAGACAATTTTATTTATTAATACTGCTTACCTTATTCAATTGGAGCATTATTTTTTTGTTATTTGCTTTTACTGATACTTTTTCTAATGTTAGGACTTCGAAGGAGATATCTGATCTGGAGGGTGAACTACTGTCTATTAGAAATCTTCTGTCCACCCAAGCAGGTTTCATTCATGCTTTGGCTGAAGGTGTGAACATCAATTTTTTGTCTAATTGCTCTGAAGGTTCTTCATCAGATTTCCCATCTGGTACTGAGGAGAGAGAACCTTCAGATATTGAGAAATGGGCTGCTGAATTTCCTGATATCCTTGATGTTTTATTGTCGGAAAGAAGAGTAGATGAAGCTTTGGCTGCTCTTGATGAAGGTGAAAAGGTAGCTACAGAAGCACAAAAGAAAAAAACTTTCAACCCAGCATCTCTTTCATCATTACAGGCCGCTATATCTGAACATAGGAGGAAATTAGCAGATCAACTTGCACAAGCTGCATGCCAGCCTTCCACTCGGGGTGTTGAGCTTCGTTCAGCTGTTTCAGCTCTTAAAAGACTTGGAGATGGGCCTCGTGCACATATGTTGCTACTCAATGCACATCACCAAAGACTCCTGTACAATATGCAAAGCCTCCGGCCATCAAATACCTCATATGGAGGTGCATATACTGCAGCTCTCTCACAGCTAGTATTTTCTGCCATTGCTCAAGCTGCTAGTGATTCTTTGGCTGTCTTCTGTGATGAGTCAGCATATGCATCAGAGCTTGTTATGTGGTCTAGTAAACAGATAGAGGTTTTTTCTCTTCTTGTGAAGAGACATGCTTTGGCTTCATCGGCAGCTGCTGGGGGATTGAGAGCTGCTGCAGAATGCGTCCAAATTGCATTGGGTCACTGTTATCTTCTGGAAGCTCATGGATTGACGCTTTGTCCTGTTTTGTTGAAGCTCTTCAGGCCCAGTGTTGAGCAAGCATTAGAAGCTAACCTGAAAAGGATTGAGGAGAGTACCGCTGCCTTTGCTGCTGCAGATGATTGGGTGCTCACACATGCACCAATTAGCACTCGTCCTCGATCATCTAATGTTGCTGTTGGTAGTGGCATTGCTTTCCAGCCTAAGCTTTCAAGCAGTGCACATCGGCTCAACTCAATGGTTCAGGTGCTTCCTCTTTTCTTGTATCTTAATATATGTCACAATAATGGCATTATATTTTAAGTTTTTAATTTTGCATATTTTCATGTTTTACATCTTTTTGAGCTTTGTAATGGTTCTTGAGTCTTGACTCTGGGGAATTAATTCTCACTGCTGTTTAACATCATCCTCATTTGTCTTTATTCTTCTGAAACATTTTATTCAAATCCTAACTTCCATTGTTCTGATGGAATATGCCATTTTTTGGCAGCTGGGATACATTATATGACTGATACTTATCAAACATAATGTCTCGACTGTGATATCATGTATTCTCATTTCTGAGTTGTTGGTATACTTCATAAATCATGACTTGGGAAAGAATTTTCCATCAACTTGTGTTATTAAAACATGATCAGGTGATTTTTTGTGGATCCAATCTGATACAATTAATTTTAGATTGTCAGTTCCACATGAGAAATGGTAAGAATCAGTAAACTGGCCTGATTTTACCCAATTTACCTACTTTCTGTATTTTAATAGTTATACCAATTTGAACACTAATCGTCTAGAGTCCTAATGTAACGCCCCAAATTTCAAAACTTGCGAACCTTTTCAGAAAAACAGGCAAGAGACTAGAAATATCTCTTTCCTTTAGAGTTTGTTTATGAAATCAGCGGAAGATTTTTCTTTGATAAATCATAAGGCAAGCTGACAACTTTGGTCACGTTAGCTAAAAGAACCAAAACTCATAAGATTCGGATATCCTAAGGGAAATCTGATACAAACCCAAGCGTCCAGGACGCAAGCTAAGAGCAGGAAGAAGAAGTCTTGAAGTCATCTTGCAATCGTGCCATCGCCCGTAGTGTACCTAATCATCACCTGTACCCATAGAATGAGTTAGTTTCGCGAAAAACTAGTAGGTGCACAAGAGAGACTAACATGAAACTGAATTAAGTACATTTAATTCAGTAGGCTACGCAGTTTAAAGCAGATATGCAGTTAAACAGGTAAGCAATGCAAGCAGGTGAATAGTGCAAACGCATAAGTAGTACAAGCGAATAAGTAGGGCAAGCGAGTAAGCAATGCAAATGTGTAAGTAGTGCAAACAGTAAGCAGTTCAAAGCAAGTAAGCAGTGTAACTGACAAACGCAACATACGATTCAATTGATCGTAGGTTGTGAACCACCACGCAACTAGCTTGTTCTCGTTCCTAGAACGAGGTCACAGCATCTAATCACCATCAGGACATCGTTTGTCGCTCACTACTTCTAACAAACGCGTTGTCCTGAACAACCTTAACCTATTCTCATCTCTCAAAACCTTACGCGGCCAACTGCCACCTGTTATGACTCACTAAAGCGTCATACTTTCTCATAAAAGCTCACCCTTCCGTAGAAGGTCCAAAACATAATCAGTAACTCAAATCGCTAACGATCTGATTCTCACATATGAGTCCTGCATGTAATCATGCTAAAACAGAAGGCCGAAACTATGAATTCATAGTTGGCTATCACAAACTGTAATATCAAAAAAAAAAAAAAAATTGGTTTGGGCCGGATCCGACCCGGACCCGACCCGGGCCACCGCCCCTCGCTGTCATTAAAAGACAGCGAGGCAGGCGGGAGGAGGGTTACGAAACCCCCCTCACAGCCACTCGCTCTCTGTCTCTCCGTTTCCCTCTCTCGCTCGTCCACGGTCACCGACGCCGGCGACCCCCGACAGCCGCCGCCACCGACATCGGCGACCCCCCCCCCTTTTCCTTCCGGCGAGCTCCTCTTCGGCGAGTTCCTCCGAAAACCCCCTGGTACGCCATCGCTTCTTCTTTCTCCCTTTTTTCCCTCTCCGTCTCTTCTCTTTCTCTCCCTCATTTCTCTGTGTGGCCACGGGAGGGGTCAAACCCCCTCCCTTTGCCCCCTTTTAGCAGGGGAGGGGCACGACACCCCTCCCTGCTCTCCGTTTCGGTAGGGGAGGGGCCGAGCCCCTCCTCCCTGTTTTTTTTGTTACGGCAGGGGAGGGGCCGAGCCCCTCCTCCTTGCCCCTTTTTATTGTACCAGCAGGGGCCATCGGCCCCTGCCTTTTTATTATGCCAGCAGGGGCCATCGGCCCCTGCCTTTTTATTATGCCAGCAGGGGCCGATGGCCCTTGCCTTTTGTTATGCCAGCAGGGGCCATCGGCCCCTGCCTTTTGTTTGTGCCAGCAGGGGCCCATGGCCCCTGCCTTTTTAGTTTGTCAGCAGGGGCCATCGGCCCCTGCCTTTTTATTATGCCAGCAGGGGCCGATGGCCCTTGCCTTTTGTTATGCCAGCAGGGGCCGATGGCCCCTGCCTTTTTGTTGCCAGCAGGGGCCGATGGCCCCCTGCCCTTTGTGCGCAAGCCGATACCCTTGGCCGACAAGCCCGGGGAATCTTTGGAAGCTATATCGTGATGGGGACAGATCATTACAATTGTTGGTCTCCAACGAGGAATTCCTAGTAGCGTGAGTCATCTGTTCGCATTTGACTACACCCCTCTTTTGGCAGCTAGAGTCTTTTGATCCTGCCCCATCTTCTTTTCGAGTCAATTGGGACGGTTGGCCCCAACCCTATGTATCGGAAAAGTCGAGTCTTTGCCTTGCTTTTGCTTTTGTCAGAGTTTGCTTGTTAATATCGCATATTTGCAGCTACGACGGATCCCACTCGCGCTCCGCGACCCGAGCCGTCAATCGTGTACGTCCGCAGACGTCAGCAAGCTCGTAACCCTCCAAGGTAGGGGAAAATTGCACGGAAGACTTGGATATTTGAATTAAGTTCAATTGAACTAAAAGCGACCATTGAATATATATATATATATATATATATATATATATATATATATATATATATATATATATATATATGTATATATTTATACGAGTATCCACTTCACTCAAGGATGCGGTTTCGCAAATCCTTGCCCTTTACCTTGCCGTCGCGCTCTGCGCCTAGCCTCTTGCTTTTGCATACGTGTTGGTATTGCCTGGCTGTTGCAGATGACGTGCAGGTTCTTGCTCTTTGCGGATGCCTTAAGGGCATCCTCGTGGAGGATGCAAGGAGCATTTACCACTCTCCCTCTTGCGACAAGAGTTTAGTCGGGAGCGAGCGAACTTCTTAGCGGGTGTTCTGTTGAGAAACCCGTATCTCGTCTATCGAGGCCGGTATCGAGTCATGCGAGACATGTAGATACCCCGATAGCGGATGTGATTCGAGATAATCACATGCATCATGTTGGCACACGGTACTGCTGTTTCAAAAGATAGAGTAAAGTTGATAAACTTTACATCTTTGTGAAACACTCCTGTTGAGGCTTCTATTGAGGAGCTATACCCCCTTTATCGTAGAGTACTTATAGTCGTGCACGACACGTCTAGTACTGCGATGATCGGATGAGACGGTCGTGCGACCTCGAACAACGCTAAATGCAAATTGTTGTAATCACATAAATGGCCTCACATTCGCCTTCACAGGCAAGATGCTCGAGTGGTTTAAAGACCACAGCATAGAATGGGTCGTTAGTTAAGCAACCCCTAACGCACCCGTTCGCTTCTGGTTGTCTGTCAAGGGAGAGGACAGATCGGTACAAAAACTCCAATGGACAGGTTGTTAACAACCACCCCACGGGCAAAGATCCGGCCTCCCCAGTCATTGGAGTTAGGGGAAAGGGGCTACAATAGTTAGCTTAACACTTCTGCAGAAGTTGGATGCATCCGTGGCACTGCTTTTCAGCCTCTGGGGAATCCTCTCTCGGCTAAAGCCGTCCCCTTTGGAGCGGACTCAACTAGCTATTCGGGTTATTGAAAATACATAGAATAATAGACGCCCGAACTAGTCTCAGTTGTTTCTATGTTTTGCCTGCGCGTACCCGCAGGCCAGTAATATCGGAACATAAAGTCTGTTCACTTTGGTTGCTGGGCCGTGAGATTCGTTGCACTACTGATTCGCTGCACTACTGATTCGTTGCACTACTGATTCGCTGCACTACTGATTCGTTGCACTACTGACTCGCTTGCACCACCGACTTGCTTGCACTACTGATTCGTTGCACTACTTATTCACTTGCACTACGTATTCGCTTGCACTACTTACGCGTTTGCACTGGTTATCTGCATGCATTGCTTACATGTTTAACTGCATATTTGCTTTAAACTGTGTAACTTACTGAATTAAATTACATAATTCAGATCCTTGTAGTCTCTCTTGTGCGCCTACTAGTTTTTCGTGAAACTAACCCATTCTATGGGTACAGGTGATGATTAGGTACACCACAGGCGATGGCGCGATGGCTAGATGGCTCCAAGACGTTCTTCTTCCTGCTCTTAGCTCGCGTCCTGTTGTTTGGGGTTTTGTAACGGATTTTCCTTGGGAGATCCTAATTTTGTACTATTTGGAGAACTTCTTAAATGAAAGTGGCTTTTCCAAGTGTCCGCAAGTAGCATGTGTTGTGCGTTTTGGTTCTTTTAGCTAACGCGCTCAAAGTTGTCAGCTTGCCTTTCTGAAATTAATAAAAGTATAGTCTTCCGCTGATTTCGTAAATCATCTCTGAGATAAAGAGATTCCTTTTTAGTCTCTTGTCTTCTTTTTTTTCGAAAGGTTTGCAAGCTTGAAATTTTGGGGTGTTACAACTTGGTATCAGAGCTAAGGGAAGCAAGGATTCTTGACCATTGGGCATCCGCATCGCACTGTGAGTATACTTTTCCTCTTGCTTAGTAGGTGCTCAAGGCATTGTTAAGTTAAGTGGCTTGACGTGTTTTGTGTGTATACCAGCATTGTTGGGGTTTCATAAACTACTCATGTTAAACATGAATAGTACTTATGTTTTTGCTTGTTTTGAGTTTCCTAAAATTTCTAATTATGGGTATTCCTTGTTTACTCCAAGGATGGCAAGGAACTCGAACGAAGGGTCTGCTGACGAATGGTCAGATCAGCGGGGATTCGTGATGGATTCCCTGGGTTCCCTGGCAGCGGCTATGCGAGACCAAATTCGTTCCCAAAGGGAACCAGCGCCCGTTCCTGAGCCGATCCCGCATACCGCAGTGACGTATGAGAAATTTCTGAAGCTTGACCCCCCGACCTTCGACGGCAAGCCCGACCCAGATATGGCTGATAACTGGGTGAAGGAGGTAGAACGAGTGTACGAGGTCTTGTCAGTACCCGATGACAAGAAGACGCTTTTCGGGACCTTCAGGCTGAAGGGGAATGCCCGCAGTTGGTGGGACATGGCGCGGGGTGTGCAGTTTTTGGGAATTTCGCCCATTCCTTGGGAAGCTTTCAGGAAGGCTTTCTTGGAGAACTACTTCCCACCTCACGCAAGGGAGAAGAAGAAGGTGGAGTTCTTGGAGCTCTGCCAGGGCAATTCGAGTTTGACGGATTACATCGCCAAATTCCAGAGTTTGAAACCCTACTGCCCTAACCTGTTCGCGGATGATCGCGAGCGAGCAGGAAAGTTTGTTCGGGGGCTGAAGGAGGGACTCATGCATCGGGTCCTAACGAGCATGCCCTCGACCTTCTCTGCGGCAGTTGCTGCCGCTACCGTTCTGAGTGAAGCATGGGAGCGCACTAAGAGTGCTCAGGGCAGGAGGCCACCCGCTACGGGTGGTGAGCCGAAGACACCTTCCGGCGACTCAGGCAAACGACCGTTCCTTCCTGTAAAGAGCGAAGGAGGAAGGAAACGATATCCTCCTTCGAAGCGTCAACGGCCACGGGGCAATCCTCCAGCCAGGCAGCAGGCTGGCAGTGTATGCCCCAGATGCCAGCGATCTCACTTTGGGCAGGCGTGCCCGCTCGACACAGGCGGATGCCTGTATTGTGGCAAGATGGGCCACTACGTCCGTGATTGCCGCAAAAAGGCGGCTGATGATTCCAGGCAGACCAGCGGAGCACCTTTGCTCCCTCGGCCGCCACTGCCGCAACAGCAGTATCAGTCGCCACCACCACAGACGAGCGGTCAAAAGAGGGCGCCGGGACGTGTCTACTCAGCCAAGGCTGAGCAGTTGACCAAGGGCGACCTAGTGCAAGGTACCCTTTTTGTCGCTAACCAAGCGGCCTTTGTGCTTTTTGATTGTGGTGCCACACACTCTTTTATTTCGGTAAATTTTGCCGAGTGTTTGCACATACCTGTAAAACCCTTGCATAATACTCTTGAAGTGTATAACCCGATTGGGAAAAATACCATTTGTGCGGCCTACGTACCAGAGTTGGACGTAGTCTTAGCAGATCGGCATTTACCGGCTTGTGCTATCCTGCTAGTGATGACAGAATTTGACGTCATCCTAGGCATGGATTGGCTGCACAAGTATCATGCCAAGATTTTCTGCCGAGATAGTAGGATTGTTTTATCTCCACCAGGAATGCCCAAGATGGAATTCAAGATCCTGAAACCCGTTCGGGCGAGCAAGTTGATTTCGTCGTTGAAGGCGCAGAGCTACCTGAGGAAGGGATGCACTGCCTTTTTGGTCAGTGTCATCCAGTCCGGGCCGACGCAAGTCCCGATGGGAGACTTGGAGATTGTTCGAGATTTCCCAGACGTCTTCCCGGAGGAACTGCCAGGCCTTCCTCCACCTCGCGAGGTGCAGTTCAGCATCGAGTTGCTGCCGGGTACTGCGCCAATTTCTAAGGCTCCATATCGGATGGCGCCAGCCGAGCTCGCAGAGCTCAAGAAGCAGTTGCAGGAGTTGATGGATCAGGGATTCATTCGCCCCAGTGTCTCGCCCTGGGGAGCTCCCGTCTTGTTCGTGAAAAAGAAGGACGGATCATTGCGGTTGTGCATCGATTATCGGATGCTTAACCAGGCGACAATAAAGAATAAGTACCTGTTGCCGCGCATCGAGGATCTGTTCGATCAGTTGCAGAGGGCCAGGATCTTCTCAAAGATCGACCTTAGATCTGGGTACCATCAACTCAGAATTAAGGGAGATGATATCTCCAAGACGGCCTTCCGGACCAGGTATGGGCATTACGAATTTACGGTTATGCCCTTTGGACTCACTAACGCTCCTGCAGCGTTCATGGATCTCATGAATAGGGTGTTCAAACCCTTTTTGGACACCTTCGTGATCGTGTTCATCGACGACATCTTGGTGTATTCAGATAGCTGGGAGCAACATCGTGAGCACTTGAGAGTTATTCTCGAAACCTTGCGAAAGGAGCGGTTGTTCGCTAAGTACTCTAAGTGCGAGTTTTGGCTCGAGGAGATCATGTTTTTGGGACATGTCATCTCCAAGGAAGGTGTGTCCGTGGATCCAGCGAAAGTTGAGGCTGTACTCAGTTGGCAGCAACCGAGGAATGTTCGTGACATTCGGAGTTTTCTTGGATTAGCTGGGTATTACCGAAGATTTATCCAGGACTTTTCTAAGATCTCTCTACCCTTGACGCAGCTCCTGAAGAAAGAAACTAGGTTCGTGTGGGACGACATGTGTGAGAGCAGTTTTCAGAGGTTAAAGGAACGTCTTACGACTGCTCTCATTTTGGCCTTACCTTCGGGTCAAGGCGGCTTCGTGATTTACACAGACGCTTCCGGGACAGGTTTGGGTTGCGTCTTAATGCAGAACGATAGAGTGATCGCCTATGCATCGCGCCAACTTAAAATACATGAGAAGAATTACCCGACTCATGATTTGGAGTTAGCAGCGGTAGTCTTCGCATTGAAGATATGGCGGCACTATTTGTATGGGGAGCGGTTCGAGGCTTTTACAGATCATAAGAGCCTAAAATTTTTGTTCTCGCAGAAGGAGCTGAATATGAGGCAGCGACGTTGGCTGGAATTCCTCAAGGATTACGACTTTACCTTGTCCTACCACCCAGGAAAAGCGAACGTTGTGGCCGACGCTCTGAGCCGCAAGTCTCCCAGCGTTTCCGTAAATTTGTTGTTTGCGGGGTGGAAGCTGGTCGAGGATCTGATATCGTGGGAACCGTTTGTGGTCACTCCAGTTTCGATCAGTCTTTCCAGCATGGTAGCTCAGCCTGAGCTATTGTCAAAGATCTTTGTCAGTCAGAAGATCGATGCGCAGTATGATAAGCTGAAGGCTCTAGCGCAGCGGGCCGATACCCCCTTCCGACTGAGTGAGGAAGGAGGTGTATGGCGTAAGGATCGTCTCTGGGTGCCAGAAGATCCTTTTTTGAGAGATGAGATTCTCACTGAGGCCCACAAGTCCAAGTACACGATCCACCCGGGCGGCACAAAGATGTTCAAAGATTTGCAGCGCAGATATTGGTGGAACGGAATGAAGCGGGACGTAGCCGAGTACGTTTTGAAGTGCTTGACTTGCCAACAGGTTAAGATCGAGCACCAACGACCAGGCGGAGTGGTGCAGCAAATGGAGATTCCACAATGGAAGTGGGAGGACATCACGATGGACTTCATCGTCGGTTTGCCGAGGACGCGGAGGAAACACGATGCGATTTGGGTGATCGTGGATCGACTCACTAAATCGGCGCATTTCCTCCCTATACGGCTCAGTCAGTCACTGGATAGCTTGGCAGACCTCTATGTCAGGGAGATTGTGAGATTGCACGGTGTTCCTGTGTCAATCATCTCCGATCGTGACCCGAGGTTCACCTCCAGGTTTTGGGGGCAGCTGCAGTTGGCCTTGGGCACAAAGCTAAAATTCAGCACTGCCTTCCACCCTCAGACTGATGGACAATCTGAACGCACGATTCAGACTTTGGAAGACATGCTGCGAGCGTGCATGTTGGACTGGAGGGGAGAATGGGACTCTCATACTGGGTTGGCAGAATTCGCGTACAATAATAGTTACCATGCCAGTATCGGTATGGCCCCTTACGAAGCCTTGTACGGGAAGCCTTGTCGATCACCCGTTTACTGGGATGAGGTTGGTGAACGGATGCTAGATTCACCTATAGTGCTACAGCACTATACTCAGCAAGTGCAGATGATCAGGGAACGTCTGCGTACCGCGCAAAGTCGGCAGAAGTGTTACGCCGATCGTCGACGTAGAGAGCTCGTGTTCTCAACAGGAGATATGGTTTTTGTTAAGGTATCTCCTACCAAGAGCGTCTTCCGGTTCGGGAAAAAGGGAAAGCTGAGTCCGCGATTCGTCGGACCTTTTGAGATCCTGGATCGGATCGGCGAGGCGGCTTACCGCGTTGCGCTGCCTCCTCAGTACGCTCAGATTCACAACGTCTTTCACGTATCCATGCTGAGAAGATATGTTCACGACCCATCGCACATCATTCATTATGATGATGTGGATATCCATAAGGACTTGACGTTCGAGGAAAGACCAGTAGCAATCGTTGATCGTCGAGACCAAGTGCTCAGATCGAAGACGATTTCTCTTGTAAAAGTACGTTGGCAACACCATGGAATTAGTGAATGTACATGGGAGCTTGAGTCGGATATCAGGGATAAATACCCCGACTTGTATTTTGACCAATTTATGCTATAGAAATTTCGCGGACGAAATTATTTTAAGGAGGGTAGGATGTAATATCAAAAAAAAAAAAAAAAAAATTGGTTTGGGCCGGATCCGACCCGGGCCACCGCCCCTCGCTGTCATTAAAAGACAGCGAGGCAGGCGGGAGGAGGGTTACGAAACCCCCCTCACAGCCACTCGCTCTCTGTCTCTCCGTTTCCCTCTCTCGCTCGTCCACGGTCACCGACGCCGGCGACCCCCGACAGCCGCCGCCACCGACATCGGCGACCCCCCCCCTTTTCCTTCCGGCGAGCTCCTCTTCGGCGAGTTCCTCCGAAAACCCCCTGGTACGCCATCGCTTCTTCTTTCTCCCTTTTTTCCCTCTCCGTCTCTTCTCTCTCTCTCCCTCATTTCTCTGTGTGGCCACGGGAGGGGTCAAACCCCCTCCCTTTGCCCCCTTTTAGCAGGGGAGGGGCACGACACCCCTCCCTGCTCTCCGTTTCGGTAGGGGAGGGGCCGAGCCCCTCCTCCCTGTTTTTTTTGTTACGGCAGGGGAGGGGCCGAGCCCCTCCTCCTTGCCCCTTTTTATTGTACCAGCAGGGGCCATCGGCCCCTGCCTTTTTATTATGCCAGCAGGGGCCATCGGCCCCTGCCTTTTTATTATGCCAGCAGGGGCCGATGGCCCTTGCCTTTTGTTATGCCAGCAGGGGCCATCGGCCCCTGCCTTTTGTTTGTGCCAGCAGGGGCCCATGGCCCCTGCCTTTTTAGTTTGTCAGCAGGGGCCATCGGCCCCTGCCTTTTTATTATGCCAGCAGGGGCCGATGGCCCTTGCCTTTTGTTATGCCAGCAGGGGCCGATGGCCCCTGCCTTTTTGTTGCCAGCAGGGGCCGATGGCCCCCTGCCCTTTGTGCGCAAGCCGATACCCTTGGCCGACAAGCCCGGGGAATCTTTGGAAGCTATATCGTGATGGGGACAGATCATTACAATTGTTGGTCTCCAACGAGGAATTCCTAGTAGCGTGAGTCATCTGTTCGCATTTGACTACACCCCTCTTTTGGCAGCTAGAGTCTTTTGATCCTGCCCCATCTTCTTTTCGAGTCAATTGGGACGGTTGGCCCCAACCCTATGTATCGGAAAAGTCGAGTCTTTGCCTTGCTTTTGCTTTTGTCAGAGTTTGCTTGTTAATATCGCATATTTGCAGCTACGACGGATCCCACTCGCGCTCCGCGACCCGAGCCGTCAATCGTGTACGTTCGCAGACGTCAGCAAGCTCGTAACCCTCCAAGGTAGGGGAAAATTGCACGGAAGACTTGGATATTTGAATTAAGTTCAATTGAACTAAAAGCGACCATTGAATATATATATATATATATATATATATATATATATATATGTATATATTTATACGAGTATCCACTTCACTCAAGGATGCGGTTTCGCAAATCCTTGCCCTTTACCTTGCCGTCGCGCTCTGCGCCTAGCCTCTTGCTTTTGCATACGTGTTGGTATTGCCTGGCTGTTGCAGATGACGTGCAGGTTCTTGCTCTTTGCGGATGCCTTAAGGGCATCCTCGTGGAGGATGCAAGGAGCATTTACCACTCTCCCTCTTGCGACAAGAGTTTAGTCGGGAGCGAGCGAACTTCTTAGCGGGTGTTCTGTTGAGAAACCCGTATCTCGTCTATCGAGGCCGGTATCGAGTCATGCGAGACATGTAGATACCCCGATAGCGGATGTGATTCGAGATAATCACATGCATCATGTTGGCACAAGGTACTGCTGTTTCAAAAGATAGAGTAAAGTTGATAAACTTTACATCTTTGTGAAACACTCCTGTTGAGGCTTCTATTGAGGAGCTATACCCCCTTTATCGTAGAGTACTTATAGTCGTGCACGACACGTCTAGTACTGCGATGATCGGATGAGACGGTCGTGCGACCTCGAACAACGCTAAATGCAAATTGTTGTAATCACATAAATGGCCTCACATTCGCCTTCACAGGCAAGATGCTCGAGTGGTTTAAAGACCACAGCATAGAATGGGTCGTTAGTTAAGCAACCCCTAACGCACCCGTTCGCTTCTGGTTGTCTGTCAAGGGAGAGGACAGATCGGTACAAAAAACTCCAATGGACAGGTTGTTAACAACCACCCCACGGGCAAAGATCCGGCCTCCCCAGTCATTGGAGTTAGGGGAAAGGGGCTACAATAGTTAGCTTAACACTTCTGCAGAAGTTGGATGCATCCGTGGCACTGCTTTTCAGCCTCTGGGGAATCCTCTCTCGGCTAAAGCCGTCCCCTTTGGAGCGAACTCAACTAGCTATTCGGGTTATTGAAAATACATAGAATAATAGACGCCCGAACTAGTCTCAGTTGTTTCTATGTTTTGCCTGCGCGTACCCGCAGGCCAGTAATATCGGAACATAAAGTCTGTTCACTTTGGTTGCTGGGCCGTGAGATTCGTTGCACTACTGATTCGCTGCACTACTGATTCGTTGCACTACTGATTCGCTGCACTACTGATTCGTTGCACTACTGACTCGCTTGCACCACCGACTTGCTTGCACTACTGATTCGTTGCACTACTTATTCACTTGCACTACGTATTCGCTTGCACTACTTACGCGTTTGCACTGGTTATCTGCATGCATTGCTTACATGTTTAACTGCATATTTGCTTTAAACTGTGTAACTTACTGAATTAAATTACATAATTCAGATCCTTGTAGTCTCTCTTGTGCGCCTACTAGTTTTTCGTGAAACTAACCCATTCTATGGGTACAGGTGATGATTAGGTACACCACAGGCGATGGCGCGATGGCTAGATGGCTCCAAGACGTTCTTCTTCCTGCTCTTAGCTCGCGTCCTGTTGTTTGGGGTTTTGTAACGGATTTTCCTTGGGAGATCCTAATTTTGTACTATTTGGAGAACTTCTTAAATGAAAGTGGCTTTTCCAAGTGTCCGCAAGTAGCATGTGTTGTGCGTTTTGGTTCTTTTAGCTAACGCGCTCAAAGTTGTCAGCTTGCCTTTCTGAAATTAATAAAAGTATAGTCTTCCGCTGATTTCGTAAATCATCTCTGAGATAAAGAGATTCCTTTTTAGTCTCTTGTCTTCTTTTTTTTCGAAAGGTTTGCAAGCTTGAAATTTTGGGGTGTTACACAAACAATCTCAGGAGATCATCACAGCTCACCATAACTTTTTATGGTAAGCAAAAATACAAGATCCACGTTGGATCGCTCGGTCCGAGAGATATACGACCGGACAAGGAATTACCGCCCTAGAGGGTATACCTGATCTTGGACTATACACTTCCTCACAGGAGTTCACCGACTTCGCGGTTACCCGTTCGTGGACAGTGTACATCCTCACAGAGATTCTACCGCTCTAGCAGGGTCACCTGGTCTTGACCATACATACCCCCACAGCGAACCCTTTGGGAAGCGGGTCCCCAACAAATGTCATATCCAATGAAAATCATTGCGATACGTGCATCAACACAAATGACTGTTCTCAGGTTCGATAGCCACTAATACAAACAACAAGATCAACGCCGGATCACCTGGTCTGGGAAATGTATAACCTCATAAGGAATTACGCCCTAGATGGTATACATGGTCTTGTACCATACACTTCCTCACAGGAGTTCACCGTCTTTGCGGCTACCCGTTCGTGGACAGTGTACATCCTCACAGAGAATCTACCACTCTAGCCGGGTACCTGGTCTTGGTCATACACACCCTCGCAGATAATCCTTTGGAGATCAGGTCCTCGACAGACGCCCTACTCAGTGATACATGCATCATTAATTGACTGCTCTGAACCATTGACCGCCTCGGGGTCAGTAGCCACAATATGAGCACAAGCATGCATATCAGCAATATGCATTGTATCACTTCACATAGAAGCATATAATCCTACGCATCGTGTTATTGCCATAAGGAATATTGCAATCCTCAAATAGGCCCTCAAGGCATGTGTAAACGACACATGAGAACGCGCAGACGTGGCAATTCAGTTGATTCTATGGGCGAAGGGTAACTAACTCTACCCGTCAGCCAAACAAAACAGCTGAACAAGACAAGCACTCATAACAATGCTCGTAAAACATATAATTACCATAAAATGGCTCAGTTCATCAACACGTAATTAAATTAATCATAAGGCATAAACCATTACATCGCAAGCCATTCATAAGCAATTATACGGCAACAGTTATATCACAATATGTAAGCAGCTTATAAGACAAGCGGCCACATCAATCCTAGTTGCCACCAGTTCGTAGATTACGAGTTGTATGCAATCACATCAATCATAAGAGATGCAAGCCAACAAGTGCTACGCTACAATAAGCACCAAACAGTTTGACCAAGGGATAAAGCAAGTCACATGCTAATATGTAGCAACTGGCATAATGCTATTATTATAAGCATTTAACTAGTATGAGAAACTTCTTATTACTCCGCAAAGAACTGCGTAAGCAGTTTAACCAACTAGAGTAACGCCTTAACAGGCGTGCACAGCTCAACGAGTAGCATGTTGAACTATCGAGCAAGCAAGCGAATTAGTAGTGCAAGCGAAGCAGTAGTGCAAGCGAATTAGTAGTGCAAGCGAATCCGTAGTGCAAGCGAAGCAGTAGTGCAAGCAAATCTCACGACTCAACGACCAGTGTGAACAGACCTTATGTTTCGATAATTACGAACTTGCGGGTACGCGCAGGCAAAACGTAGAACCAACTGAGACTAGTTCGGGCGTTTGTTATTCTATGTATTTTCAATAACCCGAATAGCTAGTTGAGTTCGCTCTAAAGGGACGGCTTTAGCCGAGAGAGGATTCCCCAAAGGAGGCTGTGCCACGGACGCATCCAACTTATGCAGAAGTGTTGAGCTAACTAATGTAGCCCCTTTCCCCTAACTCCAATGACTGGGGAGGCCGGATCGTTGCCCATAGGGTGGTTGTTAACAACCTGTCCATTGGAGTTTGTACCGCTATGTCCTCTCCCTTGACAGACACAAAGAAGCGAATAGGTACATTAGGGGTTGCTTAACTAACAACCCATTCTATGTTGTGGTATTTAAACCACTCGAGCATCTTGCCTGTGAAGGCGAATGTGAGGCCATTTATGTGATTACAACATTTTTCATTTAGCGTTGTTCGAGGTCGCACGACCGTCTCATCCGATCATCGCAGTATTAGACGTGTCGTGCACGACTACAAGTACTCTAGGATGAAGGGGGTATAGCTCGTCAATAGAAGCCTCAACAGGAGTGTTTCACAAATATGTAAAGTTTATCAACTTTACTCTATCTTTTGAAATAGCAGTACCTTGTGCCAACATTATGCATGTGATTATCTTGAATCACATCCGCTATCGGGGTATCTACATGTCTCGCATGACTTGATACCAGCCTCGATAGACGGGATACGGGTTTCTCAACAGAACACCCGCTAAGAAGTTCGCTCGAACCCCCAATTCGGGATCACCCGAGATATGCCAAAAAGGCGAGCAGAACCAGTCAGTCACATCCTTCCGAATGCTTCGATTTGGAGCAGTCTTCGATGCTTTTGCGCAGCTCCCTAAAATCTCAAGTCGACTCTGCAGGACTGCGCACACGAAGAGCTAGGATCCTTGCGAGGTATCCCTCTCAGACGAGGATGTGCCGCTCGCTCCCGACTGAACTCTTGTCGCAAGAGGGATAGATAGATGTCTCTTGCATCCTCCACAAGGATGCCTCAAACGCGTATGCAATGAGCGAGAACCTGAGCGTCATCTGCAATAGCAAGGCAGTAACAACACATATGCAAAAGCAAGAGCCTAGCGCAAAGCGCGACGGCAAAGGAAAGACTGTAAGCAGGAGTGCAACGCAGAACCTTTGCGTGATGCGCAACGGCAAAGTAAAGGACAAGGATCGCGAAACCGCGTCCTTGAGTTAAATGTGTACTCATATAAATATATATGATATATATATATATATGCATATATATTTATTTAATTGTCCTTTTTAGTTAATTGAACTCAATTCAATTATCTTCCCCTACCTTTAAGAGTTGCAAGCTTGCTGTCGTCCGCGGATGTACGTGATTGGCGGCTCGGGTCGCGGAGCGCGAGCAAGATCTGTCGTACGAGCTGCAAAAGTAACGATCTTAGCAAGCTAATACCAAAATAGAAAGTCAGGGGCATTATCGTCGTCCTGACGTACAGGAAAGCAGAGGCAAGGGCATCGTGCACATGCGCACCTGCTATAAGCGCAAGAAGCAGGGGCAGGGCCACGAGCTCCTGCTGTCAGCAAACAACGGGGAGGCAGGGGGTTGCTCCCCTGCCCTCCGAAAGCAAGGGTAGGCAGGGTTGCGCCCCTGCCTTACGAAGGCAACGAGGGAGGTCGAAGCGTCGCCCTGCTTGCCAGAAGAGCAAAGAGACAGGAGGTCAAGCCCCCCACCCGTTAGCATAAAGGAGGCAAGAGGCTTTGCCCCTGCCTACCGAATACACAAAGAGGCAGGGGCTTGGCCCCTGCCGGTCGAACACGCAAATAAGCAGGGGGCAAAGCCTTTGCCTGACGCCCAAGAAGAGGGAGCAGGGAGGGGCTCGGCCCCCTCCCCTGCCGTAACAAGTAGCAGGGAGGGGGCTCAGCCCCTCCCCTGCCGAACAAAAGGGCAGGGAGGGGGCTCAGCCCCTCCCCTGCCTAATAGGGAGCAGGGAGGGGAGCTCAGCCCCTCCCCTGCCTAACAAAAGGGCAGGGAGGGGGCTCAGCCCCTCCTCTGCCTAATAGGGAGCAGGGAGGGGAGCTCAGACCCTCCTTTGCCTAATAGGGAGCAGGGAGGGGGCTCAGCCCCTCCCCTGCTGTGACAGAAGGAACAGAGAGGAGGGGGGTGAGCCCCTCCTCTGCCGTAATAGGACGCAGGGAGTGTAATGAAATATGCGGAAAAGTAAAGAGTGCACTAAGCACTTACAACATCCACTAACGAACAAACAACAAGGGCTAATACCCAAACCCAAAAGAGACAACACAACATAAAAATATAAATGCCTCTTATTGAAAGAGAGAGAACTCTCAAGAGTGAAAAATACAAGAGGGGTTCACCCCTATTTATACACAAAAGGAGGAGGGGAGGAGTGGCCATATGGCCTTAAAAGAAGAGCCACCTAGGGGCTCCCATGGAGTCGTTGGGAGCCCCCAACGGTCACAAATGTGACCGTTGGGGGCCCCATCGACTCCATGGTGGGGCCCCTATTAGGTGGACAAAAAACCAAAAATAAAAGATAAAAAATAAAAAAAAAGAAATATACAAAAAGAAAGAAAAGAAACAAGTACCCCTATCGGGTACTTGTGAAATGACTAAAATACCCCTATCGGGTATTTTAGATTATACAAATATATATGTATATAAATATATACATATATATGAATTACATATGTTTTAACAGGGAGGACTCGGCCCCTCCCCTGCCTTGACAGAGGGCACAGAGAGGAGGGGAAGCGAGCCCCTCCTCTGCCCCATCTGTCGTAACAGGAGCAGGGAGGTGGTTCGACCCTCCCCTCCCTGCGTAACGGAGAAACGAGGGGAGAAGAGGGATAGAGAGAGAGAGACGAACGAAAGAGGGGGAGGCGCGTACCTGGAAGTCGCCGGCGGCGGCAGCGTCGGCATCGGAGGCTGTCGGCTGCCGTCGATGCCTGCAGTAGCCGAGACAAGGGTGGTGGCGAGTCGCCAGCGTCGGTGGCCACAGGGAGGAACGGAGACGAGAGGGCGAGAGGCGATGAGGGGGAGAGAGACCGAGAGAGGAAGAAGGGGGCGGGGGTTCTCTTTGAAACCCCTGCCTCGCTGTCTTCAAAAGATACGGGAGGCGGTGCCTCCCTTTCGGGTCCGGGTCCGGATCCAACCCGAATCCAAGCTTAATTTTTTTTCCTAGTTTATTACACCTAAACAGTAGACTACCTTAAGACATCTAAAAGATATAAAAGAAAAGAAAACATAAATATCCAAGGCTTTTAAGAATTTAGATTTGGACTATGGAAATATACTTGAATTTATGAGCTTCCATCATGAAGCCCTAAAGGCTCTTAGAAGAACATGAGGAAAGGGGGAAACAGAACTCCACTTAAACTGACAGTTTCACTCAATTATTTGATGACTTCTTATGTTTCAATCCATGTAAGTGAATGTCAATATTTTTTTTTTTTTTGCCATAATCTTTAACTTTGGTATAAGCAAATTTTGAATTTTAATAAGAAAAAGGTCTATAGAAACCTTTAGGCAAATTCACTTTGATTCTAGATTATTGATGTAAGACTCTTGTTCTATGACTCATTTATTTTTTCCTTTCTTCAAATTATAAAATTGGCCATTATGTGAAAGTTTCAATTTTATGGAACTTTTAGAATATCTTCATATGATCTTTCGTTCTGTTCTATACTCTTATTTTGATATTTCATGCCATTATTAGTTTCTCATTATCCTTTTAGTTTAGAACTAGATATTTGTGGTTGTATACATATTTGATTTTTTTAAATACTTTTATAATTTTCCATATTCAATTTTATAATTTAGAGTGTGTGTGTGTGTGTGTGTGTGTGTGTGTGTGTGTGTGTGTGTGTGTGTGTGTGTGTGTGTGAAAATAAAAGGAAAACTGTCCTACCCTCTTTTCACCTCTTCTTCTGTCCAGTCTGGCTTGCAGAGCTACTGATTTCTAACATAATTTGAATTTTAGAAAATTTGTATTGTCAAATCTATTACACCTCATCATTGTATTTGGCCTGACAGAGGTTGGCTACATGTCATAAGAATTCTCAGGCTATCTTTAGCTCTTACACATGTTCTGCATGGATCTTGTGAAACAAGTCGTGTTTTCTCCTCTCATGGTGAGATTATTTATTATTTTCCAGTTCCTCTTCAAATTTAGTTTTTCCTTTTTCTGGTCATTCAATTATGCTGATGGTTTTGTGTGGAGAAACTATTGGTCATCATGTTCTCATCTGCACATTCCTGATGTCTTATCATGTTCCTACAGGATTTTTTTGAAGATGTGGGACCACTACTCAGCATGCAGTTAGGCAATACAACGCTGGAAGGTCTTCTTCAAGTATTTGACTCCTATGTAAATTTGCTAATAAATGCTTTACCTGTCTCAATAGAGGATGAATGTGTGAAGGGATCTGGGAATAAGATCGTTAGAATGGCTGATACGGAGGCACAACAAATAGCTTTATTGGCCAATGCTTCATTATTAGCTGATGAGCTCCTCCCACGTGCTGCGATGAAGCTTGCCCCATCTTACCAGGCAAATGCTAAGGATGACACAAGGAAGAGAGCTTCTGAAAGGCAGAGCCGCTTTCCTGAACAGAGAGAATGGAAAAAGCGGCTGCAACGTTCTGTAGACAGATTACGGGACAGTTTCTGTAGACAACATGCTCTTGATCTTATCTTCACAGAAGATGGTGATACTCATTTGAGTGCTGAAATGTATATCAAAATGGATGGACACATAGATGAGTCTGATTGGTTCCCATCTCCAATCTTTCAGGTAAATTTCAAATGAGAACTTCAGAAGATCTCCTAACAACATAATGCATAATCCGTCAATTGATGCTCTTGATTCCTTTAAATACATAACATTACGTCCCAAATTTAGATTTATCTTAACATCCTCTTGGTTACTTTTACCCTTTAAGATCTATTAGATGAAAGATTAATGCTTCAGAGTTCAGACCACATTGTTGAGGGAAAAGCCTTCAGTGTTGGACCTACAAATCTCTATTGTTTTGGAAGATTCAAATGAAATTGCAGTACTTTTATGTTTCCACTGATTTTTCTTTTTTATTGTTGCAATGGCATTCCATAATAATATTTTTAACATACTTGGGCCATATTCGTGATTTATTCACATACTAGAACAAATAAAAGCTTGCAAGGTGCAAATTCAGCAATTCTGGCTTCTATGGGATTCCTTATAATTTGGATCTGCTATTTTGGGGTTTATCTAGGGGTGGCAATCGGGTCGGGTTGGCGGGTCAGCATACCTCAACCCGAACCCAACCCGTTTAATAAACGGGTCGGCTGTGGCAAACACGAACCCGACCCGTTTATTAAACGGGTAACCCGACATGACCCGCCAACCCGTTTAATAAACGGGTTGGCGGGCGGGTTCGGGTAAACGGGTTGGCGGGCGGGTTCGGGTAAACGGGTTGACCTGCCCACCTAACCCGTTTATTAAACGGGTCAGCCGGGTTGGCATACCCCTAACACGAACCCGACCCGTTTAATAAACGGGTTAGGCGGGTCGACCCGTTTATTAAATGGGTTAGTTTAAGCCAAACTCGAACCCGCTTAAGAGGCGGGTTGGCAGGTCATGTCAGGTTTTGCCACCCCTAGGTTTATCTATTAGGAAGAGGGCTACAATGTTATGGTCCATTCACATTAAACATCTTTTGAAGAAAAAACATTCTACATTATGCCAAATTTAGAGTACACCTGCTAATGCCCCATGTTCTTACAGGATTTTTCAACCAAAAAAGGTTTTCACAATATTGAAAAACATTGGATATTGTTGTAATTTTTCTGAGAAATTCAGTGTTTTAGTTTTAAATTGTTATTGTGATTTATTTTTAATTACTCAAGTTATTCCCTGGTTATCTTGGGTAAATGCTGCATGACATCAAACTAGATGAAAATGTTGAGCCATTATCACTATCTTCTTTGCTCACTAGAACAATGGTCCAATTTCCCATGAGCTTATGCAAAATCTACCAATTATAATTTATATATATTTGCACTCAATTATTATTTTGTCTTTGGTGATTTGATTTTTGTATGTTTAAAATTTTAAAGAAGCAACAATTAATTTTTCAGAATCTAGTTTCCACAATAGCTAGGTTAAGCATCTTTTAATTTCAAGTGTTTCATCACAATGTTTTATGACAATTATAAGCTTATGGTTGCTCTTTGTCAACTCTGGGAAATTGCTGGTTCCTTTTTCAGTGGGCAAGTCGTGAAAGGCAATTTTTTGCAAAAGGAAAGCACATTAGAAATGTGAGCAAAATGATAATGGTACATAGTGATAAAGTGCCCAGGATACGGTTTTCTACATATATTGTAAATGGACTGCTAGAAGAGTGTTCTAGTTCATATGCTTACCTATGAATCATTTGTTTCTCTTTAGGAACTTTATCTGAAGCTAAACAGGATGGCAAGCATAGCTGTAGATATGTTTGTTGGCAGGGAAAGGTTCGCCACTGTTCTGTTGATGAGGCTCACAGAGACTGTTATCTTATGGCTTTCTGAAGACCAGAGTTTCTGGGAGGAAGTTGAGGATGGGCCAAAGACTTTGGGCCCTCTTGGTCTGAAGCAGGTATAGACACAAGCTTTATTTGATTGTTATGACTATTCTATCCTTGAATAATTACCTTATGAGCTAAATCTGTTTTCATGCAGTTTTTGTTGGATATGGAGTTTGTAATTAAAATTTCATCTCAAGGACGGTACTTATCTCGAAATTTGCATCAAGTTATTAGGGACATTATATCTAGAGCTATGGGTGCCTTTGCTTCAACGGGAATGGATCCATACAGGTAAATACTCATACCTGTAACTGTTCATTTTGTGCAAAAATTATAAGTCCATGATAAGGATGTTAAAAAAGTGTGCGGCTCTGATCGCTTGTGATCAGCAGCACGCGTTGGTCCGATTTAGCATCAGACAAGATGGGTATGCACCCATCTCTCTCTCTCTCTCATATATATATATGATGTTACTGAATCTCGCAATATTATGAAAATGCTGCATTTTTTATTTTTGACAAAAAAGGAAATACAGAAAATAATACATTTTTAAATTTACATATGGTATATGTAAATTGTCTTATCTATATCTTCACGCTATCCAATTGATTGTAGGTGAGAATAAGCATGTCCCTATTTTTTAGGGAGGAAGCTAATATCTTTTCCAACTCACCTATGGGAACAATTGGATATGGTGTTATTTTACAGCAGGCTCATAGGTTGCCAGTAATGGATAAAGGTGAAGAGCAGGTTAAAGACATTTCTGCCCTTGATTTATTACTTTCTCTATTGCCTTTTTAGAAGGTCCATTTGTTTTGACAGGAATTACATGAATTTTATGGGCTTTAGCTGGCTGTTTCAACAGTTTCACTCGTCTGGTAAATCTCTATAAGAAATAAGGACTACATTCACCAAAGAACTAACACAGTTGGATTTAGGTGATGAAAACATATAATAACCAGGTCTAATGCTTGAATAATCAATTTGATAACATGTTAGTAATCGTTTCACATGTTCTGTGAGGAAAGTATCTCATATTAAGCCATACTTTGGCTGCTATGTCACATGGATGAAGCTAAGGATACAGGATATGACAATTTTTTTAGAGTTTTCTATATGAACGATATATAAGGGGACGTGATATGGGGCCAAAATGGAGTATCCATGTGACAATTTGGCTGTGCTTCAACCATACCAACAATAGATCAACTGTTAATGCAGATATTCTTTGTTTTGGATACTTGAAGGAACCAACATCACGATATCAGATAAAATTTGTCACTTGATAACTCTGTACATGATTCAACTGGAGCAGGAGTAACTTGCATGATGACTTGATTGGTCTTTCATGGCTTGATTTTGGAGCCTGTTGACTTGGGAAAACTCATCTGTGCTCTTCCTCTGGTTAGTTATATATTCTTTAGCCTTTGGATAGCAGTCGAGAATATCACTTATTTGGATGCCAAACCAAGCATTCTTAGCACCTTGAAAGAGTTGTATGAATCTTGACCTGGTCTCCTCTGTTTCAGTTTGAAGAAATTTCATTTGTCCCTTACTGTGACAACAAGATCTGTTTACAGATTTACATGGATCGAAGTTATTGTGATGCTATTAATTTTTCTGGTTTGACAGTGAACTGCCATATGATGAGTGGTTTGCTGAGGTTTCAGAAGCGGCTGTACTCAGATTGAGTGAGAAAAGTAAAACGATCAACGGGGAGCGGGAAGTTAACAGTCCAACTGCTTCTATATCAGCTCAATCAATGTCTTCAATCAGATCTCATGGAAACACCTAATCATCAGCTAATTCTACTATTTCTAGTCCATGGGGCAAGCAGGCTTGGCTAGACGTAAGCCACTCAATGGCAAGTCAGCAAAATGTTTTCTGTGCTTGTTCTGACATTGGGTGTCTGTGTCATGTAGGTCCATGTATAAAGAGGCTATCCAATTATCTTATTTGTGGTGGCCTATTGATCCAATGTGAGAAGAAGTCTTTTATTTGCAGTGGCCCACTGATCCGATTTGAGATTGTGATCCATTCTTTCTTCTAATTGTTGCTGCATCCTATAATTATCATACATTGCATAATGCGAGTTTGCATGTGTAATTACTATATTTCTTGCTTTGGGCCATCTGATCAAGGAAGATGATGCATTCCCTTTTCAGCCGTGTGTGTGTGTATGAGAGAGAGAGAGAGAGAGAGAGAGAGACTTTGGAATTATTCATTCTCAAGAGAAGAAAAATTATAATGCAAGAGATTGCATAAAATTAACCAAACATCTGGGTTCAAATTGCATATTTACAGTCTTAACAGTGTGGTGAACATCCATCTTTTAGATAGATACCTCTCCATATTAATCTCATGGACCCGTTTGGATGGATTTATATTTACTATTTTAAATAATAAATAAAAATTTTATTATTTTTTTATAAACAACAAAAAATATGGTTTGAGTGATTATTTGTAATAAAATTAAATGTAAATTTATTTGAACATAACTTGATTGCATTTAAATTGAATCTATTTGAGTTAAATGAACTTGATGGATTTGAAATTGACACTAGAATTTTAAAAACAATATAAACCATTATGGTGCTCCTGCTTGAAAACTTGAAAGATCATGTTTTCTCTCATTTGGGCTCAAAATTGAAACATATGTGAAATCTAAATTCGTATAGAAAATACATGTGCCGAGGACGGATCAAGAAACCCATGGGCCATAATGATTTAAAGTTAAGCACAAGTGGTTTTGCAGCCATCTATAGTAATTATTTTTTTACTCTTTAAGTACATTTTTAACAAAAACTAATGTTTAACTAAAAGAAATATCCCTTAAATTACTGTTCTTTATTCGTGTTTTCGTTTTTATTTAATAAAAATAATAATCGGTCCATCCAAACAATAATCATTTGTTTAACGTGAGCTTACATTTTTTTCTTTTTTTCATTTGGGTAGCAAACTGAAGGCTAGGTCTCATTCAGGTTCAACCGTGTAAGGTGGTGCATTTTTTTTATATATATTTTTGTTTAAATCATCAACATCATAAAGGTCCAACCCGTTTCATTCTTCACCGAAATAGATTGCCCACCAAGCATGAACGTCATCTTCCTATGGCCAATAAAATTTTGTTGTCTAAGGTAGTGAGATGGGGAGTATAAAAATAAATTTTCACTTGATGGAAAACATATCTCCACCCTCCATGGAGGAATGTTTTCTATCAAAAAGTATACTTTTAAGAAAAAACTCTCTCAGCAAAACAGTCTCTCTCATTTGGAAGGGTAGGAGAATTCATACTAATTTTCTATTTTGCATCACTTTTCCTACATCTTTCTCACTTCCAAACTTAAGGTCACTCCCACCAATTTTGTTAGTAATGAATCATTTGGCTAATGATTCAGCTGTATCGATTGATACTTATACTCAAGTGAATCATCTATATCGGAAACAAATTAATGAACAAACATTAAGTGTCGATCAGAACACAACACGTGTTAAAGTTATTAAAATAATATATAAATATAAAAAAAATAAAATTTAGTATTTTTTGCATTTATTAAAAAAATAGCCAATTCAGGGGTGATGCGTATTGTTTTCTGCCGATACGATAAATATCAGACGATACAGGCCAATAATATAATATCCCGAAATTTAACCCAAATTTTGAGGATTTTTTTTAAACAACGGAAATATTTAATTTAACAAAGCTAAGCATTTCAGGTGCGTCACAGGAATCATCAAAGTAATTAACATTCATTTCATTTTTAATAAAAGTTTAAAACATGAATTCAAAGTTCTAAATATTTGAATGACATAATTGACAATAACCAACTTAAATTTAAACATTCTGAGAACACAATTAATCATGTATCCTCATCCGCACACCATCCCGCAGCCGCTCTTGATCTTTACTCCTCCCCTGAAAAATAGTAAAATAGTTTGTGTCAGACTACAACTAGTCTGCGTAGGAGAATACTATACCTGCTCACAAGTTCAATGTACAAGAAAATATGATACCATGAGCTTTCAATAATTGAAATATAGAATCTTATGATCAGTAAAAAATTAAACTCATCAATCATTCTCATATGTTAACTAACTGCATATCATAATAAAAAAATCAATGTCATGAATAGCTACAAAAAATTAAAGCATGCGATAAAGCATGACATGTTTCAGTAGGTAACAAGGAAATATTCAATTCTATATTAAATTTTTTATTCATAAACTAGCATATAATGAATCAACACATGTTTAAGTAAATCACATGCTTAAGTAACTAAATAACTTATAACATGTCTAAATATCTAACCACATGTGCAGAGGTAGAATCTCACAATCTGTTGTTTGAGTGATACACACAAAATGTCTTGTTTTAAATTTTTATTGAATTATCTCGTGGGTACTCGCAGGCCAAGGTAACCATAACAGAAGAAAGCATTCAAGGGTTTATTATGCATTGGTGTTTTATTAACCCAAATGTCTAATTGAAACTGAAATCCTAAAGAAGCGGTTAAATAATCGAGAGAATCTCCTAAAGGCCCAAACAATAGGATGCATCCCTAACTTCTGCAGAAGAACGTGGAGCTACCGTCTACGACAAAATTGATAGTCTGAGTCCCCTAACTCCGAGGACTGAGGACCAATGATGAATTGTTGCTCGAAGCTTCAAGCAAATGTCCTCAAAGTTGTGTACTACCTACCATCTTTAAAGTAAGCTCAAATTTGAGTGGGTTGCTATCTTATTCATCTATATTACTCGATTTATCAGGGTTTTCCCCTGATCTGAATCAAGTAGTTTAAAGACACTGGAGTTTTCCAAAATTTTGAATCATACTATAGTAGTAGTAGATCTCCAATCCTTCATACCTTAAATAAGTATGTTAACCATTTTATTCATTTACTTGAGCAAACCTACCCAGAGTGCTCCAGTACCTTTAAATTGTTAAACATGAGTGCCCTGATAACTTTAAACCAGTCGGCGAGATTATTGCATTTACATTTACTTGGGTATTAATTTTGTAGGCTCGAGCACCATTGAGAAACTCACGAATCCCGAGCTTGGCAACACAGGTGCCAGCAACAACCGACCCGTAGGCTCGTTCATGTGTTCTTTATTTGAAAATTTCAGGTGAGTTACCTTTCTAAGTAAATCACAAAAGATTGAGTATACGGCTTCATGCCAATATTCATTTTATCTCGCTCCATATTATTATTACCCAATCCTGGACCTAATACCTTATATGATCAGGGCACATATAGTCGGTCCTTTGTATCTAAAGTGTTAATAAGCAGTTGGATAACTTTAGAAAGTACACAATTTTCCCTTTTTGTATAACATAACTAAGTTTCTTTATATGCGCGATAATGAGTGTAGTACAAGCATATCACCACTAAATGTATGTGTGTGCTGCAAAAATGTGCAGAAAACTACAAGCATAATAGTATACCTATGCTCATATGTTGTCAACTCATGTCGTAATGATATAAACATGTACTAATGCAGAATTTCATTTCGATGCACATCAAAGAAGGATAGGCACATAGGTGTATTCAAACGTCTATTAATAATGCAGACATTCCATTCAAATGCATCTCAGCATAACGCATATGCAGACACAGTTGGGGTTAACATACCGAGCTAGAGGTACAATTATATGAAACACAAACTTATTCCTTGCCCTAACAATATTCTAAAACAACTGAAGTTAGATGCATACCTGTAACGACCCCAACTCATACCCCTTGAAAATGCGGAATTTATTTTTTTTAAACAGCATGAAAAACTTCCCAGAGACCCAGGGTCCTCACGGTTCCAATTCCAATTGGATAGACAAACACAACAAAGGAACTTACAATCATCATCCATAAGAACTAAAACAACCTCTTTATTTATAAATCAAAAATCAATTTTAGAGACATTGTTCTACTCAACAGAGCGTAACGTAACAACTGACTGAAACAAGGAAATGAAAAGAACAGTAGAACTAAAAGACAAAAAGAAAGAGCTACTATGTTCACTAGTACAATTGTCAAGATGTAACGCCCGAAATTTCAAACTTGCGAACCTTTTTAAAAAAACAGGCAAGAGACTAGAAATATCTTTTTCCTTCAAAGTTTGTTTATGAAATCAGCGGAAGATTTTTTTTTGTTAAATTAGAAGGCAAGCTGACAACTTTGGGCACGTTAGCTAAAAGAACCAAAACTCACAAAATTAAGGTATCCTAAGGAAAATCTGTTACAAACCCAAAGTGTCCAGGACGCGAGCTAAGAGCATGAAGAAGAAGTCTTGAAGCCATCTTGCAATTGCGCCATCGCCCGTAGTGTACCTAATCATCACTTATACCCATAAAATGGGTTAGTTTCGCGAAAAACTAGTAGGTGCACAAAAGAGACTATAGGAAACTGAATTAAGTACATTTAATTCAGTATGCTGAGTAGTATAAAGCAGATATGCAGTTAAACAGGTAAGCAGTACAACAAGGTAAGCAGTGCAAACGGGTAAGTAGTGCAAGCGAGTAAGCAGTGCAAAACATAGCAAGACGATTCATTTGATCGTAAGCTATGAACTACCACACAACAACCTTGTTTTCGATCCTAGAATGGGGTCTCTGCATCTAATCCAGGTCATCGTTTATCGTTCTCACTACTTCTAACAAACGCTTTGTCATGAACAACCTTAAACTATTCTCATCTTTCAAGGCCTTACGCGGCCAACTGTCACCGGTTATGACTCACTAAGGCATCATACTTTCTCAGAAAAGCCCACCCTTCCGTAGAAGGTCCAAAACATGATCATGATCTAAAATTGCTAAAGATCTGATTCTCACATCTGAGTCTTGCATGTAATCATGCTAAAACAGAAAGCCAAAACTATAGATTTATAACTGGCTAACTCGAACAATCTCAGAAGATCATCACAGCTCACCATAACTTTTTATGGTAAGCAAAAATATAAGATCCACGTCGGATCGCTCGGTTCGGGAAGTATACGACCTGACAAGGAATTACCGCCCTAGAGGGTATACCTGGTCTTGGACCATACACTTCCTCACAGGAGTTCATAGTCTTTGCGGCTACTCGTTCGTGGACAGTGTACATCCTCACAGAGATTTTACCGCTCTAGTCGGATTACCCGTTCTGAAAAATGTACAACCTCACAAGGAATTACCGCCCTAGATGGTATACCTGGTCTTGGACCATACATACCCTCATAGCAAAACCTTTGGGAAGCTGGTTCCCAACAAATGTCATATCCAAAGAAAATCATTGCGATGCACGCATCAATGCAAATGATTGCTCTCAGGGTCGATAGCCACTATTACAATCAACAATATCAACGCCGGATCACCTGGTCTGGGAAATATATAACCTCACAAGGAATTTCACCCTAGATGGTATACCTGGTCTTGGACCATACACTTCCTCACAGGAGTTCACCGTCTTTGCGGCTACCCATTCGTGGACAGTGTACATCCTCACAGAGAATCTACCACTCTAGCCGATTACCTGATCTTGATCATACACACCCTCGCAGATAATCCTTTGGAGATCAGGTCCTCAACACACACCCTACTCAGTGATACATGCATCAATACAGTCGACTGCTCCGAACAATTGACCGCTCTTGGGTCAGTAGCCACCAATATGGGCACAAACATGTATATCAGCAATATGCATCGTATCACTTCACATAGTAAAACAAAATACAAGATCACACATTCCTCCAATAAGGTTCCATGAACATATTATCGCATACTCTCAACATTTCTTATCACGTGGCACATCAATCACATCACACAAAAGCATATAATACTACGCATCAAAATATTGCCACAAGAAACATTGCAATCCTCAAATAGGACCTCAAAGCATGCGTAAACGACACATGAGAACATGCAGATATGGAAATCCAGCTGATTCTATAGGCGAAGAGTAACTAACTCTATCCAACAGCCAAACAAAACAACTGAATCAGACAAACACTCATAACAATGCTCACAAGACATACAATTACCATCAAATGGCTCAGTCCATCAACAAGTAATTAAATTAATCGTAAGGCATAAACCATTGCATTACAAGCCATTCATAAGCAATCATACGACAGTAGTTATATCATAATATGTAAGCAGCTTATAAGACAAGCGGTCACATCAATCCTAGTTGCCACCAGTTCGTAGATTACGAGTTGTATGCAATCACATCAATCATAAGAGAGGCAAGCCAACAAGTGTTACGCTACAATAAGCACTAAACAGTTCGACCAAGGGATAAAGAAAGTCACATGCTAATATGTAGCAACTGGCATAATGCTATTATTATAAGCATTTAACTAGTATGAGAAGCTAGATGTTACTTAGCAAAGAACTGCATAAGCAGTTTAACAAACTAGAGTAACGCCTCGACAGGCGGGTACAACTCAACGAGTAGCATACTGAACTACCAAGCAAGCAAGCAATCGACCAGCGTGAACAGACTTTATGTTTCGATATTACTGGCATGCGAGTACGCGTAGGCAAAACATAGAAACAACTGAGACTAGTTCGGGTGTCTGTTATTCTATGTATTTTCAATAACCCAAATAGCTAGTTGAGTCCGCTCTAAAGGGGACGGCTTTAGCCGAGAGAGGATTCCTCAGAGGCTGAGAAGCAATGCCACAGATGCATCCAACTTCTGCAGAAGTGTTGAGCTAACTATTGCAGCCTCTTTCCCCTTAACTCCAATGACTAGGGAGGCCGGATCATTGCCCGTGGGGTGGTTGTTAACAACCTATCCATTGGAGTTTTGTATCGCTTTGTACTCTCCTTTAACAGAACAACCAGAAGCGAATGGGTGCGTTAGGGGTTGCTTAACTAACGACCCATCCTATGTTGTAGTCTTTAAACCACTCAAGCATCTTGCCTGTGAAGGCGAATGTGAGGCCATTTATGTGATTACAACATTGTACATTTAGCACTATTCAAGGTCGCACGACCATCTCATCCCATCATCGTAGTACTAGACGTGTCGTGCATGAATACAAGTACTATAGGATAAAGGGGGTATAGCTCTTTAATAGAAGCCTCAACATGAGTGTTTCACAAAGATGTAATGTTTATCAACTTTATTTTTGACATTCTTTATCTTTTGAAACAGCAGTATCTTGTGCCAACATTATGCATGCGATTTTGTAGAATCTCATCCGCTATCGGGGTATCTACATGCCTCGATACCAGCCTCAATAGACAGGATACAGGTTTCTCAACAGAACCCTTGCTAAGAAGTTAGCTCGAACCTCCAATTCGGAATCATCCGAGATATGCTGAAAAGACGAACATAACCAACCAATCACATCCTTCCAAATGCTTTGATTTGGGGCAGTGTTTGATGCTTTTGCGCAGCTCCCTATATCTCAAGTCTACTATGCAGGAACTGCATGCTCGAAGAGCCAGGATCCTTGCGAGGTATCCCTCTCCTTAGACGAGAATGTATCGCTCGCTCCCGACTGAACTCTTGTCGCAAGAGGGAGAGTGGTTGTAAAAACAAAAAAAAAATTGCAAATAAATATATTACGAAATAGTCAAATTGGGCCTAGATCCACATTTTGGATCTAGGACCCATAAAGGGGTAATTAGGAATAAATGATATCAACCACGATTTAAAAATATTAATAATAATAAATATATAAAATTTTAATTATAAAATTAATTCGAGGATCCACAGTTGGATCCATGTGGATCCATATTGTTTGAGTCGGGTTACGAGTATCGGGTCCGGACCCGAGCCGTGCCTCTGTGTAAACAACTTTTTAAAGAAAGGGGCAACTCGATAAGGGTTGCCCGATAAAGCCATAACATAAACAAGAAAGGGGGCAAGGGGGGGTTACGCAAGGCGAAACCGACCCCGTGCCTCTCGGCAGAGGAGGGGGGTCTGGGCCGATAAAAAGAGGAGTGGAGAGAGGGTTTTCCCCTCTTCACTCAGTCTCTCTCTCTGTCAGTGTGCGCACGCCGGAGGGAGGTCTTGTCACCGGCGAGCTTTGGCCACCAGCAACCACCGAAGACCACGACAAGCACTTCTTGTCATGGCAGCAGTGAGGAGCGTCAGTCGCGGCCCTACTTTCGCGTCCTCAGTCTCTGATCGCCGGAAAATTCTTCAAAAAGGTACGGCTCTTCTTGGATTTGGGTGAGGGATCGAACCTGAGTTCGATTTCGGGTAGTGATTTGAGAGGTGGGGCTCTTGGCTGCCGGAAAACCTCAGATGGTAAGGTATCGGGTTTTTCGGTGGTTGCGACCCAGATTTGGAGGTTTTCGTGTATAACCCTAACCTGAAGGTGGGGTGGGGGTTATGGCTTCCAAAAACCCCACATCGAATGATTGGGGGTTTCGGTTGCCTAAAGGATCACAGATGGGAGAAAACCCCAAATCCAACCCTTGGGATATAGGTAGTGGGTTTTGGTGTTCTGCATATATGGATCTTTCATATGCACGATATTGTGGTGGAAAAAGTTCTCTATGGGATTCTGATGTTTCTGTCAGTGTTTTTATGATTTCCTGTTTGAATTCCACGATGCAGGAAGTATTGTTACAGATATTTGGTTCTTGGTGTAGAAATGAGAATTTCACGATATCATTGTCCATGGTAACTATAACTGAAATTGTAATTACCTGGTCCGATTAATTTACTTGCTTAAAATTATAGCTGGTGCAAACTTTTAAATGTTCAGAGTTTTCTTCATGTCCTGAGTATACTCCCATGCTTAAAAGTATCACGTGTTCTAAATTTTTATATTCATGTTTTTGTGTGTTAAATCCACAGGGGCTGATTTTATTTTTAATCTCAGTTTAGGTATGCTATGTTTTATGGACATGATTGAGTTTCATCAGTCTGTGTTCTGAAAGTTAATATTGAATTGAGTTTTGGTCTGAGAATGTGCAATTTGATGAATTGAAGCAGAATGAGTTTTTATAAGGACAACTTGACAATCTTTAATTACGATTCAGCACGTATATAATTTCATCAATCAGGGTTCGAAACTGTGATTACGTTACATGGTAAAAACAAAAATATAAACACATGATTATGTACCTTTGATTAGACTACAATTTGCTCGACAACATTTACTGTTACTGTTATCATGGATGGGGTTGCAATATATCACTTACTGATCAACAACGGTTGGGTTAAAGATAGATTAAGTCTTCATTGAATTTATTTTGTATGTTGTTCATAATGCTAATATTGTTCATTCATGTTAGGTTGACATATGTGTTCATGTATGAAAGTTATAAGTTTTGCCCAACAATATATATATGTGATTAATCTTGCTAAGCAATGATTCATTGTCCTGGTGATGCTATGATTACTGTGAGAATGTGTTGTCATTTAACTACCAAGTTATTGATATTTTTGTAAGCATGAATGCTTGATGAGTATGTGTAATTTATGTGCACACTCACACACTCAAATGAGATATGCATTGATTAATACACGTATGTGATGTAGGTACCACACATAGTGAAAATGCATATGAATGAGTAATGACATGCATATATTTGGGTTTATAATTACATAAGTGCACATGCTTTTGCACTTTGGCTTAGTGTTATAAATAAAACACTACTTTTGTTTTGTGATGTGATGCATTGATGGCCTAAATGGACCATCACCGGCCTGGAGAGACGTGGGTTTGGTTTTCTTTCATATATGTTTTTAACTGCGTCACTTAAACCACATAAGATGGTTTGGCACATTACTACATTGTTCTAGTTGATTATACGGGCTGAAGTTCCGTAAGGGTCCCCGCAAAGAAGGATGCGGGTTTTCTCTTTACTTTTGCATATAGTGTTTCAAACTTAAAGAATTAACTTTAATAAAAATATAATAAGAACAGTATAATATACATTCTGGGATATCTCATCTGGAGTATGGGAATCTTAGATATCAAGTGTTGGGGAGACTGTGAGGATACAAAAACTCCGTGTGCTGTAATTTTGTCCCCTGAACCCGATATTGAGGTTCTTTCTCCTGGCCACAGTTTTAGGGAGAGTCCGCCACTTTACCCAAGAGTGGTGTGTTTGACACAACTGTTGTTTATGGTACCAAAGAAGTGGCACTTATAGGTGTGGGGTGTCCCTTGTGTCCCCGACATTAGATGTGGAAGTGTAATGTTCCGAAGATGATTCGGTCGAGGGCTAAGTTGGAACCCAGTAATAAAATACAAATTGTGTGTTAAGTTACCCTGAGAACCTACTTGACCTCGGGGATTCTACCTGTTTGGTGTATCTGCGGGCAACAGTAATTAAAAAGATGAACTTAAAGTTGTGTGCATTTAATAGGGCATACATATGGAAAGATGGAAATTAAATGAAAGATAACAAAAAGAAATCATGCATTGCACATAATCATGCATTTTCCTGTTAGACATTAGATCATGTATATTTGAATCATTCTCTATATCATGACATGATTTGGTGGTAGCATATGATTTGCATCTTGAAATAATGCTGCAAGGTTTGGTTATTTAGTTCTTGATATATGGTACTGCTTTACTGTTCTTGACTGGTGAGCATATGTAGTTGTTGGTAGGTATGGATATTTGAATGCTGCAAATTTTGTATATGCACTCACTCAAATCATTGATGAAATCTTATCCATGTTCTTTGTCTCACCTGGTTTCTTTAGAAGTAGTTGTGCTCAGAATTTTGGTTCTGACACTTTACTTTGTTGGTTTTTCACAGGACATGGTGAACATTGAGGTTGAACTGGCTACTGGAAATGGATGAGAGTCATACTTGAGCTTGTCAGCTTCAGCAGGGGACATAGTGGCTCTATTTTTGCTTCTTTTAGTTTTTTTTAATTTCTGCAGTTGTTACTTCACTTTTGAGTTATGTATGAGACTCTTATTGGTTCATTAATAAAAGAGTTTTAGTTGGTTCTTATGGATGATGGTTGCAAGGTCGTTTGTGGTGGTTGGGTTTTCCAATGGAAATTGGAACTGTGAGGACCCCAGGTCTCTGGGAAGGTTTCCGCAACTCTTAAAAAACAAAATATTTTACATTTTCAAAGGGAATGGATTGGGGTCGTTACAGTGATAGGTGTCTCTTGCATCCTCCACGAGGATGCCTCAAAAGCGTATGCAATGAGCGAGAACCTGAGCGTCATCTGCAATAACAAGGTAGCAACAACACATGCAAAAGCAAGAGCCTAGGTGCAAAGCGCAACAGCAAGGTAAAGACGGTAAGCAGAAGTGCAACGCAAAACCTCGGCATAACGCACGACGGCAAGTAAAGACTGTAAGCAGGAGTGCAACGCAAAACCTTTGCGCAATGTGTGACGACAAGGTAAAGACTAAGCAGGAGTGCAACACATAACCTTTGCGCGATGCGTAACGACAAAGTAAAGGACATGAATCGCGAAACCACATCCTTGAGTTGAATGTGTACTCGTATAAATATATAAATTTCTATATATATTTATTTAATGGTCCCTTTTTAGTTAATTGAACTTAATTCAATTGTCTAAGTCTTTCATACAATCTTCCCCTACCTTTGGGAGTTACAAGTTTGTTGGCGTCTGCGAGTGTAAGCAATGGATGGCTCGGGTCACGGAGCGCGAGCAGGATCCATTGCACGAGCTGCAAAAGCGACAATCTTAGTAAGCTAACGCCAAAACCAGAAGGTCGGGGTCACTACCACTAACCTAACGCGAAGGAAGCAGAGGCAAGGGCATCACACCCTTGCGCACTTGTTATAGCGCAAGAAATAGGGGGGCTGCAAGCCCCTGCTGACAGCAAACTACGAGGAGGCAGGCGGCTGCACCCCTACCTAAAGAAGGCAACAAGGGAGGCCAAGGTGTCGCCCTGCCTGCCAAAAGAGCAAAGAGATAGGGGACCAAGCCCATATCTGTTACCACAAAGGAGGAGGCAGGAGGCTTCGCCCCTGCGTACCGAATACGCAAAGAGGCAGGGGCTTGGCCCCTGCCTGTCGAACACGTAAACAAGCATGGGGCAAAGCCCTGCTTGACGCTCGAAAAGAGGGAGCAGGGAGGGGGCATGGTTCCTCCCCTGAACAACGAGGGTGCAGGGAGGTGGCAGGGGCTCGACCCCTGCCCACCCAATCGAGAAAAAGAAAGGAAGACATGCGAGGAGGGGTGCTCGACACCACCCTCCTGGTAGACCCAAAGAGAGGCAAGGGGGGAGTCCCCCTGCCGATGAGAGGCGACGACAGGGGGCTCTACCCCCTTGTCAGTCAACCCAAAGAGAGAGGCAGGGGGGAGTCCCCCTACCGACAACAGGAAGCTCAACCCCTCTGTTAGTTGATCCCAAGAAAGAGAGAAGCAGGGGGGAAGTCTCCCTGCCGACTACAGAGGGCTTAACCCCCCTGTCGGCCGATCTAGAGAAAGGGAGAAGCAGGGGGGAAGTCCCCCTGTCGATGACAGGGGGCTCAGCCCCCCTGTCGGCCGATCCCGAGAAAGGCAGGGGGTAACCCCTTACCGATGAGAGGCGACGGCAGGAGGCTCTGCCCCTTGTTGGTCGACTCCTCACGGAGAAGAAGAAGAGGCGGCGAAAGGAAAAGAAAAGAAGGGGGGAGGTGGGTGGGTACTTGGGGTCGCCTGAGCGAAAGCGGTGGCGGTGGGTCGTCGGTGCCTTCGCAGCAGAGAGAATGAAGGAGGTGGCCGGCAGCAGAGCAAGACTGAGGGTGTCGTCCGAGAGGCCATCGACGAGCCCTCGGGATGAGGGCGGCAAAGGTTGGCGAGGCACAACCGACAACGAGTCTGGGGGCGTCAGGTAGAGAGGCATCGTCGGGGAGGTCGCAGAAAGGAGGTTGTCACCGGCGAGGGTGGGCTCTGGTGGTGCTGTCGTCGACGGCGGCGGCCTGACAGGATTTTCTGGCAAATCACAAAAGACGAGAGAGAGTCAGAGGGTATCGGGGAGAGAGAAAGAAGGGGGCGGGGGTTCTCTTTGAAACCCTTGCCTCGTTGTCTTCAAAAGACACGGGAGGCGGTGCCTCAATTGGGTCCCGGTCGGGTCTGGTCTGGATCTGACCTGAATCCAAGCTTTTTTTTCGTTTATTACACAAGAACCAAGTGTGACTCTCGTGTCCTCCCAGTAGCTGTCAACTTCACTGATCACTTGACCCTGTGAAAAACCAATAAATAGGGTGCCAGGACCAAAATCCTGAGCACAACTACTTCTAGTGAAACATGTGAGAAAAAAATATAGATAAGTTTTCATGCAATAATTTGAGGGAAATGCAATTTGACATTGTATAGCATTTAAGAATTTTTTCATGTAACAGTTATAAGTGCTAAGCATGCATCAACATTTAAGCAGTAGCAAGAAACAAAACTTCATCATGCAATAAGAAGTAATCATTACACACTCAACATCATGTAATGATTGAGGGAATAATTAAAAAATGCATGATCTAATGCATAACAAAAAAATGCATGATTTCTGTGCAATGCATGAATCCTTTTGTTATCTTTCATTTAAGTTCTCTCTTTTTCCATATGCATGCCCTATTAAATGCATACAACTTTAAGTTCCTCTTTTTAATTATCGTTGCCCACAGATACACCAAATAGGTACAATCCCCGATGTCAAGTTAAGTTTTCAGGGTAGCTTAGCACACAATTTGTATTTTATTACTAGGTTCCAAACTTAGCCCTCGGTCGAATCACCTTCGGATTACTAGATCTCCACATCTAATGTCGGGGACACGTGGGACACCGCACGCCCACAAGTGCTATTTTCTGGGTACCAAAAACAATAATTGTGTCAAAATACATCACCCTCAGATCAAGTGGCGGACTCTCTCTAAAACTGTGGTCAGGAGGAACCTCAATATCGGGTTCAGGGGACAAAAGTAAACCCCACAGAGTTTTTGTATCCTCACAGTCTCTCCAAGACTGGACCTCTAAGATCCTCATTCTTCAAATGGGAGATCCCAGAACATATATTACACTGTTCTTAGTTATTATTATTTTTATTTAAAAGTCAATTATTGAGTTTTGCAATTCAACATGCAAAAACAAAGGCAGAAGCTCACACATACCCCGCGAGAGCCATCACAGGACTCCAGCTCGTGGAAATATATAGAACAATGCAATAAAATGAAATAGTAATAAAATATGATTTTTGTGATGCATTGAGATGAATAAAGAAAAACAACCCACAACTCGGGCCTACCAAGCCCTCGATGATTCCTTTCGATCATCGATGCACCATAGGCATAAACCATAACATGTTATATGTGAAGTAAATCACATATTTTCAAATTGCACATTTTCAAGTCAATTGCAAGCTCTTATTCCTTACGCATAACCATAACAAATTTCAGAGTTTCTCCATATGCATACTCAAGTTGATGCATGTTTTCTTTTAAGTGAGCGTACTTATGTGCATACATATTCCCAAACTGTGTGTCTATTCATGTTGGTTGCATAATCTCAACAAACATTGCATATGCATATCACTATATGTTTCCATCATGTGCACACCTACTTGTAAATGCATGTTTTTCATTAAAAGAAACATCAATGCATATTTGTTTTCACATGTGTGTAACTAGCAATGCAATGAGTTTGTTTGCAATAAACATAGGCACATCAACACAATTACTATAGTACTACATGACTGTCAAATGCAAAAGTTTCAATAAGAGCATACTTGTTGCATAATTTGATCCAATCTATGCATGTTTGTGTGTGCCTATCATTAACACTCATATGTATATTTTAAAGAAAATTTTTGTTTATAAGGAAGTTTAACACTCATCCCATGTCCAGCCAACACCCGGTTGGTTATGGCAGCATATACACAGGACTCAGTCCGGGTTTGTGTAGGTTGTCAAAACTAGACAGCATAACAGCAAAATAAAAGCATAACAAAAATTATTTTTAAACTCTATATATATCCTATTTTATTTTTATTTTTATTTTGTTTTCTTTTTTATTTTTTTGCAACTACAAGCCTGCACTCAAGCTCGGTCTGTCAGGCCAACCGAGCCCAGCTCGGCTGGTCTGACAGCCAGCCGAACCCTGGGTACAAAAATAAAAACTTATTTTATCCTCTTTTTTTTTACAATAACATGCCCAACCGATTACTCGACTGGGCCTACAGCCAATGGTGCGGCCTGTCAGGCCAGCACCTTATGGGGCGCAGATGGACTATATATATATATGTCTAGGTAGAACGTGCCCCAGCCATTGCTGAGCCTCACACATAAAAATTTCTTTTCTTAAAATGAGAGGAAAGAGTAGACGAAAAACAAACAAGAGGGGGCGATCCCCAACAAGCAACTTCCACGAATATTAGGCATTAAACGACATGCTTGTACATCATTCAAAAATTCTGTTTTTAATACATAAATATTATACACCGAAAATTTTAGTTTTTTGAAACCTTCAAAGCCTCAACCACATGGGTATGGAGGGATCCATACAACCCCTCTTCTTCACAAGCAAAAGTAAGCATGTACATCCAGCCCCTTTGCCCATGGATTTCCACCGAATCACGCATGGAAACTCATCCATATTCAATCCCTCATCCGAATCAAAAGATAGTACCTGTACCTTTAGAGAAAAATACGAAAAGAGGGTTGTGGAAGGTGCTTGGCTGGGCAACAATGGTCTTCACTCTTGTTCTTCAATTACCTCCTTCCTTCTCCTTCTCTCTCTCTCTCTCTCCCTTTCTTTCCTCTCTATTTTTTTTTCTCTCTTTTCTCTCTCCCTTTCTTGTTTTTTTTTCTTTGATCAAATGAGAGAGAAGGGTTGCCGCCCTCCTCTTAATAGCTAGTTTCCAAAGATGGGTCTCTCTCTCTCTAGGGAAGTTTCCAATTTTTTTGAAACTCCCTTTTTTTGACTTTTTAGTTGATTTGAAAACCTCTAGTCTCCTAATTAGTTAAGGAAGAGGGTTAACCCTAAACCTCCTTAACCCAAATCCTGAAATTAGTAAAAATTAATAAATTAATTTATTAATTTTTTTGAATTTATTTATTCTTAAATATTTGAAAGCTTCCAAAATTGGTCATATTGACTAGGAAGACTTTTTATATGAAACTAACTTCAATTTAAAGCCCCTAGCTGAATTTAAAGTTATAAAAAACTTTGGGCTTGGATTTGGATCCAGATCTAGATCTAAGATCCAAACCCATACCCAAACAAAAAATTTGGAGTAAGACCCGGATCAAGTCTAGATTTTTATAGGACCTAACTAGGACCCAAATCCATAAAAAATGGATCCTAGGCCTTGGATCCAATCCAATCCAACTCTGGATCCGTTTCGACAAACTGCTAAAATTTTAGAAAAACGCGATTTTCGGGCCAACCAGAACTCAAATTTAGAAAAGTAAAATACCATCGCGCTTTAAATTTTGAGACACATCCAACGATATATTACACGAATATCAAATTCTGAATTTTGCCCAAAAATAACCCAAATTTTGCTCGAATTTTGCTTGAATTTAAAAGTTGAAATTAAAACTCTTTATTACGTTTCGATTGGCTCGCCTCGACCTTGTCGATGAGACTTGGGTCAAACCCAAACTCTAAAACATTGGTCTAAAAATCAAGCCTCAAACAATTTTCCTACCAGACTTAGCCAAATTTTGAAAATTTCATGAATTGACTAAGGACCAAAAATACACGATCTTACAATACCAAAACATGTAAATCTTGCTAAAATACCTATGTTACACATATTTTAATAACCCATGAGGTGAAATTCAAGAACCTACATCAAAAAATTTCAACACACAGAATTCAATAGCTCTAGTTCACACACACTCTCTGTTAAACAAAAATAATACCATATACGATTGTTCAAAGCATAAACTCCTTCTTTGAAATACCTTTTTCTCGATATCACCATATTCATATCATGATTAAAGTGCTTAAATCCCAAAATTAATAATTGCAAACATGGTTTAACGTATTTAATTCCCCAAAATCATGTAGTAGGACAGAGATTACACGACATACTAGATATAAAGCATTAAAACATAAATTGTACATGTTAATTTCAATCGTAAATACCTAGTGGCTGACTGAAACCATTAATATACATTGAAAAGTAGAAAAAAAACTAGCATGCAGACAATACTTAACAGAACCCATCCACAAGTGGTATCATGCTAAAATAAGTATTTAAAACTACAAATTCGGTCCACAGACCTCACACCCACATACACGACAATCTAGTATTTGGAAAAAAAAAACAACCCTATCATTTGTATTAGATAGCATGCCCAAGATCAAATTGCGTAGGTTACTGGATTTTCCCTCTTTTCGTTTTCGATATGTATAAAAAACTTAGGGTAACACACCCTTGACCTTAAACCAATGGTAGGACAGAGATCCTACCTATAACGACCCCAACTTATATCCCTTAAAAATATGATTTATTTTTTTTTAACAATTGCGGAAATATTCTCATAGCCCGAGGCCTTTACAGTTTCACTCTCCATTGGATAACTCAACCAACCATAAGAGATCTTACACTTATCATTCAAACCATAACAAACCAAATTTTTATTAATTAAGAGATAATAGTCATGAGACAATTGCATTAGAAATCAGAGTGCATAGACAATTAAATGTAAATAAAAAGTAAAGAAAAATAGAGTCATGTTATCTATCTCTGAAGTTGTCTAGCAAACGTGTAGCACTCGTAGCTCTCCAAGCGCGAGTTACTTCACTAATCCCCTAAGGCTGTGAAAAACAACAAAAGTAGGGTGTCAAAAATCTAAAGAATTCTGCGTACAAATCTTTCTAATGAATCAAATGACTATAAAGAATACAGATAGAAATTCATGCAATAACTTAGAGGAGTGCAATTATGACAAATGCATAATTTAATTAAGCATTCATGCAATAGAGAACGATTATTAAGCATGAAAGAACATTTAATAAATAACATGGATCACAATTTAAGTAACCATGACATTTAACATGCATTAGGAATCAAACATCATGCATCCACCAACATGTAACAATTAAGAGAATGAGTAAATATGCATAATCTAATGCATATCAGAAATATGTATGATTTCAGTGCAATGCATGAGTAAATTATTATCTTTCATTATAGTTTTTTTTTCATATGCATGTCTCTATTAAATGCACACAATTTAACTTTCTCTTTTTAATTATCGTTGCCCGCGGATACACCAAACGGGTAAAAATTCTTAAGGTCAGGTTAGGTTCTCAAGGTATCTTAACACACAATTTGTATTTTATTATTGGGTTCCAAACTTAGCCCTCGATTGAAACAACCTTCGGAATATTATACTACTCATCTAATGGGACACCAGAGACCACCCATCTAAAAGTGTCATTTTTCTTGGTATACCAAAATAATAGTTGTGTCTACACACCACCCTTAGGCAAAGTGGCGGATTCTCCCTAAAACTGTAGCTAGGAGAAAAACCTTAATATCGAGTTCATGGGTAACAATAGCGCATACGAAGTTTTTGCATCCTCGTGGTCCCCTAAAACCGAAACTCTAAGATTCTCATTCTACCGACGGGGATCTCAGAATGTATATTACACTGTTCTTTTATCTTTATTTGTTTATTAATAATCAAATCTTTAATTTATAATTCAGCATGCAAACAAATGTACAAACTCTCACATTTTCCTGCGATAACTATAACGGGACCACCGCTCGCGAAAAAGCATAGAACAGTGTAATGCAGTGCAACAACATTACTGTGATTTTTTTGATGCATTTAAAATAAGTAAAGAAGAAACAATTTCAAGCTCGAGGCTCACTAGGCCTACGATGATCCATTTTGATCATCGATGCATACTTATGCCAACAACCATGAATAACATATCCCAATGCATTAATTTTGAATGCTTTACCATACCCATTCATATATACAAATTTGAAGATGTGCATGAATTAGTAAAGTTTACATGCATGTGCATAAATTCACAACTTCATATTCATTGCATGCTTTCATTGAGTACAAATGTTCATGTCCAATGCATGATTTCATTTAAGACCTGTATTCATGTCATCTGCATGCTTTCACTTACAAATCATTTTAAGCAAACTTGTGAACACATCATGCAGTCACTTACATGTAATCTCATATCAATTCCATGTATGCTCATGCATAAGAAAACAACCATGTGTTAACACTTTTTTTAACTCAGCATAGGATATTCAGTTTAAGCATTGAAAATAGCTTGTACAACGGCAACCGAAAACAATTACATGTTTAGCTAAATCATGGCAGCACTCATAAACGTTTGTCATACTGATTACATAGGTGTATGCCTAACAACTTTGCATGACCATATGCATTTTAATCACCTTCTACATAGGTATGACAGGATGCATAAACATTGAGCAGGTATGCAAACATTCAACATATATGAACCAATAAGCACTTACACAGGAGTAGTTATATATGTATAAAAATCAGAAAAAACTGTGCAAAATCTGGATTAACATATATACACATAATGTGTTTTGTGTTTTTTTTTTTTTTTTGAGAACGAATGACCCAGCCGACCCAGTCGGCTGGGTCTGGCATGCAACCAAACCCACACAGCTAAACCCAGTCACTTATTGCCATTTAATTCTCATTCTTTCATTTTGGTGCTTTAAATTCATTTTGCATTTGAAAGGTGTCATATTACTGAGTACTCGATGGAGCATTTTCACATAATCAAAGGAGCTGATTCAAATATTGTCATAGTTGTAGAGGAAATTGTTTCCATAATCTTCATGTTCATGCAAGGTGCCACTAGTAGAGATCTGTCAAAAATAACTATAAGTTTAATCCAGACTTCAGTCTTGTCCAGTTCCTGACTTCAGGTAGATCTTGCGTGTGTAGTTTCAATGACGAGGCATTTATTTCAATAGCTCCTATGTTTCCAAGTAATGTTTTTGTCACTCATGAAGATGGTGGAATATGGAGTCGTGCAATATTTGTAGTCCTCATGAAGTTGGTAGACTTGTCATGTAACACACAAAGGTTCTTGCCTTCTTGGAGTCTGTCTATGGAGGTCGTTAAACACCATTTAGAGCTTTTCTCAAGTCTGAAACATTTTATTCAATCACCAAATTCGATATGAGCTCTGTGGTTGTGAGAACTGCAATCTGTCCGAATGTAGTGGGTGTATGGAAAGGAAACCAGTGTTCTTATTTGATAAGAGTCATCCTCTAAAATGGTATGAGGTACTGATGCCTTTCATAAACACTGAAGTTGTTGATTGTATTATCTGTAATGAAGTCACAACTCATTATAGATCTTTTTTTTTTTTGAGAAATGTTCCCTGGGAGCTTATGGTCTCATTTACTAGCCTATAGTCACTTGAGATGGTGAAAGAGTTCTAAATTTTTATTTCTTTTTTATTTTAGGATTTAGACATGTGGCCTGGGAGGTTATAGTCTCATACTCATTATACTAACAAAATTTGAGACGTTGAAAGTGGTTGAGGGCAGTCTATGTTCTTTTTGCTTGTAAGTTTATCCTGTAATGTCAGTAAACTGTATGTAAGTGTTCATGTTCGACTTATTTAAAATTTTCAAATATAACTTGAAATTGGTCATATCTGTTCTGTTCCTTCCAAAGTGGCTAGGTCAGTCTGGTACCTTGTGGAGTTAACGAACCTATATCAATTTTCAGAGGTGTCTCTAAGGGCTACTCCAAATGAATCTGCTCTTTTGAAATTTTAGATATTTGCACGCATGTAAATGTCAGAAAATTTCAAGTGAAAAAATCCCAGAAATAGAATGTTGATAATTTTATCCTATTTGATGAGTTATCCGGTAGCCCTGATTACCATATGCTTGGGTTAGGAACAGGAACCCAAAACTATCAGGCAGACCGTGAAACCAAAAAAAAAAGACCCACTGTTACTACCAAAATATTTTTTTCTTTAACAGTATGCATGGACAGTGCATAGTTACATGGGTGAAACATGTTGTAAAGCTATTCAAATTTGTACAATCATGCATTTACAAAATTCGTGGCTCAAATATGCATACTTAGCTCACCATGGAATATGCTTTCACGACATGGTCAATAATCAAATGTGCATTATTTCATGACATACTTGTACAGATTCTTGCTAAGGCAGGCATGCCTAAACAGATTTTAAATCTAGCCACAACAAACATATGTTTGCTCCTTCAAGAGGATATTCATGAAACATCAAAAACCATCATAAAGCAATCATGTAACAAGCCATAGATATCATGAAATAAATTTTTGTTTTAGCATAAAGTAATTATGCACGGATTTTTATTCTTGAAGAAAAAACATCAAGAGCCCATCCATGGAACTCAATTTTTAAGGAAAACAACTCTAAATCATGGTTTTTTTACCAATAAAAATTTTGTTTTTTCATAAATTAAACATACACAGAAATTTCTTTTTGAAGAGGTGAATAAAAATAAAAAATGAATCCATGAAAGAGGATGTTTGAGAGTAGACATAAAGGCCTACCATTTTTTCCCATGAAAATCCATCTATATTCAGTTTCTCACTTGCTTTCAAGAGAGGAGACCCGTACCTTGATGTGAAATCGAAGAGAACAAAAAAATAATGATGGAAAAATGGTTGGATGGTTGAAGAAGAAGGTCCTCTTCCTTCTTATTCCTCCATTTTCCTCTCTTCCTTTCTCTCTTTCTCTCTCTTCTCTCCCTTTCTCTTTTCTTTTTTTTTAGGCTATTTATAAAAAAATGGGGGTTATGCCCTCCTCCTTCTCCAGCCCTCTCTAAATGGGCTGGAGAAAGAGAGTTTCCTCCTTAGGACTCTCTCCCAATCTTTCTAAAAAAAATTCAACTTTCTTATTTTGACTTTTTTTCAAAGTTTCTTAATTTTTCAAAAGTCCCTTCTTAAAACTTTTCAAGCCTTTTTAGGCATGAGTAAGGACTCTATTAAGAAGTCCCAATCAGTCATAAAAATAAAATTCGGAATTAATATAATTTAATGGATAAATAAATAAATTATTAAATATTAATTAATTAAAAATTATCTAAATACTTCCAAAAATAGTCAAATTAACCTAGGAGGCTTCTTCCCCCATATTAAACTCTCAATTAAAGCTTTTTATTGAATTTAAAGCTAGAAAAACATTAGGCTTAGATTTGGATCCAGATCTAGATTCAAGATCCAAATCTAATTCTAAAAACCAAAATAGATTTTGGACTGGACCAAATCCAGATTAATATAGGTCTTGGTTAAAGTCTAGATCCATATTAATTTGGATCAAATCTGATCCAATTTGACAAACTGCTCAGTTTTTGAAAAAACACAATTTTTAGGTCAACCGTAGCCTGAATCAAGGAAAGTAAAATATTGTCGTGCTCAAAATTCTGAGACGCATCCAACAACATATTACACGAATATCAAATTCTGAATTTTGCCCAAAAATAACCTGAATTTTGCTCAAATTTTGCTTGAATTTAAATGTCGAAATTAAAACTCTTTATCTCGCTTCGATTGGCTTATTACAACCTTGTCGATGGGACTTTGGACAAATCTAAACTCAAAAACATTGGTCTAAAATAGATGCTCAAATGATTTTTTTTCTATACTTAGCCAAATTTTTGAAAAATCTGAAAATAACTAAGTATGAAAATATGTGATATTAGACTACCTTGGTTCGTTGTGGTAGGTCGGGCCATCCTTGGTTGCTATGGTGAAACCACGATCAATGCCCTCTTTTTTGGTCGTGCGACAGAGAGAGAGAGGAAGGGAGATAACGAGAGGGAGAAAATGTGGGTTTAAGAGGTGCGAGAAAGAGAGGGTCGGAGGGGATCATGGGGGAGAGGAGTCGTTTTCTCCTTCCCCATTTCCCTTGTTTCCTCGTGAGAGGCTTACACCCCCCTTCCCCTCCCACGTCTTATTCTACATTTTTTCTTTTTTTTTAACCTCTAGGGTTTACTTACCGAAACCCCATTCACACATAACATGTTTTACCCCTTTATTTTATTGCCCATTACCTTTTCTTCCATTTTAACGTGTATTTTGTTTTTAAACAAATCTTGTTAACCATTTTTAACGCATGTTACTATATATATATATATATATATATATATATATATATATATATATATATATATATATATATATATATATATATATATATATATATTCTCTATGGGTTTGGATCTCCCGTACTCATGGCTCGCGGGTCACTTATGGCTTTTGGGTCCAAGTTTTGGACTTATCCGGATATTTTTTTTTAATATAAACCCAATTTAATTTACTATGGATCCAATTACGCTATCATGAATTTCTAGTAATTTATTATGGATCCGAGATCCGCTTTGTTTACAAATTCCTATAAGAAATCCAGACCTAAGGATCCAAAGTTTTCTTTTATACAGTCATGATTTGAAATTCTGGATCCAATTAAATATCCAAGCAAATTATTATGGATCTACACATAAAATTTTAATTGGACCCTCGCCATATTTAAATCTCTGATGTCCAGGATCCAAATGCAATACTGTGGATCCGAACATCGCATAGGCTATACCAGTCCCACTAACAAATATATAATTTTTTTTATTAAAAATTTGATTTAAACTTCGCGGATCCATTCAATTCGTCCTGAATTCAATATCAAATTTGACCATGATATTGAGGATCTCAAACTAGAGATTCGATCAATTTGATCGGAAATTATTATTAAATATCAAATTTAAGGTTTATGATCCAAATGGAATATCGGGGATTCAAACAGGATATTAGGGATCCTATATTGAAAATCCAAACAGGATATCCGAGATTGAAATATGAATAAACAAATAAAATAATAAAAATATCCTTGTACCACATTAAGGGCATAAATTTCAAGTTTATTTATTTGATAAAATTCATGGGTATTACAGATACTGGCAATATTGATTGGCACCCAAGTCCTTACAAAGCGCACCAGATTAAGTAGGTTTCTCTTTGAAAGACGTTTAAGACCCATGGTTGAATCCACCATTTGACCTCAACATAAGCGTATTCTATCAAGCACGCTATGGTCTCAATCGTTTATAAGCTCTCTCATTGGCTTTGACCTGTCCATTTTGTTTATGAAAAGAACATATATATATATTGATACAAAAATATTTTTTGCATTACAAAATCAATTCATCCTAAAAATTGACAAAACTCCTTTTTATTTCTTTTTTTTTTTAGAAGAAAGAAAACGTTCTTTATTATCTCTTATAAAGAGGAAGCTTTCAGCTCTCTCAAAAGTAGAAACCCCTTCTCTATCCCTTTAAAATCATATAGTCTCCTAAGAATAAGAGGATATCCAAGACCTTCCTAAGCCAATCCTAAACATCATAGTATAGCGATAAAAAAATAGCTACTGATATGTTTTCCTTAAAACTAATAATGTCAAGTCTTAAAAAGTTTATGTATGCGGCGATGAAATCATTCAAACATATCATTAATCTTATAATATTTTATATAGTTTTGATACCAAGTGATACATTAAAGTAATCTCTTAAATGTGACTGATTCTTATGCAACATATAGACTCACAAACGCATGAACATGTAACCTCTATTAGGCTTTAAATTGGGCCAGTTGGATTCTTTGCCACATTGAGTTGGATTGTAACTACTTAAGCTCGAATTCAATTCAATACTTAAATGCAAGACCTCATAGTCTAATACCAACTTGAGTTATTGGTTAGTACATTGTTTTTTCTTTCTTTTCCTCTTTTTCTTTTGCCAGATCTAGTGTTGTGTACCTTTATCGGTTTGTCATGTTTTGGACGTTTACTGGGCCAAGAGGAGTCACAATGACTATGGACCTGATTTTTTTATAGTCCAAAGGAAACCTACACACCCAAATCACCAACCCCACAATAGTTGTTGTCTGGTTGGTAAAAATCCTAGAGCCCCCCCTGCCCACCGAGGTGTACACCCAGGTTTGACCTTGAGGCAAGGAGCACCACATGTGGGTTTTGAACTTGTGACGTCCCATCAACTTTATGACATTTACAAGTTGCCCCTACCAGTTGTCCTTAGTGTAAAATGCTACAAGTACTTCCTCATGCCCATTCAAATAGCTTTCCACGTGCCCCAAAGAACAACACCCTTTGGATGTGGAACTCTTGACCTCATTCAACTTGAAAGCCTTAAGCCGACCATCCTAGTTTGCGGAGCTCTTGTGGGTTCTAGTGTGGTGTACTTTAAAAAGACACAACTAGGTAGAGAGTTAGTGCTGCAATTTGCATTTGGGATGGCCTATGATGGGTTTGTGGTAGGGGTGTAATTAAATGGGGTGGCCGTTTTAATTTTGGATACGGATCATTAAAGCAAAATCCAAACGGGTATTAAAAGCATGTTCAGATTTACACACATTTGGATTGGTTTTGGATTTCAATCATGTTCTATTTTTTCAACAAATTGGTGTTTTATGTTAGATTGGTGTTGTGCTTACAAATTGGTGTTATAATTACAAACATTTTTTCAGTCTTCTTTTACCAAATCCAATATCATCATATATATTACCGATTTGGATGTTACATTGTCAGATCTTATTAGTATAGGGACTTGGATCCGGATCAAATATGTGAATTTTGGGTTTGGACTCTGATCGGACACAAACCATCCAGTATCCAATCCGTTTGCAACCCTACAATGGTGGGTGTCTTTCATCTTGGCGATGCACGACAGTATGCTGAAGCAGTTGGTGGATCAAGATGGACAGTCTAGATTTGAAGAGAGAGAGAGAGTTTTTCCATTCTGAAATTCTGCATGCAAGAACATAAATTTGCTCTTTCCTCCTAAAGCGAGAGAGAGAGACAAACGAAACATCAACATTACTTAGACAAAGGGTCAACAAACATTGAGCACGCGAGCAAACAAACAACAGCCCCAAACCAAGGGCCGAAAACACGAAAGCAAACATAAAAATATAAGGACAAAAGTCCAAAAAAGAACAAAAATCTAACAAATTCAGCCAGGGTTAGGAGGAAGAGAGGGCGGTTGAAGGCGATGGAGACCAGGGCAGCAGTGGCGCAAAATTGGGTACACATTAGCAAAGATGCAATGCACAAGCTTATTGAAAACAACCAGAGTTTGACAGAATATCACATTGTTGCGGGTCATCCAAACTGCCCATCAAGTAGTGAGGAGTCAAGTTCTCCAGATCAACCGCCATCTCTTGCAACTGCGTACCTACGACGACCCCCACAAAAGATCGAGCGTGAAGGAGTCCTATCGCACGTTGACATCAGGTTTGTTCCACGTACTCTTGAAGAGATCCACAAAGATGAGGCAAACCCAAAATAGATGATAGGTGAATTCTTTCGCCATATTGCACAAGTTGCATTTATTCGAAAGCTGAAAACCCACTCTTTTGAGGAAGTTGTTCGTTTGGACCCGATCATGCAAAATCAACCAAGCTAAGAAGAACCGAGAACGTGGAGTTGAACCATTAGCCCATAACAAATGCTCAAGTAGCCAATCAGCTCCAGGAGGAAGAAGAGACCAATAAAGAGATTTAGTGCAGAAAGTGTCGCTAGGCGCAATTGCCCGATGCAAAAGTTGGGCGACAGGGTCGGGATTGCCCTCATTCATGAGGATGAAAGGCATGACTTTAAGCTACATGCGACACAAGTGTGAAGTAGGAAGCTTGTGATGACAACGATAAAAAAAGAATGACTCAAGGGAGCCATATTTAGCATGCAGTAAGGGAGCACACAGATTGCCATGATGGTGTGTTATCCAGCATTACTTCACAACGAGAGCAATACTTCTAAGTCTCGGAGCAAGAATCCCCAGACCCGCCATACATCTAGGGAGCATCAAAGAATTTCAACCCACCAGATGACGCTTAGTCTAAGGATGGCAGGCAAACCAGAGGGAGTCTGCCATCAAACAGGAAAATTTCTTCTTCATGCATGAGGGCATCAAGAACATAGACATAAGGAATACCCGAATAGAGGATAATATATGCTTGATGAGGGTAAGCCTACCTGCGATGGAAAGGTAGGAAGCTTTTCAGGAGAAAATTTTGGTCTGAACTTTTTGAAGAGTGGCATTCCAAGCGACTGAGGGGATGCACGTTAGTTGCAAAGGGAGACCCAGATAGGAAATTGGAGTATCAAAAGTAGCACAACAAAAAATATGTTATCCAATGGCCAACAAGGAAGGGGTGACATTGAACATGGACATGCAACATTTACTGTCGTTCAGAGATAAACCCGATAGAGAGAGGAAAAACTGAAGGACGAGGATCATATTGTCAGCGTAGGTGAGAACATGAAGGGGAGAATTCTTGGATGCCGAGGGGATCAATAAAGCCAGAATTTGCAGCCTTCTTGAATAAAACCATGAGGCCCTCAACAATGACATTAAATAACAAAGGAGAAAGATGGCAACCTTGCCGAATACCGGGCCCAAACTTGAACTGTGAGCCTCTAACTCCGTTGATCTTAATCGTAGGATGAGTATTTAAAACCAGTTCGTGCACCCATTGAGAGAAACGACAACTGATACCGAAGTTGGCAAGCATATGAAATAAAAAAGGCCAATAAACTGAGTCAAGGGCTTTATGAAAGTCGAGCTTGAGAGAGAAAAAAGGCTAGCCGCTGATATTCAAAGAGTGTAGGACTTTCGAGGCCAGGATAAAGGAGTGATGAATCCGCCTAAGGGGGATAAAAGGGAACTAGAAATTCGAGAAAATCCGAGAAGCGATGACTTTGAGCCTGTTAGCCAAAACCTTAGTAATAATGCGATAGAGCTCTCAAAAACTGAAATAGGACAAAATCTTGAGATATCAGAGAATGCCACGTCCTTAGGGATAAGAGAGACAATGGCTAAGTGTGTGTGGATTGACAACCAACAATTGCGATGGAACTCCGCGAAGACTTTGATAACGTCATTCTTAGTGTAGAACTAAAAGATACAAAAGAAGTCCACGGGAAAGTCGTCAAAATCAGGAGCTTTCCAACCTAACAAGTCCTTAATAGCCAAAAAAATCTCATTGTCAACGAACAGAGATTGCATGGATCTAGATTGGGCTAGGTCAATAGTCCGAATGAGGTGAAGACCAATAGAGCTACCGGTGGAGGGTTGGGCAGCATAAATGGCCTTGAAGTATAGAGAAACCGCATGAATGACGTTGTTGACAGAATAGGTTACTCCCTCAATGGAGATAGAAGGGATAACATGCCTCCTATACCGGTGATAAGCGAAGGAGTGAAAAAATCTGGTGTTGCTGACACCAGCGGCAAGCCAATGCATTCTCGACCACTGATTCCATCAAATTTCATCATTGATCCACCAGGATTGCAAAAGTAGAGAAAGCTCAGCAGATTTGGCTTTTAAGCTTTGAATAGAAGAATCAGAAAGGGAGTCCGAAAATGATAGAGTGATGAACGACAGACAACTCTTGTTCCCAAGCGTCTAGGTGCTGGAATTTACTGATGCTATTAGACTGAAGCCAAGTTTTTATGTCGCGGGACAGGCGGAAGAACTTCATAAGGCAACGAGCGACAACTCTAATCGCATTGAAAGACCTGTTCCATGAACGAAAGATCACAGATTCGAAAATCTGGCTTCTTAAGCCACCACTGTTCAAAGATGAAAGACCTAGTAGAGAAAAACCCTTTTCTCTAACAAGTAATGACCTCACTATGGTCAGAGACAAAAGGATGAAAAAAAAGACAGGTGATGTCGAGAAAAATCATTAGAAGATTTGGGAAGACAAGCATACGGTCTAGTAGTCTGCAGCACGAACAAGATCGTCTATTAGACCACGAGAAAGCCTCATCGGCAAGAGAAACGGGATAAAGTTGGTATAGTTTGACAAAACCCCCAAAACCGCACATAGATGTTGATGGAGAAAAGAAAATGTTAAAATCATGAATGAAACAAGCAATTAACTCAAATCAGTTAAAAAATCAGAGCTAAGGTAAAGACGATTGAGACCATAGACAAAAGTGTCATCGGAGACCCTAGAGAGAGAGTTTTTTCTCATTCCGAAATCTTGCATGCAAGAACACGAATTTGCCCTTTCCTCCCAAAGCCCAAGTCCTCTCTTCCCTCTTTTTTCTTCTTCCTCTGCGTGCTACCAAGCCATCTCCAAACAAAACCCAAACACTATAAGAGAGAGAGAGAGAGAGAGAGAGAGAGAACCAATCCGGGTTCTGTGTTTCTTCCGGATCGCCACATCTGAATAGGGCTAGGGCACGCCAACCGACATCATCAGTAGGTCGGCCAAACCAATGGATGGTGGCCTTCACCATCAGCCCCACCGGCATATGAGGCCCATGGAGCAGCACCAGCACCCGCCACCGCCACCTCCTGGGACCCCCTGGTACTCTGCCCAGTTCCAGTACCACCCCCCTCATCCTTATCATCAGCAGCATCACCCCCACCCTCTCCAGCCCCAATGGGTTCCGCCTCCCGACCACCCACAGATGCAGTTTACGCACCCCCATCCGCCTCCGCCGCCGGTTCAGGCACATTACGGCGCGTACCCTCCGCCGCCACACTACTACCCGCCACCTCCGCCGTCTCGGCCTTTGCCGCCTCCCCAGGTTACTCAAATGTATGGTCAACCAGATCAGGTGATAACCTTTCTGCTTGCAAGATTGCATTCCTAGGGCTGGATGATGTTTCCTTTTCTGTATCCAATTTCTCCTATGCCTTGATGATGCTCCTTCTTATCTCAGTTTTTCTTTTCTGTTTCGGTTTGGTTGAGAACTAGTTGATTATGCTGTCGCTATTCGAATAGAATGAACTGATCTTTGTGGGCATACAAGCATTTGGATTGCTTTGGTTATGCTCTCATGTTTGTTAGATTGCTTCGGATACATTCTAAAGATGCTGTCTTTGTACTCTGTATTGGTTATGTGAGTTGATGGGATGCATTTTTCCTTCTTCATTTTCTACACGTCCATCCGTTCCTTCCTAGTTAATGTTTTTTATTGTTAGAAATTGATTTGTTCCCTGATCAGTGCTTTGTAATTCTCGATACAGAGGTAACAATTATGTGATTGTGGCAGTTGAAGGAGCTCTGCTTCTGTTTTTTTTCTTTTTTCTATTTCATCTTGTTCAGTGATTTCCAATGCTCAGGCCTGATGTTCTGCCTTTTTTTCTTCTTTTTTTCGCTTAAGAGGCTAGCAAAATAGAAGCTTTTGTACTGTCAAGACATCCTTGTTACTTGCTTTTTTACATGAAAATTTAATGTATTTCAATCACCCAAACAAAATATAGCAAGAATTCTGTGGTTGAACATTATAATATTTCACTGAAGATGATACCAGACACCTCTTATCAATATGCATGTGGTTTAATGTGGACAAATGAATCTCTTTGCATGGAGTGGTCACTGTGACCTTGTTGGATACACAAAATCCATATGAATAAAATTACTTCTGTTCATTCCTTTTCATTTTGAGGGTTGGGAGACATGTTGAGCCAACAAACTTTCATAGGAAAATACTATTTGTTTCATGGCTAAATGCTCCAGTTGAAATATCTTGGGAGAAAATAACTATTTGCTAAATGCACGGTGAAATGATTCTTTTCAGTTATTTGTTCTTTTTTTTCTAAAGCAATCTGCCGATTATGGTATGCAAGATTCTTGGTCTTGGGGAAATAATGTTGTAACATTAGCATATCTTATCTGGACAAATCTTATTCATTGGTTACCTTTGACTATCCCTTGATGGTGCCATTTGAAAATAGAGAAAAAATTCAGCACTTTGCGTGCTTGTCTCTGTGCCTTATGTGAAACAAACCCTTGTGCATCAACATCTAAATTTTTGTTAGATGGTAATCTATGTCACATGGATACAGATGCAGGCACGGGACACAATGTGGATATGCTTGGTGTGATCCCATAATTTTTAGAAATTAGGGCATGGGACATAATCGTACACACACATATTTGTATGTATGTGTGTATAAAGCAACAATTCTAAATCACTATAATTAGAAACATCAAATAATGAAACTAAGTTGAAATTGAAATGTAATGTAATTGATGATATATTTTAAAAGAAAAAGAACTCAAGTGAATACAAAATAAGACCAAAAACGAAAATAAACAAAATTAATGACACAATGTTGACTGTATGTGAAACTGGTCCTAGAAGTGTCCGGGTGTCATGCTGCATCGACACGGGATACACATGCTAAGTGAAGTGCTCGTGTGTCATAAATGGTAATGATTGTAATTCTTATTGTAGTGGCTGCGATTAAATCTTCTCCATGCTGAATGCAAACGGAGTTGTGGATGAAGCAAGATGCCATGATCATATTACTTTTTGTGTCTTAATTGGGTATCTTTTAAAATTAGAAAGTAGACATTCCTTTTATGATGTTATGGTTGATGATTGTTATCTCTTAACTCATGATAGTGATAGCTAATAGCATGATCAAGGTCCAAGAAATGTTTCATGTCATTGTACTCAAACAACATAATATTTGCCTACAAATAAGTTGAAGTAAATGAAAATTGAACATAGTATAAAATATACATAGATAGCGGTTTGCGAATTATTAGGAAATTGTTGTTTTTATAAATCTTTTTGTACATGTGAATTGGTTGCTGATCAGTACTAACTTGCATATATAAATGAAAGTAGAAGGTTGAATGTGCATACACAGCACATTTTGTGATACATAATGATGCCGATTTATATATCGATTTAAATTTCATTACAAAGTACAAACTACAATTGGAATATGCATATTGTCCAGCACAGTCCTAAAATTATAAACATATTATATATTATATATCGAATGAGTAATGAGATATTATTTGAGCACCAAATGTGTTAAATACTTTTCTTGCCTTAAAGCTTTTGTGGTTGGGGTCAATAAAGATTTTCAATGAGGCATTGTTATTGGGAGGCAATAGAAAAACTCTCTCTAATTCAATTATGGGATTAAGAACATGTTAAAATGCTACAATATTGCCTTTTCAAAATGTCAAAGACGGTTAGCAGATAGACTTCAGTGCATCATGACCTTGCGAAAATCCTTTTTAAAGTTGGGAGGTTAAATTCAAAAGATTAGGTTTGAGACTTGGAAGAGGAAAAAATATATATGTGTGTGCATGTGTGCATGCGGCACATGTAGTGCAAGCTAGTTAAAGGTTTGGATTTTTGTCTTTGATTAACAACGACAAAGGTGCACACTTCATAGTGAGCTGTGGCCTCAATTAGAGATGTACCTTACAACACTTTGTATGTCATCCATGCACCTTGGCTTGAATCATATGCCTTATATTTCCAATCAGAATTTGATTAGTATGTTTGGAACAGATCTGGAGCATAGTCACAAATATTTGCAATATTTTGAAATATCACAAAAAAATGAAAAAATATCAAAATAAGAAACAATGCTCTTAACACGATATTTTCAAAATAACACCAAACTTGATTTTATCACGGTTTAATCACAATATATTAATACCCAAAGGAAAAAGGGGTAATGTGTCAATGAAATTCCTTTTGATGATGAGGGGAGTGGAGGCCCTTTTATAGATGGAAAAAGGGTCACCCCTCCTTCCATTCATTGATATGGGACTAAACAAAGAGGACATGGGAGGCTTTTTTAATAATAAAACTATAGCCACCTCTCTATCTACTCGTTAATGTAGGTTTAAATTCCCAAAACACACACACTCTCTCTCTCTTTCATGTGATGTTCAGCTCCAACCTCTTTTTTTTAGTTAGTGGCTTAATAAATTTTAAACGAATTTATATAACCAAAATTTCCCCAAGTGTTTTCTGATAAGAATAAATGTTCTAAAATAGCTGGAGATTTTCTCATGCTGAGAAAATCACAAAGATTTATGACTATAATCTAGAGGGTTGTGATCCCCCATCTCATCTCAGTAAGTTCCAAGTTTGGTTAGATTTTCTCATACCGAGAAAATCACAGAGATTTATGAATATGATTTAGACAGTTGTGCTCCCTCATCTCATCCAACCAGTAAGTTCTAAGTTTGATGTTTGTTGGCCACTATGTCACATGGTGGCAGATGTGGGAAAGGGACACAATAAGAATATGCTTGGTATGACATGTCAGTTTCCGAAGATTAGGAGACAAGGGCACGACCATAGACACATACACACACACACACGTGTGTGTGTAATGCAAACTCTTGAAAATCAATTCTAAATTACTATATTTAAAAACATCAAAAAATGATGTAGCTAAGATGCGTATGCTTAGATGGATGCGTGGAAATACAATAAAAGATAAGATTCGGAACGAGAAGATACGCAAGAAGGTAGGCATTGCACCCATTGAAAATAAGATGAGAGAGAATCGTTTACGGTGGTTTGGACATATTCGGCGAAGGCCTAATGATGCTCCAGTTAGAAGGATGGAGAAATGGGAAAATATATTAGTTAAAAGAGGTTGGGGTAGGCCTAGGAAGACTTGGATGTAGATGATAGGAAAGGATATGAATGCTTTGAACCTCACCGAGGACATGGCATTAGATAGAAATGATTGGAGGAAAAGGATTCATGTGGAAGACCCAAAATGATTTTCTTTGTTGGTTCATATCGCCGACCCCAATTGTTTTGGGATGAAGGTGTAGTTGTTGTTGTTGTTGTTGTTGAAAAACATCAAAAAATGATACTAAGTTGAAATGAAATGTAATGTAGTAATTGATAACAATTTTTAAAAGAGAAGTAAATGCAAAATAAGTAATCAAAATTTTAAAAGGAAACAAAGTTATGCCACAATGTTGATTGTGTTCAACATTGGTTTGACTGTGGCCTTGAAGTGTCTTGGTGTATCCGAGTGTCGTGTTGTAATGTTGTATGGACATGGGATACACATGTTAAGTGAAGCATGTGTGACATAGAGCTGTGGTGTAGAATTTGTATGGCCTTGCCATTTTGATATAGCATTCTCCAATGTTGTGAAAAGCGTTGAGGCGTAGCGAGGCACTCCACCAAAATCTGAGGCGAGGCATAAAGCGTAAGCCTTAATTTTTTTTTGAAAACTTTGAAAAAACTATAAAAAAACTATAAAAAAACTATAAAAAATATCTAAATTATAAATAAACAAAAAATGCTTTATTGATGAAGCAACAACCAACAAGAAATAAAAATTCTCAAATAAATACTAAAAAAATATGAGATTAACATGTAAAAGTAACATTAATGCAACAACTTGATCTACGTAAGCATCTAAGAAATAAAATATGAACATTCATTCAATAAAAAATTAACATTAACAACCAAATACATATTAGCATTAACAACATCATGTCATAATTAGAAAATGCATGTTAGCATTAACAACCGAGTGTTAATATATTTGTCCAAAACTCTTCAAAATGAGTGTTAACATTCACAAGTGCAAATGAAAGACCCCAAAAAATATATAAATGCCTATAGCCTTATGATATGAATTAATGCCTATGCTCTTCTTGTGTCTCGTCCAAAGCTACCGGGAGCGCCTAGGTGCATGGGGAAGCGCGCTTTCTCGAAGCGTGTTTCCCCCTCGCTTCCCCATTTTTTTCATTTTTTAAATTTTTTTTTGTAGTTTTATTTTTTATTTTTTGCTTCCCCCTCGCTTCCGGTTCGCTTCCTAGGTCGCTTCCGAGACGGTTCGTAATTTTCTTCTAAGTCATCCCTCGCTTCTCGCTTTCTAAAATTTTGAAAGTGCCTCGCTTCCCGCTCTCGTTTCCTTGACTAGTAACTCTGGTCTCGTCATCATCAATATCTAAGTCTTCAATGTCATTATATTAGGAATCCATATAAATAGGTTCCTTTTTATCCTTATTCTCTGACTCTTCATCGTCTGCACTTTCTTCCTCCACATCCTCGGTCATTTCTTTTGCTTTTCTTTTCCTTCAATAAAAAATTATGTATTAAATACTTATTTTATCTAATTACAAAAATACATTTATATTCATAGCAAGGTAAAGAGAATATAGTTTTACTTGGATCTCTTAAAGACCTATCTTGCCTAGAACCACCTTGTGAATCATGAGGTGAAGTGACTTTTTCAATAGGCGCATGCTCAATGACATTTATGTCGAAGTTCAGATCCAACCATGAATCCTCCAACCAATTGGGATCTCTAGGCAACACTGGATTTTCCTTCTCCATAATCCACTCATCGTCTAAGTCTATATGATCTAGACATATAGGGTCTTTGGTAGCCCTCATAGTTTTCTATCTTAATTTCATATTGTACATTACAAAAACCAATGCATTCATCTTCTTTTGTTTAAGTCTATTCCTCTATTTTGTATGCACTTATAATTCTGAATAATTGATAATCAGTTATAAAATAATTAAACTTATACAAATGCATTTCAAAAATAAAATACAAAATCACAAGCCAATGAAAAAATACTCCAATTTCTCTCATAGCCCGATACACTACACGTCAAATTAGAATTCGAATTGCAAAATTCATCAATTCAAGATTTTTGTGCCCAAATGAACTCCACCAATCAGATGCATTCAAATAAAACACTAAAAAATTGATAAAAACATTAAGAATGTCATAATTAACAAAAAAATAATAAAACATAAAAAAATATTAACAAATAACAACATAATTGCAAACTTACCAGGACTTTTTAATTTTCTTGTTGTAACGACTGCCTCTCTACCAAACAACCCCTTTGTCTTTTTAAATGCATCGATTTGTGTTGTAATTTTCAACCGAACATTTGCATTAGAAACTAATTTTTCAACACAATCATAAAAGCTACTCATAACTTCTCCACCTGTGTTGAAGTTGTTAGCATAATGAAAATGATGATTTAAATAATAGGCAATTGTATGCAAAGACTTATGAAGTTGCAAGTTCCATCGTTTATCAATGATGTCACAATTAGGTTTATATTTTTTTTAACATTGTTAAGGTTTGAAGCGATTTCTTCCTTTGCTTTATCCATTGCTTCGTAAAAAAATCCCATAACAGGCTCATCTACATCCACTAATCGCAACACTTTCACGAGAGACAGTGTAGCTTTAATTGCATATGATATGACAACAAAAAACTTATGATCATTAAGAACAATATAAGAAATGTTCTTAGCATCAGATTTCTTATAGTAATTAGATGATTTAAAATTTAAAGACAAGAACATCGACTTCAACTCTTTGTTGTAACATCCAATACTATGAAGCGTGTGATATCTTGTGGCAAAACGAGTGATAGCTGAATGTAGAAGTTCTTTGATCTTTGTGAACTTTGTCATTAAATTTAATATCCATGCATGACTATAGATATATCTTGTAATTTTTTTTGCCTTTTTCACTTTATCTTTAAAAAATGATTTCTTTTCAATATCTTCTAACATCAGATCCAATTAATACGCCACACATGGTGTCTAAAACATGTTTTTTCTGCTGTTAACATTTTTCCAGCTGCCACATAATTTGGTGCATTATATGTAATGAATTGCATCGTATTCCTTTCACCAACTTCTTCAAACAACTTACACAAATTTGTAGCAGTTTTTTCCATGTCGCTGATGTCAACGACCTATATTGTCCCATTTGACAATTTCCATATTGCTGATGTTAACAAAAATCCAATGTTTATTATCTTGTAAGATAATTTCTTGGAAAGCCCCCATTTGACCAAAATTTAGGGTTTTCTCACTCGTCTCTCACTTGTCTATTCTGTTCTCTCTCGTCTCTCACTCATTTGCTCTCTCTCGTCTCTCTGCTCGTATGCTCTCTTGTCTCCCACCTCTCCCTATGCTTTTTTGTTCACAAAGAGGCCCATGAGACCACCTGTGTTTGTTTTTGCAACACTAAATGATCCACTGGCTTCTTTATTTACATTATCGTCTGTTGATGATTCAAAATAAATACTCCTCCCAATTAGGAACTTGTTTTGTTCATCCTCTTGCTTCTTTTGCTTCTGATCCCTTAGATGATTCTGAAAAAGCTTTTCACATTAGAACCGCTTCGCACAAGCTTACACCATGTTTCGTGCTAGTTAAGTGATGTTTCAACGTATAGATGCATCATGTAGTCTTTTTATGATAGTAATTGCAAAGTACATTTGTTACGAGTTTGGGATCTTTAATGGGATTTGGAACTTTAGCTCCATGATCCCATCCTACGTCTTTTTCCATTGTTAAACTGCAAAAATGCATATAAGAAAATATATATTAACACAAAAATTTATAAAAACTCAAAGAGTTAAAAAAAGCTGAGACAATGCTTTATATAATCCAATGAATTCATATTCAATAAGAATCAACATACATAACTTAAAAACTAATTAAATAATTGAGAAACAAATTATATAGCTGTGAAAAAAATTGATCATACATATTTTTTATACAAGGGCTGCATAAATTCTATATAAGCCATCTAGATGAACCTATACAAGAATTAACTCATGCTTAGTTCGGCCACAAATTGCTCATGGATTTGCGCCCATAGCTGTTCAACTGTCTACTATGAATACACCTAATTGTACCAAAAAATGCACCATTAGAGCTCCATTGTCCATGACAAATAATAACTAAACACTTATTTTAAAATAATTTATCCTAATAATATTTAATAGTGAATAGGTCATGTTGGCTACAGGATTCTTACAAACATGAAGATAACATAGACATGCTGGATAGAACACGGAATTTGTGAAACTAGGAGTGGTGTTTTGTGTAGAATATACAAAATATAAAATATTCACAACCCCACTGTTCACAGTTTTTAAGATGTGGATGACAGTCTAGGAGATGCTTAAACGACTGTGTTTGAGGAATGTCATGGCAGAATTATGCTACGAATTTCTTTGCTAAGGAGCGTTTGAAAATTTAAATTACTGTGTTTGAGGAATGTCATGCCAGAAAAGAAAACAAAGTAAATCTTCTAGTCTTATTTCTTTCAAGACTGTTTCTTGTTGTTTCTTTTGAATATCACGGGCATGGGCCCTGGATGATGCCCAACTGTTAATAAAAACCAAGCACTGTTCTATGAAATTTTAATAGAATCATAGCAATTTACAAGAAAAAAAGCAAAATAGGCTGTTTGACCAAATGCCAATTTCATGATAAAGTCTGTCTCTTTACCTTAATAATCCCAATTTATGACATCTAAACTTTTGTTTTTACAGTTAACAGTTAATCCTTTTGATGTTGCAAACTTAAAATCCTTGTTCTTTTCTTTTTTTAGGTAACCCAAGGAATGCTATTTTTATAGGTAATCCTTATGATGTTTCGAACTTAAATATCTCATTTGACCGACAAACTTGCATGTTGCATCCATCATCTGCTGTTATCTTCATAAATCAATACTACCTATCAAATTTGATAAAAAGATTGACATTCACAAGTTACGATCATAATTTTAAGCATCTCCTAAACTGTTATCCACATCTTAATCTAATATAAAATATTCAGAATATACAGAATATAAATATTCATAATTTTAAGCATCTCCTAGACTGTTATCCACATTTTAATCTCATATACCGAGGAGCACTCCACTCGCAAGAGAAACAAAACCCCAAGAGAATCCTTTCAAACCCATCTATGTTCTCTCCAAAAAAAACCATCTTTGGAATCAACATACACACAGAGAGAAAAAAAAACAGTACATAGAAATGAGAGAGAGAGAGAGAGAGAGAGAGAGAGAGAGAGAGAGAGAGAGAGAGAGAGAGAGAGAGAGAGAGAGAGAGTCCCTACGCCTGAAATATCTTGCTGGTGGGGGCACGCCCTTTGTGGATGTTCACTGGCGAGAGAGCAGAGGTATTGATGGAGAAACTCGTCACATGGAAGATGCCACCGTAGAGCTTGCTGTGAGTGAGTGAGAGACGAGAGAGAGCAGATGAGCAGAGAGGTGGGAGAGCAAAGAGAGAGAGAGAGAGAGAGAGAGAGAGAGAGAGAGAGAGAGAGAGAGAGAGAGAGAGAGAGAGAGAGAGAGAGAGAGAGTAGGGTCGGGCCCCTGATATATTAACCCTAAATTTTGGTCAAGTGGGGGCTTTCTAGGAAATGATCCAATTTGTGAACTTACTAAGGTTATTCATTCTTTAATACACATAAGGTTGCTCAAACCCCATTGTTGCTCAACAAGAGGGAAAAAGGGATCTTGCCTGTTTTCAGATGTCTTTCATGGGCATATTTCTACCGTTTCTGTTACAGGTTGCTTTTATATGTGTTGTATCTTGAATGAAGAGTGTGTCTACTGCTCTCAGTGAATGTGACTTTTTGTTATAATCACATCCATCTCTATATAAGCTGAGGGTTGAAAGAAACCATATGGGTGAGTGACCGCCTAGTGTCATGCATACTCGGTCTTTCTATTCAACATTTTTTTCCATCTGTCGGCCCAATAGTTGATTTTACCTTGGCAATCATTCTTACGGAATTTAAAGTAAATGTAAGCAACTGATTTTCATTTGTAACACAAACAACACATGATAAATATTGATATTTCATTTATTAGGCTTCAGGTTGCCTTACAGAATCACACTCCTACTAGGAGCCAAAATTTGTGGTGCTGTTCATGTGCTTTCCATTGTGGGAAATATTGATTTCAATTCTGTGCTTGCATATAATCCTATTGAGAGTGCAACTTATAGGTTGCTTAGATTTTTTATCCTTGCAATGTGCTGCTAAAAATATGCAAAAACCAGTAGCATATGATCTTGATGTCTATGATTATTTTTCCAAGAACTTATATTTTAGCCATGAACGCTTGCAGCCATGGAGCAATCCTAGTTGGCCACAAAATCAATATCCAGGTTAGTGCTAGTCTAGAACTTCTTTCTTTATAAGATCTAATTGTTATCGTGAATTGCATGGGGTGCTTTATTTCCTTGATGCATGCCACTATTGGTAAAGATCTTATGTGATGCCTGTGTAGTTTTGTGCCTTAATCATGAAATTTTTATTACATGAGTTTGGGTTCCAATAGAATTACAAGATAATAAAAATTGGATCATTTCCTGGAATTTCCCAAAAATATATGACTTACCAGATTGGCATGGTCTTCAATCTGATTTGCGTGAATTAGTTGGATTTCTTGAACACTATTTTTTTTGATAATTAACACTAATAACTTTTTAAGACAACTGAACTGACTGAAAACATTGGTCAGTTCTACCGTTTTTTTAGTACATTTATTAAACATGGTGGGGTGTCTGTTGATCTAGTGTTGTTTATAATTTGCCAAAACTGGTGTATCTTCACCAATTCCTTTTTTACTTTTTTATATAAAGTTCTCTCAATTATAGTCATAAATATTGTTCTTGGATTTTCTTGAAAGGAAAGCCTAGTGAAATTTAAAGAAAAATTATTTTATTTTAGAAAAATATCAAGATTAATTTGTATTAAGTGTCGTGAAATAGGTTGGACCAGACTACCCAAACTGTGTTTTGCATGTTTGACGTCCTTGTAGTGTTATTCTTGTAATATTGTGTTTGCTACCAAACTGTTTTTGTAACCTGTTTTTAAATATCAACAATTAGGTCAGGTATGGTTAAGAAAAATACGTGAACCTTTTGCAGCTCATAACGCCCTGTCGTCTTCCTCTTCTTCTATCTTCTTTTCTTCTTTTTTGCTCCTATTGCAGATCGGCTCTGATGGAAACTCAAGATCTAACATGGTATCAGAGCGTGGTTGGATCTAGGGCTTGGTATTGTTTTCAAAAGGTATGAACACAGAGATTGATGTCTGCTTTTAATCAGGAAATACCCTTCTTTTAATCAGGAAATACCCTTTCTTCATCGTTTCTTGGTTTTTCTTCTCTGCTGAAATCTCTGTTATCGTATTATTTTCTTAAATACGATCTCTTCTTTCTCATCTGAAACACGCTTCTTTTTTTATTAAAAAAATCTATTCTTCCTTCATTCTTCTGTTCTCGTGTTCTCGTCTGAAACACTCCTCTTTTTTATTAAAAAAAAATCTATTCTTTCTTCATCGTTTCTTGATTTTCTCTTCTCTTTTGGAAACTGTTCACGTGTCTCTAAGACCCATCGTATACAGATTTTGAAACACGAGTTTCTTGAATCCTCATAAGGTTTCTGAAAACTCACGATTCAAGAAAACACAAGTTTCTCTTTTGGAAACAATTTCTTGTGATCCTTCCTCTTAGAATCACGATTTCTTTGATTCTGTTTTCTTATTCTCTCATCTGAAAACCAATTCTTGCTAAGTTTGCATATTGATTCTTGATAAGTCTGAAAAACACGATTTTATTGTGATTCCCGTATAACGATATTTTTTAAGGTCTATTAATGCTAATCGAACGTGGCATGTTGAAATGATCCAGTTCATGAACATTAAAGTGTTATCTTGAATATTCACGTGATCTGATCTCTGTAAAAAAAAAGGATAGCAGATTTTGCAGTTGCAGATCCGAATTCGGTTGTAATAGGTTCACTTGCTTCTTTCTTCGAGTATTTTCCCTTCCTATTCACGTATCCCGTAATCATGGATTCTTCTTCAACTCAGTCCTGTCTGTCCTCGAACTTCCTTAGAAATTAAATAATTTAAATTTCCTGACTTAGAAGAGACAAATAGTTCCTTTTACCAAGAGCCAAGATTTCTTTGGTCATCTGGATGGATCAATTCCAGCCCCACCAGAGTTCATCGCAAAGGAGGAAACATATGCACACGGAGCTGCATCTATTAAACTTGTTCGAAACCTGGATTATGTCTCTTGAATGAAGAAAGATTAGGCATTAATCGCCTACATCACATCTACCTTGTCTCAGGAAGTGCTAGTTGCTATTCCCGATGATTGCATTGCGATGAAATTGTGGAACAGGTTGACGCAGACATATTCTCAGATATCTGAAGCTAGAGTCCTATTTCTCAAGCATGAATTTCAGCTTCTAAAAAAGGGTAGCCTATCCATCATGGAATATTTGAACAAGATAAAGACCATTACAGATCAACTTGCCATTATTGGATGTGAAGTGCCGGACAAGGATAAAATGCAACAGACGTTGAATGGTTTGGGCCCAGATTATCATGTCTTGGTGACATCATTATTGTGCTTGTCCAATCTTCCCACATTTGAGGACCTCCGGGCAAAACTTTTACAATATGAAATGTCGTTGAAAGGTATTGCTGAAGATTCTGGCACTCAATCTGATTCCCAAGATGTTTTAGCTACTGGGTTCTCTCTTGGTCGTGGTCGTGGAGGTAATAGCTTCAGAGGAGGAAGAGGTCGTGGCAGATTTGTCGGTTCGGGTTTGCTTCTCACACCCAATATGCCGTTCAATTCCAATGCGAGGAACCAAAATCAAAGAGCTGTTCCAACGTGTTGTGCAATAAGAAGGGACATATTAAAGCAAATTGCTGGTTTAATCCTCAAAATAAAGAAAAATTGCAAAACACTGAGAGCAAGAAGGAAGATAATGTCACCAAAATCGATGGAAAGGTGAAACAACTTTTGCTGGCAGCATTGTCTGGGTTGCACTTGAAGCAGAATGATCAAGGATTGTGGTATGTTGATTCAAGAGCAACGACCCATGTTATGGGGGATGTTGGTAAGCTCTCAAGCTCGATTTTTTACTTTGGTAAAAATAGTATTGTCACTGGAGATGGATCTCACGATCATATTTCTCACATTGGAAATGCAATCATTTCCTTGTCAAAATCATCTCTCAATTTGTCAAATGTTGTTCATGCTCTTAACATAAAAAATAATATTATTTCTGTGTCTAAATTTGTTGATGATACACATGCTTATGTTGAATTTACTCCCTCTTCTGTGCGTGTCAAGGATCTTCAAACGAGGGAGACATTCAGTGAAGAGGAGCGACAAGAAAATATGTACATCTTCAAGGAAGATCCATTTGCGCATACTAGTTCTGTCTTGAAGCCACTATTGAAGTCTAAGTCTTTTCAGTCTGAGTTATCTGTGTCAGGTCCTGAGTCTGTTTTTAGTCTTTCCAAATGTAATAAGCCAAGTCTTTGGCATGACTGTCTTGGTCACTACAATCATTCCTTTCTTGAGAAACTTGTTTCAAGAAAATTAATTCCTAAATCAAGTTTAACTCTTGATGAAAATAATAAAAAGTGCTTTAGCTGTCAAATGCGTAATAGTCATGTACTTCCTTTTGATTCTATAAATAAAAGAGCTTCAAGACCTTTTGAAATTGTTTATTCTGATGTTTGGGGTCCTGCACCCGTTTGTTCCCCTTCTGAGAACAGATATCATCTAATCTTTATTGACAGTTACTCTCGTTATACTTGGATATTCTTTATGAAACATAAGTCTGAAACTTTTTACATATTTCGCAACTTTCACGCCTTTGTTCAAAATCATTTCTCTACCAATATTCTGCATCTTCATTGTGATGGAGGTGGTGAGTATACACCGAAGGATTTTATTGATTTTCTCCAAAGTAATGGAATAAAGCGTAGAGTGTCTTGCCCACATACACCATAACAAAATGGTATCGCTGAGAGAAAGCATAAACATATTGTTGAAACGACCATGACCATGATGTATGACAGTAATCTCCACATTAGTATGTGGACAGAAGCATTCCATTCAGCAATCTATATTATAAATCGTTTGCCCATGGCAATTTTATAGAATAGTTCACCATATCTTTCTCTTTTTGGCATTCAACCTGATTATAATGCTCTGCGTGTTTTTTAATGCACTTGCTATGTTCATATTGATGATTCTCTCATAAATAAATTTCAACCAAAGACTTCCAAGTGTAAGTTCGTGGGATACATAGATGATTACAAAGGGTATCAGTGCTATGATCCTACGACTAGGCGTATTAAAATTTTCAGGAATGTTGTGTTCGATGAGAATGATTTTGGAGATATATTGTTTAATACCTGCCAAATAATTCCCAGAGAAGAAATTTATCATTCATGGCTGAATGCAGAATTATTTGCAAGTGTTTATGGTGACTGCTCACCTCAGTGTACTCAGGAGACACAGTCGACCGACCAAGATGACATTGACTCAGGCCAAGCGTGCTTACCTCAATTCGGTGATCAGGCAGATGGGGCTTCATATGCTGAAGAATGTGTAGACTCACAATCTCATCCTATTGATGAATTTAAAGGTAATGTCTACGTGCGAAGAGAAAAAGGTACTCCTCGTATTCCTCACATAGAACCAAATACTTACGTGCATGTTGGAAACGTGAGGAGTTCAAATAGAATCAAACATCCTATTGACAGGTGGGTCAGCTACAATAAATTTTTTTATGGATCTTCAACTCTTTTTATATCAGGTTGATAAGCATGATGAACCTGTGGGATTTGATCAAGCCATGAAATCAAACAAATGGATTGAGGCCATGAATGAAGAAGTTAAAGCGCTTCATGAATGTCAGACATGGAAAATTGTTCCCAGACCTCATAACAAAAATGTTGTTGATTCCAAGTGGGTTTACAAGATTAAGTAGAAACCCGATGGCACCATAGAACGATATAAAGTCAGGCTTGTTGCGAAGGGGTTTACACAAGAATATGGCCAGGATTATGATGAGTTGGAAAAGAGAAGCCATGCATGACGTCACGGTCTACAGTGATGCCGACTGGGCAGGAGATCCCGATGAAAGGAGGTCAATTTTCGGGTATTGCATCTTTCTTGGGGAAAACTTAGTATCCTGGAGCAGTAGAAAACAAAAAAGCAATAGCTAGATCAAGTACTGAAGCTGAATATCGATCAATGGCTGCTGCAACTGCTGAAGCTACTTGGACAAGACATTTGTTAAATGAATTGGAGGAACGGATCTCGAAGTCTATCCTATTGTGTGACAATCAGAGTGCCATCAAAATATCCTTTAATCCTATTTATCATAATAAGACAAAACATATTGAGATAGATCAACATTTCATTCGACAAAAGGTTGAAGACAAAGAGATTGAGCCTCACTTCATCTCTACGGAAGACCAGGTGGGAGATTTATTTACAAAGGGATTAACAAAAACCAGATTTTGGTTCTTGAAGAACAAGTTGTCCATGGTGCAAGACCACACACAACTTGAGGGAGGCTATTAAGTGTCGTGAAATAGGTTGGACCAGTTTGGGTCTGATCCAGACCCAAACTGTGTTTTGCGTGTTTGACGTCCTTGCAGTGTCATTCTTGTAATATTGTGTTTGCTACCAAACTGTTTTTGTAACCTGTGTATAAATATCAACAATTAGGTCACTGCAACATATAAATGTAAGAAATAAAACTAAACTATTTGAAAGTCTAAAGATAATATAAGCAGTATTTGTATTAAAATTGCGTTAAAAATTATGATCAAATCACGATTTTCACATTTTATGAATTCATCACAATAAAACCCCAATAAATTCAAATGAAAGCCAAGTAGCCAACACCTGTGTCTATCTTTTCAACTTATTGCAACTTTGCACTGTCACTTTAGATAACAAGTTTGTAGATTTAACGTTTATTTTGAACTGTTTAAGCAACCAACATTAAATTCATCTGACCATGTAACCATAGTGACAAAAATTTAAAACGGGAAATTATCGTCCTTGTTTTTCTCTTGGGATTTCAAAAAGTTTGATTCTTCACACATTTTTTTGGGAAAATCTCGACTAATGTTAATTAAACTAAAATTTAAAATATATAAGGCGAAATTGGAAAAAAAAAAAAACTAGATACCATTAAAGGTTTTATTTCAAAACTCTAATTAAAAGTAATTAAGTTCCACTTTCCAAAGCTTCAATTTTCCTTTCTTTCCACTTTCCTAAGTTTGTTTTTGGGAAAAGGGTCTCTTTGGTCTTAATGAGTAATCAGTAATCAATGAGAGAGAGAGAGAGTAACAAATTAATTTAGTGAACCGGTCATGTTAAAGCAACAATTATTTTGCCTAAAAGGACACATGCTATTTAATGCATCTTAACTAATTCTGATTTCTAGAAACAGTTAGTTGCATGCATTTTTTTTGTAAAGTTTGCTGTTAAAAATGTGAGTATACAGATAGAATCATGATATGATGATGAAAACAATTTTATCGAGATATTTTGGAAATATCACTTCATATGGCCATTTGAACTTTTTGACATTATATCACATTTTTTTCACGAGTTTTTCAAAATACCACTGATATTTGTCACGGATCATGTAACATAACTGCAATGTATCAGAACATAATTTTAGTGGAGTAAATTCAATTTTTATGATATAAAATTCCTCTTATATGTGTGTGTCAGTGCATGCATACTTGACATCAACTCCATGAGGATACCTATTTAGCATCTGCCAAGAATGTAGTGTCGTGTGTGTGTGTGTGTGTGTGTGTGTGTGTGTGTATGAGAATTATGTTTCTGAACCATGATACCATGCAATGGAACATGCTTGATTATGTGGATCTAGTTACCAAATTTTAGATCTAGCTATTCAAATGTGTTTAGTGCTATGTCACAGGGATTCGGCTAGCAGGGTGCTGCACCCGCGTCGACGCGACTCGACGTGGGTGCGGTCAACCCGATCCTGGGTGCGTTGACCGCACCTAGGATCATTTAGGTCCATTTTTTTTTGGATTTTTTTTTTAAAATTTGCCCTATGAAATGGGCTGCGGATTTTTAAAAAAAAAAAAATTCTGCTGACAGCTGCTGCTGCTCTTGCCTTTTCAATCCTGATCCTTCTTTTTCGTAAAGGATTTTCTCTCTCCATAATAAATGATAATGATGGTGGTAGCCTTGCTGATCCTTCTTTTTCGTAAAGGATTTTTTCTCTCCATAATAAATGATAATGATGGTGGTAGCCTTGCTGGCTATTAGTATTCATTGTTCTCCTGACGAGATGGGTGCGCTATCGTGCAGCTGTATATAAGATGAAATTTGAAAAAACCCGCGTCGGGGGAACCCCCGGACCCCCTTATATATATTTTACATTTTTGCCCCTACCGCACCCCCACACCCGGGTTTTTTGGAAGTGCCGAATCCCCGCACCCGCACCCGCACCCATGTGACATAGGTTTAGTGTGATCATTACTGTCTTAGTAGGTTTAATCATCTCCAATAGATCATAAGATTCAATTCTCAAGGTAGTGAAAATCAGTGTCTCACTGTTCATAAAAATGAGGATGGTTTAAGATGGATCATGCTAACATGATCTGGAGGTGAATTTTGCTTTTGAAGATCAGATCTATGTAAATCAAAAGTGTGCCACCATAAGTTATGGTGGTTCAGTACCACAATAGACACAATAATATATATATTATTTATTTATTGATTTTTTTATAAAAACCTCGCTCACTTTTGATATAATTACAAAAACACTCCTATCTTTTGAGAATTTACGAATATCCATGTGTTTAGTAAAATAATTCTCAAATACCCTCTTCTTTCAACTAAGGTAAGTTTACCATGGTCAAACCATGGTTCATGTTCAAATTGCTGTATTACCCACTTTGCTTCGTTTTTTACCATTTTATCAAAACTAAAGATGATGTCTTGCCAGTAAAAGAAAAACAATGAGGGGTTTCTTCCCCATCCATTTCAACAACGATCTTGCCGTCAGAGGTTCTTGCCTTCCACCAGTTTTGATTCACCGGAATCTCCCAGCGTGGTGTGTTTCCCCCTCCTCCTCTCTCTCTATATATTTATGTATGCCTGTATGTGTATATTTTCTTCATTCTTGATCAGCTGAGATGCTATTAAGGTGCCAAACATGGTGTTGCACAGCCGGTTATATGCCGCTTGACCTGGGCATTGTTGTAACGGTTAGCTTGCAATTGTTTTGAATGGTGTTATCCAAGTAGAACAATAGAAAAAGAAAACTCGACTCCTATAATCTTCCCTGTGTCAGAGAGAGAGAGAGAGAGAGAGAGAGAGAGAGAGAGAGAGAGAGAGAGAGAGAGAGAGAGAGAGAGAGAGAGAGAGAGAGAGCAACATTCTAAGTGATTCTGGTGAGCCAAAACTGGTAGGGCGGTAGCACTCCGGCATTCTCACTGATGAAAAAGCCAGATCTCATGGCAGGATCGTTGCTCAGACGGCTTTGGATGAAACCCTTTTTCCTCTTTTTTTGATAAGCAAGAAACCCTCATTTTCATTTTGGTAAATGATAAAAAAGAAAAGAGGGTAATATTGTAATTTTATCAAGATTAACCATATGGTAAACTTCTGTTGAAATATGGGTATTTGAGAATTATTTTAGTATCCAGGCAGTCAAAAGATAGGTGTGTTTTGTAATTATGCCATAAGCATGGAGGGTTTTGTAATTTTTTCTTTTTTTTTTGTTATCTTTCTGTCCTATCATTTGTGGTCAGTAGTATCAATGTTGCCCTAGAGGTAAGCCTAGTATTTTATTTGCAAGAAATTCTTGAGGATACTGACTATTCATTCACCTGTGTCTGTGTCTACTAGGTAAACCACGTCTTTGCCTAATTCATGGGAGTGAGTCCGTGCTAGCCTAGGTAATTGTTGTGCTGGGGTTACTTAGCCTAAGCTGAGAGTCCCTTGTGCACTTAGCTACACAACAGGAATTTTTAGTTAGATGTTTGTTTCAGATTGTATCCAGATTGGTTGTGGCACTTTTCAGTGTCTAGTTTGCATGCCTGTGTATCTATTTGACCTGAAAATTTGATTTCACTTTTATAGATCACAGCATTCCTCATTATAATGAAGAAGATTGGGCTGCTAGGGCTAGAGCATGGGCTACAGCTAAAGTTGCTATGGAAAATCAACACATGCAGCCACACTTTGCCCCTCTTGGAAGAGCAGAGGAGCACAACCCTGCTTATCATGAGTACCATCAAGCTGTCGAACCTCGTGGTGCAGATATACAGCAATCTCCGATGCCTCCTCCAAACCATCAACCTTTTCCAGTTTCTCTTGCTGATCACAATGCTAATCAATTTCAACATTCTACATCTTTTGGTTCTGGAACCTCATCTTATCATGAGGGACATGCACCTTATACTGCAAATGACGGGACTTTTGCTGCAGATGCCAAATTGGTATCTGCAGCTTTTGAAGGAGGTATTCTTTCAAGCTCATCAGTTTATCAACAGGAATTACCTTCTAGTTATTCTTCTGCTCCAGGTAAGACTTCATTTTACATTTTCTTGAAAATCTTTTTGCTAATGATATTTCTGAATAAATCAAGAGGAAGTATCTTGTCATTTGTTTTCCAAGTAGTTTGTTCAATTTTTTTCTTAAAGCCATTCATGGGTTTAGTGATGGCTTCAATATGCTAAATCTTGGTTTATGAAAATCTTGTTGTACTATATCTTAATTAATGTTACATTATGATAGTCTGTTGTTGGGCTGAATCTATTGATAAAGGTATGTTGTGAGCAAAAATTCTGCTTGTCCTTTGCTCTCACTGTTACATGTCTGCATAAGGTTTTTGTCGTGTTCCTTGTTTGCTGGTTTCTTTTCTTCAATTCATGCTTTTGCATATTCTGTTAGTCATTCTAAGAACTGGAATGGTAGTTGCTACTACTGACTGACTGCATTAATTTATGGGATTATGAGTATGGTGTAAATGTTACCACTAAATGATTTGATTTAGTTTGGCATGATAATTAGTTACATAATAATTATCTTCGTGATTATTTTGGTTCATATCATATATATGTCTGGGTTTTATTCTACTAATTTTATGGTTCATTCTTTGCCTTTCTGCACATGAGGATTATTTTGCATTTGTCCGGCTCAGTCATATTCTATGGTACTACTTAGTTTATACTGGATTTTGCTGGTGATCATCAGTCTTACAGGATTGTGGAAAGCGTGGTTAGTTCCTTGGTCCACTTTAGGTATTTCTTTTAGGTTTCACCTCATTTTTATTTTCTTTGTATTGCAGATGTTTAAAGAATTAACTTGGTTTTGAATCATTCCGATTTATGAATTGTTAGATGTTTGAATTTTGAACCTTTTGAATGCTCGGATTCATCTCATATTAAAGACAGATTTGTTGTTTCTTTTAGTGTCATTTATTGCCATTTAATTCTCATTATTTCATTTTGGTGCTTTAAGTTCGTTTTGCATTTGAAAGGTGACATATTACTGAGTACTCAATGGAGCATTTTCACATAATCGAAGAAACTGGTTCAAATAGTGTCATAGCTGTAGGGGAAATTGATTCAATAATCTGCATGTACGTGCAAGGTGCTACTAGTAGAGATATGTCAGAAATAGCTGCAACGAAGTTCAATCCAAACTTCAGTCTTGTCCAGTTCCTGACTACAGACAGATCTTGCATGTGGAGTTTCAACGGCGAGGCATTTATTTCAATAGCTCCTATTCTTCCAAGTGATGTTTTTGACACTCATGAAGATGATGGAATATGGAGTTGTGCAATATTTGTAGTCCTCATGAGGATGGTAGACTTGTGGTGTCACACACAAAAGGTTTTTGGAGTCTGTCTGTAGAGGTTGTTAAACACAAATTGGATCGTTTCGCAGGTCTGATTCTCTGAAACATTCCATTCAATCACAAAATTTGATATGAGCTCTGTGGTTGTGAGAACTGCAATCTGTCCAAATGTAGTGGGTGTATGGAAAGGAAACCAGTGTTCTTATTTGATAAGAGTCATCCTCTGAAATGGTATGAGGTACTGATGCCTTTCATAAACACTGAAGCTGTTGATTCTATATCTGCAATGAAGTCACAATTCAATATAGATCTATTTTTTGTGAGAAATGTTCCCTGGGAGCTTAAGGTCTCATTTACTATCCTATAGTCATTTGAGATGGTGAAAGAGTCTTCTGATTTTTTTTTTTAGGATTTTAATATTTAGACATGTGGCCTGGGAGCTTATGGTCTCATACTCATTATACTCACAACATTTGAGATGGTTGAAATTGGCTGATGGTAGTCTATGTTCTTTCCGCTAGTAAGTTTATTCTGTAATGTCAGTAAACGGTATGTAACTGTTCATGTTTATTTAAAATTTTAAAATATAACTAGAAATTGGTTATATCTGTTCAGTTCCTTCCAAATTGGCTAGATCGGTCTGGTACCTTGTGGAGTTAACGAACCTATCTCAATTTCAGAGGTGTCTCTAAGGGCTACTCCATGTGAATCTGCCTTATGAAATTTTAGATATTTACATGCATGTAAATGTCAGAAAATTTCAAGGAACAAAAACTCTGAGAAATTGAATGCTGATAATTTGATCATATTTGATGAGTTGTCTGGTAGAACTGTTCAACATGTGCTTGGGTTGAGAAACAGAAACCCAAAACTGAATAAAAAAAGAGAAACTGTTTGGGATGTGCTGAATTTGGAAATTACAGGTATGCTGACATATGCAATGATATGCTTCTTGGTTTAAACAAACTGTTTCCAGATAGTTGTCTATTTTGACATTGATGTTGGTGTCATCTTGAAGATAGTTTGCTTGAAAGAATGGTGTAATGGGATTTTATTAGTTGGTGATTGGGGGACTATAAGTGTTGCCCATGGCATTTGCACATTTTTTGACTTTTCCCTCCAGTAACAGGTAACAATGAAGCTGGATCACATCAATCATCACTTCCACTCTCCGTGTCCACTGCCAATGATGGCAATTTTTTTTCACAATCAACACCACCTGTAGCTGCTGGGCCACCTTCCACAAAATCTCCTAGCTATATGTATGGGCATGAGTCTGCTGAACCTGTCAGGGGTGCCAGTGATCAGCCTTTAGATTTTGAACGCTCATCTGTTCATGAGCATGAGCACCAACATCAAATTAGTTATGGTCATGCTGCCCCAGCAGTGTTGGTAGGAGGCTCTGATCAGAATGCACCTGTAGCTGCAATTCACACTTGGACAGCTCCGGTTGCTGCAGGCGTTGTCTTCCCTCCAATCCCTGCAGTTCCTCCAGGTCCACAGGTGATAATTTCTCTCTCTCTCTATATTGATTTATTTACTACAACTGATTGTAGGTACAATCAACTTGGTATCTCATTATGCAAGTTGATTTAACTCAATCTAACCTCAAATTTGATGCATTTAAGGCTGTTGAATTTTCAATTGCCAGAAAAACCTGCTCGAGTGCTGGAATCTGGTGATCCAAATGCTGATCCCTGTTAAATGGACCATGTAGATCACATCTATGGGTTCAGATTTACTAAAGAAAAAAAGAGATTTGCTAAGTTGTTTGTACCATAATCATCAATCTAGTTCTTGGGGATTTTTGGCTGGAATTTCTCTGGAGTTTTTTAAAAAGTATTTTCCTAAAAAAAAAATTGGTGAAAGATTAAGTGCATTTCTGTGCTCATGGATGGTTGTGCACACCTACCCTTTACTCTTTCTCTCTCTGCAGAAATGGATGGTAGAGGGTTCGTAGTACTCAAAGCATTGGAGTGATCTAGTAGTGGGGAAGGGGCCTAGAAGTGCCTCCTACATCACACTACACTTGGCTCTACATATTGACAAAGCTAACCCCTGTCTAGTGTCTGGTAGATCTAAGGGGAGGGGGCATCCGTGCTTATTTCCCTTATCCCCATCTCCCCCAGGCTAACCGGCCTTGCTTACAAAGCCTTTGGTCGGCCTCAAAATGTATATATAGAGTTAATGTTTGCTACAATCGATTGTAAATAAAATAGACTTAGAAAGCCCCACCTTTTTTATTTTTTTTCCATGTCTAGCAATGTAGATGTGATCTACATGTTTCTTTTAGTTGGGGACCAGCTTTTGGATTGCCAGAATCTGACCTATATGTAGTTTTTTTGGTGATCCAAATGTTTGATTCTCACTAAATCGACCATGCTGAACACGTAGAGTAAAAAACAACTTGCCTCATGACACTCCAACTAGATTGTAGTCACAATCGACTATATATATATATATATATATATATATATATATATATATATAGAGAGAGAGAGAGAGAGAGAGAGAGAGAGAGAGAGAGAGAGAGAGAGAGAGAGAGAGAGAGAGAGAGAGAGAGAGATTGGAATATGTAAACTAGTATGACCGGAGATTTTCATAGGGTTTTTGCAAATCTAACCCTGCAGATGCATTCGGTGTGGTCCATTTGCTACTCGGATCAAGAAATGTGATTTTGTATGCTTGAATACTTACGAAAATTCTGAGCCGTTGATTTTCAGGCCTTAAAAGATCCTTCTTTTACATCATAATTGGATGCTAAGAGTCTGTTTCTATAAAACCAAACATCTAGATCGCATCTGTACGGCGAAATTTTAGAAAAAAATAAAAATATCTATGAAAATCTTGGTGCATACCAGTTTACTTATTTTGCTGGTTTACATATTCCAGCAGTGTTGTGAAAAGCATTGAGGCGTAGCGAGACGCTCCACCAAAAACCGAGGCGAGGCATAAAGCGTAAGCCTTAAATATTTTTTTTGAAAACTTTAAAAAAATTATAAAAATATCTAAAAATACAAATAAATAAAGACATGCTTTATTGATGAAATAACAACCAATAAGAAATAGAAAATCTCAAATAAGTACTAAAAAATATGAGATTAACATATAAAAGTAACTAAAAGCTGATTACATAACTGAAAAATATATGAGATTAACCTACAAAAGTTAAAATATATGAGATTATTCTAAAAAATATGAGATTAACATATAAAAGTAGCTAAAAAAATGATTACATAACTGGAAAATATGAGATTAACCAACAAAAGATAAAATATACTAAGAAACCGATTACATAACTGAAAAATATATGAGATTAACTAATAAAATTTTAAATATATGAGATTATTCTAAAAAATATGAGATTAACATATAAAAGTAACTAAAAAACTGATTACATAACTGGACAATATATGAGTTTAACCAACAAAAATTAAAATATACTAAGAAACTGATTACATAACTGAAATAACTGGAAAATATATGAGATTAACCTACAAAAGTTAAAATATATGAGATTATTCTAAAAAATATGAGATTAACATATAAAAGTAACTAAAAACTGATTACATAACTGGAAAATATATGAGATTAACCAACAAAAGTTAAAATATACTAAGAAACTGATTACATAACTGAAATAACTGAAAAAACTGAAAAATATAAGAGATTAACCTACAAAAGTTAAAATATATGAGATTATTCTAAAAAATATGAGATTAACATATAAAAGTAACTAAAAAACTGATTACATAACTGGAAAATATATGAGATTAACCAACAAAAGTTAAAATATATTAAGAAACTAATTACATAACTGAAATAACTGAAAAATATACGAGATTAACCAACAAAAGTTAAAATATAGTAATATACTAAGAAACTGATTACATAACTGAAATAACTAGAAAATATATGAGATTAACCTACAAAAATCTTGTTGATCATGTCTCAGAAATCTTGTTGTAATTTTTTTTGTGCCTTAGGCTTGTGCCTTGAGGCACAGAGTGCCGTGCCTCAGGCTTGCGTCTTGAGGCACAGAGGGCCGTGCCTCAAGGCGAGGCATGCCTTTTGTGCCTCAAGGCGCGTTTTTGATAACAATGTATTCCAGTTACCCTATATATATGTATATATACATGAAAACCTACAAAATAGGTACAACTTAAATGAAACATGCTAATGGATTTTTGTGTTTTTTCGAAATTCTGATCGTACATATGTGATCTATATGCTTGTTTTTATAGGAATCACTTTTTGGAGCATTTGATTCCGATTTATGGATAGGTTTTTATCGGGTTTCAAAAATCAACAACCTACAATTTTCATAAAATTTTTAGGCTCTAAATACCATTTTTTTCATCCAAAATGCATGATCAAAGTGTTGATTTCTAGTAAATCAATCATGTTGAACACATCTATGAGGTTAGAATTTTGAAGAAAACACTGAAAATCCAATAGCATCTTTCATTTAGCACCATGCCCATGTTGTAGGTTTTTATATATATATATATCAAGGTTGTAAGTATCATATCGTATCGTTACCTGTATCGATCGGGCCCAAAATAAGACACATCATATCGTATCATAAAAAATCATGATATTTTTCAAATTTTTTAAAAAAATCATGAAAATATAAAAAAAAGATCATAACACATGAAGCAATGATGAATTGAACAAAATACAACTATAAAATCATATATGAAGCATTTATGTCTCTATGAGCTACATAAGAAATCACCAAACATCAATTGTCACAAGAACAATGCAAAATATTAAATATCTTGCAATTTATAACACACCACAAGACTCGTACTTTCATATTACATAAACAAAAATATTATGGCAATAGTTGCACTCGATTTTCAATCATTTTTCACTCATTACTTGAGTGTCCCATTGTCATGCTTGATCATTTGGTGCCATCTTTGTTGGAGTGTGGAACTGTCAGATTTTCGATAAGTTTTCACTCATTACTTGTTATAAAAAGCTAATTACAGAAATGCCACTGAGATGTCTATTCTTAACATGCCACCTCAAACTGTACATAGGTTGTTTCGTACCATGGGCAGTTTGGTTTTAAGAAACCAATGCCTCACTCCTGTCAAGGGCTTGGTAAATAGATCCGTTGTTTGATCTTCATCTTTAATGAATAGAGGATGAATTTCCTTACTCTCAACCTTTTTCCTTATAAAATGTTGGTCCTGCTCGACATGCTTCATTTTTCTATTCTGAAATAGATTGGAAGCTATTGCAATGACACTTCTATTGTCACAAAATAACAACGATCTAGTGATAGGTTGATGCAATGAAGAGAGAAGATGATGTATCCATAAAACTTCCGCTGTAACGACTGCCATGACCCTGTATTCCACCTTTGTACTTGACTTGGCTACAATTTGTTGCTTGCGATAGGCCCATGATACTAGATGATCTCCTAGAAAAACTCCATATTCTGTCACAGAATGCCGTGTCACAGGATCTCCTGCCTAGTCAACATCTCAGTATGCATGTATAAACAAGGAGATACTTGCACTTCTATATGCACACTCTTTATACACCAATCCATCCATAATAGTTCTCTTAATGTACCTCGTATTCATTTGACTTCATCCATATGACTCTTTTTAGGCTCATGCATAAACTGCGATACTTGGTTCACAACAAAAACCAAGACAGGACGGGTAAAGGTGAGGTACTGTAGTGCACAAACTAAACTAAAAACATGTGGTTTGCTAAGAACTTCATTGTATGGAATACTTAGCTCCATTTTTGTATTCACCGCAATAGGTGTGGAAACAAGTCTACAATCCAACATACCAAACCTGGTGAGAAGATCGAGAGCATATTTGTGTTGCGTGAGAGTTATAGCTTTGTTCCTCCTATCAACTTCAACTTCCAAAAAATATTTGAGGTTTTCCAAATCCTTCATATGGAATTTGGAATTCGAGAGCTATTACTACCTGTGATAATAATGTCATCAACATACACCAAGATTATTGTGAGATGTTGTCGATCATAGTGAATTAACAATGAGTTTGAGTGTCTCGTTGTGCATATCCTGGTGGATGTTCCATGTATACTTCTTCATGAAGCACCTCGTAAAGAAATGCATTCTTCACGTCCAATTGACTCGGTTCCTAGCCATAAATGACCGCAAGGGAGAGGACAATTCGAATAGTTCCTATGCATAATACAAGGTTGAATGTTCCATCAAAATCGAGCCCATACTCCTGTGTATGTCCCTTTGCCACCAAGCATGCTTTGTAGTGTTCTATGATGCCATCACTTTTATATACCCAGTGACACCCGACAACATTCTTATCAGGAGGTCTGCTAACAACATCCCATGCACCACATTCTTGCAAGGTTGAGATCTCCTCATTCGTAGTTTCAATCCATCGTTGGCTTTGACATGCCTTATAATAGAACCTGGGTTCATTTTTTGAAGAAGATTTGTTGCAAAGAGCTGAAACCTATGTCACAGGGATTCGGCTAGTAGGGTGCCTCACCCGCGTCGACGCGATGCGGGTGCGGTCAACCCGACCCTGGGTGCGGTCAACGCAGCCAGGGTCATTTGCCGCACCCGCACCCGCACCCATGTGGCATAGGCTGAAACTCTACTGAGAAGGTACCATAGGAAACCCAACGTTGCGGAGGATGTCTTATCCTAGTGGATGTCCTCAGCTATGTCGATGAAGGTGCATTAGATTCAATTGGTGCATCATTCACAACATCATCAGGGTGACCCAATTCTGGTGGCTGCAAATCACACTCTACTGAGATCAATGGTAACTCTTTTGGGACTCCATCCTCCTTTTGAGCTTGAGTCATCTTTCTTCGGGCATATACCTGAGGATAAAACCTAAAATCTGAAAAAGACATTTGATTGGTTGCTGGCTGGACAGACTTATATGGATCAGCTGATTGGTCATTTTCTTGTAAACACATTTGGTTTGTAATCCCTCTTGCAGACATTTTGGTACTGGGCCAAAAGGAGTGATTAAAATCTTCCTTCCTAGCCTGATTTTCAACAACACTAGTGGATACATAATCATCTTCATGAAAAACATGCCTGAAAATCACTAGTTTTTGGGAAACAGGATTAGTGCACCCATAGCCCAAGTATTCATCATCATATCCTAGAAACTGGCATTCCTAGGCCCTGGGGAAAAGCTTGTTTCGTAATGATGCATAAATGTGCACAAAACACTTGCTTCCAAAAGACCGCATGATAGAATAATTCGGTGGTTTTTCATAGAGCAAAGAGAAGGGACTTTCTCCTCCCAAATTAGACAGAGGCTTACGATTAATGCAATATACCATTGTATGGAAAGCCTCGGTCCAAAGATCCTTTTTGACATTAGAATCCATCAACATAGTTAAGGTTGTCTCATCTATATGCCGATGCTTTCTTTCAGTTACTCTGTTTTGTTGAGATATTTTTGGGCAAGGCATCTATCATAATATGCATTCTCATGTAAATAGTAAATGCACGAGACGCATATTCACTACCACTGTCGTTAAGGAAACACAATTTTTTTTTGGAAAATTGAGTTTCAACCTATGTCACATGGGTGCGGGTGCGGGGATTCGGCACTTTCAAAAAACCCGGGTGCGGGGGTGCTGCAGGGGCAAAAATGTAATATATATATATATATATATATATAAAGGGGAGAGAGAAAATCCTTTACGAAAAAAGGATTTGAAAAGGCAGGAGCTGTCAGCAGAGAAAATCTTTTACGAAAAAAAGGATTTGAAAAGGCAGGAGCTGTCAGCAGCTGACAGGAGCTGTCAGCAATTTTTTTTTTTTAAATTTCGCAGCCCATCAGCAGTTGATAGCAGCTGTCAGCAGAATTTTTTTTAAAAAAATTTCTCGGCCCATTTCATAGGGCAATTTTTTTTTAAAAAAAAATCCAAAAAAAAGGACCTAAATGATCTTGGGTGCGGTCAACGCACCCAGGACCGGGTTGACCACACCCGGTGCCGCACCCGCACCCGCGTCGAGTCGCATCGACGCGGGTGTGGCACCCTGCTAGCCTAATCACTGTGACATAGGTTTCAACATAGGACTTAAACCTTTGAAACACTTAAAATGCGTCATCTTTATGCTTTAAGTATATCCAAGAATATTTAGTGAAGTCATCGATAAATATCACATAAAATCTGCACTTGGACATAGACAACACATGTGTTGGTCACCATACATCAAAATGAACCAGTTTAAAATGAAACAAAGCTCTTTTATTAGGTAACTCAAAAGGTAGTTCATGACTCTTACGTATGCGACAATTGAAAGATAGAAATGACACCTTTTGTGTCTTATCTCGCAATGAGATAAGCCCTTTATTACATAAAGTTTGAATAAAATTTGAACTGCAATGACTGTAATAAATTGAAAAAAAAATTTAAGTTTGGGTTCGGGTCGGATCCGGACCCGGACCCGACCCGAACCCGAATGGAGGCACCGCCTCCCGTGTTTTTAACACAGGGAGGCAGGGGTTTCAAAGATAACCCCCGCCCTCCTTTTCCCTCTCTCGGTCTCTCCCCCGACCGAGTCTTTCCCCCTCGTTCGTCCCTGCGGCCACCGACCCTGGTGACTCGCCGTCGGCAACCGCCCTCATCCCGCGTGCTGCAGGGGGGCTGAAAACCTCAGGTGCCAGCCATCTCCTTCCCTCTTTGCTGCGAAGGTGCCGACGACCCACGGCCACTGCCTTCCGTTCTGGCGACTCTTCAGGTACGCTTCCCCTTTTTTCCCTTCCTTCCGCCTCCTCTCCTTCTTCTCCGGGAGAGATCGACTGACAGGGGGGCGGATCCCCCTGCCGTCGCCCCCCATCGGCAGGGGGGTTACCCCCCTACCTTTCTCAGGATCGGCCGACAGGGGGTTGAGTCCCCTGTCGTCGGCAGGGGGACTCCCCCCCTGTTTCTCTCGTTGGGTCGACTGACAGGGGGGCAAAGCCCCCCTGTCGTCGTCATACATCGGCAGGGGGCTCCGCCCCCCTGTCACTTGCCGTGTCGACAGGGGGCTCCGCTCCCCCTGTCCCTCTTGTTTCGCCGGCAGGGAGCGGAACTCCCTGTGTCGGCCCACCTTTTCGGCAGGGACTTTTGCCCCCATGCCTTTTGTGGATTTCTCGGCAGGGGCAGAGCCCCTGCCTTTTCGTGGTTCTTCCGGCAGAGGAGGGGCTCGCCCCCCTCCTCTCTGTTCCTCCTGCCACTGCAGGGGAGGGGCCGAGCCCCTCGTCCCTGCCTCCTGCCACGACAGAGGAGGGGCTCGCCCCCTCCTCTCTGTTCCTCCTGCCACGGCAGGGGAGGGGCCGAGCCCCTCGTCCCTGCCTCCTGCCACGACAGAGGAGGGGCTCGCCCCCCTCCTCTCTGCCCTTTTGATCGGCAGGAGAGGGGCTGAGCCCCCTCCCTGCTTCGTGTTACGGTAGGGGAGGGGCTGAGCCCCCTCCTTGCTCTTTGTGTTGACAGGGGAGGGGGCCGAGCCCCTCCTCCCTGCGTCTCCTAGCAGCAGGGGAGGGTCGAACCCTCCCTGCTTCCTCTTTTGGTCAGGGGAGGGGTCAATCCCCCTCCCTGTGCCCTCGTCGTTCAGGGGAGGGGTCGATCCCCCCTCCCTGTGCCTTTTCTCTCTTTAGGCAGGGGCATCGCCCCTGCCTCTGTTGTTCTTCGGCAGGCAGGGGCAAGGCCCCCCTGCCTCCCTCTTTGTATGTCGTCTAGCATGGGCGAAGCCCCCTGCCTCCCCTTCGTTGCTGACAGGCAGGGGCTCTGCCCTTGCCTCTCTTCTACTTTGTCAGGCAGGAGCGCAACCCTGCTTGCCCTCGCTTTATGAGGGCAGGGGTGCAACCCCCTGCCTCCTCGGAGTCCGCGGACAGCAAGTCAGCAGGGGCTCGCAGCCCCTGCTTCTGCTTCTTGCGCTTATAGCAGGTGCGCATGCGCACGATGCCCATGCCTCTGTTTCCCTTACGCCAGGGCGGCGATAGTGCCTCTGACTTTCTATTTTGGTATTAGCTTGCTAAGATCGTTACTTTTGCAGCTCGTACGACGGATCCCGCTCGCGTTTCGCGACCCGAGCCGCCAATCGCGTACATCTGCAAGCTTGCAACTCTCAAAGGTAGGGGAAGATTGCACAGAAGACTTGGACAATTGAATTGAGCTCAATTAACTAAAAATGGACCATTAAATATATATATATATATATATATATATATATAAAAATATATATATTTATACGAGTACGCATTTAACTAAAGGATGCGGTTTCACGATCCTTGTCCTTTACTTTGCCGTCGCGCATCGCGCAAAGGTTCTGCGTTGCACCCCTGCTTACGGTCTTTACTTTGTCGTCGCGCTTTGCGCTAGGCTCTTGCTTTTGCATATGTGTTGTTACTGCCTTGCTATTGCAGATGACGCTCAGGTTCTCGCTCATTGCATACGCGTTTGAGGCATCCTCGTGGAGGATGCAAGAGACATCTATCACTCCCTCTTGCGACAAGAGTTCAGTCGGGAGCAAGCGACACATCCTCGTCTAAGGAGAGGGATACCTCGCAAGGATCCTGGCTCTTCGTGTGTGCAGTCCTGCAGAGTCGACTTGAGATTTCAGCGAGCTGCGCAAAAGCATCGAAGACTGCTCCAAATCGAAGCATTTGGAAGGATGTGACTGGCTGTTTCTGCTCGCCTTTTTGGCATATCTCGGGTGATCTCGAATTGGGGGTTCAAGCAAACTTCTTAGCGGGTGTTCTGTTGAGAAACCCGTATCCCGTTTATCGAGGCCGGTATCGAGTCATGCGAGACATGTAGATACCCCGATAGCGGATGTGATTCGAGATAATCACATGCATAATGTTGGCACAAGGTACTGCTGTTTCAAAAGATAAAGTAAAGTAGATAAACTTTACATCTTTGTGAAACACTCCTGTTGAGGCTTCTATTGAGGAGCTATACCCCCTTCATCCTAGAGTACTTGTAGTCGTGCACGACACGTCTAGTACTGCGATGATCGGATGAGACGGTCGTGCGACCTCGAACGACGCTAAATGCAAAATGTTGTAATCACATAAATGGCCTCACATTCGCCTTCACAGGCAAGATGCTCGGGTGGTTTAAATACCACAGCATAGAATGGGTCGTTAGTTAAGCAACCCCTAACGTACTTATTCGCTTCTTTGTGTCTGTCAAGGGAGAGGACAGAGCGGTACAAACTCCAATGGACAGGTTGTTAACAACCACCCTACGGGCAACGATCCGACCTCCCCAGTCATTGGAGTTAGGGGAAAGGGGCTACATTAGTTAGCTCAACACTTCTGCAGAAGTTGGATGCGTCCGTGGCACAGCCTCCTATGGGGAATCCTCTCTCGGCTAAAGCCGTCCCTTTAGAGCGAACTCAACTAGCTATTCGGGTTATTGAAAATACATAGAATAACAAACGCCCGAACTAGTCTCAGTTGGTTCTACGTTTTGCCTGCGCGTACCCGCAAGTTCGTAATTATCGAAACATAAGGTCTGTTCACACTGGTCGTTGAGTCGTGAGATTTGCTTGCACTACTGCTTTGCTTGCACTACGGATTCGCTTGCACTACTAATTCGCTTGCACTACTGCTTCGCTTGCACTACTAATTCGCTTGCTTGCTCGATAGTTCAACATGCTACTCGTTGAGCTGTGCACGCCTGTCAAGGCATTACTCTAGTTGGTTAAACTGCTTACGCAGTTCTTTGCGGAGTAATAAGGAGTTTCTCATACTAGTTAAATGCTTATAATAGTAGCATTATGCCAGTTGCTACATATTAGCATGTGACTTGCTTTATCCCTTGGTCGAACTGTTTGGTGCTTATTGTAGCGTAGCACTTGTTGGCTTGCATCTCTTATGATTGATGTGATTGCATACAGCTCGTAATCTACGAACTGGTGGCAACTAGGATTGATGTGGTCGCTTGTCTTATAAGCTGCTTACATATTGTGATATAATTGTTGTCGTATGATTGCTTATGAATGACTTGTGATGCAATGGTTTATGCTTTACGATTAATTTAATTACTTGTTCATGGACTGAGCCATTTTATGATAATTATATGTTTTACGAGCATTGCTATGAGTGCTTGTCTTATTCAGTTGTTTTGTTTGGCTTACGGGTAGAGTTAGTTACCCTTCGCCCATAGAATCAACTGAATTGCCATATCTGCGCGTTCTCATGTGTCGTTTACACATGCTTTGAGGGCCTATTTGAGGATTGCAATATTCCTCGTGGCAATCATACGATGCGTAGGATTATATGCTTCTACGCGGAGTGATACAATGCATATTGCTGATATGCATGCTTGTGCCCATATTGTGGCTACTGACCTCGAGAGCAGTCAACTGTTCGGAGCAGTCGATTGTATAGATGCGTGTATCACCGAGTAGGGTGTCTGACGAGCACCTGATCTCCAAAGGATTATCTGCGAGGGCGTGTATGATCAAGACCAGGTACCCGACTAGAGTGGTAGATTCTCTCTGAGGATGTACACTGTCCACGAACGGGTAGCCGCAAGGATGGTGAACTCCTGTGAGGAAGTGTATGGTCCAAGATCAGGTATACCATCTAGAGCGGAATTCCTTGTGAGGTTATACATTTCCTAGACCAGGTGATTCGGCGTTGATCTTGTTGTTGGTATTAATAGCTATCGACCCCAAGAGCGGTCTTTTGTGTTGATGCGTGTATCACAATGATTTTCATTGGATATGGCATATGTTGGGGATCGGTTTCCCAAAGGTTTCGCTGTGAGGTTATACATTTCCTAGATCGGGTGACCCGACTAGAGTGGGAGATCTCTGTGAGAATGTACACTGTCCACGAACGGGTAGCTGCAAAGACGGTGAACTCCTGTGAGGAAGTGTAGGGTCCAAGATCAGGTACACCCTCTAGGGCGGTATTTCCTTGTCCGGTCGTATATCTCTCGGACCGAACGATCCGACGTGGATCTTGTGTTTTCGCTTACCATAAAAAGTTATGGTGAGCTGTGACGATCTTCTGAGATTGTTTGTGATAGTCAACTATGAATTCATAGTTTCGGCTTTCTGTTTTATCATGATTACATGCATGACTCAGATGTGAGAATCAGATCGTTAGTGATTTGAGTTAGTGATCATGTTTTGGACCTTCTACGGAAGGGTGAGCTTCTCTGAGAAGGTATGACGCCTTAGTGCATCATAACCGGTGACAGATAGCCGCGTAAGACTTTGAGAGATGAGAATAGATTAAGGTTGTTCAGGACAATGCGTTTGTTAGAAGTAGTGAGCGACAAACGATGTCCTGATGGTGATTAGATGCAGAGACCTCGTTCTAGGAACGAGGACAAGCTTGTTGCGTAGTAGTTCTCAACTTACGATCAAATGGATCGTATGCTGCTTACTTGCTTTGAACTGCTTACTTGCTTTGAACTGCTTACTTGCGTTGAACTGCTTACTGTTTGCACTACTTACGCATTGCACTGCTTACACGCTTGCACTACTTACTCGCTCGCGCGCCTTATTCGCTTGTACTGCTTACGTGTTTGCACTATTCACCTGCTTGCATTGCTTACCTGTTTAACTGCATATCTGCTTTAAACTGCGTAGCCTACTGAATTAAATGTACTTAATTCAGTTCCTTGTAGTCTTTCTTGTGCACCTACTAGTTTTTCGCGAAACTAACCCATTCTATGGGTATAGGTGTTTATTAGGTACACTACGGGCGATAGCGCGATTGCAAGATGGCTTCAAGACTTCTTCTTCCTGCTCTTAGCTCGCGTCCTGGACGCTTGGGTTCGTATCGGATTTCCCTTAGGATATCCGAATCTTGTCAGTTTTGGTTCTTTTAGCTAACGTGCCCAAAGTTGTCAGCTTGCCTTATGGTTTATCAAAGAAAAATCTTCCGCTGATTTCATAAACAAACTCTGAAGGAAAGAGATATTTCTAGTCTCTTGCCAGTTTTCTGAAAAGGGTTCGCAAGTTTGAAATTTGGGGCGTTACAATGACCAAGCTAACTGAGCTTCTTTATTGACTTTTGGAACTTAAGAAACTAACACGAGGAACTGTAATAAAAACTGCTATTCTTTTGAGCTTTGTGCATGATATAAATATTTCCTTTTCTTTCTCTTTTAGTGAGGATCTCCTTCGTAAGAGGGTCCTTCACATAAGAAAGAATTGGTTTGATCTACTAATTGAGACACACATATCAGATTACGATAAATATTTGGAGCAAAAAAAGTATTGAAAATATTAAGAACACCATGATTGGTAGGGACAATGGCAATTCCTATGTGCTTAATAGGATGATGTTTCCCATCTCCCATTACTATAATACCATTTCCACGATAAGGCATAAGATTTGAGAGCTTACCAGAATAACCTGTTACATGATGAGCAACACATGAATCAACCAACCATGCATTGTGGGAAGGAGGCTGTGCACTAGATGATGCTGTCCATGCAGGAATATTCTAACTACCACTTCAAACACCTTGTGCAGTCATGCCTTGTATTGAATTTGTTGGGGAATTTGGATGTAGACCCACTTGGCTGAAAGCTATGTCACAGGGACTCGACAAACTGGGTGCCACACCCGACGCGACACGGGTGCGGCACCCGGTGCGGTCAACGGGACCCTGGGTGCAGTCAACACACCCAGGGTCATTTGTGTCCAATTTTTGGACAAAAAAATGCTCCTGACTTTTCTTCCGACGAACATATATATATATATATGTATATATATATATATATATATATATATATATATATATATATATAGAGAGAGAGAGAGAGAGAGAGAGAGAGAGAGAGAGAGAGGACGCGACAGGGGGCCGCCGACCTTCCGGCAAATGCAGAGAGAAAGGGGGAGGGCACGACAGGGAGCCGTCGGCCTCCTACCGGCCCTTCAACAAACAAAAGGAAACGAAGAAGAAAAGAAGAGAAGGGGAGTTGAAGGAGATGCGTACCTGAGAGAGCCGGTGTCGTCGTCGGCGCTGGGGTTCGGTCGCATGCCGGGAGTGAGAGAGAGTGCACAATTGAGAGGGAGAGGAGGAGGAGCGTAGGGGTGAGGGCTTCCCCCTCACCCTTGCATGATTTAAAGGGCACGAGAGGACGCAAATCGGGAAACCCCAAAGGCGTTTCCCTTATCAGCAGAGGAAAAAAAAAGGCTGCGCGGGTGTTAATTTTTTTTTAAAGGGAAAACCCTTAGGGTTTTCCTTGGACTGGGTTCGGGATCGATTTTTTTTTTGTAAAATCTTGGGGTTTACACCTACCCCCTGTTAAAATATAGTATGCGTATGGATCTGGATCCAGATCCATACGCATGTTGAATATTTTAACACATGCTCAATGCCATTTCATTAATGGCATTCCTGTAATTTTTCTGTAATCTCAACTGTTGTATATTTGCCTATTTATAAAGCTTAGGGCTGGGAGGTTGGGTTAATGTGCGCCGCCCCCAGCCATTGTGCATCTCCCTCCTCTCTCTCTCTCTTTTCTTTATTTTCTGTGGTGAAGGCTGAACCCCACACAAAATCTTATATGGTATCAGAGCTACAAGTTGCGGAACCCTACCAGACGTGTGTTCAGCGAGATCTGAAGATCTCTGAAGGAACAATTTTTGATACATCTCTTCGTCCATTCTTCTTCCTTCCTGATAACTTCTGCTACTCGTTTATTTTTCTGATTCTTGTTCATTCCTCTTCTTCACAGTACTCATTATCATCACCATCTGTCTCTCTTCTTCATCATTAACGTCTGCAGCATTATTAACGTCTGCAGTTTTTTTTTTCTTTTCACCTTTAACGTCCCTCTTCGACATCAACGACTGCAGTTTTCTTCTCTTTGATTGCAGTCTCTTTGATTGCAATCCCTTTGATTCGTGTTTTCCCTCTTTGATTGCAAACAAATCTACTGCAATTTTTTAGTATTTTTTGATTTATTTCCTCTTTGATTCCTCTTTGATTATAGAAGTTTCCTTTTGTATTACTGTTTAATGTTTTCTGTGCGAAGCCTATAGGCAGGTTATAACAGTCTACAATCTCAATCCTAAAAAAAAAAGGCAAAACAATTTACGTCTATTAGTAGCACAGGTGCATCTCTTATTGAAGTTCTATTGATTGATTAAGTGATCTCCAATTTTCTTTTTCTTTCTCTTCATTCGTCTTGTTCGTTTATTCGTTGTCCCATTGATATGGATTACTCTTCGTCATCCACCTTGTCCTCCGGTCCCTCTCCAAATTTCTTGAGTCAGCTTGTTACAGAAAAACTTACTCACTCTAATTTTTTGACCTGGAAGAGACAAATACTTCCTTTTATACGGAGTCAGGATCTCGATGAACATCTGGATGGTTTGGTTCCTATACCACCACGGTTTATTTTGCAGGAAACCAACAATGAGAAGGGTGACACAATTACTATTTCCTTTAAGAATCCAGAGTATACAGCCTGGAGGAAGCGGGATCAGTCTTTGGTTGCTTATATTACGTCAACACTATCTCAAGAAGTGTTGGTTACTCTTTCAGATGATTGCACTCCGGCGGATCTGTGGAGTAAGTTGTCTCAGACATACTCTCAGATATCAAAAGCTCAAGTTATGTACTTAAAAAATGAGTTTCAAAGTTTGAAGAAAGGCTCCATGCCAGCCATGGAATACATAGGCCGCTTGAAGAGTATTACTGACCAATTGGCGGTTATTGGAAGTGCTATTTCAGATAAAGATAAAGTTCAACAACTCCTCAATGGATTGAGCCCTGATTTTGACATGTTTACCACAGCTTTGTCATGCCTTCCTCACTTGCCTACTTTTGTCGATCTTCAAGCGAAACTTCTCCAGCATGAGATGATTATGAAACAAAGAGCAGAAGGAAATGAATCAGTTCGTTCTCATTCAGTTTTGGCCATGGACACTTTTGTCGATTTTGGACGAGGAAATGGAGGGCATCAAGGAGGCAGAGGCCGCAGACGTTTTGGGCAGGGAGGTCGTGGTATCTTGCCTACACCTAATATTTTTGGTGTTTTTAATATAGGGAATCAAAGGAGAGTGCCCACTTGTTTCTTATGTAACAAAAGAGGACATGTGAAAGCTGATTGTTGGTTTAATCTACAAAATAGAGGAAAAAAACAAAATTGAAAATAAGTCAGCTACTATTGTGGACACGAAAGCGCCATCTACAGATATGCAACAACTTTTGTTATCAGCATTGTCACAGATGACGATCAAGCAAAATGAACAAGGCGAGTGGTATGTTGATTCCGGTGCTGCCACTCATGTTACGGGTAATGCTGGTAAGTTATCTCACTTATTGCCTTATTCTGAAAAAGGTAGTATAGTTATGGGAGATGAAACTTATCACTCCATTAGTCATACTGGCAGTGCACATATCCCTATGTCAGAGTCCTCACTTCACTTGTCCAATGTTCTCCTTGCTCCTAATATTAAAAAGAACATTGTTTCTGTAGCTAAACTTGTTGACGATATGAATTCTTCCGTCGAATTTACTCCCTCTTCTGTTTATGTTAAGGATCTACGAACGAAGGAGACATTCGCTAAGGGGGAGCGACAAAGAAACATGTACGTCTTCAAGGAGATTCCCTCAATGTCTTCACCTTCAGCCCCTGTCCTCCAGTTGAAGTCGTCCAAGCATTCTTCAGTGTCTTCGCCTTCAAAGTCTTTGTTTTTTCCTTCGTTGAAAGTTTTTAATTCATCTCATTGTAATAAGCCAGATATTTGGCACAGTCGTTTGGGCCATTGTAGTCGGGGCTTCGTTGAAAGTGTTGTATCTGATAGTCTTCTTCCAAAGTCTAGTTTATGTTCCTTTTTAGATAATAATAAATGTTCCTCATGCGAACTCTGCAAAAGCCATGTTCTTCCGTTTCATATTATTAATAAAAGGGCTTCAAAGCCATTTGAGATTATTTGTTCCGATGTTTGGGGACCCACACCTATTCCTTCTCTTTCCGGTAGTCGTTACTATGCTATCTTTATTGATTCTTATTCCCGTTATACTTGGATATATTTCTTGAAACATAAGCATGAAGTTTCTCAACCAGTTCGGGAATTCCATTTGATGGTCAAAACAAAGTTTTCCTGTGATATTGTGCATTTACAATGTGATGGTGGGGGAGAGTATTCATCAAACGAGTTTATTGCCTTTCTTCAAGATAAAGGAATAAGTCGACAGGTTTCTTGCCCTCATACCCCTCAACAAAATGGGGTTGCGGAAAGGAAACACATGCATATTGTCGAGAGTGCGATGAACATGTTACATGATAGCAATGTGCCCGTTAGTCTCTGGACAGAAGTTTTTCACACATCTGTTCATGTCATAAATCGTCTTCCTATGGCACTTCTGGATCAAAACTCTCCATATTATACTTTATTTGGGCAACATCCCTCTTATGATGAGTTGCGTGTTTTTGGTTGTGTATGTTATGTACATATTGATTCTTCTCTGCGAAATAAGTTTCAGGACAAGGTCGTTAAGTGCAGATTTGTTGGGTATGCGGATGAATACAAAGGCTATCGATGCTATGATCCTACTACAAAACGTATTAGGACCTCTAGAAATGTTGTTTTTGATGAACAAAATTTTCAGGTAAATGACTCTGAAGCGTTGCCATCTCGAGAAGTAGAGGTATATGATCCATGGATGAGCGCAAATCTTTTTGCTAATATAGGAGAAACATGTCAGGCGAATTGTACTTCCTTTGGCTTGAGTAAGGGGTTGGATGACTCACAGATGCGTGTTGAACCATCTCCAGTAAAACCACCCCCAATAGAACGCTTCTATGGACAGATATACACTAGACGGGACAAAAATATAAAGCAGAGGAATGTGGAAAGCATCACCAATGATTCGGCTCAAAGGTCGTCACGCATTAAGCATCCTATTCAACGATGGGTGAGTTATGAGACCTTCTCTTTTGATTTCCAGTTGTTTATGTCTCAGCTCACAAAACAGGATGAACCCACTTGTTTTAATCAAGCTCTTTAATCTTGTCATTGGACTGAAGCTATGAATGAAGAAATGGAAGCACTTCATGAGTGCCAGACTTGGGAAATAGTACCTCGGCCAGAAGGAAAGAATGTAGTTGGCTCAAAATGGGTTTATAAAACAAAGTATAAGCCTGAAGGAAGTATTGACTGATATAAAGCGCGACTTGTTGCTCGGGGATTCACACAACAATATGGTGAAGATTACGATGAAACTTTTAGTTCTATAGTCAAAATGGGTACAATTCGTGTCATCATATCCCTAGCAGTCGACCAAGGATGGATGTTAAAAATGCATTTTTGCATGGAACTTTAAAGGAAGAAGTGTATATGGAGCAAGCTCCTGGTTATGCCGAAAAGGATCCTACTGCCTGGGTGTGCAAACTAAGGAAATCTCTGTATGGGTTGAAACAGGCGTCCCGTTCTTGGTTTAAAAGTTTCTCTATGCAAATTCAAAGCTATGGTTTTAGAAGATGCTCTCTGGACCACTCGCTCTTTATTTACCAAAAGACAAACATCGTTATACTTCTTCTTATATATGTTGATGACATTGTGATCACATGGGAGCTCAGATAATCATGTGCAAGACGCGAAACAGTTTTTAATGAAAACTTTCAAGATGAAAAATTTAGGGGAGTTGAGGTACTTCCTTGGTATGGAAGTTGACAGGCAACAAGACACATTGACACTCATGCAACAAAAATACACTCTTGATCTTCTAGAAAGGGCCGTGATGACGAATTGCAAACTAGTCAACACTCCGAGTGTATTATATGAAAGGCTGAGCTCTGAAGATGACCATCTTTGTGTCAATCCAACAACGTATAGAAGCCTTGTGGGGATGCTGCAGTACTTGACCTTTACCAGACCTGATATAGTTTATGCTGTCAATCAGGTATCCCAGTTTATGCATGCTCCAACGGAAGGTCATATGGAAGTTGTGAAGCACATTCTACGATATTTAAAAGGAACTATAGGAGATGGACTTGTTTATCGCAAGAACGATAACCTGCATAGAGGGCATGAACTCATCACTTATACAGACACAGATTGGGCAGGGGATCCAGATGAGAGACGATCTGTCTCTGGATATTGTGTATATATTAGACACAATTTAGTGTCCTGGAGCAACAGAAAACAAAAAGCAGTGGCACGGTCGAGTACAGAGGCTGAATACAGGTCTATGGCTGCAGGCACAACAGACGCTACATGGATTAGACACTTATTGAGTGATCTTGGGGAGACAATTATTCGATCATTTCTTCTATGTGACAATGAAAGCGCAATAAACATTGCATGTAATCCTATTCAGCATAGCAGAACGAAGCACATTGAGATTGATCAACATTTTATACGGCAGAAAGTCGAGATGAAGGAGATAGAACTACTTCATGTTCGAACAGAAGATCAAGTTGCAGACTTGTTTACCAAGGGGTTAACAGGACATCAATTTTGGCTATTGAAGAGCAAGTTGTACATGCTCCAAGACCACGTACAACTTGAGGGAGGGTGTTAAAATATAGTATGCGTATGGATCTGGATCCAGATCCATACGCACGTTGAATATTTTAACACATGCTCAATGCCATTTCATTAATGGCATTCCTGTAATTTTTCTGTAATCTCAGCTATTGTATATTTGCCTATTTATAAAGCTTAGGGCTGGGAGGTTGGGTTAATGTGTGCCGCCCCCAGCCATTGTGCATCTCCTTCCTCTCTCTCTCTCTTTTCTTTATTTTCTGCAGCGAAGGCTGAACCCCACACAGAATCTTATACCCCCAACGAGCAAAGCCCTCAGAGAGATGAGACAGCTGACCCTGGGTGCGTTGACTGCACCCAGGGTCATTTATGTTCAACTTTTGGACTTTATATATATATATATATATATATATATATATATAAAGTCCAAAAGTTGAACATATATATATATATATTTGCCGCACCCCTGCACCCAAGTTTTTTGCATGTCCCTTCTTTCCACACATCTGACATACCGCATTGGAACGTGCTCCATGTTGTCCCCCATAGGAATAGGGAGAAGACTGGCCCCATTTCCTTGATAGCTATTTCCTGCCTGCCCTCTACCTCTTCCTCCAGATCTAGGAGGATTATTGAAGCTGCGAGGAGAGGCGTTGGCCACCAACACTTCATGTCCACCAGGCTGCCCTTCTTTCTTGGATGATAAATTGAACATGGATTCAAACTCTAACAACATGGATCACAATTGATCAAGGGTGGGTCTTGGAGTGTGTCCCATGTGTATGGCAATGAACATATTGTACTCATATCCGAGACCCTTAAGAGTCTGAGTACATATATCCTCATCCAATATTAGACCCCCAATTGCTGCTAGCTGATCATATATGAATTTTACCTTAGTAAGGAATTCCTGTACATTGCAAGTTCTTCTCTGCAGGGCTCCAAACTCAGTCTTCAGATATATTTTAGGAGTGGATATTTGCTCAAACCACCCATGTAAAATTAACCATATCTCACGTGCAGAAACACCTGTAGGAATGTGCAGCCTGTTGAAATAAGGTAGTTATGATAAAGGCAACCACAACCTGATCACTCTTCCGCCAGGCTATGAAATCTGGATTATTGACTAATGAAGATATCATGGACTGCTCACCTTCTGTGCTCTCTTTGGATGCAGGGACAAGCTCCGGAGGCACAGGTCCAGTCCCATCAAGGTGCCCCATCGAATTGTGGCTGTTGATGAATGAAACAATTTGTTTTTTCCAAGTAACAAAATTGTTCTCATTCAACTTATCGATCACCAATTGGTTCAAGAATGGAGTAAGAGGGTTAGATGATGCCATAAGAAAGTTTTGAAAAGAGAAGGATGAAAATCAAACATAGGGAGGCTGATTTGATGAACTGACAAAAGAAACGAAACGACATGCCCAATTTTTTTTGGGCTGCAGAGATTTTCACGAGATCTGTGTGTCTAAGATCATAAACAATAATCTATGGCAAAAAAAGCAATTTCCTTCCCCTTTGTTTTTTATGGAATCTCTTTTTGCTTCCTCTTTTTCTTGATAGGGAATTTGATGGGCTAAGATCTGATGTGTTCCCTTGTTTTTTTGGGTACGTCAGATCTGATCAGATATCAACGGAGATAAAGAAAGAGATAGATATGTAAATCAGAAATAGGAAAAAGAAAAAAGCAAAAGACGTCCTTTGGGGTTTCAAGTTTCACGATTAGATCTTATCTAATACTGATAAGATCTAACACAGCATGAATAGATAAGAAAGAACAAGGTCGAAACGAGAGATAGGAAAAATAAAAATGGGTAATGATTTTTTTTTTGGAAGAGGGAAAACTGGGACAATAAAGACGTGAAGAACAAGAAGAAGATATGAAAACAATGAAGGAGGCTAAACCAAGAAGAATAACATGTATGGAATCAACAACCTTGATTTGAGAGGGTCTTATCCTTGCCCCGCTCTAACTAATACCTTGCCAGAAATCGATCCAGAAGACGTACCCTGCTATACACGTTAGAGAGAAGAGAAAGGAGGAGAAAAAGTAAAGAAAAGAGAAGAAAAGCAATAGGGTCGTGCTCTCTAGGTCATGCTCAAGTGAGATTATATATATAAAATAATCCAGGAGACAAAAATGCCCCTCTATACAGCCATGAAATACAAACATGTCATGATATGAAACAATTACAAAAATACCCTTAGGATGTCTATTCGTAACAAGTCATGTTTTCGCTTGGTATACCTCTGCTAAAACTTCAAGGGAAGTAATGATCCTATATAATATAGAGGACCTAACTTGTTCAAACTCGAGTCTTAACCCGAAGGAAAAAGTGAATAGATGTTCTTTTATCTAATTGCTTTTGCCTCATTTCAATGTCCGTGCCTCCCCACTTAGGTTTAAGTAAGGCCAACTCATCTCATAAAGGGGAGAGAGTTCCATACCTCACGCTTTTGTCTCTTTGTCTCATAGTCCGAATCTTTTCTTGAAGAAAGTATTGTCATGCTAAATCTTTTTTGTTCGAACATATTCTTGAGAAAAACCTAAGCTTTACACACCTTTTTAAATGACATTATTTGTGGCAATCTTGAGTTCCATGCTATTTAAGAACCATGACAAAATTTGGGCATTCTCAGCTTCCCAGTCCTTCATCTTGACATGATATTCTTTAAGGGCCTTCTCTCATTCATCATCATCATCATCAAGCGCTTTAATTTGATCACCATCTTTCTTTGTGAGTATGAGTTGTGGCTCACAAGTAGTGCCACTCACATACCCATAAAGCTTTTTTTTTCTTTGAAACAATTCTTCATGGCGGCAGCCCACTTAAGGTAGTTGGAATTCTTGAGCTTGAACAAGATCATCGTCATGGGTTCCTTCTCAGCCATCTTTGGAAGAGAGAGTTACAAACAACGCTTGAAGATTACCGTAACCACGCGCCACAAACAAGTACAATAGGATTGTAATGAGATGTGCGTAAATACAAATTGTTCAATAATGAACCAAATAACACAAGCACTTAACGTGCAAATTACACAAACCCACTATGGAGTGAATGCCAAAAGGCAAAAAGAATATTATTCAAGAGAGAATGTGAGGGAACTCATACACTTTTGAGAGGGTGGGGGGGCTCCCACACTAGACATTGGGGAGCCCCAACGGTCATAAATATATAACAGTTGGGGCTCCCAACGTGCCATTGTGTGGGCCTCCCAATGGTCCCTTACATGAATTAAATAAAAAAAGAAAAACTAAAAAAGTAAAAACAAAAATAAGAAAAAGAAAAACCTAAAAAATAAAAAGTACATATTGAAATGACCAAAATACCCCTATCGGGTATTTTGGTATAAATACAAAATTATATATATATATATATATATATACACACACACACACATGCATATACATTTTAACACCCTTCCTCAAACTTTACGCGAAGAAAACTGAAAGTTTGCTAAAAAGAAACAAAAAACGAGAAGTTGGAAGTGCTTTGGTGAAGAAATCAACCAACTGATATTTTGATATAACATAAGGCAATGTAATAGTCCCTTTGAGGTATTCATCTCGAATATAGTGACAGTCCATTTCAATATGCTTGGTGCGCTCATGGAAGGTATGATTGCTTGCAGTGTAGATCACACTTTTGTTATCACAATACATCTTGAAAGGAGTTGAGGTGATAACCCCTATATCACAAAGAAAGACTTGTAAGCCATACAATCTCCATGATTATAGTAGCCATGGCACGATATTCAGTTTATGGTGATAATACAGATACTTTTTACTGCTTCTTGCACCTCCAAGAAATAAGCGAATCCCTTAAGAAAATACAAAAAACCAGTAATTGAGATTTGATCATTGGGATTACCTCCCCAATCTGCATCAGTATAAACAATTAAATCAAAAGATAAAGGAGAGGATAAAAAACCCCTTTTAAGATAGTGTTCTTAATATATCATACAATTGTCATGACAGTTGCTATATGAATTATCGTATCAGCATGCTGAAACTGACTTACTGAATAAACAACGTGAGCGATATCCGGTCGGGTGATGGACAAATAAGCAAGAGATCCAATTAATTGTCGATAAGGAGTATGATAATTAAATAGAACACCATCTTCAAGTCTTAATTTGACATTTATAACTTCAGGAGTTTCTATTTTCTTATCATCTGAAATCCTCGACTTAGCACAAATGTCCGCTTCCAACTTCATTTGGGATAGAATATATCCTCTCTGTGAATAAGTCACCTCAATACCTAAAACATATCTCAAAAAACCTAAGTCTATCAAAAGTTTTCTTTAACATAGACTTAATGGCATTTACTCCATCTTTGTCACTTTCTGTGATGATCATATCATCAAAATAAAGGAGAAGAATTACAATAGAATCACCTGTTTTCTTAACAAAGAGAGCAGTGTCAGTGTAACATGAGATAAATCCAAATTAATTAATACATTACTAAATTTGTTATACCAAGCTTTGAGAGCGTGTTTAATACCATACAATGTTTTCTTTAGTTTGAAAACTTTCTCATTTAAATTCATGCGAGGAGGATCTGTATAAACCTCTTCACTATGATCTCCATTTAAAAAAGCATTTTTAACATCAAGTTGATAATTATGCAATTTTTTAATAGAAGCAATTGCAATAAGAGCTCAAACACTTGTCATTCAAGCTACCAGGGCAAACGTCTCATCATAATCTACCCCATACTCTAGTGCATATCCTTTGGCTACCAATCTAGCCTTATATCTTTCTAAGGAGTCATCACTTTTCATTTCTACTTTAAAAACCCATATACATCCTATGAGTTTCTTTCCTTAAGGAGGATTAACAATTTCCCAAGTTTGAGCCATTTTTAAGTGCATTAAGTTCATGTTCCATGGCTTCATTCCAATGTGCATATTGTTTAGCATCATTGTAATGAGATGGTTCATAAAAAGAGTGGATGACTAATAAACAAGCTCTAAAATGTGGTGAAAAAGACTCATAAGACACAAATCTATTTGATGCTTTAGAGATACGAATTGACCCTCTTTGAGATGATTCTTCTAAAGACATATTTTGAGAAAATTTGTCAAAAGCACATGCATGAGGATTTTCACTTCTTCTATTATAAACTTGAGTATTATTTGTTACATGTTGATCTAAACTTTCATGAGAAAACACATTCAATAGCCTTTGGAGAAAGCGTATAATTTTTTTGAGTAAGAACATAACATTTACAACAAAAAATTCTTAGCCTTTTGAAATTCGGAGACATTATAAAGTTTTTCAAAAGGAGAAACATTTTTCAAAGATGACTAAAGAGTTCTATTGATAAGATAGGTTGAAGTTAAAGTGGCTTCGGCCCAAAATGACTTTTGAATATTTTTAGAAATTAAAAGGGTTCTAGCTGTTTCTATAATATGCCTATGTTTTCTTTTCGCAAAACCATTTTGTTGCGGTGTGTTAGGACAAGATCTTTGATGATAAATTTCATTTTGTCGTAAATAAGTTTGAAATTCATTTGACGTATATTCTCCTCTCGAATCCGATCTTAAAATAAATAAATTACTTATAAATTGATTCTTAATTATTGCATGAAAATCTTTAAAGATAGAAAACACATTAGATTTTCAATTTAGAAAGAAGATTCATGTGTATCTAGTGAAATCGTCCACATAAATTACATAATATGAAAAACCTCCTTTAGACATAATAGGAGAAGGACCTCAAACATTGGAATGAACCAATTCAAATGGTCGTGTAGAGACAAAACTTCGTTGAGAAAATAGAGTGACTTTTAATTTACCAAAGATGCAATCTTTATACGTCATAACTTTTTCATTACAAGAATTTTCCCAAAAGGAGAAAAAAGACATCTTTGAAAAATTCGGATGCCCAAGCCTCTTGTGCCAAACTTCTATACTTTTGACATTTACAAAATGACTTGGATGGTAGAGTAAAAAAGTCCATAAAATATAGATTGACCCTTCTATGGCCTTGCCCAATCAACTTTCCTGACTGGAGATCCTGCACGGTGCAATCTTTAGGTGAGAAAGATACTTTGCAATTATGATCAGTAATTTGAGAGACCAAAAATAAGTTTAAATTGATTTTTGGAACCACCCTTATTTTTGGAACAAAAAATTCTTGAGAATGTTTTAAATCAAGTGTTCTAATGTTTTCAATTTTCAAAGAAGTTCCATCGGCCATTGAAACGTAAGATGTCGTGGAGGTGGAATAGACATTAGAAAGGATGTTTTTATGTGGTGTCATATAAAAGGAAGCACCGGAGTCCAAAATCCACATACATGGAGGAGATGAGGAGGTTGCGATGGCGGCACCCGAAGTAGAGGAACACTAAGATGTTGAAGTGCCTCCGAGATTTGATTTAGAGTGTCTTTAATGTCTCCTTCATTGTTGCTCACTTCTTTATTTTGGACATTTTCACCAACCGCGGCTACTTTTTCTTTAAGCTTAAGGCAAACCGGTTTAATATGTCTCCGGTTCATTACAATAGTAACAAATAACACCCTTTCTAAAGCCATTATTTTAGCAAAGTGGGGAGGCCTATAGGGCTTAACATTGGATCCCGACCTAGTAACGACTATGATCTCATCACTTTTACGAGTCATATCAAGACGAGTTTCCTCTTGGCATACTTCGACAATGGCATCTTCAATAGGTAAGGCCTTGCTTCTATGAAGAATGGATGCCCTTGTTCAAATTCCAGTCTAAGACCGTGAAGAAATTGAAAGAAATGTTCTTTTTCAATTTGTTCTCTTCTTAATTTAATATCTTCTGGAGCCACCCACTTGAGCTCAAGAAGAACAAGTTCATCCCAAAGGGGAGACAAAGCACTAAAATAATCTCGGACACTCATGTCCCCTTGTTTAGTGGATCTAATCTTTTCTTGACAAAGAAATGGTCTAGTTAGATCCTTTTGGGTATGCATACCCTTAAGAAAGAACCAAGCTTCATTGGCTCTTCTAAACTTAGCAATGTTAACACAGATCTTTATGTCAATATTGTTCGTGAACCACACCAAAATTACTTTCCCAATCTTCTACTTTTGTTTGATGCTTATTGATTTTTTTAATGCGTTCTTCACCATCAAGGGCCTTTTCAACACCACCTTCGATCTTGGTAAGCTTCAATGTTGGTTTAAGAGTGGTCCCCGTCATGAAGCCCCATAGTTTCTTTCCACGAAGATGGTTCTCCGTAGCCGATGCCCACGTCAAATAATTTGAACCGTTGAGCTTGAAGGTACCTCTACTCTTGTGTTGTGCTCCATGATGACGAAGAAGGATAAACATGAGAAAGAACTTTCAAGGATCTTAAAAAGACTTCTAAGATTACAATTAACCCAATTGGCTCTGATACCATGTAATGAGATATGTGAAAATACAAACGGTTCAATAATGAACCAAATAACACAAACACTTAATGTGCAAATTACACAAACCCAACCCACTGTGGGGTGAATGCCAAAAGGCAAAAAGAATATTATTCAAGAGAGAATGTGAGAGAACTCATACACTTTTGAGAGGAGGGAGACCCCTTTATATACAAGAGGGAATCACTAAAAGAGGGAGCCATTGGGGCTCTCACAATAGACGTTGGGGAGCCCCAACGATCATAAATATGACCGTTGGGGACCCCAACGATCATAAATATGACCGTTGGGGACCCCAACGTCCCATTGTGTGGGCCCCCCAATGGTCCCTTACTTGAATTAAATAAAAAAGAAAAAGTAAAAAAGTAAAAACAAAAATAAGAAAAAGAAAAACCTAAAAAATAAAAAGTACATAGTGAAACGACCAACCCCTATCGGGTATTTTGGTATAAATACAGAATAATATATATATATATATATACATATATATATATATATATATATATATATATATATAAGGATCACAAGAGCTTATGACTTTGATACCATGTAATGCAATCACAAACCAAAGTACACTTACAATGCTACCAAGAGCATACAAAAAAGTGCTTAAGCACAAGCCCACAAAGTGAAAACACTAGCCACCAATGGGTAAATACTTGACCACTTGCACACACTCACAATAGCTCCCAATAGCACACAAAAGGGCACAATCAATATAAAAATTAATATTTTATTCACTATAAAAATGCTTAAGAAAAGTACACCAAAATATATGGGAGAGATCCCATATATATAGAGAACAAGGAGAGCAAGAGGGCTAGTCCAACTAGCCATTGGGCTAGTCCCAATGGTTAGAAGGATTTCAAGAAAATGAAAAATAAAAAGTACAAAAATAGCCCTAATGGGCATTGTCTATTATAAAAAGAAAAAGACAAAAATGCCCTAATGGGCATGACCTATTACAAATACAAAATAAAAAAGTACATAGGAATTCGAAGAACATATATATATATATATATATATATATATATATATATATATATATATAACCATACAATTTAACAATATCATCATCATAAATTCTATTTAACACCTCTCCCTCTCTTCCCTTGAACTTGACACAACCTCGCATTTGTCTCTCCCTCTTCCCAATAAAGCATGCCAACCTGTCTCCCTCTCTCTTTCTCTCTCCCATTGAGACTCATGCAACCCAAGTCTCTCTCCCTCTTCCCCATGCAGCCCCCACAACTCTCTTTCTCTCTCTCTCTCTCTCTCTCTCTCTCTCTCTTAGTGGTCAGCAACACATCCCAAAATGTCTGTTACTTGAGTCCTCTCTCTCTGACTTAATGGTCAAATCCCAAAATGAAGTGGGTTAGATGATTTGGTGTGCATGAAATTAAATTAAGGCCCCAGAATTTCATGTATCGTTCACAAAGTAGAGGTGATCATTTTATATATGTATTTGGTTCATGTATGCATGTACATGTATGTATGTTTATTTGTTTATTTATTTGATGGCATCTAATGTGCTTCCTTTTCCACTTGGACAGTTTGAGAATTCTTTTGTGCCTCCTCAGGCACTTCCTGGGCATCCTGCACCAGTGTTTGGGGCAGTTTCTGGACCTAATTTTCATCCTACCATTCCTGCTATCAGTACAGCGTTTGGTTTAAGTCATGGAGCTCCTTTGCACATGGCACCTGCCTTTCCTGGTGATGTGAATGGAACTTTTGGTATTTCAGAACGTCCTAAGAAGGTATTATATTGATGTCCTTGTCCCGGGCACAATAAAATGAATAAATGTTAATCCTCTTTCGGTGTTTCCTATCTTTCCCCTGACATCGGTGATGAGCAGGCTTCCGTACCCAGTTGGCTTCGCGAAGAAATAATGAAGAAAAAAGCTGCTGTGATATCCGGTTCTGTTCATGACCAGTTGCTCGAACTGCCTGTTCATTCTAGTGATGCTGATGGTCCCAATAAAGTCTTCAGAAAAATTGATCAAGATGACAGCAAAAGTATTGATTCTGCAAGGTCAACTGAAGATGATGATGAGGTAAGGGTTTTTTTCTCAAAAATATCAATCATGAGGTATGCAGAACCATCTGCTTTAAAACCTTTTCCCTGCCTTGTTCACCATGCAGGAATTGCTATTCATTTCTTAACTTTTCTTTGACTTGGTTTATGTTCTTGCTTGAGTAGGTTAAAGTTTTATTAACTCATCATGTAAAAAAAGTGAAATGACAAGAGTCATCAAACTCAGGTACCTCAATAACTGAGTCTCTACCAGGTTGTCACTCGTGGGTTTTTCCTCAATGGTGGTATGGGACCTGTCTTTTGGATTTGATATTGGTGGAATTTGGATTCTCTAGACTTTGAAAAATTGACGTGTTATGAGCCTGTGGCCATGTCAACATGTTGAGAAAAGTAGGGAAGATGGAAGTGTTGGATTGTTCCCATGACATGTTACCTGTCTTGATTTGTACTGTATTGTGCATGTGATGAATTTTGGCTGACCACTTAGTAGGTGCTCTGGAACAATTTTGGTGCTATTCTTAGCAAGGATGGCAAAATTTACTCTTGGTGTTCCAGTTGGAAACACAGGCCTTTTAATCTAATCTAAAGTGGTCTAAGATAGCTCCATTAGTTGAGACCGTTGGTCTATCTAAGGTCTTCTGTCGAGTAAAGTGTAGCCGCAGCAAGACAAACAAAAAAAAAATTCCCACACGCTCCATAGAGCCATCACTTTTTGATATGATCCTTCAAGTTATACTGGTTGAGGATGCAGGCATTAAGGCATATCGTGTTTTGGATACGGAAGCAACAGAAAGTGTTTCATTCCCAGATTTTGGATAACCATCAACTTTATATCTTGAGTTTTTTTTTCCATGACGAATGGGGAAACCACCCCCGTGATCTGGGACCTAGTTGTGCTGGCTATGCCTGCCATACTTACAGTTGCTGTTCTGATGGTGTAAATCCGTGGCGCACTCCTCACCCCCAGGGAGTCCCCTTGCTTCGGCATAAGAAAGGGGCATGCTACCCTTACTCTTGATAATGCAAGGGGCTGACATCTGTGAGAATGGAACCCTGACCACCTGCCTATCTGCTAAGGTCCCCTCGCACTATGCCAAACCCCTTACAGAAAAAAACCTTTATATCTGGAGTGGTGTAACCTATGTCACATGGGTGCGGGTGCGGGTGCGACACGGGTGCGGCGCAATTTTAAAAATTTTGGACACGGGGACTCGGCTATATATATATATATTTAAAAAAAATATATATATATATATATATATATATATATATCCAGTGTGTGCATATGTCTATATAAATTTTGGACTCGGCTCGTGACTCTTCCAAGTTGTCTCAGATCCTCAACTAACTGAGTTAAAATAGTAGTATAACTGGGTTAGAACCAAACTAGGCTGAGTTTATCATTGACTCAGCCGAGTCTTAGCTACCATGGGAATAAAACATCATCAAGGTATTAATTAAAAGCATTAACTAAAAGCATGTTCTGGTAAATGCATTAAATATCTTTTGCTAAAATTCATAACATTAATTAAAAGCATTAAAAGCTTTTAATTTTTCAAAGTTAGATTTGAAAAAGAGAGAGAGAGAGAGATCTCGGTGGATGAGAAAGTGTTGCTACTCGTGGATGAGAATTTATTAGCTTTTATAAGAGAGAGAACTTGGTGGATGAAAAGTGTTGGTACTCGTGGATGAGAATTTATTAGCTTTTAAGATTGAGAGAGAGAATTAAATGATAATATTTAAGAATAATTTTTTTTCTGGGCCTAATGTTTAAGACTCATGCTATATATATATATTTTTAAAAAATATATAAAAAGATCTTTTTTTTTTTTATTTTTTGTACTAAAAATGGACATTTTTGGACTCGGTCAACGTTGACCGAGTCCAAAATTAAGACGGACTCGGCCTGGACTCGTTGACCGAGTCCGACTCGGCGTTGACCGAGTCCAGGCCGTGTCCGAGGCCGCACCCGTGTCCGCACCCGTGTCGGGGCGTGTCGACTCGGGTGCGGCACCTCCCTAGCCGAGTCCGTGTGACATAGGGTGTAACCAATATGTGAAGTGGGTCTTTTTTTTTCTATTAATTGCTATATTTATTAATTTTCTTCCCTATTCCAATTTATTGTTTGTTTTTTCAAGTTTGGATCTTTTTTGGATTAAGCAATAAGCGGCAATTTCTTACAATAGTTTATAGGGATTTTAATTGGTTACAATTTATTTAATCAATTATTGGTAAACTTTTTAAGATTGTGCTTGTCTGTGTGTGTGCACATGCAAAATTCATGCTCATGGTGGACCTTTTGCTTCAATGTGATGGCTTGCAAACTATTCATCATATTTTGCGACAACTTACTGTGAATATTCTGATTGTTCTGTTCTGTGAGCTGTTCCTAATGAATAATTTGGTTGTGAATATGTCTCAGGTTGATGCAGAAGCAGAACGATCAGCTGCACTCAATCAGGAGATAAAACGTATACTAACTGAAGTTCTTTTGAAGGTTGTATTATACTTGTTTTTGCTTTTTTTTTTCACTTTTCTCATCTCCTTACTGACATTTTCTTATTGAGTAGGTTACTGATGAACTCTTTGATGAAATTGCAACAAAAGTTATGGAAGAAGATGAAGTTACTGTCGAAGGTGAGCAACATACTTTCTCCTGTTATATGATCAGTCAGCCACTGTAATGTAATATATGTTTTTGTTCGGCATCAACTGAAACCTCTATCATTGTTATTGCATAGTGCCAACAAGCAACAAACTGCCTTCATCAACTCCATCAGCTCCTACTCCCAAGGCATCTGCTAGAGTTCTAGTTTCAGGAAAACTTAATAATTCTGGTGAGGCAAATGTTGATCAGAAGTCTTCTTCCAGTTCACCTGGTGGAAATTTGCTTGGTCTTGCAAACTATGCATCAGATGATGATGAAGTTGAAAGCTCAGGGCAGAGCGCCAGGCAGAATAACAATGCTACTAATAGGGATGTTAATGCAGCCACAGAATATCCTCATGATAAAATTGAAGAACCTAAAGGAGGACTAACTAATGTAGATGCTCATGGCAATGCTGCTGTTGTCAACACAGTTTTTCAAGATACATTAAGTAATAAAAATGCAAATGATATGACTAGGAAGGTTTCATCCTTTTCTTCTAATGTATTGAAGTCTGAGGACGGAAAGGTTCCTGCTGGTTATGTGGGGCATAGAAGAGAAGAGCAGATTGCTGCTGCAGAGAAAAGTGATGTTTCACAGCGTACAGAAAATACATTGTTACATAAGGGAAAAACTGCTGAACATGCTTACACAAATACAGAATCATTGGCTAATGTAGAAAAACCATGTGTAAATGAAGGCCCAGATTCAAATGAGAGGAAAACATCGAGTAAGAACGAATATGATAGTAGAAAAGGCTCTGTTGTTAGCAGACATGATCGGAAAGAGATAGAAGCTGATAAAAGTAAGACGGGCCAGCGAGAATCCCTTTCTAGTGATGCTAGAAATGCACGGGAGAACTGGGATATGCAGAAGGAGAAAAACCAGGAAAGAAATGAAGTGGATAAGTTGAAAGATAGAGCCAAACTGGTAGGAAAATCATGGGATTCTGATTCAAGGAAAAACTTCAATCATGTCAATGCTAAAGAAGATGAGAAATTGGGAGACAAGACTAGAAGGAACAATATGAAAGAAGAGAATACTAAAAAAAGAGAACGACCTAGAGAAGAGAAGGAAGACAGATCAAAACACAGAGAGAAAAAGGATTCACACAAGAAACATTACTCATCAACTTCTGGTAGGGTTAGAAACAGCAGGGCAGACTCAACAAGCAGTGAACGAAGTGGTTCAAGTCATGGTTCATCAGATGATGCAAGGCATGGATGCAACAACCTTTCCTTCATCCCTCTACTTCTGTTTATGTTGTACTTCATTTTTTTTCTTAATATCTCTGAGATGTATTGCAGGAAAATGCAAACAAATAAGCGCAATTCATCACCTTCCCATAGCAGGCCTAGAAAAAGGTTTTGATTCTTGCTTGTCATCCTTTTTTTATTTGTGTTTTATCTGCTTTTCCTTCATCTGCATTTGTATTTTGTGCCAGTGAATTGTCAGCAGTAATAGGTCCTGCAGTTTCACAATTGATCCATCTGTTGGGACTCGTATTAGGTTTTTTTCCCTATTATGTCAAAATTGTTAGTTGGCGCCTAGGCACCAGGACCCAAAAGACTAGTCAATGCCTAGCTGAGATCCTAAAAAAGGATAAAATCACAAAAATTACAATAAATTTTGAAAAATAATAGGAAACACATTCAACACTATTTAAGAAGCTAAACAGCTGAAACACAAATCACATAAATTATTCAATAGAACATAAATCAAACTAGCATTCCTATGCGTGAATCACAAAAATCATATATATATATTTATATATATATGTGTGTGTGTGTGTGGTGGTTATGTATCATGATACTTGATAGTGGTACACACTCTTGTTTGTATGGATCTAGTCACCAATTGGTAAATCTAACCGTACAAATGTCTTTAACATGGTTTATTTAATATGTTAGAAGGTTTAAAAAAATAAAGTAACATTTTTAGAAATATAAAATTTATCATTTTGGAGATCATAACATCTAAAGTTTTTTTGGGTTTCAAGGTTCACCGTAGCCAAGGAAAATATAGGAAATATAGTATGAGGAGATTATTTATCATTTTTGTTAGTAATGACAAAACATTTACATCCAAAAGTCCTTAATTTAAAGTAATCAGGGAAAATTTTGTAAAGATTTTCAAGGAGTAGTTTTTTGAAGCTTCACTAAAGGAATTCTATTTATAAGGTAAACAAGGGTAAGTGCAGTTTTGGCTTAAAATTCTTTTTGAACATTTTTTAAAATGAGCAAGGTTATGGTAGTTTCTACAATATGCGTATGTTTTCTTTTTGCCAAACCATTTTGTTGAGGAGTAATCCCAAGATCTTTAGTGAACATTTAGTTTCAAATACTTTTTAAAATCATTTGACATGAACTCTCACCTCTGAATCAAAGTGAAAGATAGCTATATTAGATTGAAATAAATTTTTGACTAAGTTATGAAAAGATTTGAAGATCTCAAATACTTCATTTTTGTGCTTAAGGTAGTAAATCCACGTGTACCGAGAACAATTATTAACAAAGATCACATAATAAGTAAAGCCACCTTTAGAGATAATAGGTGTCAGACTCCATACATCTGAATGTATTAATTCAAGTGGTTTAGAAGAAAATGTTCTTTCTTGAAAGGGAATGGCTTTCATTTTTCAAGAATGCAATCAACGCAATCTTTCATTACAAATTTTTCTTAAATGGGGCACATTAGATAATTTAGATATGCTAAGATGACTTAGCCTTTGATGTCACAAAACAATATCCAAATCTTGTACACTGTAACAAAAAGTAGTTTTTGAAAGAATCAATTGATCCATGTAGTAGAGATTTCCTTCTCTATGGCCTTCTCCAACTTTCATCTTTGGAGATCCTGCACCAAGCATTTGTTTGATGAGAAGAAGATTTTACAACCATGATCAACAATTTGAGAAACAAAGAGAAGATTTAAATCGAGTTTTAGAACAAATCTAATTTTTAGTATAGAAAAATTTGAAGAGTTTTTAAAATCTCTAACCCCTTTTTATCTCAAGAGAGGAGCCATCTGCAATAAAAACATTAGATACACTTGAATTATTTTTTCATTCAGAGAGCAAAGAGTTATTAGGGGTCATATAGAAAGATGCACATGAGTCCAAAAGCCAAGAAATTTTACTTATAGGAGAAGATGAGGAGACCGCGACACCCGTGATAGAAGAAGATGATTCCTTAAGAAGCGGTTGTAGAGCCTCCACTAGTTGAGGCAAAGACAGTTCCAATGGATTTGAAATCTTCATTAGTTTCATTTTTGTCTTCATGCAATAAATCTACACTTGTCGCTTTTCGCTCATCTTTTCCTTTGAACTTGGGCTAATAGGGTTTGATGTGCCCTAGTTCTCCACAATTGTGACATAAAATCTTCTTGCCTCTCAAGATTAGATTTGGTGAAATGAGAAGGCTTGTATGTGTAAGTGTTGACTCCGAATCTTGAGACGACCAACACATTATCCTTCGTTTTCTTGGGCTCGGACATGGTTTCAACCTTCAACCTAGTTTCTTCCATACATACTTTGGCTGAGACATCATGTATAGGTGGTGGCTCATCTTTGTTTCGATGAGTAATGGTGACCCTCACTAGTTCAAATTCAATAAGGCCTTGCATGAATTAAAAGAATTGCTCCTCTATGATTTGTTTTTTTCTTACACGAGCATCATTTCATGTGTCCCAAATAGGCTTAAATTTAGCCATTTGATCCCAAAGTCTCTTTAATGATATGTAGTGTTATCACACACTTGTCATTTTGTTTATAATTGTGAATCTTGTTATGTATTTCTCATTTATGTGCACCATCTTTTTGGGTATAGGGTTGCTTGATAAAAGTCCAAGCTTCATCCACTCTCTCAAACTCTAAAATGTTTTTGCACGGTTCCTCCATGTTTTCCATGAAAAGAGAGTACTTTAGCATGACTTATTTTTCATGCTTTATAGTTATTTTTGTAATCTAAGAGGGCCTCATCTATCTTGAGTCTTGACCTTTAAGAGTTTTTCTTTACTTCCATCATCTTCTCCCATTACAACTTTTGTAAGAGTGAGTTGAGTTTCCGGAGTAGAACTATCAACCAAGTGCCATAGTTCTTTTTCCACTGGTATTCTCTTTACCACAGTGACACACATGTAGTTGATCCCATCAAATTTGATGGGAACGGTTACAATTTCTTTGTCGGCCATGAAAGCAAAGAGAAATAAGTAGAGAGAGAGAATACAAGATGGAGAAGAAAAGAAAGAAGGTTGATGGCACACTTCTCGAAGCAACGAACCGGCGCTCTTCCAATCTTCACGGTCCACCACACAATCTTCCAAGATACCATGTAATAAATAAAAAAAATACAAGTAGATGCCTCTTTTGAGCTTACAAAACATACAAGTGTGGACACAATCAATGAGTCAATGACCACTTATGAGTCAATACAAGAATACAAGCACAAAGCCACTAATGGGCAAAAGAGAGAGCATAAAAATATAAAGTGGATTTCATATGAGTGCTTGAGACAACCATAAGGATACAAGTGGGGGTTCACCCCTATATATACACTTCACACAAACACAAGGCCATTGGGACATTCCCCAATGGCTTTGGAGGTCCCAAAGACTTTAAAGTCCTTTTACAACAATGCCCTTAACATAAAGTTAAAGGACATTACAACAAAAAAATAAAAGGAAAAAATATTAAGACTGTGGTGCCCCCTAATGGGCACAACCTATACAATGTTGTAAAAAGACTGAAATACCCCTAATGGGTATTTCCTATTACAACACTATAAATAGGTAATTACAACCTTTCACATAAGTACAATAACACATACATATATAAATCACATCTTACATAATTCATAATACTAAACATGCTTTCAGGATTTTATAGAAAAATTCATCAGAAACAAAGTAACACACACATATATAAAAAACATAATCAATTAAAATTGACTGTGCATGCTTTCAGTGTTTCACAAAAAAAAACCCAAAAGCAAAGGCAGCACACACACACACACACACACACGCAGCATGTTTTCATGTTTTCACAAAATAAATCACACGAACACACACACACACACACATATATATATATATATATAAGAATAATAAATGGCTAAACTGCCCATGTGCCTAGCTTAGTCGCCGACTGGGTGCCTTAGTCGGTGCCTAGTCAGCAAAATTGACACCTTTTGAGGTACCCTCCTAGGAATTGCAAAGGCTAGGCGTTTTACTTACACCTAGACCAACTAGGCAGACTAGTTGGGGCTTTTGACTGCATAACTTGGAAGTGAGTCTCTCTAAGAGATTTGGACTATATATATATGTATATATATCATAGAAGTATATAATACGAGCTCTCTCTCTCTCTCTCAGTTTCATCCGAAGAGAGAGAGAGAGAGAGAGAGAGAGAGAGAGAGAGAGAGAGAGAGAGAGAGAGAGAGAGAGAGAGAGAGAGAGAGAGTACCTGGGAGCCCTGGATACTGTACTTGGATGACTGTCCATTTATTTTCAGCTAGTAGCAAGTTCACCTAGATTTGTTTATGAAACCTCTTGCCCTCCATTGCTCCTAATTAGCTTTTGATAGTTTTGAAATTTCAGGAGCTCTTTGACCATAAAATCATTCTTCTCCTGATTTATTTGCATTGATGGTGCTGACTCTTATAATGGCCATGCAGAGTGTGACTATTATTATTGTCTTTATCCTTTTACAATTTCAATCCATTGATCTTTGGACTCCAACATATGCACATAAAGCAGGAACCTGACCTTTTGGGAATTTGTACACCAAAATAGTAGAATACTAGGCTTGGAGGTTGCTTCTGAGCATGTTCTAACATTGTACAGGATAACATTTATATTTTTAGATACTCTTAAGTCTTAACTTACTGGAGCAGTATGATTATTTTTCATTCTAGACAAGTTTCGCGGTCTCCACATTCCAGGCATTCTCAACGCAAGCATTCTCCCTATTCTTCTCATGATACAAGGTAAGCAGCTGCTTATTGATTTCTATAGATTTCAGGCAGTATACTTCATAGCGATTACATGGGAGGTGATCTATGGATGGTATTTTGTTTTGTTGAGAATGTTGTCTCGTCACTAGCAATGCTTTGCTTAATTCAGAAACAGGCGTTCAAGATCAGTTTCACCAGTTCATCGGCATCGGTGATGGCAGCTCTATAGTATTGGCTTTGGTAGTTCCAGATGCTGGTAAAGGATGGTTCTACAAGATGCAGTGATCGAGGATGTGGAGTTGGAGCACAGAGGAAACAAGATCAGGAAATGAAGGACTTGATGAATTGGAAGGACTGAATGAATAGCCTAAGTGGTGCACTGCAACCAATATTAAATAGGTGAAGTGAAAGAAGCGAGTGGTGATGTGGGATTTGTCCTGCCCAAATGTAATTCTATATACAAAGAAAAGCCTGATTGCTGTATCTTGGCTGATCTTAATGATTCAGCGTATTTGCTCTACATCTCAGCCTTCATTTTTGACAAAGTTGTAATGATATGCACTTTAAGATTGTTATGCAAGAATGTCAGAGTTGCTTGTGGAAAGCCTACCCTGTTAATTTTGTGTATGGGCTGATGGTAATGCAACTCTAATGATCCTTCTATCATGTGCTAATGCACTTTAGGCTCTGTTTTGGGGGGCTTGCGTTGAGATGTAAACACCATTTCCTTGTGTTGTCAAAATCTGTTGTTGGAGATGGAGTTGCCAAAAAAATTTCTCTTGTGAATGGTGTTGAAACGTTGTGTTGGGGCTGCTTACTCCTTTCTCAATGTAATGTTTTGGCAACAACCACGCTCCCAAACAGCAGAGAGCATGAGGGCACTAGTAGAAGTAATACCACACCTCTGGTTCAAGGCTCCCAAAAAGAGCGTTAATGGTAGACAATTTCTCACAACACCTGTTCCCAGGGTTGGCTACTGCTCATGTTAACAGGTTTAAAACGGGAAAACAACGATGGCCTTATTCTCGTAAGAAATCCCTGTTATTGGCAAAATATCAATGAAAAATATATAAACAAATATTTGCAAAAGAATAAATATAAAAACAAAAAATTGTTTGTCTATATATTTTTTTTAAAGACCAGCTGGGTTAGACCGACCCCTACCAGTTATACAACTGTACCATTGGGTTTTGAACCTGCAACATCTCAATACAAGGTGACATGCACTAGCTGCTCCCATGGTGACAAATATCGAGAAATTGCCTGAAAGTTTAAAACGGTAATTTCTAGTGGGATTTTTAAAATATCGTGAGATTTATGAAAAAACATAAATACCATGATTTAAACACGATATTTACATTTTAAAAGACTATTTATCATGAAAAAACCATGTATTTTTATTTTTAAATAATTTGTATTAATATTTTCTTATAAAAATAAATTTCATATTTTTTAATTTATTTTTTATTGTCGAAAATTTGCCAAAAAAATGTGAGATTTATGAAAAATTTGCAAATTTTCGCGAGTTTTTGAAAGACGAGATTTTGCCGTTTTTATCGTTTGTCACTATGGATGCTCTTAAGAAGACAAGCGGAGCCCCGTTAGTAATTTCTGTCGATATTTGCTATATGAACAGATGACAGCTTTTCTTTTTTGGGTTTAAACGCCGATATTTACTGCGACGCATTCTGCAGCCTTGTGCACAATAATGATACAGTCATGTCTTTCTTTAATGACATGCCATGTGTTCTTATCTATGTCATAGAATTATTCAATGTTAATACTTAAAGATGGATGAAGGTATCAGTCTACAAAATGTAGACACAATTATATCTTTTTTTAATGACATGTATTCAATCTTAATACGTAAATGCAGTGTTCTTATCTATGTGATAGACACACACGTATATATAAACACGTACCTTCAAACACTTTAAGTGTTTGAAGATACTTTGGAGGACGTGTGGCCATTCACGATCAAACGGCGATAATTCATCGTTTTTTGTTGTGCACTCTCTCTGAACGAAAAAATGAGCAGTTCAAAACTGCTGCTAAATGTTCTTTAAGAAAAAGAACCACACAGGTTCGAACATGTTCAAAGGTTTCCTTCGAAGATACAGGTTTTCCTATATATATATATATAAAATGCTTCTATGGCGATAATGTATGGTGGTACACACTTATGTTTAGCATATTCTATTTATTATTTTCAGGTATTAAAGTTGACTCAAATATGATATTTTATGCCATTATTAAACCACCTTTATTTTCATGAATTGTGAGTCCTTGATGTTCCCTGTCTCAAAAAATGAGATCTTAACTCTCTCTGAACGAAAAAATGAGCAGTTCAAAACTGCTGCTAAATGTTCTTTAAGAAAAAGAACCACACAGGTTCGAACATGTTCAAAGGTTTCCTTCGAAGATACAGGTTTTCCTATATATATATATATAAAATGCTTCTATGGCGATAATGTATGGTGGTACACACTTATGTTTAGCATATTCTATTTATTATTTTCAGGTATTAAAGTTGACTCAAATATGATATTTTATGCCATTATTAAACCACCTTTATTTTCATGAATTGTGAGTCCTTGATGTTCCCTGTCTCAAAAAATGAGATCTTACCATGTATTAAACATGATAAAACCTTCTAATATACTAATTAAATCATGCTAAATACATCTTTAAGGTTGGATTTACCATTTAGTGGCCAGATCTATGCAAACAAAGAGTGTGTACCGCCATATGGTATCATGGTTCAGAAACATTATATATATATATATATATATATATATATATATATATATATATATATATATATATTGAGTTTATCTAATATTAAACTAGTTTTATTTATTGTTAGCTACATTCAACAATATTAAAATGACTAAAATACTATTAAAAGAATAATATTTTTTTACAAGTTATTGCTTTTAGCATTATAAGTCTTTTGAACTTGGAGAGCAATGAAAAGTCACACATCTTTCGAAAGAAATATATATATATATATATATATATATATATATATATATATATATATATATATATATATATATATATATATATATATAATTTTTACTCGCATAAACCGCTCTAGGCATAGAGACATAGCCACGCTGGCTCAGCCTGCCTTATGATCTCTGTCAGTATAAAACTTCAAGGTCTTACCCCTCGATTCTAGGAAGTTGCCAAGCATCGGCTTTCACACGGGGTGACGCCCATGGGATTTGATCCTAGATTGTCCGTCAAACGGTCTAGGCCCCATCCCACTGCGCCAAACCCACTGTGTAAAACCCATAAAAAAATAAAATAAAAATTTATTTGGACCCGGGCCGGATCCGGACCCAACCCGGATCCGTTAGGTGTTAGTCGGCTACGTGCTTATAAAAGCACACAACTGCAAGGGGGAGAGGTTTCTCGAAACATCCTTCCCCTCTGTTCTCCCGTTCTCTCTCTCTCTCTCTCTGCACCCTCGCCACCGCCTCTCTCTCTCTCTCTCTCGTATCTCTCTTGGTACCCGACCCCCTCTCCCACTATCCTTGTGTTTGCCGAGCAGTGGCCTCCAACAATGCTCGCACACCGAAGACCTTCCCTTCGACAACCCTCAAGGTACACGCCTCCTCCACCCCTCCTTTGTTCGTTTTTCTCTCCCTCACCTCTCTGTTGTGCAGGGAGGGGGGTTGAGCCGCCTCCCTGCTGCCCTGAATCGTAGGGGAGGGGCAGAGCCCCCTCCCTGCGACTCCTTTTAGTGAGGGAGGGGCCGAGCCCTTCCCTGTGCCATATTTTGAAAGTGAGGGGCCGAGCCCCCTCACAGTGGCCTCTATTTGCAAGGGAGGGGTCGAGCCCCTCCCTGCACCCTTGTAGGCAAGGGAGGGGTCAAGCCCTGTCTGTGCTCCCTGCGGCCAAGGGAGGGGTGAAACCCCCTCCCTGCATCACCTTTAGCAGGAAAGGGGCCCAACCTCCTCCCTGCTACCTACTCCCTTTGATGGTGAGGGAGGGGTCAAGCCCCTTCTCTGCTCTCTGCACCCTCCAGCGACAGGGAAGGGACAAAGCCCCCCTCCTTGTACCCCCTGTATGCAAGGGAGGGGCTGAGCCTCTTCCTTGCTTACCCTTTGGCAGGGATGGGGCCAAGCCTCTCCCTGTGCACTCATTTTATAGGGGACGGGCCAAGCCCCCTCCCTGCACCCTCAGTTTGGTGGGAGAGGGGCCGAGTCCCCTCCCTGCGCCTTCTTCTTCTAGTAGACAGGGGTGTCGCCCCTGCCTCCACTAACTTCGGCAAGCAGGGGTGAAGCCCCCTGCCTCCCTTTTTGTGATCGACGGGCAGGGGCCTCATTCCTGCCTCCTTGCTCCTTCGGTAGGCAGGGGTGAAGCCCCTTGCCTCCCTTGTTTTTGTTAGGCAGGAGCGTTACCTCTGCCTCTCTTTCACCTTGTTAGGCAGGGGCACAACCCCTGCCTACTCTCGCTTTCGGAAGGCAGGGGCGCAACTCCTGCCTCTGTCTGATTTTTTCGGAAGGCAGGGGCGCAACCCCTGCCTTTGTATAAACCATCTTTAGGCAAAGGTGCAACCCTCTGCCTCCCCGTTTTTCACCTTCAGCAGCTTTGCAGGGTCACGATGCCCCTGCTTCTTTCACGTCAGGACAACAACAACACCTCTGTCCTCTCTACCTTTCTGTTTGAGATAGCATATTGACGTCTCGCTTTTGCAACTCGTATAATGGATCCCGCTCGTGCTTTGTGTCTCGAGCCGTCAATCGCTTACACTCGCAGATGCCAACAATCTTGCAACTCTCCAAGGTAGAGGAAGATTAAATGGAGGACTTAGACTTGAATTGAGTTCAATTAACTAAAAAGGACAATTAATTAAATATATATACATATATATATATTTATACGAGTATGCATTTAACTTAAGGACACAGTTTCGCGATCCTTGTCTTTTACTTTCTGTCATGTCTTTTCTTTACCGTCGTGTTTTACGCCTAGGGTTCTGCTTTTACAAATGTTTCGTTATTGCTTTGCCATTTCAGATGCCGTTCAAGTTTTTGCGCATTGCATGCGCTATAAAGGCATCCTCGTGGAGGATGCAAGGGGCATTTAGCGCTCTCTCTCTTGCGATTAGAGTTGAGTCAGGGGCTTATCGATACATCCTCGTCTAAGTAGAGAGATCCCTAGCAAGGATCCTGGCTTTTCGAGTGAGCAATTTTGCAAAGTAGACTTAAGAATTTAGGGAGTTGCGCAAAAGTATCAAAGACTGCCCAAATCGAAGTATTTGGAAGGATGTGATTGACTGGTTCTGTTCGTCTATCCGACATATCTCGGGTAACCCCGAATTGGAGCTTGAGCGAACATTTTAGCGAAGGTTCTGTTGAGAAACCCGTATCCCATTTATCGAGGCTAGTATCGAGTCATGCGAGGCATGTAGATACCACGATAGCGGATGAGATTCTAGAAAATCGCATGCCAAATGTTAGCACAAGTTGTTGATTGTTTTATAAGATAAATAATGTCAAAAGTAAAGTTTGAGAAACATTACATCTTTGCGAAACACTTCTGTTGAGACTTCTATTGAGGAACTATACCCCTTTCATCCTAGAGTACTTATAGTCGTGCACTACTCGCTAGTACTGCGATGATCGGATGAGACAGTTGTGCGACCTCGAACAATGCTAAATGCATACTGCTGTAATCACATAAAATGGTGACTGATCTCCTTCACAGGTAAGATGCTCAAGTGGTTGAAAGACCAGAGCATATAGAATGAGTCGTTAGTTAAGCAACACCTAACACACCCATTCACCTTTTGGTTTCTGTCAAGGGAGAGGATGGATCAATACAAAAACTCCAATGGACAGGTTGTTAACAACCACCCCACGGGCAAAGATCCGGTTTCTCCAGTCATTGGAGTTAGAAGAATGGACTACTAGACATTATCCTAGGTGGTAAATCTCATGAACTTCTGCAGAAGTTGGATGCATTCGTTGCCAATTAACTGCCTTTGGAGAATCCTCTCTCGGTTGAAAGCCGTCATCTTAAGAGCGGACTCAACTAGCTATTTGGGTTATTGAAAATACATAGAATAACAGACACCCAAACTAGTTTCAGTTGTTTCTACGATTCGCGTCTGTGCGTACCCGCATGTCAGTAATATCGAAACATAAGTCTTTTCACACTGGTTGATGGGTCATAAGACTTGCTAGTTGTGTGGTAGTTTACATCTTACGATCAAATGAATCGCCATGTTGCATTTAACAGTTGCACTGCTTACTTGCTTTGAACTGCTTACCAGTTTAATTGATGATCTACTATAAACTGCTTAGCATGCTGAATTAAATGCTCTTAATTCAGTTTTTTGTAGTCTCTCTTGTGCATCTACTAGTTTTTTGCAAAACTAACCCATTCTATGGGTACAAGTGATGATTAGGTACACCACATGCGATGACAAGATGACTTCAAGATTTCCTTTTTCTACTCTTAACTCTCGTCCTGAACGTTTTTGAGTTTTGTCACAGATTTTTCTTTGGATATCCGAATTTTGTACTATTTGAAATCTTCTTTAAATGAAAGTGACTTTTCCAAGTGTTTTGCAAGTAACATGTGTAGTGAGTTTTGGTTCTTTTAGCTAACGTTCCCAAAGTTGTCAGCTTGCCTTTTTAAATTCAACAAAAGAATTATCTTTCGCTGATTACATAAACAAACTCTGAAAGGAAAGAGATTTTCTTCTAGTCTCTTGCCTGTTTTCTGAAAGGTTCGCAAGTTTGAAATTTCGGGGCGTTACACCTTGGGTCTCCAAAAAAATAACTTTGTGAATATATCAAAGTAACTTTTTTAACTTCAAAAAAGTAATTATGTATTTTAGAAAAATACTGTGTATTTTACTCATTTTATTAATCATTTTAGTAAGGTTGAATCCATATAATGTCAAATACAATTAGTTTAATTTAGATTATCATTACACACACACACACACACACATATATATATATATATATATATATATATATATATATATATATATATATATATATATATATATATATATAGGATTTCATGTATTCGCAGACGGTCAATCAACAAACGATCATCTAACACAAGCATTGATGTTTGGCAAAAATGATAAACAAAACACTCATGGATCAATGCTAAAGGTTTCAGCAGAAAAAAAGACATTTAGTGGTGGTCATAGGCCGTTGTTAAATGATTAATTTTTGCTTAATGTTCGATGTAACATTGAACACTTAGTATATGACATTACTCCCTACTCTCCCTCTATATATATGAGTTAGTTTAACATTAAACTAATTGTTTTTAACATTATTTTGATTCAACCTTATTAACTAAAATATCTTTCAAAGAATAATATTTTTTTAAAATGCATGGCCACTTTTTTGGACATTATAGGGTTTTTTTATTTTGGAGAAAATTAAAAAGTCAAACACCTTTTGCAAAAAAGTAACTTTATAAAGCTATTGAGGTTATTTTTTTGACCTCAAAAAGTAATTTTGCATATTAAAAAATACCATTATTTTAAGAGTGTTTTAATCATTTTATAACATTGAATCTATCTAATGTTAAACACAATTAATTTAATGTTAAATTAACCATATATATAAAAAGGGAGTATTGTGGGACGACCATCTCGTCCAGCAATAGCATACGCAGTTGCGGCGTTGGTTGCTGCAACAACTAAACAACTAAAGACTCAACTACAAAACTTGAAAAAAGAGAATGATATTATATCTACTTATTTTTGCAAGATAAAATGTATATCTCATCAAGCTTTCAAGCCAGTTGATCTGATGTTACTTATATTAGCAGGGTTACCAATGACTGAATATGAGACCTTAAGAAGGTCTTTGCATACTCGGTCAGACCCCTACACACTTGAAGATTTGTTGAGCATGCATGAAGCTCAAATATTGGAACCCGATGGACTTGAAAATCCCGTTGTCAACTTGTCCTACAAACCGGCAAATCAAAATGAAACCGTTCAAATCAGCCCGAGGAGAATTTTCAAAGGGGTCGAAATAACAACAAATATCCTAACTTAAATCAGTGAAATAAGAACAATAACCAGCATAATACAGATGGTACTTCCAATCCTAGGTGTGTCATGCGTGTGGGAAAGACACATTGCTGCTCAATGCAGAACTACGTGTTAGGCCTACCGAAAACAAGAGCATGGAGCCCTTTCCAAGCTGTTGAACCAGAGGGGGCTGTTAAAGATACTAAAGATTGGAGTAGAGAAATTTGGATCCGAATAAGACCACCACAGATCCAACTCACAATCAATTCAAAGGCAAGGACGTTTGGATAAAACTCAGCAAGAACAAATGGAGAGAAAGTTGATCTGGCTTAGATAAACTCAAACAAAATCTAATAAAGTAAAGATGATCCAGACCTAAAGTCAGGGAAAGATATCTCACATATCTATTCGGTTCCTACATTCAAGGAGAGTAAACCCAACAATCTTGTATCTTTATTAAATAATAAATGGAACCTCTCATCTCTGCAGAATATTGAAGAGATTGAGAGACATTTACCAAGCATTGGACGTAGACTCTCACGAGTCGAACCACGTTACCTTGTTCTTGTGCGATGTGTGCTTTTCAGTTTTCACATTAAAAAAATTGCTTTTCAACATTTACAACCTACTGTAAAGATTGTTTATTTATTTGTTTTTCTTCATAGAAGTTTAGTTTTTATTATTTTTTTTAATTCTTGTAGTTGCTCGGTATTTCTCCTTTAGCTTAATCCATCACTTTCTGCTCTCACCACAAAGATGTTAAGCCCCTTGGTCTTATTTTAAGCCTACAAGTTGGTAATCATCCTGTCTACCCTTACCAACGTCCATGACACCTTTTCGTTTCTTGTTTTTTTGTTTTTCTTGAAAGGAACGTCCAAGAAATCGCCAGCACATTCAAAAAAAGGAAAATTTTCATTCGGAGGCCTACTTTTTGGCTATAAATTAAGAAAATTAAACTTTCTTTTAAGAATTTTCTGATACAGACTTAATAATTTATGGCAATTGTTAAATAAAAATTTCATGTGACCTATCATTAGGGGTGCAAACAGGTAGGATTCGGGCCAGATCTTGCTAGATTTGAATATGATCTGAAATATAAATAATAGATTCAAATTCAGATTTAAATCCAAAATGGATCCAATAAGGTAAATTTGAATCCAAATCCGGAATACATGGGGTAATGATAGATCCAGAAAAAAATACAACGAAAACAAGCTGTTTACATTAAAAAAATCAAGTGGGTCAGATTTTGGTTTGGACCAATTCCATATCTGACTTAAAATGCTGATCCAAATCAAGCAGGATATGAAAGTAATCCGATTGAACATATCCGAATCTGATATGAATGCACATTTGGATTTTAATTAAAGGATTTAAATATGAACGCACACCAGATATCCAACAATATCCGATCCCTTTGCAGCCCTACCTATCATTGCCCTCTAGCATTTTACCTAAGGTAAATCTTCTAAATTAACAGAATTAATCCCCTTCACCTCCTTTATTTCTTTCCATATTTTTTGCCTCCACTGTCATCTTGTGTTCAAAGGGCAATCATATCATATGGCTTAGGTAAAGGCAGATATGAACTTAACAATCCTCGGACATTTTGTTTGAGGGAAGTGGGTTAACCAAAGTCCTTATTTTAGAAACATTAGGTCTGGAATTGAGATTTAGAAAAGGTTGGTATTTGATATGGCATACTAGGTGAACGGCAGGCCTGAATGAGAAAAATCCTTTATAAATGTATAATCTCCATTAAACCCATTAGGCTAAATTGTACATAATTAAAAAAAATAAAAGCACCCCCCCCCCTAGAATTTTTTGTTACTTTATATCAGCATCACATCTGCCTGCACTGTATTCACATGCTTGCGGTAGTCATGCAGACCATTTCTAGTTTTTCTTGTTTTTTTACCCTATATCACCATCTCATTCCTATTTTTCTCACAAACCATACCTAAGAGAAAAATGTGAACAAATGCATCTATGATCGTAAGTATGGGCCCGTTTAAAGGGCGTTTGGGAAAGCTGGCTCCACAAGAGGCTATGCCTAACAGGAAAGAGTAGGGCTGGACGATGTTTGAGCTCGGCTTCGGCTCAACCCATTTAAGCTTGATTCGAACTCATCCAAAAAAAATTAATTAGCCGAGCTTGAACAATGGTCTAGGCTTGACATAGCTAGCTATCGAGCTCGGTGAAGCTCAATTAGCCCGATTAAGCTCGGTAATATAGGTATATAAAGACTTAGATTAGAATATGTAACATTTTTTGTCACCAAAAGCAATGTTGTCATTATCGAAATCGGACCGGTATTGATTGGCCAATGATTCAGGTAAATCGGTCGATATTGATTCTCAAGTGAATCATTCTGAATCGGCCAAAAAACAATTAAAAATATAAAAAAATAATTTTAAGCTATTTTTATATTTATTAAAAAATAGCCGATTCAGGTCAATATCGTATCAATTTTCTGGCGATATGATACATATCAGCCGATTCAGGCCGATACTCACTGATATTAACAACACTCGCCAAAACTAATAAAAAAATTGGTCTTACCCTTATGGGTAAGATTAGGGGTGTCAACAGGTTGGGTTTGGTTTGGACTCAGGTGGAAGCAGACTTGGACCAGATTTTGGGGTATAGTATTGGGTTGGGATCTAGATTTAATCAGGTCCACTATAAGAAAACCCATACCTGGAATCGATAAGAAATACATGGACCAAACTTGGACCATACACGGTAAAACCATATTTTTTTATCATTTTTATATTGAAAATTTGTGGGTCTTAATCGGAACTTGGGTCGGGTCTGGTAAAAATTTTCACAAAATATACGCAGATCCATGTATTAATCGGACATTGGGTTTGGACCCGGGTATTCTTATTTATCGCCATACCCAGACTCTATAGGGTTTTGGTTCTGGTCGGGTCCTGGTAAACCAGGCCCGTTGACACCCCTAGGTAAGATGTTGGGTTTTTAGGTGATAGTGTTGTGATCGAATTCTAGCACGTCTCAATATATTATAAAACTTTTATATAATAAGTAAACATGATATTATCATTTTAAGGATTTGTTAGTAGGTGATTTGCCATTAACCTTTGAGTAAGTTGAAGGAATTAGGCTAAGAGCACAAGGCGGATCCATGATAAAAATTAAAAAGAACAAATGAATTTGTCTTTTTAAAATATTACATAATGCTTGAAAGAGATGTTTAGTACACAAAAATTTTATATTTGCAAATTGCAAAGATATTTACAAAACTCAAAAGTAGCTCCAATTCTATCGTATCTAGCATTCATGATGTTAAATATTATAACAGTAACCATGTGTAACACCCCGATCTGGGACCTCAAGAGTTCGAGTTCGTTTGGTATTACTTTTCAGAGTAAAAGAGTACAAAGTTTACACAGAGAAAACTTGACTATTTTTTTTTCATTTTATTTTCATAAATCAACTCTTTCTTACAATTGTTCATCATTAATAACAAAAGAAAGCAAATACATCTTATTCAATGACAAGAAAAGTAACATATACCAAATGCTCTGCTGAAGAAGAAAAAGCTGCTCACGACTTGACTGTGCTAATGCCTGAAACCTACATTTGTAATTAACAAAAATGAGGGTGAGTCTACAACCCAGTAAGAAATAATTATAAGTAAATAAAAAATTAACTTACAACTGTAGTGAGCTCTAAGCCCATAATCTTAATTTAGTTCTCGACACAACACACATGTTTGTATATTTTAATTACCCCCATTATCATTTTCAAATACTCTTTCTCATACAACTATCACTAGGTTGACTATACCGGTCATAGCCGTCTATGGGTGTAGCAACCCTGTAGAACACCCCAATTCTATATGTTGGCCAGACAATGAACCATACACTACTAGTGGTCCTCGAACCACCAGGCACTGCAGTGAACTACCACGGGGACCCCACCGGTAGCTAACCGGGAGGTCAAGCTCTCAATCTCGATATGGTTCATGCTACTTCCTAACCGTGATGGTTATCAACTATTTATGGTCATCTAGAGTCCCAAACCAGTGTGAGTGTAATTCTAAGTCATAACTAAGTTCACACATTGAACCACATTCTCAAACTCACAATTTACTCGTTCTCTCACGAGTGATGTCACGACTGATCACAACAAATCTCATTCTTAAGCTCATGATGATATTAGGACTCACACCTCTCTCACTTAGCACACAATGATGCAGTGTCTCTACATCGTTAAATCACCGACGACCTACTCTCCGTGGTGGCTGCACTCTGGCCGCGAACCAGGTAGCCCTTGCCATAGAACGCCACTTCCAAGATTTAAGGGGTCATGCATGCTGATATCAAAATATCCATTCATACAACATGAATAGACTAAATGAGACTCTAATCTAAACATAATCTCATCACAATGCATGATATTAATGATCATATAGACATGCAATCACAAATACAATCTTTTTCTATCATGAATGACATATCACAACTAACATACATCTTACAACAAACATGTATATAAATCAACTCATAATGTCAAGCATGAAAGTTTATGCATGTCATGGTCTCACTCAAAAACTATCATGCTAATCATTTATAACATTACAATAAAATTCAACGTGAAAATATTTATTCACATCTAAAATTACTTATAACATCCCTTACCTCAAGTGCGAACACCATGCTTTCTTCGAAATTGAGTCTCAAGATGCTCTAACAGTATGATCTCGTTGTTACATAACATGTTCATATTAATGCACAAAACTTTACATATTATTACTAAATTACCAAAATACCTTTTCTCAAATTTATTCATGAACTCTCAATTTTTACATTACTAATTTCACTAAATTTCATGGACTAGTAGATTCTCCTCTACGATACGAGTTCAACGCACTAAACCTCACTCGATTCTGAGTTCAGGTGCAAAGTTATGGCCATTCTATCGAAATGAATTTTGGGTATCCAAATGGATATTCTGGTCATTTCAAATTTTGGTACAACTCCAAAATTACCCGATCCAGATCCTTCTGCGATCTGGATCCAAAATAGTTCAGCATGATCCAGATTCATTACCCATCTGGGTCCAGAACTATCTGACTAGATCCAGGACAGTCTGACTAGATCCAGACCTGCCTGACTGGATCCGAGATAGTTTGACTGGATCCAGAATGGTCTGACTAGATCCAGAATATTCTGACTGGATCCAGAATAACTTGACTGAATCTACGATATTTTAACTGGATATAGAACAGTTTGATTGGATCCATACACTCTTACTGGATCCAAAACTGTCTGACTGGATCTAGAATAGTCTGATCTAGACTCAGTTTTGATATGAATCCATGACTGATCCAATCAGATCCAGAACAGTCAGTTTGGATCCATAATAGGTCCAAATCAAACTGGATCCAAGTTGAGAACCCAGATCTAGTTAGATCAAACCGGTTCGGCCTGACTCGGGTCCATTTAAATCAGTTCGACTCGACCCAGTTTGGCATGAACCGGTTCAACCAACACATATTTTTTTTTAATCGGCCTGTCTCGGTCTGGGTCCTTGACCGACCCAGTTCGGTCTGGGTCACATCCAGACCAACTCAATTTTTTTTAATATGACTCGGTCTGGGCGCGACCCAGATCGATGGGTTCGGTCTAGATCACGCCCAGACCATCCCGGTTTGGTCTGGGTTGCACCCGCACCGACCCGGTCCCCCGTTAAAAGCCCTAACAAGGGAGGGGGTCTGTCTTTTCCTTCTTCTTAATCAGAGAGGGGTCGGCCGTCGGAGCCGCCCCTCTCTGTCCTTCTCAGTGGCAGAGGGCCGACCACTGGCGTCAACCGACCGGTCCCCTCCTCCTACCCTCCCTCTCTCTCTCTCTCACCCTCTGTCATTTTTTTTTCTTTTACATAAACTTGCCAGCAACCATGGCTGCCCCCCCCATTGCCTTGACGGAAAATAAATGAAGAAGAAGAAGATGAAGAAGGAGAAGGATAAGGAGAAGGGGAGCAGGTACTCACCTCGCCGCTGGTGCCGGATTCAGGTACGCCCCTGCAACTCTCTCTCTTTCCTTCTCTGCATGATCTCCCTCTCTCGCTTGAGTGCAGGGGAAGGCGCACTATGAGGGCTATAAAGCCCTCACGGTCGGGTGAGGATAACCCTCACCCTCCCCCCCCCCCCCCCCCGCTTCATCGCAGATCAGGGAAAGGGGTTCCCCAATTTTTAGGAAACCACCTTTCCCCCCTTTTCTCTTTTTGATTATCCCCTTCGGCGATTTTGTCAGAGGGTTTTTTATAATTCTACCCCTCTTAAAAGAAGATTCGTTTTGAATCTTACCTGGAAACAAATGTAGAAATTGCTCGCGAATATCAGATTCACGCTCCCAAGTTGCCTCCTTATTGTTGTGATGGCTCTATCTGACCAATACCAACAGTATCTCCTTATTTCTCAATTTCTGTACCTTTGCGTCCAAAATCTCTATGGGTTTTTCTCTTATGCTTAAGTCATCTTGTATATCCATCACAGACTCAACTGTATCCAATATGTGGGAGGGATCCGACACATACTTCAGCAACATAGAAACATGAAACACGTTGTGAATTTGAGATAAGAAGGGTGACAAAGCCAGTCTGTACGCTGTCTGACAAACTCTTGCGAGTATCTCAAAGGGTCCAATATATCTGGGATTCAACTTTTCTTTTCGACAAAAATGCATCACTCTCTTAAACGGAGATATCTTCAAAAATACGTGTTCACCTTACTCAAATTCTAACTCGCATCATCTTTAGTCTGCATAACTCTTCTGTCAACTTTGCGCTATGAGAAGACGCTCTTAAATGAATCTCACTTGGTCTGCCATCCGGTGCACCATCTTGGGCCCTAACAACCTTCTTTCTCCGACCTCATCCCAACACAAGGGAGTTCGACATCGTCGACCATATAATGCCTCAAATGAAGCCATGCATATACTTGCTTGAAAGCTATTGTTGTAGGCAAACTCCATCAACGGTAGAATATCATTCCATAAGTCACTATACTCCAAACTACATGCTCGGAGCATGCCCTCTATGGTATGAATGGTTCGCTCTGATTGTCCATCTGACTGGGGGTGAAAGGTTGTACTCATTTTTAATTGTGTTCTTATTGCTTCTTGAAAACTTTGCCAGAATCGGAATATGAACTTGAAGTCTCTATCTGAAACAATTGAATCAGGTACTCTATGGAGTCTGACGATCTTTCTGATAAATAATTAAGTCAATTGGTCACAAGAGTGAGTTATCTTACAGGCCAAAAAGTGAGCTGACTTAGTTAGCCTGTCAACAATCACCCACACTGAATCCATCCCATTTTTCGTCCTTGGAAGCCTTGAAACGAAGTTCATTGAGATATCCGTCCATTTTCACTCAAGTATGAGAAGTGGTTGCAAAAGACCACCTGGTCGTTGATGCTCAATCTTCACATGCTGACATATTAGACATTAGCTAACAAACTAAGCAATGTCTCTCTTTATATCACTCCACCAAAATGTATCTTTCAAATCTCGATATATTTTAGTGCTGCCAAGATGGATAGCATATCTAGAATGGTGTGCATCCTTCAACAATTGATTTCTAAGCTGATTGTCCTTATAAACACACACCCTCTCACGAAATCTAAGGAGTCCTTGACCATCAACTTTGAATTCTGACTTCTCATTTTTCAAAATCTTCTTTCTTATTTGGGCCAATTTTGGGTCTAAGGGTTGCTTTTTCCTAATTCGCTCCCACAATTCTGATCTCATGGTGGTTTGCACGAATAGCAACCGACCTGGTAAACATTGAGCTTCTGCCTTTTGATGAGCCACAAAGGAAAATAACTCTCAATTTGCGAGTCTGGTCAGTGCTCATGCCTTTTAGCTAAGGGCGTCGACGACTACATTCATCTTTTTTGGATGATATTTCAGCTCAAAATCATAATCTTTTAGAAATTCCAACCATTTCTTTTGCCTCAAGTTCAAATCTCTCTGCCAAAATAAATACTTAAAGGCTTTGATGGTCGGTAAAGACCTCAAATTGCTCACCATAGAGGTAGTGCCTCCATATTTTAAGAGTGAATACCACAGCTGCTAGTTTCAAATCATGCGTCTGATAGTTGATTTCATTAGTTTTAAGCTGACGAGATGCATAAGTTATCATTTTTCTGTGTTGCATCAGAACACAACCCAATCCTTTGTGAGAGGCATCCCTATAAATATAGAAACCTCCGGATCTAGAAGGTAAGACCAACACTGGAGCAGTGGTCAAACACTTCTTTATCTCTTGAAAACTCTGCTCACACTTGTCATTCCACTCGAACTTTACGTCTTTCTTAGTGAGATTTGTCATTGAAGCTGCTAGTACAAAAAATCCTTCTACGAATCACCGGTAATACCCAGCCAACCCCAAGAAACTACGAATTTTGGTAGAATTCTTGGGTCTTACCCAATCAGTAACTGCTTCAATCTTTGCAGGGTCTACCATAATCCCATCTTTAGAAACAATATGTCCAAGAAAGGACACTTGTTCCAACAAAAAAACACACTTAGAGAATTTAGCTTAAAGCTGATGTTCTCTAAGTGTTTGCAGAACTATTCTCTGATGCTCTTTATGTTGCTCCCTCGTGGTGAAATATATGAGGATGTCATCGATAAATACTACCACGAACTTATCCAAATAGGGTCTGAAGATCCTATTCATCATATCCATGAAGGCAGCTGGTGCATTAGTCAGACCAAAAAGGCATGACCAAGAATTCGTAATGGCCATATCTTAATATGAATGTCGTTTTAGCCACATCTTCTTTCTTGATCTTCAACTGATGATAACCCAATCTCAAATCCAACTTTGAGAAGCATACAACTCCTTGCAGTTGATCAAATAAATCATCAATTCTCGGCAATGAATATTTATTCTTGATGGTCACTGTGTTCAGTTGTCGATAGTCTACACATATGCGTAATGATCTATCTTTCTTTTTAACGAACATGATTGGAGCATCCCAAGGAGATACTGACGGTCGAATAAAACCTTTCTCGAGTAACTCTTGCAGTTGCTCCTTAAGTTCTGCGGATCCCATCTGATAGGAAGCTTTCGAAATGGGTGTTGTTTCCGAAACTAGATCAATTTGGAATTCAATCTCACGATCAGGAAGGAGGCCTGAAAGGTATTCCAGAAAAACATCAGCATATTTCTGAACTATGTCTACGTCAGATATAGTGAGATCTTCTATCTCTTCAGTCTTCATGTAGACCAAGAATCCCATGCATCCCTTTTGAATATATTTATTGGCCTTTAGACAAGATATGTTCGTTGGTTTCAGTAGTTTTCTAACACCCTGATATGAGAAAGTTGGAGTCTGGGGTTTTGAAAACTGATAATCTTCTTTCTATAATGGTTCGAGAACCAATCCATGCCAAGAATAACGTCTATGTCCTTGAAATCGAGTTGCAGTAAATTCACAGGCAACTCATGATTTTCTATTTTCACTATACAATCAATATATACCGTGTCCATTACGATAGACTCGCCTACATGTGTTTCTATCAAGTAAGAAACACTAAATTGTGAAGGTGAAATAGGAAATTGTTTCTCAAAAGTTAAGGTAGTAAAACTATGTGTAGCTATAGAGTCAAACAACACATATGCCACATTAAAAATTATCATATAATAGGCTTATCATTATTTGATTCATTTATACTTGTATAAAATTCTATCACATGTTAGCGATTACGATACTCATTTACTCAAAATATATTATTTTATTTTATTAATCACCCGAGTGCACATAAATGAAATATTACTAAGCAAACAGGAAGAAAATAAAGCAAAACAAGGAATAATCAAACTAAACTAAATAAAGCTAAGTATTCCTAAATACATCGTCATGTTACTCTTTGATTAATCAACAACTTGGTTCTCTCCTTAAACTAATTCGCGTATGCTAAGAGTGGATCATAGAAGGAGCATTCAAGTCGTATAGGAGTAAAGTAGGATCAATCATGGGATTCTGAGGCATAGGTAGAATACCCATATTATATAAGAGTTAAGTGAGAGTGTAGGTAGGTGAGGCGAGATCAACAGTAGGATCTTTATCCTGGCCTCTCTCCCATGAATTTCTCGATGTTGCTCGTTCTCGAATTAGTCCTGAGTTGTTTCTATTCGCTTATACAACAAGTCATACTGTGTCTACGACCTAAATTATTTCTCTCCTAGTTTCTTTAGCAAGAAACTCCTCAATCAGATTTAAAACTTCTTGACTCGCTGTACTCATGGCAGCCGCCTATATGGCTCAGGATATATGTTGTCCTCTTGCATTATTCATACGAGACCCTCCCTAAGATACAAGGTTTGCGCTAGGGGATGCTCTTCTTGCAACTCTTTCTCGAGCTGCTATCCAATTTCTCATCATCCGGTCATATACTAATTGTGCTCTTTCACATTGGGACTGGTGAGTCCCTCTTCCGTAAGACTATGTCTACCGCTCTCGAATAGTGTCAGGGTAGTCTGTCGGTAAGCGTCTCTCTTTCCAGCTATGATATAAATAGGCGAAGGTCGTGGTGTCAGATCTCTAACTATTTGAATCATGCTTGTCATGACTCCAGTCGTCGTCGTCATTGCAATGACAAACTCCTCTCTTCCTACAACATGTGACTATGAAGGGTCTTGTGCTCTAGGTTCTTCGTGGTTGTTGTGCTCGTTAGCCATTTCCTAATAACAAAACAACCTAGTTACTAACGTGTGTTTATCGAGCAGAGACTTATATCACATTCTATGTCATTGAACTTGTTATGAATGATGAACTTCTTTGTGTGAACCTGAGTCTGATACCACTTTGTAACACTCCGATCTGGGACCTCAGGAGTCCGAGTTTGGTTGATATTATTTCTCAGAGGAAAAAAATGCAAAGTTTACATTGAAAAAATATGGCTAATATTTTTTTTTTATTTTATTCTCATAAATCAACTCTTTGTTACAATTGTTCATCATTCATAACAAAAGAAAGTAAATACATCTTATTCAATGACAAGGAAAGTAAAATATACCAAATGCTCTGCTGAAGAAGAAAAAGCTGCCCATGACCTGACCGTGCTAATGCCTAGAACCTATAGTTGTAATTAACAAAAATAGGGGTGAGTCTACAACCCAGTAAAAAATAATTATAAGTTAATAAACAATTAACTTACAACTGTAATGGGCTCTAAGCTCCTAATCTTAGTTTAGTTCTCGACATACCACACATGTTTGTATATTTTAATTACCCCCATTATCATTCTCAAATACGTTCTCTCACGTAACTATCACTAGGTTGACTATACCGGTCATAGTCGTCTATGGGCGTAGCAATCTCGTAGAACACCCTAATTCTATATGTTGGCCAGACAATGAACCATACACTCTCAGTGATCTCCAGACCACCAAGCACTATAATGAACCACCACGGGAACCCCACCAGTAGCTAGCCAGAAGGTCAAGCTCTTAATCTCGATATGGTTGATGCTACATCTTAACCATAATGGTTATCAACTATCTATGGTCCTCTAGAGTCCCAAACCATTATGAGTGTAATTCTAAGTCATAACTAAGCTCACACATTGAACTGCATTCTCAAACTCACAATTCACTCGTTCTTTCACGAGTGATGTCGCGACTAATCAGAACAAATCTCATTCTTAAGCTTATAATGACATTAGGACTCACACCTCTCTCACTTAGCACTCAATGATGTAGTGTCTCTACATCGTTAAATCACCGACGACCTACTCTCTGTGGTGGTTGCACTCTGGCCCCGAACCAGGTAGCCCTTACCACAGGTCGCCACTTCCGGGATTTAAGGGGTCATACATGTTGATCTCAAAATATCCATTCATACAACATGAATAGACTAAATGAGATTCTAATCTAAATATAGTCTCATCACAATGCATGATATTAATGATCATATAGACAGGCAATCACAAATACAATCTCTTTCTATCATGCATGACATATCACAACTAACATGCATCTTACAACAAACATGTATATAAATCAACTCATAATGTCAAGCATAGAAGTTTATGCATGTCATGGTCTCACTCAAAAACTATCATGCTAATAATTTATAACATTACAATAAAATGCAATGTGAAAGTGTTTATTCACATCTAAAATTACTTATAACATTCCTTACCTCAAGTGCGAACACCGTGCTTTCTCCAAAATTGAGTCTCAAGATGCTCTAACAGTGTGATCTTGTTGTTACATAACATGTTCATATTAATGCACAAAACTTCACATATTATTACTAAATTACCAAAATACCCTTTCTCAAATTTATTCATAAACTCTCAATTTTTACATTACTAATTTGACTGAATTTCATGGACTAGTAGATTCGCCTCTACGATACGAGTTCAACGCACTAAACCTCACTCGATTCTGAGTTCAGGTGCAAAGTTATGGCCATTCTATCGAAATGAATTTTGGGTATCCAAATGGATATTCTGGTCATTTCAAATTTTGGTACAACTCCAGAATTACCCGATCCAGATCCTTCTGCGATCTGGATCCAAAATAGTTCAGCATGATCCAGATTCATTACCCATCTGGGTCTAGAACTGTCTAACTGGATCCAGGACAGTCTGACTGGATCCGGACCTGCCTGACTGAATCCAGGATAGTTTGACTGGATCCAGAATATTCTGACTGGATCCAGAATAACTTGACTAAATCCAGGACATTTTAACTGGATCGAGAATAGTTTGATTGGATCTATACACTCTTACTGGATCCATGCACTCTTACTGGATCCAAAACAGTCTGATCTAGACCCAGTTCTGATATGGATCTAAGACTGATCCAATCAGATCCAGAACATTCAGTTTGGTTCCAGAAGAGGTCCAAATCAAACTGGATCCAAGTTGAGAACCTAGATCCAGTTAGATCGAACCGGTTCGGCCTCACTCGAGTCCATTTAAATCTGTTCGGCTCAACCTAGTTTGGCATGAACCCGTTTGACCCGAACCGGTTCAACCAACATATATATTTTTTTAATCGGCCTGTCTCGGTCTGGGTCCTTGACCGACCCAATTCGGTCTGGGTCACACCTAGGACAACTCGATTTTTTTTTAATACGACTCGGTCTGGGCGCGACCCAAACCGTCCTGGTTTGTTCCGGGTCGCACCCGAACTGGTACCGTCAGAGCTGCCCCTCTCTGTCCTTCTTAGTGGCAGAGGGTCGACCACCGGTGTCGACCAGCCGGTCCCCTCCTCCTACCCTCCCTCTCTCTCTTTCACACCCTCTGTCATTTTTTTTTTACTTTTATATAAACTCGTCGGCAGCCATGGCTGCCCCCCCCCCCTCCCTTGCCTTGGCGGAAAAGAAATGAAGAAGAAGAAGATGAAGTAGGAGAAGGAGAAGGGGAGGAGGTACTCACCTCACCGCTGGTGTCGGGTTCAGGTACGCCCCTGCAACTCTCTCTCTCCTTCTCTGCACGGTCTCCCTCTCTCGCTTGAGTGCAGAGGAAGGCACACCGTTAGGGCTATTTATAGCCCTCACGGTGGGGTGAGGATAACCCTCACCCCCCCGCCGATCGTGGGGGAGTGAGGTTTATCCTCTCCCCTCCCCTCGCTTCATCACAGATCAGGGAAAGGGGTTTCCCGATTTTTGAGGAACTGCCTTTCCCCCCTTTTCTCTCTTTTTTTTTTATTATCCCCTCCGCGATTTTGTCGGAGGGGTTTTTACACCATGTGATGCAGATATTACCGGATGTTAAACATCACAACGCTTTGAGACCATCTTACTTTCATGATTTGTTCCTTTAGTCCAACCATGCTAAAGATCATCAGCTATAAAACTAGGGATGGCGTTTTGATTTTAACCTCCATTCCCACCTCCATCCCCATTTCATGTCCTCCATCCCTGGTTCAAATGGGGGCGGGGCCCGTTTCCCCTCTATACATTGTCATCCATAAAGAAGGATTGAGGGTGGGGTGGGCCGAGGCAAGGCAGGGACCGGGGCGGGGCAGGCCAGGGGGATAGTGTAAGTCCATCCCCGCCTCCATCCCCACACTGATTTTGATTTTAACCTCCATCACTGCCTCCATCCCCATTTCATGTCCGCGAGGCAGGGCGGGCACCATTTCCCATCGTTCCCCTGCCATCCCTATATAAAACCTGTTCATTTTGGCCTTTAAAATCTTGACTTTAAATATAAGCCAAAAGATAGTTCTTGCTACTTATCACGGCATGACTGAATTAAAAAAACTGTTTTTGTTACCCTTTTCAAAAATTGTATAGCTACACCAATGGGGGCTCCGGTTGTTTGGTAGGAGCAGCTAGTGCGCGGCGTTGCCGGTTCAAAACCCAATATGGTATAGTTGTATAACTGGTAGGGGTCTGCCTAACCCTTGCTTGCCTTTCAATTTTTTTTTTATAGCTACTAAAGATGTGGGTTGGGAAGTTAGTTGAAAAGGATTAAAAAAGTTAAGAATAATAAAAATAAAACGCTAAGAATTTGACAACTTGCTTCTTGATTTTATACTGTCTCTCTCTCTCTCTCATCTTTTCTTTTTATGAGTAAAATAATTTTCAAGGTCTAAAACGTGATTTCTTTGTTTATGCATTGAGGGCAAGGGCAATCCTCTTCTCATAAGTTTTTTCGCTCGCTTTTTTTCCTTTGTTGATTCTTTTATTTTAATTTTTAAAAAAGTGAAACCTTAGTTTACTCATTGTTTTACGTAATTTAATCATTAAATTATATCAATATGAAAATTGCCGATATAAGTATATTGGCTAGTAACCAATGTTGTCAGTATCGATGCGAATCCACCGATTCGCCGATACAAAACTGAGCAGATCCAGTTCGTTTTTTAAATCAATTTTAAAAATGGTAGGAAATAGTTTTTAATAATTTTTGTCATCTGCTGGTTTAAAACTGGTCGATTCAGCTAAATCCGATGCTCCAATTTTTGTTCACAATAAGAAAAGAAAAGCCTAAAAAAAGAGAGTCTCACTCCCACATGCAGTGCACGAGGTTCATGATTTGGGAAAGAAAAAAGAAAAAAAAAGTTAGTACTCTCATCTGCTCCTCCAAACCCTGCAACTAAACACGAGGAGGAGGACATGTCAGCAATTAAATATACTAGAAGAAAGAACAAAAACTATAATGCATAAATTAAAAAACCTGTCTGCCTATAAAAAAAACATTAAAGGTTATAGACGTGTGAATCCAGGGGCAACACACGCAGCATATACGCGTAGGGAGCTGCAAAGCAATGAGGGATGAAGTGATCACGCAGGGAAGCAACAAAAAGGAACAGACGTAAACAGAAACCAGGGACTCATACCGAAAACGGACGGCTAGGATGACGTGCACATAAAGATCAAGCGGCAAACATCTGATGATTCGCAAGGAAGAGCAGCGGCGGCAATGGAAAAAAGAAGACAGGTTAATAAAGTAAAAAATAGTAAAGTATTTCAGGGAATTTGAATCAACGGAAGAGATGCAGCACACACCAAAAACCAACGGCTGCGATCCTTTGAACCATTTCCTTCATCTTTCCGCTTACACGAAAAAAACAAAAACAAAAAGGACACAAATAAACCGTTCATTTTTCTTCCCGTTTCTACTTTTTTTTTTTTTATTTCCTTTTAACTTAAGAGGTAATTTTACCGAGAGGTCTTTTCATTCTTCTCGGATCTTGTGTGGTATTAACCTTTTTTTTATGTGCAAAGTGCAGGTCTGTTGCCAGTAATTGCCGTTATGAACAGTAGGGATTCCTCGGATGTAATACCGTACGGCCGGCGGTTGAGTCATTTTGAGCGGAGATCCGGCGATCAGGCGGTGATAATATTGGTGTTGCCCGTGGATTTTCGCCGGAGCAAGAATCCGGTGGATGCAACAGCACTCTGAGGCTACCGGAGCGAACGATTTCCCAGCCGATTTGCGGGGCTTTACGGCATCCGACGACTTCAGAGAGGGAGAAGGAGAAGGAGAAGGAGAAGGGGGTTTCTTGGCTCCACTTCGACGCGGCCAGAGGAAAGCTCTGATCTTTGAGGGAGACGGCCTCCCCCGGTTGAACCGATCGTATTCCCCGATCAGATCCCGGACGTCCTCGTCGGAGGTCACCGAGATCAGAGCATCGAGATCGTCCGTCGGCAATTGACACTTTACGATCACGGAACCCGGCTCGCCGCACAACTCACCGAGCTTCACCGAGAGTTCTGTAACAAACAGAGGACCGCACGCAAATATGAGCCCTAGGTCGCCGAGAAAGAGGGAAACAAGAAAATGGGGGAAGAAGGACGGAAAGAGCAGAAAAACGGACCTGCAAAGCTGATGGATCTTTCGAGGGAGAGGACTCTCGTCTCGCCTCCGACATAACGGAGCTTCCCGTCGGGGTGACGGGGGAGGATCTTGCCTCCGTGGCTGAAGAGGAACTTGAGCGTGCCGCTACTGTTTCCTGCGAGATCGCCGGAGCTCGATGTGCTTGCGGTCATCTTGTTTCGCCTCTCTCTGAATCGGATTTGATTCTTCAAACGTTAAGAAAGGCAAGTCAAATAAGAAAATGAGAGAGAAGACAGCAGAGTATGGAAAAGGAAGAGAAGGCTTCACTCTTTCCCTTCAAGCCTCTTCTCAGCTCCCAAAGGGCCAATTTATAGAGTTTGGAGGTTCTTTTGGGGAGTGCGAAATAAGTTTTTTTTGGACTGGTGGAACAGTAACCGATTGCTTACGCAAGTACGGACCGGTCCTACTCGAACACGGAGACTGACAGGTTGGAGTGGGTCCCATTGTATGTCCCCTCTCTCCTTTTAACTGACGGAATTGACCAAAGCAACCTTAGAGTCCAAGCAGATTGAAGACCTAGGAGTGTCAACGGGTCGGGTTTGATTCGGATCTATGTAAAATCAGACTCAAACCTGATTTGAAATTATGGTACCAGGATTTAATGGAATCCATCATAAAAAAAACCATACCATTCGTATAAAGATTACATGAACCAGACCCAGACCATAACTGGTAGAATAATACTTTTTATTTTTTTATTGAAAAATTGCGGATCTTAGTCGGAACTCAAGTCGGGCCAGGATTTTTTATGAAATTTTACAAACCATACCCTGTTCCATATATTAATCGGACTCTTCGGTCCGATTTAGATTATAATCGAACCTTCTTATTTATCACCAAACCTTAACTTTATAAGATTTGGTAATGATCAGGTCTGAGTTAAACCCGACCCGTTGACACCCCCTACTTCCTAACGGGATATGGGCGTTAAGTCGTTCCTGGTGTCTTGGGACAAAAAGGGAACGAGAAACACACGGTTTGCAACATCCCATAGTTGTGGCGGAATATTCGGTGGGGAGCGTTACGCAGCGGTTGCCGTCCGCAAATCAATGCTGCAGGTGATACCTGCCGGGTTAGGGGAACTAAAATCGACGGCTGTGGATGCTCTCCTGCTGCGACCATTTGACCAACGGGTTCTCTTAAAAAATATTCGGCCCGTATATTGGGCTCGGTGAGGCGAGCTATGAGCTAGCTCGTTTAGGTATACGAGCCAGCACGAACCGAGGAAGCTCAACTTCGGCTTGGCTTGTACAAAGCGTTTCATGTATTATATCTAAATATGTTATATATTTTATACATATAATATGTTTACTCTTAAAAAACAATTCATTTTAGAAAACAAGCCAGCTCGTAAAGCTGGGCTCCTAATGCGCACAGGCTTGGCTCAACTAGTGATGAGCTCATGAGCTGTCACTACAAGAAAATGGGTCATTGCCGACGATAATTATTTAATTTATGATCGACAATATTATTAACGAGTAGGCATTGACTTTTTAAGGTTATTTATATTACTATTTTTGACAAAAATTATATATTGTTGTCTTTAATCCCAACGATAATTATCATCATTGTAAAATAGTAGGCTCTAGGAGATCATCTATAATATCATTCTTAAAGTGATGATAAATATCGTTGGTAATATTAATTAAATACGAAAATAAATATCATCGGCAATATTAATTAAAATTGATGATAAATATCATAAATTAAAAATGATGATAATTACTATCTTATTAATTTTGAAAAATCATATATGTTGACATAGCCAACACCAAATATCGTCGGCTGTGTTCTTAAAACCGATGATAAATTATCATTTATGTTAGTTTCAAAATATAAAAAAATTATAGATAAGTGACAATAAAAATTGTCAATTATATTTCTTATATCGACGATAAATTATCATCTGCTATATTAGTTCCAAAATAAAAAAAAATAGATATAGCCAATGAATAAAATCGTCGGCCATATTAGTTTTAAAATAAAAAAATTAAACGATTTATTAAATAAATTTTGTCATCCAATACACCAGCACATTCAAAATCTGCTCATCATGCTACAAATATTACCAAAATTTGAAAAAACCATTTGCAGACAAAGAATACATACCATCACCACCATCATTGTAACGCCCTAAAATTTAATCCAAATTTTGAGAGGATTTTTTTTAACAGCGGAAACAATAATTTCATTGGGTTAAGCATTCAAGCGCATTACAGGAGTGATCAAGCAACAACATTAAATTTATTTCAAATAGATTTATTGTTATTCCAACCTCGTGAAAATTGAATTTCAGAAAAGAGATCTCAAGCCTAGAGGCACGTTCTTAAGATCGCTATCTTTAGAACTTCAATCGCACCACTCCGGGAAGACCGAAGATGCGAAAAGGGGTTTGATGCGACTGAGTTCCCAGGATACAACTAGGCTTGAACCTCCAGAGAGTCACTGTTTCGCAAGGACAGATGATCTCTACCACACTTGTACTCTGCAAGCCAAATCGAGAAGAAGGAAGAAGAAGATTTTGGAGAGTCGTAAAATTCTTTTTTTTTTCTCAAAAGACGAAAATAGAAGATATTTATAAACTTTTAGAGAGGCCAAACGTTTTGCGATAAATGAGATTAATGGCCATAAATCTGACGGTTTGAAAAATAGGACGAATAAGTACATGAACGGTCACCCACCTTTGACTGTTAATCAAAGGCCTCCAAAACCGCCCAACAGTCACAATGCAATATTAACTCGATATGCATGCAACTTAAAGCTTTTCAAACGGCCAAATAACTCAAATCGAAAAATAAAACGGATATTTTCACCTCATAAGCACCTCGCACCGCTGCGAAGTGCGAAGTGCAAAGTGTGCCATCAAAATGCCACATTACGCCTCAAGCGCCCTTGCGCACGCACGCGCGTGCGCGCGCGTGTGCACGAACGGCGCACTCGTTGCTGCACGATGCGCAGCAACGTCCGCAATCCACCTAAAGAATCAAGGCTTACCAAAGTAAAGAATAGATAACAAGCTCTCTATTTAAACCTCTTTAAAAACTTTTCTCTCTTAGATATGGGACTAAACTTTTTCAAAACTCTTTTGGTAGTAATAATTAATATTTTAAAACTTTCCTAACAATCCCCCACTAGTTTTAAAATATATTTGGCTTGCATAGAAACTTATGCATTAGTGAGAGTGTCTGCATGACTTGAACCCCCACTATTTGAAAGAAAACCTAAATTAACCAAGGTGCTAAGTGGACTTACCTTGAACTTAGCTCCTTATATTGTTAACGGAGTTTTCAATCATACATAGGTTTCCAAAAGTACGATTGTGTGGATTTCATGTTGGCACATTTAGAGCCTTGTGCTTTCCTGGATTCATGAGTGCTCTAGAGAATTGCCAATTCTCATAAGAAACGGCTCACATTTCTACACTCATATAGGTGAGTTTGTCTAGGTGTACTGTAACACACACCTTAGCCTTAAGGCCTACAAACTCATTAAGAGCTATTAGCTCAACCCTCATATTAGTTACAGCTCATGAGCACACATCAGTAATGGGCTTATATAAATATGCTCAATATCTGTCATTCACCAATTCGTTTCCCATTGAACCTATGCATGTGGGATCTCCAACGCTCTAGGTTGGGTATCCTTTGGTGATGACTTAATTGGCTTAATTCCCATTCCCCTCGATGTTTTATTGATGACATCTCTCGAAAGGCCTTTCGTAAATGGGTCTGCCAAATTTTGACATGACTTCACATATTTCAATGAAATAATATTGTCATCAATCATTTGTCTTATAAAACTGTCTTAGACTAATATGTCTAGACTTCCCATTGTATTTCATATTACCTGCTTTACATATAGCTGATTGGCTATCACAAAACATTGAAATAGCAGGTATAGGCTTCTCACATAGTGGAATATCCACTAGCATATTTTTAAGCCATTCAGCTTCTCTACAAGCAGATGCCAAAGCAATAAACTCAGATTCCATTGTAGAATGAGTTATACAGGTCTGTTTCTTAGACCCCCATGCAACTGCTCCTCCTCCAAGGGTAAAAACCCAACCACTCGTAGACTTGGAATCTTCAAAGTCAGTATTCCAACTTGCATCGCTATACCCTTCAATAACAACAGGAAACTCGGTATAGTGAATTCCATAGTCTAAAGTATGCTTTAGATATCTAAGAATCCTGTTCACTACATTCCAGTGTTGATGACCAGGATTATTAGTGTATCTACACACTTTACTCATTGCATAGCCAATGTCAGGCCTTGTGCAGTTCATTGCATACATAAGGCTACCTACAACACTGGCATATTTTAATTGTTTAACACTAGCACCATCATTAGGAGTCAATTTCATATTTGGATCATATGGGGTACATGCTGGTGAACTATTAAGATATCCATACTTTGTAAGAATTTTCTCAATATAATGTGATTGACATAATACAATGTCATTTTTATTTCTTATAATTTTGATTCCTAAAATAACATCTGCAACACCCAAGTCTTTCATACAAAACAAGGAAGATAAAAATCTTTTTGTTTGATTTATGCATTCACTATTGTTACCCAAAATAAGCATATCATCAACATATAAACAAATAATAATAATTGAGCTACTATCTACTTTACTGTAGACACATTTGTCCGCATCATGAATTTTAAAACCATTATGCAACAGAGAACTATCAAATTTTTCATGCCATTGCTTAGGGGCTTGCTTTAATCCATATAAGGATTTCTCAAGTTTGCAAACTTTGCGCTCTTGCCCTAGCACTACAAAACCTTCAGGTTGCTCCATATATATCTCTTCATCTAATTCTCCATTCAAAAAGGCCGTTTTCACGTCCATTTGATGAATTTGAAGCTTATATATGACAGCCATGGCAATCAGAATTCTAATAGTAGATATTCTGGTTACAGGAGCAAAAGTATCAAAATAATCAATACCTTCTTTTTGTTTAAAGCCTTTTGCAACCAAACATGCTTTAAATTTATCGATTGTACCATCAACTTTTAATTTCTTTTTGAAAATCCATTTGCAGCCAATAGTTTTGCAACCAACAGGTAAATCCACTAATTTCCATACATTATTAGACATAATTGATTCTATTTCATCATTAATAACTTCTCTCCAAAAGGCAGCATCTTGAGAAGACATAGCCTCTTGAAAAAACACAGGATCATTCTCAATTAGAAATGTATAAAAGTCAGAAGCAAAATTAGTTGGTTTTCTAATGCGTTTACTTAGTCTAACTTCAGTTTCTGGTTCACAATCATTAGAATATTCAATCATGTCATTAACAGGAAGTTCATCTACTATAATCCGTCTGCCATCAAGAAGAGAATCAAATGCATTTTTATGTTCTATGAAAGATGCATCTCTAGATTCTACAATAACATCATTAACAATGTCCAAAAATCTATATGCTTTACTATGTTCAACATACCCAACAAATGCACATTTAAATGCTTTAGGTCCAACCTTCTTTCTTTTATTTTCTGGAATTTTAACATATGCTAAACAACCCCAAACACGAAAATAACTAAGATTAGGTTTTTTACCAAAACACAATTCATAAGGTGATTTATCAGATTTGGAATAAGGAACTCGATTAAGAATATAACAAGCAGAAAGTATAGCCTCTCTCCATAAGTTGGAATGCAAACCCGTATTAAGCAGCATAGCATTCATCATTTTTACAAGTGTTCTGTTTTTCCTTTCTGCTACTCCATTCTGTTCAGGAGTTCTAGGAGCTGACGTTTGATGGATAATACCATTATCTTCACAGAATTTATCAAATTCTTTACCTAAGTATTCACCTCCTCTATCTGTTCTTAAATGTACAATCTTCGTTTTAAACCTAATTTGTACTTTAGCTAGATAAATAAGAAATTTGGAAAATGCTTCAGATTTATGTTTCAACAAATAAACATAACAAAATTTTGAGTAATCATCTATAAAGGTAATAAAGTACCTATTGCCACCACGACTAAAAACATTATCCATCATACACACATCAGAATGCACTAATTCAAGCAATTTATAATTCTTTTTTACACTAGGAAATGGGAGTCTAGTTAGCTTAGTTTGAATGCATGTCTCACACTTATGTTTATGTTCTATTCTCACATGACACGGAAGAAGACCAAAGTTATTCATATTATGAATGCAACGAGAATTTATATGTCCTAATCGTGAATGCCAAAGAAAATAGGAGTCAACCATATAAACAGAAGTAGTAGCTTCATTTATGCTCATCTTGAACATACCACCAGTGGCAAACCCTTTTCCTACAAAGATTTTTCCTTTGATCACAGTTACAATCCCAGACTCAATAACAATCTTAAAACCATTTTGTGACAGGAGATCTGCAGAGATTAAATTTTTTCGAACTTCTGGAGCATAGTGGACATTCTCAAGTGTTAGGACTTTCCCGGAGGTGAACTTAATTTCCACACTCCCTTTTCCCAGCACTTTAGTTGAGGAAGAGTTTCCCATAAAGAGATTGCATCCCTCCCCCACTAATTCATACGACTTGAACAAGTTCCTGTCGTTTGCCACATGAACAGTGCTTCCAGTATCCAGGTACCCGTCCTTATTTGCAGCCACCATAAAGGTTTCAGAGATTACAGCAACAAGCCTCTCCTCTGACTCATTTGGCTTAGGACTAGTCCTCTTCCGTTCTCTGCATTCTCTAGCAAAATGGCCAAACTTACCACAAACATAACAACTAATTTTCTTTTTATCAATTGGCTTTTTCCCTTTCACATTTTTTTTTTGATTTTCTGGGTTTTCATGATTTTGCCACCCTTGTTACTAACAAAATTCACTTTAGGATAACCTTCTTTAGGACTCGAATTCTTTTTGTCACGAAGACGAGTCTCTTCCTCAATTCGGATGTCCTTAAGAAGGCCATCTAAAGTGATTTTCTCATTTTTATGTTTTAGGTGATTCCTATATTCTTTCCAGAAATCCGGCAACTTCCCAATGATGACAGCAACTTGGAAGTCATCATCAAGATACATACCTTCTCCTTTGATGTTATAGGCCAGTATTTGCATCTCATGAATTTGAGCAAGTATAGGCTTATCTTCAACAATAGAAAAATTAACATACTGATCTACGATAAGCCTTTTGTTACCAGCATCTTCTGCATTGTACTTGATCTCGAGAGCATTCCACAACTCTTCAGCCGACTCCAATGGTGAATACAAGTCAAAGAGAGAATCGGCTAAAGTGTTCAGGATATGCCCTTTGCATCGGTAGTTGTCAGTAAACCACTTCTCTCGCTCTTTCTTCTGTTCTTCTGTCTCAACTTCTCCAGCAGCGACAGTGGGACAAGGCTTTTTGAGAACATAGTCAATATGTAGCTCGGATAGCAAGAAAGAGACCTTTGATTGCCACCGCGTGAAGTTTGACCCATCAAATCGATCGAGTTTTTCAAGGTCACGGCTAAGCAGATTGATGGAGTTAGATGTCGAACCAGAGGCCATATTGAAGTTCTAAAATTGTTATTCCAACCTCGTGAAAATTGGATTTTAGAAAAGAGATCTCAAGCCTAGAGGCACGTTCTTAAGATCGCTATCTTTAGAACTTCAATCGCCCCACTCCGGGAAGACCGAAGATGCGAAAAGGGGTTTGATGCGACTGAGTTCCCAGGATACAACTAGGCTTGAACCTTCAGAGAGTCACTGCTTCGCAAGGACAGATGATCTCTACCACACTTGTACTCTGCAAGCCAAATCGAGAAGAAGGAAGAAGAAGATTTTGGGGAGTCGTAAATTTCTTCTTTTTTTCTCAAAAGACGAAAATAGAAGATATTTATAAACTTTTAGAGAGGTCAAACGTTTTGCGATAAATGAGATTAATGGCCATAAATCTGACGGTTTGAAAAATAGGACGAATAAGTACCTGAACGGTCACCCACCTTTGACTGTCAATCAAAGGCCTCCAAAACCGCCCAACAGTCACAATGCAACATTAACTCGATATGCATGCAACTTAAAGCTTTTCAAACGGCCAGATAACTCAAATAAAAAAATAAAACAGATATTTTCACCTCATAAGCACCTCGCACCGCTGCGAAGTGTGAAGTGCAAAGTGCGCCATCAAAACGCCACATTGCGCCTCAAGCGCCCTTGCGCACGCATGCGCGCGCGCGTGTGCGCGAACGACGCGTCCGTTGCTGCACGATGCACAGCAACGTCCGCAATCCACCTAAAGAATCAAGGCTTACCAAAGTAAAGAATAGATAACAAGCTCTCTATTTAAACCTCTTGAAAAACTTTTCTCTCTTAGATATGGGACTAAACTTTTTCAAAACTCTTTTGGTAGTAATCATTAATATTTTAAAACTTTCCTAACATTTATGACATTAGAGTTTCAAATAATATGAATAATAATAAATTAAAATTTAATCTGAGATGTCCCAAGAACACAATAAATCAATATCTCGATCAATGCCCCATCCTGCAGCAGCTCATGACATTCTATTATTCACCTGAAAAATGGTAAATTGATTAAAATTAGACTACAACTGTCTAAGTAAGAAATACTGTAATTTTTCTTGCAGATATATCATGTGTCAAATATGTGATGTGGGTGCCGTGTGTGATTTTTAGCATATACAAGAACAAGTAAAGAATCTATACTATCACAACAACGGTTTATGAAAACTAACTAACAGATAACAACATTAGCAGAGTTTAAACATCTCATAACCACATATTCCATTGCATACTAAAAGTAAATGCCCACATGTCAAAAGTAATTATTTATGTGTATAATTGTAAATCTGTCACTACTTACTCAGATGTGATACCTAAGCTAATCTAATTCAAATGTTTATCGTTAATTATCCCGTGGGTATACACGGGTCAAAGCAACCATAACAGAAGAGAACATTCGGGGGTTTATTATTCATTAATGTTTTATTAACCCGAATATTTTAATTGAAATTGTAAATCCTAAGGGAGCGGCCAATGACTGAGAAAACTTCACAAAGACCCAAAACCAAAACAATATGCATCCTTAACTTCTGCAGACGAACAAAGAGCTACTACCTAGGACACATCGGTAGTTCGAGTCCCCCAACTCTGAGAACTGGGGACCAACGAGTCATTGTCGCTCGAAGCAATAAACACATGTCTTCGAAGTGTTGTACCACCTACCCTCTCCAAAGTAAGCCCGAATCTGAGTGGGTTGATCTTTTCATTTATTTAAATTTTTAGAAGAACGTGGGTATTTCCCCAAAATTTATTTTTTACTACCATAGTAGTAGACCCCCAACCTTTGTGTTCTTACAAAGGTATATAAACCAGTTTTTTTCTCTATTTGATTGCACAGACCAACTCAGAGTGCTCTGATACCTTTAAACCAGTAAAGCGCAGATGCCCCGGTACCTTTAAACAAATCAGGCCCACAAAATATCAATACCTTTAAATCAGTCAAGTACGGGTGCCCCGGTATCTTTAAACCAGTCACGCTCAAAAAAATTTAATTTAAGTTTCTCACCAGTGTTATTGATATTTCACACAAGTTTAACAACCCAAGTACCTGCAAAGGTATCTATTTAGTTATGCAGACCCCAAATGATTCATTTAGGGATCACACCATGTAATCTCAAGGGTCTTATAACCGAATCGAGGATTTGTGATTCATTAACCTCGATTATTTAGGTGAAAAATCAAAAAGCATGAATAAAACTCGAGCAGGGTCGGTACCGTAAAAAATGCATCGAATGAAAACACTGAATTTAAGCATGCATCTATATTTATCACTCCGTTAACAAAATGTCACAAAGCATGTATAACTGCCATTATGTCATTTTTATGTTGCCATTAAAATTTAACCAACATCTGCCATTACTAGTATGATGCACATGTCAAGATTGTTCTACAAATGTTCTATGGATGATTCACATCTTACCCACAAAAATGGATGCAACCATGTTCATGTGTGATGCATACAAACATTATCGGTATTAGACATTTGGTGTGTGCCGTGAACTATCAACTCTTACCAAGACAAGTGAAGTCTCAATTTGTTCATTTAGAGAGCACACAGTGCAGGCTCAGAGATTCAGGATTGCAACAATATATACACTTTTCTCCAGCACATTAGTATTTAACAATTCAAAAAGTATCCAGCTTAATCGACACATATTAACATTGAATTAACCCATTCTATACCCTGTACATATGCAAACCACAATTTTTTTTTTTGGATATGCTATAACCTGAGTATAAACAATTTAGAACACGTGGTAATGTAACCATGGATTCATACCCCGACCAGGTCATAACTTGAACATTCCAATACGAGAAATCCATTATAGTTTAACAAAAAAAAAATTAATCATGACATACTTAATGCTTTATATTCAATCAATCTGAGTATCAAAATTCTGGAACATGCGAATGGGTTATAGGACAACTGTTCAGACATTTTTTTTCTAAATTTAACATGCTAAATGTCCATATTTTAAAACAAAGAAAAACACTGAGTCATTAAGTATATATATATATATATACATTGTCCTATAATATTATGTAAGCATATACATTGCTCAAATTGTACACATATACTTAAACCATTTAATCACATAGCCAAAATTGCTTCTGGGTGTGGCTACAAAATAACACATTCATGTGGCTCAAAGCAACACAAATATGTGGGTAAAAACAACACAATGGTGTCTCAAGAACAATATGGATATGTGGTTCAAAAATGTGATTCGAAATAACATAGCTACGGGGTTCAAAAACAACACAGTTGACAATTATGTGCCTAATGAGACATGAAATCCTTCATATGCATATTGATACAAATATTGAAATACCATTAGGCATGATCCTGACACAATACACACTCAGTGATGCATGTAAACAGTGAACCTTATGCTTGTACAAGTTCAGTGAAGTACAAATCTATGAGAACAGTGAAAATCTATATTCGATACAACATAAAGGCATGGATCATGACAAAAAAATAAGTTGTAATCGCATATAACCATAAAATCTATGCTCATCATGATTTTAGTTTTTGTCCATTGCTCACAGAATTCAGAAATATAAGTTTAGAAAAAAAATAGACATGCTTCGATCCACAACATTCCATGGACTTAACTTCCAATTCATATTAACAACATTCACAAGTACATGATGCATATTCAACTATATGCAATATATATATATATATATATATATATATATATATATATATATATATGTATATATATATATATATATAATTTCAACAATCTATCTTAGTCATGGTTAATAATAATGCCCTACGAAAATCCCGCTACCCCCCACCTTTTTTTTAACAGTTGGTATCTAATCTCTTCGAGATTTATCACATCGAATTTAGTATTTTCTGTGAGTACACACTCACCATTTGCTGATATGGTAAACAAAGGACCAAACGAAGGGTTCCCGTGTGTGCAACTCAAACGCAGAATCATGATTCTGCATTTTTGCACAACTTAAACCCACTCATAGTGGTCATGCTCAATGATTTCACCTATTTAAACAGGTAGGCTATGAAATCTCAACAGATCCTATATTAAAATAAAAAATCCTCAAAAAAAGATTTCGAGCAGCAACACAAGGCATACTTGAAATCAATACATATGCAAAAGCACATAAACCCTACTATCGATGATCCGAAATCTCCAAATATGTCAATTTGGGGTTTCCGGCACCTCAAACCCCCAAAACCCTCTTTTTATTAAGGATTTGAGGAAACCCCACACAACATGCTCAACATGTGCTACACTTAAAGAAGAAAAACAGTAAACCTACCTCTTCTGGCGTGATGGTGGTTGCCGCCGCGAGAGGAGAGGTCCCGGGCTTCGGTTGCTTTGCTGCCGAGCAAGAGATTTGAGAGGGAGCACGAGAAGCCGAGGGATATATATATATATATATATATATATATATATATATATATATATATATATATATATAGAGAGAGAGAGAGAGAGAGAGAGAGAGAGAGAGAGTGGGTTCAACTAAAAGGGAAGGGGAGGAGGCGAGATATAGAAGGGAGCCATGAAAATTGGAAAGATTCCGTTATCCTCCCCTTCACCTGGTGGCTGCGCATCCCCCTTCCTCAACCTTCTCACCTCTATGTTGTGTTAGGGTTCAGAAACGAACCCTAACACTCATTTTTATCGGGCTGCCTGTTTTGGGTTTTTCATTTTTAACCTGGTTCGTTACATGTAGAGCGGCCCGGGTCTGAGATCCGCGAACCTGCTGCGATCTGGATCAACAGATCCTTTGCTTATTAGGGTTCGTGATTTGGATCCGTAGGTCTCCAGCGGTGTGGATCCATGACAAGTTTGTGGAGTAGATCCGAAGGTCAGATCCAAATGGATCAAACTGTGGATCCACACATTATGTTTATTTTATGTTATATATATATATATATATATATATATATATATATATATATATATATATATATATATATATATATATATATATGGTTCCTTTGTGGATTCTGAATCCGAAACGCGGATTCTCGGCCCAATTTAGAAAAATACACATTATTTTAAGATAAATTTAAGTAAATAATAAAAATTTTTGAGGTTATTACAATCAGTATCCTCGCTATCCAAATAATCCTCATAATCATCAAACCCCAAATTCTGTAAAGAGTGTGTGAAACGGCAAAAAACAATTTGTTTATTGCTGCTTGAAACTGCAATCATATTACATGAATGACTGGAAAAACTTTAAAAAGAAAACTTCAGTGCAGCATCTGATATTTCTTCATGTGCATCAAGCATGTTGAAAGGAGGTTTCTAAACGAGAAAAGATATATACATATGTTATTATATATCAATATTAGCATACTAGTGACAAAAGAGAGCTTTCACCATGAAACAAGATTATATGATTACTGAAACAAGGCATTCCCAATTTAAATCATCTCAATATCTTCCTCACAAGAAAATGGGAATGTCTATCAAGTATCATCAACATTAGAACAAATGCTTATGGTGCTATTCTGTACGATTCTATTAATTTGCCAAATCATTTTAAATGAATAACTACATCTAATAGTAAGAGTTGCACTTTCACTTGCACATCCAATAATAAGCTGACCAATGATAAAAATAGTAGGCTATGTGTCTTATACCGACAATAAATTACTGTCGGTTATATTAGTTTAAAACTGAAGATAAATATTGTCGTCTATATTTCTTATATTGACAATAATTTATCGTCGGCTATGTGAGTTTTAAAATAAAAAAAATAAAAAAAATGAATATAGCCGATGATAAAAAATGTCGGCTATATTTCTTCTATCGACGATAATTTAATGTGGGTTATATTAGTTTCAAAATAAAAAAAAACCATTTTTGGACATAGCTGATGATAAAAATCACCGGATATATTTCTTATACCGACCACAATTTATCATCGACTATGTGAGTTTCAAAATTAAAAAAAATAAACATAGCCAATGATAAAAATTGCAGCTATATGCCTTATACCGACGATAAAATATCATTGGTTATGTTAGTTTAAAACCAATGATAAATATCGTCTGCTATATGATTTAAGCTGACAATAATTATTGTCGGTTATTGATTAAAATCGACTATAACTATCGTTGTGTTATTATTGGCAACGATTAATTATCATCATAATTATAAATGAATAATTAATTATTGTCATAATTTAAACTCGATGATAATATCATAGGCAATATCTCTTTTCGTCCATCTTCCACGTCTTCCTATTCATATTACCAACGTCATAAGAGAGACGATAAAATATCTTCAGCAATAGATGTTTTTATTATGACATAAAATATTATCAGGATTAAATTATTATTGATGATGATAATTTATTGTCATTAGGTTTTTGGTCGGTAATGACTTGTTTTCTTGTAGTGTGTACCTAAGCAGAGGCCTAATCTTAACGAGCCAAGCCTGAACCGGCTAAGCTTGGCTCATTCGACTCACCTAATGCATCATATCTTCCTCATATTCAAATGGTTTTTGATGTGGATGTAACTCTGAAATGCTGGTATTGAGCCCGGGTTTGGCTCGAACCAAACTTATCATATAAACTATTTCAGATCTTACAAGGATGACATAAACCAGATCGGACCAGTCAATTAACCAATAAGTTTTTTAAGTTTTAGAATAAAAAAGTGCATATCTTAAGGCTTAATCAGAACTAGGGTTGGATTAAAGTTTGCTATATAATTTTATAAACCATACTTAGAGCTTAGAGCTCAATATGCTAATTAATCAGACCCCGAAGGACTGTTTTGAACCTCTTTTTTATTACCAAACTCGGAAACAACTCAACGTGGTAAGGGTTAGAGTTGTGTCTTGTCAACCTATTGACACACCTTAGATATCTTTTTTGGAGTAAATATCAATGAAAAAAATATGTAATATTTTGAAAAGTTTGAGATTTTTGAGAAAATGTTACATATAAAAAATATAAAATATGTGAAACATAAAATATAAATAAAAAAACTAAGCGTGACGACTCCACGAGGGCAAGGTCTTTGATCCTAAGAGAGCACAGAGTTTTACGCTCTCCAAAGGCTATTGTAAGTACAGCAGGCAGAGCCATTGCCGCTAAATATAAATAAAAGTTCATATAGTGATAAAAACATGATATTTTCAAAACTCACAAGATTTTAAAATGTTTGCATTTTAAAAATATAACGTCATTTTGAAAATACCTGCATAGTCAAAGAAGGGTCAACTTTAGTTTAACGGGAGCGAGGTTGACCTGTATAAGGAAAAAGCCAGCAACACTTTTGTTACCCCTCCCTCTTCTTTTTTGGACTGCGGGGAGATGTAGTATGATAAATTGCATAGGTCAATCCCCTAAAAAATAGGCAACAACCTACCCGGGATCATAGTGACAAAAGTTTTTATAGGCAATTTCTCGTTTTTCAAAAACTTGCGAGAAATTGAAAAAAATCCATAAATCTCGCATTTTTTGGCAAAATCTCGGCAATAAAAATAAATTTAAAAATATAAAAATGTTTTTTTATAAGAAAATATTAATAAAATTCATTAATATCACGTTTAAATCACAATAAATAGCCGTTTAAAATGTAAATATCATGTTTAAATCGTGGTATTTATGTTTTTTTCATAAATCTTGCAATATTTTGAAAATCTCACAAGAAATTGTCGTTTTAATCTTTCAGGCAATTTCTTGCGATATTATCACAAGAATTTCATAAATCTTGCGATATTTGTCACTATGCCCGGGATTGAAAACCCCCTTACAATCTCCCTAGAAGAGAATCAGAGATGGTGAGGGCCCTCGTCCAACAATTAGGTCTAAGCTATAAATTCTGATTGAGTTATTTCTTAACTCTTTATGTTTCCTCGGCAGAAAAAAAAAAGAACTGTATTTCCTTTTTAATAAATCATCTGTTTTTTTCAATGATGACCAAAAATTCTAACCAAAGCTAAAAAAAAAAAAAACCTTGGCGGAGCCTTACGTGACCCACCTTCTAAAAATATGTACACATCAGTACGTCAGCAGAGTTTGATCCGGTGCCTTCATCTCAACACCCTCACATCCACCCTGCAGCTCACGTGGGGGACCAACTAAGGTATGGATAAAATAGACAAAAATAAGTAGGATCATGGGCCTGCTTGTACTCCAAGACGTGGCACCCACTATGCTTATGAATGATGGACCCACTTGCAAGGTGGCAAACGAATGTATCCACGTCACTCCTCTGGGTTGAGTCCAGCGGTTGCATATCTTTTGTGATTGGTTTACATTTATTTTAGGAATTTGATAAGATCGCAGGGTAGGTCTACACTATCTCCTTATCCCAATCTCACACCTGTTATCACAAAGCGTGGGCTACCAGATGATTTTCCTCTTTGTGACTTTGTTTGTTTAAAAGCTGAGGGCTGGTGTACTCCTTGATCAGGAAGGAGATCTATGGTCGTTACAATAATGAACTCACAAGTGGGTGAGGTAGTTTTTCAGGTTATCCAAAACTATTAGTTAAAAAAAAAGTAAATTTGGTTTAGATGTTAGCAGAAACTCCATCAACCGTGGACATTCACACCAATCTCTCTCTCTCTCTCTCTCTCTCTCTCTCTCTCTCTCTATATATATATATATATATATATATATATATATATATATATAGAGAGAGAGAGAGAGAGAGAGAGAGAGAGAGAGAGAGAGTAATGGGTCGGTGCTAAACCCATTTGGTAATAAACCACTTGCTAAATATTTTTTTGGGCTTCTTTTTTATCTTATTTTTAAATTCTGACCCTACAGGTGTGATCTATGTACTTTATTTTATAGGGATCAGCTCTTGAAGTGTTTGATTCCAATACATGGGTGGGTTTTTATAAAGTTTGAAAAATCAATGCTCTAAAATCTTTGTAAAATTTTTAGGCTCTAAACATCAGTTTTTTCATTGAAAATACATGATCTAAGTGTGGATTCTTAGTAAATGGACCATGACCAACATATTTATAGGGTCAGAACCAGTGTTGTTAAAAACGTGCCTCAAGGCGCAAAATGTGCACCTTGCCTCGAAGCGCTGGTCTTTTTTGCCTTGAGGCGCACTTAAAAAGTGTAAAACCCTCAAGGCCTAGAGGCGCGCCTCACCGTGAGGCGTGCATTAAAAAATCGGATGGGCCCAGACCTGTATGCTCGAAGGATTGAGAGAACCTTTGTCTTTAAAAAAGACATAGTCGCCTCGGGCGAGGGGCAAAAGCCCTCACCCTTTCTATCTCCACTCCGTCCCCTCTCGTCCTCCGTGACCGCTGTCGCTGGCCACCACCCGCAGCCGGTCATCGCCTCTTCCACCTTCTTCTTACCTTTGTTGAGAAGGCGTCAACGACCCGTCGGCCACCGCCGTCTTCTTTTCTCTGTTGCGAGGGCGCCAATGACACATCACCACCGCCGTCTGTTCTGGCGACCTCGACCGATATCCCCGACGCCACCTTTCCTTTGCGTTTTTTGGTGACGTCGAAGTCACCGTCACCAGGTAAACCCTCTTTTTTACTTCTTCTCTGTGAGGAGTCGATCGACAGGGGGCTGTCGCCTCTTGTTGGCAGGGGGTTACCCCCTCCTCTGCTTTTCTCTCTTGGTCGATCGATAGGGGGGCGAAGCCCCTTGTCGTCGCCTCTCGTCGGCAAGGGGGTTACCCCCTGCCTTTCTTTTGGGGTCGACCGACAGAGTGGCGGTGCCCCCTGTCGTCGCCTCTCGTAGGCAGGGGGTTCTCCCCTCTGCTTTTCTCTCTTGGACGACCGACAGGGGGGCGGAGTCCCCTGTCGTCGCCTCTCGTCAGCAGGGGGTTACCCCCTGTCTTTCTTTTGGGGTCGACCGACAGGGGGCGGTGCCCCCCTGTTGTCGCTTCTCGTGGGCAGGGGGTCCCCCCCCTTTGCTTTTCTCTCTTGGTCAACTGACAGGGGGGCAGAGCCCCATGTCGTTGCATCTCGTCCGCAGGGAGTTACCCCCTGCCTTTCTTTTGGGGTCGACCGACAGGGGGGCGGTGCCTCCTGTCATCGCCTCTCGTGGGCAGGGGTTCCCCCCTCTGCTTTTCTCTCTTGGTCGATCGGCCAGGGGGCAAAGCCCACTGTCTCTTTCTTTTTCGGTAGGGGGCTCCGCCCTCTGTCGCTCACCTTGTCGTCAGGCAGAGGGCTCTACACCCCCTGCCCTTCTTGCTTTGCCGGCAGGGGGCTCCACCCCCCTGCCATTTGCCTTGTCGACAGGGGGGCTTTGCTCCCCCCTGTCCTCCTTGCTTTGCCGGCAGGGGGCTCCACCCCCCTGCCATTTGCCTTGTCGACAAGGGGGGAGCTTCTCCCCCCTGTCCTCCTTGCTTTGCCGGCAGGGGGCTCCACCCCTCCTGCCATTTGCCTTGTCGATAAGTAGTGAGGAAGGAAGCTGATAACTGCAACTGTTTGCAGGGCTTGGTCTCTTATATCTCTCCCTCTCTGTTACTGTCTTTTTAGATTCTCTTTCTTCTAATACATATTTGGTTGTTTATATTAAGTGTTATTTCATTGATACAATTCTTTATAGATTTTCTTATTTCATGTTTTTGCATGTGTTGATTTTCATGCTAGTTTAATATTATGTATTTTAGAAAGTCTTAGTTTATTATGTTTGATGATGTGTTCCAGTATTTAATCAAACTATTGATGATGGTCGCCTCATTTATCATTTTATTTAGTTGTTCTATCATTTTGTAAACACAGTGATGTTTCTAATTCATACATAATTTTTAACTTTTAGTTGTTCCGTCTCTCCTCGAGGATTAGCCTGTTTCAGGCCAATGCTATAGGCCTTGGATATGTCTGTCCATGAACATGAACCTGCTTTTGATTAGCTTAGGCTGGTATAAGTGTCATGCCACTGGATGTTGGGTTGTACAATATACTTCTATATGCATTGTTAGTAATTTATCGTTGATTCATATATCAAATCTGCCTAAATGTTGGCGTTGTTCCTCTTGGATTAGTTAACTACTTGTATCTTTACTTTTAGTTGCTAATCTATGTTTGCATCACTACTAATAGTTCTCTGCATCAGGTGTATTATTGTTTTGCTTGCATTTGCCATCATTTTCTTGTTAAGTTTATTTTCAATCTCAAAAATTTTATTTCCTATATTTAGATTAGAATTTAGTTGTTAATTTATTAATTATTGTTTTTAGATACATTAATACTTGTGAGACTAGTTAAAAAAAGTTGCAGTACATTAATACTTATGTTGAAGTTTTAGTGTAATATAGTATGATGATTTTTAGATTTCTTTAAAAATCTCACTAAACATGACAAGTTTTGAATGTGGTATACATTTTTTGCATTTGTTTTCATGTAATGTGGTCAACATAATGCATGATGTTAATATATATTTTGTTATATGTATTTTTGCAGTTGAACAATGAGAAAAGATATAGGATGAGATCATGGAGTTAAAGTTCCAAATTCCACTAGAGATCCCAAACTCGTAGGACATGTAATTTACGAATATTGTCATAAAGTGACTACATGAGGCATCTATAGGCTAAAACATCACTTAGCTGGCACAAAATATGGTGTAAGCATGTGCGAAGCGATTTCACCTGATATGAAAAGATTTTTTCAAAATCATCTAAAGGATCAGAAGCAAAAGAAAGAAGAGTTAGAATAAAACAAGTTGGATATCGGGAGAAGTGTTTATTTTGGATCATCAACCAGCGATAATGTGAATAAAGAAACTAGTGACTCATGTAGTGATGCAAAAACAAGTACAGGTGGTCTTATGGACCTTTTTGTGAACAAAAAAGCACGACAAACCACAATAAACACTACTTTCAAAAGAAATGAAAGAAAAAGTGTATGTCGTGCCATTGGTAGATTTTTTTATGCAAATGCCTTATCATTTAATCTTTGCAACAATCCATATTTTGGTGCAATGGTAGAAGCTATTGTAAATTATGGGTGAGGGTTCAAATCGTCTTCTTATCACGAGATCAGAGCATGGATTTTGAAGAACGAAGTATATTATACTCATAAAATTTTAAAAGAGTTAAAAAAAGAATGACCAAAGGTTGGTTGCAGCATTATGGCAGATGGTTGGACAAATGGAAAATGAAGAAACTTAATCAATTTTCTCGTGAACAACTCATCTGAGACAATATTTTTGAAGTTCGTTGACATCAGCGACATGAAAAAAACTGGTGCAAATTTGTGTAAGTTGTTTGAAGAAGTTGGTGAAAGTAATATGGTACAATTCATTATAGACAATGCACCAAATTATATGGCAGCTGAGAATATGTTAACAGCAGGAAAACATGTTTTTGGACACAATGTGAAGCGCACTACTTGGATCTTATGTTAGAAAATATTAGAAAGATATCAATTTTTAAAGATACAGTGTAAAAGACAAAAAAAATTACAAGATACATTTATAGTCATGTATGAGTATTAAATTTAATGAGAAAATTCACAAAAAAGAAAAAACTTCTGCATTCAGTTGTCACTCATTTTGTCACAACATATCTTGCACTTCATAGTATTGGATGTTATAAGAAAGAGTTAAAGTCGATGTTTTTATCTTCAAATTTTAGATCTAATTACTATAAGAAATCTGATGTTAAAACATTTCTTATATTGTTCTTAATGATCATAAGTTTTGGGCTGCCATATCATATGCAATTAAAGCTACACTACCTCTCGTGAAAGTGGTGCGACTAGTTGATTCAGACGAACCTGCTATGAGATTTTTGTATGAGGCAATGGATAGAGCGAAGAAGGAAATTGCTTCAAACATTGACAATGTCGAAAGAAAATATAAACCTATTTGGGATATCATTGATAGACGACGAGACTTGCAACTTCATAAGCCTTTGCATGCAGCTACCTATTATTTAAATCCACATTTTCATTATGCTGACAACTTCAACCCTGATGAAGAAGTTATGAGTGACTTTTATGATTATGTTAAAAAAATAGTTTTTGATGCAAATATTCAGTTAAAAATTACAACACAAATCGATGCATTTAAAAAGGCAAATGGGTTATTTGGCAGAGAGGCAGCTGTTACAACAATAAAATTAAAAAGTCTTGGTAAGTTTGCAATTATGTTGTTATTTGTCAATATTTTTTTTATGTTTTTGTTAATTATGACATTCTTAATGTTTTTATCATTTTTTTAATTTTATTTGAATGCAACTGATTGGTGGAGTTCAATTGAGCACGAAAATCCTGAGTTGATGAATTTTGCAATTCGAATTCTAAGTTTGACATGCAGTGCATCAGGCTGTGAGAGGAATTAGAGTACTTTCTCATTGGTTTGTGACTTTGTATTTTATTTTTGAAATACATTTTTATAAGTTTAATTATCTTATAATTGATTATCAATGATTTGAAATTATAGGTGCATACAAAACGAAGAAATAGACTTGAACAAGAGAAGATGAATGCATTAATTTTTGTAATATACAATATGAAATTAAGAGAGAGAAACATGAGGAGGAGGGCTACCAAAGACCCTATATGTCTAGATCATATAGACTCAGAAGATGAGTGGATTGTGGAGAAGAAAGATCCAGTGTTGCCAAGTGATCCCAATTGGTTGGAGGATTCATGGTTGGATCCAAACTTCGACATAAATGCCATTGAGCATGTGCCTATTGAAAAAGTCACTTCATCTCATGTTTCACAAAGTGGTTTTAGGAAAGACATATCTTCAAGAGATCAAGGTAAAGTTATATTCCTTTTACCTAGCTATGAATATAAATGTATTTTTTTAATTACATAACATAAATATTTAATACATGATTTTTTATTGAATGAAAAAGAAAAGCAAAAAAAGTAACTGAGGACATGGATGAAGAAAGTGTAGATGATGAAGAGTTAGAGAATGAAGATGAAGGAGAACCTGTTTATATGGATTCTTCAGATGATGATATTGAAGACTTAGATTTTGATGATGACGAGACACAACAAGAGCCCAGGACCTAATTCATATCATACAGCTATTGGCCATTTATATGTTTTTTAGGTCTTTCAATTGTAATTGTGAATGTTAATACTCTCATTTTGAAGAGTTCTGGACAAATACATTAACATTTGGTTGTTAATGTTAACATGCATTTTCTAAATATGACCTGATATTGTTAGTGCTAATATGTATATTGTTGTTAATATTATTTTTTTATTTAATGAATGCTCATATTTAATTTCTTAGATACTTACATAGATCAAGTTGTTACATTAATGTTACTTTTACATGTTAATCTCATATTTTTTTCATATTTATTTGAGATTTTTTATTTCGTATTGGTTGGTGCTTCATCAATAAAACATTTCTTATTTATTTATAATTTTAGATAATTGTTATAGTTTTTTTTAAGTTAAATTTTTTTTTGAGGCTTACGCTTTGCACATCAAGGCTTATGCCTCGCCTTAGATTTTGGTAGAGCGCCTCGCTACGCCTTAACGCTTTTAACAACACTGGTCAGAATTGCGTAAAAAGCACATGAGAATCTAAAAAATACATTTAAAATACAGTTTAGCACAGACTCATTATATATATATATATATATATATATAAAGGAAAAATGAAGACAATGTGTACCATTTTTTTTTATGATGAAAAACTCCCATTGAAGTGAGGCAAACCCCAGGTGGGGGCCCTACAACCACTCTGCCTTTGTCTTAGTACCTCTGAAAGCTATGTACACACACATGCTTCAGTGGGATTTGATTTGGTGCCTTCATCTCATCACCCTCACAACCACCCTGCTAGCCAGACGGACGGTCCCTCGGTGATACTCGTATACCAAAAATTATTTTATGTTTTAACATTTTAAAAATGACAGGGCTCATTGTTATGTGTTGAATGTCATTTTAAAATTGTTTAGTTTTTTTTCTTAAATAAAATATACCCCGTTGACTAATGAAATACTGTGGTTTTTATTGTCATTTGAAAAAATAAATATGGCCTAATACTTCTTAAAGATGGATGGAGGGCATCATTGTGCAAAATATTGTCATGCATATGGTTTAAGGCGATAGCTACAAAGGCTTTCAAGATGTCATATGTGCAGTGTGGTTCCTACGCCCACAAAACTGGCATACTATCGAGTCGTCCCTCTAACCAACATCACATTGGGACATCCTTACTTGTCCCTGATTTTCTCTTGCACCAATATTTTGATAGTTTTTGAAGAAAGGATTAAATCAATCCGCCCATCTTCCATGGCCATCGCGACCTCCATGCCCTCTTTGAAAGAAGAAGGTTATCGTGAATGTCTCAGTTTATTAATGGGTTTTGAATTCACCATTTACTGTCTCTTCTCTTGATTTAGTAAGAGATCAAAAACCTTACTAAATTTTGAAAGCTTGTTAAGAGTAGAGGTAGTAACGACACACTCATACTCTTGAGTTAAATAATTTAAACGTATATTGAACTAGATCTTCTTCGAAAATTGGTTAATCAATCATACATAGGGAGTATGCGAGAAAGAATATTTTACCATGCTCTTGTCCTCAATGTTTTTGAGGTCACATTTTATTTGAAGAATCCCGAGACTTGAACGAGACACATAGTATTGTTACAAAACAATCCAAGCATCCTGCCAGAAGGGATCCAAATAATTTGCCCCAACATGACCGCTAACGATGGCTTAATCCAACTCAACGCGAGTTGATCAACCCACTTCTAAACAATATACTCATGAATAGTTTTGAGGAGCTCACCTTCTCTTATATATTGAATTGACACTAGTTGGATTGTAATCCATCTTGATTGAACATAACAGATTCAATTTACGAGCACCATAACAAGCCATTGTTTCCATCAAACTTGATCAACACTAGGGACACGAACGTGTTCCATTACATAACTGGATTAGGAACGACGTTGGATGCCATCGCCACTAGCTATCAAACAATACTGATCAAAGGAGCAAATTTGATGGAGCCAGCCTGACTATGATACCACGTAAATTTGCAAAGCTCATGCCAGGCATGAAATAAACACACACAAGAAAAAATGCAGAAATTTTATAGTGGTTCGGTCCAACGTGAGCTACATTCACTGTAGGAGATCTCTCTCTCTCTCTCTCTCTCTCTTTGGCTATCACCCCCCTGAGATAAGGCCGCTCTCTTATTTATATAGAATTTCAAGAGTTACATGTTTTGAAAGTTTATCCAAGTACATGAAGTTTCATCTACAAATGAATTACAATCCTGTTTAAAGACACATTTTATTAGGAGTCTTCTTCTTTCGTAAGAGAGTCTCATTTTATTAGGAATTGGACTCCATGTTATTGTCACATATATCATTTATTTATTTATTTTTAAATCTCACAATTTTATAATGCTATATTTTTTTAAAACATCATATATTTTAAGAATATCACATTTTCATCCCAATATTTTATATTCTTTAGTTATTTATATTTTATTAATGTTTTTATTATAATTTTAGATACTATAAATATTTAAGTATATTGATATTTTTTCAAGATTTTCCAAAGAATTTTATTTTTAATTAACTAATGACTAGCGTTGTTTGCCTCATAGCAAGATCTGTGACTATGATGCAGCAAGTCCCTCTTTGTCACTCCTTGACAGGTTTGATAAAGAGACCGTATCAGGTCAGAGGTATTGTAGAGGTGCCTTGGATGCTGTTCTTCTATGAGATAAACAACAACCCAAACGCCATCATTTCTCCTTGTTTTTTTTTCAGCCTTTCATTTTCTGTGCTCTAGATGTTGTTCATCTACAAGATGAATGGCTCTGAATTTTTTTGCAAATGTTTTCCACTATTTCCATGTTTCTCGATATTATCCTTATTTAAGTATGGCAATGGACCGGGCGGGCGTAGGGGACAAGGTCTCCACCCCTGCCTCATCTCAAAATCCGAACCTCCATCCCTGCACTGGGATGGATTTTAACCTCCACCTCCACCCCCGCCTCCATTCCTATTTCATGTCTTCCATCCCTAGTCCAAACGGGGGTGAGGCGGGGCCCTATTTCCCCTCGATTTATTGTCAGCCTTTAGAAGGATTGAGGATGAAGCAGGGCGGGGCAAGGCGGGGACGGGGTAGGGCAAGGCGGGGGAAAGCATAAGTCCATCCCCGCCTCCATTCCCGCACCGGGATGGATTTTAACCTTCATCACCCCCTCCATCCCTGTTTCATGCCCTTGGTCCCCAGTCCAAACGTGGCGAGACGGGGTGGGGCTCCGCTTTCCCTCGGTCCACTGCCATCCCTAAGTGGACTGGGAAAAAATAAAGGGCCCCATGTCGATAATGTAGGACATGAAACAGGGTTGAAGGCGGAAATAAAGGTTAAAATCAAAACCTGTGCGGGGATGGACTTACACTTTTCCCCGCCCCCACTCCATCCCCCATCTCTAATCCCCGGTCCGTCCCCAATCTTTCCATGCCCCTCGTTCCCATTTCATTGATGCAAGTTGTTTTGGATCAAATCAGACTGCATAAATGTGATATACATTTATTTATTTAGTAAAGATCGATATTTAAACTACCGAAATCTGACTTGTGTTAAAGAGTTTTAGGCGTTTAAAAAATCTAACGGTTGACATAACACAAAATGTTGTAATTTGAAAAAATCATATTTTTTTTTATCGAAAAAGCATCGATCCAATGGTCGATTCTTATTAAATCGAGTTGAATCCATCTACAAAGTCAGGTTTGATGACAAGACAACGAGGAAGAACAGAAGCCCTCACCGACATTTCCATAAAAAGAACAGGACAGAACTCCTTGATTCGTCCTCTCATTCTCTGAGAAAAGGGCATGGCTCGGGATCATCACCACCACCATCCCCACCTTCCCCGAATCAACGAGAACTCCGTCACTGGCGGAAACAGCGAGCCTTCCTCCTCCTTTCGCATCGATATCGAGAGCCCCAAACCAGGAGGAGGAAGCGAAGGCCGAACCGCGGGCGAGACGATGACGCCGAGGAGCCGCGAGGCCTCGGACTCGATCAAACTGTCTGTGTCGAGCGTGGCTCAGGCAAGATCCGTGCTTCAGGGCCTTGGCGAGCAGCCCGACCACGAATCCGTCGATTTCGCGAGGCGCAGGATCGCGGAGATCGACGCCAAGCTGTCGAAGCAGCTCGAAGAGGTCGTCTTGTCGCCCCGCCCCGGCGAAATAGATCGCCTCGAGTGGAGAAATCGCCAGGTTCGTTCCCCAATTTTGTTCTATGGCTTCATCCTCTTCGATTCTTGAACGAAATCCCGCCAAAATTCGGTATCTATTTGAACGAATTCTTCGGGATGCTCGAATCCTGAGTTTTGAGTTTGAATTCTTGAAATGTCGTGGATGATATTTGCATGGATTTGAATTGGGTTGCGAAGATTTAGGGTCTTGAATGGTTTCTCCTTTTCTTTTCAAACTGTGCATTTGAAGGCAGAGAAGGAGAATGAATGCAGGCAGGAAGCGGAGAAGGAGAAATTGCCCTTCAGGGCGGTCGTTCAGTTGGAAGAGATGCACAGCACGTACGCGGAGCTTCTGAGGGAGGCCGAGGAGAAATTGGAGAAGCTGTACGCTGCGGAGGGGATGAGTTCCGAGTTTGTGCATGTTGGGGACGAGGTCAATGAGGAGGTCGTGAATATCTTGCGGGTAGCAACGGAGAAGAAGCTGGAACGCGTGGTTCTCTCCGGGCGTGCGCTGCGGCATCTTCCCGAGGCGTTCGGGAGGCTTCACAGCTTGGTCGTTCTTAACCTTTCCAGTAATCAGCTTGAGGTTCGGCTCCATTCTTTCTCTGTTAATTTGGGGAGGATTATATCTTGTTCAGCTGATTTTGATCTGTTTTTGGGACGCATCTTCTTGTGAATGTTTCAGTGATAATGAATTTAGTTATTCTGCTGTTTGTGTTGCAGTGATTACCCTGATTTAGTGAATTCTATCTGTTGATAATATTTGGATCGCCTACTTTTTACGCTTTGTTTTCTATAGGTTGTCATCTGTGGTTGGTTCTGCAATGCCACACGCACTCTCCCTCTCTCTCATGGTCTTCACATATTGAACATTCTTGCACTTGGCCTTTATTATTATTATTATTATTATTAATGAAACCAACATGGTCTCTGTTATTGATTTTTTTTTTTAAATTCTTATCACCACTGTATGAAGTGTTTCAATTGTTGCCACTAGCAGAATCTGCACTGAGGGATGCTTTTATATCCACCATTTATAGAATGCTCGGGAACACTGATGACAAAAAACAAGACCACTTTTTCAAGATTAATTACATATAAAAGAGATTTTTGTTGTAACTACATTGTCGGCACGAGTAATGGGTAATATGGTTTCTCGGGCAAATGGATATGTACTTGCGCTTCACACAACCTGTGAATTTGTTTTCTCCTTTTATTATCCAATTCTTTCAACCTTTTTATGGTTAGTAATGATTCAGTCCTAATTCTCTAAAATGTTGAGGAAACTGTATTGAATCCTACTTGGAAAGAAATTATGGTGCAATTGAGTAGAGTGATACTTGGTATTTGATAAGCTTGCCTCTAGGTAAGGAAGTGTTGGAATATGAGTGGATCTTCACCTTGGAACTCAATCTTGATTTATCCATTTAATGTTGCAAAGAAAGTTTGATGGCTTAGGTTACAAACCTATGCTAGAGGTTGCGAAGAGCTGTTTGTTCCAACTTCCAACCCTTGTACTGGAATTCACAAGAGTATTACTTGCTCCATGTTCTGATAAATAATTTCCTGTATTAAACATTGAATTGATAGCTTTATGTATGAAAAAATCTCTATGTCGACACCTTTAGGTTTTGCTTTAGGGTAAGGAGGTGAGTTTGTACAAATCCAATAAAGCTATACAGGGGTTGGAATAATTGCTAAGAACATAATTGAACACTGCATTTAGATTCCTCTGAAATAACAATTATTCCACACACCCTATTTGTGAAGAGTTCGCTTTGTCCCCTCGTGGCCATTAAATACCTAATCTAATACATGTTCTCTACTGAGTAAACTATGATAAACACACCCAGTGGTTTAGATCAAGCAAAAACACCTGCAACTATGTTTTCTGGAAGGGCCTAATGAGAATGGGTCTTTACTAATGCATTCTCCAATTGTGAAACATTGCAAGGGAATATGTATTATGACTGCCTATGTTGATAACATTGTTGTGACCATGGTTTTAAAACCCGGTGACTCATCACTTGGCTCGTTCTTGAGTGACTCGTGACTCGGCCGGGTCATGTTAACTTTATATTTTATATAAAATATATAAATATATGTATATACTATCTATATTTTATAGTATTTTACCAATATATTATATATAATATATTATATATGTATATATATGCATGACTCAGCTAACTTTCCCATGACTCGGCCAAGTTTTGTAGAAACCGAGTTATATATATATATATATATATATATATATATACATATATATATATATACTGTAAAGAATATAAGCAATAAACTAATTGAATTACTGCATGTCCTCTTACAAATTATGCCGAATAATTTTAGAGAAATGTAACAATCACCAACAATGATATTTCAACGCATTTTTATGATCTGGTGGACCACAGCAAATTCTGAACATTCATAATGAAATTCAAGGAGGAGAAAACAATGCTAATTAAGCCATTAACAGTGCTAATTACAAATCTAAAGCTACTGAGCTAAAAAATGAACATACTTATCTCAAGTGTAATTATTGGTTGATGACTCGCAATTGCCAGAAAAATTTAACAAAACAGCTTTCAATTTTAGAAAAGAAAAAAGAAAGCTCCTACCAACAGAACACCATAAGTCATGTTAAATTGATTTACAACTAATCCTGCATGAAATATATAAAGTTAAAAAAAAAACTGTTACTAACTGAAGAATAGGAAGTTAAACTTCAACCAGAAGCTAAACTTACGATATCAACACAGAGCATCATAAATGAATCACTGTGATCATCTAAAAACAGATTTCCTGCTTTAAACTAAAGAAAGTGTTGTATGTGCTATACTGCTCCTTTAATGATGTAGATTGTATGTGCTGTCAGGTCTTCAGTGGGTTACATATCATGCAATTTGATATTCAAAATTATGTGCTTCATACAATCCATCTAGAACCAAATTCTTTTGATAGGCTGTCCATCTACAACCAGTTGGGTGCTTCTAGCTTTTATTTCAAATCAGCCAATAATAGGATGCCATATTTTTAATTTCATTATCTAATGTACGTTGGTCTTTTGTTGAATGTTGGATTCCAATGCATGTCTATTAACCTTTCATCGTGTCCTATCATGCTATGTTTCCCATTATATTCATCACTTGTAGGTCCTTTGGTGTATTTGAAGATAACCAGTACAGGTCTTTGAAGCTCTGTGACATGCTGCTAGCCAAATTTTATTTGCCTGCTGATTACAAAGGGGAAGTTTGCCTTACCTTGCCAGCCCTGAGGAGGGTCCGACATTTGTTGATGGGCTTACCAGTTTAATGCCTTATTATGGGAATGATTTCCATTCAGTCCCAGGTCAAGAAGAGTTGGCATTGAAATGCAGCTTTGAGCAATTCTTTTTTTTCATGTGTTTTTGGACTAGTTTGGGGAATTATCCTGGAAACAGAGGTTGTGGCTTTTGTAAATAAATTTACAGCCATTCTAGTGCCAAGGTCTGAATTCTTGTCTGCATTATATATCTCTTTTTAGCGTGCTAAGGTTCTCCATTGTATTAAGAAGCAGTTTAGTATTCCTTGATTTACACCCATGCTATATGCAACATCTTTCCATGTCATCCACATATTTTTTTGTACCTATTTCTCACCTTTTCAGGAATATATTGAATCTTAGTTTTTTTAAGGTTATGACATTTCTTTTCTTGTTACTATTGGGGCATGCATGCTGTTGAAATTAGCTTTCCTGGTGCTGGAATTGACATTTTCTGATTTACCCTTTTAATGTGCTTATGCAAGCAGGCAATTCCTGACTCAATAGCAGGGCTTCAAAATATGGAGGAATTGTATCTCTCTTCCAATCTTTTAGTGTCACTGCCAGATTCAATTGGCCTATTGCTTAATTTAAAGATATTAGATGTCTCTGGGAACAAGCTAAAAGTGCTACCTGATAGCATATCGCGCTGCAGGTATACCTTTGCTCTCATGTTGCACTTGTTTTCAGAGCTCTTGAAACTTTTTAGTTATTGCTTCTGAATCATGATTAACCTTTTTGAATCAGATCATTGGTAGACTTGGACGCAAGCTTTAATGAGCTCACTTATCTACCAACAAACATTGGGTATGAATTGGTGAACCTGCAAAAACTCCTGGTACATCTTAACAAGATACGTTCTTTGCCTTCTTCAGTTTGTGAAATGAAATCTCTGAGGCACTTAGATGCCCATTTCAATGAGCTTCGTGGTCTGCCACTTTCAATAGGGATGCTGACAAACCTTGAGGTCCTGAATCTGAGCAGCAACTTCAGCGATCTAACAGAGCTGCCTCTGACTATTGGGGATCTAACTAATCTCAGGGAACTTGACATCAGCAACAATCAGATTCACTATCTACCCGGAACATTTGGTAGACTCGAGAATTTGATTAAACTCAATCTGGACGAGAATCCCTTGATTATCCCACCTATGGAGGTTGTGGTCAAAGGTGCTGAAGCTGTGAAGGAGTACATGGCAAAGAGGTGGGTGGACCTTTTGGTGGAGGAGGAGCATAGGAGTGTGCTAGAAGCTAATGCCCAAGCTCAAACTGGTTTACTGGCACGCAGCACTTCATGGTTGAATAATTGGATTTCCGGGGTTGCTGGAAGTGTTGGCGGTTATTTGGCAACAGTAGGGCAATCGCCAAAAGATCCCTTACTTAATCAGCAGTTGTGATATTTCTAACTAACATGGTGGTTTGGATTGCACATACGGCACTATAGGCATTGATGTCTGGAAGAGTCCTTGATGCAGTGGCACAACGTCAATGGGCAAGTTGCAGTAAACAGTTAATTGTCATCTTCTTTTGCTGGTTACGTGCTCTTATTCTGAAACTCTAACAAAGGAAAATCATAAACATCAGCCACATCTTGTAACTTTTTAATCCTTATTTTACTGGTTTTTTCATCCAAGGATTGGATTTTTTTTTGTTTCATATGTAGTGATTGATAATGCAAGCATGGACAATTAGCAATAGTTTTTGTTAGACGAGAACAAAAGGGAGTAAAACATTAAAGGGTGAAGCAAATATACATCCTGAGGTGGAAACACATGTAAACAAATGAAGCATTTGTGCAGGCTGACGTACAAGAGGATATAGCATCAAGCAGCAGCTGCAGAGCCAGTAAATTAATAGGAGTAACAAAATTGTGCTCCACTCATAGTGACAAATATCACGAGAAATTGCCTGAAAGTTTAAAACTGCAATTTCTCGCAAGATTTTCAAAATATCGCGAGATTTATGAAAAAACGTAAATACCGCAATTTAAATGCGATATTTACGTTTTAAACAGCTATTTATTGCAATTTAAATGCATTTTAATAAATTTTATTAATATTTTCTTATAAAAAATCATTTTTAGATTTTTTAATTTATTTTTTATTGCTGAGATTTTGCTGAAAAAAATGCGAGATTTATGATTTTTTTTCAATTTCTCACGAGTTTTTGAAAAACGAGAAATTGCAGATAAAAATGTTTGTCACTATGGCTCCACTCCCTGATTTGATCTTGAGATTCAAGTGGTCGGAGTCTGCACTCTAAATCGTGATGTCAGGGAATCACACATTGATCAATCAAACAGAGATTCATCAACTACAAGAAAGATTGATTCTTTGGGATCTTTTTCTTTCAAATGGAACAAAAGGATCCCGAACAACCTGCCAAAACACCAAAGTCCATCCATCTAGTGCTTGGGATTCCAATTGCAACTCTACAAGAACAAGATAGTTGAATATCTTCGCAGCAAGGTTAGACAGCACACACACACAAACACATACATATGTGCATCAAATATACATGAGCATGCGTATCGCTCTTGAGAATCATGAGATCTTTTTCCTGCAGACTTGTCAGCTATCACTGACGTTTACGCTGCTTGTTGGTATGCTTGTTCAATGGACTAGTCTTTTTGAAAGTATACTGCTCAGGCTAGCTGCTTTTGTTCATTGTTGTACTAGTATTACCAATAGTCTTCACAAGAACATTGACCATCTTTGAAATGGTGGAAGCGATTCATGTCTCTGACAATGATCACGCGATCAACAATCTTTGAGATAAACTTTGTAGCATTGTGACAATCGCCACAGATTCTGAGGTTCTTGGTGATCCGAACAGGAGTACCTTTGCTCGTGTTCAGAAGCCCAAATGCAATAGCTAGCCTTTCGCTGTGATAAGAAAGTGCAGTTTCCTTCATCTCATCTTCAATGTCATGAAGCACGAAGTCTGTTAGAGGAACATAGCCCATAATTCTCATTCGTGCCATCAATTCCTCTAGAAGAGAATGGATTTGCTGCCATTGTGGATGCCATCTATCTTCAACTCCGAATCGGTAAACCTGGTTGTTGAACTCCACAAAGGTGCATCCTTGAGTCTTCCTCAGTCCTCTTTCAACCATCATCTTTCTCACCCTCTCCACGTCGGTCCATCTTGACTTGGCAGCATATATATTTGAAAGCAGAACATAGTATCCAGGATGCTTGGATTTTACCTGGAAAAGTTTTGCAGCAGTCCTTTCTGCTAATTCTAGATTACCATGGATTCTGCAGGCACCTAGTAAAGCTCCAAAAACACTAGTATCAGGCGGTATAGGCATTGTTTCAACAAGCTTTTCTGCTTCATTCAATCTACCAGCACGGCCGAGAAGATCTACCATGCAAGCATAGTGGTTTACCCTTTGTGTAATTCCATATTCATCTACCATTGATCTAAAATATTGTTGGCCTTCTTGTAACAGGCCTGAATGGCTGCAAGCGGAGAGAATACATGTAAATGCAACATGGTTTGGTCTGGTGCCTTCATCGATCATCATATTAAAGACACTGATTGCATCTTTGCCATGACCATGCATTCCATAGCTTGTTATCATCGCACACCAGCAAACAACATCCTTTCCAACAGTTCGATCGAATAAAAACCGAGCCACGTCAAGACTCCCGCAGTTAGCATACATATCAATCAGGGCTGTTATGACTGAAATATCAGAATCAAACCCAGTCTGAATAATGTAGCTGTGAAACCATTCTCCCTTCCTCAAAGCTCCAAGATGACCACAGGCCAATAGCACACTCAACAAGCTCACTCTGGTTGGATTCACGTCTGCACTTTGCATTAGGGCGAAGAACTCCAATGTCTCACAGTTGTAACCATTGTGAACATACCCAGAGATCATGCTGGTCCATGAAACTAAGTCTCTTACGACCATTTTATCAAACACTTGGCGTGCATCATCCACTGATCCACATTTGGCATACATGTCGACCAGAGCAGCCTCCACAAACACATCATTGGAGCAACCATGAACCACTACATGCTGATGGATTAGCTTGCCCCTTTCCAAATCTGACAGCCCCCCACAAGATTTGAGCACAAAAGGGAATGTAAATTTATCAGGAACCACACGACTCTGCTTCATGTCAATGTACACCAAGATGGCCTGTTCAAACTGGTCATGAGTGGCATAGCCCCTAATGGTCACATTCCATAAGAAACTAGATGGGTTGTACATTCTGTCAAAAACCATTTGGGAAGACACCATATCACCAAAGGAAGAGTATAGAAGTACTAATTTGGTTACAAGAAACATGTTATGTTGGAGTCCATGTACCACTACCCTTACATGAGTTTGCTTGAGATCACTCAAATTGGTGCACCCTTGGAAAAGTGAAGGAATCAAGGAAGTTGGTATAGATGGTGTTAGAGGGAGAGTGGATTGGTGGCATGACGGGGGGTCATGGAGTTTCTTTTTATCAAGAAAAAAGATCAAATTTGAACATTGTGGGATGAGAGGTGAGACGCATAGATGTTTTGACAGGGCATGTATGTGCTGAAGACCAGCTAAGCCTCTCATACGCTCGGGGGGCTTTCTCATGTACGGTTAAAGAAGATTATATCCAACCATCAAGGTAAGGCTATGCTTGGGAGCTTTGAATTGGGGGCACGTTGCATTTTCCCCAGTATCCTCTTTTGTTTTAGGGCTATCAATGGATTGGGTTTGTATCGGGCACTTGACCCAAATACTCGGGTATGGACATGAAAACTGCTGACCCTGGATAGTAGTTGGGTTGACCAATCTTGACCCGAGAAATATGCGGGTCGGGTTTGGTTATGATTTTTATCGAATATCTGAACCAAACTGGATTGACTTGAGTTTTTTATATGTATTTTTTATGAATATAAACTCTTTAAATTATAATGATATGGGTTTTGGATTTCACTTTCTTGACCCCACAAACCCCAAGCTTAACTCAAATTTAACGACTAATTAGTTACTTGGGCGGGGTCCCTGATGGGATGGATACCCAAACTGTTGACAGCCCTAGTTTGAGAGCAATGGTCTTGCCAAAAGATTCTTGACCGGATGAAATTGGCAACCCCAACACCACATTTCAACACCATTCACTAAGGCTCAGTTTGGAAACTAGTGGCTGAGATAGGAAGTGCCATTTGAGGAAGTGGGAACCACCAAATCCTGGATTTGGCAGAGGTGGTAGCTGTGGATTCCATTCTTTAGTGTAAATACAAAGGTAAGAAGACCTCACTTCCCATCCCAAATGCATAAACACCCATCCCAGCTACCAGTTTTCAAATGACCACTACAAGATAGTTTGACCAAGTCTCTGCCAAAAGCATTAACTACTATTCTACCTCCTAGTTTCCAAACAGGGCCTAAAAGATGTTTTTGGCAACTATAACTTTTAACACCTTATTTTGGTAAAACCATATTTTGATAGCACATGGAAACAGTGTTTTCTTCCCCATATAGATGTCATAGTTAGAGAAACTGGTTTTTATTTACATAAAAAAAATGAAAATGTGCTAGCATCTTCATATCTCATTCTGATGCAAGTGCTAAAGACCTATGATTAAAAGGATGGGATTTAAAATTCTTCATGAGATCTGTAGGTCATCTTGTCTAATGTTTCAAGCAAATTTATCACCTCTGACAAACTCACCTATATGCATGTGAAGACGTAGATTCCCTTCTATAGACTTGAGTTGTTTCTCAATCACTCATAAAATTGAGATATTGCACAAGCCCTTAATCATGCAACCACTCCATATTGCCTGACAAATTTGATTACTTGAAGTGCATGTGTGTAATTGAGTTTAGGTTGTCCATATGATTTTCTTAGTTTAAAGATAATTAATAAGCCATTCCGACAAACAAGAACTGAGAAACATCAAGCGAAAGCTCAAACCAATAAGCCCACGACCTTATTTGTTTCATGTTTTTCATCTATGACAAGGACTTTTGTGTTTTTTGGCTCAAAAATTATACGTGAAGAGCTTAGTTCAATGAGCCCATTTTACTTTACTAAAATTTTAATCAAAGTTCTTTATAGGAAAACTTTTTGTTTTGGTTCACGGCAGTTTCGTACACTTAGTCAGGTGAGTTTTTTAACGGAAAATGACCTGTACGTAAAAATGTCGCATTTTAAAAAACAACCCATAATTTACCAAATTCATCGAATGGACAATATCACAGGTTGTCAATTTTTTCTTTACGCTTTTACCTCTTGTAAGTGCAAATTTTTTTTTTCGCACGTCATGATGCTAATAAAATCGCATTTGAGGTTGTGATTTTTAAAAAAAGATTACAAAATTTCAAACAATTTGTGAAACGAGTTTCACGTGATCACCTATGAAAATCATAGAATTTGCGGAAGTCCGATAATTGCAAAATTGCATACAAGTATCACATGAAGTATTCAAAATTCTTTTTTCTTGCAAAATTATGGATGAGCATAGTATAAAAGCAAAGTTAGGGTTTCATAGAAACTAGGTTTTTGGTGGTCTCCAAACATTGGGAAATTATGATCATTTTCTCAAGGCCAAGAATTGGCAGTGAGAAGATCGACGATGCTTCATCGACAGTGAGTTTTTTTGATAAGGGCACCTTATGGTATGGGTGAGATAAGAAATGAAATTAGAAACCCATTTTCATCATAGAGAACGAGAACAATGATGATATATTTTTCTATCAACATAGAGTTGGCGTATCTCATAGTCAGCGTTCGATCACGTGGTATGGGTGAGATATGCAGCATTCTTGAGGTCTCCGCTTGAACAAACTGTGAGTTTTTTCGGTAAGTGCATCTTATGGTGTGGGTGAAACAAAAAACCTAAAGTCTGCAAGTTATCATCTGGAAACCCATTCTCATCATAAACGATGATGATGTGGAATCGATGAGAGACCTCCACTTTAACGAACTGTGATAACAAGATAGATGTATTTTCTCCTCATCAACACAAAGTCGATGTATCTCAGAGTTAGCATTCGATTACATGGTATAGGTGAGATAAAAAAAAATAAGGAAAACAACACAGAGTGTAGTGTTTTCTCTCAATCAAAGATGCAATGATATACAACATTATTGAGGTGAAAGAGATAAAGTACCTATGTACATACTCTGTTTTCTCCCTATCAAAGAGGTAGCAAGAAGCAACATTCTTGTGAAAAAATGAATTGAATGCAATGTATGAGCGACTTTATTTTGTGAAAGAATTAAATGAATGCAATGTATGAGAATCTTCATTTTGTAAAAGAATAAAATGTATGAGCGACTTCATTTTGTGAAAGAATGACACTTTATTTCTCAACCCCTTTTTTGCATCCAAATGCTCTATTTTTGCAAACCCCAAAAAATTGACCCCCCTTTAATGATTTTTCCTACGAATTCCCTGCGAATGGTGGAGGCGAATAAGAAATTTTGCAAGAAAAGAGCATTTTGTAATACTAGTGCGATGCTAATAAGAAATTTTACAATATCAATCTTTTGCAAATTTTCACACGTACCTTGTGAAATTCTTTTCTGATTTAAAAAGAATGAACAAAAATTCGCACACACTTTGTGAAATTCTTTTCTGATTTAAAAAGAATGAACAAAAAATCACACACACCTTGCGAAATTCCTTTCTGGTTTAAAACGAATAAACTGAAATTTGCATATACCTTGCGAAACATATGTTTATTCTCTATTATATATATTATACACAATTAATTCTCATAATTAAATCAATTACTTGTTACATTCTCAACATATATCAAACAAAAAACAAGGTCAAACTACTTCATTCCTTTTTATATACACAATTCATTCTCATAAACAAATCAATCACCTATTATATAAATAATTCATTCTACTAAAAACGCAAGAATGAAAAAACTCCATTCCATGTTATATACACAATTCATTATCATAAACAAATCAATCACCTATTATATAAACAATTCATTCTATTAAAAAAACAAGAATGAAAAAACTTCATTCCCTATTATATACATAATTTATTCTCCTCAAAAAATGAGAATTAGACAACTACATTCGCTATTATATACATAATTCATTTATAAACAAATGCATATACATGATAAAACTCATCATCAGTTGACATTGCAGCAAGCATAATGGTCGCCTTCATCAGCTTTCATTCACAAGTGCAAGTGCATCCTCTGGCTTGGACTCTTCATCAACTTTCATTACTGCAAGCTCAACCTTCATTTTCTGGTTCACTTAATCTCAAGCATTGCATGTACAAAATAAGATATATTCTACAATCTTACCTGTAACATTCATATACTAAGTGAACAAACATGTACAAAATAAGTTAACAAATATGAACAAAAGTAATTACCAGTTTGATTGTTTAGGAATGTCTTACACAATAGTGGTTGACGATTCAATATAAATAATGTAACCAATCCATACTAAAAAAATGAACCTACAATACAACATTAAACCAAATGAGTACTTAAACAAAATGAGCATTTAATTAAAAAAATATTATGTAAATTATAAAAAAGCATGTCATAGACTACTTTCAAAATGCATCGAATACTCACACATTACTTCCTAATTGTGTTTTCGCTTATTGTGGCCAAGCTGGTGACATCGAATACTTACATATTTACTTTGGACTGCCACTTGATATTTAACTATGCATCATCGAACTTCTTGTTTAACTTCACAAATATTGTCAATTAGTGTAGTTTTACTAGCAATTAAGTAAATGTTGCCCCTATATAACATTGATTGTACATCATCGTCGTCTAAGAGATGTATTTATATATCTTCACCATTTAATTTTGGAGTACACTTATACTGGAGGACCATTAACTCTTCTATATATCTGGTTTTACGAGATATTAATAATGCTACAAATTCCTTATAGCTGCAGTTTTATAAACCATTATAGATCTCCAAAGGGGTTATTCAGTGTTACAATAATTTACAAATACCATTTTAGTAGTCATCATAAATGCCTACACCAACCGCATAACATATCACTCAGTTAACAGCTCTGAAAACCAACAACCAACAACCCACAATACCCCCACAACTAACCCCTATTCAATGCTTGTGCACAATCAACCCCCAACCATATCTAACTAATTGGATGCTTCTACAGAGTCAACCCTAGCCCCAATCATACAAAGATAAATATTGACAAAATCATTGAATATTCACAAGCAATAGACCAAAATAAGTAACTATATGTAAAAATCTCTAAAGATCGTAAACCCTAAATGGTAAACAAGAAAAGAAAAAAATAATGCAACCTTAATAACTAACTAGAGAAGTTGAGAAGAATGATACTACAACCTTGCACAAAGTGGAGTGAACAACTTCCACGAGAATCGTTGAAAGGGTTGGGGTTCTAGAAAGAGGAGGATTGGGGTTACCATTTTTTCCAAATACAAACAAGAAGAAGCAAAAAACCTAAAAGCACATTTATATAGGATAAAATTTTGCAAAAAAAAAAGAAATTCACAATATCAACCTTTTCCAAATATTTTAGAATCTCACAATACTTTATGAGATAGTCGTCTACAATTTCATAATTATCAGACTTCCACAAATTTTATGATTTTTGCAGGTGATCGCACGAAACTCGACACAAGTTTCATAAATTGTTTGTAATTTCATAATCTTTTTTGAAAATCACAACTTTAGATGCAATTTTGTTGACAAGTTTTGTGGGTATATTATTTTAGCGTCATGACATGCGAAAATCTAAAAATTACACCTATGAGGGGTAAAAATGTCAATAAAAATTAAGAACCTACCATTCGAAAAATTTGGTAAATTATGGGGCATTTTTGGAAACATGTTATTTTTTACATATAATATGATTATTTTCTATTTTTTAATATGTTCAAAGTTGGAGGATGTCAAAACTTGCATGTTTCCTTGCCTTTAGGGCATAAATAGCAGTTTCCCTAGTAGGTAGAGGGGTGGCCAAAAAAAATTTAATGACTTAAATACCATTTGGATGCTACCGAAAACCTAGTTTTTTGTGGAAACCGGTTTTTGGGCTAAAACATAGTTTTCTATTAGTTTGGGTGATAAAACCAGGTTTTCACAAACCTGACTTTGAACCAAAACCAGGTTTGTGAAAAAACTAACCTAGCCCAATTTCTTCAATTAACTAAGTTTGCAAAACTTGGTTTAGTGGGAAGGGGTGGGGGGTCTCCATACCACCACGACCTTCCCTCTCCCACAGTTGTTTCATGAAATGGCTGGATTCTAGCATAGTTTTTTTTTAATCTTGATAGTTGATAAATGGCCAGGAGCTAGAAGCCATCACGACCATTGTTCTGATCGGATAATGGTCCAAAATTGGTTGAAAATGATTACACTTTTTTTTAGAAACCCTAGAAGTTAGCCATTTTTAGCCCAATGGCTAGGAGAGTTCCATTTGGCAAGGGCTAAACCTAGGGGTGGCAAAATCTGACCTGACCCGCCAACCCGCTTCTTAGCCAGGTTAGGGTTTGGCTTAAACGAGTTCATGTCGTAAACGGGTCAACCCGCCTAACCTGTTTATTAAACGGGTCATGCTCGTGTTAGGGGTATGCCAACCCGCCAACCTGTTTGACCCGTTTAATAAATGGGTTAGGCGGGCGGGTCAACCCGTTTACACGAACCCGTCAACCCACAACCTGAGTCCTGCCAAATACACGAACATGAATCCTATTATGGTAATCGAGTCCCATCACCAAGACCAATAGGTTTCTGAGCGAGATTTCGGCCGATGACAGCCCCGTCAGAACCCTAATCCCCCACCTGAAGCTGACAACGACGTGCTTCCTCACCAGAAAGGTGCTCCTCGCACGGATCTCGACACCAGAGAATAGGCCATTGATCACCCTGGCAAACGATCTCGATGCCATCGCCAATCGGTCGAGCTGCTAGGCCGCAACCACTGCTCCGTTCTTGCCGAACCCTAGCCAGAGATGATCGGTCGATCCTCTGCCGCCGTTCTCCTCTAAGAGGCCATTTACCTTCAAACCCCCGCCCATCTTTCTGTCAAAGAAGGCGCCAGGATCATTGAAGAATCCGATTGGCAGTGATTTGACCGTCTTCTTGATGGAGAAATCACCGGCCCAGGGGTTGAACCAGATGAAGAACTTGAGGTCACGTCCGCTGCAGAGGAGGTCGAATTCGACACTCATGGAGAGTGGGGAGGCAGCGGGGGAGCCAAAGGGGCCGATGCCGGTCTTGACAACAAGGCGAAAGGCATTGGAGGGGTCGTTGGGGCGGTATGAGAGGCGGACAGAGGGACCGACATTGAAGGCAGTTGCGAGGCTCATGCAGAGCTCGGCGGCAGAATCTCTGCCTGAGACCCATTTATTAAGCGGGTTAACCGTGTCGTGTCGGGTTACCCGTTTAATAAATGGGTCATGTTTGTGTTTGCCACATCTGACCCGTTTAATAAATTATTGTGTTTGTATTGAGGTATGCTAACCCGCCAACCCGACCCGATTGCCACCCCTAGCTAAACCATTTCAGTCATTTTCGGGCCGGTAGGTGGTCAAGAAATGATTGTACCAAAAATTTTTAAATTGTTAAAAAAGTGCATTTAAACTATTTTTTTGGGCACTCATTGGTTAGAAATGGCTGGGATTAAGGGTGGAGCTCTAACCAGGGTGGGAAAGTGCTCATCCTGGGGTTTGGGTCATGGGTGCCCTTCCCCCCCCCCCCTCTCTCTCTCTCTCTATATATATATATATATATATATATATATATATATAATGGATCTATGCTAAACCCATTTGGTGCTAAACCAAAGCTAAAGCTTATTGACTGTTCATTGTGTGCGTTTATGGACGGTCAACGCACAAAAGAAAATTGTGTAATAAACCCTTTACTGGTGCACTAAAAGCCCCAATAAAGGTCCCGCTAAAGGTTTGAGACCTTTACTGGCGCTTTCAGTGTGCTACTAAAGAACTTTTTCAAAAATGTGCTCGACTTTTAGTGGTGCACTAAAAGCACCAACAAATATCATAGACCTTTAGTGAGACCTTTACTGGCACTTTTAGTGTGCCACTAAAGTTTTTTTGGACAAAAAATTGCGTTGTTGACGTGATTTTTGCATTTTTTTCGCACTAACCGTCCATCAACACACACAATGGACAATCAATGCGCTTTAGCTCTAATTTAGCACCAATGTAGTTTAGCACAAACCCATTACTATATATATACCATTAAAAGATCCTTATGCATCATAATTGGATGATCCAAGAGTCTATTTCTATAAAGTCAAACATCTAGATCACATCCATACAATGAAATAAAAAAAAAACATAAAAAAACCTATGAAAATCTTAGTTCATATTTTAGTTACGCTATATATATATGTGTGTGTATCCACCCTAACTTGGATTTCTGGTTGTGCCCCTGGTTGGGATGGTTCATTTTGACTAAGGGAAAAACCATCCCAACCATTTTTCAGCCAATGGTTGGTGTGGAAAAATGGTTTGTTATACACCTTTTTTTTTTTCTTTTAAATATTACAAATAGAAAACATGAAAAACTAGGTTTTTGATTGCCAAACACCTTATTATCTAGGTTTTGGGCAAACTAGGATTGCCAAAACCTAGTTTTTCCTAGGTGGTAGGGCATTAATCTCTTTCTTTGTTTTAGGAAGGTAAGAATGCATATAATAGATGGAGGCATAAAGTGACTCTCGAGTCGTCTTATAAGAAAGACTGTCATTAATTGATAGTGTTTTGGAGGAAAGATTTCATTGTATACCAGTGGAAAATGAAGGTAATTTGGCATTTTTTTTAGAGTAGCAGTAAGCCTAGGGTCTGGGGCCTAAGTTGTTGACCCCTCATCCCAGGTTGACTCCTATCAAGTGTGTAAGTGTCTTTAACTGGTGGGCTTGGTAAGGGCTTGGGTGTTGGTGACCTCACCCGGGATATAACTCACATAAAGGCAACTCATTAAGTGACCCAGTTCTTGACGAGGATTTCTCGTCATCGAAAAAGAAAAAAAAAAGGTCCACATCACAACATGATTAAGGATGACAATGGGCCAGTGGGAAATGGGGATCCGTCCGAACCCGCCCCCATTTGGGGCAGGGATGGAGAACATAAAACAGAGAATGAACAGGGGATGGAGGTGAAAATAAAAAACCATGCGGGGATGGACTTACTCTTTCCTCCACCCCACCCAAACCCATCCCTCATCTTCGTTAATGAAATTACTAATATACCCTTATTATATTATAGAATATCAGTTAAATATTATACATATACTTAACCCTAAGTTTCTACTTCCTACCGGGGCAGGGGTGGAGAGATTGCCCCCTGCACCCGCCCTGGTCCACTACCATCTCTATGCATGATCTAGTCTTTATTCAGTTATAAAAACCCCAAAGACCGAATTGCCAAAAACCAAAAGCAACCATCCAAATCCAAAGAGGGGCGAAGAGAAGGCTAGCTCTTGGATGGTCGGTCACTTTTTGGTTCTAGAGACCTTGCCGCTTGCTCATACTCAAGGGCCTTCAAAATCATGCTCATGGAAGGTAACATTGTTGCTGCCGCTTGTGCCATCTTGAGCAGCTTTGCCTTGACCATGCTCACAAAAATTGACTGTTTTTTGAAAGTTTGCTGATTTTATGGCAAGATTTACAAAAACCGATATAATATTGAAAAATGGGATACTTTCTTATTTTGAAAATATCGTGTTTTGTTATAATTTATATATTTATATGTTTTTTTTTTATATTTTTACAATTTAAGTATATCATTAAGTTATAAGATTCTCTCAAGAAAACTATTTTTTTTTTTAATTTATCACCAGATTTTGTTTTTTGCCAAGTAAATCCAAATAAAGAGGCTTGTGACATTGGTCTTGGCTGCTAGGAAGATGGGGATTTTTTGGGACTCTCTCTTTCTCTCGTGTGGGTCCTACTAACCCGAAGGCTGTATAATGGTTTAGATGGTTGGTTGAAATTTAAATTACCTGGTGCTTGGTTGATGGGAGATTAGTACTTTTGTCATTGGCATGATTAAGTAATTTATAATTGAAAATCACCCTTTTATCTATTCCTGTATGCCCTCTCTTTAGGGTCGAGCTAGATTCATATGAACAAGTACAAATCCAAGCCGAGCCTAGCTAGGGCAAAACCCAAACCCAAATCCAAGTTCAAAATCAAGGCTAAAGTTCAAGGTTCGATGGACATGTCTCAAATGACTCTACCTTATATAAACTCATGTAAAGTCCTTTTAACATTTTGAAAAGTGAATGATTTTCCACCAAAAAACTTGGAAAAATGAAGGTGTCAAAGAGATAAGGATGACACATAATAGTAGATAAACCTCATAGTGGTCATTTGGAAAAAACGCCTCTAGCAGATTTTTGAATTATTCATGAAGATCCAATGATACCTCATTGTGATAACCAATCTGCCATTTACATTACAGAAAATCGAGTATTTCACGATTGAACTAAGCATATTGAGTTTGATTGTCATCTTGTTTGTGAAAAAGTGCAACCAGGGACCATATGCACTAAATATGTTTGAACAAAATTACAACTTGAAGATGTGTTCATAAAGAGCATTCCAAGAGATCAATTTCAATTTCTTATACACAACCTGGGAGTCATGGACCTACACTCTCAGCTTGAGAGGGAGTGTCAAAGAGATAAGGATGACGCATAATAGCATATAAACCCATAAAATCTCTTAGTGGTCATTTGAAAAGTTTGTTACTTACCTTGTTGTACATTAATCATTTTATAACTCCTTTTTGTTTTTCTATCCCTATAATCAAGGGATGTCAATATTCCACCTTAATTTTGAGATATATCCTCAACAATTGTTACCAACAATTGAGACTTGGTGGAATCGAGCCAGATCTAAGGGCTACACTTGCCTTAAATCCTAAACTTTTATGGAAATCCAAGTTGATATATCAAAGTTAATTTTTTCTTTTGTAGAGAAGTGAACGGCCTGAACTTGTAAGAAGTGGGATTTCAACTCTTTAAATCAAAGAAGAAATGCATTCCCTCTCCAAATGGGAAGTATCCATTTTTGTATGAAAATGACTACTTTCTCATGTAACAAGTACAAATCAAATATGGGATCCATTATCCCAAGTCAATGGGAAAATGGATCCCAATTAAAGAGACTTTCATGGGATTTAATGACACACTTCCCCCTACATGACTTCAATTCTTATGAAAGTTCACCTATAATAACTTGGACAAGCCTTGCCTCAGAAAAATGCTCAGAGGGCTTTGCGCATCCAGTAAAGGCGACTTATGAATATCACCGAGTTGATGAGCGGGGTATACTTTCCTGTGAATATACTCTAAGGGCACGTTTGGAAGAGAGAAAGACGTAGGAAAAGTAATGCAAAATAAATAAAAAAACTTAACTAACTTGTTTGGAACTAGGTCAGGGATGAGTCTTAACTAACTTATTTTGCCTATTCTACATGAAAATCAATATAATTTGACCAATTTTTCACAAGTCCAACCTACAAAATCACATTTGATTATGGGAGTCTATGATATCCATACTAAATCTGGAACTAGAGCCAGACCCATTTTGAAATTATTCGAATCTAGTGCTAAGAATCTTGACCCAACTTACTCTCATTAGCTTTGAATCTGTTCAATGCATGCAAAACATTTTGTTTTGCATAAGAAATAGCTAACGGGCAGGGATGTCAATGGATCAGATTTTATCCAATATCTTATCGAATCTGAGTTTGTTTAGTCAGATGAACCATATTCGAATATGACCGGATGTGAATATGATTTTGGTTTTGGTTTTTTGCTGCAGAATCTGATGGGTATGTGGATTTGATGGATATCCGAATCCGAGTGCATGTAAAAAAGCAGATTTGGTATGAGCGTTTCACCAATCGAGTCCGAATCGAATCCAACGACATCCAATTAATCAGATCTGGTATTGACCACATCCGATCTGGATTGGAACCGTTTACATCCATACTAACGGGTTCATGAAATGAAATGAGATTAGGTGAAGACATTCTTAAATGAGTTTTTATACTAATAATTTTTTTATTTTTACTTAAGAAACCACTCCAAGAACAGAGACCTAGTCGCGATGACTCTGCCTGCCCTAGTTACGGTCATTGTCGTAGCAATGTAAAACTCCGATGGCTTACCCTTCGACCCATGGAGTCGCCAAGCTTCGGATTGCGCAGGAGGTGCCTCTGACCTTATTGTGGAACATGGAAGCTCATGCACTGAATATTTAAGATCATACGATCCAAAGTTGGAAAAAATAGGACAAAGGAGATGCCAGAATAAGGAAAGAGTTTTCAAATTACAAAGATTTGTAGTAAATATTTGGATCGCCAATTTAGGAACCAACTTCGAGTGTTATTTTGATTAAACATAAAATGAAATGAGGTGTGCATTTAAATTACCAATTATTTCGAGTATGAAACTAAATTATTAAAAAAAAGTGGGTATATTCTTTTAAATAAATTTTTTTATATTTTTTTTTTTATGTTTTTGAGTTATTACTTAGAAACTTGGTTTTGCTAATGATCACTATGCTAAAGTATGCAAAAGTTTAAACATGCAAGGAATTATATCAACATATAATGAAAAAGACACCAATATTTTATGATATTCAAAAAATTTCGCGATCAACAAGTTCTTGAACAATTTTTCCTCATACTCGTTATTCATTTGAACCATGCAATTCCCAAAACATGCTATCAATAAAGAGCATATGAAGAAAACATACATTAAGCTTTTGATTAGATAGATCCTAACCCATATTGGGGTTGCGTCAGGTTTGGAACTAAGGTTAGTTTGGGGCACAAATAGGCTTGGGCCGGTTATGAAAAGTGGTTGAGAAAAAATCGACTTCGATTTTGTATACAAATTGTAGGGAACCATTTGGGTTGGTTATAAAACGGGTCAGGTATGAAACGAGTTGGTAGAAACTGGATTCAGTTCCATTTGGCTTGGATATATATTAGATAGAACTAGGGTTGTCAACCGGTTGAGTACTTGACCCGAACCTATCCAAATAATAAAATGTTTGGGTTGAGTTTTGCCAGGTCACAAAAATGAAATTCCAAACCCGGATCTGCATAATTTTAAAAGTTTACTTTTACTTAAAATACACATAAAACACTTATTTCGGTAGGGTAAGAATAAGAACCATACAGTTCATATATATTTAGATAATTATAAATTATATATTTTATACGTATATGTACGTATATACTCCCTCTCCAATCGATGAGTTCACACCGTATTAGGAAAGCTTTCGTGGGTAAAAATACCTAGAATCCTTCGCGAGTGAGATAACAAGGGGGGGGGGGGCATCACTATAAATACCGTCTCCCTCTCCTTGACCTTCAGAGCGGCTTACCGGGACGCACTCTCTCTCTCTCCTCTCTTTCGTTTCGCGCGTATCGCGCGTATCTCGCGTGCACGGTTGCTGAAAGTTTCAATCCCCGTGGGATAATCCGCTCTCTCTGAGGCTCGTTTCTTTCCTCCTCGTCGATCGATCGTGTTTGATTGATCGCCTTGGTTTCTCCTGCGGCTCACTGGAACGCTCGACTTTGTAGTTCCTTCTTCTTTTTATTTTCGTTCCTTTTGAGGTTGTTTTTTTGACGAGCAGACATGCCGAAGGAACTGGTCATCAAGGTCAGACGTCTTTTTCTTTTTCTTCAGCTTCTGCGGTTTCTGTTTCATTACTTGAATTTCTCTTCTTCTTTTTTTTTTTGCTATGGTAGTTCTTTTTTTAGGTTTAGTTTCTCTTTTGTTGGTGTTTCCTACTATGATTATGCGCTACGTATGATGATTATGTTCCTTTTGCTGTTAATTTGTTCTTAATTGCGATAGTTATAGGGGAAAAGCTAGGGTTTTAGATGATCATGTCCCTTCTTTCTCTCCTTATGATTGTGCTCTTTGCTCTTTGCCTGAATATTGATGTTTTATTTTGCTCTTGATTTGTGTTAATCACGATATTTAGTGGAGAAAGCCTAGGGTTTCAATCGATTATGCTCTCTCTCTCTCTCGGTTCAATTGAATTTCTTGAGGCATGCGTGGACGAGCGTATGATGGGACTGAATTGTTGTTGTGAGTAATATTGAATCACGATTTGTGTGTTGACGATCGCTGCGTCATTCATCATTTCTGTCTGATTATCCGTAGGCATTAGGTTTAGCTTTTGTCACCGATCGGTTTTTCTATTCAGCCAATAATGTATCTTAAAAATATTGCGATATTTTCAAAACATCATAAAAAATATTGCGATATCAGTTTTGATATTTGCATGATATTTTTGAAGTTTTTTCTTATTTTATATGTTTTTAGCCTATGTGTGTGTATTGTTTTCTAAAACCTTTTCTATTTTTTTATTTATATTTTAGCGAGATCTTTTATTATTCTTTATATTTTTTATTTTTAGAATTCTGTAACTTTCCCAAGATATTCCTGAGAAAAAACTTTAAAAAAAAACTGAGAAAATCCTAGGCAAGAAATTGCCCAGAATGATACTTGTAACTATCGGTGTAGCGTAACAAGGTGTTTAAATTTTATGATATGCAACTATAATATTGAGATAGCGACAACCCTGACAATGGACTGAACCCTGTGAAACTGTTCTGTAGAAAATTCATTGATATTATATCTACTTCAATTCTTGGATAATTCATGTCACTTCTGCTTCTCTATTTCATGGTCAGATAAAGACTTGGAAATTGCAATGCAATTGAATGGTACCGTTTTGGTCGGCATTGTCATGTTATGCCTATTTAACCAGGACATCGACACCTTTAATTTTTGTTTGGGAAAAATAGATGACAGAAGCTTAAATGTGATAATTAAAAGAAAAAAAATCTTGAGAAAACCAAAAATTAAGATTGAAGATGCAATTGCACCCTTTCCAGCAAGGGTAAGATTGACTTTTTTTGTTAATCATTCGCTATGCTTCTTTTTCTTTTTCTTATCAAAAAGTTGAGTTCTGGTGCATCACTTTGTCCACACAACATTAAATCATTACACTTTTTTGGTTACTGCTTTTCAAACATGTTTTGTTGCTCTTTGCACATTTTTGACCCCAGTTACAAGTAATGTCAAACATGCTCCGATTTTCTCCCAAGTTCTATGAAATCTCCTTTTATTACTTGATTACCATTTCTGTTGATTTGGTTGTTGAGGGTCTTAAAAAGTTTATTGCTGGTGTGGACTATATAGATTTGATTATTTCCTTTTGGCAATGAAAAATGAAGTTGATTGTATAAATGAAAAAGTGCTAAAAGTGATCTCTTTCTCTCTCAAATAAATCTTGAAATTTTGAACTTGTCTATTTTGCAAATTCAGAATATTTCCACTTCTGTTCAGCTTGTACCATCTTAGTAAAATTAACACGCCCTTTTGGAAATTTTGTTTGACTTTGATTCAAAGTTCTGCACTTAGACTAGTGACCTACCATGTATTTTTGTCAATTCTTTCAGCTTTTTCAACTCTTGGCTGTGGAAGAACTCTGTGTATTCTTTTGTTTTAGTATGACAACAATCTGCAATAATTTGGAAGTTTCATTTTTTATATTAACAGCAGCATTATCTCAGCACATTCGTTTATGAATTCAGAAGTGGAATATGCTAATAGGAGTCTGTCTTTTACTTCAATTTTGCTGTATCATATTCTGTTTTATTTTTCTTTTTTTAATTTTGATTTTTATAAAACATTTGTTTAGAGTAAATTCCCATCCATGCCTTGTCCGTGGTGAACTTATGTAATCACATTGAACATGTTGTGACCTAATTAGGACACTTTATTATTAATCATTCAATATCCCCAATGTGCTTGTCGAACATAGGTACTTCAACATGTTGGAACTGGGTGTGCTACTATATGAATATATTACATAATCCATGTGACAGGAAAAACTGGAAGACTTCAATTTTACAACATCGGTTTTTCTGCCTTTTGAAATAGAAGAAGAGAAGTGGGCATGTCTTCTATGAATAACTGCATGTGTGCATGGGAACAGTACTTTAGATGTTGAGGATCTGAATTTAATAATGTAGAATGGCTGGCAAATTTCTGTTCATTCTACCCTTCCCGTGTTTCTACGAACATAAACAAATTGATAATGTAACACGAAAAGCAATGGCTGGTAAATTTCTGCCTTTTTATATGTTATTATTCATGGAAGTTTGCATCACTTTTTATTCAACTCCCTTTTTTTTCCCTTTCTGTTGTTTTAGGTAGCTTCTTGTATAGGGTGCTTCGTATGCTTTCTTCTCTTTCAGAGGAGGATTTATTTTTATAGTCTTTCTTTGGGATGTTGTAGTTTGCTTTTGTCATTGTTGCTATTATGCAAGTTTGTTTTGAGTCTTTGGATGGTCTATTTCGTCCTCATGATCACAAGCAGGTAGGAAAATGGTTATAATTTGAGATGTAATTTATAAATAGAAATAATATCTAGATCTTAGCCCTAGCTTAGGTGGAATAGTCGTTTCTATTGCTTGAAATATATGCTTTTGTTTGAGATTTATTTTGATATCTATTTTACAATTTGTTTCCATTCGGGATCTGTTTTCACCTGTTTTAGAAGTTTGAAACATACATCTTCACTAGTATATTTTTCTTTCCGTTTCTATACTTTTTCATTCTTTCTCCAACCTGTTCCTTTGGCAGTGTTTTTTAGTTGTCTTTGAATGATTCTGATTAAGACAATCCTGGCATAGCTTATAGTGGTGTCTGCAGGGCCTTTCACCAGGTGACATGGTTGATGCATTATGAAATACAGTTTCTTTTGCTATTTTTTTTCCCTTGGGCCTGTTCTCATTGGCAATTTCTAACTGAGTTTGAGTTTGATATATATATATATATATATATATATATATATATATATATATATATATATATATATATATATTAGCCTACCCTGCTATATAGCATGTAAGGGCATGTACTGTATGATAAACTAGGTAATCTTGGGGTGCTTTGTCATGCCTCGTATCTCATGCAGTTTCATTGATTTACTGCTTTTCCATATGGTTTTGTTATAAAATTTGAAGGTGTATATATATAACTGTAATTAAATAGAAAATATAAATAATAGAAGTGTTTTAATTGTGTTAATATGATGACAAAAATGCAATATTTTAAAACAGATGATTTCAAAAATGTCATTTTTTGGTAATGTCAAGCCATCACAATAAAAAATCACAATATTTTCTAGATATCACCAATATTTGTTGCATAGATTTTCAGTGTGCACATTCTCTGGGTCAACCAATTTAAGCATGAATCTGTTGTCTATATTTAAATTTCTTGTTGCTTAGAATGTCGTGCAGGGTACATGATATTTTCTCCTTTTGATAGTTTACTGGCGAGCACAAGATCTAAAGTTGATAGTTTATTTGCGAATGAAGTAATTTATGATTATGTTGTGTAACCCTGGCTAATTAGTGATAGCCGTTGTTGGGAGGTCTTAATTATTGTTCATTTCTATGAGCTGGTTGGGCCTGTTATGACTTACAACTTTTATTCCTTTTTTCTTTCTCCTGTGGTTTGATTATTTGCAGGTCAAATATGGGGACACTCTCAGGCGGTTTAATGCTTATGTGAATGAAAATGACACAATGGACATGGACATGGATGGGCTTAAGGCTAAGATCACTAGTCTCTTCAAATTCAATCCTGATGCCAATCTGAATACTACTTATGTAGATGAAGATGGAGATGTTGTGACACTGGTCAATGATGATGATCTTTCTGATGCCATAAAGCAGAGGCTTAATCCTTTACGATTGGAAGTGACACTAAATACCTCCAAGTTAGGACGATCAGAGCCAAGAACACATAGCGAGACCTCAACTCCTTTGAGGTCTCCAAGGCTTCAGAGAGATCCATCTTCTATAGTTGTGTCTAGTTTGGAGGAATACCTTAAGTCTATCCCAGAGCCTTTTTCTGGTGCCATTGCTAACTTATCCCACCATCTGGTAACAAAAGCTTCAGCATCTGCTTTAGTAATTAATGAGCTTATTGAGCATATCTCAAAAATTGGGCAGAGTCATCTGGGATCACCTTCTCAGGCAAGAGATGGTGCAGCAGTGGTCGATCCTTGTATCCCAACTCCTGTTTCTGTCCAAGTTGATGCTGCAAAGAATCTGGATGCTCCTTCTACCTTCCCTGCTATTGTTAATTTAACTAGTCAAGGTATACAACATGGTGAGAATATGGTGGGTTCTTCTTCAGCACCTGTTGCTCCTCATGCTGCTCGAAATGTCTCTGGCCTCAGTTCCTCTCTACCAAAGTTCAAACAAGCAACTGGCTCTTCATCTGGTGCAAAAGCCATGGATGTTGAAATATTATGTGGTGCTCCTAATTTGAGACCTGTTAGAAAGGATGCAGTGCCTGTGACCATTGCGCCCCCTCCTGATCTTCTGATGTATCTTGATGTGGAACTTCCAAGTGCTCCACAAGCAGTTGGTCCTGCAGTGCCTGTTCTGCTACCTAATGAATCTCACTCTGTGGGAAACAATAGGAATGAAAAAGGTCAAAAAGGTGTTACACTTCAACCTGTTGCAGGATTGCCCGTATCTCAACCATCCCCTGCTACTGTGTCTGTTTGTCCTTTCAGTAACATGAAGTTAGATGCTTCTGATGGCCAACCTTCTCAGGTTTTTGGTCCCGATCATGGACCTCTGTTGACTAATGACTTGATTCAGTGTGATGGCATGCTTCGAAGTTTCCACAGGGGTGTTATATGTGATGGTTGTGGCATGCACCCAATAGTAGGCAATAGATTCAAATCCAAAGTGTAAGGAACTGAGTTTTTTATTCATCCTTTTTTTTTACCTCCAATTTTTGCAACTCATGGAACAACTGCCTGTCTCAAATCATCCATGCAGGAAGGAAGATTATGATTTGTGCAGCATATGCTTCTCTCAGATGGGAAATGAGGCTGAGTACACAAGAATCAAACGTGCTGCCTACCGACCACCACAACTATTGAGGGAATTCTATAAAAATGTAAGAAAACCAGATAGATGTGCATTTTCTTATTGATGTATTCTATTTTTGGCTAAATATTTATCAGTTTCATTTTTTATGTTACCCAGCATCCTAGTTATGGTGGCCATCATGGTCAAATTCCTGGTTTCAAGCACTGCAAACCAAAGCTTGATAGCCGCTTCATTCAAGATGTAACCATCTTAGATGGAACTCTTGTTGCTCCAAATACTCCTTTCACTAAGATATGGCGGATGCGTAACAGTGGTACAATTCCATGGCCTCCTCGCACACAACTTGTATGGATTGGTGGCGATCAATTTGGAGCTGTGACTTCTGTTGAATTGGAGGTTGGCACTTATGCTTTTATGTTCTTTCAACACCCAACTATTCCTTATGTCAGTTGTTTCTTTTAATAAACTTGTACAGTCTGCTGGCTTTCAGTCCAGCAGCTTTCTAGTGTTTTGTCGTCTATTAGTTTTAGAGCGATTCACTAGTTATCCCAATCGTACTCTTTCACAGATACCAGAGAATGGGCTTCCTGTGGATGAAGAACTTGAAATTGCAGTTGATTTTGTGACGCCATCACGCATAGGGCGGTATACTTCATATTGGAGAATGGCTTCTCCTACAGGTCAGAGGTTTGGACAGCGAGTCTGGGTCCTTATTCAGGCGGAACAGGTTGCATTCTAGCAGCTCTTCTATCAGTTTTTGATTTATATGAGATTTACTTATTCCCTTTATATGCTTATCTGCTGCAGGTGGAACAGTTCCCTCAAGAACTTGTGCCTGAAGCTTCTGGTGCTGCCTTGAACCTAAACCTACCAGCCCCTCCACCCGAATACCTAGACCACAAGCCGAAAAATGTTCAGGAGTTAATGGATGTGTACCTTCCAGCCCTTCTTCAGCCTAAGGATGTGATTGACATCGATCTGCCCAGCAGCTCTGTGCCTGTGCAGCCTGCTAAATCACCCGTGCTTGATTATAGGGTTCATATGTTGAATAAAGCTAATGCTTATACTGCATCCATACCTAACACTTCTTATCCACCAACTGCTGTATTTATGCGTTACCCTGCTGTAGATACTGCATCCATCCCGAACACTTCTTATCCACCAACTGCTGTATTTATGCGTTACCCTGCTGTAGATACTGCATCCATCCCGAACACTTCTTGTCCACCAACTACTGTATTTATGCGTTACCCTGCTGTAGATACTGCATCCATCCCGAACACTTCTTGTCCACCAACTGCTCAATTTGTGCCTTACCCTGCTGTAGATTTATTTGATGTCTCTGCTGAAGGTTCTCCTGCCGATGGCGCTGTTGCACCTACTTCAGCTGCTGCTGCTACTGCTGCTCCTGAAGTAAGAAGCAACGTGGAGACCACAAATGAAGCTGAAGATGGGCTCTTGAAGGAGCTGGGCGATATGGGTTTCAATCAGATAGACTTGAACAAGGAGGTTCTGAGGAGGAACGAGTATGATTTGCAGCAGTCTTTGAATGATCTTTGCAGTGCATCTGAATGGGATACCATTCTGGAGGAGCTTCAAGAGATGGTATGCAGCTATGCGTCTCTCTCTCTCTCTCTCTCTCTCTCTCTCTCTCTTGTGTGTGTGTGTGTGTGTGTGTGCGTGCCTGCTTGACACACGTGTGAATAAGTTCTGACACCAATACTATCTCCAGGGGTTTTGTGATGAAGAAACCAACAGGAAGTTGCTGAAGAAGAATGGTGGAAGCATCAAGTGGGTTGTGCTGGACCTCATCTCGGGGGTGATTTAAGCCTGGGATGTTACATAAATAATCCAGTACTCCTGGACGTTTTGGTAGAACTATACTGATATGATGCGATAATTGAGAGTGTGAACCTTGATTTGCTTTGGTGTTTGATGGAACTTTGAGATTGTATTTAGCTCTGCTATGGTTTGTGAATGGTTAGTATATAGTGAAATTATTGATGTGGATCATCTTTTCTTATTTTGCTTAACATTAATCATGCATCATGTGGCAGTGTTATAGGGTTCCCTTTGAACCGATTCAGAACCCTGGTTTACCACTTGAGGTTGCAAACTGAACGGAAACATGCCGGGTCATGCTTGATTCACAAACTTGAATATGAGCTAAATATGTGTTAGTTCTGAATCTGGGTCCAGTTCTGAATGAGATCCAGTGAAGTGGGATTGTTTCAGATGTATGCGTGATTGGTGGGTGTGAACCGTTCACTGGTGTGCACTTCAAACAACATTTTTCTCAAGCTGTTCAAGTTATGTTCTATATAGCAATAGCTTGCTAGTATATAAACTTTTTCTTTGATTTGGTTACATCGAGAAACCCAAAGCCTGGTAGCAGGTAGATCATAGATCTAAACAGGGTTCCGGGGGGTATGCTGATCGTCTGGCTTGTGCAGGAAGGTGACGTCCACAGGAATTGAACCTTGACAACCCATATGATAGCCAAGGCCCATCCCAACATTGTAGGTGATTGATTTTTTTGCCCTTGAAACCAGTCTTGTACTTCACAATCACATGGTCTAAAGCTTGTCTTTCTTTTATTGAACGAACTAGGTAGAACTTTGTATTTTTGACCATCCGATGATTATTATTTGATCATTTGATTGGATGGTTTAAGGTGGGCGCACGGAGGTGCATTCCTTTCAAATTTTCTCAAACGTAAATGCTAATACTGGATGTTCTAGAGGAACGCCATAGGCTTTATACTTTTCACTTGAATTTGATGTGAATCCTAGCATATATCTCGCATTACATACTGATCCCAATCTTATCTGAAGTCAAAAGATGTTCTGATTGAGAAAGTCCTGATCAAATCCAGACACATATTTAGGTCAATATTAATGAGTCGTATTTGAGTCAGATGAGAGGTCTGAGCAAATCTGATTCATTTTCACCCTTAATTCAGGTGGATTAAGTTTTGGAAACTGCCTATTGGGTTGAAAAAATGGATTCCATAATGGTCATTGATTTAGCAAATCCTTAGTCATTTGGGATCTGTCTTTATAATCCATTAGGGTTTCCCCACTTTGGGATGCGGTTTTTACCTTCATAAATGAACTCAAAAGTTCACCAAAAGGTCGCCGGTGTAGCTTTTGGTAATTACCACCTTACCGTAGTTGTAGCTGAAATGAGGAATTGGAACTGTCAAAGGTCATGACAATTCTTATTTTTTCTTCTTTTTCAAACTTTCAAACAGTTTTGGAAGTGGGGATTTCACACTTGTCACTCCGTTGACCTCCGATGGTCACTTTTCAAACAAATAATTCTTACCAATAGCAATTCTCAGGCTAACTATCAAAGAATAGAGACATCCAACAATTTATTAACCGTCTCTACAGGAGTGTTGGGATAGCAGCCTCGTGTATCCTCAACCAAATGACTTTTGAATACTTATGGAAAAGATCCTTTTGAGGATGGAGATTTTGTTTTTTCCTATTAATCTTTGGCCGGGCTTATCCGAAAAAGAGCCACCAACTTCCGTTAGCGGCCAACCATGGACTTGAATCATTGTCTGCAGTGTACAACTCCGTGAGTACTCCCCACGCTCACAGGAGATCGTTTTGTATTTAGCTTAAGCCTCATAGCAAAAGACACACACCCTGTGTATCAAACTCTTTTGACATTTTTCATCTTGAAAGCTTTAAGCTGAGCCACCTAACCAGGTGTGCAGAGCCCTTTGCCGCACTTGATGATCCTATTTTCTAAAAGCTCTCTCTCTCTCTCTCTCTCTCTCTTTGATAGTCAAGCTGGGTTAGGCAGATCCCTACCAGTTAAGTTAATAAATTCCATCACATATCAGCAGGGGTGGGGAACAAATCAGGCGGTTTATCCTTCCACAACCTATGGCTGAAGCCAATACTCATTCTTGCAAGACTCTAAGCTGTGTAGTTATCGTCCTTGCCCCTTAGATGACAACGAAAGCTTTCAAATTTGAATAACATGTTAGCCACCTCGCTATGCATCCTCTTTGGAGCTCCTTCAAACATTCTATTCGTTGCTCCAACAATATCCCTTCTTGACGATTCAACAATGACCTCGCTCTAAGGAATGAGCTTCAATATGTCCATCCAACCTACTCATTCATTCTGCAAGTCCTGGTGATGTCATAGTAAACCCCTCTCCAAGACTATAAATATATGCTATAAACGTTAATTTTAAGCCATCCCTCTTGAGGAGTACACCATCTACCTGCATATAACCATCTTCTATAAACAGAATGATTCCAACCACTACACATCTTCATCAAATTAATACAAATTTCGTTGAAATCAAATGTCACAATCTGAATCGAGATCATCTTAGCATTTTAAAAAATTATCTTATTTTGCACCTCCTATAACTTTCTAATGTATTTGAAATGTTATAACCCATGCGTTTTGCAACTCTTTTACTTTGAATCTATGTTTTACCCACCAGCTTAGTGAATCCCTAAGGTTCATGGTGGGGAACTTTGACTAAAGAATTGCACCATCACCAATGGGGGCTCCACTTGTTTGGTAGGAACTGTGAGTGCATGTCACCTTGTGTTGGAACGTTGTAAGTTCTAAACCCAATGGTACTTTGTATAACTGGTGGGGGTCTGCCTAACCCCAGGTTGCCTATGAAAAAAAAGAAAAAGGAGTTGCACCATCCTTCTTCATACATGCACAGCCACTGGACATTGAATCATCAAGGGGTGGTTTGTTTCATTCCCACCAATAAGAAAATACTTCATGAGAAAGGCATCCCTTGATGGAAAGGCCATCCCATGTGTGAAAAATGCATACTAAGGTGAGGGGGGAAATGAGATTGTATGAATTTACATAGCATGGTCAATATGAAAAGAAACCCGTGATGACTGTAAGATCTGCAGGAACATGAAGTTGGCAATCATTCATCCTTGTCCCATCTTCATTATTTAGTTGCAGATAAAGATTATTTATCTGAATCACGACACCTGCATAGTTGAGAGGTTGAATAAAATGAAAAAAAAGAGAGGGAAAAAAAGGTGTGAAAGTTTTTTCTCATGGATTCAAGTCTTTGGCCGAACCACATTTTTTCATTTCTCCTTCATAATCTCTTATTTAATTTTTAACAGGCTTCGTATGTAAACCCAATGCTGGACAAATTCCCTTTTCCTTTAACAGAGTGCACATCTGCTGGAAAGTGCAACATCTCAGGAGACTAAAGACCATCCTTGGCTCTTATCTATAATACTTATAAAGGAAGAAAGAAAGGCATTAAAGGACAAAAATATATGAAAGTTTTAACAATTTTAAATTGACAATGCCATACAGTGTGGGTTACATGTCTTTTATGAATTTGTTTTTTTAGTGGAATTACCCCGTCATAAACTCCATGATAAATTCGTAAACTCAATTGGTAAAAAAACAAAAAGTCAATTTTTTCACTTGTACGTAAATCACCTCTCAAAATATGTAACCCGCCTTTGTTTATCTTTTCTGCAAGTTCTTTCGGGGTGTGTTTGATCCCAGGTCCGTAAAATAATAAAATACTGTTTTAATCCCTTCCCCAATTACGCTGAGAACGGATCAAAGGGAACATTGCTTAAAAAAAATTGGGCAGAAGGGGGGTCTAACCCAGACCCTCTTTCTATCTCTCTTATTTTCTCTTCTTTAAATTTTTCTCTCTCTCCTTTCTTTTTTTCCTCATCTAATTAGGGTTTTGAATAAAAAAATCTTTTGATTAGGGTTTTGAATCAAAATTTTTTAATTAGGGTTTTTTATATTTAGTTTGATTAAAGTTTTTCGTTGATTTGATTAGGGTTTTTTATTTGATTAGAGTTTTTTCTTTTATTTTCATTGATTAGAGTTTTGAATCAAATATCATTAATTAAGGTTTTTGATATTTAATTTGATTAGAGCTTTTATTTGATTTGATTAGAGATTTAAATCAAAATCCTTTAATTAGGCTTCTTATAGTTAATTTGATTAGCTGTTTCTTTGGTTTTCTTTGATTAGGGTTTGAATTAGGGCTTTTTATATTTAATTTTATGATTTATTTACAGTTTCTTTGATTTTATGGTTTATTTTTCTTGTAGTTTAGGAGTTTATTTATTTATTTATGGTTTATTTATGATTTATTTTTTTTGTATTTTAGAGTTTTATGATTTTTGTATTTGTATATAAAAAATAGGAATTCTTATTTTTCTAAAATTATCCAAAATTTAAACATTTTTTTGTACTTGGATCCGGTTTGAGATCCATATTAAGGCTAAAATCCTTAATTTTTTTATAAACTTTCATAATTAGATCCAATATGACACTAATTAAAGCCTTTAATACTCAAATTTCAAATATTTTTTGGTTTTTAGATCTAATCCGCCATATCTGGAGCAAAAATCCATAATAAACGTGTTAAAACACTCGTATGGTTGGGGTAGATCAAGTTGTATGATCTAAAACGAAGTTATCAGACCCATTATCTATATATGTTCAAGATGTTTGTACAATGTAAAAATCAAACGCCAAACCATAGTGACAAAAGTTAAAAACACGTTTTTTAAGGCATTTCAAAACTCACAAGATTTTGGTTTTTTAAAATCTCATGTTTATGGCAAAATCTCTATAACAAAAAATAAATTAAAAATATAAAAAATTACTTGTAAGAAAATATAAATAAATTTTTAAAAAAATAAAAACCACACAGTTTTTTCACGATAAATAGCCATTAAATGCGTAAGTATCGCGTTTAAATCACGATATTTTGAATATATCACAAAAAATTGCGGTTTAAAACGTTCGAGTAATTTCTCTTGATATTATCATGAGATTTTCGTAAACCTCGTTATATTTTCACTATGCGCCGGACCCAAGGAACACTTCTTGTCCAGTCGAAACAAATGCTGGACATAGTACAGTTTGTTACATAACATGTGTTCTATTTGTTATATTCGTTCAATCGTTGGACAAGAAATCAAACACCCCCAAGGAACCGTCTCTCTCAAAAGGGTGGTTGAGCGGTTTGTTCTTGGATGGATATTTTGCTTACAGAAAATTGGTTGAACCGGTTCTCTCTCGAATTCAAATATGTTTGCTTTCGCTCTCGTTTCCAAGCCTCCTCAGTTGCCTGCCACTCACCATAGTTGCTGCTAAGGGATACAAGATGAAAACCCACAAGGTAACTCATCCGTTTTAATGTTCGATTCCAACTTTGGTGGATCTCAGAAACTTTGTTGGTGTTTCTGTTTTTTGTTTTAAGAGGAATACTTAGTCTCAAATTGGAAAGATTTCATGATTGTGGTCGTGGTTTCTTAGGGTAAATTGAATTTGCTTTTTTTCTTTTTCAATTTTATTTGCTGACTTCATTCGGTGGATTCATTTCTTTTGAAAACTATCAATTTGGTATTTTTTCCCTTTTTGTTGGCTTCTTTTTTGCCGAAAAATAAGTTTTTGTATGCATTTTTTTAATTGTAATCGCTTTAGAAACATTCATCTTCTATTTTCATAAATTCCTAAGAACTCCTCAGTTTGTTGGTCTTCTATTTAGAGAATCATCTTTTTATAAAGAAGTTACCAAATCTATTTGGAAAGACTCGCCTTTGATTTATGTATAACTCTTGGAAGAACTTGCCCCTGCATCTTTTGGTTTTCTATTAGTAAGTTACCTTTTTTTCTATACTACTTTATATAACTAAATACAAGAAAATAGAGGCCAAAGGTTGCCAAATCTATTTTGAAAGGCTCCTTAATTTCTACTGCTGAGGTATAGGAACGAACAGGTTTGTTTTCAGTTTTCTTCTTTGGTGGCTCTTTTGGCTGGTACCTTTGGACAAGAGTTAAAGAACATATTTGACGTTGGCTTTTGAGGTTTGTTCTTCCTATCATGTTGTTTTTTGTCTTTTCTTCTGTGTTTTTCTACTGCTGAGGTGCAATATATAGGAACGGACAGGCTGGTACATATGGACAGGAGTTAAAGAACATATTTGATGTTGGCTTTTGAGGTTTGTTCTTCCTATTATGTTGCTTTTTTAATATTTTCTTATATGTTTTCTATTATATTGTGTTTTTTCTAATCTTTTCTTGTGTTTTTCACTAGAGTAGCTATTTTTTTGTGTTTGTTCATTTAAACCTATGGTTTATACTGTTCTGTTTGTCTTTTGAGAGCTGTTTTATGCCTAATGATGTTTGTTTTGTGTTTTTTTTCTCGTCTATCTATCTATCTATCTATCTATCTATATATATATATATATATATGATCATGTCCTAATTTCAAGTTTAGTCCAGGTCAAAGTTCGAGCCTTTGATGTTTTTGTCCTAACGAGTTCAAATTCTATTGGGGCTATTGTAATGAGATATGCGGAAAAACAAAGAGTGCTATAAGCACTTACAATGTCCACCAATGGACAAACAAAAGAGATGACACCCAAATCCACGAAGGGACAACACAACATAAAAATATAAATGTCTCTTATTGAAAAGAGAGAGAGCTCTCTAGAGTGAAGAATACAAGAGGGGTTCACCCCTATATATACAAAAAGAAAGAGAGTGAGGGGTGGCCTTATGGCCTTAAAAGAAGAGCCACAAAGGGGGCTCCCCATGGAGTCGTTGGGAGCCCCCAACGGTCACAAATGTGACCGTTGGGGGCCCCATCGACTCAATGGTGGGGCCCCTTATGTGGGTAAAAAACAAAATAAAAAAGAGAAAAAAATTGCAAAAAGTAAATACAAAAAAGAGGAAAATAACAAGTACCCCTATCGGGTACTTGTGAAATGACGAAAATACCCCTATTGGGTATATTAGACTATATATATAAATATATATAGATTATATGTATTTTAACACCCTCCCTCAAGCTTTACAGGGATATAACCGAAAGCATGTTAAAGAGAAATATAAAATGAGCGGCAAGGGCTTTAGTGAAGAAGTCCGTCAACTGGTACTCGGATGTGACGTAAGGTAGTGCTATGGTTCCTCTTAGGTATTCATCACACGCGTAATGGCAGTCCATCTCGATGTGCTTAGTACGTTCATGGAAGGTGTGATTGCTTGCGATATAGATTGCGCTTTTGTTGTCACAACACATCTTCGAAAGAGTAGAGATGACAATGCCTATATCACTGAGGAGACTTCTTAGCCATACAAGCTCCATGGTTGTAGTGGTCATAGCACGATATTCCACTTCTATTGAGGACAATGATACTTTGTGTTGCTTTTTGCATCTACATGAAATCATAGAGTCACCTAAGAAAACACAAAAACCCGTAGTTGAGACTCTATCATTGGGATTTCCTCCCCAATCAGCGTCAGTATAGGCAATTAAATCAAGTGATGAAGAAGAGGAAAGAAAAACTCTCATAGTTATGGTGTTTTTGATGTATCTAACGATTCTTAAGACTGCACTCATGTGCACAGTTGTAGGTGCATGTTGAAACTGACTGACTGAGTGCATGGCATGAGCTATGTCAGGCCTAGTGATGGATAAGTAGGTCAGAGACACAACAAGTTGGCGGTAGGGAGTAGGATCCTCGAGGAGTGTTCCATCTTCCAACCTTAACTTTGCATTGATAACTTCAGGGGTTTCTGTCTTATTATCATCGGAGATACAAGACTTGGAACAAATGTCAACAACAAGTTTCATCTGAGAGAGAATGTACCCCAGAGGAGAGTACGCTACTTCAATTCCTAGAAAATATCTTAAGAAACCAAGGTCAGACATGTCAAAATGTTCTTTTAAAACTTTCTTAATATCATTAATTCCTTGCTCATCACTTCCAGTGATGATCATATCATCAACATAAAGTAGTAGAATAACTACTGAAGGCCTTGCACTTTTCACAAACAAAGCAGTGTCAGTATAGCATGAATGAAAATTCAAACTTGTCATTATATTGCTAAATCTATCATGCCAAGCCTTTGGGGCTTGCTTTAAACCATATAATGCCTTTTTAAGTTTGAGAATTTTATTTTTACCAATACATACTCCCTGTAGAGGATCCATGTAAACCTCTTCATTTAATTCCTCATTTAGGAATGCATTCTTAACATCTAATTGATAAATATGCCATTTTTTAATTGACGCAACGGCAATAAGAGTCCTAACACTAGTCATCCTAGCTACGGGTGCAAAAGTTTCTTCATAGTCTATACCGTATTCTTGAGCATATCCTTTTGCTATTAATCGGGCTTTATAGTGTTCTAATGAACCATCACTTTTAGTTTTAATTTTGAAGACCCATCTACATTCAATCGATCTCTTTCCAGTGGGTAATGAAATTATTTTCCAAGTTTTTGCCTTTTCAAGGGCACTAAGTTCTAAGTTCATGGCTTCAACCCATTAGGGAATGTTTTTGGCTTCATTATAATGTGAAGGTTCATGAAATGAGTGTAACACAATTAGACATGCTCTATACCTTGGAGTTAGAGACTCATAGGAAACAAACCTATTAGGATGATTGGAGATTCGGCCGGATCTCCTTAAAGAGGTTTCTTCTATGTTGGAACCTTGAGAGTATTTTTCTAAGGCACTCATTTGAGCTTGTTGACCACGCCCAACATTGGTTTGGATGGATCTATCACTTTCATTTTCAACATTGTTAAGAGGAATATCCTCTAGATCATTCAACAAATCATTAGAGATTTCCTCTTCTTGAGGAGTCTCATCTTCTTGAGAGAGAAGATCAAATAAAAAAGCATATTCGCTTTCGTCAATATTTTTAGTTTTCTCAAAACCATTTTCATTTTCCAAAAAGGTTACATAGAGCTTGTTATTTTTAAGGTCAAAACATCTAAAACCCTTTTGATTTTCTCCATATCCTAAGAAAATACATTTAATAGATTTAGGAGATAATTTGTCTCTTTTATGTGTAAGGACAAAACATTTACATCCAAAAATTCTTAATCTATTGAAATTGGGTGTTCTTTCAAATAGTTTTTCATATGGAGATGTATTTTGTAAGGATGAAGATATCATTCTATTTATCAAGTAAGTTGAGGTTAAGGCAGCTTCGGCCTAAAAACTTTTTGGAATTTCTTTGGAGATAAGAAGTGTCCTAGTGGTTTTCAAGATGTGTCTATGCTTTCTTTCGGCTAAACCATTTTGTTGAGGAGTCCTAGGACATGATCTTTGATGACAAATTTCATTTGTTTCTAAATAATTTTGAAATTCATTTGATAGATACTCTCCACCTGAATCGGATCTAAGAGTAGAGATATTACTTGAAAATTGATTTTTGACTATCATATGAAATTTCTTGAAGTCAAAGACTTTGGATTTTAAATTAAGAAAGTAGATCCACACATATCTAGTGTAGTCATCAATGAAAGTAACATAATAGGAGTATCCTCCTTTAAACATGACCAGAGAAGGGCCCCAAACGTCCGAATGGACTAACTCAAAAGGTATTTTGGATACAAAAGTTCGATTTGAAAAAAGAGTGGATTTCATTTTGCCAAAAATACAATTCTTGCAAACAAAATGTTTCTCATTACAAAATTTCTTTCCAAAAGGAAAGGAATACATTTTTGAGAAACTTGGATGTCCAAGTCTTTGATGCCAAGTTTCAATATTTTTATCTTGGACATGGTTACAAAAAGAGTTAGTGGAAAGTTTCAAGTTGCTCATGTAATAGAGATCTCCCCTCCTATGGCCTTGCCCAATTTGCTTCCCGGACTGGAGATCCTGTATAGAGCAATCCTTAGTTGAGAAGGAGATTTCACATCCATAATCACATATTTGAGCAACAGAGAGGAGATTTAAATTAAGTTGAGGTACCACTTTTACGTTTGACACAAAGAAATCTTTGAAAAAATTTAAAGTTCCAAAACTTTTTACTCTTGTAAAGATGTACCATCGGCGGTTGAAACATAGGAGTTTTTAGAGTTATTACACAAATCGAAAAACCCATTTTCAATAGGGGTCATATGAAAGGAAGCTCCAAAATCAATGATCCAAGAGGACATACCTGGAGGAGAGGAAGAAGCTATGGTGGCACCCGAGGTTGATGGTGACTTGAGTAGAATTTGTCATGGTTTTAAAACTCGCCGAGTCAACTCGGTGACTCGGCTCAGCTCGGCCCTCCAGCGAGTCAACCCAGCAGGGTAAACTCGGCTTGCCTTTACTCGGCCTTGACTCGGCCTTGACTCGGTCTGACTCGGCCGAGTTCTGGGATATTTGAAATTTGATTTTTTGGGTATTTCAAAACAACAGTTTAATAATAAACAATAAATTACAAGACAAACCAGTTCAAAGATACAATAATCTATCAATCTTTATGTGTTGATTAAACATATTGGCAAAAAAATGATTCAAAGATCTAACAAAAAAGTGAAGCATACACGTATCGATGCCTGTACTTCATGTTCTGGTGTTGGGTGCCTTTGAGTGTTGTTTTATGAACACATATCATATCCTTCATTGTATATAAAAATACATTTTTGTACAAAGTCTGTATCACACCTGTGCATAACAATCTGTACCTTGTCATCCTTATTTTTTGACTGAAACACCCATATGATACCAGTTGTGCTGATCTTGTACAGTATGCTTGTACATGTATCCATGTGACAGCATTTCCCTTGGTCATAATTGGAATTTCTTCTGGTGATTCATTCTCTTATTGTTGTTTTACCTTGTTGCAACTAATTCAATCTGGCTTTTTATGCAAGATGATGTGTTGTTGTTCTCAATGAGGTGAGATAACTAGAAAGGAAAGCTAGCAAAAGCTAGGGTATCTTCTGGAGAAGTTTAGCTGAAATTCCTAAACCATTCTATTTAGAAACTTGAGTTTAAGTATGTTTCTAACTTTCTAGACTCAGTTACATGGGGCCTTCATTGAATACCAAAGACATGCTTGTTATGAAGAAGTTTCTTCATGTAACTTGATCTTTCCATGTGACCTTGTTATGAAGAAGTTTGTACTTTTTCTACTCTGAACTTGCAATTTTTTATTGTCAACTCTTTAGACTATATGTTTACTGAAAAACATGGTTTGAGACAAATTATATATATTTTTTTTTTAAATCAAAAGTTAACAAAACCTGGTCCGAGTCACCGAGTTGACCCGCCGAGTCAATAAAGAACGAGTCAAGTTCTGAGTCAGGGGTTTTAAAACCTTGGAATTTGTAGTGCTTCCGATAGTTGAGCAAGAGAAAAAGACTCATTCTCTTTGATAGTTTCCTCCTTTTGAGTAGCTTTTTCAACGGAGGCAACCTTATTCTTCGGTGCTTCATTCAACTTAGGGCAATTAGGTTTTATATGACCCGGTTCTTGGCAATGATGGAAAATGGCTTTTCTATAGTTGTCATTATAGTTATTTTGCCTCCCAAAGTGTGGAGGCTTATAGGATTTTACATAGTTGTCAGGTTTAGACACGGCCAAAACGTTATCTCCTCCTTTAATCATGCCAAGACGAGTTTCTTCTTGGAATATTTCGGCTATGGCATCTTCCAAGGGAAGATACTTAGATCTACGAAGAAGGGAAGATCTAACTTGTTTATATTCGGGCCTAAGCCCATGTAGAAATTGGAAAAAATGTTCTTTTTTCATTTGTTCTCTTTTTAGTTCAATATCTACACTAGAAACCCACTTTGGTTTTAGTAAAGATAGTTCATCCCATAAGGGTCCAAGAGTACTAAAGTAATCCCTTACACTCATTTCTCCTTGCTTGATAGTCCAGATTTTTTCTTGGAGGAAGAATTGACGAGCAAGGTCTTTTTGAGTAAACATACCTTTCATAAAGAATCATGCTTCATTAGCCATCTGAAATTTAGCAATGTTGGCGCAAATTTTGAGCTCTACATTGTTCATGAACCAAGCACGAATCTTTGCATGCTTACTTTCTCAATCTTTCACTTTAGATTGGTGATCTTCAATGGCCTTCATGCGGGCATTTCCTTCAAGAGTTTTTTCTTGATCACCATCCATCTTGGTGAGTTGAGTTGTGGTTCCGGAATGGTGCCCATAACGTATCCCCAAAGCTTTTTACCTTTGAGGTTGTCCTCCATGGCGGCGGCCCACATCATGTAGTTGGAGCCATTAAGCTTGAAGGAGAGATCAATCTTTTGTTCTTCTTCCATTTAATCTCTCACAAGAAGACAAACAAAGAAAGATACAAAATAAACAATATATAACTACTTAACTAGCTATATTAGGAATCAAGAGCATACACAAGGCTCTGATACCATGTAATGAGATATGCAGAAAAACAAAGAGTGTTATAAGCACTTACAATGTCCACCAATGGACAAACAAAAGAGATGACACCCAAATCCACAAAGGGACCAACACAACATAAAAATATAAATGTCTCTTATTGAAAAGAGAGAGAACTCTCTAGAGTGAAGAATACAAGAGGGGTTCACCCCTATATATACAAAAAGAAAGAGAGTGAGGGGTGGCCTTATGGCCTTAAAAGAAGAGCCACAAAGGGGGCCCCATTGACTCAATGGTGGGGCCCCTTTTGAGAGTTGTTTTATGCCTAATGATGTTTGTTTTGTGTTTTTTTTTTCTCGTCTATCTATCTATCTATCTATCTATCTATCTATCTATATATATATATATATATATATATATATATATATATATATATATATATATATATATATGATCATGTCCTAATTTCAAGTTTAGTCCAGGTCAAAGTTCGAGCCTTTGATGTTTTTGTCCTAACGAGTTCAAATTCTATTGGGGCTATTGTAATGAGATATGCGGAAAAACAAAGAGTGCTATAAGCACTTACAATGTCCACCAATGGACAAACAAAAGAGATGACACCCAAATCCACGAAGGGACAACACAACATAAAAATATAAATGTCTCTTATTGAAAAGAGAGAGAGCTCTCTAGAGTGAAGAATACAAGAGGGGTTCACCCCTATATATACAAAAAGAAAGAGAGTGAGGGGTGGCCTTATGGCCTTAAAAGAAGAGCCACAAAGGGGGCTCCCCATGGAGTCGTTGGGAGCCCCCAACGGTCACAAATGTGACCGTTGGGGGCCCCATCGACTCAATGGTGGGGCCCCTTATGTGGGTAAAAAACAAAAGAAAAAAGAAAAAAAAATTGCAAAAAGTAAATACAAAAAAGAGGAAAATAACAAGTACCCCTATCGGGTACTTGTGAAATGACTGAAAATACCCCTATTTGGTATATTAGACTATATATATAAATATATATAGATTACATGTATTTTAACAGCTATCACTATAGTTTGATTTGAAAATATGGGATTATGACAGCTAACAACACTTCATTTATAGGTGGAGGATGAAATTATTGCTTTTAAAAGACATAAGACACCTCTATTCCACCTTATCCCACCCTGTGAATATGCAAGCATGATTTCTTGACTCATTGCTAATTTCATGAGTAGGCATGTTAAGGGGTTGGGTATGAATCAATTCTGACCCAAATCAAATCTGATGAGTCCTTGGTTCAGCAATGATGAAACAAGCCAGATTAGCTATTCGGTCTAGAACTATGATGTTTCTGAGTATGCACACAGAACCAGGTATGGTTTATGAAATGTTAGGGATCGCCAAAAATAATGATTTGTTGGGCATATTATTGGAATAAAATAAGAACCACCATGAGTATGGAAGCAAGGGGATGAAAAGAGATGCCATAGAGGAATGAAAACAGTTCTACTTTGCTGGCCAGGAGACAACTGCAGTGCTTCTAAGATGGACCATGATCCTGCTTTCCATGCATCCAAGCTGGCAGATGCGTGTGAAAGATGGGGTTCTTCAAGTTTGTGGGAAGAACACTCCCTCTTTTGATGGTTTAATAAACCACCTAAAGACTGCATGTTCTCTTTTCTTGTGAAGTTTTGTTTGTGGAAACAAAATGGTAAAAAAAGCCAAAGCATGCAGTAAACTATGCTATGATTTGAATTAGATGAGCCCTGTCTTGAATAAGTCCATGTGACTAACTAAGCACACAATAACTTTCTGCTATCTTGATATTTTGACAGTGTTCATCTGCAATACAGGTCACTATGATCCTATATGAAGTTCCGAGGCTATACCCACCTGCAACCTTTAAGATTAGACACACAAAAAAATGAAAGTGGGAGGTGTCATACTCTCACAGCATGAGCCAGTTAGGTGTTGCCAATACTCCAGATCTATCACAATCATTAGTTTTGGGTCGACGACACAGATGAATTCAATCTAGAGCGGTTCTCAGCAGGCGCTTCAAATGCATTGAAGCATCAACTGGCCTTCTTTCCATTTAGTTGAGATCCTCAAATTTGCATTGGTCAGACATTTGCATTAATCGACGCTAAGACAGCACTTGCCATGATCCTGCAGCACTTCTCCTTCGAGCTCTTGCCATCTTACACTGATGTTCCACATACAGTCATAACACTGCATCCAGAGTATGGAGCTCCAATAATCTTGCATGCTGTTTGAGAAAACTATCATAAATTCCTCAGTTTTTCTGGACAATAGTATGCCAAGGACCAACAAATATATGTACATGGTTTATTGCAAATAGGAAGCAATGTAGTCCACTGTTTCTATAAGACAAATTGGTCTATGCTGGCACTATTCAGCTCTGTTTACTTGCAGTTCGAAGACAGTCATCATTGTGGCCCAACAGTTTGGGTCTTTACCTACTGCAGATCTTATCATGGAAGTGAAGGATACAAAGATCACTCCAGTTCAAGGAAGGCCAACTGTAATAACTGATAGCCAAGTTATTCTTCATGATAACTTGGAGTGCATATCTGATCAGAAAAATGAAGTGCAGAAGGAACAAAATTGGCTTCGGTGAGGACATGATTCATCATATAACTTTGTAATAAGGTTTGCTTTCTTAATGCAGAAATTTGTGACCCGTCCGTGAGGATGGGCCGTTTTTCTAGTAAGGATTACGTATACAGTAAACCCTGGCAAATTCATATTTCTTATGTTTTTTAACATTGAAAAATTGCTGATCTTAATTGGATCTTGGACCTAGGTCTTGTATGAACTTTCATAGACCATAGTCAGCTTTGTATACTAAGCGGAGCCAATGAATCTGACCTGAATTCTTGATTGAACTTATTTATTACCAAACCTGGATCCTATCAGATTAGGTGTAGGTCGAGATTGAGTTAAACCAGAAACAATGGTATTTACCTTTCAATGGGGAGTTTACCATCTTAAATAGAGTGGAATGAAGGTAGAAACGCAGGGAGACAAGGTAGAATCATCGTCTGAATGGGAGGCCCAGGTGATGCAAGTTCCAGGGGCTTCCAAGCAGGAGTCTAATGGCCACCCAACAAAGCCTGAGAACTCAGTCGCTCACCAGTTGAAGGCAAGGGTAATGCTAATGGGCCAGAGCCCACGATAAGGACATCCCATTCGAGAGAACATTGGGTCGACTCAATCCTCATGGGCCCAGGTGGTTAGTGGAAGATCCTGGAGAGAGAAGTACCCAATCACTACTAAACTAAAGGAACAAGCATCAGATCAGCTGAAAGTCTGCATTCCGATAAGAAGGTATGAACATGATGGCCCCGATGCAATAATCGATGCTAGCAGGATTTCCTGGAGGTCTCACCGCGAAAAACATGGAGTATAGCTTCATGTTTGAAGCTCTGAGGTCTCAATGGCCTCCAATGCCAATACCATATAAAAATGGTGATGAGGAAGGGAGCTAGGAAGGTGACTGGGAGGACTATGGTAGCCATGCAATGAAAGCCTCTCTTGAAACAATTGGTGATCAAAAACAGAATTTAGGAAAATTGAGATCCCAAGCCTAGAGGCTCGTTCTTAAAATCGCTATCTTTAGAACTTCAATCGCCCCACTTCGAGAATTCTGAAGATGCGAAAAGGGTTTGTTATAACTGAATTTTCAGGATACAACTAGGCTTGAACTTCAACGATCACTGCCTCGCAAGATCAAGTGACCTCTCCCACACTTAACTTGGCAAGCCAAATCGAGAACAAAAGAATAGAAAGAGAAAGCTTGAAAATTAGAAAATCTGATGAGCCAAAAGACGAAAAAATGAAGAAATTTATAGACTTTAGGAAGGCCAAGACATTTTTGTGATAAATAAAATTAAATGCCATAAATCCAACGGTTTGAAAATTAGATAAAAGTGATCCTAAACGGTCATCCACCTTTGACTAGAGATCAAGGACCTTCAAAATCGTTTAAGTGTCACAATGCCCATAAACACTATATAAATGCATTTTTAAAATCTTTCAAACGGCGAGACCATTCGAAAAATGAAAAGTCAAAAAATGGCTTGGTCAAAATGCCACATTGCGCCTCAAGCACCCTTGCATACACGCGTGTGTGTGCGAACAATGCATCCATTCCTGTGCAAAGTGCATTAATGTTCGCAAGTCACCCTAACACACAAGGTTTATAAAAGTAAAGAATAGAGAACAAACACTTTATTTAAACCAACCGAAAAATTTCTCCCTCTTAGATATGAGACTAAACATTTTTAAAGTACTTTTGGTGGGCACAAATCACAAAAAACTTTACAAATATGCTACATTTTAAAACTTTTTCAATAGGCACTCCGTCTGGAAGAAAGCGTGATGACCCTAATATGGATAAAGAATCCCCAAACTGTCGGCAGAGCTATGGTCGGAGGACGTCTTTGAGGGAATTATAGACTCCCTAGGAGGGTAAATACGTTGGAGTGGATGTCTATACCTGAAACAAGGAAAGGCTCAATTATGCGAGAGTTAAAATGGAGGTCCCACTAAATTTTACGCTAGCATCAGTGGTGGACATTAAAATTGAGGCAGGTAGGGGTTCCAACAGGAAGTCATCTATGAAAACACTTCAAGGTACTATCACAAACCCTTATTTTGCATGCAGATGCCCTATTTTTGTAGCTCTAGGGTTCTTTTGGTACCCAACTGGTGGTCTTCAATCCTTTTGACGACATTTCGACTTTGTGAAAATCCCTTATTGATGGCAGTTTACCGACGGTGGAAAACGTCAAAAGCATAGGTAGGACTTTATCGACAGTAAATTTTTTCTGTAAAAGCATGGGCGACATTTCATCGATGATTAGCTTTTTTGGTAAAAGCATCGACAGTGAGATCTTATGGTATGGGTAGGATAGAAAACCAAAAGTACATGAGTTATTCGTGAAAGCTACATTGTCATCATAGAGAACGTGAAAGATGGTGATGGAGAAGGCATCCACTTCAACAAATTGTGATAACCAAAACATTACAAGAAAAATAAGGATTAGCGACAGACGCTATCCATCTCTAATCTGTTACTAAACAGTTTAGCGACAGATTAACGATGGATAGCGTCCGTTGTATAATCCTGGTCGCTAATTAGGGATAAAACTTATATGTCGCTACTTTCGTCGCTAATTTGCAACAGATTAGCGACATACATGATCCGTCGCGAGTACGTCGCTATTTTAAATTAACAACGGATAATATCCGTCGTGAGTCTGTCGCTATTTTAAATTAGCGACAAATATTATCCGTCGCTAATTTTTTTTTTTTAAAAAAAAAATGCTCCCTGTCGGGCGGTATTCCGGCAGCAATAGGTCAGACTTGTACCGCACCACACATGCGTTGTATCCGAGCGGCCCGGCCCGCCACTGCGGGGTCTTTTGCACAAAACCGATATGCTCTCTGGCACACTCTCCGGTGTGCTCTCCAGCGCCCTCCCAACCTACTTCCCTGCTTTTCCATCCCAGCCCACCATTGCGGGGTCTTCTGCAAAACGCAAAAGAGTGAACCTCCGAACTGGTGCACTCTCATGCGCGCTCTCTGATGCCCTCTCGACCTTTGGCCCAGCCCGCCACTGCGGGGTGTTCTACACAACGCAGAAGAGTGCACCTATGAACCGGTGCACTCTCATGCGCGCTCTCTGACGCCCTCTCGACCTCTGGCTCAGCCTGCCACTGCGAGGTGTTCTGCACAATGCAGTGGTTGCACCTCTGAATCGGCGTGCTCTGGTTCTCTCGCTTATCATTCAACCTGAAACCATGACCCCCAACAGAATCGTTAGGCCAGGAACGGAAAGCCACGCTCAGAAAAGAAAATGACTTATCAGATCAGAGAGGTTGGGCCGGCCTGGTCCTCCAGCGCCGGAGGGCGACTCTGACTCCTCTTCTTTCTCACGTTCCTCCGCCACGAAGTCGTCATCATTCGAGAAGTCATCGGTTTAAATTTCGAACGGGGAGAGAGGAAAAATTTTGTGCCTTAGATGAGACAGTTTAAATTGAAAATTAGCGACGGAATTAGCGAGAAAAAAATTCCCTCTCTAATTCTGTCGTTAATTAGCGACAGGTTAGCTATGAAATAATTTCCTCGCTAATTTTGTCGCTAATTAGCATTTTTCTTGTAGTGTTTGGCGACGGAAAAATTTTTTCGCTAATCCATCGCTTATTAGAGACGAAATTACAAGGGAGATATTTCCGTCGCTAATTTTGCAAATAGTTTGAATGTTAGCGACGAATAGTTTTCTTTCGCTAATCCGTCGCACATTTGCGACGGAAAAAATCCGTCGCAAATGTCCGTCGCTAATTCACATTTTTCTTGTAGTGAAAAGATGTGTTGAACGATGATGATGCAAAGTCGACGTATCTCATAGTCAACGTTTGTTCAATCACATGGTATGAGTGAAATAGGAAAAATTAGTAGAATAACACATAATGTAGAATCAATGATGGTATAATGTGTTTTCTTTCTATCAAATATGCGGTGATATACAACATTCTTGAGGCCCAAGAGATGAAGGCACCTCTGCATATACTATTTTTTTCATCAAAGAGGTAACGAGAAGCAACATTCTTGTAAAAGAATGAAATGAATGTAATGCATGAGTGACTTCATTTTGTTAAAAAATGGAATGAATGCAATATATGAGCGACTTCATTTTGTAAAACAATAAAATGAATGAAGTGTATGAGAATCTTCATTTTGTGAAAAAATAGAATGAATGCAATGTATGAGAATCTTTATTTTGTGAAAGAATAGAATGAATGCAATATATGAAAAACTTTATTTTGTAGAAGAATAGAATGAATGCAATGTATGATCGACTTCATTTTGTGAAAGAATGACATTTTGTTTTTTAACCCCTTTTTTGCACCTGGATACCTTATTTTCTTAAATCTTCAATTTTGGCCCCTTCCAACAATTTTTTCGATGTTTTTTTCTGTAAATGGTGAAGGTGAATAGAAATTTCACAAGAAAAAAGGAATTTCACAACCCCATGCGAAATTCAAGGGAAATTTTGCAACCCTTGCATGAAATTCATAATTTTGCATGAGGGTTGTGAAATTTCTCATAATTTTTGCATCTATAGTACAAAAACCGTGACACTACTTATGAAGTTCGTCAAGAGTTTTGCCTTGTTGGTTGAAAATTTTCTGAAAAGTTTGTAAAATTTCTGAAAAGTTTGTAAAATTTATGAAAGGTTTGTGAAATTTACAAAGTTTCACATACAATGCTGTAAAATTTATTTTCAATGTACAAAATTATTGCTACATTAAATGCGACATTTCATTTCTAATGACTATCTTTGGCAAAACACAAATCAACAACACTTCATTGACAATACTTTATCTTGTCATTGATTTTTTACATAGAAAATAAAAGAATTTAAACAACAGAGATTCTAGACGAAAATATCTTTCCAACGATATTTTATTCACCGAAAAATGATGCACGAGCATTGAGATACAACCCTGAGAACATTCTTAAAATAGGAGATGAACAAGTGCAACTATGCTTATCCCAACAATTATATGCTATTTTATGTTTATTTGTCCCAAGAATTCAGAGAAACAAAAAAAATAATAGAAGAAGATCAAGATGTTAACTTTTCAACGCCACCAAGATCACATTGATATGATAAACAGTTAGAAAGAAACACCTTTTGGAACACAGACAGTTCGGTTGTAACAGTCTACATAATAGTTTTTTATTCTGGTTTTCAATCTCAGAAACACTATCCCTAGAGAGCTTTTCGGTTCTAACTCAAAATAAGAAAGTTTGAGATCTCTCTCAGCTTTCCAATGGCTATAAAAATGTGAGTTTTTTAATGTCGGATGATTAAAGTATAGATCTTAGAACAAATGCTATTATATAGATTTTTGAAAAAAATCGCATGGGGATTGTCAAATTCATGAGGTTCGCACATGAAAAGGGTAAAAAAGTCCTAAAAAAATTGAGAACATGTGGAATTATTCATTTGATGAATTTAATAAATTGTGAAGCATTTTTTAAAACACATCATTTTTATCATACAGTATGATCATTTTCCGTATTTTTGAATAGATAAGACGGGTGAGATAGAGGAAGAAATTGGTGAGAGTAGGTGATTCAAGTAGTTTCTACTAGCTCACAAGGTCTTCCCCTTGTTAGAGGCTGGCATGGCTTGATCACCATTCAAAACTTAAGGGGGTGTCCCTCGCCGCAAAATAGGAGCTGATGGCACTCCCCAATAGACAGGGAGGACCTCGAGAGTTTTACAAACTGGAGGCCTGCCAATGTGCAGTTGGTGATAAGGTGATTTTCCTAAGTTTAAAAAGAAAAAGAAAAAGTTGTTTCTACGGCTACGGGTGATTCACATGTTTTTTATTTTATTTTTTTGAAAAGAAAAGAAATATGCGTTACAAACATAAAACAATAATACAGGCCATTAAACCATTGATGAAGAACCAATCTGTAAAGCATGGAATAATAAAGTCCTGAGAAATTCTAGAAAAGGCTCCAACCAGCATACATCCGAAAAACCCCAGTAAGATCCCACTATTAGAAACACATCTAGTTCACCAGTTTAAGTCAACTAATTCACCTATCAATTTAATTCAAAGCTGCCAAGTCCTTCATGAGGAATTTAAGAAGGAATCTACTTTTATAGAGAATGAATGCATCATGTTTCTCCCGTTCTATTACAGAACCAAGGAAAATCCGTTCTCAATTTGGTGTCAGTTAAGATGAAGTCAGTTTTCCTTTGAAAGTGAATTGTGATCAAGTGGTTGGGAGTTGTAGACAAGTCATAATATGGGCAGTTTAAATCATAAAATTAGTTGCATATGCAAACAGGTGAATGCATTATCTGTCAACCCTTTCCCTGCTTAAATATGGCTAAATATATAGTTACAAAAAGTAGTTTATGCTCCGCATGGTTGGTAGGAGATGTCAGTGCACGTCCTCCTTGTGGTGGGAAGTTGCAGGTTCAAACCTCAGTGGTGCTTTGAATAATAAGTGGTAGAAGTCTGCCTAACCCTAGCTTGCCTTTCAAAAAAAAAGTAGTTCATGCATTAATTGATTAACTTTCATTTAGTTGGGGTATGATTTCATAAGCATCACATGTACACAGACCAACCGGGGGGCTCCTACCATCTGGTAGGAGCAGTTTGTGCAAGTCACCATGTATGGAACTTTGCAAGTTCAAACCCTGCCGGTATATGGGTGGTTTAATAACTGCCTGATAGTTTGAACAAACCTCTGGCCTATTTGGGTTGTTTAAAAAAAGCTGTTTGTAAAAGGGAGGGGCCCCTAATTCTCCCAGTTCTGTAATTAAAAAAAAAAAAATAGCATCAGATGTACACAGGCTGAATGGTTAACATTCCTTTCCTTTTTTTGGTTTAGTGTGCTGAAGCCCCTATTATGGTTTGAACATCCCATTACGGGCCGAGAGGTGTCATGTTGACGATGGACCTAAGTCGGTATCTACAGTGTAAACTTCACAGGTACTCTCCCTTACTCATTGGGGATAGTTTTAAATTTGGCTTTAGTATTACGGCAAAGGTTGCATACAAGCTTCAGACCCACCTAACCAGGTTGTGTAGAGACTTTGTGGGCTAGGGTCAGCATTCTTTCACAATGTAGAATCAATATGGCACAAGTGAGTAAAAAAAAAGGAAGCAAAAGGTGGAAATTTAAAGATAGAAAAGGATAAGAAAAGATGCTTCCTTACCTTTACAGAAACTGTGGCTGTCTAAAGGACGATCAGATCTTGTCAAAAGAAATGGCTATAATAAATATTCATGAAGATAAGGTATGACTTTCTTCCCACCCCCAACCTCCTTTTTTTTTAGTTTTTGCTTTCCAATGGGGGAAGTGATGGGAACCTAATAAGGTTTGAATGATGTTGATGCATGCAACTATTTCTTTCTGGCTTTATTTGTTGACTTATTCAATATGACAAACACTTTTCATTCAGGGGGAGTTTGCATGTCACGGAAAATGGGCATTTTCTGCATAAACACATCGATGGGTGTGCATTTCAGAAGTGCTCAAAACTTCTAAACAAACATGGTACCGTAGAATCCCCTCAATGGGCGTGCCAAAATGCACACTGGACCCCCCTTAATTTTAACGCAGAAACGGTTCTCATGGGAGGGAAGTCCGATTCCCTTTACACGGCAGTGGTTTCCACGAAAGGGGGTGCTTCCGTGACATGCAAATGCCCCCTCAAAGTCCAGATTTCTTATATCACACAAAATACATGTAATTTAAGGAAATAGAGAAAGAAAAAGCTCAACACCAAAAACCATACCTTTAAGAGAGAAAATCAGGTCCTATTGTATATAAGGGATCCATTGGTTATGTCCAATCCCAACCATACACACATCTCCCTTTATGGCATTGGTATGAGACGAGTTATAGGTCAGGTTGCTATCACTAGGGGTGGCAAAATCTGACACGACCCGCCAACCCGCTTCTTAGGTGGGTTCGGGTTTGGCTTAAACGGGTTCCTGCCGTAAATGGGTCAACCCGCCTAAACCCGTTTATTAAACGGGTCGGGTTCGTGTTAGGGGTATGCCAACCCGCCAACCCGGCTGATCTGTTTAATAAACGGGTTAGGAGGGCGGGTCAACCCGTTTACCCGAACCCGACCTGCCAACCCGTTTACCCGACCCGACCGCTAACCCGCCAACCCGTTTACCTGACCCGACCCGTTTATTAAAAGGGTTAACCGTGTCGGGTTACCAGCTTAATAAATGGGTCGGGTTTGTGTTTGCCACAGCCGACCCGTTTCGGATCGGGTTCGTGTTGAGGTATGTTGACCCGCCAACCCGACCCGATTGCCACCCCTAGCTATCACCCGTGGGCATCGGTTTAAGATTGGGTCGAATCCATGATTACCCGTTGTACCCAGTAAGGTTCTGATCCGGACTGGGCTAGACATATGTTCTTATCAAGCTTAGGCCCAAACCAAAGTCCATTTCGTCTGCTGTATATTGGGTATGAGCTGGTCAGCCAATTCAAAAGTATCTTTGGCAGAAATGCTAAGACTTGGGAGAACGTGCCAGAGTTCCTTGGAGCTGAACCGTTTCATCCGGTTTCACTCATCCGCAATGTCTTCGTAACCCTCTTGAATCTTATGATACAAGTTGTTTCATCAAATCTGACCTTATATATGGATGTAACATGGACGATTTAATTAAGAATTGACCCTTCGATCATATTTTTTTTAAGAAAAAATATGATTTTTAAATCATAGAATTTTGTGTTTTGTTATTAATTTTTGTACCGTCAAAAAAATCTTGTACACAAGTAGGATTTTCACGATTTAAAGGTTGATCTTCACTAAATAAATAACGTAGATAACACCTACAGAGGCTTATTTGATGAAAACAACTTGCATCAATGAAATCCCAAGAAAGGGAATGAAGATAGAGATGACATACGGGGCTTCACTCATCTGGTATGGGCAACTTGTGAATGTCACCAACTTAATGGGACGTCACACGTTCAAAACCCACGGGCGGTGCTCTTTGCCCCCAAGGTTGAAGCTGAGTGTACTCCCCGGTAGGCAGGGGGACCTAAGGGTTTTACCAACTAGAGGCCAGCCAATGTCATCATAATTTGAGAGGGGGGGTTCGGTCCCTTGGACTATAAAAAAATAGGAATCACATAGTGGATGAGTGAAATCGATTTGTTCAGCAAGCTTGATCTTTTACCCTAGATTGAACAAACTGAAAACACAGGAAACACAAGAAAATATGGAAACTCAAACACATAATATAATATGGTTCGGTCTGGATTGACCTACGTCCACGATGAAGAGTCTCTCTGACGCAGAGAGGATAGGTTGTTCTTTGTTTATTTAAATAGGATATTACAAGGTGGTTTTGGACTCTACGATTCTTCATGGGCTTAGAATCCATACACTATTGAAATACACATTTTTGAGTGTCCTTTCTAGATGCATTCTCATTAGGGGTTATCACATTAAGAGTTACATTAACAACTTTGGAATCTTGATCAACATGAGACTTCTCATCAGTTAGAGACTCATTAACCAGGTGGGACTCTTTGCAAGACTAACTCCTTTGGAAAATGTTTGAAGCTTTTGGGAGACTTCTGGATTCACGCTGGACTTTAGACCTGGATCTCAACCTGCTATCTTCCCATGCCAACTCAAGCCTACCTCCACGAGGTTGAGTTTGTCTCTGAAGTAAATGAACTTAGGTCCTACGAGAGGCATCGTGAAACCTTTTCTCGCATGAAGTGATAGTTGATTTCAATATGCTTGGTTCGTGCATGGAAAACATGATTTTCTTCTAGGTATGTGGCCGCACCGAGATTGTCACACCATAATGTAAGGACTTCACAAGCGAGTTAATAACACGATACCTGCTGTTCCCTTGCGACTTACAGTGTACAGTTGCGCTTAGAGTCTGTTTTGCTTTTGTTGAGTCTGATGTAAGCTGCCCGGTTCAGGTGAATTAATACCCCGAAGGGGCAGCCCGTATACTTGAACTGTAATAGCCTGCGGGCAAAATTGTGAATGAATCAAATGCGTTGAGCTTTCTTTTGTTCACCCTCGTTGTGATTGCTTCTTGTGATTGCAACTTCTCTCCCTCTATTCTCTCTTGCTCTCTTGCACTCTGATCATAAGCTTCCGTGACCGGCAAGCGAGCTGACGAGTAGGCTTGCGGCGGTAAGGAAGGACCGTCGCGCCGCGCTGGCCCATTGAAGGAAATAGGCCCGTGACAAGTGGTACCAGAGCCCGTTCTCGTGCTGGGGAAGGGACTCCGGAGTCGGTGTCGACAGACACGCCGACAGGCTGCGATTTGTGAGCAAGACATCGTGGCGCCTTATCAACACTTGCGCAACACCAGAGGCAAGGCAGTTGCCGAAGCTGAGGAGATGGATTCACCTCGGGGCCAAGAAGAGTTGGCTGCAACTGTTAATAAGTTGGTGGAAGATGTGACTTCGCATGATGAAGCGATTTCACGCGCATGTGAATCATTCAATGGATTGAATGATGTGGTGGCGAGCCTGCAAGAGCAGGTGAACTTACTAATGGGGCAGGTCACTTCGTTGACGACTACAGTGACCGATCTTGAGTTGAAGAACCGTACGTTGCAGCGGACGGTGACCCTGAATGGCGGAAATGGTGAGAGACCATCAAGGATTGATGTACCTAGACCCGCAAAATTCAATGGTTCTCGCGACAGCAAGGCTATTGAGAACTTCTTGTTCCAAGTAGAAGACTACTTGGATATCCAAAATGTGACCCTTGAAGATCTGAGGATCAAGGCTGCAGCGGCCTTACTTGATGGGGATGCTATCGCTTGGTGGAGGCGGAAGCGCAATGACATGGAGAGGGGTCAATGTGTGATAGACACCTTTGACGACTTCAAAGTAGAGTTGCGCAACTACTTCATGCCAAGAAATGCGCAGAGACAGGCTTACCGGATGGTTCGTGAACTCAAACATACTGGTTCGTTGCAAGACTATGTCCGAACGTTCCAGAAGCTTATGCTGGAGATACCTAACATGCCAGAGGACGACATGCTCAACTGGTTCATTGTGGGACTTCAACCATGGGCACAGTCCGAAGTGGAAAGGAGCAACCCCCGTATTTTGGAAGATGCATATGTGGCGGCGGAGCGCTTAGTTGATACTCAGCGCAAACCTTTCACCCCATCAACCAAAGTTGGGAAGAAGCCTGACCACGGAGGCAAGAAGGATGAGCAACGCAACGATAAAGGTGAGGCGTCGACACGCCATCAACCCGAAAAGAAACAGAACTACACAAAGCATAACAACAGCAACAAGGGTGCGGTTGTGACATGTTGGTTCTGTGGTGATAGACATATCGCCCGGCAATGCCCAAAGCGCCTTGTAAAGGACGACGGGCAAGCCAATGCTGCATAGGAAGAATGCAGCGACACTGAAGGCAGTGACACTGAGACCATGCAACCGAGGATGGGCGCCATGCGATCAATTAACGCAGCTAGAAGTTGCGCAGCTAAGAACATGCAGGTCAGTAAGGAACTTATGTACGTAGAAGTCATTATGAATGGAAAGTCTACTTCGGCAATGGTAGACTCCGGGGCCACACACAACTTTGTCTCGCGGGAAGAGGCAGAGCGGTTGGGCTTGAAAACTGGGCCAAAGCAGAGGACTATCAAAACAATAAACTCTGAGGCCAAGCCCATTCTTGGTGAAGCAAGAGATGTGGCTACTCAAGTGGGGAGTTGGGTCGGCAAAGCCAACTTCTCTATGGTGCCCCTGGACGATTTCAAGGTGATTCTGGGGATGGAGTTTCTGCGAAGCCAGAATGTGATGCTGCTGCCAAAGTTTAACACGTTGACGATCATGGGATCAGACCTGTCCCACACAGTGCAGTGCCTCACGCAGAAAGGCAAGTCTTCAGTGTTATCAGCAATGCAACTGAAGAAGGGTGTCAAGCATGGGGAGCAGACATTCCTAGTTGCAGTGCGTGCAGATGAAGGGAAGGTAGAAGCAGCAGTGCCGCCGACCCTAGCCCCTCTATTGGAGGAGTTTCGGGGGGTGATGCCTCCGGAATTGCCAAAGCGTCTTCCGCCAAGACGCGAGGTCGACCACAAGATTGAGTTGACCCCGGGAGCAAAGCCTCCCGCAATGGTTCCATACCGTATGGGGCCAGCAGAGTTGAAGGAGCTGCGCAGGCAGCTAGACGAGATGTTGGACGCAGGCATTGTTCGTCCATCAAAAGCCCCATTTGGTGCCCCGGTTCTTTTTCAGATGAAACATGATGGCTCTAAATGGTTATGTGTGGATTACCGGGCCTTGAATAAGGTCACGGTGAAGAACAAGTACCCATTGCCATTGATAGCAGACTTGTTCGATTAGCTAGGCAGTGCCCGTATCTTTTCCAAGCTAGATCTGCGATCGGGTTACTGGCAGGTGAGGATTGCCGAAGGTGATGAGCCGAAAACAACTTGTGTCACCCGCTATGGTGCTTACGAATTTCTAGTAATGCCATTCGGGTTGACAAATGCTCCAGCCACATTCACGACTCTAATGAACCAGATTTTCTACCCTTACTTAGACAAGTTTGTGGTAGTCTATCTGGATGATATCGTGATCTACAGCAGTAACATGGAGGAACATGTCGGGCACTTGCGAACAGTGCTTCAGGTGCTGAAGGAGAATGACCTCTGTGTTAAACGAGAGAAGTGTCTCTTCGGGCAGGAGGAGATCAGCTTCCTTGGCCACGTTGTGGGGCGTGGTGTGCTGCGTATGGATGGGCAGAAGATAAGGGCCATCCAGGAATGGGTTCCGCCAAGCAAAGTGCCAGAATTGCGGTCATTCCTCGGCTTGGCAAATTATTATCGGCGTTTCATCGAAGGTTATTCCCTCATTGCTGCGCCCCTCACAGACTTGTTGAAGAAAAATCGGGTATGGCTCTGGACAGGAGCGTGCCAAGATGCCTTCGAGGGCTTGAAGAAAGCCTTAGTGAGAGAGCCAGTGCTGCGACTGCCTGATCATTCGAGACCCTTCGAAGTCCACACTGATGCCTCAGACTTTGCCATTGGCGGAGTTATTATGCAAGACGGGCATCCGATCGCATATGAGAGTCGTAAGCTGAAGGATGCAGAGAGGCGGTACACAGTGCACGAACGTGAGATGACCGCCATTGTGTATTGCCTCAGGACCTGGCGGCACTACCTTTTGGGTGCCGAGTTCGTCGTCAAGACGGACAATGTGGCCACGAGCTATTTTCAGACGCAAAAGAAGCTGACACCCAAGCAAGCTCGATGGCAGATGTTTTTGGCTGAGTTCGACTTTGCCTTGGAGTACAAGGTTGGAAAGACCAATGTTGTGGCGGATGCCCTGAGCCGTAGGGCTGAATTGGCAGCTGTGCGTGCGGAGTCTTCTGAAGTGCATTTGGAGGGTGCATTGTTGAGCCGTATCCGCGAGGGTACGCAGCAAGATCCGACCGCACAACACCTCGTTTCTCTGGCGCAGGCAGGGAAGACTCGGCGATTTTGGCTACAAGACGGCCTCCTCGTAACAAAAGGGGGGCGCATCTTTGTACCACGGTGGGGAAGCCTCCGCCGAGAGCTACTCAAGGAGTGCCATGATACACTATGGGCCGGCCATCCTGGTCAGGAGCGGACCTTAGCACTCCTTGAGCGCGGCTACTATTGGCCGCAGATGAGAGACGATGTTGAGGGGTATGTGCGGACATGCCTCATCTGCCAGCAAGATAAGGGGACAAACCAGAAGGCTGCCGGTCTCCTTGAGCCTCTACCAATTCCAGAACGTCCTTGGGATAGCATCTCCATGGACTTTATTGTTAGTCTACCAAAGGTAGAGGGCCTTAGTTCTATTTTGGTCGTGGTGGATCGTTTCTCAAAGTATGCCACCTTCATTTCAGCTTCTAAGGAGTGCCCTGCAGAGAAGACTGCAGAGTTGTTCGTAAAGCATGTGGTGAAGCACTGGGGCATACCAAAGAGCATTGTGAGTGATCGCGATGCTCGCTTCACGGGCAAGTTCTGGCGTGAAGTATTTCGGCTACTTGGCTCTGAGTTGCTGTTTTCAACTAGCTTTCATCCGCAGACTGATGGGCAGACAGAGCGTATCAACGGGATCTTGGAGCAGTACCTCAGACACTTTGTTAGTGCCAATCGGAAAAATTGGGTGAAGCTCCTTGATGTGGCACAGTTTTGCTATAATCTGCAGAAGAGCGAGTCTTCAGGCCACAGCCCGTTCGAGATAGCCACGGGGCAGCAGCCACTGACCCCGCACACGCTTGCCACACAAAAAAAGGGAAGGCCATCCTTTGCCTATCAGTTTGTTCGCGACTGGCACGAGCAGAATGAGTTGGCGAAGGCATTCCTACACAAAGCGGCAAAGAGAATGAAGAAGTGGGCGGACAAACACCGTCGGCCCGCAGGGTTCCAAGTTGGGGACCAAGTGTTGGTGAAGTTATATCCTGGTCGCACAGGCATCTTCCGCGGGCGGCACCGCAGACTACTCAGAAAGTATGAGGGACCCTTCACCATCACAAAGAAGGTGGGCAAGCTAGCCTATAAGCTGGAGTTGCCCCCAGACTTCAAGGTGCACCCCGTGTTTCACGTGTGCAACCTCAAGCAGTTCCATCCAGATGATGGATACCCGGAACGCAATGTGCCGCAACGCGCTCCCATCATGCAGAGGGCCCCGGCAGCACAACGGGCCGAGAAGCACCTCAGTCAGATCCTTCGCCATAAGGTCAACTACTTGGGGCAAGCGAAGAAATACTTGGTGCAGTGGGAGGAAACAGCGGAACCAACGTGGGAGCCTGCATTTCGAATGAACAGCCGCTACCCGGCTGAAGTCAGGGCTTACCACGAAACAGATGGCGCCGAGGACGGCGCATGATTTGAAGGGGGGAGCATGTTCCCTTGCGACTTACAGTGTACAGTTGCGCTTAGAGTCTGTTTTGCTTTTGTTGAGTCTGATGTAAGCTGCCCGGTTCAGGTGAATTAATACCCCGAAGGGGCAGCCCGTATACTTGAACTGTAATAGCCTGCGGGCAAAATTGTGAATGAATCAAATGCGTTGAGCTTTCTTTTGTTCACCCTCGTTGTGATTGCTTCTTGTGATTGCAACTTCTCTCCCTCTATTCTCTCTTGCTCTCTTGCACTCTGATCATAAGCTTCCGCGACCGGCAAGCGAGCTGACGAGTAGGCTTGCGGCGGTAAGGAAGGACCGTCGCGCCGCGCTGGCCCATTGAAGGAAATAGGCCCGTGACACCTGCAATGACCTTATATTCAACTTTTGTGCTAGCCTTGACAACTGTGTGATGTTTTGTTGAATTTCATGATAGAAGGCATCATGCCCAATCAGCAACAGAGAATGCAAACAGACACTAAGAACGAGACTTCTTTTATAGGCCCAACTTGATAGTCCCCTTCAAGTAACACATAATTCTATTTATGTAGGCCCAATGGTCCTAGCTTGGTTCATGCATAAATTGACAAGCTTTATTAAATGAGTATGCAATATTAGGTATGGTAAATGTGACATATTATAAGGCCCCAACAATGCTTCTATACTGAGTGACGTCTTCTAGGAGTTGTTCTCCATGCTTTAAGAAGGTTATGTTTGGAGCATCATGAGTAACAACTAGCTTACAATCTGTCATTCTTATCTTAACCAAGAGATTTAGAATGTATTTTCTCTGACAACCATAATACTTGAAGGCTCCTATATGGCTTTTACCCCAAGAAAATAGTGCAGGTTACCCAAATCTTTAATGAAAAATTGACGCCAAAGTCTTGAATAATATTTTTAATATTGATATGTGAGCTCCTTATAATAATAATATCATCAATATAAATTAGAGCAAACATGTGTAATACTTGGTTGTGAGAAACAAATAATGATGGATCAACTTTGGACTCAATGAATCCCAATCTTCTTAATTAAGTACGTAATCTTTCAGACCACATCCTGAGAGCTTGCTTTAGACCATATATAGCATGCTCAAGCATGCACACAAAATTAGGATGAGATTTATCTTCAAACCCTGGAGGTTGACTCATGTCGACCTCTTCTTTTAGTATCTCATAGAGGAAAGAATTATTAACATCTAACTAATGGATCAACCAACCCAAACCAACGGCTATGAAAATGACCATTCTAACAGACATGGGTTTGACAACTGAGTTAAAAGTTTCAACATAATCTATGCCCTTCTGTTGGTTATAGCCCTTGGCAATAAATCTGGCTTTATATCTTGCTATGAACTCGTCAACATGCCTCTTAATCTTATACATCCATTTGCATTCAACATGATTGATAACTTTATCAGGTGGAACCAGGAACCATATATGATTTTGGTGTAAGGTCATAACTTCTTCTTTCACAGCTTGACACCATTTAGGTTCGTTAAGAGCTTGGTGAAACGAGCATGATTTTTGTTCTTCCTGACTTTCACTAAGAATGGCTATAAATATTTGATTCCAAAGAATAATCTTGGTTTTAGAGATCCGTCTTGTAATTTGGTAACCATGTAATGGGTTCCAACATGTGTTTGGTGGGGGAAGGTCAAAGATAAGATTCAGACCTAGGGTAGCAGGATCGATAAAGATATCTTAGATAACACTAGATTAGTTAGGATAGGAAACTGGGTCATGATTAGGAGATGCAAGTGGTCACATGTTCTGTGGAGGATCGCCAGGAAAGTCAATGTGGTGATTAGGATAGAATACCTCAAGGTTGGTTAGACTTATTAGACTATGTGAGTGACTCTTTTCTAAAGATTCAAAGACAATGAGACTCTGAAGTTGGTTGGATCTTTGACTCAAAATTCAGGAGAACACTTGTTGAGACATGATGGCTCTTTCTTTTTATCATAGAGGAATGATCCTTCATAAAAAAAATGACATGCCTAGAGATAAAGGTTTTCTTGTTAATAGGATTATAGAACATGTAACATTTATAATTAGTACTGTATCATAAGAAAACATAGGGTTTGGATCTTAGATCAAGTTTAGACTTTGTGTAGAGAACCACGTAAAGATAACGTGTACACCTGAAAATTTTTAAGTGCTCATAACCTGGGATACATTTAAAAATGAGCTCATATGGAGACTTTTGGCTAAGGTTTGGTGTAGGAAGCTGATTAATGAGATATGTAGTAGTTCTGAAAGCATCTACCTAAAGTTTATGATCCAAAGAGGCATGAAATAATAAAGCCAAACCTGTTTCAACATGTTAGTTTTCTTTCTACCATACTATTTTGTTCAGGAGTGTGAGGACATGACAACCAATATTTGATGCCACATTAACTTAAAAACTTTATAAAATCGTCACTCACAAACTCTCCACCATCATCACTATGAAAGATCTTGATTTGACTACCAATATACTTTTCAACAATAATTTTGAAGTTTATAAAGCATGCAAAAGTATCAGATTTCTTGACTAAAGGGAATAACTATGAGAACTTTGAAAAATCATCAACAAGAAGCAGATAAAATTTATACCCTTCACGAGATGGTACAAGAGCGGGACCCAGATGTTCGCATGAATAAGCTCTAAAGGAGCTTGAGCATAAAACTCTGCCTTACCAAAAGGCAATTTATGAATCTTGCTTATAGCACATGATGAACATAAATCAATGTTATCATTCATAAATAAAATATACTTATTTTTTTTTCAAGTTTTTTAAGAAACTTAAAACTAGGATGTTCCAAACAACAATGCCAAACTTTATCAAAAAATCTAAACTCATTATTATCAACTTTAGCAAAACTAACTGAAGGGAATTGGTTCATGCTTCCATGATATCCACTCAGCTATGGATAAAGTCCTCCTCTACTCGGTCCGTTTAGGAGAGTAGTCCTGCTCCAAAGATCCATCACACAAAAACCATTAGCATCGAATTGAAAGAAACAATGATTATTTCTTATAAACTTGGCTACAAACAATAGATTCTTTTAATAGAAGGCACATGCATAACATCTTTCAACACAAAATTCTTATTTTCAATGTTCAAAAAAATATTACATGCTCTCGAGATAGAGAGATGAGTCCCGCTTCCAACTATAATACCATCCGATCTCTAATATTCACTCTTATTGGTTAAACCTTGATCTTCAGAGGTGACATGATGGGTGGTGCTTGTATCTGGGTATCATGCAGAGTCTTGCATGCCATTGAGTGTCATAGCTGCAAAGGCCTTGGGAATATCAAAACATGTGCGAGCAGTGTGATTTTTATATCCGCAAAATTGATAAATCACCTGACCATCTCAGATTGCCTTCACATTGAGGTGGCCTAAATTGTCCTTGATTATCTCTTGTATCAAAATTTTAAAATTTTTGAAGGAAGGGATTGAAACATCCAACCCCTCTTCCTCTACCTCCTCGACCATGACCACACCCTCTTTAAGAAAAGAAAGCGGTGACAGGACTACTCAAAAGGTTTGAGATTTAACATTTGCAGTCTCTTTTCTTGATTCAATAGAAGATCATAATTTTTTAATGAATTTTGAAAGCTTTTCAAGAGAAGAGGTAGTAACGGTGGTGATAAAACTCTCATATTCTCAATATAATCCATTCAAGGTAAACTGTACCTGGTTTGCATCAGAGATTGGTTCATTGATAGTATAAAAGGAGTCCACAAGAAATTTGACATGATTTAAATAATTTATCATACTCCTTTTCTCTTTTTTTCTATATTATGGAGATCTCATTTTAACTGAAGAATTCAAACACTTGGATGTAATGCACAGGATTATTCTAACACAATCCATGTCTCTCTAGCAAATGGGACGCGAATAATTTGTCCCAGCATGGCCTCAATATCAGTGGCCTTGATCCAACTCAGTGCGAGTTGATCTACCTGTTTGCATAACATGAGCTCTGGATTAGATTTTATATGGTTTCCTTTAGTAATAACCTGATTCGGTACCGGGCAAGTGCTATCAACATATTTGATTAAATTATGGATGAACATAACATACTCAATATGTGAGCACCACGACAAGTAGTTGCCCCTATTCAGCTTCACGGACAATAATAATGAAAAAGCGTTTTATTGGATTGTAGGATTCAAAGCCAAGGAAGACGAGGATGACACCATCTAAAAAACACAGGGAGGAATGCTGGGCAGACTCAAACACCATTAGAGAACATTGGGCATGCTCAAACAAGATCAGAGACCACTTGGCTCTGATACCATGAAAACCCAAAATACACATAAAAATATGGAAACTCAAACACAATGTAATGTGGTTCGGTTTGGATTGACCTATGTCCATGATGAAGAGTCTCCCTCGCATAGAGGAGAGGTTGTTCCTTGTTTATTTAAATAAGATATATCTTACAAGGTGATTTTGGACTTTACAATTCTTCGTGGGCTTAAAGTCCATACACTTTAGAAATACACGTTTTTTGAGTGTTCTTTGTAGATGCACTCTCATTAGGGGTCATCTCATTAAGGGTTACATTAACAGCTTTAGAATCTTGATCTTCTGAGACTTTTCATGAGTTAGGGACTCATTAACCGGGCGAGACTCTTTGCAAGACTGGACTCAATCGTTGGAAGCCTTTGGGAGACTTCTTGATTCATGTTGAACTTTGGATCTAGATCCGATGCTGGATCCAGTCCTGCTATCTTCACAAAAACATACGTATATTCAAGTGGGTGAGTCATATGGATTCTTCAAAGTTGGTGCCAAGTGGGGGTAGGGCTGCACAATGAACTGAGTTTTTGTGGGAAACTTGAGCTTAGTTTTATATACTAGCCAAGCTCAAGCATCCTTTTAGAATGCATTATGTACTGCAAAAGCCTTGGGTTTCAATGGGAGCACGTTACAAACCATGAGTTTCTGTTGTCTCCATCACGGCAACCCAAAAGTGGAAGCCATTTTCCTCTCAGAAAGAGGCCTCCAAAATCAATGCCCTATCCCCCTTTTTAGTGGCAACCTTTTCTCAGCCGAGTCCTTTTCCAGAGCACAGAAAACAACTTTTAAATTTCTTTAACTTGAATATAACATATGCTTTGAACTTTGGCTAATCAAAGCTTGTTTAAATTTATTTATTTTTAACACATGATCTCATATATTTACTAACTTTTTGTTATCTATATATGTGGGGAATAAGAATATCCATGCTAGAAACTTACCATGCTCCGCACAAACTAGGTATTTCCGACACGTTTTTTTTGGCAAATTAGACCCCGCAATGTGTTTGACATTATCCAGTTGATAGGAATTGACACCTGAATCGTGTTTTTCTGATGAAAAGTTATACTTTTTTTGAAGTTTTAATATTTATGAAATCTTAAGCCATTGATTTCTAAATCTTATAAAAACTTATGGTAATTGAACAACAAATCAAGCATGTAGAACACATCTATAAGATCCCGATTTCAGAAATAAAAAAAAAGTTATAAAACTCGGTTCATATGAGAATAGAGAGGATTTTAGTAAAAAAGATCGCATTACTCACATATATGTTATAGACGTCACGTTATATGCAGCATTGTTGCATGGTGAGCATGTAACGACGTGCTTGACAGTCACCCATCGTGGCATTTTTCGAGATGGGTGTTGTGTCCATCACGAGAAATGTCTAAATGGATGGTCATCAGCAACGGAGCTGCATGCTAAGCATGTTGAGATTGATGATCACAAGCATGCAACGCCACTGCCTAAAAGATGACCTCTATACATGAATATCGAAAACATATATGATTGTGAATGTTATGTATAAGTAAACATTACAATGGAGTGGTTAAGGTCGTCTCTCCTACAAATTTCACTGCTTTTTCATTGTCTAGCACGATGCATTGTACGTTGTTGGTACAGGAGAGTAGCAGTGGAGGACAAAATGTGGTGGGGGCTGGAGTGGCACAAACCGTAGCGGTGGGAGGTGAAGTTTGTCGCGTGGTGGGACGTCTTTTCGAGGGAAGTTTTCGTGCATGAAAAGGTGATGGGAAAGGGAACGTTGGGGAATACTTTTCTACCCTCAGCAAAGCAAAGCCCAAAGCCAGAGAGAGAGAGAGAGAGAGAACGGGGGAGGTTTTCTTTTTTGTGTTTTTTTAATCTTCTCAACTTCTCTTGCGTCCCATATTTGTTTGTTGATAAAAAGGGTGGAAAACAAATTTAAGGAGATGATGCTGCACGCTTACATGGGTGCATTCATGCGTCAATGCTTTAACCGTGCCCTCCTCTTCCTCTTTCTCCTCCTGCTCAACAGAAAGCGACAGTATGCAACAAACAGAAAAGGGATCCAATGCTCTCTCTTTCTCTCAATATGACAAAGCAAAGCAAATATGGAAGAGAGAGAGAGAGTGGTTGTATTTGTATATATGTGCATGCCTCGAGTTCCAATTCTCTCTCTCTTATACAGAGGATTTTCCTGGTCTCTGCTCCACTAGTGTTGCCTTTCTAGCGCTGCATACGAAATCTTTAAAGGGAGAAAGTAAGCAACCTTTGATTCCATCTCCATAGCTTCCGTCCTCCTTTGCTCTTCTTGGACGTTTTTTCATTACTTTGCTTGCTTGAACGAAGATATCCCACCTTGGGCTTTGGGTTGCTTTCTTTTGAGAACACTAAGAAATACGAGCTCTCTCTCTCTCTCTCTGTATTGTGCGCGTCTTTTGCATGAATAAGATTTTTGAATTGGTGGGTAATGGTCTTGTGATGTTGTTGAAGCTGGAGTGGAAGAAAGGGAAAGGGAAGCCTTCAAATCTTCACACGCCCACTCGGTTTCGGCCTAAACCGATGCCGCCCAATATCATCAGGGGGGTCGACGGTTTGCCCAAAGTCATTCTTAATGAGCCCGGCGGATCGTCCGTGGAGGTACCCACTTTGGTCCCCCTTCGTTTTTTCTTTTTCAAATTTTTTCCTGTGTTTGGTTCTTTCTTTTCTGGCGTTTTCTTCTTTTTTTATCTGGTTGTGATATCTTCTCTAGGGAAATCAAGTGTGTTTTTTTTGTCACAGGCCCCTCAGGATAGTTAAACTACAGGAAAGAAAAAATACCAATTTAACTACAATTCACGTCAAGGGTGCCATTGTCGAAGATTCTGATTTCATGCTAAAACCGTTGACCATCTTCGAAATTATCTATAGCGAGCTGACAAGGAGCTTCTGAATCGAGCTGTACCACTCAGGAGCTGCCTGTGTTAGCAGATTCGAACTTATGTTTTAAAAATAAGGGCTGGTAGATCTTTCTAGGATCATGAAAGTGCAACATATTAGTGACTGCAACTTGATTAATTATTTTTAGTCCGAACCAAGATGATATTCGTTTCATTTGGTTGGCCAAGGAATACCAAAGGAAATGTTGAAAGAACTTGAATTTGTTTGGAATGGGGTGTGAACTATTTCACATAGACACTTCATCTTTAATCCTGTACCGCATCCCCTTGTATACTATTCCCAATAAAAACCCCATAAATGGGAATGCCTATGTAACAGGCACACGCTGTGTCGCCACACGTCGACACGGGGGCAGGTACCACACTGCTCTTGGTCAGGTACAACCTTGACCCAAACCATTTTTGTTGTTTGATGTCGATGAAAGGCAGGGAGAAAGAAGAAGAAAGAAAGAAAAAGAAGTAGAGGAGGAGAGAGAGAGGCGGTGAGGCTGGTCCTCACTTGGCCCCCTCCTAGTCTTCATCTTTTCGTTCTCCTTGGAGAGAGAGAGAGAGAGAGAGAGAGAGAGAGAGAGAGAGAGAGAGAGAGAGAGAGAGAGAGAGAGAGGTGTTACGAAATACCTCTTCCCTTTCTATATTAAAATTTTCATTCTTCATTTTTTTCAAAAATTACATTTACACACTTTTTTAATTTTTAATATAAACCTTAATATGGATCCACATATGATCCAGATCAAAACTCTTTCCTCTCTCTCTCTCTCTCTATATTTTAGCCATGTCTTTGTATCCTCATTTTTTGAGATTACCGTGTCTTACCCTCCTTACCCATACCTGTAAGTTACCAAAAGCGCCATAGAGCACGGGGAAGTGGTGTGCTTCCCCGAAGTGCGTTTCGGAAGATGGTGCTTCCGAATAGTGCTGGGAATCGCCGCAAAAATTGAGAAGCCTGCTTTCCATTTAGGAGAAGCTCGCTTTCCCTTATTTTTTCATTTTTTTGTGTTTTTATTTTTATTTTTTTTCTCTTTTTCGCTTCTCCTCTCTTCTGGTTCGCATCCGAGAGGATTCCTAGTTCGCTTCTAAGTTGTCCTGCACTTCCCGCTTATTAAAATTTCGAAAGTGCCTCGCTTCCTGCTTCCGCTTCCCGAATCGCTTCCCGCTTCCTCGACTGACAACTCTGGGGAATAGCTTATATGTATTTTGCAATATCTATGTGACAGGTTCCTGATTTAATTTTAAAACCTGTAGTTTTCTAAATAATTTATTTTCTTCTTCTAGGTTATATCTTATCTTACACTGTCCAGCCCTCAATACCAATAGCCTATTGAATTTGCAAGGTCTGTTACTGATCTATTGACTCCATCGTATCTGCCCAATAGATCTTTGGGGAAGAACTATGAGGTGCCATATGAGGAATGATTTGTTCTCATTTGATTATCTTTCTTCCTGTGAGGATAATTGGAAGTTGTCTCCTCTTCCATGCCAATCTAAAGATGCTTTATAGGGGCTGCATATCTGCTCTGTACACTACTCTGCATCACTCTGTTCAAACTCTTCTCTATTCTGACTTTCGTCATTATTGGTACACCGTTTATGAGCAGAGTTCAGTTGATATCTGCAGGATCGATCAAATTGGTAGCTTTCCTTTTTGTTTGGGTTGTGCTAATGAAAAAACTAGATCTTAGTTTGCTGGTAGACACTTTTTCTTTTTGTTTGTCTTTATGCATGATTATTGTTGGTTATATGAATAAGAATATCTCAAATTCATTTTTTTATAAAGTTTACCGTTTTTAATAAGCTTTCCACTTTCCATGCTTGGGCTATGAAATTGTTGAGACATCTTGATAGTCACTTATGTGTTTTCAAATTTAAATGCTTTCAGGTGCTTCTTTATGGTGGGCAAGTTATATCATGGAAAAATGATCGTCACGAGGAATTGCTTTTCATGAGCAGCAAGGTATCTGTCTTTTGGTTCTACTGACAAACATGATGCCCTAATTTTGGTGTGAATTGCTGTCACCAAGCTCTCATGATAAATAGTTCCTGTATCATCAGCATATATCATTCAGATTGTCAAATATTCTGGAATTGTTGAGAAGGCTGTAATGGGTGGAATTATAGATGATATCTGCCAATTAGGGAAATGCTGCCATTAATTATGGAAAGTTTGTGAACACGTCCCTTTGGCCTTTGAGACTACCTTATGCTCCCTATCTCTGATATCATGAACAAAACTAGATTGGTCATCTCTGTCAAGGCAGTCTTCTTTCTGTTTGAACTTTGAACCACTTGCCATCCAGCATTACCAGCCTCTACGTGGCTAATCTTGCAACTTTTCTTTGGGCATAGAAGTATGAGAACCAATTTGCACATGAAAAGCAAAGTTTGAAAGAAAACTTGAATTGTATTCCTATTTCACGTGGTTCTTCTTGTAATGAATATATGTATATATACAACGTATACATACACACATACATATATTTTAACACTCCTCAAACTTATGGCGAAGTAACCAAAAATTTGTTAAGGAGAAAAATAAACCTACGAGCAGGGAGAGCTTTGGTGAAAAAATCAGCTAGCTGATACTTTGATGTAACATACGACAACTCAATGGTTCTTCTCAGATATTCATCACGAACATAATGACAATCAATCTCAATGTCTTTGGTTCGCTCATGAAAGGTATAGTTGCTTTCAATATAAATTGCACTATTATTATCATAACACATCTTCGAAGGTTTTGAGATTATTATCCCCTCTGAAAAGACCTCTTAGCCATACAAGCTCCATAGCTATAGTCATCACACGATATTCAACTTTTGTTGAAGATAGAGATACTTTTTGTTGCTTTTTGCCGTTAAGATGCACATTTGTATATACATATATATATATTTGTTTTATAATATATATATATATACATATATATACTCATATATATATGTATATATATTATTTATAATAATGTAATAGGTAAATATCCTCTAGAAGTATTTTTGTCATTTTACTCATGTAATAGGGACTGTTCATTGGGAACAATTTTTCCCTTTTTTATTTATTTTTCTTTTTTTGTAATTTGCCTTTTTAAGCAAGGGCTCTATGGCCTTTTGACTATAGAGTCATTGGAGGCTCTCCAACAGTCATAAATATGACCGTTAGGAGCTCCCAACGACTCTATTGGAAGCTCCCATTTGGTCTCTCTCTCCCTTGTAATGTGTATATAAGGAGCTTTGTTCCTCTTCAATTGTTAATGCTTCTCTTAAGCATTTATGCTCAATAAAGATGAATATTTTTTACATTTTGTATTTTTCTATTTAGTTCTTTAATGTTTTATATGCACTTAGTGCTTGTGTTGTTCCTTGATGGCTATTGTTTTGTCTTATAGTGGACTTGCGCTTGTGCACATTGTGTTGCGATCTTATAAGCTCTTAATGACATTGGTTTGTGCTTATGCACTTTCGTGATCATAATTTTATAAAGCCCTTAGTGGCATTGTTTTTGTATTTTCTGCTATTTCATTACATGGTATCAGAGCTAAGAAAATTTTCTTGGCATTTTGGCTCTTTTGGGTCTTGGGATTTTTGGTTCAAGTTCGTGCTTCGTGAATGATTCATGATCGTTGTGTGACTTGGATTTAAGAAAAATATAGACCTAGTATATATCTTATATCTTTAAGTATTTCTTGTGTTATCTATTTCATGCATTATGCATGAGAAAACGCTTATTTTTTTATCGTTAATATATATATATATATATATATTATTAAAATAAAAAATCTCTTTAAATGGTTTTTTAATCATCGTTAGACTTATTTTTTATTAAATATCTTATAAGACTTATTTGTTTATTTTTTATAAATTAAATATATGTATGTTTCGAAATCATGTTTGAATCTTAATTTTTCAAAACTTGCTTTATTTGATATATATGTATACAATCGTGTATGCTTGAGCATGTATTGTTGGCATTTAGATGCTTTATTTGAACAAGTCATGATTATAAATGTCAAATCATGTTCATATTGTTGAACTTGGTTTTGTTCTTTTTTGATAATTTGTTATATATTTTAAAATAATTCAAGATATTTCAAAATAATGATGTGTGTATTTTGCAAGTATAATTTTATGAAATTTTGCTTGAACTTGTGTTTAATATTTCTCTTTACTCTTAGTATATTAAAAATAGCAAATGAGGTGTTAAAAATTATGATCTAGCTTATAAAATAATTTTTATTGATATTTGATCCTTATGCACTTATGATTGCCTTACATGATGAATAAGATTGTTTGTTCGTGCATAAGGTATTGAGCATAATTTTTTATGAGAAGTCATTCACTTTGATAAATGTCTTTTATAGGTCTTTTGTGGGACAATAGTTATGATATTAGGTGTTTATATTGTTTATCCTTTTTGTGGCACTTATGATTATGTTATTAGTCTCATAGCAGTATTTTACGTGCTTTGCATGTGATTTAAATATTGTGTTGCATACTTAGTTTTTAATAAAATATTAAGTTGAAAATCATGAGAAAATTCTGTGTTTTTATGGGAGATATATGTTTCTTTCATGGTTCACTTTAGTACTTGTCAATTATTGATGGACGTGTTTGTCCACTTAGATCTTTGGTAGACATGTGTTTTTTTTATTAAATACTCTTGATTCATTGCATACTTGTTATTTATAAAATATACATTTTTATATTATGCCCTTAGTGCCTTATATCTATCACTTGCATATATGCTTAAATTTGTTCTTATGCATATCTTTTATATAAGATATGTAGCGTTAAGTTATTTAGATTATTGCATATACATGAGTTCTTTTGATATCTTTGTGAGAATTCATGACTAATTGTACTTGTGTATGCACTTGGTTTTTTATATGATTATTTGAGAATCTCTATATATGTTTTGGTCATCTTTAATGGCATTGATTATCTTGTACTAGACTTGTAATCTAGATTGAGTTGTTTTTCTACATAGCTTGCTTATATTAACGATGCTTATGATTGCACTATATTCAGTCCAAGTTTTTCATCTACCATTATTGATTTGATTTGAAACTTTGTTTTTTCAAATCGGTTCTTATATTTGAACTCACTTGTTTGAAAAAATGATTTCTGTGAGTATTTATTGCCTTCTTATTGCATTTGTTGTGTTCATTATAGAATTTTATATGATGCATCATTTCTCTTGGCCTTGTTATTTTTTATTCAGAGATGTTGGGGTGAGTTGTGTGCACCTCGTTTTATGTTAGTTTAGATTGTCAACTTATGGTTTGACTTTAACTGACAATTGTTTGATCTTTGAATCTGGGTGTCTTGTATCACTCATTTATTGTATGATCATTGTTATTATGGATGCTTGTAACTCTGTTTATCTATGATGACTATCTATATTTGAAATGATAGTGTTTTGAAAGATGGTTAAAAATGATATTTTTATTGATAACATTAGTGTGTTTTCATTACAAGCTCTCTTACCTTTTGTGTTTCTTCCTATTATGTCTTTTATCTAAGTGTCATTATATGGAGACAAGAGATGTTTGTTCACACCTTCGTGTGTGTTTTTAGCTCATTGTTGACATTGTGATTATGCTATTGATCTAGTCGCTCATACACTTGATTTTTTAGTGTCATTATATGTAGACAATAGATGTTTATTCAGAACTTCGTGTATGATTTTAGCTCATTGTTAACATTATACTCTTGATTTAGTCGTTGGTACACTTGATTTTTGGCTGTCATTAACAAGAGATGTTTATTTACATCTTCGTGTGTGATTTTATCCCATCGTTGGCATTATGCTCTTATTCTAATCACTGATATACTTGTTTTTAAGTGTTATTATAGGTAGATAAGAGATGTTTATACGTACCTTCGTGTGTGGCTTTGGCCCTTTAATGGCATGATGATTATGCTCTTATTCTAGTCGCTGATACACTTGATATTTGAGATTTGGAGGCCTAGGAGGTGATTGCTTGTGGTGGTCAAAGTATTGTTGAAATTTGCAAAATATCACTTCTTGATATTTACGAGAATTTATATATCTTCATATTTTTCGCAAATTAGTGTTGATTTGCAAATATCATTCTCTTTGTTATGTGAGTTTTTAAATATCCCTTTATGGATAAAAATTTCAAGCATTTTTTTTTCATACTTGAGGTTTTATCTATATTATGAGCCTTTTTGCATGTGCCCCTTTGTCGGTGTGAGAATGTGTTCCTTACAAATGTGTTGTCCACGTGATATTGATGGACACTTTTGTTCGTAATTGAAGGCTATTTGATTCTTTACATTAAAATCATGCATTTTATGTGTATTTTATTGATAAAAATAACTATTTTTATTATCGGCTTATGTGCATTAAATATGTTTTAATTGCATGTTGGATATATACGTGTGTTTCATATTAATTATCTTGTTCACATTATTGTATGCATGAAGTTAATTAGCTCTTTTTTTAAGACCTTTTTTTTATTATGTGCATTATTGAAATGCTTAGGATATTATTTATACATAATTGTTTATCTCTTGATGAATCATGTCCTTTAATGATTAAATTTTCTTGTGGCCAATGTAATGTTTTTTTGAAAAATATGTTGATTTTATGATTATGGTTCGATTTTATAAAACTTCATCCTTGAGAAATACTCCTCTTGTCTTTCTTAATGATCATCTAATGTTTCTAAAAATTATTACTACTTTGTTTGAAAATTCTATTCTTTTTTTAAATATATTAGTTTTAAAACTTTATAACTATTGGGCTAGGATATTTTCCTTGTGTAGTTGGAATCTTTTGGTTTATTCTTTCTACATGCTCTTAAAGATGCGATGGATTGAGAAAGTATATCTTTGATGCATCATGTCGTGAAGATAGAGATAGCCAATGCATGCGTTTGGGGATGATCACCAATAAAGGCATTTGAAAACTTAGATCCTTCCCATTGATTCTTTGTTGTATTTCCAAACTTTCGGTATATTATATATATATGTATGTATGTATTGTGATACATATGTATTTCTTTCATATTATACATATATACACACATATATATATATTATTTATAATAATGTAATTGGTAAATATCTTCTAGCGGTATTTTCGTCATTTTACTCATGTAATAGGGATTATTCATTAGGAGCAATTTTTTACTTTTTTTTTTTTGTAATTTGCGCTTTTAAGTAAGGGCTCTATGGTTTTTTGACCATAGAGTTGTTGGAGGCTTTCCAACGATCATAAATATGACTGTTAGGAGCTCCCAACGACTTTATTGGGAGCTCCCATTTGGTCTCTTTTCCTTGTAGTGTGTATATAAAGGGGTTTTGTTCTCCCTTAATTATTAATGCTTCTCTTAAGCATTTATGTTCAATAAATCTGAATATTTTTTATATTTTGTGTTTTTTTATTTAGTTCCTTAGTATTTTATATGCACTTAGTGCTTGTGTTGTTGCCCCTTGATGGCTATTGTGCATGTGCACATTGTGTTGCGATCTTGTAAATTCCTTAGTGATACTGTTTTTGTATTTTTCGTTATTTCGTTACACTTGTATCTTCATGAAATCAAAGAGTCACCTAAAAATAAACAAAAAACGGTAGTTGAGACTCTATTATTGAGATCCTCTCCAATCAGCGTAAATCTAATGATGAAGATGAGGATAAGAAAACTCCCTTGGTTATAGTATGCTTGACATATCTGACAATTCTTAATACAACACCAATGTGCACAGTGGTTAGAGCTTGCTGAAATTGGCTGACAGAGTGAACTGCATGAGCTATATCTGGTCGAGTGATAGACAAGTGAGAGACCCAACAAATTGATGGTAAGGTGTAGGATCTTCGACTAGAGTTACTATCTTTCAACCTTAATTTAACATTAATCACTTAAGGAGTTTCTATCTTCTTATTATTCGAAATACCAAACTTAGTACAAATGTCAGCAACAAGTTTCACTTGAGAAAGAATGTACTCTCTAGGATAGTATACAACTTCAATCTCTAAGAAATATCTTAGAAAACCTAAATCAAATATATCATTTTTTTTTAAATATTCTTAATGTCACTGATTCCATGCTTATCACTTCCGATGATTATAATATCATCTATACAAAGTAGAAGAATAACAACTTTAGAACTTGGACAAAAAGAACAGTGTCATTATAGCAAGAATGAAAACCCATATGAGTCATTACATTACTAAATTTATCATGCCAAGCTTTTGGAGTTTGTTACAAAGCTTTTTTAAGTTTAAGAATTTTACATTTTTCAATACGAAACACCAACGGGATCTATATAAGCTTCCTCATTTAATTCATCATTTAAAAAAACATTTTTAACATCTAGTTGGTATATAGGTCATTTTTGAATAGATGCAGTGACTATGAGTATCCTAACACTAGTCATTCTAGCTAGTGGGGCAAAAATTTATTTATAGCCAATTCCATATTCTTGAGAGTACGATTTGGCCACTAACCTTTATATCTTTTTAAAATCTTATCATTCTTGGTTTTAACTTTGAAAATCCATCTATATCCTATAGATTTCTTCCCTATGGGTAATGAAGTTATTTCTTATGTTTTAGCCTTTTCAAGGGCTTTAAGTTCTATATTCATTGTTTCAACCTATTGTGGAAGATTTTTGGCTTCATTATAATTTGATGGTTCATGATAGGAATGCAAAACTATTAGACATGCTCTATAATTTGGTATCAATATGTCATAAAATACAAACCTACTTGGTCGGTTGGAGACATGATTGGATCTTCTAAGCGGAATTTCTTATAAAGATGAATTTTGTAAATATTTTTTAAAAGCATTTAGAGGATTCCTTTGCTCACGCCAGGTATATGGGTTTATCAACAATATCATCATTTCTTATAGGTGATTCCACATTCTCATCATTTGAATGCACATTATTATCACCATTTTTATTATCATTCAAGGTATTATCACCGTTATCATTCAAAGAATCATCACAAGAAGTCAACTCTTCTTGTGACAAGCTGTCAAATAGAAAAACATTAATCTACTTCCTTGTTTTCCTTGGTTCTCTCAAAACCATTTTCATTTTTCAAAAATGTTACATCTTTAGAAACATATAATTTGTTACTCTTAGGGTCAAAACATCTATATCCTTTTTGGTTTCTCTGTAACCCATGAATACATATTCAATGGCTTTTGGAGATAATTTATCTATTCTATGGAAGAGTACAAAACACTTACATCCAAAAATTCGCAACCGCTTGAAATTGGGTGCTCTTTCAAATAATTTTTCATAAGGAGATACATTTTTTTAAGGATGATAAGGCCATTGTATTTATCAAATATTTTGATGTTAAAGCGGCCTCAGCAAAAAAACTTTTTGGAATATCTTTAGAAATAAGTAGTGTCCTAGTGGTTTATATAATATGCCTATATTTTCTTTCGGCTAATCCGTTGGGGAGTTCTAGGAAATGACTTTTGGTGACAAATTCTATTTTGTTCTAAATAATTTTAAAACTCATTTGATAGGTATTCACCACCCGAATCAGATCTAAAAATAGAAATATTGCTTTGAAATTGATTTTTGACAATCATATGAAATTTTTTAAAGAAAGAGAACACATCGGATTTAAAGTTAAGGAAGTAGATCCACACATATTTAGTGAAATCATCGATAAAAATAACATAATATGAATATCCTTATTTTGATATGACGAGAGAAGGTCCCCAAATATCCGAATGTATAAGAAAATATGCGAAAATACAAATAATAAGTGATAACACTTGAATGTCCAATAATGAACAAGAAATCACAAGCACATAAAGTGCAAATACACAAACCCACTAGTAGGAAATGCCAAAAGGCAAAAAATGAATCAATATTATTGAGAAGAGGTGAGAGAACAACTACGTAATTTGAGGGGGAGCACCCCTTTATATACAAAGCAAAAGAGAGAGAGAGAGAGAGAGAGAGAGAGAGATGGAGCATTGGGGCTCCCCACAAAGGACTCGTTGGGGAGCCCCAACGACTCCCTTTGTGGGGTCCCTAATGATCCAAAAAGGGAGAATAAAAAATAAATAAAATAAAATAAAGAATAAAGAAAAAGCTTAAAATAAGTTGTTTTAAAACAACTTATATTACATGTGAAAAGACCAAAATACCTGGATAAAACAGAAAAATACATATATATATATATATATATAACACTCACCCTCAAACTTTACAGGGAGAGGACGAAAAGTTTGAAAATACGAAAGGAAGGACTCCAAGTCTTCAAGAGTTTTTAATGGAAATCACCATCTTTATAGCATATCAAAGAATTTTGCAAATGTCACCCTTCTTCAACTGTTTTTAATGGTAATCATCCCCAAGCACCTTCATTTACTATCTCCGTGATGTATCAAAAGTACTCTTCCATCACTTCTTTAAGAACATATGGAACAAACCAGAGAGATCCAAGTATACAAAAAAAATATCTTTGCCGAACAGTTATAAAGTTTTAAAACCAATATATTTTTAACAAGAATATAATTTTTCAAACAAGTCGTTGGGACCCCAACAAAGATAAATTTAATCATAAAATCAACTCATTTTTCAAGAAACCATAACATTGATCATAAGAAGATTTGATTATTTAAAGTCATATGATTCATTAAGAAGAGAAAATATCTTAAGCATTTCAATCAAGCACTATGTGAAAATGTCTTCAAAGAATCAAGTCTGAAAAATGACTTAATTAACCTACAACAATCTTAATGGAAGATATGTGCAGGCACTAGATAACACTCACAACGGGGCACAAATGCATAAAGGCATGAAAAAAAACCTTTACGTAGAGAGCTCAAAAGCTTTTAGAAAGAGCTAATTAACTTCGTGCATACAATTATATGAACCAAGCTAATACATATATATGCATCATGCAATTAAAGCATTTTTAATGCGTATGAAACAACAATAAAAGGATAACTATTTTTATCAACAAAAAGCATATAACAAGTATGAAAAAAATTAAGTACCTTCAGTTGTGAACCAACGTCCCTATCATAACAATACACAAGTGTTTATATAAGGGACATACTCACAAAACCCTCAAAGGAGTATATAAGAAGACTTATAATATAAAGAGTACACAAGAAGACGTGGAGTTTTTATCTATAAACATCTTCTACAAAAAGTTTAAAAATTTCAAAGAGAGATTTTAAAAATCTCATATAACAAGAAAAAAAAATATTTGCAAATCGACACTGATTTGTGAAAAGTATAAAAATTAAATTATCACAAATATCAAGAATTGATATTTTGCAAACTTTAACCGTACAATGCAAAATGCATGAAATTATTTTAACAATCATTTCTCGTAGAAGAGAAGATGAGTTTAGAGTCTTTAGACAAATTACGAATAGATTAAAAATTCTCAAACATCGGAATGATTTTTTTAATTAGAACATCGGTTTAACCATCACACATAGTCACCTCCTAGTTCTCCAAACCTCAAATATCAAGTGTATCAGCGACTAGACTAAGAGCATAAACAACATGCCACTAAAGGGCCAAAGACACCCACGAAGGTGTGCAAAAATACCTCTTGTCTACATATAATGCCACTCAAAACAAGTGTATCAGTGACTAGAACAAGAGTATAAAGCCAACAATGGGCTAAAAATCACACACGAAGGTGTGAATAAATATCTCTTGTCTACATATAATGATACTTAAAAACAAGTGTATCAGCGACTAGAACAAGAGTACAAAGCCAACAATGAGCTAAAAATCATACATGAAGGTATTAATAAACATCTCTTGTCTACATATAATGACACTTAAAAACAAGTGTATCAGCGACTAGAACAATAGTACAAAGCCAACAGTGGGCTAAAAATCATACACAAATATGTGAATAAACATCTCTTGTCTACATATAATGACACTTAAAAAGAGACATAAAAGGAGAAGACACCCGAGGTAAGAAGACTTGTAATGGAAACACACTAATGCAATCAATATCAATTTTAACCACATTTCGAAACGTCATGATTTTAAAAAATAGTTAGCTATCACAGATACACATATAATTAAAAACATTCATAATAAAAACAATGGCAAAAAACAAATGAATGACTTAGAGAACACATAACTGTCAGTTAGAGTCAAACTACAAGTTGACAAGCTAAAATGACATAAAAAGAGGTGCATACAACCCACTCTAAGAAACATCTATAATTCAATAATAATAAGGCTAAGAAGATTGATGTATCATATAAAAGTGTGTGATGGACAACACAAATGCAATAAGAAGGCAATAAATTCTCACGGAAATCATTTTTCAAACAAGTGAGTTCAAATATCGATTTGAAAAGCAAAGTTTCAAATCAAATTCAATAATGGTAGATGGAAAACTTGGACTCATATGCTCATGCAATTATAAGCATTCTTAACATAAGCAAGCTATATAAAGAGATAGCTCAATCTAGTTAATAAAAAGAACCAATTTGAAAATATAAAGTTCCAAAATTAGAATTTCAGTAAAGAAGATGAAATCTTATAATGAATGTGGTGCAATCATATGTCCAATAATATGTCTCATGACAATTTTTACAATCTTTATTAAGTAAATAAGAATCATGCTTATTATAAGTAATTCTTCAAAAAAGGGATTTATGGATACATCAATCAAGAAATAAGTGCACTAAGGCATATTACATACAAAAGATCCAATGACTCTCAAAGAGAAGATAAAAACAATATATATGATCTAGAAAGAAGCTATTTAGCAAAAGGGATTTATGGATACATCAATCAAGAAATAAGTGCACTAAGGCATATTACATACAAAAGATCCAATGACTCTCAAAGAGAAGATAAAAACAATATATATGATCTAGAAAGAAGCTATTTAGATTTAAATCACAAGTCTACTATGAGACAATCAATGCCATTAAAGAGAACCAAAGCATATATAAGAATTCTCAAAGAACCATACGAAAAATCAAGTGTATACATTCTCACAAAAAGAACTCATGTATATGCAATAATTTAAGTAACTTAAAGCTACATATCTCATACAAAAGACACGTATAAGAATAATTTTAAGCATATATGCAAGTTATAGATTTAAAGCACTAAAGGCATCATATAAAAATTTATATTTTAAGTATACAATGAGTCAAGAGTTTTAAACATGAACACCCATGTCCACCAAGTATGCAACACAATATTTAAATCATATGCAAGACATGTAAGATAATTCTATGATATACCTAATATCATCACTATTGTTATACACACAAGTTATTTTGAAATATTATACTCAAGTTCAAGTAAAATTATACTTTGTAAAATACATCATTATTTTGAAATATCAAATTATTTTAAGATATGTACCTATACGAACATGATTGACTTTTATAATCATGATTTGTTTAAACTAACTAAGGCCAACAATACATGCTCAAACATACATGATTATATATATATATATATATATATATATATATATATATTAAAGCAAGTTTTTGAGAAATTTAAGACTCAAACATGATTTCAAACATACATACATCTAGTTTGCTAAAAAAATAACCAAAAATGATAAGAAAACAAGTTCAACGATGATTAAAATACCATTTAAAAATCTTAAAACATACTTTTTTTTTATTTTAAAAAATAACATAGAAAAAAAAAAAAATATATATATATATATATATATATATATATATATATATATATATATATATATATATATATATATATATAACGATAAAGAAATTAAGTGTTTTCTCATGCATAATGCATGAACTAAATAACACAAGAAATACTTAAAAAATGTAAGACACATACCGAGTAAATATTTTTCTTTAATCTAATCTAAGGAGAAGAGAAGGAGAGATAATGAATACTCCACCACTGATCTTTACGCGATCACAAATTCACAAGAGCTTGAATAGGAATTGCAAAAGAGCTTCACCTCCTTTTCAAATTTTGAATGGCATGCTTTTCAGTGTACCGAAAAAACAAATTAGCTTGATCTCAACATGGCTCTGATACCATGTAAGAAAATAAGCGAAAATACATATAACAAGTGATGTTCAATAATGGAAAAGAAATCACAAGCATATAAAGTGCAAATGCACAAACCCACCAAGGAGAAATCACAAGCACATAAACTCCAAATACACAAACCCACTAAGGGAAAATGCCAAAAGGCAAAAAATGAATCAATATTATTAAGAAGTGGTGAGAGAACAACTACATAATGTGAGGGGGAGCACCCCTTTATATACAAAGCAAAAGAGAGAGAGATGGAGCATTGGGGCTCCCCACAAAGGAGTCATTGGGGGAGCCCCAACGACTCCCTTTGTGGGCTCCCCAATGATCCAAAAAGAGAATAAAAAATAAAGAAAATAAAATAAAGAATAAAGAAAAAGCCTAAAATAAGTTGTTTTAAAACAACTTATATTATATGTGAAAAGACCAAAATACCCCTATCGAGTATTTTGGATAAAACAGAAATATATATATCTATATATATATATATATATATATATATATATATATATATATATATATATATAACAGAATGCACTAATTCAAAAGGTCTCTTAGAGATAAAAGCTCTATTAGGAAAATGAATGGATTTCATCTTTCCAAAGATACAATCTTTACAAATTAAATCTTTTTCATTACAATTTTTTTTTTCTAAAAGGAAGAAGATACATCTTTGAGAAGCTTGGATGTCTAAGTCTTTTATGCCAAGTTTTAATATATTTTTCTTGGACATAATTATAAAAAGAATTTGGAGGAAGATTTAGATAATTTATGAAGTAGAGATCTCCACTCCTATGGCCTTACTCAATCTGCTTCCTGGATCAGAGATCCTGCACGGAGCAACCCTTAAATGAGAAGAAGATTTCACATCCATGATCGAAAATTTTAGAAATGGATAAGAGATTCAAATTTATTTGTAAACAACCCTAACTTTTGTTATACAAAATTTTTGAAAGGAATTTAAGGTTCCAATACTTTTAATTTGCAAAGATGTTCCATCGACAGTGGAAACATAGATAGTTTTTGAGTTAATGCGTAAATCGGATAGACCATTATCATGAGGTGTCATATGAAAGGAAGCTCCCGAATCAAGGATCCTAGACGATATATCTGGAAGAGAAGATGAGGCTATCGTGGCATGGAGATTTGAGTAATTGTTGAACTGCCTCCGATAGTTGAGTAAGTCAAAAAGAGTCTATTCCCTTACTTGGTTCATCCTTCTTTGTTGTAGATTTTTCAACAGAAGCCACCTTGTTCTTTGAAGAAGCATTTAACTTAGGGCAATTAGGCCTTATATGCCCCGGTTCATGGCAATGATAGCAAATAACCTTTTTATAGTTACCATTATAGCTATTTTGCCTCCCAAAGTATGGAGGCTTGTAAGATTTCATATGATTGTTGGGTTTAAAAATGGACAATACTTCATCTCCTCCCTTAATCATACCAAAATGAGTTTCTTCTTGACATATTTCGCCAACGACGTCTTCATAAGGAAGAGGTTTAGATCGATGGAGGAGAGAAGATCTTGTTCAAATTCGGGCCTAAGCTCATGCAAAAATTAAAAAAAGTTTTTTTTTTCATTTGTTTCCTTCTTAACTCAACATCCTCACTAGCAACCCATTTGGGATCAAGAAGGGATAACTCGTCCCATAGAGGACCAAGAGTATTAAAGTAGTCACGAACCTTTATGTCCTTTTGTTTGATGGTACATTTTTTTTTTTTGAAGAAAAAATTGCCTTGCAAGGTCTTTTTGGGTATACATACCCTTCATAAAAAACCAAGCCTCATTAACTTTGCAGAACTTAGCAATGTTGACACATATTTTGAGCTCAACATTGTTAACGAGCCGTGCAAAAATTTTTGCATGTTTACTTTCCCAATCCTCTACTTTGGATTCAGGCATCTCCATCCAATGCTTTTTCTTGATTTGCTTCCAACTTAGCGAGTTTGAGTTGAGGCTTCAAAATAAAGCCCATCACGTATCCCCAAAGCTTCTTGCATTTGAGGTTGTTTTTCATAGTGGATGCCCACGTAATGTAGTTGAAACCATTTAATTTGAAGGAGAGGTCTATTTTTTTGTTCATTCTTCATTTTGACTTTATAGAAGAAGTATGAGAAAATATGGAAGATCACGAAAGAGCTCCTCCACCTTGAGTTCCGAAAGCAACACCAACGCACAAACACTTTGAATGCTATCTCACATTCACGATATAACCACTTTCCCAAAGGACCATGAGCAACCTAGCTCAAATACCATGTAACGAATTACACAGAATTGTTGGAACAACTAGCAAAAGCACATATAAGTCCAATAATAGACAAGGGCATGAAGACACAAGTACAAAAAAACACAAGTCCACTATTGGACAATACAAAGAGTGAACAAAGGAAAACAACTAAAACATATATTTTTTATTGAATAATAATAAGGGGTGAAGACCCCTATTTATACACAACAAAAACCAAGAAGAAGGGAGACTCTTGGGAGCTCCCAAAGAGTCCCAATGAAAAGACCATAGAGCCCCCATTGGTCTCCCTTATTTACATGAAATAAAAAAAAAGAAAAAACAAGAAAAGAAAAAAATACTATTTTAATAAACAATATTTATATACATGTGAAAAGACAGAAATGCCCCTATAGGGCATTTAACTATTATAAGACAAAAATAAGTATATATGAATATATGTATATATACATACATATATTTTGACACTTGTACAGATTAATAAAACAGTTTCCAGTGGATCATCGTGGTTTTGCTAGAACTATAAGAAACAACTTGTCAAAATGATACCTGTCTCTAATCTTTGTTCTGTCATCAATAGATATCAAATTTCAACCTAAAATATTATTACACTAAGAGAAGGACCCATACTGGCATTGTTAATTCACCATAGAAACTTAGGGAACCCCATTCCTTCCCGTGGTGCTACAAGCAAAGCATGTCCAACAGCCACCGAAGAGCCATTGCTTTGATGGTAAGACATATCCTCCTTGTTTTCAAATCTAATGAGGATAATTTACAAAAGCCACCTAACATATCAGTTATTTATGAAATGAAGTCAACATTTCAACTATTACATTCAGCTACCTATTTTTTCATTTATGTTCCAAAGACATGTTTAAGATAATTCATTTGACATTTATTTAATAAAATAAACATGCCTTTATTATTGAACTGTCTAATAGAAGAGCATAAGATGAGTTATCACAAGGACAAAAATGTCAGTTTAGACCTAAAATGGGTTTAGAACTTTGGATAAATCAGCCAGTTAATGTAATAACTGAAACATCGGGTATCTTTTCATAAATAGTTGATAAGTTAGGCAGTTTTTTGTAAATTACCCATCTAATAAGAAATTCACTATCAAGAGAGATGAATACATGGGGCAGATTTGATTTTCCATCAGGCTAGCAGGTCCTTGATGTAGTTTCCCCTCTCGATATGTTGTTTATGCCGTTTGTAAACCAAAGAGAATTGTTCTGCTTTGCCATTATTTTCACATATTCAGATCACATTTCACATGGTTGACATGCAAATCTTGAAGCAACTATATTACTTAAATTTTTATGTCATCCCTCACTCGGAATAGGAAAGGAGTAAGGGGGAGAGGGAGAAGGGAGTTGCGGGTGGGAAGGGAAGTGTAGGATCCTAACTTGTCCTTTGTTGCTCATCTAATCCCTGAGAATTTCAATTTTATAATCTTCCTTGTATGATGTCATATATGATCACATTCATCAAGTGAACAATTTCATGAGAGCAATCCCATTCATCATATATTCTGTACCTATAAAGATGGTAAAGATTCATTAGTTCCTATCTTGCATATGATGTTTTCATCACCTCCTTATTAGTAGGTTGCCCTGTACCACATCCTTCAGTTTCAGTGAATTTCTTTCCCACTCATATTATGTATATATTAGAAACTTCATTTGTAATTTTTGAAAATGATGATACTCCCTTTGATGCTGCTGCGTGTACTTTCTGCTGAAGAAGATGGGTTATGACTGCTTCACTTGGAAAACAAAGATAGAATAGAAGAGCAGCCATTGACTCTCTTTTACTAGGAAAAAAATCATATGATACATATGATAAAGAAATGCAGGCAAAGATTACTTTAATCCTTGTCTCTCAGGCATAAATTGAAAGAGTAGCAGCATTTTGTATAATATCACGTGTTACTGAATGTACCATGTACCGGGTCTGGATATCATAACAGACCCGGACCCATATTGTAATTTAAAACCTTAAATACAGATTCTAGGTCACGATTTCATTAAGGAAATCGTGACAGCCGCAGCCCCTATTCTCCTCTTCTTTTCTCTTTCTCACAAAACAGGTTCTGGTGAAGAATCTCACATGGTATCAGAGCCGAGATCCACATAGGGCTTGAAGGGGCTTCCAAAAGGTACGAGCAGAGGTTTCTTTTTCATTTTCTCTCTCGTTTTCTTCATCTCGCCTCCTTTCGTTTTCTTCATCTCACCTTCTTCTCTTCCATTGTTCGGAGGATTCACGTCTCACGTGAATCCCTAAAATCATCACGTCTCATGTGAATATCTTAAACTACCCTAATTCTTACTACGTTCCACGTGAATTTCCTGTTTCACGTGAATCCCTAAAGTCGACCCATCTTATTCTTCATCTGGGATATTCAGATCTGGTCGTGTTCTTGCACCAGATCTGAACATTTCATCTCTGTGCATTCTCCTTTCACGTGAACCGGAATATTCAGATCTGAAGTTGCATCAGATCTGAAATATTAAGTTTTTTGTTTAGACTTGATTTTTCTTTGTCAGCAGATTCCAATCTGATTTTATTTCTATCAAGCATCTCCACCTTATAGCATATTTCTTCTTGCTGTCACCATCTGTGTTTTGCCTGAAAACACAGTTAGTTCCAAATTTTGTTCAACATGTGAGAACTCCTTATTGCGTCAATCACAAACCTTATAAAAAAAAAGGGGGAAGGGAAAATTTTAGGTCTGGTTTCTCTTTAAATCTAACAGTATCTGATTGTCAGGTCCTAGAAGGTTGCTCAACTTCAAAAAAAAAAAAAGAGGGGCCGACCAGCAAACTTCTCTGGCAGTAGACTGGGCACTTCCTGAATAGCCTTGTTTAATTTTTGCATTTCACACTTCGTGAACATCCTTGTTAAATTTTTTATGGATTCTCATTCTTCTCAATCGAGTCTTCCTTCGAGTTTCCTCAACCAACTTGTTTATGAAAAGTTAACCACCTCAAACTTCTTGATTCGAAAGAGACACATCATTCCTTTTATAAGGAGCCAAAGTCTCTTAGGTCATCTTGATGGAACCACTCCAGTCTCGCTAGAATTTGTTACGAGAGAAGAGAAAGATGATAAAGGGGCAACTTCAATTGTATATGTCAAAAATGCTGAATATCTTAACTGGGAAAGGAACGACCAATCAGTAGTTGCATACATTACCTCTACCTTGTCTCAAGAGGTTCTTGTTGCAATTCCTGACAATTATACAACGCTGCAACTTTGGGAGAGATTGGTTTAGACGTATTCACAAGTTTCACAGGCGAGAATGGTTTTTCTCAAGAGGAAATTTCAGCTGCTGAGAAAAGAATCTATGACCATCATGGAATATCTAAATAAGATGAAGGCTATCACAGACCAACTTGCAGTTATAGGGTGTGCAGTGAGTGACAGTGATATGGTACAACAAACTCTGAGTGGATTGAGATCCGATTATAATATGATCGTCACTTCACTACTGTGCTTGCCTGCTCTTCTTACTTTTGATGAGTTGTGGGCTAAATTAATTAAGTATGAAATGACTCTGAAAGGATTTTCTGAAAAAATTCACTCATACAAATTCTCAAGAAGTTTTTGCCACAGGGGTGACTTATGGTCGAAGACGGGGCGAGGAAGACAAGGGCGAAGTGGATACGAAGGACGTGGATTACTTCCCACTCCAAACATGTCAACCCATACTCAGGGACAGAGATCTATCCCCACTTGCTTTCTTTGTAACAAAAAAAGGCATATCAAGGCGAATTGTTGGCATAATCCTGAAAATAAAGGAAAGACTCCACAGACAGAACAAAAAAGAAAGTCCAGCAATTTCAGAGACAATGAAGAAATTCAAGATCTATTGATATCCGCCTTGTCAGAATTGAATTTAAAGTAGAATGATCAAGGAACTTGGTTCGTTGACTCAGGGGCAGCAACTCACGTGACTGGTGATGTAGGTAAACTTTTTAAACTTATTCCTTATTTTGGTAAAAGTAAGATTGTCACTTGGGATGGATCCCACCATCCTATTTCTCACGTTGAAAAATCTGTCATTCCCATGTCACATTCTATTCTTGAACTTTCTAATGTCCTTCATGCTCCTAATATCAAGAAAAATATTGTCTCTGTTTCTAAACTTGTTGATGATAATTATGCTTCAGTCGAATTCACTCCCTTCTCTGTGCAGGTCAAGGACCTTCGCACGAGGAAAATATTCGCTGAAGGAAAAAGACAAGCCAATATGTATGTCTTTCAAGAAGCTCCATGCCATCCTGTCCGCCCTACTTATCTGGATTTGAAGTCTTCATTAGAGTCGTCTTCTTTCTCTTCAGCAAATGTTTTTAGTATTTCTGAATGTAATAAGCCTTTTCTATGGCATAGTCGGTTAGGACATTGTGGGAGTCATTTTATTAAGAAATTTGTTTCCAATAATCTCATTTCAAAAGAAAGTCTCAATGTGGATGAGAAAAGTCAAAAGTGTTCCAGTTGTCTTTTATGCAAAAGTCATGTACTGTTTTTTCACCCCGTTAATAAGAGAGCTTTAAAGCCTTTTGAGATAATATGTTCTGATATATGGGGACCTGCCCCAGTTGCTTCTGGATCTGAAAGCATATACTATTTAATTTTTGTTGATAGCTACTCTCGATACACTTGGATACATTTCATAAAAAATAAGTCGGAAGTTTTTCTTTTGTTTTAAAACTTTCTTTCCTTAGTAAAAAATCAATTCTCTGAGTCCATACAATTTTTCCAATGTGATGGAGGAGGGGAGTTCTCATCTAGTGATTTTATTTATTTTCTTCAAAATAATGATATAGGAAGAAGGGTATCCTGTCCTCACACACCTCAATGAAATGAGATTGCTGAGCGAAAACACAGGCATATCGTTGAAAGTACAATGAGTATACTCCATGATAGTAATCTTCCCATCAATCTGTGGTCAAAAGCCTTTCATTCTGTCGTACATGTGATAAATAGATTACCTATGATTGTTTTGGAAAATAAGTCTCCTTATTACTGTCTTTTTGGAGTTCATCTTAGTTATCATGATTTACGTGCCTTCGGATGTGTTTGTTATGTGTACATTGATCGGTCCCTGAGAAACAAGTTTCAAGACAAGGCTCAGAAGTGTAGATTTGTGGGATATGCAGACGACTATAAAGGATATAGGTGTTATGATCCCACTAACAGACGTATCAGAATCTCAAGACATGTTGTCTTCGATGAACAAAATTTTGATCACAAAGCTGACACAACAGATATTCCTTCTACCACAACTGAGGTTTATTACCCTTTGCTGAACTCAGAACTTTTTGCTAGTCCCAATGAAGTTTGTCCTTCAGACTGCGTTGAGCCTGAAGAAGAAAGGTTTGAAACTATTGATGCACCGAGATCACAGAATGAAGAAGCAATACCATCATCGGTACGGGGCAGATACATGGGCATTTTCTATACTAGACAAAGAACGACCGCGTCAGGTCTTTTAAATCACGCCACAACAACTGCACCTACTTCCTCTCATATTCTTGAGGTCAGAAGACCCAATCGCATGCGACATCCTATTGATTAGTGGATTAGCTATAATAACTTCTCCTTGGATTTTCAGCTTTTTTTAACTGCCCTCAATAAGGAAGATGAACCTATTATGGGTAGAAGCCATGAATGATGAAATGCAAGCCTTACATGAATGTGAAACTTGAGAAATTGTTCTTAGACCATCTGACAAAAATGTTGTCGGATGCAAATGGGTCTACAAAATAAAGTATAAACCAGATGAGACCATTGAACGATACAAGGCAAGACTGGTGGCAAAAGGGTTCACCCAAGAAGCAGGGCAAGACTATGATGAGACCTTTAGCCCAGTGGTGCGAATGGGAACCATTCGAATTATTCTTTCTTTGACTGTTGAACATGGATGAAAGCTGAGTCAACTTGATGTAAAAAATGCATTCTTGCATGGGGATTTGAAGGAAGAAGTTTACATGGAACAACCACCTGGATATCATGAGCAAGATTGTAAAACACATGTATGCAGGCTAAAGAGAGCTATCTATGGCCTAAAACAATCATCTTGTTCTTGGTTTGACAGCTTCTCACTTGAGATTCAAAAGCATGACTTTTCACGCTCTTTACTAGACCACTCATTATTCATTTTTAAAAGGCAGGATGTGATCACCCTATTACTAATCTATGTGGATGATATTGTCATCAGAGGAAACTTTGGAGATCACATCAAAGAAGTGAAAAACCTATTAGGTCAGAGATTCAAAATGAAAGATCTTGGTGCCTTGCGCTATTTTCTTGGGGTAGAAGTCGATAGTCGGGCTGATGGCTTGACTCTCACTCAGCACAAGTATACGATAGACGTTCTCGGCAAGGCAGGTATGAGAGACTGCAAACCTTTAGAAACTCCAAGCGTACTCCACCAAAAATTAAGCACTCATGATGGAGACCTGTGTGAGGATCCCACCAGCTATCGCAGTCTAATAGGGATGTTACAGTATCTCACATTCACTCAACCTGATATTGTTTATTCAGTCAATCAAGTGTCTCAGCTTATGCATGCACCACATATTGGACATATGGAGGCAGTTAAGAGGATACTCAGATATCTGAAAGGAACCATTGGGGATGGGTTGATATATTCTCCAAAATCGTCACGCAAGGATATGCGTGAACTTACTGTATATTATGATGCAGACTGGGCAGGAGATCCAGATGAATGAAAGTCTAAATCAGGATATTGTGTCTTCACTGGAAAAAACTTAGTCTCTTGGAGTAGTAGAAAACAAAAGGCCGTCGCTAGATCAAGCACTAAGGCCGAGTATAGATCCATGGCTGCCGCTACTGCCGAAGTCACATGGGTCAGGCATTTACTGATTGAAGTGGGAGAAATGATCTCTCGGTCTACCTTGTTGTGTGACAATCAAAGTGCTCTCAACATGTCATTCAATCCAGTACATCACAGTCGCGCCAAGCATATTGAGATCGACCAGCATTTTGTAAGACAAAAAGTTGAAGAAAAAGAGATCGAGCCTGAATTTGTTAATACTGAAAGTCAAGTAGCAGACATATTTACAAAGGGCTTAACAAAAGATCGTTTTTGGATGCTTAAAGGCAAGTTGTTCATGGTTCAAAACCATGATCAACTTGAGGGGAGGTGAAAGAGTAGCAACATTTTGTATAATATCACTTGTTACTGAATGTACCATGCACCGGGTCTGGATATCATAACTGACCCGGACCCATATTGTAATTTAAAACCTTAAATACAGATTCTAGGTCACGATTTCATTAAGGAAATCGTGACAGCCGCAACCCCTATTCTCCTCTTCTTTTCTCTTTCTCACAAAACAGGTTCTGGTGAAGAATTTCACATAAATAATTATAACAAAAAAAGTTATGGATGTAGCTTACATAAGAAGATTATGAGCCAGAAAAGAATAGAAATCACAGATTGGCAAAAAGAAAAAAAACTAAAGAACGATCTTATTTTTACCATTATTTCCTTAGAATAAGGGAAGGAAATGAACATGGAAAATACATAAACTCCTCTTACCATTCCATTGATAACATTTCATCTTATATCGCCATCGCTTGCCCCTTGTTCAGTCATCTAGTTATTGTTTCTCATCTAATGCTTCTTTCAGCATGTACAGTCATCTTGTTACCACCTTTTCCTTTGTTCTTTGACACTTCTTGCAAGTGATTGCTATCATGGTCAAATGAAGCCATAAGTTTGAAGAGTAGTCTTTGTGGAATAATTACAGTCACATAGGCAAGGATGATAACATGCTATTCGTTAGAACAAAATTTTGAAGAGACCTTTAAATCTTATTGGGATTAAAACCTTAAAGAAGGTGAAACTTGAACAATGATATTTCACATTCAGTTTAAGGGGGGATTGGTTTGTAATTCTGTGGTTGCAAACTAGAGAATTACTATATAGGATGCTTAGCAACACGATTTCATTTCCAGTGTTAAGAAGAAATTGATCTTGAGTGATTAAATCATCATAGATGCTGAGTTTTCCCTTTCACATGTTAGCAAGCTTTGTGTTGATGCTTTTAATTTGGGAAGTCATTTGAAGTTTGGTCACATTTCATAAGTAAACTACTCTAGATTATGCTTTCCTGAAGGTTTACTTTTGGGTTATTCAGGTGGCATTGTCGCATGTGAGTTTGGATAATCTAGTTGGAACCATGGACATTCTGGACCATTTGGGTGAGGTTTTAGGTCATCCAGAACTGCTGGTCAGAACTTCTAAGCATCAACAGCACATAACTTTCAAATCACCTATGAAAGTTGTGTGGTTGAGCACTTATAAGGAAGGACCATTTTGAATGCTAAAAGGGATCATTCAGCAACCATTTTGGCTTGTCAAACTCATTTTTTCCATTTATAATAAAATTTAATCAGAACTTTATTTATTCAAGCAGAGGTTGATCCAAAAGCCAAGTATTGAAATCAGGCAGTTCTTGTCAACTACTATGTTGTTGTTTTTGTAAAACTTGATCTATTTTTTGAAAGAAGGTAAAACTTGACCTATTGCAATTTGGTTAGTACCATCCATCCTGTTTCTCTAGTAAGAAGAAACAACATTCTGCAAGTATAAAAGTGGGTAAGGTAGGTTCAAGAATGGAGGAGGACTTTTTACAGGCAAAGCATGCTTAAATTTACAACAACAACAACAACTACGCCTTCATCCCAAAACAATTGGGGTCGGCGATATGAACCAAAAAAGAAAATCATTCTGGGTCTTCCACATGAATCTTTCTCCTCCAATCATTTTTATCCAATGCCATGTCCTCGGTGAGGTTCAAAGCATTCATATCCTTTCCTATCATCTCCATCCAAGTCTTCTTAGGCCTACCCCGACCTCTTTTAACTAATATATTTTCCCATTTCTCCATCCTTCTAATTGGAGCATCATTAGGCCTTCGCCAAATATGTCCAAACCACCGTAAACGATTCTCTCTCATCTTATTTTCAATGGATGCAACGCCTACCTTCTTACGTATCTCCTCATTTCGAATCTTATCTTCTTATCTTTTATTGTATTTCCACACATCCATCTAAGCATACACATCTCAGCTATACTCATTTTTTGAATATGATGTCTCTTGGCAGCCCAACATAAAGCATGCTTAAATTTGAATGACAATTTTACCAAGTGTTTTGAGTTCAATTTGCTTTGTTAGTGATTTTAAGTTTGGTGACCTAATCCAATAGAGGAGTGGATGTCACCACTCCTCTATTGCTAACAACACTATACCTAAGAAAGGGAAGCACACAAAGCCAGTCACACATTCCCTTTTTTAGGTATAGAGTTTGATTTGAGTGTGGCATCTTCCTTTTGGTCTGGATCATAATGTGATCAATCTAAGGAAGATTGACATTGTGATAGTGAAACTCCTTTTCATGTTTAGGAAGCTGCATGTATTTTTGATCTTTAGGAATGCTCCTTTTTTTATTTTTTCAGTGGTGATAATCCTTCTTACTGTTTTTATCTTCTATTTTTATGATATGGTGGTTTATTTTGGTCTACATAATCTGATTCCAACTAATATTCCAAGAAATCTGGTTGCATGGGACAGTGAGAAATCTCAAAATCACAAGTCACCAAGAAATGGTCATAGAGCTGCATTTAACTTCATCTTAAATATTTGGAAAACTTATGAGAATATTTCTGTTGTTTGTTGTGACATAATTTGTAACATTCTGGGCTATATGAAATATTACCTGAGTTCTAGATGATGGTAATCTATGGGCTCTTTTTCTCATATTTGTCTTCCAGACTGATGAAAAAAATAAACATTTCCTGCTGTTCCACAGGCAATTCTGAAGCCACCCAAAGCCATTAGGGGCGGAATACCCATCTGCTTTCCTCAGGTTAGGTTGTGTAAAATGTTAAAATGGTGCTGACAAGGGCCTAGACTGGGCAGTGTTGGGTTTCATTTAACTAATATCCTGATTTTGCAGTTTGGCAATTTTGGTACATTAGAGCAGCATGGGTTTGCAAGGAACAGGCTATGGTCTATAGATGATTGCCCTTCACCACTGTCACCTGCAAATAACCAATCGACTGTTGATCTCATTCTGAAGTCTACAGATGAAGATTTAAAAACTTGGCCACGCAGGTACAGAAACTCTTCTAGTAATAGATAACTTCCATCCCCTGGAAAGTCCACTAGTTTTCATGATAATTTTGTTGCAGCTTTGAGTTGCGACTTCGTATTTCACTGGGTCCTGGTAAGCTGACTTTGATTCCGCGAGTACGGAATACTGATAATAGAGCCTTCTCCTTCACATTTGCAATCCGTAACTACTTGTCTGTCTCAGATATCAGGTTTGAGGTTTGCATATAAGCTATTTTTTATCATAACATAATCCACACACACACACACACACACACACACACACATATATATATATATATATATATACGGTTATTTATTTACTTATGTGTCTATTGTGGTACTGAACCACCATGACTTTATGTTGGTACACTTGATTTGCATAGATCTAATCCCCAAAAGGTGAAAGCTAACCCCTGGAATCTGGTTACCATGTTCTACTTACTATTTTCATATATTAAAGCTGATTCCAAGATGACAGTTTGTGGCATTTTTAGGTCATTCTCATCTTCATGGATTACGTTGATTTTTCAGTATCTTGAAAGTTGAGTCTTATGGTATATTAAAGATGATTTAAAGATTATTCAAATCATGTAGTAAATGAACCATGCTTAACACGTCTGTGTGGTTAGGCCAAAGGATAAGGGGCTAGATCCATGCAAACAGAGAGTGTACCACTGTACAGTATTGTGGTTCAGATCCACAATAGAATTTATCAAAATACATGTGTTTTGGTAAGGCAGTATTTCATCTTATTTTCTAACCAGTCAAACTGCTTGGTGAGATTATCTTCCTCCAGCGCAATCTGTGACTGGAGACAAACTTTCCCTCATCTTTGACAGATGCATGTTACAATTTGATTGGCAGTGAAATCCGTGTGGAGGGCTTGGAGACATTGGATTACTTTGATAATCTGGTGCAAAGACAAAGGTTCACAGAGCAAACAGATGCCGTCACTTTTGACGGAGAGGTACTTTCCAGATTCGGATTATCTAAGGTTATTTTGATTGTTTCCAATTATGCATCTTGTGACTTTCGAGTTGGAAACGGCAGTTTCAGGTTCATCAAATTCAGAGGCACATAGTTCTACTGTTCTAGAGAATATATTGATGCCCAACTTTTTTTTCTGACTGCTTTGCTTGAAGTGCAATAAATGGGCAATTGTTACCTTGTTCATTTTAACAGGTAGACAGAATTTATCTAAGCACCCCACCCAAGATTGCAACCATAGACCATGAGAAAAAGAGAACCTTTGTGTTGAGAAAGGAAGGATTGCCTGATGCAGGTATTTGGTATTTTCCTTTCATTTTAGTGTTCCCCTTCTGTTTATTGGCCCCCTTATCTATGGTGTGTTACAGTTGTTTGGAACCCATGGGACAAGAGGGCCAAGGTACTGCCAGATTTTGGGGATGAAGATTACAAGATCATGCTGTGCATTGATTCAGCTGCCATTGAGCACCCCATTGTTCTTAAGCCCCGTGAGGAGTGGAAGGGCTGTCAAGAGTTATCCACTGTTCATTCCAGCTACTGTAGTGGTCAGTTGGATCCTTGGAAAGTTCTTTATGGCTAGCCCCACCTGTTCAGAGCCTGCAATAGAAAAGTAGCCTTCTGTGATACATGTCAGTGTTCGGTTCCTTACGTCATATATGTTCATCCTTATGTCTGTAATCTTTATCATCACATGTTGGTTCTTGGTAGCTTCTCTAACATGGTGTTCGCATCTCAAAAGGTTATGGTAGCTTTTTGTATAGCCTTGATTAGCTTAGGTAAAAGTCCCACTCCAAGGGGGCGTTTGATTCCCATGACAAATCCTACGCAGGGATGCGTTTTTCCCCGTAGAGGTGATGTGGGACAAATCCTGCGCAGGGACAATGCAGTCCCAGAATGGGGTTGCCACGTTTGAAATGTACCCCCGTGTGGGACGTGTTTTAACATCTCCATGTGGGATGCAAGACTCGGACGTCCCAAGGTCGGATTTTTTATTGACCTCTGCACAAAGTTACAAAGGGCCCCTAAAAGTGCGTTTGAAACACACGAAGGAAGGGCCTCTTTGGAATCTAGGTGCTAATGCATTTGGCAAAAAGTTGGTCAAACTACCACTTGATAGCTGGGATGGGAATTAATGCATTCGGTATGGGAAATGGCATTGTATTTACCCCTGTTTGGAATCTAACTGGGATAGGATTTAATGCATTTGGCAAAAGTTGGTCAACTACCACTTGGTGGATGTTTGGAAACTGTTAGCTGGGATGGGAGTTAATGCATTTGGGATTAGGGATGGCAGTTGACCGGGGCGGGGGACAAGGTCTCCACTCCCCCCCCCCCCTGTTTCAAAATATGAGCGTTCATTCCTGCACGGGGATGGATTTTAACCTCCATCCCCGTTTCATGTCCTCCATCTCTGGTCCAAACGGGGGTGAGGTGGGGCGGAGCCCAGTTTCCCCTCGGTCTATAGTCATTCCTTAAAGGATTGGGGATGAGGCGGGGAAAGGGATTGAGACGGGGTAGGGCGGGGGAAAGCATAAGTTCATCCCTCCCTCCATCCCTGCATGGGGGATAGATTTTAACCTTCATCCTTGTTTCATGCCCTTCATCCCCGGTCTAAACAGGGCAAGACGGGGCAGAGCCCAGTTGTCCCCTGGTCCACTGCCATCCCTATTTGGGATGGGAAGAGGCATTGTATTTACATTAAAGCATGGAATTGACAACCAAATCCAGGATTTGGCAGCTGCTACTTCTTGAAATGTCACTTCCCATCTCAGCTACTAGTTTCCAAACAAGGCCTAAAGCATGAAATTAACAACTATATGAAATGCCACTTTCCATCCTAGTTGTTAGTTTCCAAACAGGGCTGAAAAATAAGTGGACTTTAAGTACATACCACAAGTGGGCTTACAAGGCATTTTGAATGTCTGACTTTTTCTCCCACCATTGAAAGTGTTTTCTTGCGACCTAGTTTGTACAGTTGTGTTTAGAATCTGTTTTGTTTTGGTTGAGTTTTGATGTAAAGTGTTGAGTCACTTGTAACTTTCTTTGGGTCACCTACTGTACTTTGGTTTAGGTTGAAAAAATACCCTGAAGGGTTGGCCCGTAGATCTGAACTGTAACAAGCCTTCGAGCAAAAATGTGAATGAATATTAATGCGAAGAGCTTTCTTTTGTTCACCCTTTTGCTTTCGAGTGATTGCGATTTTTCTTTCTCTCTATTTTCTCACTTTCTTGCACTTTCAGTTATTAAAGTTTTTGTAATTGCAAGTGAGCGATCAGAAGACTTGTGGCAGTAAAGAAGGACTATTGTGTCGCGTTGGCCTATTAAAGAAGTAGGCCTGTGACAGGTTGTATTAAAGCTCGTTCTCGAATTGGAGAAGGAACTCAAGAGTCGGTGCCGAGAGATGTGTCAGCAAGTCACGATTTCTGAGCAAGACATTGTGGTGCACCGTTTCACTTGTGGAGCACCAAAGGAAAGGTTGTTGTCGAGGCTGAGGAGATGGGTTCACCTCGAGGTCATAAGCAGATGACTGTGACTATCAACAGACTAGTGGCTGATGTAACTTTGCATGGGAAAATGATTTCATGTACAATTGAGTCATTCAGAGGACTGAACGATGAGGTGACGAGCCTATGAGAGCAGGTAAACACGATGATGAGACATGTTACTTTGCTGATTACGATAGTGACCACCATGCAGACTGAAGTTGAGGAGTTTCAATTGAAGAACTGCACTCTGCAGCGGACAATTATCTTCAATGGCAGAAATGACGACAGGCCATCAAAGATAGATGTGTTGAGACCAACTAAATTCAATGGTTCTAGGGATAGAAAGGCCATAAGAAATTTTTTGTTCAAAGTGGAAGACTACTTGGACATTCAGAATGTATTGGTCGAAGATATCAAGGTGAAGGTGGCAATAGCTCTACTCAACAGAGATGCTATAGCCTAGTGGAGATGGTAGCGTAGCGATATAGAAAGGGACCACTGCGTGATTGATACATTTGAAGCCTTCAAAAGTGAGCTATGAAACTACTACTTGATGCCAAGGAATACACAACACCAAGCTTATTGGATGGTGGTAGAACTCAAGCATACTGGAGTCTTGCAAGACTACATCGGAACATTTAAAAAGTTCATGTTAGACGTACCCAATATGTCGGATGAAGACAAACTCAATTGGTTTATTATGGGACTACAACCTTAGACACAAGTGGAAATGAGCAATCCCGAACTTTGAAAGATGCATATGTGACGATCGAGCGACTAGTGGATACACAACGTAAGTCCTTCACTCCATCGACTAAGGTTGGGAAGAAGTCAGACCACAGATGCAAGAAGGAGGATCAATGCGACAATAAAGGTGAGTCGTCGACCGAGCACCATTATGACAAGAAGCAGAATTATAGAAAACACAACAATAACGACAACAAATGGTCAGTTGTGACTTGTTGATTCTGTGGCGAGAGACATATTGCTAGGCAATGTCCAAAGCGCCTCTTGAAGGACGATGGGCAGGTCAATGCAGTGTAGGCGGAGAGTAGTGATGCTGAGATCGTGCAATTAAGGATGGAAGCCATGCAAACGATCAATGCAGTTAGAAGTTGCGCAACCGAGAGCATGTCGATTAGCAAAGAACTCATGTATTGGAAAGTCATTGCGAATGAGAAGTCTACTACGAGCAATGGTAAACTCCTGTGCCATGCATAACTTTGTCTCATTGAAAGAGGCGGAGCGGTTGAGCTTGAAGCCTGGGCCAAAGCAGAGGACCATGAAGACGGTGAACTCTGAGGCCAAGCCAATCCTTGGTGAAGCAAGGGATGTGGCTATCCAAATTGGAAGGTGAGCCGGCAAAGCCAACTTCTCAGTGGTGTCCCTAGACGACTTCAGAATGATTTTGGGCATGAAGTTTCTTCGTAGACAGAATATGATGATGCTACTGAAGTTCAACTCGTTGACAATCATGGGGCTAAATTTTTTACACACGGTGCAATGTCCTACTCATAGAGGTAAGTCTTCTATGCTATCTGCTATGCAATTGAAGAAGGGTGTCAAGCATGAAGATCAGACATTCTTAGTTGTTGTGCACATTAAAGAAAGGAATGTGAAAGCAACAGTGCTGCCGACCCTTGCCCCACTATTGACTGAGTTTTAGAAAGTGATGCCCCCAAAACTGTCGAAGCGTCTGTCGTCGAGACATGAGGTTGACCATAAGTTAGAGTTGACCCTTAGAGCAAAGCTTCTTGCCATGGTCCCTTATTGCATGGGGCAGGCCGAATTGAAGGAGTTGTGCAGGCAGTTGGACAAGATGTTGGAGGCAGGCATTATTCATCCTTCTAAAGCACCCTTTATCGTCCCAGTACTCTTATAGGAGGGTCATCCAATTGCTTATGAGAGTCGAAAGCTAAAAGATGTGGAGAGATGTTACATAGTGCACGAGCGTGAAATAATGGTCATCGTGCACTGCCTCAGGACCTGACGATACTATCTTCTAGGTGTCCAGTTCTTTGTCAAGACGGACAACGTCGCCACAAGCTTTTTCAAATGCAAAAAAAGATGACACCCAAGCAAGCTCGATGACAAATGTTTCTAGTGGGGTTCGACTTCGCTTTGGAGTATAAGGTGGGGAAGACCAATGTTATTGTTGACGTCAGAGTTGCAAGGCAGAACTGACGGTGGAGCCTTTCAAAGTTTGCTTGGAGGGCGCATTGCTGGACCGCATCTGTGAAGGAATGCAAAAGAACACAATAGCGTAACACCTTGTCTCTCTGGTGCATGAGAGAAAGACTCAGTGATTCTGGCTATGGGACGACCTCCTCTTGACTAAAGGGGGACGCGTGTTTGTGCCGTTATGGGAAAGCCTTCACTGTAAATTGCTTAAAGAGTGCTATGATGCTTTATGGGCAGGTCATCCAGGTCAGGAGCGGACCTTAGAACTCCTTGAGCGCAGTTACTATTGGACATAAACGAGAGATGATGTGGAGGGGTATGTGCGAACGTGTCTTGTCTGCCAGCAAGACAAGGGGACCAACTAGAAGACCGTTGACTTCCTTGAGCCTCTATCTATCCCAGAACATCCTTGGAAAAACATTTTTATGGACTTCATTGTTAGCTTGTCGAAAGTAGATGGCTTCAGCTTCATCCTGGTGGTGGTGGATCGTTTATCTAAATACGCCACCTTCATCTCAGCTTCAAAAGAGTGTCTTGCAGAGAAGACGACAATGTTATTCGTCAAGCATGTGGTGAAGCATTGGAGTGTACCAAGAAGCATTGTAAGCGATCGCGATGCTCGCTACACGGGCAAATTCTGATGTGAAGTGTTTCGGCTACTCGGCTTCGATCTGCTATTTTTAGCAAGTTTTCATGCACAGACCGATGGGTAGACGAAGTGCATCAACAGACTATTGGAGCAATACCTTAGGCACTTTGTTAGCGCTAATCAGAAGGACTGGGTAAAACTCCTGAACGTGGCTCAATTCTGCTACAATCTTCAGAAGAGCGAGTCTTCAGGTCATAGCCTGTTCAAGATAACCACAGGACAACAATCGTTGACCCCGCACACTCTAGCCACGCAGGAGAAGGAAAATCCATCATTTGCCTATCAGTTTGTTCGAGATTGGCACAAGCAGACCGAGCTGGCGAAGACATTTCTGCACAAAGTGGCCAAGAGGATGAAGAAGTGGGTGAACAAACATCGTCGTTCTGTTGGGTTCCGTGTTAGGGACTAGGTGTTGGTGAAACTCTACCCGGATCGCATAGGCATCTTCCGTGGTTGGCACCATAGACTGATAAGGAAGTACGAGGGATCATTCACCATCATCAAGAAAGTGGACAACTAGCGTACAAGTTGGACCTGCCCCCAAACTTCAAGGTGCACCCGGTGTTTCACGTGTGCAGCCTGAAACCATTCCATACGAATGAAGGAAATCCGGAATGTAGCATGCCACAATACACTCCTATCCTATAGAGGGCTCCGACAACACAACAGACCGAGAAGCGTCTCAGCAAAATCCTTTGTTACAAGGTCAATTACTTGCATGAAGCAAAGAAGTATCTTGTGCAGTGGGAGGACACAACGAAGCTGACGTGGGAGCTAGCATTCCGAATAAAGAGCTGCTATCCGGCCGAAGTCAAGGCCTACCATGAAGCAAATGGCGTCGATGGTGGTGCATGACTTGAAGGGGAGAGCCTATTCCCCTGCGACCTACTTTGTACAGTTGTGTCTAGAGTATGTTTTGCTTTGGTTGAGTCTTGATGTAGAGTGTCGAGTGACTTGTAACTTTCTCCGGGCCACCCATGTACTTTGGTTCAGGTTAAAAAAATACCCTGAAGGGTCAACCCTTTGATCTGAACTGTAACGAGCCTTCAGGCAAAATGTGAATGAATGTAAATGCGAAGAGCTTTCTTTTGTTCACCTTCATTGTGATTGCTTTCGAGTGATTGTGATTTATCTTCCTCTCTATTCTCTCGCTTTCTTACACTTTTAGTTATCAAAGTTTTTGCAGCGGCAAGCGAGCAACCGAAAGGCTTGCGGTGGTAAGGAATGACCGTTGCACCGCACTAGCCTATTGAAGAAGTAGGCCTGTGATAGAGAGAGGATCACGGAACCGCCTTTGACTAAGATGAATTACACCCATCAAAACAGTGAACAAGCACATTGTGAGCCATTCATTTAAACCATTCCTATGCTGTCCATCCGAAACACACTATATTACAAAAAAAAATGGGTCCATCCAATTGATGGGCATCTCATTTGTACAAGTTTTGGATGCGTTCCGTCTTGACATCATCAGCATCCATCATAAGCAAGAAGAAAACTGCCAAAAAAACCAAACAATCAATTTGATCAGCGTCATAATTCATATAGGATATGCCCAAGGAATTGAAAAATTATAGACTAATCTATCAATGATTCCGTTCATACTAAACCTATTTGTCCCCTTGCTCCAAGGAGGGACGAATATCTATGAACCGAAGTAGAAACCATGAAAAGGAGTTAAGATGCAACATAAATCAGTCTTAGGCCAAGTAGCTATTTTATTTCGATGTCTTAAAAGGCACGTTTTTTTATTATTTATAACCTGAATAAACCGCACCCGGCACGAAGACCTGGTCGCGCTGGCTCAGCTACCATACCTACGGTGGTTGTGCTGGTGGCGTAAAACTCCGAGATTAGGACCCCTGCCCCCGGGCCTTACGCTACTCATTAGCTTGCACAGAGACACCTATGGAAATGGAACCTTGACTGCGCGTCTAGCAGCCAAGACCCCACCCCACTGCCCCAACCTCCCTTTGGGGCTTAAAAGGCACGTTTGAAGGCAAAAAAATGATTGAAAAAATGCAAGTAGGAAAGAAAAAAATGATGACTTTTCCAACCAGTCCAAATGACAAAATTTTTGAAAATAAAGGTTTTTTATAAAAAAAAAATTCTCCACCATCTATCAGTTTTTTTTTACGTCATCTCATCAGATAAGCTGCTACAAGAAGAGCTTTCTTTATCATCTTCCTCTCACCCACATTTTCAAGTCGTCTCTCTCTCGTATGCTCAATAAAAGCGAGAGCCATCTACGTCAATGTCCAAAAAAAAAAAACTTATCATTTACAAAGATTCGTTTGGGCTAGTAACTTGGGTTGGACTAAGGGAATAGCTTAAGTACTAAAAAATACAAAGTTTTATAGTTTTGTTCCTAACCTAAATGGATTTGGTTTTATTCTGTTTTGTTTAAGGAAAGGAAATATTTTTTTTCTAAATTTTGAATTTTCTTTTTTTGTAATTTCCACGAATCAATGACGTATATTATATTAATAATCAAACATTTGATAGATAGGATTTATTATACATGTCAACCTACTTCCTAGATTTGTCTAACACTTATGTATGAAGCATTTTCCTCAGAATATGTACTAAAGAGAAGAGCTGCTTGACCTATGGATATTTTATCCACAATAGCTGAACGACTCTACAATTGCTGGGGAATTGTCTTCTTTGACAAACTGTGATTAATTGGAACAAAAATTGGTGATTAAGCACGACTCATTAAGAAACCAAGAAACCACTCAACAATTATCAAAGCTTGATCCACCCAATATGAAATTGAAATCTTGGACAATATAAATTTCTGTTTTGTGTTAAAAGAATTATACTTTCGTTTTTAGAATTGATTTTTATATTATAAAAGCTACATTATAGTAAATTGTTTGGATTAATTTTAAGTAAAGAACGCAAGTTTTGACTGTATTTTTATGTCATTCTCTACTCATTTTTATTGATTTGTTCTTTGCCGCCCCTTGTGCAAGTGGGTGGAACACCATTTGTCTTGTTTGGGATGCATCCCGCATCGTGTATCAAACGCGGAACAGCACCCTGGCAGGACTGGTCGGTCCCTGTAGGAGTGTGTCCCCCGAGTCAAACACCCCTTAAATTAAGACAAGTATTCCATGGAGACCTTAAAAAAAACAAAGAAGATTACGACTTAGAAGGGCCGTATATTTTTCTTGCTGTTCAATGATAGTCGTATCCAGTGTCCTTTTAGGATCAAACTTGTCATCGACAGAAACAGGCAGCTAAATGTAGCAATCTAAACGTTGGGTCACTTTTTGTAAATAGATCATAATTGAAGAAGCTTGTTGTAAATTACTCTAATGATAACAAAGATAATTGTCATGATATCAGAGCTGTCAATGGGTCGGGTTTGACTAAGACCCCTATAGGGTTAGAGTTCAAAGATAAAGAACAAGGTCTGACTCGAACTCAGGTCGAAACCAAAGGGTCGTTAGTATATAAAGCTTGTTATGGTTTGTGAAATTTCATATCAAACTTGGGTCCAACCCAAGTTCCGATTAAGATATGTGATTTCTCAATGTAAAATGATAAAAGAATAGTTTATGGGTTATGAACCACATGTAATGCTTAAAGGAACATGGCATGATTTTTCTTATGGGGGAACTTAATTAGACGTGTATTGGGGTCTGATATAGGTGCTAAGGGTCGGAGAGGTTGTCGTTCGGGAGGCTGATTAGGTCAAATGAACAAAACTATACATTCTGCTAAATTGGCAAGGTACAATTTTAGTATTTCATGTCTCGAACGTGGGTAGGGTCTTAGCTATGTCTAGAGGTTATGTAGTAGGTATAAGGAGGTCCTAAAGGGGTCAATAAGTTCATGTGTGGTCAGGGTATTTGCAGGAGGTTAGAAAAGGCAAAACAGTCCGCAAAATGGGGTTGCACTGTTTCAGGTGTGATCTTGGTTTAGACAACTTAGGAGACTTTAAAGAAGATTAGAGATTGATCCTAAGATATGATATGGGTTCAAAGAGTGCATAAATACCTGAGAGGATGACTAATCGACATAACCATGATTGACAGGGCTTCAACATTAGCTTTTACATGTAAGGAGGCATTCTGATGCAAGATAAGAGTACAAGAAGCACTTGGGTCCTTGGAAGGGATGAATGACTAGCTTAGAGAGGCCTGACATCACATGAATTACAGATAAGAGAGGGAAAAACATAAAGAAGGAGAGAGAGAAACATCTAGAGAGAGAGAGAGAGAGAAATAAAGGGTAGAAAAAAACTTCAATATTATTTCATTGCATTAAAAGAAAATCTTATACCTTTATTTATAGATGGGAGGCTTGAGATAAAGTCTCTACTTAATCACATAAGTCATAAAGAGTCCTACTATGAAAAAAATTAGACTAGAGAGATGATTTTAGAGTCCTACCTCTGTCATGATTCCTACATTGATTATAAGTCTTAATTAAAATCAACTTGAGAATATCTGATTAGACTCTCCCTAATCACATTTTTGGAAGGTAAAAGAATCCTCTAGAGAGGTCGAGACATACCACCCAAGACTTCTTAATTAATGCCCTTCTATGTGAGCTCTGCTAGCTAGCTTTCTTTTCTTATAGTGTAAAAAAGTATCATGCTTTTTTTCTTCTATTTTAAACATGTATTCATTGACTTTTATACATGTGAGGAGGATACTTCAACTACCACATCACCCTTTTTGGTCCCACCTAGGCTTGGACTACCCTCACTACCTATAAGGAAAGACATGTGGATCCTAAAGCTCATATCTACACTATCTTCTGAAATTTGGGTCGTAACACAGACTCCCTTTTGCATGCCACCACCACATGACTTTGCCTCCTCCCCTCTCTTCGTCTCCCCACTATTGTGTCACCATCATGACCACTAGCTGTGTGGAACCACCAATAGTGGTCCCCATTATTGTTGTTGTTGACCACCAATAGGAGCCCCACATGTGTAAAACTACCAACATGACCACCAGCTACATCTCCAATAATTGCGCCGACTGAACGCCTCTTATTGTGCACAACCACCTCTACCAATGCCACTACCACTTGTCGAGTAGAACTTTGTTAAGAAGATATTAGGTCCAAATCCAATTAGGCAAATGGACCCCATGGTTCATCAAGTGGTTAATGATCAAGCCAATGCAAATAGACTCATGAAGACTCCTAATGTGAATGAGGTGGCTAATGTGGTTGGACTCCTTGTAAGAGAAGACACCAACTGAGATAAAATGTCTAAACATGTAGTGGTTCACCCTGAGAAGGATTGCAATCCTAAACAACATGCAACTTAGGATTGTAACATAAACAACATGAAACTCCTCATGTAACTCTTTATATAAAGGAACCTCTTCCCTCTCTAAAAAATGTTGAGAGAGATGGAGAAAATATTTTTTTCCTTCGTGGACATACACATGTGCTTAGTCAAACCATGTTAAAATCATGCTCACGTGTGAGTGTGCACATGCTTGCATAAAACATCCCATTGTCTGCTTGGTCCTCACCATTGTTGTTTTCCTAGGATGGATTATTCGATAACTTGATGTCCATAATGTGTTACTACATGGGATTCTAAATAAAGAAGTGTACATGACACAACCACATAGCTTTGTTAATCCTCAATTTTCTAACCATGTATACAAATTACATAAGGCTCTTTATGGTCTCAAAGAGGCCCATGAGCTTGGTACCAACGGTTAAGCTCCTTTCTCCTCAACCTTGGTTTTATGGGTCATTGAGTTGACACTTCATTATTTGTTCTTCACAAGCTCATGCTCCTTGTTTATGTGCTTATCTATATCGATGACATCATTATAATAAGCAACTTTTCTAGCTATTTAACCCACATTATTGACAGGTTGATCTCTAAATTTTCTCATAAGGACCATGGCAATCTACACTTTTTCTTAGGCATTAAATTCAATATTACTCTTGTTGGGATGTTTCTCTCCTAACAAAAATATATGCTAGACCTGTTGGATCGAACTCATATGACTAAGGCTAAACGAGTCGCTACATGGCTGCATCAACTAAGTTTGCTCACCATGATGGTGACCCACTTGCAGATCCCACCCAGTACAAACAGGTCGTGGGGGCCTTGCAATATTTGACTTTGACCAGACCAAACTTAGCCTATATGGTCAACAAGGTCAACCAATACATACACCAACCTACTAGTGTTCATTGGACAACTGTCAAGTAGATACTTCACTATATTAAGCATACTTTAGACTATGATCTTATTCCTCAATGTCGCGACTTTGACATCTCAGCCTTCTCAGATGCAAATTGGGTTGGCAATGTCGATGACCGCAAGTCTACGGGAGGCTTCGTTGTATTCCTTGGTGATTCCCTCATTTCTTGGTTTGCTCAGTCCATGGTGGCATATTCTAGTTTTGAAGCAGAATATCCCCTGTCCAACACTGTTACTAAGGTGCTTTGACTCATGTTTTTGTTGAAAGATCTTCACATTACTAGCTTTGTTCCACCAACGATTTGGTTTAACAACATTGGTGCCTCTTACCTCTCAGCTGTCTTTTACAATCGCACCAAACACATTGACATCATTGTCTATTTTATTCATGATCATATTGCCAAAAAGCACCTTCAAGTTCGATATATCTCCTTTGTAGATCAGTTGGCTGACGTCATGACCAAACCTCTTTTCAACTTCAGATTCAATTTACTTTGAGACAAGCTCAAAGCTCAACACCCCTCCTAGGTCATTGAGCTTTAGGGGGGCTATTAAGGAGGTATCGGGTCTAGGTCCAATTAGGCAAAATGGACCCCACGTTTCACCAAATCAGTAAAGATCAAGTCAATGCAAATTGACTTATGAAGACTCTTAATGTGAATAAGGTGGCTAATGTAGTTGGACTCCTTATAGAAAAAGAGACCAATTGGAATAAAATGTCTAAACATGTTCACCCTGAGAAGAATTCTAGTCCTAAACAACATGCAACTCAGGATTGTAATCCTAAACAACATGCAACTCTCTATATGAAGGAACCTCTTCCCTCTCTGAAAAATGTTGAGAGAGAGAAAAAATAGTTTTTCTCTTTGTGGATGTAGACATGTGCTTGGTTGAACTACATTAAAATTGTGCTCACGTGTGAGTGTGTGTGTGTTCTTGCACTAAATTTATTAAACTTGTCTCACCACCACCTCAACCTAGTCTGATGTGTGTTTTCACCTCTACAAACACTACCACCAATGGGTGCACCCATCTTCTACGGACTCCTACCACCCTTCATCCTTTGTGGTGGACCTCCACCACCAACAAAGCACTGCTGATCAACAACAATTTATTCAGGTTTAAATCTCTTCATGCATATAGTTGTTTTTTATTATGTCTCAAGTGGGATTGGAGTAAAATTGTGTTTGAACCTAGGCTCGGGTAAGGTCAGTTATGTCAAAACAGGGTCTAGGTCAAAAAATAGGTTTTGAAAATTCTGATGGATTTTAGGAAAACTGTGATTTCTCCTAATTGGCTAAACATAAGTGACTCAATTTAAAGGGTACTTAGGGAACACGTGGGGGAAGATATTGCAATAAACCACAGGTCAAACTCCTTTTGGTTGAGAATTTATGAGTTCGTGATCAAACCGTAGAAAATCTGCCCAAGTTTAATTTTTTATTTTGATAGGTTTTGGTAAATAGAGTGGTTCTCCTAATTATTTGAGAGTTTATGGCTGATTTTTGAACACTAAGTTGGAGATATATGGATTGAGTTAGGGTTTAAATTTGAGAACCAAACTCATTCTAGTTAGGAAGATATGACCTAAGAAAATTGGGCTAAATTCTATAAGTCTCAGCATGCAAAATTAATTGGGTTAACTATATCCAGTTTGGGTCAAGAAGGTTCAAAAGTGTGTTTGAGCCCAGGTGAGGGTGGGTTTGACTTACCAGGGCCTAAGGGAGATGTCTTAAAGTATTGAAAAGGTTTGGTTTGTAAGCTAGGGCTGAGGATGACTTAGAACACCAGCATGAATACGAAATAGTTTGAGAAAGATATTTTTCCAAAAGAAAACCTTTTTCAATTCAAAATGCTTAGCTACCTTTCCAACACAAGTGATTCAATTTATAGGCTCCTACCTTTCCAACACAAGTGACTCAATTTATAGGCTCCACGGGAGCTCCATAATTGACATCACACTTAACAAGAAATAATAAAGGCAAAATACAACTAACTAGGCCTAATTAAAATAAATACAAGAATCAAAGCACCTAATCCTATCTTAGGCAAATTCACTTCCCCAAGGAACTTAAGAGGCCCAGCCCACAAGGCCATGCTTGGGTATTCTCAAGAGGCTATACAAGTCTCTAAGGATAGGCTTGAATGCCTTAAGGATGTGCATAGAGGGGAAAAAGCAACACAACATTTTTGGAGGCTTCTAGAGGGTCATTCCATGTATTCAATGCTCTTCATAGGGGGATGTCCAAGGGTGGGTCCCATGAGGATGAGGTAGCTGCTGGAGTTGAGGTGGTGACACATGGTAGGGGTGGCTGCATCTATTGTATCTTGGATAATGGATCTGAATCAATTTGGGATCCTGTTTGCTTCATTCGGTCCTTAGGAACTAGATTGGATCTTGGATTTGGTTTATCCTGTCAGGGATCTAATTGTATTTTTTGGGTATTTGAAGTTGGATCTGGGTTACCCAAGACTAGGTCCGCATTGTTCAAATCAAGATCTAGGTCCGCAAAGATTGGGACCATATCATTTTCCTAAAAAAACAAAATTTCTTGATTTTAAGTATCCTTTGAGATGTTTGTCAACATGTCTCATATATCAAATAAGGAATGTGAGACAGGAAGACATGCCACACAACTCGGCTCCCTCTTTGACGTTTGGTGCATCCTGTGCAAGGTCCACTTTGGAGAGAGAGAGATTCATTTGAAATGAATGGATGATGTTGAACTTGTATGTGAAGTAAATGGACAAATTTGGTGCTCAACCCATGGGTTAGGGATTAAGCCAAGTGTTCATAAGTCAAGATTCTAAAACACGGTTCTAGCATAATAAATTTGATTGCCTCTAGTCTTCCTAGGTTGCATCAATATTGATCCAACAATACTTAATTGGAAGGCACACCTTTATTGGTGAAAACAAGTATATGATAATTACTTGATGAAAGCATTATGATAGCAATATGGGAATCCCATGTTGTACATTTTGCATAGTATTCCCTTATGTAATATTTTTCATTAATACAATATAGTTTCTTCAATTTTGTTTGGTGTCTTTGTTCGTATTTCTTATTTCAAGTTTTTTTTTCTTTTAAATTTGAATGTAATTGTTTCTCTTATTTTTTCATATCAAGTTTTCAATAATTCAGTCAAGGGAAAAAGTGATTATTGATGGAAGTGAACTATATGGTGACATGAGTAGACAAGCACAAGACCATGCAATTATTACTAAAATATCAGAACCAAGAATTCATGAGAACAACCATGATTTGGAGAAAAATTGTGATTTAAGAAAGGATGAAGGAATCTTTTTTTTTAAGGCAAGTTGGGGTTGGGAAGACCCACACCAGTTATTATTCAATATAACACTGGGGTTTTGAATCTGTAATGTTCCACCACAGGGAGACCTGCACAGACAGCTCCTACCAACCACGCAGAGCCCCCATTGGTTGAAGGAATCTTTTTCTCAGTAGTTCCATTGAAGCTCAAACCTCGAGCTTAAATGAGTTTTAACAGTAAAGATACATATAAATTTTATAATGCATTTCCTTGACTTATATTGTTGGATTTTAACTTGAATATATGTTTGTTGAAATATAGATTTTTCTTTTAATGGAAATGTTAAATATGAAGACATAATCCAAATATATTGTTAGCATTGGGACATGATCACAAGTGCTTGTCTTATGCATTGCCTAAAATGCATATATACTGCATGTGTGTGTGTTTATATTTTATAGCATAAGCTCTTAAGTCTATTTTAATTAGGGATGTAAATGTTATAGATTTAGATCATATGTTGCCAATACCATATCCAACTAATCAAATGCTGGCTAAATAGATTCAAATTTAGGTTCGGATTTGGATGGTAAAAAACTTGTTCCATATCTGTATTTTTACGTGTAAATGGATTCAAATATCCATTAAATTTAGATATTTGTTGAATTCAGTAGAAAAAATCAAAATAATGCCCATATCCAGTTATAATTGGATATGGTATTGGTTTACCAAATGCAACTAAAAGAATTGAATTCGGTGAAATACAAGATAAAATCCATTTCATTGACATCCCTAGTTGTATTTTCTTGATGGATCAAGTCCATCAAATCAATATACTCTGATAATCGTATTCAATATGCATATATTGAAGTATAATTGCACTCTATCAGTGACATATATGCTTATGGGGATCACCGAATAGCTGCTCCATATCATTATTTGCTTCTTAGGCCATGACAGTGATCACAACACCACTTTGGAACTCATGTCTGACGCAAACCAGTTATAGAAGTAGGGATGGCAGTGGACCGGGGAAAATGAGCCCCGCCAGCCTTGCCCCATTTGGATCGAAGATGGAGGACATGAAACAGGGATGGAGGTGGGGATGAAGGTTAAAATCAAAACCCGTGCTGGGATGGACTTACACTTTCCCCTATCCTGCCCCACCCCATCCCCGATCCCTGTTAGTAAAATAACTAAAATGCCTTTAGGGATGACAGTGGACCAGGGAGAAATGGGGCCCCGCCCTGTCTCACCCCATTTGGATCAGGGATGGAGGACATGAAATGGGGATAGAGGTTAAAATCAAAACCCGTGCAAAAATGGAGGCAGGGATAGAGGGCAAAATTTTGAGACGGGGTGGGGGTGGAGACTTTGTCCCCCACCCCCCGCCCCAGTCTACTGCCATCCCTATATAGAAATTTTTAATCTTGTACAATTGACCAATATAGAACCAAGAAAAAAAGGTCCAACTGGGGGTGGTTAGACTTTTTTCCTGTTGTAACACTTTTAGTGCTTCTTTATGCATGGAGAGTTGCCCTACAACACAACTGCCCCCAAAGGCACCTGCAATGGCATATCTCTTGAGGGTAGTAACATGCACTTTGCTATACTCAAGTTGACCAAAATGTGCACCCAAACTCTGATGACATACCATTGTGTACCAGATTTATATTTAAAACTTTTCTATCTCTCTTGTTGACTGTAATAGAGAAAACACTCAAGGATCCTTTCTTTCTCACTTTTTTAAATCAACCCACCTAATTTCTTGTACACCAAGTTTATAATGCATTTGAGGTAAGCCTAGGATTTGACTTGATTTGCTTATCAGAGCTACTCTTGTGGATCTAGTAAGTTTGGTATCAAGTTAGGTTTACCATGACCTGTTGGTAGTTTACCATGACCTGTTGGTGGTCCTACACAAACCAAAACAAGTATGAAAAGCAAACTAACCTTATAACTTGGATGAACCAAGATAGAGTCTGTTGGAACTTGAACCATTTTTTGTTTCTTTTACATGATATGCAGGTCCCAACCAAAAAACAAGGCCCCTACAAGTAACTGAATTGGTTAGAAAACTATACTTGGTTCACAACTGAACACTTTTGATTAACACAACAATAACAACAACAACTACGCCTTCATTCCAAAACAATTGGGGTTCGCGATATGAACCAAAAAAGAAAATCATTCTGGGTCTTCCACATGAATCCTTCTCCTCTAATCATTTCTATCCAATGCCATGTCCTCGATGAGGTTCAAAGCATTCATATCCTTTCCTATCATCTCCATCCAAGTCTTCCTAGGCCTACCTCGACCTCTTTTAACTAATATATTTTCCCATTTCTCCATCCTTCTAACTGGAGCATCATTAAGCCTTCGCCGAATATGTCCAAACCACCGTAAATGATTCTCTCTCATCTTATTTTCAATGGGTGCAACACCTAGCTTCTTATGTATCTCCTCGTTCTGAATCTTATCTTTTATTGTATTTCCACACATCCATCTAAGCATACACATCTCAGCTACACTCATTTTTTGAATATGATGTCTCTTGGCAGCCCAACATTCCGTACCATATAGTAAAGCAGGCCTAATAGTCGGCCTATAAAACTTTTCCTTCAACCGCAATGGCATTCTACGATCGCACAACACTTCAGTTGCACTTTTTCATTTCATCCACCCAATCTTTATTCTATGATTTACATTTTCATTAATTTTTTCATACTTTTGAATGATAAATCTCAAATATTTGAAACAATCATCCACCGGTATTTCTTGCTCACCAAGCTTCACTACACTTTCATCACTACTTCATTGCTTACTAAACCGACATTCCATATATTCTGTCTTACTCTTACTCAACTTAAAACCTCTTGCTTCCAATGTCTGTCTTCATAATTCTAACTTAGCATTAACCCCAACTCTAGACTCATCAATCAAAACAATATCATCAGCAAACAACATACACCACAACAATTTTCTTGAATTGATCTCGTAAGCTCATCCATCACTATAGCAAATAGGAAAGGGCTTAAAGCAGATCCTTGATGTAACCCAACCGTTATAAGAAAATTGGTTGCCACCCCTCCACAAGTGCGAACATTGGTTACTACTCCTTCATACATATCTTTAATTATACTAATGTACTTGAGAGAAACACTTTTCTTCATCATTGTCCACTAAAGAACGTTACTAGGTACTCTATCGTATGCCTTCTCTAAATCAATAAAAAACATATGCAAAACTTTGTTCATTTCTCTATTTCTCTCAATAAGTTGTCTAAGAAGATGTATAGCTTTCATAGTTGATCTTCCAGGCATAAAATCAAATTGATTCTCCGATATCATGACAACCTTCTTCAACCTAGACACAATCACCTTCTCCCAAAGTTTCATAGTATGACTCATGAGTTTCATATCACGATAGTTTGTGCAATCTTGTATATCGCCCTTATTCTTATATCTTCTTCGACAACTTTTGATTAACACAACGAAATAAAAAATAGAACTCTACTCGATATAATTTTCTTTTACAATTTATCTCACATAACCATCAATCAAACAAAATGGCAACATCATCATGCATCACCATGCACGATGACGCTTCCACCTTCCATGTAGATTAACATATGCATAATGCATCGCTTCCAAGTGGTGGGCAACCCATAAAACAATCACCTTTGGAACTCCAAACTGCATTTATGACTCAAAAATAAAGATAAAACAAAAAGAAGTATTTTTTTTTAGTATTACAAAATGCTAATTGAAACCCAATTAGTATATTGCAATGAGCAAATAAAGTTTCTATTAGCAAAAGCATTGATTCATTATGCAGGGAAACCACCAAGAAAGAACAAGTACCTTAATGGCAACCCTTTGCTTCCTCCCACCAACGAGAGTGATCTGAATTGGCTTCTGAAAAATCATAACAGAAAAAATTTGACTGAAATAAATTAGTCAGATCAAGGTTGCCCGAAGCACCATAGCATATGAAGAAGCGTGCTTCTCTGAAGCGCATTTCGGAAGCACAAAACGTGGTGCTTTTGAAACGTGCAGGGAAGCACCAAAAAAATTGGGAAGCACTCCTCTTTATTTTTTCATTTTTTTTGTGTTTTCTATTGTTTTTTTACTTTTTTCCCATTTTCGCTTCCCTTCGCTTTTCCCTCGCTTCCTAGGTTGCTTCCGGTTTGCTTTCTAGGACGCTTTCAAGACAATTTTTGGTTTGCTTCTAAGTCATTATGTGCTTCCCGCTTCTTAAAATTTTGGAAGTGCCTCGCTTCTAGCTTCCACTTCCTGAATCAAGTTCACCTTATGGCATATCTTCCTTGCATCCTACAAATGCTATGACAATGCAAATTTCGAGAACAAACTTTTTCTTAATAACAGAAATAGAGAAAATTCAAATCATTCTCCCAATCCATTGCAAATTGCAGGAGCAATCTTATTGAAAAAATGGACATATTGAGACCAACATAGTACCCAATAAAGTCTATTTGAACATGAAATTTTGTTCTATTTTAGTGGCTAACTTATTAGTAACCAGCAATGCGGAACATGCATCATAGGATGATCGATTTAATAGATATATTAGAGAATTAGAAAAAAAGAAAAATATTTGTAGGTAGTTTAAAAAAGACAATAATAGAACATTTCTTTGAAGTCTAGATTGTGATTGATTTCTTTCTTCACTTAAATGCATGCTCGTTTATGGTATTAGAGCCAACCTTGGGCATCATGTTTGCATCACAACTTCAAAGATAAGTTTTATTTTTCCTGCTCCAACAAACCTACAATATTTCTTCAGCATAAATTTATCTATAGACAGCTATTTACTATGAAAAAAACAATTTATCACAATATTGATTTTAATTACCTACTCCAATTACCTATACATATTCATTGATGAATCAAATCCATGCCCAGTTAAATTAATTATCCAAAATGGAAAGCAAATGCATAATCTTGAGTTGGCAATGTCATAACCAACTTCTCCTTTGCTAGCTTATTTTCTCTTTAACTTAACCTGATCACACACAAGTCGTTGGCTTAAAAACCTCATATGAGGTCTAGGTAGTTTTAAGAGAAACCTATGTTGCCCATTCTCGATATTGTGTATTGTAGTTAAAAGATCTACTGCATACCCTTAAAAAAAAAGAAGAGTATTGATGACCTTTTTTCAAAAAGCAAAATTCATCACCCACCAATTGGCCATAAGTATGTGGCCTTTAGAGTCTCCATATTCATAAACTAGCTTCACAGTGTGCTTCTATTAGAGGAAACTCACATAGTCAAATCCACCAAAACCAGTCATGATGTTGCTCCAAAAGCAAATTTCAACTAGCAGTTAAATAACAATTTTAATATCAACTCTTGTTGAGGACATGGCAGAAATTTCCAACAAGATGGTCAGTTTAGGGTTCGTGGTCGTGGGCGCCAAGGTGAACATTTCAATGGTTTATGGAACACTCCAAGTGTTTTATGTCAATACTGCAAAAAAACAAATCACACAGCTAGCCAGTGTCGCCTTCTTCAGAGAGAGCTTTTGTCAGAATCATCACCCATGACATATCATGCATCTATATCAAATTATTCAAATGAAGGTTGGTTTTCATATTCAGGTGCCTTTCATCATAAGATGCCATACTTGAACTCTCTATCCCTCAACTCTGACTTTCAAGACAATGCTACAGTAAAAATCAGTAATTAGACATGTTTGCCTATCTCTCATATTGGTGAATATATTTTTTCTCATGTTGGCGCTAAATTTTATTTACGAGACATATTATATATTTCTCAATTAAAATGCAATTATTATATGTTCAGTGATTCACTCAAGATAATAATGTTATTTTTGAGTTTCAATTGTCTCACTATTGTGTTAAGGATATAGTAACGAGGAAGGAAATACTATGAGGAATGACCAAGAATGGATTGTACCATGTCCAACTCAATCACAATAAAACATCCAATGTTGGAGAGTGAAAAGCTACTTTATAGTGACATTGTCCACTGGACTATCTGGTGTTAAGAATTGTCCAACAAGTTATTTTTAAATTTAGTTTGTTGTTCATTAATTTTATTGACTATAAAGTGTGTGATGCTTGTCAAAAAAGGAAACACCACAAACTTCCCTTCTCTATCAGTATGTATAATATTTCAAAACTTTTAGATTTGATATTTGTTGATGTGTGGACACTTGCCTTAATCTCTGGTACTCAAGGTTTCAAATATTATCTCAGTTTTGTGAATGATTTCTTTTGATTTACTTGGATATTTTTATGAAAAATAAATAGGATGTGGCAACTATATTTAAAAAATTCAAAGCTCATGTTGAAAACATTGTTGGCTCAAAATCAAGTTCTTACAAATTGACGTGGGAAAGAATTTAAGGCCGTAGATACGTTTTCACATAGTTCTGAGATTGGACATCAAATTTCTTATACACACACAAGAACAAAATAGATCAGTTAAGCGCAAACATCAACACATTGTCGAAACAGGGCTCTCCCTTATGGCTCACACCCATGTCCTTACTTAGCTTTGGACTTATGCTTTCTCCACAACCGTCTATTTGATTAACCACTTACTACCCCCAGCCTATATCATCAATCTTCCATGAAGATTTTACTTAATCAAGATCCTAATTCTACCTTTATAAATATTTTCAGATGTGCATATTACCCTTACCTAAAACCTTATTGAGCTCATAAATTAGATTACAAGTCCTCCTGTCATAATTTTCTTGGCCACAATCCTAGTTACCATGGATATCTTTGCTTAAATCTCACCAATCAAAAAGTTATTGTCTCCCGACATGTTATTTTTTATGAAAGATCCTTCCCTTTCCAACCTCATCGTATATCATCTCTAACAAATCTCACACTCCCACTAGAGCCTACCTTTTTTTTACCTATTAATGCCCCTCCTACTCCTTTCTCTGATATGTGCCCATACCTTCTACTGTTCCCAGTTCTCCTCATCTTCCTTCATCGCTTGCCATGGAGACCTCACCCTCACCTAGGGATACACAACAAGTCGAGCTAGCTCAGACTCAACCCGTTTAAGCTCGGCTCAAACTCGTTAAAAAAAAATGAGCTGAGCTTGAACACAAGTTCTGGCTTGGTGTGGATAAATGAGTCAAGCTTGGTCAAGTCGCTGAACTCAATTAAGATCAAAAAGCTCGATAAGGCTTGCATAAGAATGCATATATATAATATTTGCAAAATAAATTCAAAAAAATGCTGTTTACGTAACGGATAGGGCCTTGGTCGGTGTTTAGTTCAATTTTTTTCATGCCGTAAAACTTTCTCTCTGTAGTAATCTAGGAAAATTTTAGTATATGTAATTTTTTTGGGTCGTAATAATAATAAAACAGAGTTTGGCATAATGGTGGGTCATAAGTGTATCGTCTGTGGGGTTTGGGGATCGAATCCCACCTTTGCAATACCCTTTTTTGGTAATTCCTTTATGGAATAATGGTCAAGCTCGACTCAAGCTCAGAACTGAATCGAGTCTGGACAATATTGTTCAAGCTCGACTTTGAGCTCAAGCCAAGCTTGAACACATGCATTTTAAAGCGAGTCGAGTTCAAACTGCTTAGGCTTGGATTGAACTCGGTTCATGTGCATTTCTATCCTCACCCACTCATATTATTCCTACACTACAAGAAAATACGTTGTTAGCGACGGACGCTAGCGACGGAATCTTTCCGTCGCTAGTTAGCGACGGATTAGCGAGCGACAAACATCCATTGCTATAATTAATGAATCTTACGAAAATAGCGACGGAATATAGTCTGTCGCCTAGTCCGTCGCTAAGTAGCGACGGATGTTGCAACGTACTGTTTTGTCGTTACGGTCGCACCATTTACCGACGACGTTTGCGACAGAATCTAGTCCGTCGCTAAGTAGCGACGGATGTGGCGACAGAATTTCATCTGTCGCTATTTTCGTAAATTTGATTTTACATTGGCTTAGCGACGGAATTAATCCGTCGCTAACTTTCGAATAACCCTAATCCCAGGCAGCTTTTCCTTTTCTTCTTTCGCTGCTCCCTCCGTTCGCCGCTCCCGCCGGTCCCACTCCCACCGTTCGCCGGTCCCACCGTCCGCCGGTCCCACCGTCTGCCGGTCCCACCATCCGCCGCCCGGAGAAAGGTAAAGGATGCCCCATGCCGTTTCCGGCAGGGGGGTTAACCCCCTCCCGTTTCCGATAGAGGGTTAACCCCCTGCCAGAAAACGCAGGGGGTTAACCCCCTGTCGTTTTCGACAGGGGGTTAACCCCCTCCCGGTTCACGCAGGGGGTTAACCCCCGTTTTCATGCAGGGGGTTAACCCCCTGTCGGAAAACGTAGGGGATTAACCCCCTGCGTCCCCTGCCGTTTCCGGCGGAGGGTTAACCCCCTGCCGGAAAACGGAGGGGGTTAACCCCTGCGTTTTCCGGCAGGGGGTTAACCCCCTGCGTTTCTGGCAGAGGGCTAACCCCCTGCCTTTCCGGCAGGGGGTCGACCCCGACAGGGGGTTAACCACCTGTCGTAACAGGTTGGGGGTCGACCCGCTGCCCGAACAGGGGGTCAGTTAACTCCCTACGTTCTGTAAGGGAGTTAACCCCCTATGTTCCGTAAGGGGGTCGACCCCCTGCCGGAACAGCACGGGAGTCGACCCCTTGCCAGAACAAATTTTTTTTTCGTGGTGACTTTATTTTAAAACAGTGTTTTTTTTTGCAAATTTTTCCACGGAACCAGCTCGTGCTCATCCACCTGTGGTAAGTAAGTGTCAAAAATAATGCAAATCGGGTAAATACCCATGGTGAGTAAGTGATGCAAGTGTATCACATGTTATTTAATTTATTAGATGTAACACTTTATTGTTCACACACTCACTTAGTTATTGATATTTAGAGTTGCTTCGTTGAAGTTCGGAGATCATGCTGAGCATGATTTTAATGTATGAATATTGAAGTGTTCTTATTTTCGGAGTACGGAGTCCATGCTAGGCATGATAGTAGTTAGTGAGATATTGAAGTGTGTTTGCTGCAGGTACATGTTTGCCATTTGTTTGATCTGAATGATTACGATATATTGCAATGTTTGATGTAATTGTATCCATGCTTGCATGTAACTTTCAATTTGATTATGACTTCCATGTGAAATTGTATAATGAAAGCATGTTTCAAATGATTGTATCGTGTCATGAATAGTTTGCACATGAAAATATTAAGTTATCAATGCATGCATCAAAATTCTTGTTATTGTATGACATCATATATTGCATGATAAATTTGATATGTTCTTCATCGTAGCATTCTGATTGTTCTCTTTTAATTCGTTAGGCTATTATTCGTAACATCATAAGAAAATGACTGCAAACCGTGAATGGATATACAGTAGGATAGTGGACAATGAGTTATCGCATGAATATATGGATGGTGTTGACAGTTTTATTGAATTTGCAATGACAAGTGTCAGCACAATGGATCCCACAGGTCAGATTAGGTATCCCTGCAAGATTTGTAAGAATAATCGATTTGTAGAAGCTCATGGCGTTAGACATCACCTATACAGGAAGGGTTTTGTGAGTGATTATCAGAACTGGATGTTTCATGGAGAAGAATTTAGAAACGATTTTGATGCACGGGTGAATATGGTGCACGATAATCCATATACGAATTTGATATTTGATGCCGCATGAACAAAACTGGGTTCTGCTATGAGTTCTAGTGATGTAAGAACTGTCGTAGATGAAGAATCACCAAACGATGCAGCTAGTAGATTTTATGATTTACTTAGAGATGCTGATGAGCCACTTTGGAACGGTTGTGAGAGTCACACTATCTTGTCTGCAGTTCTTCAACTAATGAATTTGAAGTTCGAGTATAAATTGAGTCAATCATGTTTTGACCGTTTGTGCATGATTGTGAAGAGTATGTTGCCCAAAGATGAGAAATTGCCACAAAATTTCTATCGCGCGAAAGTTATGGTCAACGCTCTAGGTATGGGTTACAAAAAGATTGATGCTTGTCCAAATCACTGCATGTTGTATTTCAAGGAGCAGGAAAACAACATATCATGCCCGTCATGTGGGCATCCTCGGTTCAAGCCAAAGACAAGAGACAATGGTAGCACGAGATCAAAGGAAGTTTCATACAAGTCGCTCTGCTACTTTCCTATCACTCCTAGATTGCAGCGATTGTATATGTCTTCAAGGACAGCTAAACACATGAGATGGCATGCAAATAAAGTTCGACACGATGAAAACAAGATTACGCATCCTGTTGACGCTGAAGCTTGGAAGCACTTTGATCGTACTCATCAGAACTTCACAATGAAAGTGCGAAATGTTAGACTCGGTCTATGTACAGATGGATTTAATCCATTTGGAGGTAGATCAACTCCATACTCATGTTGGCCAGTATTTGTAACAATGAAGAAGAAGAAGAAGAAGAAAGTCAAACTAGTGACGAGGAAGAATTCTCAAGCTAGTGAGCAAAATCTTATACTACAAACCTCTATTTAAATGCATTGCAGTACTTGATGTGAGTTGTATTGCAATACTTGGTGTGAATGATTTCAATTATTTGAATGTATTGTAATACTTGATGCGAATGCATGAGTTGTATTGCAACACTTGATGTGAATGATTAAAAATTTTATTTGAATGTATTATGATACTTGATACGAATTATTTGAATGCATTATAATACTTGATGTGAATGATTTGAATTATTTGAATGTATTGTAATACTTGATATGAATGATTCGAATGCATTGCAATACTTGATGTGATCGAATGATTTCAATTATTTGAATGTATTATAATTTATGCAACAAATGATTTGAATTATTGCAATACTTGATGTGAATGATTTAAATTATTTGAATGCATTGTAATAATTGATGCGAATGATTGAATGCATTGCAATGCTTGATGTGAATGACTTGAATGCATTGCAGATATGAATGATTTGAATTATTGTAATACTTGATGCGAATGACTTGAATGTATTGTAATACTTGATGTGAATTATTTGAATGTATTGTATGACATATGTTATTTGTTAGAATATGGTTCGTGGAGGTTATAGTAGTCGCTCATCCAGTAGTAGCCAAGCTCAGCCTTCATCTTCACGGGCTCCTGTGATTGGTATATCATATAACTAATTGGATGCTTGATTAGTTCAAATGCGCATTCTTAGAATTTCTAACGTATTTTTTTACAGATGATGTTGCGCCTGTACACGACCCACCTACACCAGTTGATCACACAAGTCAGGAGCCAACACAGGAAACAGGGTCTTCTCAGGCTGGCACAAGAAGACTCATTTGAATAGTGTATATCGATAATCGACCGTAAGTATTTTGTTTTCAATTATTGCATATCTTATAAATATTTTATATTGATATTTACTGTGTAACAATTCATGTGCAGCACGAGGTTTGAACCACAAGAAGTAGTACGGGAGATTAGGAATTCACTTCTTCAACATCTACCAGGACCGGTTGCTCAATGAAAAGAGTACCCAAAGGAGGTGTTAGACAGATTGTGGTCCTCATTCATGGTATACAGTTGTTTCTCATAGTTAATGTGTTTCATATTTAATTTATTTAAGTAATGTCTACTAACTTTCTGAAAATATTTGTAGGCTTCGAATCGCTTCGCAACTACGGTGGAAGAAAATGATGCAAGGAAGGTGTGACAGAAGGTGACTGCCAATCGATTTGCAGACATGTTGCACACTATGAAGACTGCAGCAAAAAAAGCATCTGGCGTAATAGATGATCCATTACTGTGGAAGGGTCATGGCCCTATTACTATCAGGAGAGATTACTGGGATGAAATGTGTGATAAGTGGGCGGAAGATGCATTTAGAAATCGCTCTGCGAAGGCTGCACAAAATCGATCGAAGATGCCCGAAGCTCATCTACACACAGGTGGATCTAAGACATTTGGGAGCCACCTGAAGAAAATGGTAACTCATCAATATATAATATTAATTTTATAAGTATTGTTGCAAACTTGTGTACTAAATCTTTTGTCATTTAACTTCGCAGGAAACAGAAAAAGGAGGCAGTGTACCATATAAGGATGTGTTTGTTGAAACACATAAACGAAAGACCACGGGAGTCTTCGTATCAGAGAAGGCGAGAACGACAACGTAATGTATTTATTCAATTAATAATCATTGCAATATATATGCAAGTTATCATAATGTTATCATTAATTATTAATGAATACTTTAAACATTATTTTGTAGGAGGCATATGAGCAACAGATGGTAGAGCGATATGGCGATGACGCTACTCAGCATCCATCATTTGATCCTACAGCATGGGTGACTGCAGCAGATGAACCCAAAAAAAGTCGTGTGTTCGGGTTTGAGAGTAATATGAACACTTCACCAGTTATTGCTTCTTCCAGTTACGGCTCACCGACTTCTTGCGCCAACATAAGCTCCAAGCAGCAGACTATTCTTTCCAGTGATGATGTACGCCAGATCGTTACGGAATCACTGAATAACTACTTCCAATACACTGTCGCCCCCTTTCTCCGAAATGAGATCAACAATCTTGTTCTGAACAGGGGATCTTTGATTCCAGGTCCCTCTCAGGTATAATCACATATTCAGTTTTTTGTCTGCCTTAGAACACATATGAGCATAATCAAATCACATATATAACTTTTTGATTGCCTTAGAGCACATATGAGCATGATAGAATCACATATAGAGTTTTTTGCCTGCCTTAGAGCACATATGAGCATGCTATAATAACATATAGAGTTTTTTAATTGCCTTAGAGCACATATGAGCAATGCTATAATCACATATAAAATTTTTTGCC